>NC_064924.1:192245563-193495563 GCF_023897955.1 Schistocerca gregaria
TCAGAGACAGACAGTGCTGCATAATTTAGCACACAGAAAGCGTCGAGAATTGTTGCGACGAAAGTCTAAACCTTGTCCTCTACCAGAGAGCCATTTACATAACAGTGGCATTCTGTATGACTGTTGGTGAGCACGTCTGTCAGATTCACAAGTACTGTTTTCGTTGGGGTGACTGTAGTTAGTGCGAGAATGACATATATCTCGTTGTTTCAAGTAATGATGCAAATCAACAAATCAGCCTTAGAGCGTGCAAATATCTACTTTGGGATCTACAGCGGAGGCCACAGGTCATTCATTTTACCAATTAAACTTGTGCACACTAAATTATTGCTCATATCTTTAAGATGTGTCTGTCTTTTAATTAGTTTCTTGGGCTAGGATAAAACTTGAAATGCTTAAAGTTTCACAGACCTGCCGTCCATTATTCAGTGGACTGTAAGGAATTTGTTTGGATGTACGTCTATCTTCCGTAAATTAATTATGATAATATTGTGCATCAAGTGCTATAACCTTACTATGTGTAGTGCATTACCCATTAGGTGTGTGAGTGGAGCAGTGTTTCTGCAACATACACGATGTGCTGTCAGAATCACCATGTGAATTCCTTTGACTTTCTTCCATGGAACACCAAAACACAGATATAGGATGCTTGTTGTAATATATTACTGTGATTACAAATCTGTGATAGTTGTGATAGTGTTAATATTATGGAATTAAAACGAGGAAATAGCCCACTGACAGTGAATGAAGTTTGTTACTTTAGGTAGCTGGGTTACACCTACGTCATAGAAGGTAATGTGTCATTGTTGGGAGTGTCAGCGACGATAAAGAGACTACATACAGGCGTTCGTTATCTGATTAACCGTAGAGCATTCTATTATATACCCGAACAGCGATTTCTATTTCAAGATCTTATATTAACGTCCAAATCATATATTGTTCGTGCGAACAGTGTTCCCGTTGTACCACCGACGGGTATTCCTTCTTATGAATGCACTTTACGGTGTAAACAGCACGAAATCAGAACAAGAAGAAGAACTGCAGTAATCTGCTATTTGCAATAGCAGTGAATCTGAAAACATGGGTGGTCCTCTGGCTGCAGCTTCTATTCTTTAAAATGAGGAAATATTTTGTTATCAGCTTCAAAGCAATCAATACAAAAGTATTGTTATGTGGTTGGTGGTGTGGGAATAGCTGTGCAACCTGCATTTCAAAACGTATTTATATTGCTGTGAATCACGCCGAGTGGGCGAAAGACAAATACGCTCAATAGCTAAGCACTGTGGTGCACTATACTTAATTGGTTGCAATAGTTTTAAATACTACAGTGTGCTTTGACTTAGTTAATGCCACAGCATATGAAATGTTGGTAATGAATTTATCCGACACAGCACACACACACACACACACACACACACACACACACACACACACACACACACACACACACACACACACACACACACACACAGGGTGTTACAGAAAGGTACGGCCAAACTTTCAGGAAACATTCCTCACGCACAAATAAAGAAAATATGTTATGTGGACATGTGTCCGGAAACGCTTACTTTCCATGTTAGAGCTCATTTTACTACTTGTCTTCAAACACATTAATCATGGAATGGAAACACACAGCAACAGAACCTACCAGCGTGACTCCAAACACTTTGTTACAGGAAATGTTAAAAATGTCCTCCGTTAGCGAGGATACATGCATCCACCCTCCGTCGAATGGAATCCCTCATGCGCTGATGCAGCCCTGGAGAATGGAGTATTGTATCACAGCCATCCACAATACGAGCACGAAGAGTCTCTACATTTGGTACTGAGGTTGCGTAGACAAGAGCATTCAAATGCCCCCATAAATGAAAGTCAAGAGGGTTAAGGTCAGGAGAGTGTGGAGGTCAGGGAATTTGTCCGCCTCTACCAATCCATCGGTCACCGAATCTGCTGTTGAGAAGCGTACGAACGCTTTGACTGAAATGTGCAGGAGCTCCATCGTGCATGAAAAACATGTGCCCTACTTGTAAAGACACATGTTCTAGCCGCACAGGTAGAGGATCCCGTATGAAATCATGATAACGTGCTCCATTGAGCGTAGGTGGAAGAACATGGGGCCCAATCGAGACATCACCAACAATGCCTGCCCAAACGTTCACAGAAAATCTGTGTTGATGACGTGATTGCACAATTGCGTGCGGATTCTCGTCAGGCCACACATGTTGATTGTGTAAATTTACAATTTGATCACGTTGGAATGAAGCCTCATCCATGAAGAGAACATTTGCACTGAAATGGGAATTGACACATTGTTGGATGAACCATTCGCAGAAGTGTACCCGTGGAGGCCAATCAGCTGCTGGTAGTGCCTGCTCACGCTGTACATGGTACGGAAACAACTGGTTCTCCCGTAGCACTCTCCATACAGTGATGTGGTCAACGTTACCTTGTACAGCACCAACTTCTCTGACGCTGACATTAGGGTTATGGTCAACTGCACGAAGAATTGCCTCGTCCATTGCAGGTGTCCTCGTCGTTCTAGGTTTTCCCCAGTCACGAGTCGTAGGCTGGAATGTTCCGTGCTCCCTAAGACGCCGATCAATGGCTTCGAACGTCTTCCTGTCGGCACACCTTCGTTCTGGAAATCTGTCTCGATACAAACGTACCGCTCCACGGCTATTGCCCGTGCTAATCCATACATCAAATGGGCATCTGCCAACTCCGCATTTGTAAACATTGCACTGAGTGCAAAACCACGTTCGTGATGAACACTAACCTATTGATGCTACGTACTGATGTGCATGATGCTAGTACTGTAGAACTATACGTCGCATGTCAACACAGGCATCGAAGTCAACATTACCTTCCTTCAGTTGGGCCAACTGGCGATGAATCGAGGAAGTACAGTACATACTGAAGAAACTAAAATGGGCTCTAACATGGAAATTAAGCGTTTCCGGACACAGGTCCACATAACACTTTTTCTTTATTTGTGTGTGAGGAATATTTCCTGAAAGTTTGGCCCTACCTTTTTGTAACACCCTGTTTATATACATCTCCTCCTAAACCACTGGTCTACTTCAAACCAAACGTGTTACACATATCACTTACTGTCTGGAAAGAAATGCTGTGGGTAAGAACCACCTAGCTATCAAAGAGGTGGGCATGTAAAAGAAGCGTGTGGAAGTCGTGTGAATACCCAGACTGTGTTCATTCTCTGTTTGAGAATGAGAGCTCTTAGTTAACTGCTATCAACTTTACATATAATTTCAATCCTTTAGGAAACTTGCTTTTCGCTGACAACCTCCATTAAATGAAGATAGGGAGAAAGGTTATCACTTACTACATTTCGGCTGTTCATGCGCTAAAATTGTCGGCATGAGATTTCAGTGTATTATTTCTTTACTGCTAACTGTATTCGTGACACATATTGCAAGACAGTATTCGCAAACACTACTGAAAACATGTGCCAAATTATGTCACTGGGCGACACAAGGTTTAGTAGATATGACATCACAAACACTGAGATCGTTGAAAAAATTGTTGCATCCTGCATGATGCTTAAATTTATTTCTTTCCTGCTACTAAATCTATTCGCATCACGTTTCGCTTTGCTTAAATACGTATTCCCTTGAGCGTAATTACAAATCTGTCTTATTGTACGACAGATAGTTTATAAGGGATGAGGCCATAAAGACTGAGGTGACTGGCAACGCAACTACATTGCGAAATACGCTACAGAGACCGGTGAAGCATTTGTGCAAATGGGTGTGATATATATTAAACATAGATACATACGAAATACACTGGTGTCCAAAATGAAAGCTATAAATGGAAATTCTGCAAGTTTGCGTATATTTTGCCCTAAAACGGTACAAACAGCTGCTAGCAAAGTAGAAACAATGTAAAGAATACAGGATGTAAACAACTGCAACATGCATAACATTAGACGAAAATGTTCTTCGTTTTTTTACAACCAAAAGTTTGCACACATATTCAGACAACTCGCTAATGTGCTCACTATGAGGTGTAACCACCTCTCTTAGTAATACAGGACTGAAAACATGCTGTGAATAACGTCATCAACGTCATGTTGAGGCGATAACGCCCATTCTTCCTGCGGAACAATTCTCGAGTCTTGAGAGTGGTTGGTGGATTTTGACGTGATGCAATCCATCTCCATACTACATCCCAGGCATACTCTATGGGATTCAAATAGGGGGAGTGAGCAGGCCACGCAATTCCTGCAGTACCTTCCGTTTCCAAGGAAACATCAACCACTCGTGCTCTATAAGGTCGAGCATTATCGTCCATCAGTACATAGTCTGGGAGCACAGCACCTCGCGACAGCCGTACGTGAGGTGCCAAGATCTCATCACGATACCTGACAGCAATTAAATCTTTTCGATTCACCTGTAGAAATGCATGAAGAGGTGTTAGAGTGGTCAATCTAATCCCGGCTCACACCATTAGAAATTCTCCTCGACATCGGTCCCTTTCGACAATCAAGTTCCACATTTCCTTCAGATATGAATCCAACGAGAATCACTCTCGAGACCAAATCGGAACTCATCTGTGAAAAGAACATTGGGTCACTATTCGACTGTAGAGATCGCATGTTGACGACTGCACTCTAGACGTTCCCTTTTGTGAAGTCGCGCTATAGGCACACATACAGCAGGACACCGACAATAAAGGTCACTTTGTCGAAGCCCACACCGTTTGTCTCGATACAACACGTCCAGTGGATGCTGCGAGGTCAGATGCCTGTTTCTGCAGTATAAGACGATACTGTTATGCCCTTACAGCCAAATAATGGTCATCTCTTTCCGATGTCACACAAGGTCGGGCCTGGCTTGGTCTTCAGTATACAGTTTCGGTGTCTATAAACTGTCGTCTCACGTTAAGCTTTTGGGCCACGTGACTTTGCGACTGTCCTGCTTCCGGTCTTCCCATGGCTCTCCATCGCAGAGAGTGTGGTAGGCGTCTTCTCTGTGCCATACTGCACCTTCTGTAACTGTGTACACAGCTATTGTGGGTGTTGAACCACACGGTTAACACTATTCCGTTTGGTAGTTGCCATGACGTCTTCGTTGGCGTGGTTCACACTTGACCGAAATGCCATCTTCCGTGTAGAACATGATTTCGGACATCTGTTAACAAAAATGGTTCAAATGGCTCTGAGCACTATGGGACTTAACCTCTTAGGTCATCAGTCCCCAAGACTTAGAACTACTTAAACCTAACTAACATAAGGATATCACACACGTCCATGCCCGAGCCAGGATTCGAACGTGCGACCGTAGCAGTCTCGCGGTTCCGGACTGCAGTGCTTAGAACCGCACGGCCACCGCCGCCGGCGCATCTGTTAACAGTTTATATGATTATATCGTGACTTGCACGGGATGGGGAAATGAGCGGTTTGTTGCTTTCATTTTGGACACCAGTGTATGTGTGAATGTCCGGCAAGCCCTTGGGTGAAAGACTTCACATACACCTCCGGAACGATTTCAGTCAAACTTGGTAAACGTATACTTAATATGTCGAAAGAAACAATGTGGGGGCAACAAGTAGTAGCCTCGTATTAAGATGGGACGTAACGTAGAGAGAGAAGAGTTGAGGAAGAGGTAGACAGAGAGAGGGGTGGGGGGGGGGGGGTGGGACATAGGCACGGCTATGAAGCTGGACGAGATAGATATAAAGAGAGAAGGAAAGGGATGAGGAAGGGATCGACGCAGAGTGCGAAGAGGAGGAGATGGGCAGCTGGGGAATAAAAAAAATGTATGGAGAAATGGAAGAGGAGGTGGACAGAGGCAGAGGTTTGGAGAATATGGACTGAGAGAGGCGTAGGAGGAGATATATAGAATGAGGGCGAGGAGTAGATACAAGGAGGGAGGATGAGATAGACAGTGAATAAGGAAACGGACCCAGAGGAGGAGGAGGAGGAGATAGACAGGGACAGTGGAAGCGACCTCTTGCTTAAAGACGTTTTTATTCTAAACAAACAATCACAGTTGAGTAATAAAAACTTCTTACCTCGGATGTGGGGAGCCGCAAGGACCGCGACAAGGCACCCTCGACCGCGCGTGTCCTTCTGAAAAAAAAAAAAGAAATTTGTTAAATCGTATGTAGATTTAAGTGTCAGGAGACCTTTTTTGAAAGTAATTGGAAAGCATATAACCGTCTATGGAGCTGAAATATGGAAGATAAACAGTTTGGGCAAGAGGAGAATAGAAGCTTTTGAAATGTTATGCTACAGAAAAATGTTGAAGATTACATGGCTAGAGCAATTAATTTTGTGGCACAACCTGACTAGATCAAAAGATCACTTGGTAGGACACATTATGAGACATCAAGAACTAACAAATTTAGAACTGGGAACGTAAAAGTCGTGGGAGACAAAGAAATAAATAAATTACTCACATTCAGAAGGATGTAGGTTGCAATAGTTCATTGGAGACGAAGGAGGTTCACAGGACAGAGTAGCATGGAGAGCTGCTTTAAACCATTCTTCAAACTGAAAACCACAGCCGGACGTTGTGACCGAGCGGTTGTAGGCGCTTCAGTCCGGAACGGTCACAGGTTCGAATCCTGCCACGGGCATGGATGTGTGTTCTGTGCTTAGGTTAGTCAGGTATAAGTAGTTCTAAGTCTAGGAGACTGATGACCTCAGATGTTAAGTCCCATAGTGCTCAGAACCATTTGAACCATTTTATGAAAACCATAGCAACAACAATCTTCAATGCAACACATAGCTAAATTTAATTTTTGACAGTCACATGTAGATCTGAAGGTTGTTTGCACTGGGTAGCACAAATTACAGGATATACGAAAGTAATTTGTTCCGATCTGTGTTATTCAGACTATTAGAGTATAGTGATCACTGTAGTGTCCGTACAATTGCGTAATGCCATCTGTCAACTGAGCATAGAGGCATTTTAAAGATGGCGTTACCGTAGATTTATGAAGACTGAATGAAGAGGTACGGAATCCAACTGGGGGAAGAGAAATTTATGGCCACAATCGAGTAAAAGATGGGATCGGTTGATAGTACATCCTGGGGCTTCGAGAAATCCTCACTTTATTGATATGGGACGTCTCGAAGGATGGATGAATATTGAAGAGGGAAACCAAGGTATTACTACAATAAGCGGGTTAAGGTATATGTAGATTATACGAGGTATGCAGAGATGAGCAACTTGGCGCAGGACAGACTAGCATGCGAAGCTGCATCAAAGCAAAATTCGGACTGAAGACAATAACAACTGTTGCGGAAATAAGTGCGTGATGAATAATAGTAAAGGACTATCATCGAAGAGGTTTGTGACGAAAAAATAGAGGACAGCAGGAGTATTTGTCATTTCAGTACTGTATGTCGCACTCCCAAATCCTGGCGGCTCCAAAGCAACACAAAGCGAGCTCCAGAAGCAGGGAAAGGCAGGAGAGCTGGAACTCCAAAACCACTCTTCAGTGGTGGGAATACCCACAACACGAAGACCTGGTCCGGAAGTCATAAAACTTGGACTATGTAATAAGGGAAGAAAGTAATTTTGCCTCGTGAGTTTTCTTCTACGCCGATTCGCCAATTCCAACTTCTGATCGATTCATGTTCCAAGACTGGAACTTGGCGGAGCTTCATAGACGATTCTGGCAGCGATATTGTGATATTCCATGTGCCATATGCTTCCTCTACAAAATCGCATTAATAGCTACGATTATTCAATCGTTGTGGCTGATGGGGTTCAGCACATGGTACGATGCGTATCTCCCAATGGTGATGCTGTGTTCCAAGACGACAGACCGTCTGCACAGAAGGCTTGCGTCTTCCTGGAGTGGCTGTGTGAGCACGAGGATGAACAGTTACATGTCCAATGGCCATCACAGTCTCCAGGTCTCACTGTTATTGAGCGTTTGTAGTCTAGTCACCTCCATTATCGTTACTCGAACTTACCACCACTGTGAATGAGGATGTAAGATTCCCTCGGAAATAATATGGGGTCTTTTTGATTCGTTGCCGGCCAGCGTGGCCGAGCGGTTCTACGTGCTACAGTCTGGACCCCGCGCGACCGCTACGGTCACAGGTTCTAATCCTGCCTCGGGCATGGATGTGTGTGATGCCCTTAGGTTTGTTAGGTTTAAGTAGTTTTAAGTTCTAGGGGACTGACGACCTGAGAAGTTAAGTCCCATGGTGCTCAGAGCCATTTGAACCATTCGTTCCGAAAGGATTGTAAGCTTTATTGAATTCCAGTAGTTTTTCTGCATCGTATTAGGCATCATGAAGTGCTGCGGTTTTTCATGTTTTTATCCACCCTCTGCAGCCAAAAGTTGATTTTCTAAAAGTATTTGCGTAGGATGCTTGTGAGGATACGGAAAAAAGTGATACATACACGAATGGCGATTAAATTTACTACACCACGTAGATGACGTGCTACAGACGCGAAATTTAACCGACAGGACGGTATGCTGTGATATGCAAATGATTAGTTTTTTAGAGCATTCACACAAGGTTGGCGGCGGTGGCAACGCCTACAACGTGCTGACGTGAGGGAAGTTTCCAACCAGTTTCTCCCACATACAGCAGATAACGGCGTTGCCTGGTGACGCGTTGTTGTGATGCCTCATGTAAGGAGGAGAAATGTGAACCATCACTTTCATAAAGGTGGGATTGTAGCCTATCGCGATTGCGGTTTATCGTATCGCGACATAGCTGCTCGCGTTGATTGAGATCCAATGACTGTTAGCACAATATGGAATCGGTGGGTTCAGGAGAGTAATACGGAGCCGTGCTGGATCCCAACGACCTCGTATCACTAACAGTCGAAATGACAGGCGTCTTCTCTGCATGGCTGTAATGGATCGTTCAGCCACGTCTCGATCCTTGAGTCAACAGATGCGGACGTTTGCAAGACAACAACCATCTGCAAGAACAGTTCGACGACGTTTGCAGCAGCATGGACTATCAGCTCGGAGACCATGGCTGCTGTTAGCCTTGAGGCTGCATCACAGAGAGGAGCGCCTGCGATGGTGTATTCAACGACGAACCTGTGTGCATGAAAGGCAAAACGTCATTTTTTCGGACGAATCCAGGTTCTGTTTACAGCATCATGATGGTCGCATCCGTGTTTGGCGACATCGCGGTGAACGCACATTGGAAGCGTGTGTTAGTCATCGCCATACTGCCTATCAGCCGGCATCATGCGTCATGGTGTGGGGTGCCTCATGTTCGCACTGACGGCGCTCTGAACAGTGGACACATTTCAGATGTGCTACGACCCGTGGCTCTAACCTTCATTCGATTCCTGTGAAACCCTACATTTCAGCAGTATAATGCACGACCGCATATTGCAGGTCCTGTACGGGCCTTTCAGAATACAGAAAATGTTCGACTGCTGCCCTGGCCAGCACATTCTCCAGATCTCTCGCCAACTGAAAACGTCTGGTCAATGTTGGCAAAGGAAATATGCCAGTCACTACTCTTGATGAACTGTGGTATCGTGCTGAAGTTGCATGGGCAGGTGTACCTGTACATGCCATCCAAGTTGTTTTTGACTCAATGCCCAGCCGTATCAAGGCCGTTATTACACCAGAGGTGGTTGTTCTGGGTACTGATTTCTCAGGATCTATGCACCCAAATTGCGTGAAAATGTAATCACATGTCCATTCTAGTATAATATATTTGTCCAATGAATATCCGTTTATCATCTGCATTCCTTCTTGGTGTAGGAGGTTTAATGGTCAGTAGTGTATGTAAAGGAAGGCTTTACTTTTGACTTGTCCTCACACATGTGTGTGAGAGGTACGCCCCCTACATTTTTTCCGCTTGTAACATTCCTGCTGTTTATATTCGCTGTGAAAATCTATTTTTTAAACAAATTTATAATTCACTTTCCTACAGCACTGAAAACAGCGTTATAACACAATCTGTAAAAGCAGCACACTGCAAGCAATCTACAACGTTTCTTAGTAAATAATACGCCATAAGGTACGCTGCCTACGTTTCTCAAACTTTACAGTTATATCGCAGAAGAAGTTGGAGTGGGAAGCAACTGAGGGTTGTGTGGACGTAAGCCCTTAACAGTTATGAAATATCTTTATTAAAGGCAACAACTGCAAGCCCACGCGAAGGGTGACGTAAGTAATATGTTCAATGCTCAAAATACCAAAATGCAAAACTTAATATCTAACACAAAAGGACACATCGTAATATAACCGACCCCTTTCAGTTTCTTCAAGTTTACAATAAAATGTGAACCACAGGATACCACTAACAATGAACAACAGTAAAAAGATGACAAGCAAGGGAAGCAACAATAAAATCTTCGTCCGGAATGCAATATTCTAAAACATGTTCCAACAAAAGCAGATACCATCACTAGTAACATAGAGTCAGTTAGAGGAGAAGAGAATATAAATAACAGAACGCAATAAACCGAGTTACCATTTTCCGACTAGAGGCACAGTAAATGAAAACAACCACTTAATACTAGCAGAAACGACAGATAAGAAAATCACTAAAACGAAGACCATGAGCCTTATCACTCTATACGACCTACTGTAGTCTATACTTAACTGCAGTGTGATCTCTTGCAGAATTCAAGTTTACCACGGCATTCATCCACAATATCCACACATTCATCCACAATATAATATAAGTGCAATGATTACAGTCCCCACCGTCTCGTTTAACAGTCATTGCTAGTACTATATTTAGCTTGCCCACGCCGCATTTTTAGATCAACGAAGTCAAGAACCGGTATCTACTTCAGATAGGAACCAATGTCCGGTGTTGACAGAAATCGATCACGAGCCTAGTTTGCAGAGACAATTTTTGCGAGTGCCTCTCTCTTTTGCTGCACACTCTACCTGCTTCCAGATGGCTGCCTCTTAGGAAGTTTCTGACCATGTTTCCTGCTTTCTGGGCATCTTGAGGCTGCTGTCTCTGCTGCAGCTTCCTTTGATGCCGACAGTGGGCACCTCGTACTCCACGAACATAGGACTGCCATTACTGGCCAACTCCCTGAGCCAGCCATGGTAGGCCTTACATATTCTGCCTTCTTACACAAAGTCTTGTCTCTGCTGTCTATAGCCCCTGTAGCAGGCTATCCATTTCCTTCAGTCAGCCGCGACTTCTCCCCACAAGCACATATGTCCACACCTCACTTCAGTGTGGCAGTGCATTTGGCATTTAGTTGAAATACACATACACTGTTTCATCAGGAATGAGTGAATAGTGCCGGCGCCAACTGCTACGTAGTTAGGGATTCCACTGTGCCATGAACTGCTAATTAATGGCATACTCTGAACTGTACTAAGAACTCCATCCGAACATTCCTCGAAAGCTCAATGGTACCGACTGACCACTTTGTCTTCCTCGTCTCACAGGCATCGTGGTTGCTAATATGGAGGGACAGTGATCAGCACGCCACTCTCAAAGGCATTGTCACTCTACGAAACTAAAGCCACTACTGCTCAGTGAAGTAGCTCCTCAATTTGCCTCACAAGAGCTGAGTGCAGCCGCTTGCCAACAGCGCTCATCAGATCGAGACGTACACCCACTCATATGCTACCCAAACCGACAACCTTAACTTCAGTGATCTGTTGAAATCCGGTGTTACAACCACAGCAAATAGTTCAAATGGCTCTGAGCACTATGGGACCTAACTTCTGAGGCCATCAGTCCCCTAGAACTTAGAACTACTTAAACCTAACTAATCTAAGGACATCACACATATCCATGCCCAAGGCAGGATTCGAACCTGCGACCATATCGGTCGAGCGGTTCCGGACTGTAGCGCCTATAACTGCTCGGCCACCCTGGCCGGCTCTACCGCAGCAAGGTCGTTGGCTGAACTGTCTTACAAAGTGACTCATATCTGTGGGTGATTCTGCTATATATACGATACTACGAATGTGACATGTACTGAGCTACAGATTCACCTCGTGCTAGAGGCAGCTGCTAGACCCGGTTGAAACAGCACTGCAGACAGAAAAATGCAAAAAATGCAACCAATACTTTTGAGGCTAGTATTTGGAAAGAAAGTGGAAACAAAAGAAGAGTGTTCAAAGAAATGGTGCAAATGGCACTATGAGACTTAACATCTATGGTCATCAGTCCCCTAGAACTTAGAACTACTTAAACCTGACTAACCTAAGGACATCACACAACACCCTGTCATCACGAGGCAGAGACAATCCCTGACCCCGCCGGGAATCGAACCCGGGAACCCGGGCGCGAAAGAAGAAAGTGATTCAGGATAATGCATGTTCAGTGAAAGAACCAACAAACTGAAAAAAGTATGTAGATTAACGTACAATATTTAGGAAAATATGATCCATCATACAAACGAAAAATAAAAGTATTATTCAGTACTGTAACAGAGGAATTCACGTTCCATCTATATGAGTTGGGGAACTTTTTCAAGGGTCAGTCACGATGGTGTAGATGCTTTTAAGTGGATGAGAGTGGTTTCGATTGGCAACGAGGGAAGCAGTAACCTGTCCAAGGTGAAGGTGGCTGCAAAAAGATGAAGGATTACAGCAGAACCTTTCATTACTAGGTCCAGCTGAAGAAGAGCAAGGTGCCCCCTCGTGTAGTCTTAGCATCCTATGTCGGTCCAAAGCGTTCCTACATGGATGCAGCGAATGCGGTCATGTCTGAAGTCCATGTACTGGTGAGGTACCTTGCTGGTAAGGCATTGTGACAGCGATGCCCAGTTTGCGCACACGCAGTGACCGTGTCACAGAAGAGATGCGATTAGTACAGCTGCTGGAAACCTGACAATAGCCCACTGTGTCTGCAGGATTCCATGGGCAGCCGGGCTTCGTTGACCTTCGGGTCTGAAGGAGTATTGTAAGTTGCAACTTGACTGAGGATGCCAGACCCGAAATATAAGTCCTCCGTGCTCTGTCTCCGAATTCTCAGAAACCTCCGCTGTTGGCAGCCCATTGAGATCTGTTTTGCTGTTTGGTGGTGATGGTACGCACATCCGGTTTCGGAATTGCTGCGTTGACATGTAGTACAGGATTCTGTCCCCAACCTAAGATAATGCCTGGGTTGTTGGGTGAGTCTTCAGCCATACGGCTACTGTGTCCTGACATTTCTCTGTCACTGTATTCCATCAGCACCATCAGCACGTGCGATATCTCTAAGGAACCAAGTACTACAGTGAACAATTCTGAAAAGTTCCATTTAAAAACATGTACAACCAAATTTTACAAAAGGAATGATGAGATATATCAGTAAAAATGGAAACATTAACAACAAGGTTGTTATAAGTTATCACTAAACATCCAGGCAAGTAATGATGGTAGTACACATAGAATGTAGTGCTGACTTGCTCGGCAGTGAGCATCTGTTGTGGCAACACGCTAGATATTCACCATGCAACAAAAACGACAGGTAGTGTCAAGATTAAATTAGTGACTTCTGTAAGAGGGTCTTGCAGTACCTCGCTGTTTGTTGCATGTAGGTATCGGCCGCCGAATCTTCAGGCGCTGCACGAAATGGACACTGGGATGTGGCAGCAGTAATTCTTCTGTAAAGAGAGCTCGATACTTTAATCAGTAACGAGCTTTTACAAGTTAAAAGCACCAAAAATACGAAATGTCTATACAGTTTAACAGTTCGAACTAGTTGAACTTTGGAATGTTCTGTATGTGACACGAGCACTCTACTAGAATGGTTAACAGTTCTCATCGTGAAAATTACGATACACTCAGAGACATGTCCGAAACTTTCGATGAGTCATCTTAAAGTACTCTACACAACTGTTACTGATGTTCAGCGGCATCAAAACCTCGATCTGCTACGTGTTAGTTTATAGCTGGCCTTAATTACTGTAGTCACTCTTTTATGACATTAACTACAAAATTACTTAATCTGGTGTATTATAGCACAGTAATTCCTCAAAGCACATTTCTCAGCCACAGCAGTGCGTTTTCCAAGTAGATATGAAATCATTGTTATTATCACAGCATATACCATGCGCTTTGTAGCTACTGTTCACCTTGCATTCGGCCGGCCTCTTCAGTCGGTGTCTAAAGAGTTGCCCACGCCGTACCTCCAGTGTGCGTTAGTCACTGCCATCAGCCGCTTATGATCACTACGGAGGAGGATGCGTTTTCGACATCATACAGTTCTTATCGGAAAGCAGGTCGGTTTCTCGCTGGTTTAGATTTTTCAGAAACTGAGTAACAGTTCCTTAAATCGAGTCACCAGCATTGATTGTGTGGCCACAGAGAAATTGTTCTTTCTCGTCGTTCACGTAGAATGGATAGCTGTGGACTAAAATATCAGTAATTTTAGTACATATTGAAAAATCCATAACTGTAATGTGAACTCGGGTCATTACAAACAACGGTTAAAACATACAAATAAAGGAACAGCAGAGTGTTAAAGCTGGAACATTACCATAGTAGAAAAAGTAATGTCATAAAGCTGTCTGAAGGGAAAAAAATAGGTTTAGGGAATGACGCAAAATAATAGAAGGAAGCACAAATGATAAATAGCTGAAATTCAATGTGTTTCATATCTAACACTAATCGAAACAAATGTAAAAGAATTAGGTAGTACTGTTATCACCAAGGACTCGTCCAGTATGCAATATACTCGAGTATGCATGATGTGACATATATAAGTACAGATATTTTTAAGTGCGGTACCTTAATATACATACACATCCGTTTATGGTTTTATTCCCTTGGTCGAACGGTCTTCCCACAAGCACGTCACATAATTTACTGTTTGATGCTTTCTGCATGTTTGTAACTCCACCCACTAAGTCGACTACACCTGGCAGTACAGGCTAGCAATTTTGCATCCACACGTCCACTTCCAACACCTGACCTGCAACCCAGATAAGATAAACATTAATGACTTTCTCTTGTCACTTGTATCTTGGGGTACTAGCAAACCGAAAAATATACTACAATACTCTTAACAACTATAATTATTAGTCTGCAAATGAAGTAAATACTGATATAATGTTGTTGAATACATTACGCTCACTCAGCAATAAAAACGCACTATGCGATCAAAAATATCCGGACACCTAGCTGAAAACAACTTAAATTTCGTGGTGCCCTCCATCGGTAATGCTGGAATTCAGTACAGTGTTGGCCCACCCTAGTGCCATGCAAAACAACAAGGGGTGCAAGCCCCATCCATGAAAAATACGACCACACCATAACACCACCGCCTCCCATTTTTACTGTTCGTTCTACACACGCTGGCAGATGTCGTTCATCGGGCATTCGCCATACCCACATCCTTCCATCGGATCGCCACATTGTGTACCGTTATTCGTCACTCCACACAACATTTTTCCACTGTTCAATCGTCTAATGTCTACGCTCCTTACCCCAAGCGAGGCGTCGTTTGGCATTTACCCGCGTGATGTGGCTAATGAGCAGCCGCTCGACCATGAAACGCAAGTTTTCTCACCTCCCTTCTAACTGTCATAGCAATTGCAGTGGATCCCGAGTAATGGCCTGTTTAGATGTCTGCCTATTACACATTATGACCCTCTTCGACTGTCGGCTGTCACTGTCAGTCAACAATCGAGGTCGGCCTGTATGCTTTTGTGCTGTACGTTTCCCTTCACGTTTCCACTTCACTATCACATCGGAAAAAGTGCACCTAGAGATGTTTAGGAGTGTGTAAATCTCGAGTATAGACGTATGAGATAAGTGACACCCAATCACCTGACTACGTTTGAAGTCCGTGAGTTCCTCAGAACGCCCCATTCTGCTCTCTCACGATGTCTAATGACTACTGAGGTGGTTGATATGGAGTACCTGGCAGTAGGTGGCACCACAATGCACCTAATATGAAAATTGTATCACATAGAGTATCTGCACATATACCTGTTAGACAATGTATACACAGTAATGCTTCCGAAGCCAATCCTTCAATGAAAATGCTCAGAAAACATTGGAGACGTACGGATACAAGATGACGAATCCCTCATCTGTTCCCCCTGCAATAATGTAGGCGGTGCGAAGAATAGTAAGAAGATGATGTGGTTTCGATATTCATGCTATTTACTTAATGACTTACAGCAATTGTCAGGTCATTAGTATCAATTATATTTACGTCGCTACCGAACGCATATCTCAGACACACAACGATCGCTTCGCAGCAGATTTCCTATCTACAGGCCTCACAAACAAGATAAGGGCCGCCAGTTGTTTGCGGGCTTGTTAGGGGCCGCCTCGCATGACGTAAGCAGCGTGAAATTTAGTTCCAAATCTCGCAAGAACACTGCCGGAAGAATTTAATCTACTTTTGTTTACACAACTGGTAAATTATTTTCAGTCAGCGTAGGAAATAATATATTTAATTGGTTTACATTGTAGCGTAGTGCAAACAACATCAAGCGTAGCAAAGCAGTTTTCAAGCGATACATCTGTGAATCCCATTTTTGAAATGACTCACTTAACTCTCAGTTCCGTGATAAAAAGATTTTCATTATTATTTAATAACATTTCTAGAGTAATTTTTCATTGTGATTTTTTAACGACAGAATGAACTGGAAACTGCTAATGTGGTTCGGTCAGACACCCTCCCTTGTGCCACTGTACGGCCATAATGCTTTCATATAAAACAAGCACATGAGCTCCCAGACAGACATTGATAAACTTCATACAGATATAAACAACGTACATAAAAATATTCAATTTACCATAGAAAAAGAAACACAAAAGCAAATACATTTCTTGGATATAACAATAAAGAGAGAGAACAATAAACACACATTTGACATCTTCAGAAAGCCTACAGCCACAGACATAATCATACATGCTTCATCCAACCACCCACAAAATCAAAAATTAGCGGCCCTACGACACATGTTACACAGGCTAAATAACATCCCACTCAGCAAAGAAAATTATGAAAAAGAGTTACAAACAATACAACTGATAGCCACTAACAATGGTTACAGCACCCATATAGTACAAAAACTCAATGAAAAAATTAAAACACAATTGAAGAAAAATGAAAACCAGCAGAGATTACAGAACCCCACAAACACTACAGCACACACAGAAACACAAAACAATAGCACTCATGACATGAATAACAGAAAAAAATGGTATACTCTCACATACAAACACAAAACAACACACAAGATAGCAAATACATTAAAGAAACAGGGATTACAAATAGCTTACAGAACAAGAAACACACTCCAATCACATTTACAAACAACAGAAAAACCAGACAAATACCAAGGAGCAGGTATATACCAGCTAGAGTGCCAAGAACGTAAAGCAGTATATCTGGGGATGACAAGCAGGAACTTTAAAACTAGGTATAAAGAACATATAAGAAGTTGGAAATATGAGAACAGTCATTCTACCTTTGCCGAACACCTGATAAAACATGGACATGAACCATCCAACATGCAATGTGACATGACAGTTATCAGAGTGAATAATCACAACAAAAACCTCCTGACATTGCAAGAAAACTTCCACATACAAAGAGCCATTGCAATGGAAAAGAAGGTACTCAATGACCAAATCCATATAAACAATAACTCGCTGATCATGCTAGCCACCAAAACAACAACAAACTGAAGTGCAACCAGGATAAATAATTAATGAATATCCTTCCCCTCTTCTCTCTCTCTCTCCCTCCTACCCCCCCCCCCCCACCCCCCATACACACACACATACTCACAGACAAACACATGAACCAAAAAAAAAAAAAGAAGATTGCACACACACACACGCACACAGACACACACAGACATACAACAAATGAAAACCACAAAACACAACAAACAAAAGCAAACACATAACAACAGTTAGCAACGCTACACACTGCAAACACACATATGTTGATCGCCAAATGGCAGTGAAAGTGAAATGTGATGTGACAAGTGGCTAAACAACACCTGATTCGGCTAACTGGAGCATGAAGACCAACAAATACATCTCCAGAAACACATATATGTGTTAGCAGTGCTGGAAATCGTAAGTAAAACGAAAGATACATCATTTTACGGAACTTGTGCTACAAAAGTTGCTTCTAACCTAAAAAAACCGACAAAATGTAATATATCAACTTATTATATCTAGCAGATAATACGCTTATTGTATATATAAAAAGAAACATGTATTTCAGGCCACTGATGATGCTTCCCAAATAAATGAAGCGAAACGCGTATGGCAACAAACAAACTGCCTTCATTTAGTTGCATAGACGGCACATACCTCCACGAAGACATAGAACTGTTTCTCATACACCCCCACCCCTCCTCTTCCCTTCCTCTCAACGCGATATCGGCACTTGCAATACCAAACCCACGCTTTCATACAGACAATGTAACGACAGACAGACGATTCTCTAGTAGTTAAATTTCTGTACCATGAATCTACCTTTTGACAGCATTTATCACCTCTGGCTCATACCTTTCTTGCTGATGTGGACGTAGTTCGCTTACACACAGATCGGAGCTTGCTGAGAAGAGCCGACTGTTATTAGCTTGTCTTCTCCTCTCACTGTTTACTTCCCTCTGACCCTGCTTCCAAAGACTGATATCGATTTTGTTAAACAATTCAAAGATACATTATCAGTGACTAGTCAAAACTGTAAGGTATGACGGCCACTTAAATACCGTCTTACTAACAATAACGTTCTCATGGACTGTTAAAGAGAGTTGGTACAATGTCTTACACATTCGGAATAATCTGTTTCTAAATCTGCGTTTAACCATCCATATTTGTTTCCGGAATATTCTCCAAACCACTTAATGTATACACCGAACTGACTGCCATGAAAAGGCCACGGGTGGTTTAATTCCGCATCCTCGACGGTACCAAACTGAAGTTACGTCTTTGAGGACTTAATATTGAGCAGCCATTCAACTTTCTTTCTTTCTTTCTTTCTAAAACACTGTTGGTCGCCAACCGTGATTACAAACCCTAAGTATCCCCGCTGATTTGGACGTTAATCAACCTCCCACAGAAATTCAACACATTCCTACCATAGCAGCAGAAGTGGTAACGCCTCCTGCCAGATCTGGTACACCCAATGTGGCTTAAAAAAAGAAACACAATTTCAAGAACAAAATGTTTCCTTTTAAAACGCTACGCTGCTCACAGTGGAATGCTGTAGACGGTACAGAAATGGTACCAGTTTGTTATATGACCCACTACCATTTACGTAAGTAACTGCATCGAAATGAGACGTACATGACAGTCGGTTGAATGGAGTCGGGGAGTTAAGGCGAGTCAACGTGAAGACATGACAGACTGTCAGAAACAAGATATCGTGTTTTGACTCAATCATGACCACATCGTGAACGGTGTAGCGCCGTTTGTTGGTGTAAAACGAGTTATACCACTCTCAGCCAAGTAACACCGTGTAACAACAGCTCTCGTAAAAAAATTCTAAGTTACAGGGATCGGAGAAGAATTTCATGCCTTGATAACTACAGTGGGCTTCGCAGCCGACGGAAATTCCTGCCACCAGTGAACGCATGCTCATGTCAATCGAATTCGAAATGAACTTTCTGAAGGTGAAATATATGAAGCGAACTCAGTGCAATGGACTTCGAAGACGGATACCACAAAAAATGGCATTGCTCTCAGCGTCACATGAAGCTGCGTATCTTCCATGGAGATATGTGTTATGATCTTGAGAGTTGTGATTTAGGCTCAGCGTTGTAAAATGCCCAATACACAGATGGCAAAGGAAGCGTGCAATGTCCAATGTGTAGGATCTGTAGTTCAGTATTTTTTAGAGAGTATATTTCGTACCACGTCTTAGGTCCCTTTATTCAGACCTCCGTGATTCTGAACCAGAATGTTTATTTCGTCATTCTGGTTGATGTAGACTTCCTCTCTTTTCTACATCTTCTTGATGAGCGAGCTGTTGATAGTCCCGTCCTTCCAGATAACAGAAGTATTACGGAGCTTCACGTATACGTATCTAGGTTGACCCACAGTCACACATTCTATCACATCATGAAGGGCCCGCTACATCACTTGACCTCAATCCCGGAGAAAATGTCTGGAATTATGTGGAATGAAGTTTAACAATCAACACTCCCTGTAATTTCCTCTCGGAATTAAGACCACTATACAGACTGGAGGATGTAGCTTTCGGTTTTCTTGATTGAGTCAGATTAATTTTTTGTCCTGGATGCTCATGTACTTTTACCAAGTGAAATATTACATATGAATTTAAAGACTTATCATACGCAACAAAAACCAAGATCTACCATTCCACCATTGCAGTGTCTTATGTACCCTACTTTGGGGGGGGGGGGGGGGGGTACGAAGTCCAATATACACTCCTGCCAGTTTGCTGTGGCATACGGAGCTCCATCGCAGTCTTTAACACTGGTAGCATGCCGCGACAGCGTGCACGTGAACCGTATGTGCAGTTGACGGACTTTGAGCGAGGGCGTATACTGGGCATGCGGGATACCGGGTGGACGTACCGCCGAATTGCTCAACACGTGGGGCGTGAGGTCTCCACAGTACATCGATGTTGTCGCCAGTAGTCGGCGGAAGGTGCACGTGTCCGTCGACCTGGGACCGGACCGCAGCAACGCACGGATGCACGCCAAGACCGTAGGATCCTACGCAGTGCCGTAGCGGACCGCACCGCCACTTCCCAGCAAATTAGGGACACTGTTGCTCCTGGGGTATCGGCGGGAACCATTCGCAACCGTCTCCATGAAGCTGGGCTACGGTCCCGCACACCGTTACGCCGTCTTCCGCTCACGCTCCAACATCGTGCAGCCCGCCTCCAGTGGTGTCGCGACAGGCGTGAATGGAGGGACGAATGGAGACGTGTCGTCTTCAGCGATGAGAGTCGCTTCTGCCTTGGTGCCAATGATGGTCGTATGCGTGTTTGGCGCCGTGCAGGTGAGCGCCACAATCAGGACTGCATACGACCGAGGCACACAGGGCCAACACCCGGCATCATGGTGTGGGGAGCGATCTCCTACACTGGCCGTACACCTCTGGTGAGCGTCGAGGGGACACTGAATAGTGCACGGTACATCCAAACCGTCATCGAACCCATCGTTCTACCATTCCTAGACCGGCAAGGGAACTTGCTGTTCCAACAGGACAATGCACGTCCGCATGTATCCCGTGCCACCCAACGTGCTCTAGAAGGTGTAAGTCAACTACCCTGGCCAGCAAGATCTCCGTATCTGTCCCCCATTGAGCATGTTTGGGATTGGATGAAGCGTCGTCTCACGCGGTCTGCCGACATTGTGCATGCTCTGTTGCCTGTGTCTATGTGCCTGTGGTTCTGTCAGTGTGATCATGTGATGTATCTGACCCCAGGAATGTGTCAATAAAGTTTCCCCTTCCTGAGACAATGAATTCACGGTGTTCTTATTTCAATTTCCAGGAGTGTAAATTAACTGACACATCTTTGAAGAAAAAATTGTAAGGAGTGAGGTGGGAGTAATAAAGTTACTGGAAAAAGAGAGACATGTCACAAATTATGGGGTGATAACGGTAATATCATGAGGAGAAGCGAACCTAGCTTGTGGCATGAAACGTAGACATGACTACTCTCACGATAGAGATGGTGCAGGATTGCGAAAGCAGCGCTAACCCATTACGCTTAAGATCTCATCGGTGATAACGGTAACGATACAGCTGATGAAGATGCCACCAGCGTATCCGTCAACCTTGAAAAGTAATCATTTTTCACGAACATATTTTTGGAAATGTAAAAATCCAGACCTCTTCTTGTTTCCGTTGTGTGACTTTGTTAGAGAGTAACTCATGTGCAAGTAAAAGAGCGCGCAGCGAGGGAATCCACGCTGCCACTGTTACTCAACAAACGAGAGGCTTCGCTGTCATTTCTCGTACTTCAGCAAATTTATATATGTGGTAGAGGATTAGAAAGCGACTGTAATAAGGTAAATAATTCGTGGTAGGGTATGAATATTACAGAGTGTATGTCACAGGCGCGCGCGATCGCGCGCGCCTTTGTGTGTGTGTGTGTGTGTGTGTGTGTGTGTGTGTGTGTATGTGTGGGTGGGTGTGGGTGGGTGGTTGGGTGAGTGGTTGGGTAGGTGGGCCGGTGGGCGGGGGGGCGGGATTGTGCTTACGTCAGTGTTTTCTCTTCTGTTTACGTTTCATGACAGCTGATTTAACAACAGACATAAGTAAATATTTTTGCGTACTAAGCTATTCGAAACATGCAGTCTGTGGTATTGGTGGAGCAGCACTTCTGTGACAGTAGGTGTGCGTGTTGCTGCCGAGTTGACATGTTTTCGCAGCAACAGTCCACAAGAGCAATGTTTATGTTATCAGCACAACAGCATGTATCTATCACAGAACCTAATCAAAAGAAGAACCCGTAGTTAGGCTTAAAATTTTATTACAGCGATGTGTAATAAACCCCAAAACACAATTATTAAAGGAATAACAAACTCAACAAAGCACCACTTATGTAAATAGTTAAAGAATTTATAAAAATTCAAACTCTCACAGTTGTCAACTTTCAGGAGTAGAATTAAAATAACTACCCTTAAAGCAAGTGGTTTTTAACATTATTTGCGTTCGTTTTAAAACAACTTCCGTATTAAAAACCCTCACATATACTTGAAAATTCAGGCTGGAAGCTACACAAAACCAGGTTAACAACACACAGAATTAATTTTACATACTCTGGAAAAGTAACACCAGAGGTGTGAGCGAACGCTTTAGTTTGAACGGAGGCCCAAAAAACACATAACAGTCAAATCAAGGGTTATAAAACGGTGGCCAATAATTACAATAGTAATGTAAGAGCTCACAACTACGCCCATTCATTAGGCTTCTCAAATTAATACAAGATCTCTCACAATCGTTTAGTAATGAGTAGGAAGCGTTTGTACTAAACACAATCACGTTTCAGCTTGGAAAAAGCGAAGTTCTTCAGACGTTCTCAACCCAGCGCACCTTGACGCGCAACATTTTTCTAGCTGATATGGAAAATATTCCTTGAAACCTTAACAAATGTCCTGCAATCATGCCTTTTTTTCTTCTCGTCAGTATTTTCCTTCCCTCACTAAATGTGCGGAGAGCATCAGCATTCCTTACCTCTTCAGTCCACCAAATTTTCGTCATTCTTCTGGGGCACCGCATCTCAAATATTTCGATTCTCTTCCGTTCCGGTTTTCCCACAGTCTGTGTTCCACTACCATACATTGCTCCAAACGTACATTCTCAGAAATTTCATCTTCAAATTAAGGTCTACTTATATTCCATAGTAATAGACTTCTTTGGCCGTGAATGCCTTTTCGGCCAGTGCTAGTATGCTTTTTATGTCCTTCTCGTTCCCCCCGACATAGATTATTTTGCTGCCTAGGTAACAGATTTTCTTAATTTCATATGCCTCGTGGTCACCAACCCTGATGTTAAATTTATTGCTGCTCTCATTTCTGCTACTTCTCATTGTTTTCATCTATCTTGGATTTACTTTTTGTCCATAGTTTGTACTCATTGGAGGCAGTTCGTTCCATTCAGCAGATACTGTTATTCTGCGTCACTTTCACTGAGACACTGTTATCATTGTTATCTTTTCGTATAGGTTTTAATCCCACTCTTGAGACTTTCTTTTATTTTCCTCATTGCTTCTTCTATGTATAGATTGAACAGTAGGGACAAAAGTCTACATCACTGCCTTACAACGTTTTTAATGCGAGCACTTCCTTATTCGTTTTCAGTCTTATTGTTCCCTCTTTTTTCTTGTAACTATTGTGGTGTGCGATTCTTACGACACAGGACAGACGAAGAACATCTAGAAAGTTCAGAGGAGGGCAGCACGTTTTGTACTCTCGAAAAAAATTGGGATTAGTGTCAAGGACATGATACAGGATTTGAGGTGGACTCCGTTAAAACATAGGCGTGTCTCGTCGCGGCGGTATGTTCTCACGAAATTTCAGTCTCCAACTTTGTCCTCCGAATGAGAAATTATTTTGTTGACGCCGACCTACAAGGGCTGAAGTCGACATATATCGTGATAAAATACGGTAAATCAGAGCTCTAAGGGAAATATACAGATCTTGGTTTCTCCCCGCACTCTGTTCGAGAGCGGAATGATAGAGAACTATTGTGTTCGATGAAACCAGTGCCAGGCACATGAGCGTACCTTACACAACATCCATGTAGATGTACATGTAGAAGAATGTTACTCATAAATTATTTCCTCCTTTCGCAACTCTGCGTTACTGAGCACATCCCCGGCAGACACCGAAACACAGTTACCAACAAGTAGTGCCCGAAAGACCAAATAAAATAAACAAAGGAAAACCACTTAACAAAATTAAAGAAAAAAATTTAAATTTTTTAACTCTATTCCTCCATCCCTACTATATTCCAATTACGGATAACACTCACCGCACATGTACCCATTTTCTGCTAGCAATATATGACTGTATGTAGGCGTGGTGGTGTCTGAGATCAATTCGCAACAACATTCCACAAACCACATATCTATATTGTCAGCACAACAGCATGAGTTTAACACATAACACAACAAACAGTAAATCGCAGTTAGCCTTACATTTTGTTACAACAAACCTAATGTACAATCATTAAAACATCACAAGGTAGCAGCACTTACGTGGGTGTTTAAAGAGTTTACAAAGATTTAAAGTCTCACAATGACCAACTGGTAAGTCCGGAATTAAAATAAATAGCCTAGACACCGTAGGTTTATAACATCATCTATGTTTCGTTTCGAACAATTTCAGTATTAAAGCACTCACATACACTTTGAAATTCCAGCTGGCTGATACACAAACTAACTTCAAATTGTAGCCACCAGTGGTTTAGGGATTACTTTAGTTTGAATGAGGGTCCACAAAATACGTAACAGTCGAAAAAAGGACCAACGGGTCAATAATTGTAGTCATTACATAAATTGAACGTTGGGGAGAGAGTCGGGGGAAAGGAAAGAATAGGAACTAATGATACCAGCTGCATCGGGATTTATTGCGGAATCAGGAGCGACGACTGGAAATGAGTAGCGCACCGGGACTCCAATGCAGGATCTCCTGCCCACAAATCAGTTACATTAACTACGGTGTCACCTCGACACAACGTTTACGACAAATGAGCGAACTAGCTCGGCACGCTTCCAGGCCGACTCGTAATTCCACCTAGCGTTTCCTATCAACAGTCCATGTCCGTGTACAAAAGAAAAGACACCACAAATTCATATAACTGCAATCGTTCGTGAAAGAACCCACAGCAATGGCCATCTGATAGGCCAGTATCTCTCACTACGAATTAGTATTCAACAATAAGCGTTTGTACCTAACACAGTATCTTTTAAGTTGGCCAAAGTGAATTTCACCAAAAGTGAGTAACTAAGTGCGCCATGGTGTAAGAGGTCCATGATTAAAGAATTTGTTGCTAGCGCATTCGAGCAGATGTAATTTCGATGGATTGCTCACGCGCTGCCTGCGAAATGTGAGCTATAAGAGAATCTCAGACCAAAGAGCAGTGTTGTATGCAGTAGGAACTGTGTGTCAGTAGGAGTAAGTAGTTGTTAGCGAGCAGTCGTGTGTATCGAGTTGACTAGGCCGGTTGTGGTGGTGCGATGGCGGAGCCTGAACGCTGTAGTTAAGGTAAAAGCAGCTTCGTGCATATGTAGTATTATTATTTCAAGTCCCATGTAAATGAAACTTCCTGGCAGATTAAAACTGCGTGCCCGACCGAGACTCGAACTCGGGACCTTTGCCTTTCGCGGGCAACTGCTCTACCAACTGCGCTACCGAAGCACGAGACACGCCCGGTACTCACAGCTTTACTTCTGCCAGTATCTCGTCTCCTACCTTCCAAACATTACAGAAGCTCTTCTGCGAACCTTGCAGAACTAGCACTCCTGAAAGAAACGATATAGCGGAGATATGGCTTAGCCACAGCCTGGGAGATGTTTCCAGAATGAGATTCTCATTCCCCATGTTTTTTTTAAAAAAAATCTCTTAATAATAATCTTTCTTATAAAAAATTAACTTTCGACAATTATTCAACTCAATTTAAAGATTTTACTAATTTCTCCAATCCTTGGTCATCCTGATTATTGTAAAGAAAAATCAGTTCTTTCTTTTTATACATGACAAATCTATCGGCCAGCATTGCACTCGGCTGTGCCAGAAAAATTTCTTATTGGAGCAGATATATATGCGTTATCCGGCGACCTAATTGAGGTAAGATTTTTCAATTTATTCAGAATGAATTTTCAGGGCCATGACGCAGCACTGCTGACGCCCTAAATTTACCAATTTAAATTTACAGTCATTATTGAAAGGTTATAATTGGGCGACAATTTTATTGAGAAGTAAGTCACATTGCATTATTGGTAGGTTAGGAAATTTTACTATTGGGAGGTTTTGGAGTGTATCTGTTGTAAGGTTACGCTGAATGTGAATTATATACTTATATTCTTTTTACTGTTGGGAGGTTACACTAAATCTGAATGATATATAATATTATTTTTACTGGGGGGAGGTTACACTTGGCGACAACCAGCCAGGATCGTATTTTTGTGAATTTCTGAGAAGTAGCCAGTTATATATCTGCTCTTACTTACATAATATTAACTGTAGTTTGTATCTGGCGCAACGCATTTACTAATTTGTCACTCCTTCATTCACAGATGATCGGCAATTTATTGCTCTTTGTTGTAATTGTATTTGTTCCATTTTTGCTTTGTTTTTGTTTGATTTTGTGCTTATCTTTGACTTGTGAAAATGCCGCGAAAAACTGCTAAAAGTGCATGGCGATGTGCAATGAGTGAAAACGGCGACTCGAATAATTTGACCGATAATACTAGCGACACTCAGTGTAATAGTGATAATCCTCTAATTAGAGATAATCAGTGCATGCCGATCGCTAGTATTGAGTTAAATCCTACTGATGGGCAAACAAATTCAATTATGTCCACAGTAAATTTAAGAATTGATGACGCGGCACGTTCCGATACAATGAACGCTGCCCAGTTTGACTTGCCTGATTTGCAAAATTTGCATAGTGAACAGATAAATTTTTCTCACGAAGATGAACAAAGTAGTCTAAATACGTCAGATTTATTTGATTCCGAGGTAGTGACCCACAGTGCACATCCAATGAGGAAACTTTTTCGTGTATCAGACAATGACCAAATAGTTGTACAAAATGTGACAAATGCAGATACACCGTCACACAGTACAGAAAATAGAGTCGGTAATTTTGGCTTGTATCAAGTTGTAGCATTATTGCTACAATTCAATGAAAAACAAGACAACAATTACAAACAACTTAATGAAAATTTCAAACAGATTAATGAAAAACTTAACACCTCTACTGAACAGCTTACTGAACAGATTACAGCTGTTGCCGAGCAATGTAACGAAACTAAAAAACAGTTAGGTGAGGAAATTAAGGCTAGTGCTAGGAATACTAGTGAAGAAATTAGATCCGTTGCACAAGAAATATATCGTACACATGCAACCACAACAAAATTACTTAGAGATGAAATTGGTGCAGTTGCTAAACAATGTTCAGAAAACGCTACACAGTTACGCGACAAGTTTAAATTAATGTTAGCACAACTTTCACGCACACTAGATGCGACGGTAGACAAGAAATTCGAACAACAGAACAGTCAAATTGACGAACGTTTTAACCACCACCCTACAGAACAGTGAAACGTTTATACAGGAACAGAATAAAGTAAAGAAACAAGTCATGGAAACAATTACTGTACAGAGACAGGAAGATACGCGTAAGTGATTTACGAAAGCAAAAACATACGTAGACAACAACACTGCTACAGTTTCAGATGAAATCAAAACTATCAAACAGTTGAACACTGAATTGCATGTTGAAATATCCGATCTAAAAACAAAAACAAATACTAATATTCAGACTTTGGAAAATAAATATACAGTAGACTTTCAGACAATGACCAACAGACTTGAACAGTTAGAATTAATACAGGATCCCGATGTCATTAAAGCAGACGTTAAAAATTTGAACAAAATCACCCGCAAAATCCAAAAACAAGTTAATGTTTGTGACACTTAAAATGGCGGTCAGGTAAAAGCACTGACTGAAAAAATCGATGAATTGGCCAGTCGTATTGATGTTATCGAAAATAACGACACCAAATCAGACGATACGTCACAATTTTCGTTCAATCAAACACCCGAATTCCAAAACTTACATCAGACAATCAGTGAGATAGGTTCGTCGAATAATACATTAAGTAGAAAATTGTCATCTTTACAGCAAGAAATGACTGAAATGAAAAATGTTACAGTCTTTAACACGTAATAGCATACACCACTTTCCGAACATTTCTCACACAGCCAGTATAATTTAGGTAATTTACAGAGAGTACGTGACTTAGATTCCGAACAGCCACAGCCAAACGGATGATCATACAATTCTGAACCAGTTCAGACATTCAGAGACGATAATTGTGATTATAAGCACTTTCTATCAGTGAGAAAATTAAAGTTATTCAATAACGACAGAACACAGATTCACCCTTTGAACTGGATATAACAATTTTCTTTAGAACTTTCACCGGCATTGCCTGTAACGCAGAAACTAAAATTCTTTTGCAGCGCGTAAGTGACCTCAGGGGATTCATTACACTTCGATGAATATGTGCCGTAGCGTGCACAGGGGCCCGAGCCGTAGTAGTGCTGTTTCCTCTTTAGTTTTCTGCACTGCTGCCTTCTCTTTTACTATCCTTTATATCTATCAAAACAGCTCTTAAACCACCGATCTATCTGGAACTAGAAATGAGTAAAGGGAACCTGATATGACAAGTTTTACCTGAAAGTAATAATTTTCATTAGACACTTCCGAACTACCAGTATAATTCTAATAAGTGGCAAAGTTTTAATCATCAGTATCGTCACATTTGTCAGCAACAGCAAACGTATTTAGGCAACAACAGAGGGTTTCCCCACGACAGCAACAAAAACCAGCCGGTTAGCATACCTAACCAACAACGTAATCTGCATGGTCAACCAAGCTTTAATGTTTCGCCACCTACACGTATAACGTCGGCTCTACCAAACAGTAACATACAGCAACAAGGAAATCACTACGTACAGAAAATACATATCGCAATGCGCTGTATAGCAACGATTATTATGACAGACGTAAAAGTAATGAGCACAATTTTCATCGTAACAGTCGGTCTTACCAGCAGCAGAATCATCCACAACAACAGATTATTATGAATGAACCAGACAGTCGGTATCATCCCGAACCTAATACGTCAGGAAGAAATAACAGAACAGTGCAAATAGTCGAGATGCCACAGCATCCTCCCGCAAATAACAGCACGCCAGAAAGAATTTGACTAGTTACAATACAGGTTGCATCTTCCAGTGCCGGCCGCGGTGGTCTCGCGGTTCTAGGCGCTCAGTCCGGAACCGCGCGACTGCTACGGTCGCAGGTTCGAATCCTGCCTCGGGCATGGATGTGTGTGATGTCCTTAGGTTAGTTAGGTTTAATTAGTTCTAAGTTCTAGGCGACTGATGACCACAGATGTTAAGTCGCATAGTGCTCAGAGCCATTTGAACCATTTTTTTGCATCTTCCAGCAAAGTAAGCAATACTTTTGACAAACGGAATCTTGTTCACGAAAATGTTATTGCTTTTGACTGCATCCGAGACACTCTTTCACATGAAAAACCATTTATTCAAAAAGCATTTCCCACGCAGTCATTGAAGTAAAGATTGGGTCATACACATTTTCAGCAGTAATCGACTCTGGATCACCTATGTCACTTACAAATGAGGAAACTTTCAACAAATGTAACAAAGAGAATATTTATCCTACGTTACCATTAGGCAGAACTAAAGTAAAAGGAGTAGTATCTGGTAAAGGAGTAGATGTAAAATTACAGACGCACTTACCATTTTGTATTGCAGGCCATCCGTTCCACTCAAATTTTTGGATTGTTCCCTTACTGACAACAGACGTTATTTTACGTAGGAGTGTTTTGGTACAGCACGACGCAGTTATTGACTTTCAAAATTCTTGTTTAATGTTAAAGGATGAAAATGTTAAACTGGCATTAGAATTTCAGCGCGCTTTATCTGCGGACGAACAGGCAATTAATCGAACAGAGGTCATTTCTTCTACATCGCGTAACATAGACAGTCATTCGACATCGTTCACCGATACGTGCGTACAAAATTATAATACACCAGACGAAACTGACTATGATGTTATGCAGATGATTTGTGATAAAGTGAAACAAAGCAGTGCAAATACAGACGTCGAACGTACTCAACTATGCAATATTCATTTACAGCAAGCTCCAGTTTTTGACAACATCCCTGGTACTAAGTCCGGTTTCATGTATGAATTTCAAGTTAAACAGCACGACACGTTTGAAGCCAATCATTATCCCATTCCGTACATTCACAGAGAACCAGTTAAGAAAGAATTGCAAGCTATGCTTGACCAACATATTATTGAACCGGCAGTTAGTCCGTACATAAACCCGCTCCATTTTGTTAAGAAAAAGGATGGATCACTTCGACTCGTACTTGATTCGCGTCATGTCAACGACATTATTATTAGTGAAACAGATCGCCCACAGACACTAGAAGAACTTCTATAGAAATTTCATGGTACTGCTGTTTATTCCACATTAGATTTGAAATCGGGATTTTTGCAGATTCAGCTCCACCCGAACTGCAGAAAGTACACAGCATTTCTCTGTTTTGGTGACTGTTATCACTCTTGCAAATTATCCTCCGGTTTAACAATTTCTTCAGCAGCATTTATACGCTGTTTGAATAGTATACTTCCGACAGAACTTAAAGACAGAGTCACAACATATGTAGACAACATACTTATTGCAGAAGCTAACTGGTCTGAAAACAATTTGGTTCTTGAACGACTGTTACAAACTTTTCGTGCAGAAGAACTTACAGTTATCCTTGGCAAATCGCCCTTTGGCCAAAATTCTATAAAATTCCTTATACATGTAATTTAAGCAGAAGGCATGGCGCCTGACCCGGAAAAACTTCAAGCTTTACGCTACATTACTGTTCCAACGACCAAGAAACTACTACGCAGCTTTCTGGGTTTAATTAACTTTTCCGTAAATTTATTCATTACTCTGCTTTAGACCCCTAGATTATGCCAACTGACGGGTAAAAACACTATTTGGTCCTTGGATAGCCAAGTGCTGTCTAAATTTGTCAATCTGAAACAAGCTTTGTTGAACGCACCACTTTTATCACACCCAGATCCTACCAGAATTTTTTCCATTGCCACCGACCGTTCTAACAAAGCTTTAGTCGTACACATTTTTCACGAAATTGAAGAAGACGGTAATACAGTAATTAAAAACATCGCCTTTGCAAGTCGCATTCTGTCACCCTCTGAACACAATTATTCTCTTACAGAACCTGAAACATTATGTGTTGTAGGGGCATTTACCAGATTTAGGCATTTTCTTTATGGAAGACATGCTACCGTTTACACAGACCATAGAGCTATCCAGTTTTTACTTTCCGCTAAATTTACACATGACAGATTAAGCAGATGGAAACTTTATTTACAGGAATTTAATTTTACAATTGTTCACATTCCCGGTACACAAAATATTGTAGCAAACGCACTATCCCGTTCTCTCGGCAACAATCAGCAAGACATCGCAGCCAACTTCTGCGAAGAAAATTTTAGCGTCACGTATCCAACAAGTTGCATTCGAAAATTTCATTTCGTCGTCATTACGAGATATAGCACAAGAGCAGAGTAAAGACAACGTATGGAAAGAAATTAAACACCTTTGGCAAAATAGGAATAATGTCACAATTAGAAACCATTACACTGTACGCAATAACATTCTGTTTCGCCGCTCTCGCCCTGACAGCAACAGTTGGTCATTATGCATACCTGACGAACATGTTAACAAATTAATTTGGTATACTCATTTAAGTTACGCACATTACGGAGCCATAAAATATTTTCTTATACTGAGACAGAACTGTTATTTTGCCAACATGGAGAAACGTATTTGACGAGTTTTAGCGTCGTGTAAAATCTGCCAGAAAGCTAAATGAGACACGACTTCACAGAGTCCTCCGTTACATCCCATTGTACCTGTGAAATTAAGACACATAGCCGCTGTAGACATTTTTGGACCTATTCCCAGAACTAATAAAGGTTTTTGTTACATCTTTAGCGCTGTTGAATTCACTTCGAAATTTGTTACCTTCTCTCCGTTGCGCAAAGCTACTGCTAAATCTTTTTAGAATGCGTTTGTAAAACATTTTTTATTTCATGTAGGACATGTATTGAAAGTAATTTCTGACAATGGACCACAATTTCGATCTGCAATATGGACCCGTATGTTACGAGCTAGAAACATTTCTCCAATCTATATATCCAAGTATCAACCTTCTTCGAATCCTTGTGAACGACTGATGAAAGAAATTGGTAAACTATGAAGAATATACTGCCATAGAAAACATATTGATTGGGACACACACATACTCTCATTCCAGGATGTAATTAACTCCATACCAAATGAATCTACTATGCTATCTCCAACTGTTATATTGAAAAATAACAGGAAGGGAAAAAAGTGCAATATCTTGTCATGAAGAGTAAATGGATCAGAATTAACAAGCATTAACCAGAATATACTATACACATCGTATGGTAGCAGTCTTGACTAATTATTTTTCTTTCAGTATACGAGGCGATTGATGCAGGCTGTCAGACAGAACTACAGATGTTAATTTTAGTGATGATATATGTTAGAAGTAAGAAACTCTATACTATATGAAGTAAATGGTAATATGAATATGCATAAAGAAGTGTCTATTCTTTGCAGATGATAATAAATGATTATGAATAGTTATATGAAGAATATTGTAATATGAATACTGAAGTTTTTCTTTGCAGATGATAATAATGATGAGGTTTATATATTTTGTATTCGTTAAGAAATGCTATGTAGTTTTTTAAGTATTTGTTGCAGTTCTTTTTGACAGTATGCCTTATGTCGCACAGTATAATGACTCAATGTTTTGGGAAAGACAGCTAGAGTACATGCATATTGATTACACGTTTCATTACCTGTTACTTCGAAGTTTTCTACTTTTCAGCATAATATAAATTTTTTTCTTTCAGGTCAATAACCCATTTTGTAATTTTTCCAGGAGAAGCTTTTCATGATATTAATATGCTATCAGCAGTTAGTTATTAAACCTGTTCTAGTACATGCATTTTTTTTATCCAGTTGTGTCTATCATTTATGAATGTGATCACATATACTGTACTTGTTTCATAACCTTGCTACAGCTGACTCATGACGAATGACGTTATTAATCTTTATTTCCAGCAATAAGTGAAAAGCAAATATTTTTATGCCCCAGCAATTAATTATCGATCCCAACGCAATGAACTGCAAGCAAAAAAAAACCGCTATATAACTAAATAATGCTACCAGTTTAAGATATATTTCTAGTCCTAAAGATAATGCAAATTTCTCTGATGTATTGATTCCATTATTTCTATGTATTATTGGACTAGACACCTTTCATTTTAAAAATGTCTTATGTCACTTACATGATATCGAATATAAGCACCAGTAACTTGATGCTACACTCAATAATTAACTCTTGTTTTGAATGATGACTTCTGAATAATGTATAAAAATGCTTTGTAACTGGCCAATGAGTGCCAATAATTACTGTAATGAGATGACTTATGATTCCAATGATTACTGTAATATGATGACTTATGCATAAATGCTATGACAATAATTTCTGTAAATAATATTTTGTTGTATTCTACATATGTTATGCCAATGATAACTGTAATGAGAAGACTGATGATGCCACTAATTACTGTAATTAGATGACATGAACAACGTTCTGTAATAATTACTGTAACGAGATGACTTACGAATAATGTTCTGTAATACTCCATACATAGTACCGAAATGTTTAGCAACTAACCAATGAATGCCAATAATTACTCAAATCGGTTGATACACCAGTGTAATTCTGAATGACGACTAGCGTAAGACTTAATGTCCTTCACCCTCTAACCTAATTAATAGCAATTACTGCAATATCCGTATGTCCTGTCCAACCTCATGATCATGGATATTTGGTTTTTGCACTAATTCTACGTTGCTGTAAGAGTATAGATTCTACAAGAATGTGGTGTTGACACATCAAGCTGTCCACCACCTTGAACGATGGAGGTGTTTTTTTGGTCCTACTGTTTGGTGTGCCTAATGTACTACCAAAATAATAACATTGAATATTAATACAACATTTCAGTGTCTTGGCTACAATGATAAATACTTCAAGGAAGAGAACTTCAGTGTCTCACTTGGTGTTGTGCTTCTGTAGAAAGATATGGACTTTCAGTGCAGCTATGTGCAACCTACTGTGCTACAACCATGATGCAATCCTTCCCACTCCTTTCCTAGTTCTTATAAAATGGTAAAGACTTATACAGTGCGTTTAAATTCTTGTAAAACGATAGAGACATATACAGTGCGTGTGCACTTCATTTCTTTTGTTAACAAGATCAGTTGTCCTAAATATGCTAAAGACTTCTACAGAGGGTGTGAACTTTATTTCACTCCTTGATATGTTTATTTGTTGTAAAATGCTAAAGACTTGTACAGTGAGTGTGGACTTTATTTCATTTCACAAAATGTTTAAATGGTAAACACTTATACAGTGCGTGTACACTTAATGTCATTTTGTAATATATTTTGTACTCATTGTGTATATACTTTGTCATTTCTGAATATGTTTTGTACTCAGTGCATGTGCACTGAGGGGAAGTTACAATGGTATGTATCAGTTTTCTAGCGAGCCACAAATCCAATACATTTAAAAGCCAAACAGGTGAGATAACGCCTCTAAGATCATACGAAGGCTGAAATATCCGGGTCGAGACACATAATAAACTTTGTGTACACGGTGCAGGTTGTCTACAACTTGTTCGTCGCTCGACAGGAATTCAGATCGTCCTTGAAAGCGGTACCGTCCAAGCGTACCGCAGAGTGCTATCTCACCAACATGAATCGACATTAATACTTCTCCGGAGGCGCGAACCAGCCGCATCGCACACATTGGCTGGGCAGTCAGAGCGGTTTGCAGACAGCACAGACTGGACCCTCACAACTTTCATCCGTATCGATAACAATATGTGAAATGTATGGCTCCCAGCGATTATACACTGAAGCAACAAATAAACTTATATAGGCATCTGTATTCAAATACAGAGATATGTAAAGAGGTTGAATACGACGCTCCGGTCGGCAACGCTTATGTAAGACAACAAGGGTCTGATCGATTACTGCTGCTACAATGGTAGGTTTTCAAGATTTAAGTGAGTATGAATATAGTGTTATAGTCGGTGCACGAGCGATGGGGCACAGCGTATCGGCAGTAGCGATTAAGTGGGCCTTTTCCCGTACGACTATTTCACTGGTGATCGTGAATATCAGGAATACGGTAAAACATCTAATCTCCGATCATCGCTGTGGTCGTAGAAAAAGATCTTCCAAGAACGGGACCAACAACGACTGAAGAGAAACGTTAAACGTGACAGAAGTGCTACCATTCCGCAAATTGCTGCAGATTTCAGTGCTTTGTCATCAAGCGTTAGCGTGCGAATCGTTTAACGAAACATCATCAATAGGGGATTCCGAAGCGGAAGGCCCACTCGTGTAACAATGATGACTGCATGAGGTGCCCGTCAACAAGACATTGGACTGTTGATGACTGGAAACATGTTGCCTGGTCGGACGAGTCTCGTTTCAAATTGTATCGAGTGGATCGACGTGTACGGTTATGGAGACTAGCTCATGAATCCATGGACCGTAGATGTCAGGAGGGGACAGTTCCAGCTCGTGAATGCTCTGTGATGGTGAGGGCGTGTGAAGTGGGAGTGATTTGGGACCCCTGATACGTCTAGATACGACTCTGACAGGTGACACGTACGTAAGCATTCTGTTTGATCAGTTGAATCCATTCATGTCCATTGTGCATTCCAGGGAACTTGTACAGTTCCAGGAGGACAATGTGAAACCCCACACGCCCAGATTTGTTACAGTGTGGCTCCAGGAACACTTTTCTGAGTTAAAATACTTACGCTGGCCACGAAACTCGACAGACATGAAACATTGTAGAGCCTATCTCAGATGTCTTGCAACGTTTTGTTCAGAGGAGATCTCCACCTCCTTGTACTCTTACGCACTTGTTGACCGCCCTGCAATATTCACGGTGTCGCTTTCCTCTAGCACTTCAGGCATTTGTCGAGTCCATGCTACGACGCGTTGTGAAACGTCTGCGTAATCTGGGGGGGGGGGGGGGCTACACGATATTAGGCAGGTGTACCGGTTTCTTCATCTCTTCAGTGTAAACTCCATGTTCAGCACAGTAACACAGTGTGGAAGATCCTGCTTTACGTCTTTATGGGATGATCGCGATAGAGGCCGCTTTTAGTTGGTATTTTTTTTTCATTTTTTACTGCAGAAATGGTTGATGGAAATCATTAAGCCATGGCCGCTTCAGGTCCTCAACAAATGATATCATGGTTATGCTCCAGACTTATTCAAGATAAATTAATAGAACATAATTTTGATGTTACAGGTGTAAGTAGGCTGTTTAGGTTTTCTTATTGGTAACGCCACGTAGCGCTCTGTATGAAAATCACTGGCTGTGCTGTGTGCAGTCAGTGGCTAGTTGTCATTGTTGTAATACTCGCTATTGTAGTGTTGGGCAGCTGGATGTTAACAGCGCGTAGCGTTGCGTAGTTGGAGGTGAGCCGCCAGCAGTGGTGGATGTGGGGAGAGAGATGGTGGAGTTTTGAAATTTGTAAGACTGGATGTCATGAACTGCTACATTTATTATGACTTTAGAACACCATTAAGGTAAATACATTGTTTGTTCTCTATTAAAATCTTTCATTTGCTAACTATACGTATCAGTAGTTAGTGCCTTCAGTAGTTTGAATCTTTTATTTAGCTGGCAGTAATAGTGCCTGCTGTATTGCAGTAGTTCGAATAACGAAGATTTTGGTGAGGTAAGTGATTTGTGAAACGTATAGGTTAATGTTAGTCAGGGACATTCTTTTGTAGCGATTTTTGAAAATGAGATTGCGTTGCGCAAGAAATGTTGTGTGTCAGTTTAATCACAGTCATGTTTAATTTTTCTAAGAGGACGTTTCATATGGCAACCCTACAAGGATACCTCACTGGAAGCTTCTGATTTTTTCTTGTAGTTTGTGTAATTAGTGTAGCTTTTGTTTATTGCTAGCGCATAATCATAGAGAGAATTTCCTTTGCAGTTGCAGTCTTTCATTGTTGTACAGTAAAACAGTTGTGGCATGCATGTAGATTTGCAGCAAGTATTTCGCAGCTGCGCTTACAATTAACTACATATTATTTTCAGTGCTATGTTAATGCGTTTTCTTATTTTGCTCTTCAAATTGTGGTTTTCTGTGTTATCATGTGAAATATTGTGTTAATACTAGGCTGCAAAGTAAACTGAGAAATGACAGTGAAGACGAAAGCAGGGTGTTAGCACCGCCAAGTAGTGAATTAACTAATGTTCAAAGTAGTAATTTGGTATTTGTGCAAAGGGGAATGGAGTGGGCGGCTAATGATGGCATAGACAGTGAAATCGGTAGTGAACAGGGCAGCATTATCCATCGATCGGTCGGCAACAGCTCGCCTCAGGCATCGGGAATGACAGAGCACAATCTTGCAAATACTGTAGATTCAGGTTTGCTGTCCTCACCGTTTTATCAAATCAGTCAAGACACATTTTCTACTTTTCAAAATGCGAATATTGCCGGTTCAAATTCACTGCCGAATAGCACTGAGGAACATGTTTTAGAGACCAGTGCATTGTTATTACAGTTAAATCAACAAATGGGACAAAAGCTTCAAACGTTAGACACAATGGAACAAACTCTTCAAAAGTTAGACATAATGGAACAAAATCTTCAAAAGTTAGACACAATGGAACAGCACCCGAGACAAACACACACAAAGCTTCAAAAGTTAGTCACAATGGAACAACACCAGAGACAAACGCAGCAAAAGCTACAAAAGTTAGACACAATGGAACAAAATCTTTGGAAGTTAGACACCACGCTTGAAAAAAAACGTGAAGATTTAACTAAGGAGTTACATAACATTGAATCGAGATGTCAAAAAGTCTGTAATGACGTAAAAACACAAATTTGTGAGCATTTTCAACCTATTTTTTCGCTGCATGAAAATGCATTACAGAATCACAAAGCAGCCATAAAAGAACTGCCAACTATTGTTCATGAAAATCATGAGACCTTGCAAGCTAAAGTTGACTCAGTTGAAGCTACCGATACGGTTACGCAACTTGCAAAAACTCAGGAAAATTTAAAGGACACAGTAGATAAGATTTCAACACAAATAGTCACTCTGAAACTTGGTTCAGAAAAACACACTGAGGAAATAAGTTCACTATCGGAGAAAGTAGCCGAACTTTCAGATCAGTTCACTAACTTATCTACAAAGGTGGATGATGGTCTGAATGACACAAGACCTGTAGCCTTCACTGACACTGAAGAGTGTGAACAAATTAGAAAATTCAGACAGAATCAAAATCAAATCAATACACAGTACAAAAGAGAAATCCGGGAAGTACAAGATCAGTTGTCACAAGCAATACAAGAATTACGTATTTCAGAGGACAATCGCGCTCCAGTACGGGAAGAGGGACATAGAAATACGGAACAACCACAAAATAATAACACAGGACACTTCGTAAATTGTGAAAGAAATTGGCAAGGCGCATTGAATTTTGAGATGGAACCGCCGAAACGATGAAACAATGAGCGATGTGCGACTCACCGACACGATGATTTTTACTATAAGCTGTTCATTACTACACGTAGATTCAAAACATTTAAGAATTCTGGCAACGACATTCATCCACAGGCATTGCTTCATCAATTCTCTCATTGTTTTCCTCCCAACTGATCACTGCAGCACAGATTAGAATTTACAGGGTGTTTCAAAAATGACCGGTATATCTGAAACAGCAATAAAAACTAAACGAGGAGCGATAGAAATACACCGTTTGTTGCAATATGCTTGGGACAACAGTACATTTTCAGGCGGACAAACTTTCGAAATTACAGTAGTTACAATTTTCAACAACAGATGGCGCTGCAATTGATGTGAAAGATATAGAAGACAACGCAGTCTGTGGGTGCGCCATTCTGAACGTCGTCTTTCTGCTGTAAGCGTGTGCTGTTCACAACGTGCAAGTGTGCTGTGGACAACATGGTTTATTCCTTAGAACAGAGGATATTTCTGGTGTTGGAATTCCACCGCCTAGAACACAGTGTTGTTGCAACAAGACGAAGTTTTCAACGGAGGTTTAATGTAACCAAAGGACCGAAAAGCGATACAATAAAGGATCTGTTGGAAAAATTTCAACGGACTGGGAACGTGACGGATGAACGTGTTGGAAAGGTAGGGCGACCGCGTACGGCAACCACAGAGGGCAACGCGCAGCTAGTGCAGCAGGTGATCCAACAGCGGCCTTGGGTTTCCGTTCGCCGTGTTGCAGCTGCGGTCCAAATGACGCCAACATCCATGTATCGTCTCATGCGCCAGAGTTTACACCTCTATCCATACAAAATTCAAACGCGGCAACCCCTCAGCGCCGCTACCATTGCTGCACGAGAGACATTCGCTAACGAAATAGTGCACAGGATTGATGACGGCGATATGCATGTGGGCAGCATTTGGTTTACTGACAAAGCTTATTTTTACCTGAACGGCTTCGTCGATAAACAGAACTGGCACATATGGGAAACTGAAAACCCCCATGTTGCAGTCCCATCGTCCCTGCATCCTCAAAAAGTACTGGTCAGGTCCGCCATTTCTTCCAAAGGAATCATTGGCCCATTTTTCAGATCCGAAACGATCACTGCATCACGCTATCTGGACATTCTTCGTGAATTTGTGGCGGTACAAACTGCCTTAGACGACACTGTGAACACGTTGTGGTTTATGCAAGCCGGCCACATCGCACGGCCGACGTCTTTAATTTCCTGACTGAATATTTCGATGATCGTGTGATTGCTTTGGGCTACCCGAAACATACAGGAGGCGGCGTGGATTGGCCTCCCTATTCGCCAGACATGAACCCCTGTGACTTCTTTCTGTGGGGACACTTGAAAGACCAGGTGTACCTCCAGACTCCAGAAACAATAGAACAGCTGAAGCAGTACATCTCATCTGCATGTGAAGCCATTACGCTAGACACGTTGTCAAAGGTTTCGGGTAATTTCATTCAGAGACTACGCCATATTATTGCTAGGCATGGTGGATATGTGGAAAATATCGTACTATAGAGTTTGCCAGACCGCAGCGCCATCTGTTGTTGACAATTGTAACTGCTGTAATTTCGAAAGTTTGTCTGCCTGAAAATGTACTGTTGTCCCAAGCATATTGCAACTAACGGTGTATTTCTATCGCTGCTCGTTTAGTTTGTATTGCCGTTTCAAATATACCGGTCATTTTTGAAACACCCTGTATGTGTGGCTACTTAGAGAATGAACCAGTTGTAAGAATGCGATCGGTCATTCACGATTGCCAAAGTGAAAGAGAATTTTATTGTGCCTTCCTCTTAACATATTGGTCTCAAGCCACACAAGACCAAGTAAAACATAGCATCATAATGATGAAACATTTCGAACAATCTGCATTTTCCAGTCTTGTGAAATATTTTAAAGACATGTTGCACAAGAATCAGTACCTGGCAAACCCATACAGCGCCTCAGAACTCATCCGCATTTGCTTAATCAAATTACCTGAACATTTACGACATATTATTTTAGTAGGACGTTGCAAAGACGACATTGAAGCTTTTCAGGGACTGTTACAAGAACTGGAAATTAACACTAACAATCGCGGAAAGTGAAAACAGGAGCACAACAATTACAGGTCACATCTGTCACAATTCCGCGATGAAAGAAATAATAACTGGACACGACAAGGCTATTCTCACAACACAAATCGTGACCAAAACAGACACCACTCCTATGACAACCGTTGTCAGAGTAGTAATAATTACAGGGAAAGATCACCTCTCCGCGGTAATGACTACTACAGAGACAATAAGAGAAACAGACAATATGGGAACCAAAAGAAATATTATCAGGAGAGACAGAATAACTTTAGACGCAACGGTCCAGCGCGCAGTTACGATTCAGGGAGAAACTCTCCACCACGTGACCGACAAGAAAGAAATTATGGAATCTACCGATATGACGACGGACGATATGATCTGAATTCCATCAGAACTGGCGAGATTCAAACAGGGCAGGGCTTTCGACAAGGTGAATTTTTAGGAGTTAGGTCTCCTGATCCCAATAACGACGCGCGCCAACAAAGAAACAGACAATGAATCGCACCGCAGGCATCCACGTGCGCTGGCTGGCTCAGCGAAAAATAACATAGACGCTATCCTTGAGAAAACTTTTAGCATTCCTTACCGACGTATACAAGATGATAATTGCTTTGAAGTTGAAACTCTGCGCACTAGAGAGTAAAGGATTGCACCACATTTCACATGTAAAACCATTTATTGAAAGATAATCTGATTTTTAACTTTGTCTTTGCCATATAACTTTTCACTTTACATTACTAGCATGCTTTGTCAGACTTAGAATCTGATAACATGCAACAACGTCTGAAGTTAAATATCCAGTCAAGAGGCAAGAGAAATTATTTAAATAGAAATTACGAATGCATTGTTATTGTGAACAGACGACACAGTGTTATTGTGTGTGTGCATTCTTACTTGTTAGTTGCACGATTACGTAACGACTATAAGGCTCACATACTTAGAACATTTACCAGTACAGCTAATGAGATTTTAATGCAAAATTTTGGTTTACTTGGAAATACATTCTTTATTTGAAGTACTTTCTGTGGGATTAAAGATGACTTAGCACATTTATGTTGGCCATAGTATATGGACAAAATGGGAGACGTAGGGACTGTTAGTGTTTGGATGTGTGTTAATAAGTCAGCAAAGGACTGGATAACAGCATTGCTGGTTCTAAGGAGACTTCAAAAACAATTTTTGTGAGTGAACAAGTGGTGGTTAGGGACTTGCTATATTACCCGCAAGACTATTCAATGGTTACTGTGCACCTGCACAGTCAAACAAATGGCTGCTGGCCATCTCTGAAAGGACTACTGTGGGTCTACACCTTTGATGACTCACCAATACCATTATTTCTACAAGGACTACAGAGGGTCTACGTCTTTGATGGCTCACCAATACCATTATTTATACAAGGACTACAGTGGGTCTGCATCTTTGATGCCCCACTAATACAATTATTTCTACAAGGACTACAGTGGGTGTGCACCCCTGGTGGCCCACCAATACCGTAATCTCAAACAAGACTACAGTGGTCTGCTCTGTGATGACCTACCTACCAATATTCTTCAAAACTTCGACTGGCTCTGCTGTGGGTTTGCTCTGTTGTGGCCCATTACCTGTCTGCATGTCAAGAGTCAGCACTCTCTTTCCGTTGGAAGGACAACACTACTTCTTCAAGACTGCATCGAAATCCACTACTTCTGTGTGCATTTTCTTTAACTGTGAAATTTTACTGTGATGAATGATCAGGACTGTCTTTATGGACTGTGAGAAAATTTTAGCTTTTGACCAACATTGTATTAACAAGTGTGTGAATTTGATATCTTTCTTACTGTAATTACGAAAAAAATTTCAAATCTGTATTGGCCACAGCCCAAAACAATTTGTAACATTTTTTGTGGGGATCATGGGGGCTATGTAAGTAGGCTGTTTAAGTTTTCTTATTGGTAACGCCACGTAGCGCTCTGTATGAAAATCACTGGCTGTGCTGTGTGCAGTCAGTGGCTGGTTGGCATTGTTGAAATACACGCCATTGTAGTGTTATGCAGCTGGATGTTAACAGCGTGTAGTGTTTCGCAGTTGGAGGTGAGCAGCCAGCAGTGGTGGATGTGGGGAGAGAGATGGCGGAGTTTTGAAATTTGTAAGACTGGATGTCATGAACTGCTACATTTATTATGACTTCAGAACACCATTAAGGTAAATACATTGTTTGTTCTCTATTAAAATCTTTCATTTGCTAACTATACGTATCAGTAGTTAGTGCCTTCAGTAGTTTGAATCTTTTATTTAGCTGGCAGTAATAGTGCCTGCTGTATTGCAGTAGTTCTAATAACGAAGATTTTTGTGAGGTAACTGATTTGTGAAACGTATAGGTTAATATTAGTCAGGGCTATTCTTTTGTAGGGATTTTTGAAAGTCAGATTGCGTTGCGCTAAAAATATTGTGTGTCAGTTTAAGTCATGTATAATTTTTCTAAGGGGACGTTTCACCGGTATAACTACAAGTTTCTTCATCTCTACGTAGCGCACACCTCACTTCAATCTGATTTCTGTAGCCAAGCCTTAGTCTGCTACTTCTGTCTGTAGTGCAAGCGCCTGACCAGGTTATTGGTCTAATTGTACACCGAGTAAGACCTCTCACCTTTGCGGTACGAGGAAGGGGACGGTGGCAGTTCCACAGCCGATGCGGCCATTTAGCCCCATGATTGCTCACCACTTGGGTGAGTGAACCGAGGGCTTTCCGGGACGGGCTGTACCGAGGAAATAGCTTCTCCCCAATCCTGGGACATCAAAGGCCAGAGTCTGGTACTGTTCCCAATAGACCAAAACAGCCACGGTCTCCCACTCAGTAACTCCTAAATTTTCCACCTCACTATTCCTCATACCTCATGATATGTCCTATCAACTTATCCATGCTTTGAATCAGGTTGAGCAATAAAGACCTTTTCTCTCCAACTCGATTGTATATTTCTTTATTCGTTGCTCGATATACCGAGTGGTTATAATTGAAGTACAGCTAATTACAGTGGTACAGAGTGCTCGTAACTATCTTATGGTACAGAAAGATCAGATATGCGTTAGTGGAGAACGAGTTTACACTGGAAAAAGTAAATTGTTTCCAGTTTTTACCACCAGGTGTAAATCTAGCGCTCTTGAATCCAAGAAAGGTGTTTAGAAAACATTTCCATATGTAATGGATAATGACGTGGGCAGTAAAGTAAGTAAGTAAGTAAGTAAGTAAAGTAAGAAACGCATGCTTTTGATTTTATTATTAACCGCCGCTTACAATGCTCGTTCAGTATGGGTCCTGGAGCAGTCTCTGATACGCTGCATCCATCAAACGACGTGACCGGCAGTTGTTCTCAGCAGTTCCAGTGGAATAATAGCAACGCGTTCCTGTACACTGGCCTTCACATCATTTAGAGACGGAACATGTGTCTGGTAAACGCCTCTTTTAGGTGTCTCCAGAGCCGAAAGTCACATGGATTCAGATCAGGTGATTTTGCGGGGCATCCATCTGGGACTCATCTGGAGATAACCTGTTCGAGCCGGCCGGAGTGGCCGAGCGGTTCTAAGCGCCACAGTCTGGAATCGCGAGACCGCTACGCTCGCAGGTTGCCTCGGGCATGGATGTGTGTGATGTCTTTAGGTTAGTTAGGTTTAATTAGTTCTAAGTTCTAGGGGACTGATTACCTCAGAAGTTAAGTCCCATAGTGCTCAGAGCCATTTGAACCATGTCAGTTTAAGCTGTTCGTGGAAGGTTGCACTAAATAGCTCTTTCATTAATCGAGTGTCACGAAGTGTTGCCCGATCTGGTATGAAAATGGTAGTTTCCAGACACCTCCGCTCTTCCAAAACAGGAATCACATGCTGCAAAATGGTGTCTCGATAACAATAATACGTTACTGTACATCTAACAGGACTTCTCTGTAGAAGGATGTCTCGATAACGTGCAGATGACACTGTGCACCTGACAGGCCTTCTGAATGTTTTCCCTTAAAAGCAGAACAGAACGAGAATAAAGATGCTTGTGAATCCAAACTGCACGAACTTATACGGCGACTACAGCTGTCCTTCGTGCACATCACACTCTTTAACAGTACCCCAGACTCGTCAGATCTGTGTATTCAGTGCACTCTGTAGTGTAAAGCGTGCCCCACGTCACTCCACAGTATTTTGCCTGGCCGCACGTCATTACCTACGTTCAGAGCCAGAAACCAAAGAGCAAATTCAGAACCTTGCAACGTATCATGAGGTTGCAGTTGCTGCAACGACTGGGTGATGTACGGCTGCCAGCGTAAAACAGACTGCAAATCTTTCCGTATTGTTGGCTGCGGAATCGACCCTCTCCTGACACTGTACGAACGCGAACACCAACCGGGGCAGGTGCTGGACGGTCAGTTGCAGCAACCTTGTCAATAACGTTCATCAGGAAAGGACATCTTTCTGTCGCAGATAACATACCAAGCTCACTGAGGATTTAGAATTTCAATATCAACGTCTTCCATCCATATCTTTCAGTCAGTGATACTCTCTCAACGCAGCACTGCCGTTCACATAAAACATTTTCTTGAACAGCGCACTTTCTTCTCCATAGTCATACCGCTCAATCACTTTAAGACATTTCAAAAGACAGCGCCGAAATCATACCGCCATGCAAATAGTGTACAGCACCAGATTTTCACCTAGTGGCCACAAATAGAAACAATTTGTTTTCCAGCGTAAATCGGTTCCACAATAATGCATTGGTATATCTACCGAGTTTTCCTGTCATACGACACTTACATTATTGCCACATGAAAATTACATTGTGTAAATGTTTTTCTTTATTTATAGACGCAATCACATTCTTATGACACAGTCATAACGGTTTCGGCCAAACAATGACCATCTTCAGATTCTAGGAGCGAGAAACGGCAGGTAAAACTGACGTGCTTAAAGGATAAGTACGCCACTATGAAATATAAAGGCAAAACATCAGATAAAATCGAACATATATTCCGAAGAAACTGTGCTAAAATTGCATTTAGGACTTCCGATAATTTAAAAATACTAGTGCGTCATAACTTGGCACGCAAAACCCATAAATTTAGTAAATGGGGGGTCTACAAAATATCATGTCATGAGTGCGAAGAAAGCTATATCTAACAGACAGGCAGATCCTTTGACGTAAGGTTTAAAGAACACACGTATCCCAGTAATAAGACAGCGCTAGGCTTACATAATCAAGAGGAGGGTAATAATATTGATAACATCGACGAACAGCTTCAAATTGTACATGAAGTTACAAAAAGTAAACATTAGACATTTTAGGACAACTGGAGATTTATGTTACGAAACACAGAGAACATGACAGACTCCTCACTGAACACAATGAATTTGCAACAGACCCATACTTCAACATTTACGACGATCTGTTCACCTGAGAGAATCGTTTTTATTACATACATGCTTCAGCTGAGGATGGAGCCTTCCGGCGGTCGAGTATTGCACTGTCTAGTGTGGGCCGCAGTATATGTCAACAACCTCTAAGGCGGAGGAGCGTGCCATCCACCTGCAGCAGAGCACTACACTCGTCGTCCTGCTCCTGTCGTCCCTGCCGTACTAATGGACAAAGGCATAAACAGGCAATAGCCGGAAATACAGCGCCATCGGGCGTCACAAATACACTCTACAAGTGCTACTACTATTTTCGTCTATAGCAAGGTTTTCTCCTTGTTCAGTATGTTATTTCACTGATTTAGCAATCTGTTCTGTGATTTTAAATTTTATATACATTTGACCTAAATATTAATAGAAAATTTGTCATATTTTATGATTTTGAAAAACAAAAACTATCTTATAGAGGACGCGCGCATCTAGCGTAAATAGGGGGAACAAAATCTAACAAGTTTTTATATCTATGTAAGACCGGTTTTACATGTTATAGCTAGTTTGACAACGGATGAACCTGTGTTCAGTATATGCCGCCTTTAGGTATGAACTATATGTATTTCGCATAAATTTAGTTAAATTACTAATAACTCTGGTTAAATATTATACTTATTTTTTGGGTTATAATATAAATTTTCTTTTTTATTGTTATATAATCTGAAGGCTGTTATTGTATGGCCGAAAATGACTATGTCATAAGAATGTGATTGCGTCTATAAATAAACAAAATAAATTTACAAAATAATCGCTCACTCACTCCATTGACAAAAGGTTGTTTTTTCCAAAAACAATTATATTACACATTAGACCTCCATCAGTAGCAGCTCTTTAATTATAACCACACAGTATCTATATAATCTACTGAATTCTTTCATAACACCGCGTTTCTGGCGCTTTTATCTATGTACTCTGTGAATTGTGCGTGTGTCACTCCCATATAACGCTACAATGTAAACATATAAGAATATCTGACACTTAAAATTATGTTGCATAACAAATTTTCTTTCTTCGGAAATGGAGACTAGCGATAGAGGAAATGCGTTTAACGCTAACCTTATTTCACTGACGTCCAGTTATTTTGTTGCAAAAAATAGCAACACTCTTTACCTTTGTTTCATTTATTAATCTAGTTCTCTCAGCAATGAATAACTTAATTCTCGTGCACTTAATTACACTTGTCACATTTTTGTTTATGTTTGTTCTCCAGTCTCTTTTCAACACAGTAAACAAGTCCTTCGTCACTCTTGACATGCTAAATCATTCGCAAACCTCACGGTCTACTCTTTTGAAATGCGATTGTGTTTCCCTGTTCTTGGTTTTGCTTTCGAGCTCGTTAGAGGAAATAGTTTATATTAACAAAACAGAGAACATTCATTTCTGTCCTTTGGCACTTTACATCAAAGCACTACCATACGGTTCCTCATCACCTTTACACATTTCACTGTAATGTATAAGAATACTCCGTATGTGACGAAATGCATAACAAATTTTACTATGAATTATTTAAGAAATGGTCTGATAGGGGACAACTCGTTATGTGTCTGATTCCTTTCAGGAGCCAGCGAACAACATCCGCCCGATAGCTTCAAACAAAAATACGCTTAAACATTTTTATGAATCCATCACTTCACTTTCCTGTCATCATCTTGTTTGGTTATCAGAATGTTACTAACGTGGCCAGTAATTGTAGCATGTGAGTTACGTCAGGCTTAACAAATTATTAACATTACGTATGGGATATCAGATGCCGAACTTCTCTGTTTCAAATAGTGTTTATTTCACGGTCATCATAGTACGCAACACAGCCACATTGAGGGAATGCCGATGAAATGAAGCAGAGGCACAATGTTCATTTATATCTTAGAAAGTTTTTCATAAACGCAGTCGATAACACAGTTTGCGCCAGAGTCTGATGCACATCAATCACTTATTAGTCGGAAGGTTCATCCGCAGATGCAGACCGATCACAGCCAGAATTAAAATCCGAAGTGCCTGTAGTTAACTCTGGCCGTCCTTACATACATACGATCGCAACTGTCACTCAAATGTGCCGTCAGCGTGGCTCACATATCCCATGAAAATTGGTGGCGCATTCTCAGGTGTGTGGAAACAACAAATTCTTTAAAGAATCGAAGTCCCATGTGTAAAATGACTTGAAACCTCTGATAACTTCACAAATGAGCTAATGTGTTAAATATTGGACGTTTAGGATGCCCGCGAGAGGTAAAGCTTAGGAAAGGGTCAGACATCATGTTTAATATTTGCTGGAAGCCTCCAAGTTCTCTCATTATCATACATTGAATGAATGTAGTCTGAGTAATTTGATCCCCGTTGTAAGCAAAACACTTTTCAACGTCCATAAGTTACGACGTCATATCTCCTGAACCATGTGTCTTACAAAGATATTATATTGCGGATACATTCTGCGGTATATGTGGATAGCATCTGCAAAATGGGGTGCAAATACGCTCGACAGTAAAGGGAAATGAAATTTAAACGTCATGGTGATACGGCAGTTTTAATGTACAAACAGTAAAATGTAGTAAGCCATAAACTGTTTTCTTTTCGTTTGGGCCAGGGGCCAAGTGGTGTTGAGGGGCAGAAGCGAAAAAATTTTCATCTTGGTTTGGAATTATATGTAAGGTTAGTTGTAAACCTCTTCGCCTGATGAGAGTCGAATTACTTCCCGATTAAATGAGTAGGCAAACGACATCTTACAAGCTGCGTTGTTTACATTATCATCTGCGCTGTGATGTGCGGTCTCTGAAGCTGTATGTGTTTTTTCCGCCTCTTTTTTTTCTTGTTGTTGAACCGCAGCGGGCAGCAGTACACAACACTAAGTAACAGGGTGAACAGATCTGTTATTTTGCAAGAAGCCCATGATGAGAAAAGGCTTCGCTGCAGCTCGCTGCTTACACCTGAAATGCGCAGGTGTGCAGTTCTCTTTTGATTCCGCTGAGAGTGGAGACGGTGGAGGAGGCGTTGAGGCGGCTGGACTATTAGCTGCTGTCTTCCAGCGCTATGTCCTTCTAACGGAGATGACGCTTCTCTTGGGCTACTATCCGATGGTGTTATCGCTCTTCTTGAGCTGTTAATTGTTGTTGTAGCTACGTCAGTTGCAGCTGTTGTTCATCTAACAGCTAAGTCAAAGCTGCGCTAATCTTGAGGTACCATTCTGCTCACCGTAGAGTCTGTCGGTGAGCCAGAGCTGAGTCTAGAGGCAACACTCACTCGTAAATTAAACAGTTTGTTCGTAAGCAGACTCTATAAGGAGATCTGTGGCAGGACAGGGATACACAGCAATCGCTCGTTAGTGTGAAGGTTAATGCGTAGATAGCGTCCAGGTTACAACGATGTCATCGAATGTGTGCCACACTGAAGGAAGGCAGAGCACGACCAGAATAAAATATGTTTGCGTATAGTTGATTTTGGCACACTCTGGATGACAGGAACCGTTCAGGTTACACAGTGCCGCGACTGTGGCTTGAGATGAATGTCTACGCCTCTTCCTTGACTATGTTTCGATACTGTGGGAAGTAACGCTAGGGTGGACTTGTCCTCCACGTCATAGCCGACCACTTCCATAACTACACACATGTTTACGTCTGTTGACTGTACACTTGTCACCGATGTGCCCTCTCCATTGTTGTGAACTGCCTCCGAAACTGGCTCTATGTTCACGTCTTCTGTTGCCGACTGCGGTACAAGGCGACCTGCATGACTGACCATATGAATTCTGAAAGCTAAAGGCTTAATTTAATGTTGACCCGATAGCACCTTGTATTTAAGGAGATCTGAGCTTATTCTTAGTCAGATAAAAGCTTTTAAACTTAAGCTCTTGTTAAGTGTAGTAATAATTGCACCGCCACAGAAAAGCGGAACATTCATGGAACGGCAAACACATTATTCTCAATTATTTTATAAAAGAAATTGAAAATTGAATGCATAATTTTCATCAAAACCATTGAGTATGTTAATTCCAGCATTATATTTACTGCGTGCATCTGTCTGTAATGCTTGTTTGTTATACCTATCTGGTTGTGTTTTTAATTGAGTGATAGCCAGTCAGCTGCACTGTGGAACCGGCGTTATTGCCTTGGCGTGTTTAGCACCAACAGCTTACATCACACTATGTCTTAATTCCATGTTACAAAAGTGCAGAATTAGAACTTGTTCTCAGTACAACTTACACCAAAAGAAAACTACCAACCAGTTAAAATTATGTACTGGAGGACAGGAAACGAACAACGAACTTCGCCTAGAGCTGGATATTATGTTTCTGACTGACCTGTCTAATCAGGAAAGGTTCGCTTTAACTCCACTCATTTTTTATTTTCTCTCATTTTGTACATATAGTTAATTCACATACTACGCTAAGTATTCTGTTAATTCTGTAGAACAGTTTATCTAAGTCTTCATTATTTTCCGCTAAGACGTTTACATCTTCCTTAAACCTTGTAGTTTTTAAATGTTTCTCTTATATTTTTAGATTTGTTCAGAATATGCTTTCATGCATTACATTATTAATTCGGCGTACATTTTATGCTATTACGAAAATTATAAACATTAACATTTATAGACATGCTTATCACAAGGACATCAAATATTTGAGTAAATGTAAATATGCGCTAAGGGGATAGGTTTTCTTTATTATTTCTCCAATCACCCAGCTTTTTTCTGTGTCGTCAGATTGTGCACTTTGAACAGCTTCGTTATTTCAATGTTAATTTTCTTTCACTGGCGTACTGCCGTATATTGGAGTACTTCTTAATATAAAATCTTCAACTAACTTGATAGTACTCGCTACTAACCACTTGGGCCGTCATGAAGGTGACCAAAAAGTTTTGCGTTTTCTGTGTACCTTATCTGTTAGGTTTTTCTCCTGAATTTCTCAATACAAAGATTGAACTATATTTCTGACATGCATTTCATTAATATTTCATACCACCGCATGGTGCTGTCTGATTTACAGAGCCAGAAATGACATAAAATTAAACGAAATTATTTCATCACAATAGAGACAGGTTGCTGATTATCGCGCCCAACTTCTGTTATTCACGTCATCCACGTAACGTTACTGTTTCTATATTGGTCCTGCGTCTCAGTATGCAGCACTACGTGAAGCTCTGAACACGAAACAGAAACACTGAACTTGATGACTGAATAATCTACGAGAATCTTCTTTCTTGTGATTCATTAATCGTGCTCTATATTCGTTACTTTAGTACAAGTAGCTCGTTATGTAGTAAAATATTTGTTTGACTGGTGTAGTGAAAGTGGTACACTGAATTTTCATATGTCAGTTCAAACGTGGTGTGGCGGTAGGTAATATTCAGATTCGTAAATATGAAATTACAGACATGGATAAATAGTAATCAAAGGGAGACCCCGTAGACGCCTGACATCTGGAAGTAACAGTCACTACGAAACTTTATTGCAGTGGAACACCAGTCACAAGTTTTATTTTACAATTATTGAAGTGAGTAGTGTTCGGAAATTTACAGTTAAGGCAATGTACCTTGCGGAAACTTTCATAGCTGTTTCATAATCTGAGGTGGCGAAATGTCCCGAAAGTTTTCGGATTACAAAATACTATTAAATGATATCAAAGTAGAAGTAACAAAATGAAAGAGCATACTTACTTTACCCAAAAACAATGAAAGACCTAGTCGCCACTGAGCACAACTAAAAAAAAAAAACTTTTCATTTCACTGAACAACCAAACTAATGCCAATAAAAAACATACGCAGTTTAAAAGAATTTCATATCGGGTATCCGTTTAAAGCCTGCAAATAGTTGTGACATGGGTAAAACATATTTCTCTTCTAAACGATGGCATTTATTTCACGTTTGATATAGTGAGAAAAATCATGTCGAGATTAAGTTATCGTTTACGTTATTTGCACGTCAAGTGTGTGCTACTAACTAGTTTTATCCAACGAGAATAATTAGATTGGTTCGTGGAGAAGCCATTGTCAACCGTAGTGATATCAGATAACTACGGAATTCGTTAAACTTGGACACTCTGTTTCAATGAAACGAGGCAAAATTCTCGCAATTGTAAACAGATTACCTGGAGTATATTTTAATAAACTGAAATGCTTCCTGGAACAGAAAAACAAAAAGCAAAACAAAACAAAAAACTGAAATACTGACTGATGAAGCGTTTCAGCCGATTGTGAGATGGGTCCGCGATTCTGATTTTCCACCTGTTACGAAGAGCGACGGGAACAGCAATGGAATATTTCATTAGAGGTAAGTAAGTTATGGAGAGGGGGGGGGGGGAGGCAAAGAGGGAAATGTATCGATCTAAGCACAGATACAAGCTGAGTACAAACATGAAAGCCGACAGATTGACATTTTGTAAATATCACCATGTCTCTTTCTGTATAGAAGAATAAGCCATTTCAAATGCTTTGTCATAAATGCAATCTGCACGGAGATGTCAACAACAAATAGCAACGTCTGGTCCCGGCGGAGGTTCGAGTCCTCCCTCGGGCATGAGTGTGTGTGTTTGTTCTTAGGATAATTTAGCTTAAGTAGTGTGTAAGCTTAGGGAATGATGGCCTTAGAAGTTAAGTCCCATAAGATTCAACACACAAACAAATAGCATCTGACATGAGTCATTGACTACTCATCCACTATGAAGTTAAGAAACCCGCAAAGCGAGGTGCAAAATACATTCAAAAATTATAGTTGACCTTGCATGGAACAGAAGAATACATTCAACATGGCTGTTCTACGCACTTGCAATTTTGCGTGCTGATAACACTAAACGTTTCTTCTGACATCGAATGCAAAAAGCTAGTAAAGCTAGTAAAAAACTAAATATGTACATTTTTATCATGTAACAAAACAAAGCAAGAGTCGTGGGGCGAGGCATAGAAAAAGACGCAGTGATTGCACCACATAGTGATACTTACTTTCACTTCAGAAGCTGTGTTGTAGTGAGACATTGGTTTATTTGTTTCCTTTGACCTTAAAATATTTTTCCTGCAGTTGGTTACTATAATTGTGCCGACTTAAGCATGACACACAAGTCTCTCTTTAGAGAACATAAAGAAAAATAGACATTGAAACATAGGAAACGATTGCGCCACATTCCGGTACTTACGCTGACATCAGAAGCTCTGTTATAATGAGACTTTCGTTCATTTGTTTCCCTTGATCTTTAAACCCATTTTTTTCTGCAGTTAGTTATTGCAGTACAATTCTCTCTTTAAAGAAGATAATGCCTCCAGAAACAACGGAAACATATGGAAAAATATATGCGTCCAGCAGTATACCTTCCTTGACGACCGAGTAAATACACCTACCTGATGAAAGTCAGTTGAAATACTGGCAGAAACAACAGTTCCCTCACCTGTATGCCGCGTGGGGTAGAACCACGGTCTGGGGCGTCTTGCCATGGTTCACGCGACTTCCCGCGTCGGAGGATAGAGTCCTCCTTCGGGCATGGGTAGTGTGTGTTGTCCTTTGTGTAAGTTAGTTTAAATTAGATTAAGTAGTGTGTAAGCCTAAGGACCTATGACCTTAGGAGTTTGGTGCCATAGGAACTTACCACAAATTTCAAATTTTCTTGCCTGTATGACGACGTGTCCTACGTCCGGTAAAACTGATTGAAGATAAAGAAACTTTGGTCAAAACGACAGTGGTTGGCTGACGATTGTGACAAAGATACTAGAAACCTATGTTCTACTAGTAGATTCACAGACATAAGAAGAAAAAAAATTGTGTGGGTTCTCTAATCCGTATTCGCACCTAACAGAAAACGAGAAGCAGTGTGTTAGCTACAAGAAATGTATACAGAAAACCATTTCCAATGACAGAAACAGTCAAACTACTACTAAATTAAAGTAAACTTTGAAGGTCCAACGGTATCGACCGGCCGCCGTGTTATCCTCATCTCACAGGCTTCACTGGATGTGGATACACTGTGGCATATGGTCAGCACACAGCTCATCTAGCCTTATGCCAGTTTACGAAACAGGTACCGCCAATTCTCAGTCAAGTAGCTCCTGAGTTTGCCTCACAAGGGCTGGGTGCAGCCCCCTTGCCAACAGCGTTCGGCAGACCGGATGGTCACCCATCAAGTGCTAGCCCAGCCGGACAACACTTAATTTCGGTGATGTGACGGCAAGCAGTGTTGCCACTGCGGAAAGGCCTTTGGCTAGAAGCAGTCAAAAGTAAACCCATTTCTAGGAGTTGAGAAAAGGATACACTTGGACAGAGCTCTAAAAGACTGGGGATCAAATGCAACAGTCGAAATATAGGGATTAACTTCGTAGTCTTCAAAAACGGTATAACATGTGGAAGAGTCTCTATGACTACATAATCACTCATGTCCACGGTCCTCAGTCAGAAATTTTGTTTATACAGGTTGAAACCTCCCCTTTGAAAACTTAATGAAGTACTATGCTGATAAACCTCTACGTTATTTAATTTTCAAAAAGCTGAGCAAAACTAAACGTACTCAGACGTTACTCTCTTTACTTATTCTGATCAACACTAAACTTACAATTTTATTTATTTATTTATTTATTTATTTTTTTTTTTTTGCGCAACGCACTCTGACTTTCAACAATCCCTACAAAAGAATGGCCCTGACTAACAATAAGCTATACGTTTCATGAATCTCTTACCCCACAAAGATCTTCGTTACTCGAACTACTGCAAAACAGCGGGCGCCAATACTGCCAGCTAAATAAAAGATTCTAACTACTGAATGCACTAACTACTGATAGGCATACTTAGCAAATGAAAGATATTGATAGAGAACAAACAATGTATTTACCTCAATAGTGTTCCAAAGTCATAATATATACATCAGTTCATGACATCCAGTCTTACAAATTTACTCTTTCTGGTGGACACACGTCCAGATCATCCGCTCTCAAAACCCCGCCATCTTTCTGCCAACATCCACCACTGCTGGTGGCTCACCTCTAACTGTGCAACGCTACTCGTTGTTCATATCCAACTGCCCAATACTACAATAGCGAATATTCCAACAATGCAAACGAGCCACAGACTTCACACAGCACAGTCAGTGGTTTTCATATAGAGCGCTACGTGGCGTTACCTACATAAAAACGTAAACAGCCTACTTACAAGAATAACTTTGTTATATCACGTAGTACATTGCTGGCCAGTATCTGCCTGTGGACGTTTTATAATGCCTGCAATATCATATATGAAAGAGATAACTTAAGGTAAAAACATAAAATTCCTATTTTTAAACGTTGTTAAAATATGCGTTTCACACCTACTCCTTCTTCACTTAAAGTAGTGTCAATGAACCTGAAACATTTCAGGTAGAACCCTTTCGTAGAACTCGCTTCCGCGATGGAGCTGTAGTTCTGATTTATGTGTTACAAGTTACTCTACTACAGTTACCAGAGGCCACTACAGAAGGGATGAACCAGTCTGTTCGTTTACTTTATCAACAAAACTGCTCCTCTGTCCCTATCAATCCTACATTTAGTGATGAGTGCCGGCAATTCAAATGTTTCCATTGGTAGTCACAGTTAGCGTGGATGGAGAGGAGTTATTGCCCGCATAACATGTTGGTGTAGGTTAGCAACGAACAGAAGTTGAGATCAAACTCAGAAATGAACGCTAGGTTCAGATTTCGTCGTGCTGTGGTTAGTCAGAGGCAACGCAACTCTCTCGCCTCAAACGCAGATTGAAAGCGAAACCGTTTGTCGGCTAGGCGCAGCACCCTATACGCTCTGTCGCTGTATAAACAAGATAATTGTCACGCTCTGGTGGGTTGGCTCGTTCCAGTGCTGATATAGAAATTTGAAAATGTTTGTTTAAATTTGTAGAAGTGTGCAACCTGCTTTGTTTCAGTATTAGTTCTGTCAGGGACACGTTTCGATACTCCATATGATGATCATTGTAATTCATTTTGTGTGCTGGAGCAGTCTGGTAGTTTCAGCTTTGTTTGAACTCGTACCGTAACACCATGCATACAGAGGTATGTAACTGAAGCATTATGAACTATGTTTCTTGTTAAATCTGTTTGCTTAACAACGGCTTTGATGTGCGGATATTTGGTCGAGAACTTAGAACTATTTTCGAAAGATCATTCTTTGTGTTTGACACCGTGGACTTTGTCTATAACAGCGCCACGTACTAGTGATGTTGTGGCATTTCAATGGTGCTGATATGTATTGGTAGCGCATGAAATACAGAATGGTACAAATCACGAAATCAAAAGAGAATTTCAAAATGATCGAGCACATCAATCAACGGTCCTTTCCTTTCAGGCTTTATTAGAGCAAAACTAGGTTTCGGCAAGTGCCTAGCCATTACCATTGCACTATTTTATAGTTTTAATTCATGTCGTGTTACGTCAGTCCCCTATTGGTCTCCTGTCACAGTTCGTTGAAGACAATAGGGAATTATTTCCAGTATGCTTTTTTGTTTTTGACCAGATGATTGAAACTGGATGCACTTCCACTAATGTTGGCTGCTGAACAATACATACGTTCTCTGTCTTTCGAATTCTGAAGGTGGCCGGGGTAAAATACAGGGAGCGAAAGGCTGTTTACAATTTGTACAGAAACCAGATGGCAGTTATAAGAGTCGAATAACATGAAAGGTATGCAAGGGTTGGAAGGGAGTGAGACAGGGTTGTAGCCTCTCCCGATGTTATTCTATCTGTATATTCAGCAAGCTGTGAAGGAAACAAAAGAAAAATTCGGAGTGGGAACTAAAATCCGTTCACAACAAATAAAAATTGGAGGTTCGCCGATGACATTGTAATTCTGTCAGAGACAGCAAAGGACTTGGAAGAGCAGTTGAACGGAATTGACAGTGTCTTGAAAGGAGGACAAAAGATGAACATCAACAAAAGCAAAACCCGATAATGCAATGTAGTCGAATTAAGTCGGGTGATGCTGAGGGAATTAGATTAGGAAATGAGACTCTTAAAGTAGTAAAACAGTTTTGCTATTTGGAGATCAAAATAACTGATGATGGTCGAAGTAGAGAAGGTATAAAATGTAGAATGGCAATGGCAAGGAAAGCGTTTCTGAATAAGAGAATTTTGTTAACATCGAGTATAGATTTAAGTGTCAGGAAGTCATTTCTGAAAGTATTTGTACGGAATGTAGCCATGTAAGGTGGTGAAACAATGAAGATAAATATTTTGGACAAGAAGAGAATAGAAGCTTTCGAAGTGTGGTGCTACAGAAGAATGCTGAAGATTAGATGGGTAGATCACGTAACTAATGAGGAGGTACTGAATAGAATTGGGGAGAAGAGGAGTTTGTGGCACAACCTGACTAGAAGAAGGGATTGGTTGGTAGGACATGTTCTGAGGCATCAAGGGATCACCAATTTAGTATTGCAGAGCATCGTGAAGGGTAAAAACCGTAGAGGGAGACCAAGAGATGAATACACTAACCAGATTCAGAAGGTTGAAGGTTGCAATAGGTACCGGGACATGAAGAAGCTTGCACAGGATAAAGTAGCATGGAGAACTGCATCAAACCAGTCTCAGGAGTGAAGACCACAACAATAACAACATCTCTCCATGGTGGGAATGTGGATAAATGACATGATTCTGTTTGGACTCTCTCTGACGGAGTCTGAATCCAACCCACGTTCCCCATGCCCTTGTAGGTTCATTATAATAATATGCTAAGCAACCTCTAGGTAATAATATTTTATAACTATGCTTTCATACTTGCTCATAATCTGATAAATGTGATGTGACGTACTGCTGATGACAACTCCAAGTGTTAGCTTTGTTTCTGTGAATACGTCATCACTGTCTGTTGCAACAGAATAATTAGTTACATATTCCGTAGATGATTTGTACGTTTCTTCTATGGAAATAATGTGTGACGAGTCGGTTTATAAGATAGGTATACTTGACTATATTGAGTTCCTCTCTGAGCCACTAGCAGTTTTAACACTGGCTAATAAAGGTCATTTCCCTCTATCGTCGGAGGTGTGTACATCACTGTTAAACTCAAATTGTGATGGATTGTTTATGACGAGTTTCACTAGCGAAAATATGTATTTGACAGCACAGTTAAAATTTCTGGCTCCTCAGTGGGATGCTTACTTGGCATGGGTGGGAGAACATCGCGCTTCAGTAACTACCTTCCTACAACGCAATTCACTTCCATTCTCGGACATATATGCAAGAAGCAAGCAATAACGGGGCTAAATGGTAGAAAAGTAGATGAAACAGGGACAATCACCGTTCCAAAGAAAGAATATGAATTACATTGTTTCAATGAAAAGTTGTAATGAAAATGTCCCTACAAAAGTAATGTGAATGTAATATTCTGGCTGCGAGTACCAGCGTAGATGCGATACCGTAATTGAGACGACAACGCTCCTTGCTGTAAAAAGGGAAGCATCTAGCTTTTGTTCCAATTGGAGATAAATAATGCCGATTGGACAACTTTTTTTTTAGGTCAGATAAGTTTGCATATAGAAGAAATGTTCAAGTGCAAAGGAGATACAACTGATTACCCCAATTATCAAGAATAAAAAAGTGTCTCTCTTGAAAAAGAAGGTAAATATTGTTTACGAAATTTTAGTCGGTATTGGATCTCCGGATCTTCATAAAAACTGCTAGTATGTTTAGTAAAACTTTTAGTATGTTTAGTGCATAGTGATTTCTTCGCGAATTAACAATTCTGGGAGAATATGCTACTATCACGGTCCGAACGACGTGCAATATTTCGCCGTCAGTATGTATGTACAAGACCTTGTCTAAGGGACCAGTTCGTTAGTCAGTAGATATTATACTGCCACTGTTGTTCAACCTTCTCATTCTGGAAGTGTTTCCAGAAAATCTCACGGCGACTGTATTTTAGCTGCTACGAGAGACGGAGTCTTCAAAGCGAGTTGTTAAGTTTTGTCCAATTTTGCCTGGCTTTCTCTGAGAACCAGAGAAACGGAAACCTCCGACCGCCTACTCATCCTGTATATAACCCGTTCCCTCCTTACAGCAGCCACGAAGAAAACGTATTCATCCATTGTCAATTTTTTTCCACAGATTGTATTATACAGATATTTTTTTAAATGTGTGCTTCTAGGCAATACGCCAAAGTAGAGTTTTAAATGCAGTACTTGTCTTATCTGTTTCAAAGTCAGAGGTCAAGCAAGTTAATTAATAAATTTTTCTTTCACGGTGTTGAAGAGGTCCTCAGAGATTCGGTGTGTCTTCGGTAATGCTTGCATCCACTGATTATTTTTTTGGATATTTAGGAATAATTCTTCCGGAGTATAACCAGCAGTTGTATGCGATAGGTTATTTAAGTTCAGTCCACTTGGTTTACTTTGTTGAACTGTAGGTTCTCATAAAACGATTTAACTCTCTAAATGCACGGCCGATGGGACTCGTTCCGGGATTGTAACACGACGTTTTGACATTAATATTTGCATCCCGTAAAGCCTTCTTCCAAATGTAACACGTGAAAATCATTGCATTGTCTGTTAGAGCCAATCTAGGCTTCCCAACACATGGAATAAAATCAGAAACCAATTTCCTGATAACGGATTTTCTGGTGACTCATCGAACTGCATACAACGTTACGTACTTAGGAGACGTATCAAAAAATCCTGCTATCTATTTATTACCTCCTCTTGTCCAAGAAACTTGCTCATAGATGTCTACAGAGACAATATCTAAGGGCTTATGTGGAAGGATGGAATCCATCTCATCTTATGTACCTTTGTTACAAGGCTTCGTTAGCTGACAAACTTCGCATTTCTTCAAAACCTGCTGGACTCTTCTCCTGATATTCGCAAAGTAACAATAGCTACCTATCTTGCTTGCACATTTAAGTACGCTAAAATATCGATAAACATAGTGAATGTGCAGTATGAGCTTTCCCACGTAATCTTCTGGTATACATATACACCATTTAACTGAAGTATCAGATTTTCTGTAGAACAAAACGTTATCAACTATTCTGACAAATCTTCGGAACTGCCTTTAGTCTGGCTGACTCAGTTCATTCAAAATTATAGACCCATGATCATCTCGTTGGTGGAGGACAGGTAGGTTACTACACATGTATAAATAATATCTCCTGGATTCCAAATCTTTCATCAGCAAGAGCCTATGTTGCTTCTCCTCACCCCCCACAGTGGTAATGTTCTCCAAACCTCCAGGTAGACTAGATAAAGCATGTGCGACCTGGTTATGTTGTCCCTTTATGTATACAACTGTGAAATTAATTTCTTGTAAAGCCAAGGTCCAGCGAGATAGACGAGCGTGAAGTAGTTTGGCTTGTTGCAAGAATGTGGGAGCTTGATGATAACAGGACAAGGTAGTGCAAGCTCCAAACAAGTAATGGTATAATTTTCGAAACGCCCACATAACCGCCAATACCCCCAATTCTGTGGTTGTGTACAAGAGCTCGCAGCATGATAACATGCTACTTGCATAAGCTATGGGACAGAACTTTTGTTGATGATTGAAGTCCTTGATTTGAAACAAACAGCAACCTAAATCAACGCTCGACGAATCAGTCTTCAAACCAAACTCCGAATTCATATCCGCATGGTGTAAAAACTTTGCATACGCAAGGGTGTCTTTGATGGGCTGGAATGCAACTTCACAGTCCTTTGTAAATTTCCACGGTACTCCTTTCCGTAAGCTGGTGTAAGGGCTCTGAATTCATCACCGGTTTGTTTAAAAATCGCCTATAGAAGGTCGTTGTTCCTATGAAAAGTTTTAACTGCTTCTTGTTTAATGGTGTGGGAAAATTCTTGACGGCGCTCAACTTCGTTAAATCCAGCAATATTGCCTTATTGTTTGTTACATGCCGAGGAAACGAATCCGTGCAAGTAAAAAATGAGATTTTTGCAGGTTAACTGTCACGCCTTCTTTTCTAAATGCATTTATGACTGGCCAAGAAGTTAATGTGTTTTTCCCAAGTAGATGTAGCATTGTGAATATCATCGACAAAAGGCGTAAGGTGACTACCCAGTTCAGGTCCTAAAACAGCATCGAATGCCTGGATAAGCAAACAAGAGCTAACATTTAGGTCAGATGGGATAACCTTAAAATGATAGCTTCTCCCTGCATAAACAAATGCTATGTACTTCCTCAATTCAGGACTTAGCATTATCTGCCATTGAGAACTTCTGAGATCAAAAGTTGAAGAGAATTCCGTGCCATGAAACCTCTATATAAGCTCATCGATCTTTTCTGGATGAGTTTGGACATTAATTATAATCTTATTTATTTGTCTTGCGCCCAAAACTAGTCCAACTCTTCCCTCTGGTTTATGGACAACCAATAAAGCACTACAGTATGGGCTTGTGGTTTGTTCAATCAACTTCCAATCCAGCATTCGCTGCAATTCTTCATCGACAGGTCGTCGATGTCACCAAGGTATAGAATAAAAACTTTGGTAATATGTACTATGTGGGTACACTTCTAAATTACACACATAGCTTTTCTGTATACCCGGTTTTTCTCTAAAAACATCGATATTCTGCTGCAATATGTCTGTTAATTCTCTTCGCTGCCGATCGTCCAAACAGTTAGATTCACACGTATTTTGAATATGACATCAGTTAATGTGCCTGATAAACCTCTTCTGCATTTGATCTCCCTCTCTTCTTGAAACACCTTACAAGCTTAATTTTTGAACCCCGACAATATCTTTCGTGGCTACTGTCTTCTCTGATCAGCTCCACACACACATTCTCATCACCAATCTTGAAAGAGGCACAGCCCGCAGAGAAATTGCAATTTACGTCCTTCTCCCGGATACTATCAATACCCAAAATACTGCCCTCTGTTAATTTATTTATTACTAGGAATTTGCATAAATTAGCTACACTGCCTATTCCTAATTCAATAAGAGTCTGTATTTCTAGCTTCTGAGCCCTGTGGTACAATTACTCACAGGAAAGACTGGTAGTTTCCGGTGTCGTGTCAACCTGTCAAGCACTGCTGAGGAGACTGCATTCACATTTGCATCTGTATCAAGAATTACTTCAATGGCCATTCGCCGGTATCTGAAAGGTTGTATGCTAGGCTGTACAATGCTGGACGTCATGCGTAGGTTCGTCTACTAGTCTCTGTCCGTCGTTGCATCGGAACATGACAACTGTTTTGCTAGAGCCCCTTACATCACGCCCGACCGCGATCTTCGGGACACGATCCGGTCGTCTTTAGCCTAACGGGTGGATTCTGTGTTCTTCAGTGACATCCGTAATTACTTGTGGTTGCTCTGTCCAGTCATTTATATTCGGAGATCGCTGGTTAATACTTTGTGGTTGCCAGCTTGGATTACTACCGGGGAACTTCAGATTATTCCGACTATGTAGGTTGTGGTTATTCAAAGTCGTGGTTTGCATCGTGCTAAATCTTCTCTCGTTGAGTTTATTTTTCGCCCAGGGAGGTTGGAACTGCACCACATTGGCATACAATCTCTGGCCGCTGTTCAGCTGTGGTTTGTTACGCTGAGCTTGGAAGCCTGAACTCTGCTGTGCTCTACTATTATTATTGGCGTTCGGTACTGGGTGATATGCAAAGTTCATGTTTACACTATTCGACTACCCATTCCCATGATTTGTGGCTCTTAAGTATTCGTTTAATACGATTAGGTCGATGGTCTCGACGACAGATAGAAAATGTACGACATTGTCTTCGGGGGAATACACAGTTTTTCACACATCTTGATCGGTAACTTTCGCTGACTAATCTTCATCATGTACACCTGTGGGACTGGAGTATCCCAGTGTCTACTTTTATTAAGGTACTTATCACTGTCTTTTCAGTCGTTCTTGAATTCCCTTAGGCCAATACCCACTCAAGAACGCTCGCTCAAAATCCTCTAAGTGCCACAGGTTTCCATAATATCCGTGCACCATAAACTACCTTCCCCCTGTATGTAGCCAACGACAAAAGAAATGTTTTGCGTGTTAGTCCATGCACGGGGTAAAACACCTCTGAACCCGCAAATGACATGATTGAGTTAACAGTTTTCTTCTCCGGACAGAACGTTTGCTACTTCCGGTGCTTTAGGAGCTTCTCCTCCATTAACATATCAGCGAATAGGCCTACATTGTTGGGTGGTATATTGTCATAAATAGGGTCTGACATCACATGTGCACTTTTTGTCGTAGGTGTCGGGCTATTCATCACTGGCGCCAAATTCGTCACATTTTGCTTCGGTTGGTCGGGAAATGGGACATGTTTGTCAGAACTCGCTCTTATTTCCTTTGTTGACTAGGAACATTCTTCAGTCGATTTGGTTATATTGTCTTTCCACTTCGAGAAATCTTGACCAAATTGTTGGCTTATCACATCACTATCAATCTGGATCCTTGTGGAATTCGACACGTTAACCAGTTGAACGTCTTGCACAGCTTGTTGCAGTTGTTCATTAACACATTGTGTCACCCTCTCTTCTATAGCTGTTACACAATATGATTAAACAAATTCCAATTTGAACACAAGAGAATCTATGGTTGTGGTACCATCTCTACTTCGGTTTGGATCTTAGAGACTTCTTCAGGAACTTTCTCCTGGGACAGCTTAAGATTTGCCATTTCGGTAGCAAGATCACTTTTCTGAATGCTTAAATGATCCACTTCGCATTTCAAACTTTCAAAGTCCTGTTTCGTTGGCAATGACTCAATCATTGCAACAATATCTAGCATAGTTAGCCTGATATTTGCTTGTTCAGTTGCTAGTGCCTCCTGCTGCTTAACGAGAATGTGTTGTTTAGCAGAGAGGCTTGTCTGTTTCACTGCTACAGTAAGAACTATAGTGGAAATTTAGTACTCTCCCGCTACCGTTGATTCTTGTGCGGAAGGTATCCTAGACTGTTCACTTACAGATTGCACTTCAGCAGACATCAGTTGTTGATTTGCAGTTAACGTCTGCACCGCTTGGAATATACTTAGTAACAGATCTGCAATGTTAAACTCCTCAGTCACAGCTGTGGCCATTACAGGCACTGAACTCTCAGTCGAAGGGACATCCTCAATTGACTGAATATTAACCGTTGTATTCTGCTCCCGTTGCAATCTCGACCGGGCGCGTGTCCTAACCATAAAGCACCAACAAAAAATCTTCACATGACCTACATAGATTCAAAATACACACATAAATCATTACATATCTACAAATGACTTTTTTTAAAATACACTTCTACAACTAATAGAAATAGGAAGACTCTACAGAAAAGGACAGTATTAGATTCGAGACGGGTAATCTTGCTGTTGCTTGCCTGCAGCCTGGACATTCAGGTGATCCGTTGAGATGAGCAGAACAGCATCAGTCTGCCGGCTCTCCAGTACCTGTTGTGCTCTCGAACAAGGACAGGGTATGCAACACAGGGACACGCGTTATAGTACACTTTTTATCACTAGCATACATACATGGAAATGATACAAAATTCTAACAAGTTACCTAAATTTGCAAGCAGTGCTGTTTCACGGCAGCCACTCTCTAATGCCCTCTTCTACGCCGTAAAAGAAAAATTATTAATTAACTTGCTTGACCTTTCACCTTAACACAAATAACACAGGTACAGCATTAAAACCCTTCTTAGATTTTTTGCTTGGATGCATAAAAATTTTTTACCTGTCAAATACAAACTGGATGAGTTGGCGGTCGGAGGTTTCTGTTTCTCCGGTACTCAGAGCACGCCAGGCAAAGTCGTAGAAAACTGCTACAACTCGCGATGAAGACTCTTTCTCTCACGGCAGCTACAATTCAGTCGAATTTCAGAATGAGAAGGTTGAACCCCGGGGGTTCGAATAGGCCCGATGTATTCCTGTCTGCCTGGCGACTAAAAGGAGGCTCACACCTTTAGGCTTTCATGTGTACCTCCTCTTTAGTATTTGACCTCCATTTTTCAAAATTTTCCGGAAGAGCCAGCCAACTGGGGAAGGGCGCCTTACATGGTGCAGCGTGTCCATCGTGCATGGATATCTTTAGCCCACTTTCTCGTCGTCGCATTGCACACGCGCTCATTCTCCATCTCCTGGGCGAGGACTCCTTGACAGGTATGTTTTCCACCATCCACTATGAAGTTCCGCTTTCTGCACCGTCGATGACCCTGGACCTCTTTCCACCTCATATCAAGCACGGTAGCCAGTTCATTGTGATGAGGCAGCCATGTACCCTATTGGTTGTAGCACCCTGATTACACAGGGATCGCTCTATATGTATGTCATGGAGTACATGCCCAACTCCCTGGGGCATCTGGACTCCTGGCAAAGGCCATCCATCAAGGTGGCGCTTGCTGAGGCTGGTGGCACCCATGGGGAGCGCCCCTGGTGGGAGTAAATGGTATCAGGGCGGATGACACACCATGAAGCGTAGTACGTCATCTGTTGCTGGTGCTCCACTGCCAACAGTCTCTAAGTGCTTAAAGTCTAATTTCAGTGCTAAGAAATATGAACCCAAATCGTTCCCTTCCCTGGCCACACCATGGGAGGAAAGCCAGGCTATGAATGGCAGTGAAGTTTATTCGCCCCGATGCCTCGTATGTACGGGAGTTGATGGGGGAATCTTTCATGTCCATGAAGCCTCAGTTTTCTGTGGATCATTTGGAGGACACGTTTAGGGACCTGGAGGGCTTGTCTAAATTGTGCTCTGTGTCAGTCATAGGCATTACTCGCTTGTGGCAATTTGGGGGATAGTTCTGTTACCATCATGCCCCGTAATAGGTTAAATATGGTTTAGGGTATTACATTCCACAGGTACCTTTTTTTCAGACTGACGACCAAATGCGCGCCAATTTAGAGCGGTAAGGTGTTCATTTCGTCTGGCGCGTCCATCAGAGTCCGAGGGGTATTGAAGTTGCCACTAGTGCCTTCATCCTGGCCTTCGAGGGTGAGCCATTGCACGAGAAGGTCAAGGTGATGGTCTACCACTGTGATATCAAGCCATATATCCCTCCCCCAATACGGTGCTTTAAGTGATGGAAGTTTGGCCGTATGTCTTCCTGCTGTCACATGTCGACATTGTGGATGTCCATCACATCCCAATACTCCATGTGCCCAGCCTCCCAGCTGTGTCAACTGCGGAGAGCTTCATTCACCTTGCTCGCCGGACTGCAGGATTTTACAGAGAGAGAGTAAAATCACGGAATATAAGGCCCTGGATTGACTGACCCATACTGAGGCTAAGAGGAAATTTGAGTGCCTACATCCTGTGCCTATGACCTCATCTAACACTGCCAACAGTTGTCGCCCCATCAGTTCCTCGCATTCCTGTCACCTCTCAGAACCAGAGAACTACATCTGACCCCTTGATGGTGGGGGGAATTTCCCTCCCTATTGCTCCCACACCACCTCCTTCGGGAGCAGTGCCCCCGCCCCCAACCATCAGGTATTTCAGTCCCCACATCTGAGCTGGAGAAGCGTAAGCCTTCTTTGGCTCATCTCACTAGGAAGGGCTCCCTTGTGTCCCTCCCTTCCCAGGTTTCTGCTAGTGGGAAAGAAGACACCCACCAGTGGCTAAAGAGCGCAAAAGTAGCTGGTCGTAGGGCTTCACGCTCATCCTCAGTCCTGGAGTCTGAATCAGTGAAATTCTCGCAGCCCGGGATACCCAAGGAGCAGCGAGAGAAATCCAAAGAGAATGTCCCCAAGACCAAGGTAATAGCGGTGCCACCAACACCACCACTACCTACAAGTTTTGCGTCTTTGGATGAGTTGGAGATTCTGGCATCCACTGAGGGCTACAACAATCGTTTCTGTGGGAGAAAACACGATATCTCGCTTTTTATAGTGCCCTCGGTGAAAGGCAGTCCCTTGGTGGTCGCCAGGAAGTTGCTGAAGCAATTAAGGAGCGTCTGCGAGCACTACAGCGACATAAGTGGCACCCTTCCCTGGAGCACCTCATAGCCTTTAATTGGCTCTGTGCTCGCGTTCGCCGTCTTATCAAACGTCGGAGCAGGAGTGTTACAGGAGATATGTCTCTACCATTGGGTGCCACACGTCACCTTCCCATGTCTGGACAAAGGGTACCAGACCCAAACAGGTGATCCCATTGTTAACATAAATGGCGTATTATCTACAGACGAAAACGTGATGGCTGAGCACTTTGCTGAGAACTATGCTCAAGCCTCTGCGTTGGAGAACTACCCCCCAGCCTTTCACACTCTCAAACGGCGGCTGGAAGTGAAAGTCTTCTCGTTCACTACATGCCACAGTGAATCCTATAACGTCCCATTTACAGAGTGGGAGCTCGTCAGTGCCTTTGCACTTTGCCCTGACATGGCTTTTGGGCCAGTTCGGATCCAAAGTCAGGTGACTAAACACCTCTCATCTGGCTACAAGCGAATCCCTTCGTCAACTTCAATCAGATGTAGTGCAATGGCGTATATCCATCGCCATGACGGGAGAGCACTATCATACCGGCGCTGAAACCCGGTAAAAACCCACTTGATGTGGATTGTTATCGGCGCATCAGTCTTACCAACTTTCTTAGTAAACTGCTGGAACGTATGGTGTGTCGGCAGTTGGGCTGGGTCCTGTAGTCGCGTGGCCTACTGGCTCCATGTCAGGGCGGCCTCTACCATGGTCGTTCCATCACTGATAATCTTGTGTCCCTCGAGTTTGCCATCCGAACGGCCTTTTCCAGACGACAACACCTGTTGCTGTTTTTTTTTTTTTTTTCAAAAAGCGTATGACACCATCTGGCGACATCATATCCTTGCCACATTATACAAGTGGGGTCTCCGATGCGCGATCCCCATTTTTATCCAAAATTTCCTGTCGCTTCGTACTTTCCGTGTCCAAGTTGGTGCCTCCCACAGTTCCTCCCCATATCAAGGAGAATGGGGTCCCACACGGCTCTGTATTGAGTGTGTATTTTTAGTGGTCATTAATGGTCTAGCAGCAGCTGTAGGGCCGTCTGTCTCACCTTCTCTGTATGCAGACGACTTCTGCATTTCGTACTTCTCCACCAGTGATCGTGTTGCTCAGCGGTGAATACGGGGAGCCTCCCACAAGGCACAGTGTTGGGTTTCCTGTTTTCAGCCGCAAAGTCGTGTGTTACGCACTTCTGTCGGCGCCTTCAGCGTTGCGTTTACTCGACCCAGTGCACCACTGTGGCGTTCCCCTAGTGACAGGAGCATTTAAGACGAATCCGGTGACCAGCGTCCTTCTGGAGGCCGGAGTCTCCCCATCACGTGGCCCTAAGGACTCAGTTAATCCAGTGGCTAGTGGCTCTCTGTTGTCACTTCTTTTTGATTCTTGACATGTACGGAGGCCACAAAGTGGTTCACACCGACGGCTCGATGGCTGATGCTCACGCCTGCTTCGCGTATGTCCATGGAGGACATATTGAACAGCATTCCTTGCCCGATGGCTGCAGTGTTTCACGTCCTAGCTGGTGGCTATATCTCGTGCTCTTGAGCACATCCGTTCATGCCCTGCTGAGTCGTTTCTTCTATGTACTGACTCCTTGAGCAGCCTACAAGCTATCGACCAGTGCTACCCTCGTCATCCTTTGGCAGCGACCAACCAGGAGTTCATCTATTCCCTAGAACCGTCCGGTCGTTCAGTGGTGTTTGTCTGGACCCCAGGTCACGTCAGAATCCTAGGCAACGCCAGCGTGTCGCTGGCCAAACGGACTACGCGGAGACAGCTTATGGATATCGGCTTCTCTGCAAATGAACTGTGTTCAGTACTAAGTTGCAAGATTTTGCGGCTTTGGGACACGAAACGGCATAACCTGAGCACGCATAATCGCGTGCTATTAAGTAGACTATGACTGTGTGACAGTCCTCCATGCGGGCCTCTCGCAGGGACTCTGTGGTTGTCTGCCGGCTCCGCATTGGCCATGCTTGGGTGACACACGATTACCCCCTGCGTCGTGATGACCCACCTCAGCGGCGATGCGACGCCCTGCTGACCGTGCCCCATATCTTGGTGAGCTGTCCTTCTTTGGCTGCCCTGCGACTGACTCTTCAGTTATCGGACTTGTTGCCATTAATTTTAGCTGACAACGCCTCATCGGCTAATTTAGTTATATTTTTATACGTAACGGTGAGATTTATCATTCCACATACGTTTTAGTGCATGTCCTTCATCCCTCTGTGTTCTGCACTCTAACGATTTTAGGATGGATGTTTTAATGTGTCGCAGAGTGGCTGGCTATTCGTTTTTATTCTCGCGGTCCGCCAGTCACGGTCGCCTGCTCTCTTGCTTTTACCCCTTCTACCTGTCTGTTGCTTCTCTCTGTGGTTTTCTTTTCCTGTTTTCTCAATAGAGTTGGTTGTCCTTCTGTTGTTCTTCTGGTTCCTCCTTTCTCCTGTTATTGTGCTGTACGTCTCCTTTCTTTTCTTCTTTCCCCTGTGTTATTATTTTACCGGGAACAAGGGATTGATCATCTCACACTTTTGGTCCATTGCCCCCCTGTTTTAAACCAACTAACGAAGAAGGTTGAACCACAGCGTCATCATGTTATCTTCTGACTAAGAAACTGGTCGCCTACGGAACGTCTTACACATGCAAGCTGACGGCCACGAAATATTGCACGTTGTTCGAATCGTGATAGTAGCAAATTCGCCCAGCATTGTTAATTAGCGAAGAAATCACTATGCACTGTATTGCTAAACACGCTAATAGTTTTTATGAAGGTCCGTGGATACACATCGAATAAAAGTTCGGAGACGATACTTACCTTCTTCTTCATAAGAGAAATTTTTTTTAATTCTTGATAACTGCGATTATAAGTAGTATCTCCTGTGCACTTCAAAATTACTTCTATATGCAAACTCATCTGACCTAAAAAAAAACACAATGTCCAATCGATATTACTTATCTGCCACAATTACAGCAAAAGCTAGACGCTTTTTTTCTTTTCACAGTAAAGAGCGTAGCACATCATCGCTGGTACTCGCAGACGGAATATAACAATTATGTTACATTACGTAGGGACATTACCAACACATGATTGACCACGTTCCAGGTTAAATCCAGTTTCACATCGGTTACTTCAAGGGGTGTGTGGTATTCGCTACTCAGCTAAAGGTGTGTTGCATTACATCCTGGTACAGGTCCTATCGCCAGTGCAGGTGAAATTATGGCCAATGTAGCACAAGCAAGGCGCTATCGCCAGCTTAAGTGAAATTGTTGCCAGTATGTCACAGTCAGGACCCCGAAGGCAATAGCTTTATTGGAAGATGTATAGCAAGTGAACGAGAGTGACCATATATTGGGGAGCAGTCTTACAGTGGCTGTTCACCTTTCAGAACAGCTAGCACCCCGTAGCACTCAATACTGTTATCATTTCCAGCAACTCTTGTTTCCTGCATCTTACCTTTCGGTACCTGAGACGACCTATCTGCTTCCAATTCATTCCGGAAGCACACAGTCAAATAACTTAACCACGTCTGCTGACAAGTGTTAGACCCAACTTGTTCCTCTCTAGAACCTGACAGAGAGGAAATAGCAAGTATTATTCGTAGGGACAATATACATTCAGATAGCGTATTCGAAATAATTATACAAAACCGTCAAAGCTGCACAGAAGTTTGTCTTTATTAACTGATGACTAGTTTTGAACCTCCTCAGCCCATTTCCAAATCATCCACACAAGTCATATAATAACATCCTTTACGTGTGGCTGCAGCTCTGAGGTTTTTTACACTTTCTATTTTGTCAAGTTGCTGCCTTATTTGCATCTAGCATGCTGGACGTTAATAGATACCTTATTCACAATTGGAGTCAAGTGCGAAACATTGCTTGCTCATCCTCATATTCTGATAGAGAAATAACAAATACTACACGTTGTTTTTAGGGACAAAACTCTGTATTGCTAATTTTTCTTTAACAAGCAGAAAACTCTTGCTGGGTACTAACCAGAAAGTCAGTTGTACTTTGTTGAATGTGTATAGACTACCTGGAGTTTTCATTCTGAGACCTGACTGCGGTACTGCTCCTGAAGACTCAACTATGTGTAGTGCCACTCACACTGGATGTTACTACCAGTTTCATTCTTCGTACTAGTCTGTTATATAGCGGGTAACGGCTGTAAGTACAGATACTTATATATGTGGTTCTTCAATATGTGGAAACATCAGTGCGTTGGTTGTTTGTCTGCCCACAAACTCATCACAAGCTTTACGACCTAATGTTACCCACACGGCCATAATCGCACCACTAAGTGGACTACGGCAGTCAGAATAGACTAATTGTATGGCGTCCTAGGGGAAAATATGCATTAGTGGTCTTGCAACTTTTACTTGGAGGTGCTAAGAAACATAAAAACATAAAGCTTCTAACAGCTATAATTATTAGTCACCAAAGGACTTTAACAGAGATGTAATATTGTTCAGTGCAACGTCCTCGCTCACCATTACAAACCTCTGCACTTACACGGTTACACTATGTATACTGATCTTTCAGGGGCTCCTGGGAGTGTTTCTCCCATAGCGCCGTTTTATGACAGCTTGCTTAATTTCTGAAAATGTTCAGCCTCGGTTGAAGTAATTCTCAAAATGGATGGCCTTGCGGTCACTTCCTCGTTTGCTCAGCCTTTTGGTCACTGTTACTGCTTTTGGATACGGACATGTTATTTTCCTGCTGTAACTGTTGCTGTGAACACACCATTTTCACCTTTACGTGTGGGCGCCGTTAGGCTGGCTCCACTTTCTGTCGGACCATCGTCACATACATCGCCCATTCACACCCATCAATAAAATTTGACAGCCACAGCATCCATAACATTGAAAAAAAAAAGTGTGCTGTCTTTTTTACTGAATTGACCACGGCCGAAATCGGGTAAGTTGATGCGGGGTGTAAATTGGGACTGCCTTGGTGTGTTAATAACACTTTACGTTCGTAAGCGTGAAATCGTAATTCGAACGTATTACCGGAGTCTCCTGATGACCTTATGGGAGGATGTGAAGGTGAGGTACGCAGGAAGCTGTCCGACAAGCCAGGTGTGATAGCCCTGCTGCCTGGGGCGCCTTTCAAGGTTCGCCCCCCTCTCCCCCCTCCCCCCCCCCCTCCCCCCGTCGAAGGTTAGTGTTCTCCTTCGGGCATGAGTGTGTGTGTTGTACTTAAACCATTCTGTACACATCACCCTGTCCGACAATATCCAAGCTCATTCTATACACATCACCCTGTTTGTGTAATCAAATTTGTTCCCTCCTCCTCTGCGCCCTATTGAGCTGTCATGGCACGTAGTTTCGACTTCCATTTTTCTCGGATGGAAAGAAGTCCATTTAGTTGAAGGCATTTCGAGAATGACATCGTCATGATTTTCAAGGTCAGACATTTCCTAAACCGCTGAACTTGTCCAACAAAGGTCGCCGCCAAGACATCCAGTATTGGAAACAGTTTGTTGTTCTAAATGGTGAATATGTAGATTCATAGTCACAGATTTTATTTTGCTTTCCCTACGTTGTCAGAGGAGATGCTGCTCTATGTAGCATGGAAAAATGTATCAAACGTACAGTATGAAGGTACAATCGCTACTTTCGTATAATGAGTGTGACTACACTGATGTAACAAAAGTCGTGAGATACCTTCTAATATCGTGTCGGACCATCTTTTGCCGGACGTACTGGTGCATCTCCGCGTGGCATTGAAAAACCCTGCAGAGAAACGGAGCCATTCTGCCTCTAAGGCCTTCCATAATTGCGAAAAGGTTCCATGTAAACACAACCCACAACATTATGGAACCACCACAACCTTGCAGTGTCTTTTTGACAACTTGGGTACATGCCTTCGTCGGGTCTGCGCCAAAATCGAGAACTTCCATGAGCTCTTAGCAGCTGTAATCAGGTCTCACCTGACCAGGTCACGGTTTTCCAATCGTATGGGGTCCCAGCGACATGGTCACGTGCACAGGAAAGGTGCTGCAGGCGATGTCGTGCTGTTACCAAAGGCACTTGGGTCGGTCGTGCTGCCATATCCCATTAAAGCCAAATTTTGCCGCACTGTCCTAAACGACACATTACGTCTCACATTCAATTCCGCGGTTATTTCACGCAGCGTTGCTGCCAACTCATCTCAAAAACCGCTGCTATCGGTCACTTCAATGTCTACGGTGAGAGGTAGTTTCTGAAATTTAATATTCTCGGCACACTCTTGACAGTGGATCGCTGAATATTGAATTACTTTAAGATTTCCTAACGAAATGTACATTGCGTCCAGGTCCATCTACCATTCCACGTTAAAAGTCTGTTTATTCCCGTCGTGCAGCCGTGTTCGTCGAAAAACATTTTACATGACACAGCCCCGAGAACGCACAGCCCTTTTACACCTTATGTAGGCAATATCACCGCCTTCAGTATATGTGCATGTGGCTCTCTGCTGACTTTTATCACCTCAGTATACTTGACAGAGGAGCCTGGACTGGTTGAATAATACTCCATCAAACCTGTACTTTAGTTCTATTCATAAATTGTTTACGGTTTTCTCGTAAAGCATAGCTGCCAGATACAATGGAAATAATGTTGGTGTAAGAGCGCATCCTTGTTTAAGCCCACTTGTTATTGGAAGTCACCAATCGTTTCATTCTGGCAGAGGACCTGTCCAGTCATATCATCGTGGAGAGCTTCAATCAGGTCAACAAAATGTTCAGGGCAGCAGAAGCGTTGTAAGACCATCCACATGGCTTCTCTGGGAACTGTATCAAAGGCCTTTTCTAGATCGTAGAAAACAAGTAGTAAAGGCTTTTGCTGTTCTCTGCACTTCTCCTGTAGTTGTCGTGCACAGAAAATCAAAAAGGTTCACGAGTACCACTTGTGTGACAGAGCTGCAGTACGCTAATGAGAATGCTTCTCCAGCTCATTCACCTGCAGAGTTGCAGCTTCAGTTGATTCCTTCAGCAGGGCGTACGAACGATTTGGTCTCTCCATCAATATTCCAAAGACAAAGGTGATGGCGCAGCCAACTCCTGGCTCCTCCGTTCCTGACTTCAGCATATCCATTTATAATACACCATTGGAACAAGTGGACCATTTCGTCTACCTGGAAAGCATACTGTCATCTAACTGCTCATCTGGAAAAGATGTGGAGAATAGATTACGTGCTGCCCATGTAGCATTTGGACGTCTTACAAAGCGTGTCTTCCTGAATAGAGACCTAACACTGTTCTTGAGAAAGCAAAAATGTATAGCATGGAAGCTCTTATCATTGGGCATCAACTCAGATGGGTCAGACTTGTCCAGCGGATGAAAAATGACAGGCTTCTACGAAAACAGCTGGAAGTGAGCACACGTAAAAGCCACGAGGTGCCCCTCTCAAACTTTATAAGGATTAGTACAAGAAAAATCTGAAAAACTTGAACATCGATCCGAGTAACTGGTCCACAATAATGTTACTTAAAAACCGTCTTGATTGCAAATATTTTTATTCATATGACCGGTTTCGGTTCATTCAGAACCATCTTCAGATCTGATATTTCAGTTACAGGAGTAACCCGTCCAACATTATAATTTCACTGATTGCTGTTGTCCCAAAAGACATTATGTCTGTTTTTTCAATGGTCCACAATAGCAGAAGACTGAAGTCGCTGGCTCTCAGTTACCTCAAATGCTCCTCAAAACTTCGAGCTGGAACGTCGAAGAATGGAGGATGGCAAACGCCGGACACGTAAACTCCTCCAGGAGCAGTCACGTCCTCCACCTTCCATCAGCTGTAATGTCTGTAGCCACCTGTTCCACGCTAGCATTGGATTGCTAAGCCATCAACAATACTTCCACGCCTGAATTGTGACAAAGGAAATCTCAGGAGAGAAATGAAAACTCGGATACGAATATCAGCCGACGACGACGACTTGACAGAGCATGAACTGTTGTACAACATTAGCTGTGGTTCAGAAGTAGTTACCCGCCAGACAATTATGCGGCGCCACCATTTTTACTTTCACACATTGATACTCACTGGGAGCGCACAGGTGGTAACACCTCAACTAGTGAGTGGCTCTGGTCCGGCAAATGATGGCCTCCGTCACTGCTCTTCCGAGCCTCAGATTTCCTTATGGCGTTATAAGTGATATTAGGTATAGATGCAGGGAGTATAATTTTCTGAACCTCCCGGACGAACGTGAGCAATTTCACAACTAATGCTTATGAGGTATTTGTGTACATACGCAGCAGATTCCTTTCTGTAAAGGAAAGTGAACGAAATAAGTAAGTTAAGTTTCTTCGGTCACTTGTTAGCTCCGCAAGCCGAGGAGACAGGCAACGAAGAATGGCGTGCCTCACTCGTTTACGTGGACGACAACGAAAATTTCAGGGACGAGAACTAGTTCCGCTTCTGTAAACAGCTTGCCAAAAATACGTGGGCATGAACGTGCCCCACATTCATCGGAAAAAAGAACAGCATTGTCTGCTGGTAAGTACCTCTGCTGAACCTCGCGGAGTCCTCGTAAAAGTTTTATGGAACAGTTTAGTAACGATGGCGGATCGGTAAGCGCTCAGACCGCACCAGCCATCCACGTCAACTTGCCCTCCGCGGCGGCCGCATTTGCATATTTTAGAGCCCGCCTCGCCAAGCGATGAAATACCAGAAAAACCCACGGCGGTCTTTGAGGCCACTCTAACGTATGCTCCCGCCCACTGTCACGCAGGCGCGGTGGCCACACGCGAGCTGACGTGCAGAGGACTCCAAAACACGTGCTGTGTCGCAGCAGCGTCCGCCATGGAAAACTGGGAGCCGTCTTCCGGAACAGACCGTTGCTTTGGATGCTGAGAACTACCGAACATAAACTTTTGTGTAATTAATTTCATACCCAAACAAACTAACTAACATTATTCTAGTTCATTAGTAGATCAGAATAATTTATTTTACTCTCACTTCCAGAAATGAAACAGAGACGGTAAGAGATTTATTACTGCAGTATCCTCACATTTGAAGACCTTTTCTTAAAGCGAAGTGCCAACAGCGAAGTGGTTCAAATAGGTTATGCAAAACATTCCCTTTTTTCGCATTATTTAGAACTCATAAAAAAGTCTTTTGGCTCAAAATCTTATTGATCAACATAGTATCTTTTCAATGCGACGGACTTGCAGCACTTTACGGGGGGGGGGGGGGGGGGGGGGGGGGGGGGAGGAAGGGGGCGAGGAAAAGAGAGCCTTATGCCCGACTCTGAAACCACTCTACTGATCGACATCGGAGCCAACGTCTTGCTGCGTCAATAACTCCCCCATCATCCAAGTATTGCTTCCAGCACAGTGCATCCTTCACTTGGTCAAACAGATGGAAGTCCGAACGTGCGAGATCCGGTCTGATCGGTGGCTGAACAGTTTTGTGAGCTCCTGTCGAGTGCGCATACTTGTCTGACCCTTTCCATTGTCAAGGGAAAGAGAAGCTGGTTTTTTTACGACGAACAGGCTGAAGCTGTTCCTTCAGTTGTCGGAGGGCAGCACAGTACACTATGAGGGACGTCATCAAATAACGACTTTGAACATCATCTTCGGAGGAGCGTTGGTGTGGCGCCAATCCGTCGATTGCTGTTCTGTTTCCGGTTCGAAGTGATTAACCCATATTTCATCCCCTGTGAAGATGTTCAAAAATGCGCAAGCAACTTAGCACAGATGCCGTGCTTCATTGCTGCTTATAGTCTTCTGTTAGGGGGCGAGGAACCTATCGGGCTTACACCTTTAGAGCACGGCGACTGGTGGACGACTGAACCAGCAGTAACACCAGACATGTGAAATTGTGCAGCGTGGTGTTTGTTGTGGTGTCACTGCCAGACACCACACTAGCTAGGTGGTAGCCTTTAAATCGGCCGCGGTCCGGTAGTATACATCAGATCCGCGTGTCGCCACTATCAATTGATTGCAGACCGAGCGCCGCCACACGGCAGGTCTAGAGAGACTTCCTGTCACTCGCCTCAGTTGTACAGCCGACTTTGCTAGCGATGGTTCACTGACAAATTACGTTCTCATTTGCCGAGACGATAGTTAGCATAGCCTTCAGCTACGTTATTTGCTACGACCTAGCAAGGCGCCAGTATCCGTACTATTGATATTGTGAATCATGTACCATAATGAGCGATGTTCGTCATTAATGGATTGAAGTTAAGTATTCCACCAGCTACGTCCGTTTTTCTCAATTCTAATTCCCTTGTCATGTTCCAGACCTCACGCCAGCCTGCATGAGATAAACCGCGTGCATTTCGGCCTCCTGTAGTAACCCTGGTTGGCTCTCCTGCCAACCACAACATTTGTGATTCGTACATCACGTTGAATGAGACTGCCCACACGTTCCAACACTACAGGAGTCAGAACTGTGTGCAGGCGGACGCCAAGAAAGAGATCGGGCAGGTTTGCGCGAACTTGTTACGATGATAGAAGCCTCACCCACCGACTGACCATGCTTTTGTTCAGTGCCTTGTCTCCATACACTTTCGGCAAGTGCCTCTAAATATCAGCGGTGGTCTTTTTTTTTTTTTTTTTTTTTTTTTTTTTTTTTTTTTTAGAAAAAGAAAGTCTATGACAGCTTTCTGCTTGTAAAACACCTCTACAGACGTCAACCTCAAGGCTACTTATGGCGCCGCCACCTATCGCATCTTCACGAAACCACAGGGGCTGAAGCAGAAAAATTGCTAGATATCCTACAATAGTTTCCACATTTTGCAACCGAAATTCTGAGAAAAAAAATATATTGCACTACTTATTAAAAGCTCTTCGTTATTTATGCAAGGAGCTTTTTCTAACCATTATGTGTTGAAGATCCCTGCTACGGAAGCCTTTGCAGGGCAGCCGCTCTTCCTTCTACAAGGTAGACAGTAGGAGTTATTCACAAAACTGCACTACACTATCTTTCACACCCATCTGGCGTTCAAGAAGATGTAAGTCAAAAACACCATCTTCTGAGTGCTAAACAACGAATGTTGCATGAAATATCGGCTACTCGAATTTCAACATTCACGCTTCTCACACGACATCTTGAAAAGTCATGGATGCAGAACCTCTGATTGTTATAATATTTATAGACTTCCAAAAAACCTTTGGTTCAATTCGAAAACAACGCTCAATAACGAAAGTACGTTTACCTGTGGAGTCAAACGAAATTTTTACTGGGTTGGGGATTTCTGCGTAGGTAGGACGTAGCATAATCTTGCATACAGTCATCGACAGATGCAAAAGTATCTTCAGTGAGCCCCAGAGAATTGTGTTACGTATTAATAACCTGGCAGACAATATTATTACTGACAGAGAAATTTCTTATATTATGAAGTTGCTATGATGAAGTGTTGTCCCACAAACGCAGCATCCACGATCAGTCACATCTTAACACTATTTAAAAGTGTTCTAAAGACTGGCAAATGGCTTTTATTGTTCAGAAATGAAATAATTATGGTCTACTCAAAACGCAAAACCGTAGTATGCAATGTCAATGTGTCAGACAAGGAATTAATCAAGGCATACAAATACTAGAATGGAACAGTTAGGAGGAACATGAAATTGAATTATCACGTAGGTTAAAGCACAGGTAAACACTACGGTTCATTGGTGGGATAGTGGAAAAATACTGTGAGACCAATAAAGAGCTAGCTTACAAAACACTCGAGCGACCCATTACCGAATTATACTCAAGCCTATGGGACCCATATCAAGAAGGAATAACAAGGCTATTGATACTACACAAAAATGGGAAAGCAGAATGGTCACGTCTTTGACCCCACAAGACAGCGTCACAGAGACGCTGAGAAACTTGAACTCGCAGATACTTCGAGACAGGAATAAAATATCCGCTTGGAAAGAATTTTCAAGACTTCAACAACTAGTAATAAGTTAGAAGTCTAGAAACAGAATCAACTGACCATTCACGCACATATGTACCTAAGTAATATTCTTCCTGCGGCCCGTACTCGGGTGTAACGGGAAAAAGCAGTACTAGTAGTAGAATAGGACGTACTCTCTGCCACATAGTACGCAGTGGTTTGTACGATATAGATGCAGATGTAGAGGTGCACTGCTGTAGCAGCACAAGGCATGAACTCCAGGAAGTCTCCGGACAATATTTTCTATCTCAAAACCTTGCCATGTTACAGCCAAATATGTTGAAAAAATATCATCTTGACTGAAAGCTAGATTTCTTAAAGATGACTCAATATGGAAAAGATATCTATACAGAGAATACATATGTTTGCGAAGTGTGTTGTAGACATAGGAATCTTTGCGAGTTGTCACATTGAAAGAAACTGAATTTGATGCAAAAAAATAACAGTTGGGGCGAGTGCACCTAGGTACATTTCTCTGACTAACCAGCCCTGTAACAGAAGCTTAATATGTTTTCTAATCCCATTTCGAAATGATGGCATCCACGTTTTCTGCATTTCAATCTTTTTTGTGAAATTACGAAAACTATTCCGAACAATTAACGTATCTTCCAAGTGTGAAAATATGTTCTAAGGTAGAACATGATAGTGTACCTAGGGACAAATATTCTATTTAAATTTAAATGTTTTGCCATAGGTATAATATTGTCATGATTATACTTAATCATCGGTATGTTATATCATTACTGTACTACTTACTAGTAATCATGAAGTGAAATCAGATTAAGCTGAAGCATTATCAGGCTACATTTATAAGTTAAATACAATTTGAATCAGAAGCTATGAGAAACTAACACAAATATCTGTTTTCCAATTATATGAAAATGTTAAGACATTAAAGACTCAGTTCATTTGCAAGTATCGCCTTCTGCAGTTACAGGGTACAATGGAGTGCATGACCGATATCAGTCCTCAGCGGCCTGTCACGAATTCCTCTCCTGCGCCAACCTCTTCATGTCTGAGGATCACTTGCAACCTACGTCCTCAATTATTTGCCGGATATATTTCAATCCCTATCTTCCTCTACAGTTCCTACACCTTACAACACCCTTTAGCGCCTTGGAAGCTATTCGCTGATGTCGTAACAGATACCTGCCACTCTGTTCCTTCTTCTCATTACGTTTTTCCACATATTCCTTTCGTCGACGATTCTGCGTAGAAACTTCTTATTCCTTACCTTGTTGTTGTTGTTGTTGTGGTCTTCAGTCCTGAGACTGGTTTGATGCAGCTCTCCATGCTACTCTATCCTGTGCAAGCTTCTTCATCTCCCGGTACCTACTGCAGCCTACATTCTTCTGAATCTGCTTAGTGTATTCATCTCTTGGTCTCCCTATACGATTTTTACCCTCCACGCTTCCCTCCAAAACTAAATTGGTGATCCCTCGATATCTCAGAACATGTCCTACCAACCTATCCCTTCTTCCGTTCAAGTTGTGTCAAAAACTCCTCTTCTCCCCAATTCTGTTCAATACCTCCTCATTAGTTATGTGATCTACCCATCTAATCTTCTGGATTCATCTGTAGCACCACATTTCGAAAGCTTCTATTCTCTTCTTGTCTAAACTGTTTATCGTCCACGTTTCACTTCCATACTTACCTTATTAGTCCACCTGATTTTCAACGTTCCTCTGTGGTATCAGTTTCAAATGCTTTGCTTCTCTTCTTTTCCGGTTTTCCCAACATGTTTCACTACAAAACAATACTGTGCCCCAAACGTACATTCTCAGAAATTTCTTCCATATGTTATTGGCTCTGTTTCATATTACTAGAATTCCCATGGCCAACAATGTCCGTTTTGCCAATTCTAGTCGACTTCTGATGTCCTCCTGGCTCCGTCCATGGTAGAATATTTTGTTAACTAGGTGGCAGAATTCTTTAAATTCATCTACTTCGTACCGTCATGCCGGGTGTCAAGTTTCTCGCTGTTCTTATTTCCGCTACTTCTCATTTTGTTCGTCTTCCTTCGATTTACTATCAACCCATACCCTGTGTTAATCAGGGTGTTCATTCCATTCAGTAGATCCTATAGTTCTTTTTCGCTATCTCTGAAGGTAGCAATTCAAGGTAGCAATTCTTCTCATTGATTACTTTCGCCCTGAATTGTAATACCACTGTTAAACTTATCATACGTTTCCACAATGTCGTCAGCAAATCCTTTTCATTGATTACTTTCACCTTGAATTTTAATACGACTCGTACACTTATCATATGTTTCCATGATTGCTTCCTTGATGATTGAACTAGAGGGGCGCACGATTACATCCCTGTCTTATACTCTTTCTAATCAGGGAACTTGATCTTTAAGTCTTATTATTCCTTCTTGGCTTCTGTACGTGTTATATATTACCCATCTCTCCCTACTGCTTAGACCTATTTTCTTCAGAATTAGAAACAATTTTACTGAACGCTTTTTCGAGGTCGACATACCCTATGAACACATTTTGATTTCCCTTTAGTCTTATTTCCATTGTCAACTAACGTAAAAACTGCCTCTCTGGTGCCATTACCGTTCCTAAAGCCAAACTGATAATCACATAACATATCCTCAATTTTCTTTTCCATTCTTCTACATACTATTTTGGATACATGACAAGTTAACTTCATCTAATGTGTGCGATAATTCTGCAATTTTCAGCACTTGCAATTTTTGGAATTTTGCGGATGATAGTTTCAGATGGTATTTCTCCAGAGTCAAACATTTTACAAACCAAGAAATTATGATGGAATGTCATCCATTACTTCTGCGTTATTTCACCTTATGACTTCCAAAAATCTTTTAAATTTCTGAATCCCCTATCTCTTCTATATCGATTCGTGTTCCCTCTTGTATCACATCAGACAAGTCTTCAACCTCATATAGTCTTTCCACTTATCCGATCTGCATTTGACAGTGGAATTCCCACAGCACTATTAATGTTACCATCCTATATTTAACTTCCCTGACCATTGTTTCCATTTTTGTCTGCTGACTAAGTCCTTCCGACAATTATTTCTTTTTCGATTTCTTCATTCTTTTCGTGTAGTGATTTCGCCCTATCTTCTCTGCACTTACTGTTTACTTCATTCCTAATCAACGTGATGATGTATTCCTGAATTTTCCTGAAGACTTTTGTCCTTCCTACTATCATTGAACAACTGAAGTATCTGTTACCGATGATGCCTTCGTAGTTAACTTCTTTCTACCTATGACTTCTTTCCGAGTTCTATGTTTGCGTTATTTAATATATATTTCTCACCAACTAAACTGATCCATTCCTTATCGCAGTATCTATAGCCTTGGAGAACTTTAAGAGTGTCTCTTCACTCCTTAGTACGTCTGAATTCCACTTCTTTGCATATTGATTCGTCCTGACTAGTCTCTTTAATCACTTCTACATTGTGATCTCAATCTATATCTGCTACTAGGTACGCCTTACAATCCATTATCAGATTTCGGAATCTCTGTCTGACCGTGATGTAATGTAACTGAAATCTTCGCGTATCTACAGGCCTTTACCAAGATTATCCCCTCCTGTTGTGGTTCTTGAACAGATAATTCGCTATTACTAGCTGAAATGTATTACATAACTCAGTTAGTCCTTGTCCTCTCTCATTCCTAGTCCTAAGCTCATATTATCCTATAAACTTTTCTTCTACTCCTTCCTGTACAACCGCCTTCCAGTCCCCATAAATATTAGATTTTAATTCCTGAACTAGCCGTTCAGAATCCTCATATACTACCTCTGTCTCCTCATATTTCGGCATGCGACACCGGCATGTATACCTGCAATGTCGTTGTCGTTGTTGGTTTGCTGTCGAGTATGACGAGAGCAACCCTGTCACTGAACTGTTCACAGTATCTCAATCTCCGTGCTACCTTCCTATTCATAGCGAATACTATTCCCGTTGCACCGTATGTTGCTGCTGTTGAGATTAACCGATACTTATCTTACCAGAAATCCTTATTTCACTTCACTGACCCTCGCCGTACCTAGATTGAGCCTCAGCATTTCTCTTTTCAGATTTTCTAGCTTTGCTAACAAGTTCAAACTTCTGACATTCGACGCCCAGACTCGTAGAACATTGTCCTGGCGCTGGTTGTTCAATCTTTTTCTCATGGTCACCTCCCGCTTAGCAGCCCAGTGATCCGAATGGGGGACTATTCCGGAATCTTTTGCCAATGGAGAGATCATCATGACACTTACCAATTACAGGCCACAAGTCCTGTGGATACACATGTGCCTTTAATGGCATTGTTTCCATTGCGTTCTGCATCGCCAGGTCGTTCATCATCGCTGATTCTTCCGCTTCTAGAGGCAATTTCTCACCAAAGGGGAAAAGAATACCCTGAAGCTTGGTGGGCTCCTCCGGCCTCTTTCATAAGGCCGTTGACTGAAAGTGACTTTCTAGGCTGGACGTCTTCGTCAGCCATTGCCGATGATTTTTATATAAATGTATCTAAAAATTAAGTAACATTTTAGCCTCCTCAAAACTCGGCAAGTGAAGAATTAACACTATATTCCAAATACATTTAAAGTATTAGTCAGTACTTAAGTCTGTTGATCTCGAAACATTTACAAATGGTGCACAAAGCAGCCTGAAATCAATGACGAGACAGAGGTATCGACCAAAACCCATAATATGTTCCTAGGTTGGTTGGATGCTTTGGGGGAGGTGACCAAACAGCGAGTTCATTGGCCCCATTGCAATAGGAGAAGATGGGGTAGGAAGTAGGCTGTACCCTTTCAAATGAACAAACCCAGCGTTTGCCTCTAACGATTTACGTAAGTTTAACATTTCAAATAACGTAGTTCTTATATAGGAAAAGAGCGATCTGTAATTATTATAAATAAACTGGAAGCAGTCTTGATCGAATGACTTTTTTAATGTGGTGACCGTTTTCGATCATTTTATAAGATCATTTTCAGGAAATGAATGTCTGCTGGAGGAGGTGGCACATGGCAACCCTCTTGCTTATGGCTGGTGGTGCACTATAGTCAAATCAAAATTGGCACTTACCTCGCGTCTTGACAATAATGTTGCACATTTTTCGAAAGCATAACAGCAAAGAGCAAGCACGCAGCGGCTAACCTAGAGGTCTGTTTCCTAATATTTATTCAAACTGTTGCATGTGGTAATGCGTAATGACAAGCGGTGGGATTGGAAGAGTAACTATTCCTGTAAAATGATGTTCTCAAGACAAAGATTTTTCAATGAAATGTATATTCAAAAAGATAGAGCGAAACTTCGAATGTTTTTCAAACATACCATTTGTATGAACAATACTCTGCTTAGGAAAGTGGACAATGGTTTAAAAAGAGTACAGTGTTAAGAAATGGCTCTGAGCACTATGGGACTCAACTGCTTTGGTCTTTAGTCCCCTAGAGCTTAGAACTACTTAAACCTAACTAACCTAAGGACATCACACACATCCATGCCCGAGGCAGGATTCGAACCAGTCACCGTAGCAGTCGCACGGTTCCGATCTGCGCGCCTGGAATCGCGAGACCGCCGCGGCCGGCACAGTGTTAAGAGACTATTTCTATACAAACCAAATAGTTTAATCAATTAATATGTTAATGCGTGACTCAGGGGAGTGGGATTGTCTTTCGCTCACCTCTGAGCTAGTTAACTAACGGACGTAATCTTTCCTAGCTGCGCAGCGCTGTAGTCTTACCTCAAACTTCTTCTCTTCAAAAATAATAACACTATTTAAAAATTATATAAGTAATTCAAAAGCCAAGATCGCTTAAACACTGTTTACTAGATGACCGGTTTCAACACACTAAAGGTGACAGGTTTGAGGGAGGGCTTACTTGAGTTACGCTATATACATTACTGTTGTACAGTACCACATACCTGAATGTAGCTTAACATGTATAAATCATCTGGATACCTAATCATTCATGGTGGTGTCTGTTTGTTCTATATCGTGTCTCCCTAACACTTTCGCGCAACGACGCTCTGAGCGTGTTTTTTAGGGAATTAACTAGTTTGAACCTGGGACCTGTTGCTGGTAAGGAGACGCCAGACCACACATGACATGTAGAATTCAGAAGAGTTCAGTGAGACTAGCGATGATATAACCAAATACTTAATGATCTCAGCGTCAGCTCCACTGCACTCCCTGTAAAAGAATCTTAATACTAACTAAATTTAGTGGAAAGGGTTCAAGGCTTTCCTATTTTTAGTTAGATCGTAAAATAACGTCGAACAAGCAGTTAAGTTTACCATTGGAAATTTTATTCTATCCACAAAACATCGTTTATAAATTGCACTATTGATAAAAGGAAATGTTTTAATACAGGATGGTAAAAACCAACAGCGTCCAACAAAAATGTGGACGAATATTCCCTGAATTGGTTTCCAAGTTCTACAATGCATCGAAGGATGACCTATGCCATGTCACATCTATAATCTAGGTTTAATTTAAGTTTCACAAAAGAGAAAACTATCAAAATTGTCTACAGTGACCCTCAATTATCTTTAATAACTTATCTAACTTGTCGTAAATTACAGTGGCTGATGTGGCTTCTCAATAACTATATAAAAGAAAAATCATCGCGTTTCAGATCTGTTCTTCAAGTGGCAAATGTGAACACCATGAGTTTTAATTAACGATCGACACTAGTATTACGCAAAAAGGAGGTGTAACAGATGAGACTTCTGCAGCTCTGAGTGAAGCCTTATGCGCTCAAAAATGCGGCATCGCGTGCGTTCATTACCTTATCGGTGTTTAGGCAGCGTCAGGGCAGCGGCGGGCAGCACAGCTCCGCTCACCTTGCCATCTCGGAAGTCACTCTCTCCTCTAACTTCTCCTTACTACAATTTACCGAAGTTAGTTTAAAAAAACTATCTGGCTGTGTTTTCATCTGACCAATCAGGGTCTCAATGATAACCTTAAGCTCCGCCTACACAAATTCTGTCTATCCAATGAGAAATGTTATACTTTTCGTGGTGGGGCAATGTTTTTAAAGTTTGCAACGTAACAGAGACGCTAAAAAGTCTCACGCTAAAACCTGCAGCTGGTGTGGTCCTTTTAGCGTTATCGTAAGATCTATACTGTTCTTCTGGAGGGCTCTATCTTTTAACATGTGCTGGGGGGTGGTCCTTGACGTACCTGAGACGCGAAAAAGTCTCACGCTAAAACTTGCGGGTGGTAGTGGACCTTTTTGTGTTATCGTAAGATCTATACTGTTTTTCTGGAGGGCTCTAGCTTTTAACATGGTCTGTGGGGTGGTCCTTGACGTAACAGGGACGCGAAAAAGTCTCACGCTAAAACGTGCGGGTGGTAGTCTTAGAGGTAGGCTTGCGACATGGGTGTCCAGTCTGTGCCTTATCGTAGGGCCTTCTAGCTTAACACGGTTCTGCTCTCGGCTTCTGTCCTCGTTTCTCCCCTCGGAACTGCGTCTGCCTCACGGTGGGAAGGTACAACATGCATTTAGGCATTCGTGTGTTAGTCTGTGGTATTCCATTTGCTCACTCGTTACTCGTATTGCTTTGGTTAATTTAATGTCACGATTTATTCGGAGCTATGTGACATACTACTGGATTTGCTTATAATGTCAGGGTTTTCATGGAAGGTGTTGGATTTGCCTGACACCTTACAGATATAACGATAATTGCAGCAGACCAGCTGATGTAAAGTTATTGTCGCAGAAATAAAAGTTAAAAAACAACTGCTCTCATGGTCATTCAATTCCATGAGATATATAAAACCGAATTCACAACATAAAACTGTTTCTACACTGGACCACAGCTCAACTAGCAACGGTCAGCATTACAGTGCCGTCTTCCGCACCGGTTTGTCTGTTGAGAGTCTAGTGGTTCACAACCGGCCAGTAGATAGCCCTGTCCCAGCAGTGCCCAAACAGTCAATTCCTCGGTGCCCTCACGTTCACCCTGGCCATCCGTAAATACTTTCCCAATGCCCCGATCTCCATTCTTATCCCTAGCAAGGACTCGGTCCTCATTAGATAGATAAGCATTAAAGATGCGACAGCACCTCCCTGTTCGGCCCCAACCTCTCCTCAACAATCCTGCCAAGTATCTCACCCTCAGCCTCTACTTCCCCACCCTTACTATCACCTGTGCCACTATTTATGTCCGCCCTGGAATCCCCATCCCATTCGATTTCCTGGCCCACATTGACCGCACCTTCTACTCCGACGTGACTGCTGCTGTGCTCCTGTCGACCTCCAGCGGTGGCACTGGTTTCTCACCACCGTCCAAGGTGACCTGGTTTCTCTCCCCCAGCACAACCGACCTCAATACCACACTGCTCCCGATATGGTTCTTGCCTCTCCCAACCTCCTTGACCTCCTTGGCTGTGACCATGCTTCCATTCTCCTCACTGCCTCTAATGGTTGCCATCCCCATCCTGCTCCTCGGCCTGACATCCCTCCTTAACTTGTCCATGATTACTCCCGTGCCAACAGGGATGCTTACCAGGACTCCATTCACATCCGGGTGGAAAGCCATGACGTAACCCGACAATTTCCTGATGACGTCTCCCGCACTGCTGCCTTCCTGCACCAGAGCTGTCTGATGCTGTAGCCACCCATATCCCTACCAAAGCCATCCACCCTCACTACCCAGCTGGGCCTCCACAGGCTGTCTTTCTGCTTGGTAAATCCCACTGCGTCTACCACTCTTTCCTCCTCACTCGAGAGCAGGACACAATCACCCACCACTAGCAATTACAACAACACATTGACAACCAACTCACTGCAAAGAAACGCCATGCATAGTGACATATACACAATTCAACACCACGCTTTCAATAAATTATTTCAAGTATTGGTCTGCTATTCACCACCTTACTGAGAATGGCCCCACCCCCCATTGCCCTCTCCTCCTTGATGACTGTCGCTTTCCTGACAACCTCAGTAAGGACAACCAATTTGCGTCTCACCTGTCTGATGTTTTTTCCATCCTGATAATTCCAAATTTAATTATTACCTCTTCCCTGACACCACCGACTGTATGAATACCTCTGTTCGTCCCCTTGCTCCTAGCTTCCAGTACTCAGACCACATACCACCATCTGAACTTAACACTCTAGTCACTACACAGGACATCAGACTCACACTCGGCATTAAAGGCAACACTGCTCCCAGACATGATCGCATTACCTAGCGCCACCTCAAATACTGCCCTCCCTCCTTCCTTGCCATCCCTGCCATCCTCTACAACGTAATCCTTGTCACCCGCTTCTACCCTGACCTGTGCAATACCTCCCATATCCTGATATTCTCCAAACCCAACAAGCCTCCATCTGATGCCTCTTCCTATTACTCTATATGTCTCACCTCTGTGTTCTACCAGGTCTTGGAATCCATTCTTACCCAGCGCATCCATCACCAGCTCCACCGAAACCATGTCCTCCCCAACACCCAAAGTGGCTTCCGACCATCCTTTTCTGCTGATTACCAACTCCTGCACCTCATTCATCTCCTCTTCCTCCAGCTTATGTCCCGTCGTCCCGCCATTTTTGTCTCCCTCGACCTCGAAAAGGCTTATGACCGTGTCTGGCGTCCTAGTCTCCTGTTTCAACTCCAGATCTACGCCCTTCCTGTCAACTATGTCCATCTGATTGTCTCCTTCCTCTCCCTCGGCCCCTCATACGTTACCATCCATAACGCCGATTCCTGCACCTTTTACCCCTCTGTAGGTGTGCCTCTCTGCTCTCCTCTGCCTCCTGTACATGGCAGATATGCCCAACCCAGCCCCCTCCAGAATACCTCCTGCAGAATACCGATGACACTGCATTCCTTGCCCTCGCTCCCACCCTCCAACAGTTACAACGCCTTCTCCAGAATCACCTAGATCTTTGTGCCGCATGTTGTAACCAGTGGCTCCTGAAAATCAATCCTTCCAAGACCCAGGAAATCATCATAGGTAGTACCAGTCACTCCCTCCACCCTCACCTACCTTGGCCTCACAATTGACCATCACTTCACCTCGATCCCTCGTCTCCACACTATCAAATCCAAAGCCCACCAACGCCTCTGACTCCTGAAACTCCTCTCTGGCCAAACATGGGGGATGAGCCCTTCTGCTATCCCCCACACCTACAAATCCTTAATCCATCCCATCCTCTGTTTTGCCAGTCCTGTCTGGATATCTGCCCCCCCCCCCCCCTCCAAATTCAATAAGCCCCTCGAGATTCTGGAGCGCCATGCACTCTTCCTTGGCTTCTGTATACACCTCCAGTCCCCCACACAGATCCTCTGCAACCTGATCCCTTTCCCCCCTCTGCTCCTATTCCTCAAACATATCCGCTGCCTTGATCCCCCTCATGCCCTGGTTGCTCCTCTCCTCTCCAACCCCCACCCTCTGCCACGTCTTCACTGTTGCCTCCCCCCTACCCTCCATCTCTACACACTTCTCCTTTCCCAAGGTGGCTTTCGTAAAGTTCCCCTCCCGGATGATGCCCTCTCTGCCTCCATTTATCCCTTCTATCAACTCTGACCCTCACCTCCCTATTCTTTCTTCTGTCCTTTCACTGGGCTCCCTCTTCCTCCCCCCCCTTCCATCCTGTTTTTCCCCACCTACCCTCTCTCTGCCACCCTTCTCTATCCAGAGTGCCTTCTGTTCTCCTGTCCACTGCCTTTCCCACTCCTTCTCGTGTCCGCTCAGCCCCCTATTTTCTATGTCCCATCCCTCCATCCATTCCCCCCTTTTTTCTTTTCCTCTAAAAATGGCTCTGAGCACTATGGGCTTAACATCTGAGGTCATCAGTCCCCTAGAACTTAGAACTACTTAAACCCAACTAACCTAAGTACATCACACACATCCATGCCTCAGGCAGGATTCGAACCTGCGACCGTAATAGTCGCGCGGTTCCGGACTGCAGCGCCTAGAACCGCGTGGCCCCCCTTTTTTAGGTCTGGGTCCTCCTTCCTCCCACCCCCCCCCCCCCCACCTTCTGCTGCAGTGTCAATTGTATAGTGCTCTCATAAGTGAGTGTTCAGTGTTCCACGTCCCCCTGTCAGTGTAACGATCATCCGCCATAGTGTCAGTAGTTGTGTTTTTAATCTGATGCGAACAGAAACCAGAAACGCCGTGTATTTTAATTGTGCCTGTCTGCTTCTTCATCCGCATCGTCACCGCAATGTTTTTATATTTTGAATTCCACACTTTACCGCCATTTTACAGTTTTTTACAATGTCACCGTTTTATCACCTGTTTTTCTTACATGCTTCTATTCTCATTTCGTCTGTTTCACTTTTTCGTAGGCCGTAGAGCAGTATATTACGCTGCTGCCTGTCGCTTCTCTGTAACGATCTCTCGATCGACTCTGCATCGCGTAGTCGCTGCTTTTCTCTTCTGCCGCTTTTTGGATTTCCAAGCACACGTCGCTGTGGGGAGCTGGCTGCTTTTGGACGGTTGGATGGCGCTCCGGTGTGCAGTCTGGTTTTCGACGGTCACTCGTTGCGCGCGCTCTGCCTCCTTCTGCCACATAGGCAGCGGGGCTGTGAACGCAGACGTGCCTGCGCTCACCAGTGAGTCTAGTGAGCGGCCATGGTCCTTGTAGATATGTTTGCTGAATTTCGTGCTCTTTGCAGTTAACGGGTATCCCAGTGTTTAGACATCCATGTTATCTCTTTAGTGTTGACCAATTATGCTCAATTTATTGAACAGTGGCTGGCCTGTTTTGGACGCACGTGACATATTGGCAGGGCGTGTATATCTAATTGAAGACCTGTACATTCCGAAGGAACCACCGGTTAGGTGTAATCAACCTATAGTGCCATTCTTTGGAAAATGAACAGGCTTATGACATTGTTTTTCTTCTTGTATGTAATTATTATCTGGGATTATAAGACAGAGCATGTGTTCTGTTTTCTACACATTCTGCAGTGTTCTCATGTGAATCTTCATGTGTAAATCTGAATTGTTGTTGTAGCCAGTGATTGAAAGAGATTTGATTTGGCTGTAAAGAGAAATTGCAAATCCTGTTTTGAAATTTTTCTAATGTTATGGATTGTGTTGTTCTGGACACTGCCAAGTTGTTGCGTGTTTTTATGTAGTGGTATAATCAGCGGTGCGCGTCGTCCGTTGTAGCTGGCCGGTTTAGCTGGGTGATGGCGCTTTGGCGGCAGCCAGTGAATTTTAGATCTAGATTTAAAAATTGAGATAAGTAATTATAAAATTTGAGTTTTTTCTAGACATGAAGTTTAAAATGTAACAGCTCATTAATTTTTTCATAAGTTAAATAAATTCTGGAGTTTCACACACCTGCAAGTATGGTTTGTTTTCTGTGCAAAATTCATCGAAGAATGTCTCTTACTTGGGAAGAAAATTGCACCTGTAGCAACAAATGTAGCCAATAGTAAGTGAAAAAAATCATTAAATTTCATGTGTAAAAAAATACATTGTAATGTTTTATAACTTCCACTGCCATGAGTGCGAATCCTGAATCCTTTCTGATCATTCTAAGTTTAATGAATTTATTTGTAAAAGTATAGACAGTGGAAATTAAAATCTCCTGTGGTGCCTCTCTTGCTCCAAGTCGGGCAGTTCGACGTCCAACCCCCAGTAAGTTGAGAATTTTTTTATTTGTTCCTTGTGACGCCGAGGCATCCGTCTTTCCTTCTTCGCCGTTCCTTTCGGCTTTCATTCAGGCTCGATCTGAGTTGTAGTTTCCTTGCACCTCTGATGTGCCATTACTGGTCACAAAAATTTGGTAATACCTTAAAGATGCTTTTTATCCTACAGGGTTTTTAATATCTTATCGAAAAAGAGAAATTGTGAGTTATTTCTGCTGTTCTGTATTAACAGGTGTCCCGCTTCTGTGGAAGTTTTTCTCAGTGTACCTTTTGTTGTTGAATTATTCTTAAGATTTATGTAAAGAGGGTTTTAAGATTATTTATTGTTTGAGTTAGACTTTGACGACCGTGGACAGTTTGTCTATTTAATAATGTTTCAAATTCTAGGGAAGTTGTGTACATTACTCTGGGGTAAAAGTAGAATGATACTGTCATGCAACTGTCAAAAAAAATCTGTTGGAAATTACAAGTCAGAGTTTGTGTTTGATAAGTAATTATTGCCTTGTCTTTGTTGAGCTGAAGTATCCTTGATCGTGTGGCCCACGTCTCATACAGAATTATACAAAATTGTTAAGTTGCAAAATTCATAAACATGCCTACAACCGATCCAGCTGGAATTCATGTCGATTCATCGGATTCACAGTGATACATATTTCCCAGTAGTAATACACCATACTGTTCCTTTTAATGTGGTGCAAGTGCAATCGTCGGATAGGTAACAGAGAATTACGGTCGTACGCTTCAGAGGTGGCATGAGCCTCCTCTCATATTTCTATCGTACTCTAACTAATTCGATTTTCCTCTCTAGTTGCATGCTGTGAAAAGTTGCTATTCCCTCACGCGCTGACTTCCGGTGACAAGCAGGTTCTGCTCATCTTGAGAGGGTTAAGCAGGCGGGTGTGAGGGAGTCGAGTGGATGCATTCCAGACGCCGACATTGTCAGAAGAGCGGGGGTGACAAACCCACAGGGGCCTGACGGAGCGGCTGGGCTAGAGATTCCATTACTTAGTGAAAACACTTTCTGGCTAGCTACCAGACAGGCGAGGGAATGACTTGTGTCCCCAGGCAGTCTTGGCGGACAAATTCCCACGTTTTCTGCAAAATTATAACTGTGATTGGCTTACTCAACGGGTTAGTCTAGTGCGTAGCAAAATCGGAGCAGAAATTGGCGTTAAGTATCTCCATTGGTGGAATAGTAGTGCGTCGGCAGTAGAGCGGAATTTTCCGCCCGTTTTCGATTTGCTGATTGGCACGATTTAACCACGGCCACTGTCGTGGTGGTGGGAATGTTCTGTGTTCGGCTGTACGGTTGCTCTTGAGGGGGTCGGGTCTCTCCTTTCGGTCAGATTAGGTTACGAGACTGAGTTCTCGCTACTCTGTACAGCATACCTTCCGTTGGCTGTCTAATATACTTTCATTTAATTGTAACTGTTTGACGAAGTTGCTGAAGTTTCGACTTCAACGAAACTTTCCGAGTGCAGTTGGCAATTGAGCGTTCTGCGTACAAGTGGCCTATGTTGTCCGTCTTGAGCGTTTTGGCTAAAGTTGACTGTATCGGAGTTACTGTGTGACTTCGCTTGTTAAAATCAATCACTGTACCATCAGTGATTGTGTGGCGAGCCTTCTTCGTCTCCCTCAGAGGCGCATTTGTATTGATAGGAACAACCAGACCAGGATTATTTGTTTCGGGCTATACTCGTGACACTATCATCACCACGACAGGACGTCGAAGCAACCAGCCATCTCTTCCAGTACGCCAGATCGTGTCCTTGCCGTTAGCTTGGTAATGTATGTCCGCAGCACTGGCAGATTAGGGAATTTTGCTCTGTGATAATCAGAATTCAGCAGAGCGCCCCTGTTCCCGTCTTTTCTTAAGTGGTTCTGTCTTGGGTGTTCATTGTCTCAGTTCTCACGACTGTAACAGCAATGAATGTTGCGTTGGCTGGGTATTTCTCTTAAGATTCGAGTTGCAAGGAATTGGCTCCACATACCATTTGGTCATAACCGTCACAAGCTAGTTTACAGGCAACTTCAACTTCACAGCATTTATTTGAGTATCCAGTTTGACGTATTGTAAATGTTTCATGTGTTGTGCTTATTATTTTGAGTTTAGTCATAGTAGTTCTGTAGATCGGTAGAGCAACCCTTTCATTTCTCACCACGTTAATGAAACTTATTTATCAAATTAATTTCTATAAAATTAAATTATTGCAGGTGCCAAATTCTTTTCTGCTCCACTTGCAGGGTCGATTACAGTCTGCCCGCGTTTCTTCTTAATCCATGTGCAACAACAAAAGCCGGAGTTAGAAAAGGGGGGAGGGGCGCTTGGAGCGTCATTTCCATATGAAGATTCTAGAAGAATTTAGTGTTAAACACACCAAAGTCGTTATAATCTCGAAAAGAACAACGGGTCAAGTGGCTCTCCACTTTTCCCACCCCTGCTGAGGACTCGGCTGTGCCCGGCAGTTGACACCTCCCTCTTTCCTCGACGAGTCTCGTGGCTCAGGGGCGGCTTGGTGGCTTATTGGGACCTACCCCAGCGGGGAGTGGCGTCTTTTTCATTTCCGGGCACATCCCGCTTCCTGCTCCCCCAGAACGCCCCCCCCCCCCCCCGCCCCCCTTTTCCAGAAACCCGTCGCTCACACGGCAGCGGGCGGGTCTGCGTGCGAAGATAAGGACGCGCGCCCCTTTCGAGCCACCGAGCCGCGCACGCACTTCACAGGCCGGCTGTGGCACATCTCGCACCGCGGCCTGCGGAAGCAAATATGAAAGGAGCTCCGACAATGACGCTCAGCTAATACGAGCCGCACAGCCCGGGAGGCAATACTCGCCGTGGAATTAAGACGAGCGGCGGGCTCCAACGAATGATCTGTTCATTCTTTAGGAAGAGTGTACCCTTTGAGAACTTTTAATGGATTCCACATTTCGCCGTAGATTCAGCACACGACATCGAAAGCGCACGTACAAGATTCATATAAAATGATTCGTGAATGGTATCAAAATAGACGTTCTAAAGTACACATTCGGGAAAAAATGCAGCACCTCACGGACTGTGTTCAGTGGACGAGGATATAAGATGTAAATACTGAGGCCTTAATCATTTGATCCGGTAATTGGCAGTCAGATGGCGCTCAGGAGGTCTGTCTGCACACCCTCCGTTTTGACTCGGCTGGAAGTAACAGTGCTGAATCCCAAGGTGAACAGTGCCACGAACATTCATTCTACGGTACAACCACGCCCACCGGCGAGTATGCACTCCTGATGAACAGCTTCAGCCAACTGAACGGTCTACATCTACATCTACATCTGCATGATTACTCTGCAATTCACATTTAAGTGCTTGGCAGAGGGTTCATCGAACCACAATCATACTATCTCTCTACCATTCCACTCCCGAACAGTGCGCGGGAAAAACGAACAGCTAAACCTTTCTGTTCGAGCTCGGATTTCTCTTATTTTATTTTGATGATCTTTCCTAGCTATGTAGGTTGGGCTCAACAAAATATTTTCGCATTCGGAAGAGAATGTTGGTGATTGAAGTTTCGTAAATAGATCTGACCGCGACGAAAAACGTCTTTGTTGTAATGACTTCCATCCCAATTCGCGTATCATATTTGCCACACTCTCTCCCCTATTACGTGATAATACAAAACGTGCTGCTCTTTTTTGCACACTTTCGATGACCTCCGTCAATCCCACCTGGTAAGGATCCCACACCGCGCAGCAATATTCTAACAGAGGACGAACGAGTGTAGTGTAAGCTGTCTCTTTAGTGGACTTGTTGCAACTTCTAAAGTGTCCTGCCAATGAAACGCAACCTGTGGCTCGCCTTCCCCACAATATTATCTATATGGTCTTTCCAACTGAAGTTGTCCGTAATTTTAACTTCCAGGTACTTAGTTGAATTGACAGCCTTGAGAATTGTAGTATTTATCGAGTAATCGAATTCCAACGGATTTCTTTTGGAACTTATATGGATCACCTCACACTTTTCGTTATTTAGCGTCAATTGCCACCTGCCACACCATACAGCAATCTTTTATAAATCGGTTTGCAACTGATACTGGTCTTCGGATAAACTTACTAGACGGTATATCACAGCATCAACCTAAGAGAAGGGCTCAGATTATCACCCAGATTGTCATTTATATAGATCAGGAACAGCAGAGGTCCCAGGACGCTTCCCTGTGGAACACCTGATATCACTTCAGTTTTATTCGATGATTTGCCGTCTATTACTACGAACTGCGACCTTCCTGACATGAAATCACGATACCCCATAGGCCCGCAGCTTGATTAGAAGTCGCTTGTGAGGTACGGTGTCAAAAGCCATCCGGAAATCTAAAAATACGGAATCAGCTTGAGACCCCTGTCGATAGCGGCCATTACTTCGTGCGAATAAAGAGCTGGCTGCGTTGCACAAGAACGTTTTTTACTGAAACCATGGTGAATATGTATCAATAGGTCGTTCCCTTCGAGATGATTCATAATATTTGAATACGCAGTGCCTCACTGCAAGCCGACGACAATGATATAAGTCTGTAGTTCGATGGATTACTCCTACTAACATTCTTAAATACTGGCGCAACCTGCGCAGTTTTCCAATCTGTAGCTACAGATGTATCGGTGAGCGAGTGGTTGTATATGATTGCTAAGTAGGGAGTCATTGTATCAGCGTAATCTGAGGGGAACCTAATCGGTATACAATCTGGACCTGAAGACTTGCCCATATCAAGCGATTTGAGTTGCTTCGCAACCCCTAAGCTATCTACTTCTAAGGAACTCATGCTAGCAGCTGTTTGTGTTTCAAATTCTGGAATATTCCATTCGTCTTCCTTGGTGAAGGAATTTCGGAAAACTGCGTTCAATAACTCCGCTTTAGCGGCACAGTCGTCGGTAACAGTACCATCGCCACTGCGCAGCGAAGGTATTGACGGTGTCGCATTGTGGACCTGTGGAAAGCCGGACGTACCGTATGTAGGGTACAGAGTACCTGTGGTGTGTCGCTGCTTTCAGCGGTGGTCTGTGGAACATTGCCACACCTGTTGACCAGGTTCTGGACGCCTACGTAATGAATACGCGCGTAAAGATTGACCGCAATGTACTAGCAGCGGTGACCTACCGAACATCATGCAGGGATGAAATCTGGGCACATATTGCACCTGCTGTGTCATCAGCGACCGTCGATTTGCAGCAGGATGTGCCTCTGGCCAGGCTACCAGTGACACCACGATAGCGTCAACCGTGGCTACTCTGATGTGATGTAGTCGATTGGAGAGTAGAATGGCGCACTATTATATTCAGTGATGCCAACAGGTTCTATTAGTATGTAAGTGATGGAGGCCCAAGTGTATGGCATAGACATGGTGAGATGTTTCATCCTTGGATTCACGTTGTTGGAGGCCACAGGTTACTAATAGCGGTCACGTCTGGTGGGACACTGCGTTGCAAAGACTGTTACCTCCGTGCTCATGCCAGTTCTTTGACAGGGAAGTGATGAACGTTTTCAGCAGGACAATGGACATCCACATACAACTACTGCGACGCAACGTGCTCTTCGTGATGAACAAGAACGGTTATGGTCAGCAAGATCACCACATCTCTCCCCAACTGAACACATATGGGAAATGGTGAAGCGGAAAAAATACAATCCTGCAACTTCACAACAAAATCGCGCGGAATTTTCGACGTAAGTACCATAACCACTTAACCTCACATATTTATTTACCCTGTATGTCATCGTTTGGAGGTTAGTTATTTTCACATAGGGCGCTTCTAGCACTGTTTTCTACCGTAGGGCAACAACACACAAAAATACTTCGCCACAGTGTAGTAATAAAAATCGAAAACGGGCGATAATGTAAAGTGTATGTTGAAAATCATGTGAACAGCCGTTTAATAATGAACTTGCCAGTCCGAAACCGGTAACGACGCTATTTACCTAAATAAATAGCAGTATTAATAGTAGCTGATTGCTTTTTTCGTCTTTGTAAAAATTAACCTACATTACTGTTTACTATGACACGACTGTTTCAAATTGGACTAAATCTGTTATCATAAACACCTACAATAACGAACTACCTGCCAGTCACTTGTCGATAAAATGACCTTGTCGTTGTGAGTGCTAATTTTTTTCCGAGTACATCCTACAAACGTTAGATGTAGGCGAACAGATAGATTCAGTCTTCCTGGATTTTAGAATTGCGTTCGACCCTGAACCCGATTCTAAAGTACTAACCAGGAAACGACCACACTTAGTATGGTCACAAACATTTGAGTGACTCGATGAATATTTTACTACCAGAACCGGTACGTTGCACTAAACAGACACCCAGTAGAACAAACAGCCAGGTCAAAGTTGCAAATTATAACTTTCTTTATTCTCTCGATGAGTTCTTTCGGGCCGGGATTCATTTGCAAACTATCGTAACATTGTTGAGAATGGCGCTTCCGAAGATGTCAAAAATGGACAGCAAACACTTACAGCTATTACAGAGATGATGTGGAAATGGGTCCCGGTCCTAAACAAGTCATTCAGTGAATAAAATAAGTAAGGGTTTGCAACTTTTTTTTTCTATAGATTAGCAGAAGTTACTGAACCAAGCTACTCCAGCATGCTAGAAGCTCGTAAACGGATAGTGTCAACAGAAATGAAGTTGTTTTTCCTGGGGTATCAGGCCAAGCTCTGGAAAAGGAGTATCACAAGGCGTAGGTGGTGCAGAGAATCGAGCCTGGCTGTAAAGAGCTGTGTTAGACAAACAATGTTTCACAGTCTGCTTGGGATCCTGACAAGAAGTATACACAACAGTTCATCTCGCAGTATCTGAAGAAGACGATTGGATCGCTCGTCGAAATATTGTGTATAAAATGGAAACAACAACTCGGCAGAACACCCGAAACTTCAGAATTAAGTTCCATAGCTCTTTCAAAAATATTAAGAGTACCACCCACCAAACGCACGACGAACACGAGACTACATTCAGACTCGTTCCATACTTATTCATTCATTTCTGTTGCTGTGCTGCGTCGCCATTCACTCGAAGTTGCTGTAATTGGAACCAAAGAAGTTTCTTTCATAAGTCGCGACAGAACAGATTCAAGGCCAATGGTTCAATGCGAGATTTCAACGCCAAATACGACCAACCTACCGCTGAGGAAATCCATCCCTAAATATACCGGTTCCAGTACGATAGTACTCTGTCTCGTTGACAAATATTGTTGTCGACACGCCTCGCTCTTGCGGCAAAAGCCAGACCACCTACATATTCCGGTATGTTATTCCTGTAACCATATTTTCCCTAACAAAATAAAGAAACGTAAATGTTGTCCCGGCAAACGGCGCTAAACAGCTGACGCACTCCCGTACTTGAGGGTTGCATGCGACTGTTGCGTCCCCATATTCTTTCATAGTCTCATCAATGAACGCTAAATACGAAACGAATGTGTCATCATAAATGTTTACGGCAGAAGAAATTCAGAAAACTTTAGTCGTCATAGTTTATCACTATAATGAAAGAGTTATAGCAACTAAATCCCATATCGTTTGAAACATAAAAATCGACGTAAAATAAGGTAGACACTTCAGTTAAGGTGGCAGGAAACTAGGCTTCTGAGCGTTACATAAAAATCTCTGTTGAGTATCCTGTTGTCCGTCCAGTTAACATTGATTGAGGTAGTGTAACTGAAGCAGCCGCCAATTCAGTTGGTGGTGGTGGTGGAGAAGGTGGTGGTGTTGGTGGTGATGATGTTGCTTTGGTTTCAGGGCGTTGAACGGTGTGGTTATCGTCACCCTTAAGAAATATGAATTAACTCCATAAGAAATCATTATTAGCACGTAGCCAAGCTCAGCTTGAAACCAAAACAGGAAACGAGCTAGTAAAGTAAATCACCTTGTTAGTGCGGAAAATGTTGTTATAGAAAATGGTACATTAAGAAGTGCACCAGAAGGTGTTATCAAAAGGGGAAGTCGATGCAATCTTACAATGAAAATAAATGTAGAACGAAAAACCATTCCAAGGTGCATATTTTTACGTTTTTAGTTCGATAACTAGTTACGGGCGGAGACCCATTTTCAAATTATCATAACAAAGTCGAAAATGGTAGTTTCGAAGATGGTCAAAATGTACCGTGAACATGTAAAGTGCACACAGAAAACTCACTGTATATAATCATTAGATACTTTTGACATCTTCTGAAATGCTATTTTCTGTTTTCGTATGATGGGTGGAAAATGGGTCTCGGCCCGAAACTAGTCATCGAATGATTAAAAAGTAAAAATGTGCAACATGAATTGGCTTTTAGCTTTACTGATTAAGAGAAGTTGTTGAACCAAGCTACTGCAGTAAGTTCCTGAAAATGACAGTGTTGCGATCGGTATCACTCCCTGCAATCGTGGATTATGACTGTTAATTAAAAAACAGCTCGTACAAACAGAATGAACGAGGCCCGTTTTAGGTTACATAGGCAATAAGTGGGATAGTATTAACGAAATACATACTACTTTATCAATGTAACCTATGTCAGGAAAAAAAAGGTCTAGATTGTAATAACGAATGCACTCACCGTAACATCGCAGTTCGATCAGCTTTAACTAAACTGTAGATTTCGATGTCTTGATCACATATTAGTTTATTTGAACATATTACCGGTTTCGGATTCACCATCCCATACTAAGGAGTGATGCCGAAAACACGTATGTGTAAAATTTCACAGTCACACTTATTCAATAGGTACGGTTTTCATACCCACGTATATGATACGTAAGTAATAGGTTTTTAAAGAAGTAGTTTCAACATTCGACGAGCTACCCAAAAGTCAGTCAGCTGTTAAAGTCTAAAGACAAGAAGATGCACCACTAAAGTAATCAATGAAGGAAAACCTATCACAAAAAACGGAACTAAAAACGTTGTGTGTAATTTACGAGTCATAGACGTACGTTCATCTGCGTAGGACTAGGCGCGAATGGAGGCATGTTTTCAGGTATCTCTCGGTGTTAGAAATACATCAGATATTAGAACATCAACAGATAGCGATGTAGTAAATTTTCTGGGTAATAGTACCTGTTCTAGAGTTCTGGCTTTGCGGATAACGACACCTCGCTAAGAGTAAGAACAGTCCCGTTATTATTATTATTATTATTATTATTATTACTATTATTATTATTTTGAGTCTTCAGTCTTCAGTCCTGTGCCAACCTTTTCATCTCAGAGTAGCCCATGCAAACTACGTCCTCAGTTATTTGCTGTATGTATCCCAATATCCGTCTTGCTCTAGAGTTTTTACCTTCTACACTTCCCTTTAGTATCAAGGCAGTTATTGCCTTATGTCATAATACATGTCCTATCATCCTATCCCTTTTTCTTTCCTGTATATTCTCTTCCTTTCCGATTCTGCGGAGAACCACCTCATTCCTTACCTTATTAGTCCACTAACTTTCATCGTTTTTCTGAAGCGCCACATCTCAAATGCTTCGATTCTCTTCCGTTCCGGTTTTCCCACAGTCCATGTTACACTACCAAACAAGACTTAGTCCAAACGTACACTCTTTCTCAAATTAAGGCCGATGTTTCACATTAGCAGTTTCCTCTTGAGCAGGAATGCCCTTTTCGCCGATACTAATTTGTATCTTATATCTCATTGTTCCGTCTGTGATGGGTTGTTTTGCCACCTATGTAGCAAAATACCTTAACTCCATCTCCTTCGTGATCACCAACTATGATGATAAGTTTCTTGTTGTCCTCATTTTTGCTACTTCTTAGTGCGTTCGTCCTTCTTCGATTTATTTTCAGTTCATATTCTGTATTCATTGGACAGTTCATTCCATTCAGCAGTCCTTGTAATTCTTCACTTTCACTGAGGATAGCAATGTCATCAGCGAATCTTATCACTATAATCGTTGCACCTTGAATTTTAATTGCACTCTTCAATGTTTCTTATATTTCGGTCATTGCTTCCTCCATAGATTGAACTGTAGGGGTGAAACATTATACCTCTTCCTTATTTAATTTTTATTCCGAGCACTTAGTTCTTAGTGTTCCAATTTTATTGTTCTCTCTTGGCGTTTGTACATATTGTATATTAACCGTTTTTCCCTATAGCTTACCCTAATTTTTCTCAGAATTTCGAACATCTTGCATCATTTGATATTGTCCAACGGTTCTCCCCGGTCGAAATCCTATGAACGTGTCTTGGTTTTTCATCAGTCTTGCTTCCACTATCAACCGCAGCATGAGAACTGCCTCTTCCTTAAAGCCAAAATGATCGTCATCCAACAGATCCTCAGTCTTTTTTTCCATTCTTCTGTAGACTGTTCTTGACAGCAACTTGGCAGCATGAGCCGTTAAGCTGAACGTGCGATATTTCTCGCACTCTTCAGCTCTTGCAATCTCTTTTATTGTATGTATGACGTTTTTCCGGAAGTCTGTAAATCGCCAGTCTCATCCATTGTACACACCGACGTGATTAATCGTTTCTTGCGACTTCAACCAATGATTTTAGAATTTGTGTTAAGAGGACGAATTTTCTTCTCTCAAGTTTTAGATCAATGGTGACGAATTCACAGTAAAAATGTAAGGTGTGACAGAAGTCATTATTAGATTTTGCGCGTGACGCTAAGTGTGAGGTGGGCATGACGAAAAAGGTGATTGACAGGGATAGTTGAAGTCTTAAATACTCGCAAAACAAAAATAATATCTGAGTTTATTTTCAGTTACTGATTAGAAAGGAAACTTCGAAGGAGAATCTACATCCACATCTACCTAGATACTCCGGAAGTTACCGTACGGTGCATGGCGGAGGGTACCCTGTACCACTACTTGTCATTCCCTAGCCTGCTCCACTCGCAAATAGAGTGAGGGGATACGACTCTATGCCTCCGTTTTCTTTTATCTGGTCTTCATGGTCATGTATGGTAATGTATGTTGGCGGCACTAGAATCGTTTGGCAGTCAGCTTCAAACGCCGGTTCACTAAATTTCCTCAGTAGTGTATCTCGGAAAGAACGAAACCTTTCCTCCGCGGATTCCACTTTGAGTTCCCGACCTGGCAGCCCGCCTCTGAATTATTTCGATGTCTCGCTTCAATTCGGCGTGGTATGGATCCCAAAAATTCGAGCAATACTCAAGAATAGGCCGCACCAACGTCCTCTATGCGGTCTCCTTTACAGGTGAAAAACTCACTCTTAAGATTCTCCCAATAAATTCGCCTTCCCTAAACACAGCTCTCATATGTTCATTCCACCTTGCTTTGCAGCTTTCTGACCAGATATTTAAACGACTTGACTGTGTTACGTAGGACGGCAGTGATACTGTATCTGAAAATTACATATTTGATCTTCCTACCTCTCCACATTTTTCAACATTTAGGGCTAGCTCCCATTCATCACATCAACTGGAAATTAAGCCTAAGACGTCTTATATCTTCCAACAGTCACTCAACTTTGACACCTTACCGTACACCGTCTCATCATCAGTAAACAACGGCAGATTGCTGCCCGCACTACGATCCAAATCAATTATGTATACAGAGAACAACAGCGGTCCTGTCATACTTCCCTGCGGTACTCCTGACAGTACCCTTGGTTCTGATAAGCACTCGCCGTCGAAGCAACACACTGGGTTCTACTGTTTAAGATGTCATCGACTTACTCACATATCCATGAACTTCTTCCATGTGCTCGTACCTTCTTTAACACCGTGTCAAATACTTTGAGGAAATCTAGAAATATGGAACCTGCTTGGTGCCCTTCACCCAAATTTCTCAGTATATCACGCGAGAAAAGTGGGAGCTGAGTGTTGGACGAGTGATGCTTTCTAAAGCCATGTTGATACGTGCACATAAGCTTCTAAGTCTCAAGAAAGTTTATTGCATTCTAAGTGAGAATATGTTAAACGATTCTGCAGCACACATGGGTTACAGATATTGACCTGTAATTTTGCAGATCCATTCTTTTACGTTTTTTACTTACAGGCGTCTAGGGTTGGTGGCCAAAATTGCAACAAACTCTAAAAGAAATGGTACTTCAAGATTAATTGGAGAATAATAGAGAGAGACCAACGCTGAAGAAAGTTACCAGGCAGGCATAGGCAGACGAGCTAAAGTTTGCCGGATTCATGAGCGACCCTATGCAAGCAGCCAGTTACACGGTCTCGCTCCCACACCACTCGATTGATTGTGTTCCAAGGTGGGCCTGAATAGTTCGATAAAAGATAAGGAAGTAAACGAGAGCTGCTAACAAAATACCTTTACTGGCCTTCAAAGTAAGACACATTAGCTACAACACGGTTTTGAGATTGGTTGTAGCCGGGCAAGGTGGCTGAACGGTTCTAGGCGCTACAGTCTGGAACGGCGCGACCGCTATGTCGCAGGTTCGAATCCCCCCTCGGGCATGAGTGTTTGTGATGTCCTTAGGTTAGTTATGTTTAAGTAGTTCTAAGTTCTAAGGGACTGATGACGTCAGAAGTTAAGTCCCATAGTGCTCAGAGCCATTTGAACCATTTGATTGGTTGTAAATCAGAGGGAAACTGTCAGGAAACGCTTCTTGCAGAATCGCTCGAGGCGCTGTGGTCACACGTTGTCTTATAGCCCCAATATCGGCAAATTTGCAAAGACAATAGTGTTTACATTGTCTTTTCGTACCCTTAGCTTTTCTGCTTCCATTCTCAAAGACAGCGGCCGACCATCCGTTAGCATCCGTCGCACTCGAGACATTGCCAAATGAAGTACACAATGGAGCAATGCGTTAAGATGAAGTTGTCCTTCAAATTACTGAAAATGAGGACTGAGACTTAATATGAATTGTTAGTGAAAGTGTGCGGTGCTGAAGCAGTCAGTAGAAAGTGGGTGTTTGTGTTTTTTTTATATACTTTAGAGACGGAAAAGATAATGTTGAGAATGAGCCACGATCGGGTGAGCACACGCAAAATACCAGACAACAGCGAACAAGTGACATTGACGCTTGTCGATAATCGGCGGCTTTCTTTGACGATGAGAGCAGGTGAGTTGGAGATGAACAGACACAGTGCAAGCATTATGCTTCACGATCAGTGGCGGATATCGAACAAGACGTGACCACTGTGCTTCGAGTGGTTCACTCGGTAACGATTTCCGACGGCTTTACAACCGATGTCAGAAGTGTGTTCTAGCTAAAGGTGATTACTTTGAAGGCTAGTAAAGATGTTTTGTTTGTATCACTTGTTTCCTATATTTTCTGAGATGATTACCGAACTTTTCAGACGTATCTCGTAGAATACTGGGCTGCATGCTGTGCTTCCTTACCATCTCTGTGTTGCCGTTGGACATACCAGTCACTTTTCTACTAATCTAGTGGCACGCGCTCCTCGCTATAACAACTTAGTGTGGAAAGTCAAATCACTAGGCGAGATGAAAAGACAATAACATGCAATATAACAAACTGAAATGATATCTCATATGCCTGATGCAACAATTGGGTCACAGGTTTATACTAGACATGGCCTACCTGAATAGGAAATAGAGCGAAAGATAGGTTGGCTCGGCTTATTGAAGATAATATATGAAAGCGTCCAACACACGAAGCAAAATCCCTGTGGTTACTAATGTCAAAGACTCACCATTTTTAGGTTAGAATCATGATTCAGGTACCTCGTTTTAAAGAACTCAAAATATCAGCAGAGCCACACAAAATGCTAGTGTTTCCACAGATAATTAAAGTTAGCTTATTTCGTTAAAATATTAGAGGACTAAGTTGAACTTGTTGTCCGTGTGTGAAATTTAGAGAGCTTTGGAAAGGTAGACGTCCTGTGCCTATGTGAGCAACACATAACTGCTGCATTAGATAAGTAACATGTACCAGATGACACTCCAGCGGTTTACTCTTGCAAAAGTAATATGGGAAAAGGAGGAGTTGTTACATATATTTAACGTTGAAAAATATTGAGAGAAATAGATTTTGAAATGATCAGCAAATAGACGTATCTCCAATAGTTAACTTGTAATAGTAACTGTGTGTAGATCCCCACTATGAAACTTTGAACTGTTTATAAGGAATGCCATCTGTCAAACAGCAGGAAGAGTTATATAGTCCTTGACGACTTCAGTGAAGATTTTCTAAAGGATTCTGATACGGAAAATGATCTGGAAAAATTGTTAGGATTCTTCAATTTGATCTAAGTAATTATCTTTCCCACGTGGATGGATAAAGACAGTTTTTGTAGGTGAAACGCAGAGCAAGAAAATAATTGTTTACCCAGTAACAAATGCTCTCCTTGATCATGATGCACGGTTAGTTAGGATAAACAATATTGTGCCTTACAGTGTGGTACTGCTCAGTGGAAATGAGTTACAATAATTAATGACTCCAAGACAAATGTTTTTAAGAACAATTTATAAGTGATATTTGGGATGAAATTTACAATGACGTAAACACTGAAATAAAATTTTAAATATTCCATGTGAAATTCATATCATTATTTACAAATAGCTTTCAGTGTAAGCTAACCAGAAAGGTAATTAAACAGAAATTTAAAAACCGTGACTCATCGGAGACGTCAAAGCATCTTGTGAACAGAAAACGGAAATGTATCCACCAATTGCCAACGTACTGTTATAATTCCAGGTCAGCAACTTCTGTTAATCAGTACAACGAAAAACCACCTAAGTTGCAAACTTCACTTCTTTTCTTTACCTTGTGACTAGTTTCAGGCAAGGACCTATTTTCTAAAGGTCCATATAGTAAAAAAGTAATTTTTTTTTTTTTTTTTTTTTTTTTTTTTTTTTTTTTTTTTTTGCATCGGTCTACTGACTGGTTTGATGCGGCCCGCCACGAATTCCTTTCCTGTGCTAACCTTTTCATCTCAGAGTAGCACTTGCAACCTATGTCCTCAATTATTTGCTTCACGTATTCCAATCTCTGTCTTCCTCTAAAGTTTTTGCCCTCTACAGCTCCCTCTAGTACCATGGAAGTCATTCACTCATGTCTCAGCAGATGTCCTATCATCCTGTCCCTTCTCCTTATCAGTGTTTTCCACATATTCCTTTCCTCTCCGATTCTGCGTAGAACCTCCTCATTCCTTACCTTATCAGTCCACCTCATTTTCAACATTCGTCTATAGCACCACATCTCAAATGCTTCGATTATCTTCTGTTCCTGTTTTCCCACAGTCCATGTTTCACTACCATACAATGCTGTACTCCAGACGCACATCCTCAGAAATTTGTTCCTCAAATTAAGGCCGGTATTTGATATTAGTAGACTTCTCTTGGCCAGAAATGTCTTTTTTGCCATAGCGAGTCTGCTTTTGATGTCCTCCTTGTTCCGTCCGTCATTGGTTATTTTACTGCCTAGGTAGCAGAATTCCTTAACTTCATTGACTTCGTGGCCATCAATCCCGATGTTAAGTTTCTCGCTGTTCTCATTTCTACTACTTCCCATTACCTTCGTCTTTCTCCGATTTACTCTCAAACCATACTGTGTACTCATTAGACTGTTCATTCCGTTCAGCAGATCATTTAATTCTTCTTCACTTTCACTCAGGATAGCAATGTCATTAGCGAATCGTATCATTGATATCCTTTCACCTTCTGTTTTAATTCCACTCCTGAACCTTTCTTTTTTTTTCCATCATTGCTTCCTCGATGTACAGATTGAAGAGTAGGGGCGAAAGGCTACAGCCTTGTCTTACTCCCTTCTTAATACGAGAACTTCTTGATCGTCCACTCTTATTATTCCCTCTTGGTTGTTGTACATATTGTATATGACCCGTCTCTCCCTATAGCTTACCCCTACTTACTTCAGAATCTTGAACAGCTTGCACCATTTTATATTGTCGAACACTTTTTCCAGGTCGACAAATCCTTGCTGCCATTATTAGCCGTAACGTCAGAATTGCCTCTCTCGTGCCTTTACTGTCCCTAAAGCCAAACTGGTTGTCACCTAACGCATTCTCAATTTTCTTTTCCATTCTTCTATATATTATTCTTGTAAGCAGCTTCGATGCATGAGCTGTTAAGCTGATTGTGCGATAATTCTTGCACTTGTCAGCTCTTGCCGTCTTCAGAATTGTGTGGATGATGCTTTTCCGAAAGTCAGATGGTATGTCGCCAGACTACACACCAACCTGAATAGTCGTTTTGTTGCCACTTCCCCCAACGATTTTAGAAATTCTGATGGAAAGTTATCTATCCCTTCTGCCTTACTTGACCGTAAGTCCTCCAAAGCTCTTTTAAATTCCGATTCTAATACGGGATCCCCTATCTCTTCTAAATCGACTCCTGTTTCTTCTTCTATCACTTCAGACAAATCTTCACCCTCATAGAGGCTGTCAATGTATTCTTTCCACCTATCTGCTCTCTCCTCAGCATTTAACAGTGGAATTCCCTTTGCACTCTTAATGTTAACACCGTTGCTTTTAATGTCACCAAAGTTTGTTTTGACTTTCCTGTATGCTGAGTCTGTCCTTCCGACAATCATATCTTTTTCGATGTCTTCACATTTTTCCTGCAGCCATTTAGTCTTAGCTTCCCTGCACTTCCTATTTATTTCATTCCTCAGCGACTTGTATTTCTATATTCCTGATTTTCCCGGAACATGTTTGTACTTCCTCCTTTCATCAATCAACTGAAGTATTTCTTCTGCTACCCATGGTTTCTTCGAAGCTACCTTCTTTGTACCTATGTTTTCCTTCCCAACTTCTGTGATGGCCCTATTTAGAGACGTCCATTCCTCTTCAACTATGTTGCCTACTGCGCTATTTCTTATTGCTCTATCTATAGCGTTAGAGAACTTCAAACGTATCTCGTCATTCCTTAGAACTTCCGTATCCCACTTCTTAGCGTATTGATTCTTCCTGACTAATGTCTTGAACTTCAGCCTACTCTTCATCACTACTATATTGTGATCTGAGTGTATATCTGCTCCTGGGTATGCCTTACAATCCAGTATCTGATTTCGGAATCTCTGTCTGACCATGATGTAATCTAATTGAAATCTTCCCGTATCTCCTGGCCTTTTCCAAGTATACCTCCTCCTCTTGTGATTCTTGAACAGGGTATTCGCTATTACTGGCTGAAACTTGTTACATAACTCAATTAGTCTTTCTCCTCTTTCATTCCTTGTCCCAAGCCCATATTCTCCTGTAACTTTTTCTTCTACTCCTTCCCCTTCAACTGCATTCCAGTCGCCCATGGCTATTAGATTTTCGTCCCCCTTTACATACTGCATTACCCTTTCAATATCCTCATACGCTTTCTCTATCTGTTCATCTTCAGCTTGCGAAGTCGGCATGTATACCTGAACTAGCGTTGTCGGAGTTGGTCCGCTGTCGATTCTGTTTAGAACAACCCGGTCTCTGAACTGTTCACAGTAACAGACCCTCTGCCCTACCTTCCTATTCATAACGAATCCTACACCTGTTATACCATTTTCTGCTGCTGTTGGTATTACCCGATACTCATCTGACCTGAAATCCTTGTCTTCCTTCCACTTCACTTCACAGACCCCTACTATATCTAGATTGAGCCTTTGCATTTCCCTTTTCAGATTTTCTAGTTTCCCTACCACGTTCAAGCTTCTGACATTCCACGCTCCGACACGTAGAACATTATCCTTTCGTCGATTATTCAATCCTTTTCTCGTGGTAACCTCCCCCTTGGCAGTCCCCTACCGGAGATCCGAATGGGGGACTATTCCGGAATCTTTTGCCAATGGAGAAATGATCAGGACACTTCTTCAACTACAGGCCACATGTCCTGTGGAAACACGTTACGTGTCTTTAATGCAGTGGTTTCCATTGCCTTCTGCATCCTCATGTCGTTGATCATTGCTGATTCTTCCGCCTTTAGGGGCAATTTCCCACTCCTAGGACAAGAGAGTGCCGTGAACCTCTATCCGCTCCTCCGCCCTCTTGGACAAGGCCGTTGGCAGCATGAGGCTGACTTCTTATGCCGAAAGTCTTCGGCCGCCAATGCTGATTATTTATCAAAATATAGGCAGTGGCGGGGATCGAACTCGGGACACAAGATGTTTTGATTATGAATGAAAGACTCTACCCCTAGACCACGGGTATTACAAAAAATATTAAAACCATCTCAAAAATGTTTCTAATGGCCCTGAGTACTATGGGACTTAACATCTGATGTTGTCCGTCCCCTAGAGCTGAGAACTACTTAAACCTAACTAACCGAAGGGCATTACAAACATCCATGCCCGAGGCAGGATTCGAACCTGCGACCGTAGCGGTCGCACTGTTCCAGACTGAAGCGCCTGGAACCGCTCGGCAACAGCGACGGCTATGTCAAGAAGTACACGTATTATGAAGTGCAAATGAACAGTTACGCCGCATACCTGTACGCGCTGTATCTGTCAAGTTGCTATTTATAAATCGCATATGTCAGAGCTGTTTGGAAAATATCGTTAAATCTCCAGGTACAGAGTTTCATTGTGAGTAAAGTGCTATATACAGGGTGAGTCGAGAGGAAAGATACATGCTTTGAGACGTGACACTATTAATGATCCTGAACAAAAATATTCATATGGACATATTGTAAGTAGGCTGTTTAGGTTTTCTTATTGGTAACGCCACATAGCGCTCTGTATGAAAAATCACTGGCTTTGCTGTGCGCAGTCTGTGGCTAGTTTTGCATTGTTGTCTGCCATTGTAGTGTCGGGCACCGGCAGCTGGATGCTAACAGCGCGTAGCGTTGCGCAGTTGGAGGTGAGCCGCCAGCAGTGGTGGATGTGGGGAGAGAGATGGCGGAGTTCTGAAATTTGTAAGACTGGATGTCATGAAGTGCTATATATATATTATGACTTTTGAACACTAATAAGGTAAATACATTGTTTGTTCTCTATCAAAATCTTTCATTTGCTAACTATGTCTATCAGTAGTTAGTGCCTTCCATAGTTTGAATCTTTTATGTAGCTGGCAGTAGTGGCGCTCGCTGTATTGCAGTAGTTCGAGTAACGAAGATTTTTGTGAGGTAAGTGATTTGTGAAACGTGTAGATTAATTTAATCAGGGCCATTCTCTTGTAAGGATTACTGAATGTCAGATGGCGTTGCGCTAAAAAAATATTGTGTGCCAGTTTAAACACAGTCTTGTATAATTGTTCAAAGGGGACTTTTCATAATATGACCTATTACGAATGGTTTCCGAGATAGAAGACGTTAAGTATCACTTTTGTGCGTTTCTATTTAATAATCGAAAACCCCACACTCCAACGAAACCGTGTTTCAGTACATAATTAAACTAAATAAAAATTGCTACAAAATGGGTCATATTTATTGCCGGTTTGAGGTAGTTTCCAGACTTCACTGACCACGAGCCTCCTGTATCAATATGTTCGTCGCAACTTCCCCTTGACTACTGTGGTACGTTGTAACCAATGACAATGAATAATACAGAAAATAAATAGAAATGTACATTAAAAGTGTTCTATCTCGAAAACCATTTGGAATAGGCAGTATGTCCACATCAAGTCTTTTGTTCAGAATCACTAATTCTGTCACCAGTGATAACACGTACCTTTCCTCCGGTCTTGGAGCTATTTATATAACTTGAGGACAATCAAGACATGCCTAGTCGGTGGTGCACCAACTTGTGCTATAAAATACAAAAACGTCTTTCACGTAACGTGTGATAGATATAATGACCAGAGACTCCTTAATTTATTAATAATGGTTCTTGCCTTAAAAACACAAAATTTTTTTCAGTTTCCAATAGATTCTCCTTCATAATTTATTTAACTTGTAACTCTGTTCTGACATTAATTCTGTTTCATTTGATTTCACTTGATGATTTTTGGCGCCTACAACAGTAACCAAGAAACAGGTAGTTCATTAAATACAATTATGACAAGATTTTCTCGATTTAAACGGTTATCAATTCTAGTAGAATGTCTGTTCCTAGGTAGATGACCATGTAGTACATTGGTACATCTTCTCAGTGTCTTACATTCAATTGTAATTTCTGTTACTTCAGAATGCAAACACATAGAGACTGAATGCCATCCTGCAAAAATGGAATAAAGAAATATACCAAACTTCTTCTCCGGGACTCATGAGTTGCGAAAGTCTGTAAAAAAGTGAAGCGATCATGTCACGTTGATAGCCTTGAGCTCTGTCTGGGAAGTTCGGCCACGGCGTGCAAGTCTTATTTCAGGTGGAAATATCCAACCCGGCCGGGAATCGAACCGGAACCCCGCTGAATGGCAGGCAAACACGTTACCACTTCTCTTTTGTTGATCTCATTTTGTTCTATATTGTTTTGAATCTGTTCGGGGCGGACGTCCGATTACATTCGTTCAGGTTGTTCATTGATCTGTTCACTCATTTTTTCTTTTTTTTTTCTATTACGTAGGGTAGCTAACCCTCTGACTGAACAATCTGAGCTAACGTGCTGGCTCTCAGCTGAGCAGTCAGCACCAAGCTACAACACTTTCTCCTACGACTGAGCAATGGACTCCGATGTTACAGATTACTGTCATAGCTTAAAGGAAAACTTCCACGTTCACTCTCGGAATTATAAACGAAATTGTTTAGACAATTCTTTCACATCTCAGAGCCTGTGAGTTATTACTGGTCAATCAGTGCCTGCAACGGTGGGTAACCGTCCGTCCAGCTTTCAGATAATTTCACCGATGCCATTTACTTGGAACACTCGTTAACTTTCTGCTTACAGGGACGGCTCCAGGGATTTTTCCGAACCGTACGGAATTTTCAAGCCATCCATATTTGCCTGGCAGGTTCCAGTCCTTGAACTTTGTGAAGTTTTTTATTTTTTTTTAGTCATCTTCTTTTCACTGGTTTGATACGCCCCGCCACGAATTCCTCCCCTGAGCCAGCCTTTTCATCTCAAAGTAGCACTTGCAACCTACATCCACAGTTATTTGTTGAATGTATCCCAATCTCCGACTTAAAAAAAAAAGGTTCAAATGGCTCTAAGCACTAGGGGACTTCTGAGGTCACCAGTCCCCTAGAACTCAGGACTACTTAAACCAAACTAACCTAAGGACACCACACACATCCATGCCCGAAGCGGTATTCGAACCTGCGACCGTAGCGGTCGCGCGGTTCCAGGGTGTAGCGCCTAGAACCACTCGGCCAGTCCGGCCGGCTCTCCGTCTTATCTACAGTTTCTACCGTCTCCACTTCCCCTTAGTACCGTGGAAGTTATTCGCTTATGTCTTAACAGATGTTCTTGTCCGCCGCGCAGGGTAGCTGTGCGGTCTTCGGTGTCTTGCCACGATTCTTGCGGCTCTCCCCATCGGAGGTTCGAGTACTCCCTCGGGTACGGTTGTGTGTGTTGTCCTTAGTGTAAGTTAGTACGACTTAGAAGAGTTTAAGTATACGGACTGATGACCTCAGCAGTTTGGTCCCACAGGAACGTTCCACCATCCTGTCCCTTCTTCTTCAAACTGTTTTCCATGTGTTGCTTTCCTAGCCGATTCTGCTGAGAACCACTGTAACTCCCGAACACAAAAGTTCCAGAACCTCCCAACAGTAAAAAATATAAATATTTATACTTCACATTCAGCGTAACCTCCCAATAAATGATTTCCGTAACCTACGAATAATACAATGTGACTAATCTCTCAATAAGATCAATAATTGACTGTGGATTTAAACTGGTAAATTTTGGACGTCAGAAGCGCTGCGTCATGACCCTGAAAGATCATTCTGAATAAAAATGAAAATTCTTACCTCAATAAGATCGCCGGATAACGCATATATATCTGCTCCTATAAGAATTTTTTCTGGCACAGCTCACTGCAATGCTGGCCAACTGATTTGTCATGTATAAAAAGATACAACTGGTTTGTTTTTACAATAATCAGGATGACCATGGATTGGAGAAATTAGTAAAATCTTTAAATTTAGTTGCATAATTGTCAAAACTTAATTTTTACAACAAAGACTATTATTAAGAGATTTTTTAAGAACATTTACATGGGACTTGATATAACAGTGGTACATATGAGCGAGGCTGCTTTTACTATATACTACACTCCTGGAAATTGAAATAAGAACACCGTGAATTCATTGTCCAGGCAGGGAAACTTTATTGACACATTCCTGGGGTCAGATACATCACATGATCACACTGACAGAACCACAGGTACATAGACACAGGCAACAGAGCTTGCACAATGTAGGCACTAGTACAGTGTATATCCACCTTTCGCAGCAATGCAGGCTGCTATTCTCCGATGGAGACGATCGTAGAGATGCTGGATGTAGTCCTGTGGAACGGCTTGCCATGCCATTTCCACCTGGCGCCTCAGTTGGACCAGCGTTCGTGCTGGACGTGCAGAACGCGTGAGATGACGCTTCATCCAGTCCCAAACATGCTCAATGGGGGACAGATCCGGAGATCTTGCTGGCCAGGGTAGTTGACTTACACCTTCTAGAGCACGTTGGGTGGCACGGGATACATGCGGACGTGCATTGTCCTGTTGGAACAGCCAGATCCCTTGCCGGTCTAGGAATGGTAGAATGATGGGTTCGATGACGGTTTGGATGTACCGTGCACTATTCAGTGTCCCCTCGACGATCACCAGAGCTGTACGGCCAGTGTAGGAGATCGCTCCCCACACCATGATGCCGGGTGTCGGCCCTGTGTGCCTCGGTCGTATGCAGTCCTGATTGTGGCGCTCACCTGCACGGCGCCAAACACCCGTACGAAAATCATTGGCACCAAGGCAGAAGCGACTCTCATCGCTGAAGAAGACACGTCTCCATTCGTCCCTCCATTCACGCCTGTCGCGACACCACTGGAGGCGGGCTGCACGATGTTGGGGCGTGAGCGGAAGACGGCCTAACGGTGTGCGGGACAGTAGCCCAGCTTCATGGAGACGGTTGCGAATGGTCCTCGCCGATACCCCAGGAGCAACAGTGTCCCTAATTTACTGGGAAGTGGCGGTGCGGTCCCCTACGGCACTGCGTAGGATCCTACGGTCTTGGCGTGCATCCGTGCGACGCTGCGGTCCGGTCAGAGGTCGACGGGCACGTGCATCTTCCGCCGACCACTGGCGACAACATCGATGTACTGTGGAGACCTCACGCCCCACATTTTGAGCAATTCGACGGTACGTCCACCCGGCCTCCCGCATGCCCACTATACGCCCTCGCTCAAAGTCCGTCAACTGCACATACGGTTCACGTCCACGCTGTCGCGGCATGCTACCAGTGTTAAAGACTGCGATGGAGTTCCGTATGCCACGGCAAACTGGCTGACACTGACGTCGGCGGTGCACCAATGCTGCGCAGCTAGCGCCATTCGACGGCCAACACCGCGGTTCCTGGTGTGTCCGCTGTGCCGTGCGTGTGATCATTGCTTGTACAGCCCTCTCGCAGTGTCCGGAGCAAGTATGGTGGGTCTGACACACCGGTGTCAATGTGTTCTTTCTTCCATTTCCAGAAGTGTATAACGCTCAGGCTCCGTCATAGCTCCAGACGACCGGGCCAGCCAACACGATACACCAGACTGCTCGCTACTTGGTGCTACTGCTACAGACACTGCTGTTACTGCGTACAACACTGCTCTCTGGTCTGAGATTCTCTTATAGCTTACATATCGCAGGCAGCGCGTGAGCAATCCATCGAAATTACATCTGCTCGAGTGCGCTAGCAACAAATTCTTTAATCATGGACCTCTTACACCACCTCATTCCTTATCCTATCAGTCCACCTTATGTTCGACGTTTTCCTGCAGCAGCACATTTCAAATGCTCCATACGTGCATTCTTCCTCAAATTAAAGCCTATGTTTCATACGAGTAGACATCTCTTGGCCTGAAATGACCTTTTTGCCATTAGGTAGTTAGCTTTTTTTATTCCGATTGCTCCCTTTGCCGCCTAGGTAGCAGAATTCCTTAACTTCACCTTCTTCGTGATCACCAATTGCGATGTTAATTTTCTCGCTGTTCTCATTTCTGCTACTTCTCATTACGGTCATCTTTCATCGCTTTACTCCGAATCCCCACGTTCTTTATTCATTACATTCTTCATTCTATTCAGCAGATCTTGTAATTCTTCTTCGCTTTCACTGATGATAACAATGTCATCAGAGAATCTTATCACGGAAGTCGCTTCACCTTGAAGTTTAAGTGCACTCTTTACCCTTTCTTTTATTTCCAGCATTGCTTCCTCGAAGTATATATTGAACAATAGGGGCGGAAGACTACACCTCTGCCTTACATCCTTTTCATTGCGAGCACTTCGTCCTCGGTCTTCCAACACTATTACTTTCTCTTGCCTCCTTCTTGTACACATTGTACGTTAACTTTTTTCTCTTATGCTTACCTCTGTTTTTCCTCAGAAGTGCTAACGCTTTCCTCCACTTGATATTGTCGCAAGCTTTCTCGAGGTCGACGAATCCTATGAACGTGTCTTAATTTTTCTTTAGTCTTGTTTCCATTATCAATCGCATTGTCAGCATTGGCTGGCTTTCTCCTTTACCTATTCTGAAGTCAAACTAATCGTCATCTAACGCGTCCCCAGTTTTGTTTATCCATTCTCTGTGTATCATTCATGTCAGAAATTTGGGTGCATGAGCTGTTAACCTGATTGAACGATAATTCTGGCACTTGTCAGCTCTTGAAATCCGGTATTGTGGATGATGTTTTTCCTAAAGTCAGAATGTATGTCGCCATACTCATAAATTCAAACGTAGCCAACCTTTTCCACAATATAATCTACGTATGACGTTTTATTTTCGCACATTACACTTACTCATACGTCTTTTTAACATGAATAAGTCCTTAACAACAGACCCACGTAAGGAGCACCGGTCAGTGAAACAGAAATGAAAACGAAATCAAATTATACATTTTGAGCTACAACACTAAAATTAACTATGCAGCCAAAATTAAACTATTTCCCTCTGAGAGGTGGCATGAGCCCCCTCTCATATTTCTATCTTTGAGTAATTCGATTTTCCTCTCTAATTGCATGCGGTGAAACGTCGCTATTCCTTCACATGTGGACTTCCCACACAGCGTCTCTCGTCACCCAGGTGGTCCGGTGACAGGCGGGATCTGCTGGTCTTTAAAGGGTCAAGCCAACGGGGGTGAGGATGTCGAGTGGTTGCTTTCCAGACGCCGACATTGTCGTAAGAGCGGCGACGATACGCTCACAGGGGCCTGATGGAGCGGCTGGGCTAGAGATTACTTCGAAGAACCTTAGTGAAAACACTTTCTGGCGGGCTAGCAGCGAGGCGTGGGAATGACTTGTGTTCCCAGGCAGTCTTGACGGGCAAATTCCCACGTTTTCTGCAAAATCATAACTCTGATTGGCTTGCTCAGGGAATAGCTCCGTGACGCAGCAAAATCGGCTCAGAATTTGGCGCAAAGTATCTCCATTGGCGGAATAGTACTGCGTCGGCAATAGAGGGGAATTTTCAGCCGGTTTTCGAGTTGGTGATTGGAATGTTTAACCATGACCACTGTCGTGGGTGCGGGAATGTTCTGTGTTCGGCTTGCACAGGTGCTCTTGAGAGAGTCGGCTCTCACCTTTCGGTCAGAGTAGGTTACAAGACTGAGCTCTCGCTGCTCTGGACAGCCTGCCTTCCGTTGGCTGTCTAATATACTTTCATTTAATTGTAACTGTTTGACGAAGTTGCTGAAGTTTCGACTTCAACATAACTTTCCGAGTGCAGTAGGCAATTGAGCGTTCTGCGTAAAAGCGGCCTTTGTTGTCCGTCTTGAGCAGTTTTGGCTAATGTTGACTATACCGGAGATACTTTGTGACTTCTCTTGTTAAAATCACTCACTGTACTGTCAGTGATTGTGTAGCGAGCCTTCTTCGCCTCCCTCAGAGGCGTATTTGTGTTACTAGGAAGTCTTTAGTCTGGAACAACCAGACCAGGAGAATTTTTTTCGTGCTATACTCGCCTCATTATCATCACCATGACGGGACGTCGAAACAACCAACCATCGCCTCCGGTTTGCCAGATCGTGTCCTTGCAGTTACGAAGACAGCTTGGTAATGTACGTCTGCAGCACCAGCAAATCAGGGAATTTTGCTAGGTGATAATCAGAGCTCAGCAGAGCGCGCCTGTGGGTCTGTTCTAGCTTTGTTTTGTCTTGGGTGTTCATTGTCTCAGTTATCACTACTGTAGCAGCAATTAATGTTGGGTTGGCTGGGTGTTTCTCTTTAAGATTTGAGTTGCAAGGAATTGGCTCCACATACGATTTGGTCATAAATGTGAAAATTTAGTTTATGGACAACTTTACCTTCACGTCATTTATTTGAGTATCCAATTTGATGTACTGTAAACGTTTCATGTGTTTTGATTATTATTAAAGTTTAGTCATAATAAATAAAATTGTTATTTTGGACAGAATTTTCATTTTGCTAATCGGTCGAGCAACCCTTTCATTTCTCACTACGTTAATGAAACTTACCTTTATGCAACTAATTTCTATTCAATTAAATTATTGCAGGTGCCAAACTCTTTTCTACTCTACTTGCAGGGTCGACTACAGCCAGTTCGCGTTTCTTCTTAATCCATGTGCAACACCAAAAGTAGGAGTTAGAAAAAGGGGGGGGGGGGGGGCTTAGAGCATCAGTTCCATATGAAGATTCTAGAAGAATTTAGTGTTAAATACACTGCTAGCCCTGGCACCTCGCAACTCGATGGCTGTATAAATAAAACTCTCACTTTTTCTCTTTCGCTGAGCAGACCTTTGGCAGCCAGCAGGGTAGAGTACTGCGTTGACCGCGGTATCGTCGGCGCTTCAGCTGTGCAAAGGGGAAGGACACAGGACAGCGAGCCGCATTTAAATGCCTTATTTAGTGAATGAAATATAAGTTGCTAGTGCATATTTAATATGTCTGTCGTAGATAAAGCAGAAACGGCTGTGTTCGAATATCGTTTTTCCCTAAAACATTTATGCATTAAAACAAGCAAATTTGAACGAACTCTCATTTAGAGAGGTGATAAGTAATAGTAATTTCTTAAGTAATAAAGTGGATGGAGGAAAACTTAAAAGTAATCGCAGACAAAAAGAAAAGAAAAAAAAATAGAAACCATAGGAGCGTTACTAGAAGAAGATCACTGTACACCACTGACCAAAACCATTCCACCACCTGTTAAATAGTGTGTCCTTCCACTTCACAAACACTACGACACAGGTTCTGGTTTGCATGGATTTTATAAATGCTAGGCAGGATTCCAGAAGTATGTGGCACCAGATATCTAGGCATAGGTCAAGCAATTCCAGCAAATTACGAGATGATGGTTTATGGGCACACAGCTGGCACCCTATTTGTGTTCCAACGGGTTCAGATTAGGCCGATTTGCTTGCCAAGAGACCAATTTTGCGTTCAATAAAATGCCTCTAAAACCACTAGCCCTATTTTGACCTTGCAACACGGACAGTTATTTTGCGGGAAGATGACATCGCCGTACGGGAGATTTCAAGCACGAAGCGACGCAGGTGGTCCGCAATAATGTTCACGTAGTTCCCAGCTGTCATGATACCTTCGACTGAAACCACAGATCCCATGAAAGCCTAACTTAATGTACCCCATAGCATACATACCCCATAGCTTTCATCGTCTTTTATCTGTGGCGCAGTGCATGTTTCGTGCAGCCATTCTCCTGGATGATGGCGCGTAAGGATCCAACCGTCGACCAAGTGTAACAAGAATGCGATACATTCTACAGGTGATACGTTTCTATTGATCCACGGTGAAAACTCAGTATTGCTGTGACTAATGCAATCATAATCCACGTTGTTGTTGGGTCAACACAAAACAAGCAAATGTCGTGTATGTGGACCACTGTGTTTAGCAATGGGCTTTGAAATATGTGCTCTGAAACACTTGTGCCTACACCAGCATTGTACTCTGTCGTCAGATCTGCCACGGATCGCTGCCTATTCCTGGATTACACAGTGGGGGATACTCCGACCTCTAAGTTTCGTGATAAGACATGGTCATCCAGTACCGTACGGCCATATCGTTATTTCACCGCTTTCCGATGTTGCGCCCCCCCCCCCCCCTACGATTAGTCTAATAGAACTAATCGTGTATCCAAAAGAGAGGGACTCCTGTGGAAAGAATGCTGTGCATCTTTCCACGACTAAAAGCTTCCTTAATCACAATGTCTGGCTTCAAAATTAATATGGCATGTGACGGGCAATAATTATTTACCTTTTTCTTTATTCATTATAAAATGTTTTTCTCGGCGATGCCATTGTACAAATTTAACCTTCTGGCGCGTAGCGTCCACTACATCGAACAGTTGTTAATGATCGCTTCTTTGACGTTCTGAAACGGTCCTGAGACTGAAAATGCACTCACTCCTCGGCAATGGTCACTGCCTGCTGGTGTTGTGCCCTGCAAGTAGCTGCAGCCTCATGACTAATTGAAAACGCCTTAGAAACAGTCACTGAAAGCTGTCCACCGTAGTGAAAACGTTGAGCCACAGGCTGACATTTAGCTTTAATTCTCTACCAGCGAACCCGACAATTGTTAAGTATGGGTATAGGTTACATCCCAGTCCCCTCTTCCTCTCTCTCCTCTCTCTCTCTCTCTCTCTCTCTCTCTCTCTCTCTCTCTCTCCCTCTCTGCTCTTCTTCTCCTTCCCTCTCTCTCTACACCTCGACCTCCTCTCTTTCTGTCAATCTTCTTCTTGCCTTACCTGGGTCCACTTCTTATCCTTCTTTCCGTCCATCTCCTCTTACCCCCACTCCCCCGTCTCTCACTTAGAACCTTGTTTATTGTTATTCCAACAAAATCCCGATTGGGAACTGACGTCGCTTTAAAATGGATGGGTAAATCGATCGGAACCATTTGTGTAAGGGGTAATGGCGACTTCTCCTGTTGCCGCTGTGTGAGGAAAGTAGCTTCAATGACGGCATTTCGTTTAGTTTTGATCTGGATTACAGTGTTTGAACGATTCAGCTTCCGTAGTAGTACTGCAGTTACGAGCTGATAAGACATAAATGCAGCGATTAATATTTTCTGTTAAAAATGACTGCGAGAAAGGAAACAAAGCAGCACATGGATGGGTGTACGATAGTTGTTTAGTTATACACTCCTGGAAATGGAAAAAAGAACACATTGACACCGGTGTGTCAGACCCACCATACTTGCTCCGGACACTGCGAGAGGGCTGTACAAGCAATGATCACACGCACGGCACAGCGGACACACCAGGAACCGCGGTGTTGGCCGTCGAATGGCGCTAGCTGCGCAGCATTTGTGCACCGCCGCCGTCAGTGTCAGCCAGTTTGCCGTGGCATACGGAGCTCCATCGCAGTCTTTAACACTGGTAGCATGCCGCGACAGCGTGGACGTGAACCGTATGTGCAGTTGACGGACTTTGAGCGAGGGCGTGTAGTGGGCATGCGGGAGGCCGGGTGGACGTACCGCCGAATTGCTCAACACGTGGGGCGTGAGGTCTCCACAGTACATCGATGTTGTCGCCAGTGGTCGGCGGAAGGTGCACGTGCCCGTCGACCTGGGACCGGTCCGCAGCGACGCTCGGATGCACGCCAAGACCGTAGGATCCTACGCAGTGCCGTAGGGGACCGCACCGCCACTTCCCAGCAAATTAGGGACGCTGTTGCTCCTGGGGTATCGGCGAGGACCATTCGCAACCGTCTCCATGAAGCTGGGCTACGGTCCCGCACACCGTTAGGCCGTCTTCCGCTCACGTCCCAACATCGTGCAGCCCGCCTCCAGTGGTGTCGCGACAAGCGTTTAATGGAGGGACGAATGGAGACGTGTCGTCTTCATCGATGAGAGTCGCTTCTGCCTTGGTGCCAATGATGGTCGTATGCGTGTTTGGCGCCGTGCAGGTGAGCGCCACAATCAGGACTGCATACGACCGAGGCACACAGGGCCAACACCCGGCATCATGGTGTGGGGAGCGCTCTCCTGCACTGGCCGTACACCTCTGGTGATCGTCGAGGGGACACTGAATAGTGCACGGTACATCCAAACCGTCATCGAACCCATCGTTCTACCATTCCTAGACCGGCAAGGGAACTTGCTGTTCCAACAGGACAATGCACGTCCGCATGTATCCCGTGCCACCCAACGTGCTCTAGAAGGTGTAAGTCAACTACCCTGGCCAGCAAGATCTCCGGATCTGTCCCCCATTGAGCATGTTTGGGACTGGATGAAGCGTCGTCTCACGCGGTCTGCACGTCCAGCACGAACGCTGGTCCAACTGAGGCGCCAGGTGGAAATGGCATGGCAAGCCGTTCCACAGGACTACATCCAGCATCTCTACGAGCGTCTCCATGGGAAAATAGCACCCTGCATTGCTGCGAAAGGTGGATATACACTGTACTAGTGCCGACATTGTGCATGCTCTGTTGCCTGTGTCTATGTGCCTGTGGTTCTGTCAGTGTGATCATGTGATGTATCTGACCCCAGGAATTTGTCAATAAAGTTTCCCCTTCCTGGGACAATGAATTCACGGTGTTCTTATTTCAATTTCCAGGAGTGTATGTAAGTAGAAAGAATGTACACGGGTAAAATTTGTCTGACGATTTAAAAGTCCTATTTTCGTTATTAAGAAATACATAAAAAAGTTTTCCATCGCCTTGGTTCCGAAAGCTCCGGAACCTGTACAGAAAATTGTAATAGAGATTAACATAAATATCATTTCCGCCCTTTTTACTGCTTATGAAAACCACACTTGGCATGTTGTACGACCACACAGCGAGAACTTCAGAGGTGGTGGTCCAATTTCTGTACACACCGGTATCTCTAATACCCAGTAGCAAGTCCTCGTGCATTGATGCATGCCCACATTCAATGTGGCGTACTATCCACAAGCTCATAAAGACACTGTTGGTCCAGATTGTCACACTGCTCAACGGCGATTCGGCGTAGATCCGTCAGAGTGGTTGGTGGGTCACGTTGTCCATAAGCAGGCCTTTTGAATGTATCCCAGTCATATTCGATAGGGTTCTTGTCTGGAGAACATGCTTGCCACTCTAGTCGAGCGATGTTATCTTGAAAGAAGGGGCGCGAATTATCCAGGAAGTCGAATGCCTCGCCAATACGATGCTGATATGGTTGCACTATTCGTCAGAGGATGGAACTCACTCATCGTACACCCTTTACGGCACCTTCCATGATCACCAGCAGAGTACGTCGGTCCCACATAATGCCACCCGAAAACAGCAGGGAACCTCCACCTTGTTGCAGTCGCTGGACAGTGTGTTTAAGGCCTTCAGCCTCACCGGTTTGATTCCAAACACGTCTCCGACGATTGTCTGGTTGAAGGCATATGCGACACTCACCGGTGAAGAAAACATGATGCGAATCTTCAGCAGTCCATTCGGCGTGTTGTTGATCCTATTTGTACTGCTTTGCAGGGTGTCGTGGTTGCAAAGATGGACCTCTCCATGGACGTCGGGAATGAAGTTCCGCATCATGCAGCCAATTGCACACAGTTTGAGTAGTAACACGACGTCGTGTGACTGCACGAAAAGCATTATTCAACATGGTGGCGTTGCTGTCAGGGTTCCTCCGAGCCATAATTCGTCAGTAGCGGTCGTCCACTGCAGTAGTAGCCCTTGTGCGGCCTGAGAGAGGTATGTCATCGACATTTTCTGTCTCTCTGTATCTCCTCCATGTCCGAACATCGCTGTGGTACTCTCCGAGACGCCTCGACAGTTACCTTGTTCACAGCCTTTTCTGGCACAAAGTAACAATTCGGACGCGATCGAACCGCGTTATTGACCGTCTCGGCATGGTTGAACTACAGACAACACAAGCCGTGTACTGCCTGGCGTTAATGATTCGAACTGATAGGCTGTCTGACACCCTCCGTCTAATAGGCGCTGCTAATGCGTGGATGTTTACACCTTTGGCCGAGCTTAGTGACACCTCTGAACAGTCAAAGGTGCTGTGTCTGTGATACAATATCCACAGTCGACGACGTATCTTCAGGAGTTCTGTGATCCGGGGTGAAAAAAAAAAAAAAAAAACGTTCAGGTGGCTGCATGCACTATGGGACTTAACATCGGACGTCTTCAATTCCCAAAACTTATAACTACGTAAACTAGCTTAGCTATGGACATCACACCCGTCCATGCCCGAGGCAGGATTTGAACCTGCGACCGTATCAGCAGCGCAGTTCCGGACTGAAGCACCTAGAGCCGCTCGTCCACAGTGGCCGACGATGCAAAACATTTTTGTTGTGCGATACAACGAAACCGCATATTATCATACTAAAACATTTTCTTCTTGAAGTCGGTATTATCGGAAAACCGGGACATTATTGTTTAAAGAAATGTATCCTTAGTCTGCATCAATCGGGATTTTTATTAGACTTTTTGTAAAAATTGAAGTAAATTTGTCAAGAACGTTTCAAGATTTTGTTAACAACGTTTCCTCGTTACATATTAGGAGCTTAGTTCCCGCTGTTTCGCTCGCGTAGACTGAATGGCCTGCAGAGAATTTGTTCTGTTTCTATTTAATCGAATTTTTATGTTGTTCACAAATTGTAACACCTTCCAAGCCAATTAAGGCCATATGGGCATGATCTTTTCCGAATGTACTTTTGACCAAAAAACGAACCTGGTAGTTGGAGTCAAAAGGTTTTGTTAGTCATTTTGCGTTTCGTGGCGATATTTCCATAGCAACTTTCGTCTCCAAACAAGTATTTCTTTGTACAATTTTGGTAATCATTTTTGGAATACAATGATCAATAGATTATTATAGTTTGACTAACGTTCAGTCTTGATCACACCATTTATGTCTCAGTGACATAAGTAACCGGTTTCTGTTATTTTTACATGACCATCATCAGACCCATGGTTTCCTTAGGATGGTAAGCGGAGCTCTCCTCAGCTGCTACGAAGTTGAGTGAGCAACGAAACACCAGTTTTCGTAGTTGTAGATTCAAAATTATCTTAATAGTGACGTACTTTCAAAGAGCCTTTCATCCCCCTGACGTACTTTCATCCCCCAGACGATTACTTCTTAAACGATGTCTTGATTATGAGATCCACACCCTCTATTAAATTGAAATCTCTTTTCATAGAGATTTTGGCTGGACGGTGAAGTGTTAGTCAGTCAGTCTGACCCTGTGTCATTCCTTTAAGGGCTGAATTTCCAGATACAGTGAAACACATATTTTTTTATTTCTAAATTATGTATGAAAATTCTTTATAAAATATTTCCGTATAGAATATAATACCCTACTTCACCTACGTAGAGGTTCGATTTCCAAAACCACTGTTCGTAGATTTAAAAGTACTTCAGTAGTTCTTTAATAATGATATACTTTCAAAAAAAAAAACACTATTTCATCACCATAGAGTAAAATTTACAAAAAAGCTGACACAAGTATATCTTTATTACTGACCGTGAAACCAAATACCAATTTTCGTAAGCCTAATGACATTCTGAAAACAACACTTGATTTCCTATTTCACCCGCTAAGGAATACAACTTTGGGAAGTCCCTTCTTAAATGTCGCCTACAGCATAAGATGGAAACCTTCTACAAACTTCAAGTTTCTGTCCTTCGTGAGTCAATCAGTCAGTCAGGACATTGCCTTTTATGTACAGGGATTGGACTCATGTACATATTTATATACAAGTTATACTAGCAGATTGTGTAATCTATATACGTCGAAAGTTTATTAGAGCATCATGCAAAAATTTGAAGTAAATCGATCAAGAACTTTTCAAGAATTTAAGAATGTCTGACAGCGATTTGTCTTTATATTGTAGTAGCAGTTGTAAAGTTTGTCGCTTCTGTAGGAGCTCTCAAGCTGACGTTGGTACATTTCATGTGTTTGTAGGTGCATGGTAGAAGCTGAGTTAGCAACATCGGCACTTGTGACCTTTGCTATTTTGAAAGACGCAATCAAGGTGACAAACGCCGGTGCTTCCTTTGTCATCTATTTCTCAGTACCGCACAACATTTCTAGTAAGAAACTATGTTTTATTTTTTATTTATATTTCCGATTTATTCCAGAGTTCCTCACTTATACAAAACTTTCATTGTCTGGTTTAATTAATTCATTTGGAATCATACCAAAAATTAAAATTTTGCCTGCACCAAAACTAGCTTGTCGTCCTCCGTAGCATCACAATCACCCCCCGCCCCCCTCTCCTCAACTCCGCCCACCCCATCTACAACATGCCCTGGGTACACACGATACCAAAAGTGAGAACAGAGTGGTCTCTTCGCCAGTGTACAAACGGTGTTAAGTAAAAGCAGCACTCCGTCTTCAGGCCACAAGTGGCCAATCGGGACCATCCGACCGCCGTGTCATTCTCAGATGACAATGCGGATAGGAGGAGCGCGTGGTGAGCACACCGGTCTTCCGGTTGTTACGATGGTTTTGTGGTACCAGCGGCGCTACTGTTCGGTCGAGTAGCTCCTCAATTTACATCACAAAGCTGAGTGCAGCCCGAAAAATGGCGAAAGCACTGGCGGCCCGGATGGTCACCCATCCAAGTGCCGGCCACGCCCGATAGCGCTTAATTTCGGTGATCTGACGGGAACCGGTTTATCCACTGCGGCAAGGCCGTTGCCACACGGTGTAAGTAGATGTAGAAAAAAAAATTATTTCAATTTTGTGATGCGAAACCTTATTCTTTGTAAATGCAAGCTATTTCTTAGATGACCGAAACAATTTTTATTACAAATTTCCTTTACTTTCGGTCTATAATGACCATCTTCAGATATGTTTTGTAAAAACAGATCTAAAGATGGTCATTACAGACCGAAACAGGTAGTCTGATGACATAAAAAATTTGTGACCTGAGACGTGAAGTAAAAGAAATTTATCTATTTTTGGGTCATAGTTCATTTCGCTACCATGTCGCAATTTGTGTAATTTTTTATTAAACTTTACCTTCAATATGTAGAAGTAGGATAATACATTAAAGGAACATCGAGTAGCCCAGTTAATGCTGAATAGGTGTTCCGTACCCCGTTAGTGATACGGCCGGAGCGCGACCTTAAACCGGCTCTGTATAGAGGATCTGTTTAGTGTAACTCACTTGTGTGTCCGTCCTACCTCTCCTACCTCGAACGTGAACGTTTATTGCTGCATTCCAGATGCAGTCAGCCCTTCCAGTTGCTGCCACACGTAAAAGATTGCATTCCCGTAATGGAAAATTTGCTGTGCTCCTCTAAGCAGCGAGTAACGAATTAGCGAGTCGTCGGAGAAGTGAGAGGCCAGACGCACACCCGGACTGTAAGGAAAGGGCAGCGTGGCGTTTCCGCCGGCGTGACCCTTCCCTCGCAGCCAACGAGTTACGCGCTCGTTAAACAGTAATTACAACAATAAGCTGTGTATACGAGCGTATTAGCGGGGCTCCGGGCGCTGCATTGTGCCGGGCGAATCGAGAGGATTTCTAGCAGTCGGCCGAGGCGCGGAATGTGCTCAATTAGCGGACGCTTGCCATTGTATCAGCTAAATAGTTTGCCTCCGCCGCGCGGCCCGGCGCGGCGCAGCGCTGCGCAGGAAATCCGCTTTCGCGCCGCTCCGCGCGCCTCGCGAGCGTTGTGTGCTGAACGAACGCCTTGTTGTAGGCTCGGGGCTCGGATTGTGTGCGCCGCCGCTGCCGCTGCAGCTGGTCTACCTGTGCATTGTTAACACAAAGGCGCTCCCGCCATGCGAGCTGCAGCCCTGCGGCCGCCACGCCGGTACACTCGCTTCCGCTGCAGTCCCTTCATGGTACTGTACGTGCTTGCAGTGACGGACACCATCACTAGCGACCTTCTACTGCATTATGTTGTGAGTCAAACACGTACACGTACACCGACGGGGAAAGAAAACCCAACACCAAGATGGTGTTCGGCGACAGAAACGGAAGTTTACTGGCGTATTTCTGTATCTGAAACATGATATTTACTCAAATTTCGCATCAGTTGCGTAAGAGTGAGATTACTAACTGTGTACACCTTGTAACGGTCGAAAGCGTTAGCTACCTATGAGAGTGGACCTGGTGAGTTGATGTTAGTCAAGAATGTCTTTAAGGAGACTAAGATACCATTATCAACATCTCACTGAGTTTGAACGAGGTCGCATTGTACAGCTATGAGTAGTTGGATGTTCCTTCCACGATACTGCAGAATTACTTGGCAGGAATGATGCCACTGTACACAGTTGTCACGAGAACGTACTTTCGCAACGAGACTGGGCCACTTTACACAATCGAGAGGGAAGACCATTGTGTTCAGAGTGTGGCTCTGGCACATCGAGCACCAGCAATTTCGGCAGCAAGTAACACTACTGTGACACAACGATCAGCTGCAATTCGGTTAGTTCAACGATAGCTCTTTATTCGCACGAAGTAATGGCCGCTATCGACAGGGGATCTCAAGTTGAATTCGTATTTCTAGATTTCCGGAAAGCTTTTGACACCGTTCCTCATAAGCGACTTCTAATCAAGCTGCGGAGCTATGGGGTATCGTCTCAGTTGTGCGACTGGATTCGTGATTTCCTGTCAGGAAGGTCGCAGTTCGTAGTAATAGACGGCAAATCATCGAGTAAAACTGAAGTGATATCAGGTGTTCCCCAGGGAAGCGTCCTGGGGCATCTACTGTTCCTGATTTATATAAATGACCTGGGTGACAATCTGAGCAGTTCTCTTAGACTGTTCGCAGATGATGCTGTAATTTACCGTCTAGTAAGGTCATCCGAAGACCAGTATCAGTTGCAAAGCGATTTAGAAAAGTTTGCTGTATGGTGTGTCAGGTGGCAGTTGACGCTAAATAACGAAAAGTGTGAGATGATCCACATGAGTTCCAAAAGAAATCCGTTGGAATTCGATTACTCGATAAATAGTAAAATTCTCAAGGCTGTCAATTCAACTAAGTACCTGGGTGTTAAAATTACGAACAACTTCAGTTGGAAGGACCACATAGATAATATTGTCGGGAAGGCGAGCCAAAGGTTGCGTTTCATTGGCAAGACACTTAGAAGATGCAACAAGTCCACTAAAGAGACAGCTTACACTACACTCGTTCGTCCTCTGTTAGAATATTTTGCGCGGTGTGGGGTCCTTACCAGGTGGGATTGACGGAGGACATCGAAAGGGTGCAAAAAAGGGCAGCTCGTTTTGTATTATCACGTTATAGGGGAGAGAGTGTGGCAGATATGATACACGAGTTGGGATGGAAGTCATTACAGCATAGACGTTTTTCATCGCGGCGAGACTTTTTTACGAAATTTCAGTCACCAACTTTCTCTTCCGAATGAGAAAATATTTTGTTGAGCCCAACCTACATAGGTAGGAATGATCATCAAAATAAAATAAGAGAAATCAGAGCTCGAACAGAAAGGTTTAGGTGTTCGTTTTTCCGGCTCGCTGTTCGGGAGTGGAATAGTAGAGAGATAGTATGATTGTGGTTCGATGAACCCTCTGCCAAGCACTTAAATGTGAATTGCAGAGTAGTCATGTAGTAGATGTAGTAGTAGTTCCTAGGCAGATGCTATGAAGCGTGCATTCCATCGACTTCAAATCTACATCTACATCTATATCTACATTCATACTCCACAAGTCACCCTACGGTATGCAGCGGAGGGCACTTCACGTGCCACTGTCATTACATCTCTTTCCTGTTCCAGTCGCGTATGGTTGGTGGGAAGAACGACTGTCTGAAAGCCTCCTTGCGCGCTCGAATCTCTCTAATTTTACATTCGTGACCTCCTCGGGAGGTATAAGCATAGGGAAGCAACATATTCGATATCTCATCCAGAAACGCACCCTCTCGAAACGTGGGCAGCAAACTACACCGCGATGCAGAGCGCCTCTCTTGCAGAGTCTGCCACTTGAGTTTGCTAAACATCTCCGTAACGCCATCACGCTTACCAAATAACCCTGTGACGAAACGCGCCTCTCCTCTTTGGATCCTGTCTATCCCCTCCGTCAACCCGACCTGGTACGGATCCCACACTGATGAGCAATATTCAAGTATAGGTCGAACGAGTGTTTTATAAGCCACCTCCTTCGTTGATGGACTACATTTTCTAAGGACTCTCCGAATTAACCTCAATCTGGCACCCGCCTTACCAACAGTTAATTTTAAATGATCACTTCACTTCAAATCGTTCCGTACGCATACCCCCAGATATTTTACAGAAGTAACTGTTACCACTGAAGATTTTTGTCAAGCGAGAGCTCATTGGAGTGCAGGGAGGAAGTCTCTTCTGTTTTCTGATGAAAGCAGTTTCTGCCTCGCGTGCCAGCGATGTCCGTGTGTTGCATAGGCAAGCAGCTTGCTGGACTTCGACCTGGAATTACGGTCTGGGGTGCGATTTCGTAAGACAATAGGAGCACCTGATATATGACTTGCTGTGCCTGGTTGCTTTGGGCTCGGAAGGACTGGACCAAAGGGATACTGAACATCATTCGTGACACTAAAATTTATTGAACACACACCTGTCCAATGAGTTTCACGTCAACTCACAAAACCAAAGTATTGATTTAAAAGTGTTATTAAAGGAAAACACTTGTGTGAACAATTAGTGTCTTTTACATTTGCTTAAGGAAAATCTCTGAGAACGTTAACAGTCAAAACAATTTACGGAATTAAGCAAAACACGTAGAAGGAATAGGAAAAATTTGCAGATAAGTAAACTTTGCTTGCGAGTAAATCACTCAGTGGTTAATGATATATCTCGATACTGGCTAAACTTTCGGGACGTCCTGCGTCACACGCAGTACCCAGGCTCTGCCTCTCTAAAACATAAGCAGCGACCGATCACATACATGAACATTTACAGCCACTGGAACTCACGAGGTACAGTCAGCTTTAAGTGACAACAAAAAAAAAAAAAAAAAGAAAACACAAATGTCGGCAAGTTTTCATAAGCTCCAGACAGAAACAAAACCATTATTTCGGACCTAATTAAATGCGCCGAAGACATTTACAGCGACAAGATTCAGACTTTAAACATAACAAGTCCCCCGATGACGGAATTAACATAGCACCCGCACGTAATAAAGGCAAAACAGAATAATAACTATTGAAACGTCCCCCTACAAAAATTATACAGGACTGTGCTTAAGCTGACACAAAATATTTTTTAGCGCAACGCAATCTGACTTTCAAAAATCCCTACAAAAGAATGACCCTATACATTTCACATATCACTTACTTCACAAACATCTTCGTTACTCGAACTACTGCTATACAGCGAGCGCCACTGCTGCCAGCTAAATAAAAGATTAAAACTACTGAAGGCACTAACTACTGATAGGCATCGTTAGCAAATGAAAGATTTTGATAGAGAACAAACAATTTATTTTCCTTAATAGTGTTCATAAGTCATAATATATATAGCAGTTCATGACATCCAGTCCTACAAATTTCAAAACTCCGCAATCTCTCTCCCCACAACCACCACTGCTGGCGGCTCACCTCCAACTGCGCAACGCTATGCTATTAACATCCAGCTACCCAACACTACAATGGCAGACAACAATGCAAACCAGCCACAGACTGCACACATCACAGCCAGTGATTTTCATACAGAGCACTACGTGGCGTTACCAATATAAAAACCTAAACAGCCTGTTTACACTATTTCCAAATGTAATAACTCATTACAAAAAGGCAGCTTAAAGACCGGCGCCACCTAAGAGGTTACTAATTAACTTAAGCCAGGGGCAGGAACAGTTGGTTTCGCAATTTTAACACGTGAGAGCTGCACTTAAGGTCAAAGATAAGTAGTGCTAGACCGTGACTCGAGATACCGAACGCAGCACTGGTCAGCACCCTCATGGGTTTGCTACGCAGCCACACTGAAAATCTTTACGACAATCTGGAGATTCGACCTGCTGGGCTGCCACTCATGAACAACTATTAGCGGAATAGTTTCCACACGATAACTCTCGTCCACATACCGCTGTTTTGACTCATCCTGCTCTACAGAGAGTCGACCTGATACCCTGACCTGGTCGATTACCAGCCTGTCTCCAGTCGAGCATCGAAAGACAACTCCAGCTTCAGCTACAAACAGCACAAACCGCCCTTGTATTGACCGACCACGTGCAACAGGCTTGGAACTCTATCGCACAAACTGACATCCAACACCTGTAGGCCTACAACACAATGCATGCACTTTTGCATGTGGTGATGGTAAGTTCCTATGGAACCAAACTGCTGAGGTCATCGGTTATTATGCTTACACACTACTTAATCTAACCTAAACTAACTAACGCTAAGGACAACACACAGACCCATGCCCGAGGGAGGATTCGTGTCTCCGCTGGAGGGAGCCACGCGAACCGTGACAAGGCACCCAAGACCGTGCGGCTACGACGTGCGGCGCGCTTTTGGGTTATTCAACGTTCTGGGTGTTACAGTGGTTATTAATGTACCAACATATCACGTTTGCAGTGCTTATCTTGCTCTTATATCAACGTGATCTAGCAATTTTAATCGCTTCCACTTTTGCGTCAGTGTACACAAGCCGATAATCAAATCAGGAAATATAGGGAGTCTGAGAATCCTTTCCCTGATTAAAAACACTCTTAAGTCATAAAATATGAATATTGATAAATACTTTTTGTCTTGAATTGCTTGTGACGTATTCAACGTTCTGATTGTTCAATATATCTGTAAGTTATTCATCTGACATTGGCTGTTCTTTTAGTGCGATTATTTTTGTACTCTCCGTTCCCAAACATTTCCTTAAAGTTTAACGAACGTCACCCACTCTTCCGCGGATGAGCTGCTTCCTTGAAGCCTACTTTGTGATATCCAGCAGTCAGGTCGTGTATGACTCTCGCATCGTTTTGTTCTGAAGCTGCTCTATCTACACTGTCGTGTTATCACTCCGCATCAGGCTCAAACAGCACTAACCGTGTTTGGTGCCGATCGATGCTGCGAATGACTCCTAGCACCCAGGGGTATTTATTCTCTATTGCCGACTGTAGAGCAGTTTAGCAATTCTCACCGCAGTGTGTCGGTAATACAATGAGACCACCTTGCACTACCTGCACTGATTCTACCTCGAAGGTGGAAATAAGCAGACTTACTGAAACTACTCAGTATCAAAATGGTTAAAATGGCTCTGAGCACTATGCGACTCAACTGCTGAGGTCATAAGTCCCCTAGAACTTAGAACTACTTAAACCAAACTACCCTAAGGACATCACACACATCCATGCCCGAGGCAGGATTCGAACCTGCGACCGTAGCGGTCGCGCGATTCCAGAATGTAGCGCCTAGAGTCGTTTGGCCACTCCAGCCGGCTTACTCAGTATCACCTTAGTAGACGTATCTGGAGAAATCCGAATAACTGCTACAACGTGCGGGCTTTCAAAAATAAAATGAAACGATGTGGTGGCCCTCAACTATGTACCCACAGATTCAGAGTTGAACTATTAAAGGTTTTGGCTGGTTTCGTTGTCTAGGGGCTGGGATTGTAGTTGACACATTACAAGCCAAATACTGATGAGTCTAGAGCATACAATATAAATATACACATGAATACAATGGTCGAAGTTCCTATCACAAGGCAGTCTCGAATGTAGCGCAGAAATTTATAAATGAATGATTGCAATTAAATAAAATCTGCAGGTACTATCTTAAAGACTTTAAATGAGGAGTACGATAGTAGAAGTCCTTTTGAGAATGTGGGATATTTCCACATCTACATCTGCATCTACATTTACACTCCGCAAACCACCCAACGGTGTGTGGCGGAGGGCACTTTACGTGCCACTGTCATTAACTCCCTTTTCTGTTCCTGTCGCGCATGGTTCGCGGAAAGAAAGACTGTCTGAAAGCCTCCGTGCGCGCTCGAATCTCTCTAATTTTACATTCGTGACCTCCTCGGGAGGTATAAGCATGGGGAAGCAATATATTCAATATCTCATCCAGAAACGCACCCTCTCGAAACCTGGGCAGCAAACTACACCGCGATGCAGAGCGCCTCTCTTGCAGAGTCTGTCACTTGAGTTTGCTAAACATCTCCGTAACGCTATCACGGTTACCAAATAAAATTGTGACGAAACTCCTTTGGATCTTCTCTATCTCCTCCGTCAACCCGTTCTGGTACGGATCCCACACTGATGAGCAATACTGATGTATAGGTCGAACGAGTGTTTTGTAAGCCACCTCCTTTGTTGATGGACTACATTTTCTAAGGTTTCTCCCAATGAATATCAACCTGGTACCTGCCTTACCAACAATTAATTTTATATGATCATTCCAGCTCAAATCGTTCCGCACGCATACTCCCATATATTTTACAGAAGTAACTAATACCAGTGTTTGTTCCGCCATCATTTAATCATACAATAAAGGACCCCTCTTTCCATGTATTCGCAATACATTACATTTGTCTATGTTTAGGGTCAGTTGCCACTCCCTGCACCTAGTGCCTATCTGCTGCATATCTTCCTGCATTTCGCTACAATTTTCTAATGCTGCAACTTCTCTGTATACTACAGCATAATCCGCGAAAAGCCCCATGGAACTTGCGACACAATCTACTAGGTCATTTATATATATTGTGAAAATCAATGGTCCCGTAACACTCCCCTGTGGCACGCCAGAGATTACTTTAACGTCTGTAGACGTCTCTCCATTGATAACAACATGCTGTGTTCTGTTTGCTAAAAACTCTTCATTCCAGCCACACAGCTGGTCTGATATTCCGTAGGCTCTTACTTTGTTTATCAGGCGACAGTGCGCAACTCTATCGAACGGCTTCCGGAAGTCAAGGAAAATATAATCTACCAGGGAGCCTGTATCTAATATTTTCTGGGTCTCATGAACAAATAAAGCGAGTTGGCTCTCACACCATCGCTGTTTCCGGAATTCATGTTGATTCCTACAGAGTAGATTCTGGGTTTCCAAAAGCGACATGACACGCGGGTAAAAAACATGCCGGTGTTGATGGTCCAGCAATGAAATAAAATATAATTTGAATAACAAGGAAACAATCGATTCCTTCAAAAAATGGTTCAAATGGCTCTGAGCACTATGGGACTTAACATCTATGCTCATCAGTCCCGTAGAGGTTAGAACTACTTAAACCTAACTAACCTAATGACATCACACGCGCCCATGCCCGAGGCAGGATTCGAATCTGCAACCGTAGTGGTCGCACGGTTCCAAACTGAAGCACTAGAACCGTTCGGCCGCACAAGCCGGTTCGTGCGGCTGGACGATAAACATTTTCTAACACACATTATTAGATACATAAACAAAATAATGAACATGTGTCAAAGGAATAGAAAGGGTAGGCCAGTAGCCTAATGTCCCTGTGCTTCCTAAAACACAGTAAATATTTAACCTGTTTCTACATGACTAGTATATATCGGATTTAAACAAAGACATAGAGGAATAAATATATTTATAAGCATGCTCCTAGCATTTTTTCGTGTAACTGTGGAGTACTTATGGCCTGACGCGATCGATAGTAACTGGCCACTTCGAACTCTAGTGACCCATGTACTATTCAAGTTAAATGCTTGTAATTAATACCAATTTAGGTTTACATTATTAGCTCTATAAAAACGCGTCGATCGTCAAAATTTGATCAACCATTTAGATTTTGGAAATTCGTTGTACAATTTCTCTTCAGATACTACACCTTAAACTAATAAAGATATTGAAAATCTGATTCCACCACCAGAATCGTCGTGCAAATAATAGTAATGCACATGTTCCTTTTTGAGGTATTATGATTCATCTGGCTACTACTAACTTGTAAACGAACTGTGAAATGTCTGCCATTGAGGTTTCACAAAGTCTGGCATCTTTGGCATTCCCGGCATGTCTCCTTCATCGACACAGCATCGCCATGGAATTCCCAGCCATGTGGTCGCTGGACCCTGGCTAATGTTCGGCACCGTGCGGCCGCCGACGAGCTGCGGCCTGCCGAGAGGCCCATGCACAGCGACGCCAACTCCGAACCTAGAATATTTACAGGGGCTCACAACTCGCCCGTCACCTCACAAACGCCATTAAAAACTCTCACAGAGAAACAGAATAAACCACAAGTCGGCAATCAAATTTAAAAAATCCTTCTTTCAACACGTAATGAGCGCTTTTGCATTGTAACTGCCACCGGCATAGTAAAACAATACCTAGAACTAGGTAACTGGAAAAACTCTGTGAAATCCGCAGTTCACTATTGCCGGCGAACGCTGTGTTCCCAAAAGAACAACATTTAACGTTCAGTGCTGTGACGCCGTACTACTCTACATCACATGGGCGGTTCACAAACAGGAGATGTTGCCAATAGTACTTCCTCGAGCCATCTGCCGCTGTTTCCTTGCTCCAGTACTCCAGGCTTATCATAGAGGGCGCTCCACCGACAACAGAAAGGCGCCACCCAAGTTCGCCACTAGGCGGACGGTTGAGCGACTTCAAGCCACCGGACCGATCAACGTCTGGTGCAGTATAAAACTGCTTACTGTCTCTTTCTTCTCCTTATTCTGATTTGCACTTGATGATATACTGTAATTTGGAACTGCAAATTCGGACGTACCTTTAATAAAATAATTACATCAGCTTCAGTGGGTTTTATTCAACGTGCAAGCCCACATAATATTGCAGACGGTATACATAGACAGCCACCATATATCAAGAAGTGGTATACGAAGTTTAAGGAAACAGGTTGCGTCTGTAATCTCCCTGAAACAGTCTGGTCTGGATCTAGTGCGCTGAGATGCCTTCGTCATAAGTCGCAAGAAGTCAGTCCGTAGAGCCTCAGGTAAGTAGCACATTCCGCATACATGAGTGGACAGCATCCTACAACATATATTCCAGATCGTGCAGTCCAATTACGGATTACTGTGCTCGTTACGACTTCGCGGCTGACCTGGCGACTGCGACTGAGGAACATGTCGACTGTCTGAAACGTGTTCTTTTCTCACACGAGGCCATGATTTATTTGCACGGTGTTATCAGTCGACACAACGCTGAGATGTGGGGATCAGAGAATCCCCACGCTGCTTTTGAGACCGTTAGAAACAACCTCAAACTGAACATGTGACGTGATATTATGCTCACTAAAATGATAGGACCTATTTTCCTCAATGAAACAACAATCAGAGCCAACACTTATTTTGGCATTTCGCTGTTATTTGTTGTGCCACAGATTCAGGACATTGTGGACTCAATTTTCCACCACCGTGGTGACCCACTTCATTAGGCAATAGATGTCCGTGACTATTTGGATACAACATTCCCGGGAAATGGACTGGGCTTGATGGTCCCTTTAACAGACCTCCGTGATAACCGGACACAATAGCACTGGATTTCCTTCTTTTGGGGTTATATCCAGGACTAGGTTTACCGGTCACCAGTGAACAACATCGCGACATTAGGGCTTATAATTACATCATAATATGCATCCCTCCTGAAATAGTGAGCAACATATGGGTGGAATCGGAATATCTACTGGATATCCGTAAGGCAACAGAAGGAGCAAACGTCGAAATGTATTGTGTATCCTCACACAAAAAATTGAATACATTACCAGCACTTCAACATAAAATGTATTTGTCTCTGTGTCACATTTTCTGCCTTATACATGTTTGTAATCACTGAAAGATTTCTGGTATTCTCTGTACAATAAGTAAACTGGGAAAATACAAAATATGATGGTCGTCCAGTAAATAATTTTCCAATGTTTATGACAGCCCTTAATATGCAGGATGTCCAAGCATCAATGGTCAGTACTCAGGGATCTGAGAGGAACGATCATCTGAAGCGAAAGAACTTTATATGAACAAATGCTCTATCACGAAGGGTTACGAGATATAACACATTTAACGTACACCATTAATTTTATGTGTGATATTCAATACTTTCACAGGTTTACAATTAGTAAACATTACAACATGCGTTGTGCAAAATATCGACTGAAAAATGCGTGTTTATAGCACGTTCACCTCTCAGCACACTTTAGAAAGTGTCGGAAGCTCTTTAACACTGTTCACAGAAAATGCGGTTGTCTAGAAGAAAGTACCGACGCCAGAATACAGTACTGATTTGCAAAAATTAGCTACAGAGGAATGATGAATGGTGCAGGCTCTGGCAGTTGACCCGGAACGTCAATAAATGTAAAACGTCGCAAATACGTAGGAAAAGAGAGTTAGTACTCCACAACTAGACTGTAGATAGGAAATGGATGGAAACAGCTTCTCCCGTGAAATAACCAGGAGTAACTATGCAAAATGGCCTTAAGTGAAATTTAGCCGTGACTTCCTGCGATGCTCTTGGCAGGATAGTTCCCCTGTCGAAGTTACACGCCTTTCAGAGTCCTGGTTGGCTAGCGCCTTCTATTTAGGTCGGCCTCTGCTCCCGAGGCGAGACTCGGTAGGGGGTGGGGGGCAGTGACGTATTCTCGGTCGAGGCAGTGACACAAGGAACACAGCGTACGAAGCAGTGCGAGTAGCCAGTCGGCGATTGGTGTACTGCGAGGACGCACGATGTTGACATTCCGGCGCCTGGGTGTGGCGACGAGCAGAACTGGAGTGCGGAAGCAGTCACCAGTCAACAGGGGCTTTGTTTAAGAGTCGTGTCTATCTCGAATCCTGAGGAGAGCGTGAAAGTTTACCCTGGTGTGCATGTTAACAGCGAGCTCCTGGACTAACTTTAAATGGTGAACCATTTTCTGGTGGAATATTTGGATGTGACTGCTTTGAGTAGCCACTGTGATTATCGCTAGTTATTCCTTAAACCACTTGGACGGGGGTCCGGGATACTTGGTACTGCAAGTCCATGTGACTGCGCCGTGCCCTGGTTCCGCTGCATTTATTTTGAATTACAAGGGTGGCCGATATGCGGTGATTCGCTTTTCTGTTATTACTGTCAATATGTTAGGTGGTCAATTTTATGAATCAATGTTTATTCTCTGCATTAAACTTCAGCCACCAATTTAAATTGGTATTGAACACTTCTTCCTTGTTGGCAATTATAATAGTAACAATTCAGCGCTGCCAAACTTGGCTTTGGCATTTAAGGTTGTGTGCGGATTGTCTGTTCATTATCACCTTGATCTAGTTGTGTTTTATAAATTTATCAAGTGAAGATTTACGTCATTGGAGATTGTTTAGCGAACTAGTGCTTTAATAGTGACAGAGGTTGTCACACTATAACGTTTAACATCTCTTCCTGTATTTGGCGCTATCCAGTGCTTGGCTGTTGCTTTTAGTACTTTAGTGACCTATGTATTACTATTGGGTTTGTGTGTTCTAGAAGCCGTTACAGGTGTGCGCATGCTCCCTTGTCTGATGTTATCATTGAGCTGTCGAACAGGTAATGCAGATGCGCAGCCGATGTGAACAGCAAACGTCAAGAATGTGGTGATTGCTGTGTAGATCTTTCAGGTTATCATAACATCATATTTCCGATTGTTTTCCATAGTAGTTAATTCACGTAATTATGAGATCTTGCTGCTTAAGTATTTTTCAAACCTTATAGATTTTACAAGTTGCTATTTCTGATATTCACAAGGCTTGATAATTGACTTAATTTCACAACTATTGATGAGTTCAGACCTGCAGTTATGTTAAAGTTATATTTGTGTAATGTAATATTTATTAATTTAAGGTTGGGGCCATAAGGTTGTTTTCCTTTTAAATTATTTTGAATTATGCTCATTACAATTGAATAATCGGTGTAGATCACCACAATTTTCAAATGCTTATTAATCATTGTGTTCTTACCAGTGCTCTGTTTTAATTAACATGGTGAAAATGTATTTTTGTATCCTCAGATGGGGTCAGCATTCCACTCCAGCAGCCCATTTGCCCTGATTACCAATCCTACATCTTACCATAAATGTTTACATAAAATAGGAAACCAGATGCCGAACAGATTCATAGGAAGAATCTGTTTGATAGCTTTATGAGATGCTGAACAAATTCGAGTCGCAGGCGCTACAGAGAGAGACTTTGTGCGTTATGGAGAAGTTTACTATTGATATGGAGAGCACTTTCTGGGAATAGTCGGACATCGTATTATTTCCTCCTCCATACATCCCACAAAATGACCACAATGAGAAAATTCAAGAAATAATAGGTAATACAGTGGCAGTCATTCTTCCCACGCGGCATTCGCGAGTGGAATCGTGGAGGGGCATCAGTTAGTGATATCTTCCTCCAAACACCGCTAGATAGATTGCGGGGTACGAAGTAAATTACGGTTGTACAGTTCACAATAAATGTTCTAATATCCCATATCTTAGCCTTAGTGCATTTTTGCTTTCTTCGTAGAACAGGTTTTACTCGTTTGAGTGCCGCTATATGTTCCCGAATAGCGGCAACAGCATTCATAATTGACCAAGCAATTCATCTCGCTTACCTTTGGTTTGTACGCTTTAGAATTCATCCACTCTCGTAACAAAAACGTTATGGTGTAAGACCTGACGATCTTGATGGAAAGTTTATCGAAGCACCACAATCAATCCAGCATCTGGGACGAGTACGCTGGAGATGTCCCCTTGTACGTAAAATGAGGAGTCGTGTTTTAAGTACATTGCAGTCCACGTGGCGAAAGGAACGACCAGGAGGTTCTCAACAAACGAAATTTACAGAAAGTGGAAGTAATGGTATCCCATCATCCGCTAGTCTAAAGGTGCTGACCTATCAACATCTTACCGTTCACACCGCACCAAACGTTGATCGGTTTCCACTGTAGCGCGTAGATTTTCCTGCGTCTGTCGATGATTATTATGCTCCCTGGATGGGGCCTCCCGGGAAATAAAGCGATACGCTCATTTCATTTTTTTATGTCTGTTGTTGATTCCATCCCGTGGAAACTTGACTTCATCACTGAACAGTATTAATGGAAGCAAATGACGATTGTCATTTAATCAGTGAGTAATTCAAGTCGTGTGGCATTGTCGCTGTGTGTCTTTCAGTAGACGTTTACGGATGTAATGTAGGCGACACACGTGTTCGTCGGACATTGCTACATGCAGAGAGTCGCCGTAGTAGGACTACGCTGCACCATTTCAACGACGTCTTTTTATTCCTGCAAATGTTGTTGTAGTACTCGTTCAGAAAAAATGGGAACTTGGAAGAATTTGTATTTCACTAAGTTTGCTAATAACTCTCATAAATACTACGCGACTGCGAATTCGACGTGTTGGTATGAGACGACGGTAATCTTCGACAGCAAACAGGGCCGTAAACTCATCAGCATCTTCTGAATTAGTGGATGTGTGGCCTTTGAGCCAGAGCGTCTACAAACACAGTTCACAGATGCTTCTCTCTATGTGAAGGCTCTGAAAAAGTTTAAAGATCGTTACCGACGTCTTCAGTCTAGAAAGGATCCAAAAGAAATACTTCTCTAACACGTCACTGCACGCCCACGGTCTCCAAACACAGGAAGACGTTGCCAAACTGAGTGGGACATCACTGCCTCATTCACTCCATAGCACAAGTATAGAGACTTCTGACTTCCATTCCAAGGATTCTCTGCGTCAGAGACAATTTGTAGATGAGAGCGTAATTCATTATGTGACAATATGCCTACTATTACAGGAAATGAGATTTCACCAACGTTCAATGGATGCTCTTGCACAGTTCTGGCGTAAATTCACAGACCGTGATGGACTCTATGTACAAAAACAGTACACGGGAAAGAAATGTTGACTGATAGTGTCACCACATTACAACCCTCAAAAATAAATATCATGAAAGTGTTGTGGAGCATTATTAATAGAACGGCCCTTGCCGGCCGCGGTGGTCTCGCGGTTCTAGGCGCTCAGCCCGGAACCGCGGGACTGCTACGGTCACAGGTTCGAATCCTGCCTCCTTAGGTTAGTTAGGTTTAAGTAGTTCTAAGTTCTAGGGGACTGATAACCACAGATGCTAAGTCCAATTGTGCTCAGAGCCATTTTTTTGAAGAACGGCCCTCGTTGGTGGCGAACATTCAGTTGAAAATGAGGCACACAAATAATTTACCTGTCGATAAGGGAAACACCGCTGTTCTTCTGTCTGCGACATCTTACTTCGTCAAGGAGTTATTGCGGGACTCGGCGTATCACAGAAAGATCCTACGGGAACATCGCAACAGTAGGCATCCACCCTCTACTTTCCTTATATTCTGGAAAAGAGCTGAGGTGTGTTTAAGTGATATTTCCTCAGAGACTTTAACGGTCTCCCAAAGATGCATAAAGAATGAGTTCAACATTGCAACATTCAGAGCAATCGTGGAGTCACAACATAATACTGGTGGTTCTCTTTTGATTCCTTTGATAGGGAAATGTGTACACAACATTAGAAATTCTTAACGTTTAATACTGCGGCTCAAGAACAAATCACAAACAATCTAGGTGGTCATGGCGGACTTGATGTTGTCCCGACGTTGTTGAGCCATACTTTTCCTGATGTTACCTTCATTCCGCTTTATCCTAAATTGGGTGCGTACCTCATGACTTTAAAAAGTTTTATTAGAATGGGGGAAAGAATGTTGGGTCATCTACGACTTATCATTTGGAATAAATTATAAATCCATATCCCTGAGGGTTGCCTCTAACACCGCGAAACTAGTGGATCAGCAATAAAGATTTGTCATACCGCTGAAGCGTTCTTATTCATCACAGTTCTGCTCTATAGCTTTGGATGCTCACAGCATAAAATTTCCTAGAAACATTCGTCTATACAAGGTGAAATATCCACAGTCTAGCTTTTCCTGCAGAAGCACCTCTATCGTTCGTTATTGTCGAATTTTCACATTACCCAATTGTTGGTCAATAATTTGCTCTGAAGTTTCTTCCGTAAATTATTCAGTTTCCGACGTATGATTCTTAAGCTACGCTAACGAACCATCTACGACCACTACAAACATCCACTTGGACTAGGAATATTTTTTAGCAAGAATTTTGATTTACGTAGTTTTCGCCCACATTTGAGCACTAAAATCAAACGTTACACAGCACAGTCTACAATAAATAAGTTTGTATCCTAACTGTTGAAGTAGATGGAAGCAGAATATACAGAATTTGGTGATACTAGTGGATATTCCAGTAGTTTGTTTCTTACCTCATTTGTGACTTCTTCTTGCAGCAAACCGTTCACGATCATGTAAACTGTCTTCAGCAGCTTCGCTAGAAAGTACTGGAGAACTTACGAAAAGTCGTTCATGTATGTGTTTTTGGGTAGCGGATTCCGAATTTCAATTTCGACACATCGAATTTTCCCATAGAATCTAAAAATATTCAAGATGTAGAAAAATAACAATTTTATTACGGTTTTTTTGGTAACTTTAAAAAGAGGTATTTTTGTACCACCGTCATTGAGACACTAAATTAAGCACGACGTTGTCTCCCAAATTGAGCCTAATGAGTTTCTCTGTGTTTTGGAACGAGAATCCATGGAAATAATGATCTGAAAAGCTCTCCGTACTACCTGTCTTTTTTGGTCCTCTTGTTTGCAATCTATAGCACTCCCTGCACTCTCATTCACTTTCTCTGGCTCAGTCCACGTATTTCAAGCCCATTTCTACACTGAGAAGTGCTCTCTCGCTCTCTCTCTCTCTCTCTCTTTTTTTTTTTTTTGAGCATTCTCATCTATCCTCCAACTATCACCTTCTACCAACGGTATCTATTTTTTATTAGGCCTTGTTAATTACAATGATGTCTTCTTGTCTTCTTCAGTAACTAGCACTTGTTTTGAAAAATTACTTATGACTGGGTCCAAGAGTTTTATTTGCGATACTGCTTTCGAGGGAGATAGTAACTCGGACAGTGGAAGTGCAGTGACAGAACTGTAACAAAAAAGGCTTAGGAATTATTTTGTAGATCATGTTTAAAATGGAACGGTGCTGAAGATGTAATCGCTAAGTGAACATGGAAATAACGGTTCCCAAAACTGTCAGAAAGTTGATTGCTTCTCTTGTAGATGGGTACAGAAATGTGATCAGGCCTAACGGGTGCGTTCATATCTCGCTATGCAATGAAAACCAGTTTTTCTTTGTGTGAATCAACGATAATGTTGCAGCTCCGGAGTTCTCAAAGCTTACTTTGCCTGCACAGATAATGAAAGTTCAGGCTAACTACCCAAGAACCTCACAGATGATTAATAGCAGCACAAGACATTCATTAGATCAGTCGAATGAAAAATGGAGATGAAAAAGAACTGGTTGTTTCAGGAATGCAGTTGAAGCATCTCTGAAGATAAATTTTTGTTCTCCCAATAATGACATGGAATAGCAGCAATTTTCAGTGCAACAACTGATGGAAAAGATTGAAGACCTAGTTGATGGGCCATAACAACTGTGAAAGGTCAGAGTCCAAGAATATATTGATACGACACACTAATAAAAACGTGTATAAATAAATGTTGCTGGCTGACTGCTATATTTGCTCCTTATTTATAACAGGCGAAGAGAAAATTCGGCCATCATTGTGATACGTTCAAACCCAACGATGAGGATACGCCGTTTCTTTTGTTTTTAATTTGTTATTCGTATCGCAGCTTTATATCCGTAGACCAGGCTTTACCCTCTACTGTTCAGTCTGTAGATCGAAAAATCTGATTATACTTCTACCCCCCATGGACCATGGACCTTGCCGTTGGTGGGGAGGCTTGCGTGCCTCAGCGATACAGATAGCCGTACCGCAGGTGCAACTACAACGGAGGGGTATCTGTTGAGAGGCCAGACAAACGTATGGTACCTTAAGAGGGGCAGCAGCCTTTTCAGTAGTTGCAGGGGCAACAGTCTGGATGCTTTACTGATCTGGCCTTGTAACACTAACGAAAACAGCCTTGCTCTGCTGGTACTGCAAACGGCTGAAAGGAAGGGGAAACTACGGCCGTAATTTTTCCCGAGGGCATGCAGCTTTACTGTATGATTAAATGATGATGGCGTCCTCTTGGGTAAAATATTCCGGAGGTAAAATAGTCCTCCATTCGGATATCCGGTGGGGACTACTCAAGAGGACGTCGTTATCAGGAGAAAGAAAACTGGCGTTCTACGGATCGGAGCATGGAATGTCAGATCCCTTAATCGGGCAGGTAGGTTAGAAAATTTAAAAAGGGAAATGGATAGGTTAAAGTTAGATATAGTGGGAATTAGTGAAGTTCGGTGGCAGGAGGAACAAGACTTCCGGTCAGGTGACTACAGGGTTATAAACACAAAATCAAATAGGGGTAATGCAGGAGTAGGTTCAATAATGAATAGGAAAATAGGAATGCGGGTAAGCTACTACAAACAGCATAGTGAACGCATTATTGTGACCAAGATAGATACGAAGCCCACACCCATTACAGTAGTTTAAGTTTATATGCCAACTAGCTCTGCAGATGACGAAGAAATTGAAGAAATGTATGATCAAATATCAAAGAAAAGAAATTATTCAGATAGTGAAGGGAGATGAAAATTTAATAGTCATGGGTGACTGGAATTCGGTAGTAGGAAAAGGGAGAGAAGGAAACGTAGTAGGTGAATATGGACTGGGGCAAAGAAATGAATGAGGAAGCCGCCTGGTAGCATTTTGCACAGAGCACAACATAATTATAGGTAACACTTGGCTCAAGAATCATAAAAGAAGACTGTATACATGGAAGAAGCCTGGATATTGACAGGAATGGGGGAAAGAAATACAGTAAAAGAAGAATGGGTAGCTTTGAGGGATGAAGTAGTGAAGGCAGCAGAGGATAAAGTAGGTAAAAAGACGAGGGCTGCTAGAAATCCTTGGATAACAGAAGAAATATTGAATTTAATTGATGAAAGGAGAAAATATAAAAAGGCAGTAAATGAAGCAGGCAAAAAGGAATACAGACGTCTCAAGAATGAGATCGACAGGAAGTGCAAAATGGCTAAGCAGGGATGGCTAGAGGACAAAAGTAAGGATGTGGAGGCTTATCTCACTAGGGGTAAGATAGATACTGCCTACAGGAAACTTAAATAGATCTTTGGAGATAAGAGAACCACTTGTATGAACATCAAGAGCTCAGACGGAAACCCAGTTCTAAGCAAAGAAGGGAAAGCAGAAAGGTGGAAGGAGTATATAGAGGGCCTATACAAGGGGGATGTACCTGAGGACAATATTATGGAAATGGAAGAGAGATGAAGATGAAATGGGAGATACGATACAGCGTGTAGAGTTTAACAGAGTACTGAAAGACCTGAGTCGAAACAAGGCCCTCGGAGTAGACAACATTCCATAGGAACTACTGACGGCCTTGGAAGAGCCAGTCCTGACAAAACTCTACCATCTGGTGAGCAACATGTGTGAGACAGGCGAAATACACTCCCGGAAATAGAAATAAGAACACCATGAATTCATTGTCCCAGGAAGGGGAAACTTTATTGACACATTCCTGGGGTCAGATACATCACATGATCACACTGACAGAACCACAGGCACATAGACACAGGCAACAGAGCATGCACAATGTCGGCACTAGTACAGTGTATATCCACCTTTCGCAGCAATGCAGGCTGCTATTCTCCCACGGAGACGATCGTAGAGATGCTGGATGTAGTCCTGTGGAACGGCTTGCCATGCCATTTCCACCTGGCGCCTCAGTTGGACCAGCGTTCGTGCTGGACGTGCAGACCGCGTGAGACGACGCTTCATCCAGTCCCAAACATGCTCAATGGGGGACAGATCCGGAGATCTTGCTGGCCAGGGTAGTTGACTTACACCTTCTAGAGCACGTTGGGTGGCACGGGATACATGCGGACGTGCATTGTCCTGTTGGAACAGCAAGTTCCCTTGCCGGTCTAGGAATGGTAGAACGATTGGTTCGATGACGGTTTGGATGTACCGCGCACTATTCAGTGTCCCCTCGACGATCACCAGAGGTGTACGGCCAGTGTAGGAGATCGCTCCCCACACCACGTTGCCGGGTGTTGGCCCTGTGTGCCTCGGTCGTATGCAGTCCTGATAGTGGCGCTCACCTGCACGGCGCCAAACACTCATACGACCATCATTGGTACCAAGGCAGAAGCGACTCTCATCGCTGAAGACGACACGTCTCCATTCGTCCCTCCATTCACGCCTGTCGCGACACCACTGGAGGCGGGCTGCACGATGTTGGGGCGTGAGCGGAAAACGGCCTAACGGTGTGCGGGACCGTAGCCCAGCTTCATGGAGACGGTTGCGAATGGTCCTTGCCGATACCCCAGGAGCAACAGTGTCCCTAATTTGCTGGGAAGTGGCGGTGTGGTCCCCTACGGCACTGCGTAGTATCCTACGGTCTTGGCGTGCATCCGTGCGTCGCTGCGGTCCGGTCCCAGGTCGACGGGCACGTGCACCTTCCGCCGACCACTGGCGACAACATCGATGTACTGTGGAGACCTCACGCCCCACGTGTTGAGCAATTCGGCGGTACGTCCTCCCGGCCTCCAGCATGCCCACTATACGCCCTCGCTCAAAGTCCGTCAACTGCACATACGGTTCACGTCCACGCTGTCGCGGCATGCCACCAGTGTTAAAGACTGCGATGGAGCTCCGTATGCTACGGCAAACTGGCTGACACTGACGGCGGCGGTGCACAAATGCTGCGCAGCTAGCGCCATTCGACGGCCAACACCGCGGTTCCTGGTGTGTCCGCTGTGCCGTGCGTATGATCATTGCCTGTACAGCCCTCTCGCAGTGTCCGGAGCAAGTATGGTGGGTCTGACACACCGGTGTAAATGTGTTCTTTTTTCCATTTACAGGAGTGTACCATCAGACTTCAAGAAGAATATAATAATTGCAATCCCAAAGAAAGCAGGTGCTGACAGATGTGAAAATTACAGAACTATCAGTTTAATAAGTCACAGCTGCAAAATACTAACGCTGATTCTTTACAGGCGAATGGAAAAACTAGTAGAAGCCGACCTCGGGGAAGATCAGTTTGGATTCCGTAGAAATGTTGGAACACGTGAGGCAATACTGACCCTAAGACTTATCTTAGAAGCTAGATTAAGGAATGGCAAACCTACGTTTCTAGCATTTGTAGAGTTAGAGAAAGCTTTTGACAATGTTGACTGGAATATTCTCTTTCAAATTCTGAAGGTGACAGGGGTAAAATACAGGGAGCGAGAGGCTGTTTACAATTTGTACAGAAACCGGATGGCAGTTATAAGAGTCGACGGACATGAAAGGGAAGCAGTGGTTGGGAAGGGAGTGAGACAAGGCTGTAGTCTCTCCCCGATGTGGTTCGATCTGTATATTGAGCAAGCAGTAAAGGAAACAAAAGAAAAAAATGTAGTAGGTATTAAAATCCATGGAGAAGAATTAAAATCTTTGAGGTTCTCCGATGACATTGTAATTCTGTCAGAGACAGCAAAGGACTTGGAAGAGCAGTTGAACGGAATGGACACTGTCTTGAAAGGAGGATATAAGATGAACATCAACAAAAGCAAACGAGGATAATGGAATGTAGTCAAATTAAATCGGGTGATGCTGAGGGAATTAGATTAGGAAATGAGACATTTAAAGTAGTTAAGGAGTTTTGCTATTTGAGGACCGAAATAACTGATGATGGTCGAAGTAGAGAGGATATAAAATGTAGACTGGCAATGGCAAGGAAAGCGTTTCTGAAGAAGAGAAATTTGTTAACATCGAGTATAGATTTAAGTGTCAGGAAGTCATTTCTGAAGGTATTTGTATGGAGTGTAGCCATGTATGAAAGTGAAACATGGACGATAAATCGTTTGGACAAGAAGAGAATAGAAGCTTTCGAAATGTGGTGCTACAGAAGAATGCTGATGATTAGATGGGTACATCATATAACTAATGAGGAAGTATTGAATAGGATTGGGGAGAAGAGAAGTTTGTGGCAGAACTTGACCAGAAGAAGGGATCGGTTGGTAGGACATGTTCTGAGGCATCAAGGAATCACCAATTTAGTATTGGAGGGCAGCGTAGAGGGAAAAAAAGTCGTGGAGGGAGACCAAGGGATGACTACACTAAGCAGATTCAGAAGAATGTGGGTTGCAGTGGGTACTGGGAGATGAAGAAGCTTGCACAGGATAGAGTAGCATGGAGAGCTGCATCAAACCAGTCTCAGGACTGAAGACCACAACAGCAACAACTTCTTTGTTTACGATGGGTGGCCTAAAGACATGGGACATGAGTCCGTCGTTGGCTACGGAAACCAATATGGAGAAATTTTCTTCATACAGTCGTGGTAGAGATTGGTTCTAAACCACATCCAAATTGACAGTGATCAAAATCACAGTAGCCTGTCTACCTTACCACATCGATCTGCTGAGACGAAATGATTAACTATGTTAAAACGCTTGCTGTCGTACTTTGCAACAGTTTTTAAGTGTGGAAACACTACGATGTTGAAAATCCACCCCGAAGACTATTGATAATGGAAAACAGAAATCTTATGAAATTTCGATTAAACTATGGCCTATGCATCCTTGCACTTAATTTCAAGCCACATTCAAAAGTGGTCAGTTATCAAAGGGCTGCCACAGTCACTACACAACTGTCTGTAACCACCGACTCAGACATCGTGTCTGCCTGTAACACCATCTGCAACATCTAGACCTAACTTTTGGGAATCACACACTGCTTCTCTTTAGATAGTCCAACGCTTCCCCTGACTATTAGCCACATACACTATGTGATCTGAAGTATTCGTACACCTCGAAAAACATAGGTTTTGATATTAGGTGTACTGTGCTGCCACCTACTGCCAGGTATTCCATATCAGCGACCTCAGCAGTCATTAAACATAGTGACAGGGCATAATAGGTCGCTCGGAGGAACCCTGGACTTCGAATGTGGGCAGGTGATTGGCTGTCACTTGTGTCATACGTCTGTACGCGAGATTTTCATACACCTAAACATCTCTAGGTCCAGTGTTTGTGATGAGATAGTGAAGCGGAAACGTAAGGGGACCATTTGAGCACACATGCGCAACGGCAGACATAGTTTGTTGACTGATGGAGACCGCCGACAGTTGAAATGGGTCGTAATGTGTTATACGCAGACACCTATCCAGACCATCACACGGGAATTCCAAACTGCATCAAGATCCGGAGATCGAGCACCTGGCTAAGGCTGTGGTTGAGTGGTTACACGACAATAACATCCCTGTAATAGACTGGCATGCAGAACACCTTTTAGTCGAAGCTGTCATCAAGGCTAACGGTAGGCCCACAACGTAGGTGGGCCCAACCCTGTAGATTTCCAGCACTGCCGATGGAGAGCACCACGAAATTGTAAGTCATTTTCAGCCAGATGTCCGGATACTTTTTATCACATAGAGTAATTTACACTACTGGCCATTAAAATTTCTACACCACGAAGATGACGTACTGCAGACACGAAATTTAACCGACAGGAAGTAGGTGCTGCATTATGCAAATTATTAGCTTTTCAGAGCATTCACACAAGGTGGGCGCCGGTAGTGACACCTGCAGTGTGATGACATGAGGAAAGTTTCCAATGTATTTCTCATACACAAACAGCAGTTGACCAGCGGTGACTGATGAAACGTTGTTGTGAAGCCTCGTGTAAGCCTTTCTTCTTGGTGTAGCAATTTCAATGACCAGTAGTGTATATTCTTTTGTTATGCTTGAAGAGTTAATTTTGTTTCGCTTCATTTTATTATTTTCAAGCAATAATAGTTTTGGTATCGATAACTGTGATATCAATAACCTTTTCGTAATTTTCATTATTATACTTCGCCTGATGGAGGAAGAGTTGTACTCGCTTCTTTATTTTGTTTTTAGTGTCACATTTCGTTTTCTCCTTTTCTCATTGTCCATCCTTGTATGAGTGATGGTTTGAGAGTGAGTACAGGGTGAATTTAGTAGGATAAGGATGAGCCCGAGGTAGAAAAAGTGTAGAGGCAACACTCTCTTAACTTGATGGCCAAGTTCAGAAAAGGGAAGGTAGCACCAAAGGTAGCCTCGCTGGCAGAGTAATAGGCGATGACAGGGATTGCCGTTGTATCCCTATGACTTAAGTTTGAACGGGAGAGCCGTTGTTGGGGAGCACGCTACGTCCCATTCTAGCGGGACCTGGAGAGATGAGAGGACGCAGCCGGGTGCAGTTTTATATTTGGGTAACACAGAAAGGTATCAGAATGTGTTATTTCGTCATGGAGAACACGGATGCTGTGAATTTAAAAAATTAATTTGGCCGGTGAAAGTTATAATTTCGTTTTAATTATCAAGATTTTGTAGGAATAAGTGATAGAAAGTAATGAAGTAGTCGTGAGTGTACGTGGAGTGTAGAGCTTCAGCTCACACCGTTATTTCGTTTCCTAGATGCTTTAACTTGTTGACCATGTATGCAAACTATTATTCTATTGCTGTTACAGTATAATTTTGGTACATTAGTTTAATCATTTTAGCCCCTTTTTTTTGATGATGTACTTGTTGGTGCCATTTGTTGCATGCCTGCTTAAGTGTAGTTAAACTATAACGCCGTGTCTTTGCAATCGTGTTCTAAAATCTGTTAAAGCCAATAGTTACAGCTACAGTATTATTGTGGGGTAATTTTATTTAATTTTCAGTGTTGCTATCATGATTTGTGTTTGAGCACGCGTTCATTCCTTTTGCCTTACTTGTGCCTCTTTTGTATGGGATATGTTCCGTTGTCACCACATTTCATTTAAAGTCAAGTAAATTCATAATCTTTCACGGAGCAGTAATTTTTGTGTGGGGGAAGGGGGGGGGGATGTTGCTTTCTTTGGCCAATTTCCTTTGCATATTGTATTCAGCCATACAGCACTTCGGTGGCTTCCCTTAGATTATATAGTGTCTATGGCTACCTCATTTTGATACTGAGATCCCTGCGAACTTAATTATGAGAACACTAGCTATGGCAGCGAGATTCCTTGTGAGAAATTTCATAGTCTCTATAGTGTTCTTTGTGCCTGCTTTATGATCACATTCCGTGTTACTTGTGTTACGCAATAGTTATGGGCCCCTACCGCAATCCTATGTAAAAATTGTAGTGCCGATTCATATTATTTGAGATACAGTTAGAATCAGTGAGTCATTTCAGCCAGGAAGCTTAGTAATTTTGGAGATTGGTTGGAAATGAACCGAGCGTGTTCAAGGATTCCACCCATCTAATATTTTCCCGTAATTTTGAATTGTTATATTAATTTTTCTGCATTTAAGTAGTCTCTTCTATCAGAGATATTTCCCCGATTTTCATGGTAAAGCCAGCAATAATAGTTGTTCCATTGCCTGGATTTAGCTATGTATTCACATGTTGCACCAGAGTTAATAAATAAGTATTGCATTGTTCACTTCAGAAAGTAAATTACGATTAGGTTTCACTCTACTGGTAATGAACCAGACAGTCAATTAAAAGACGTGCGCTTGATAACTTAGCAGAAATTTGCCCACTACTTTAAAGTAGATTCAGGTCCACGCTCTATGTCGTTCTTACAGCGTGTAAACGTAGCTGGTGTGTACAGTGTAGTTGTGTGAATCGTCATTTTCCTTTGCATTATATGCCAAGAGAACGAACATATGACCATAATCATGTACTTAGTGAGACCAATGCTGGTAAATTCTGCAGTTGTATCGTCAATGTAATTCAAAATATGTTGAATATGTTACACTATAAATTTTGCAGTTACTGTTTTGCCACTTTTAGGAAAGTATATGCAAATTATCAGGAAACCAAATTTCGTCAATTGCTCAAACCCTCGTTAGCCTAATCCTATTGAATCTAAATTCACCCTAGAATTTAAACGACTTACACGATTATAGATTTAATAACCAAAAATAATTCAGTGAATAACTTAATGAATGAGCCTGTCTGTGCCAATCCCAATGATAATAGTTCAAGCTCCCACCACATTTACGTGTTGTTTTATGGTAACTCGCCGGCCGCCGAGGCCGAGCGGTTCTAGGTGCTTCAGTCCCGAACCGCGCGACTCCTACGGTCGCAGTTTCGAATCCTGCCTCGGGCCTGGATGTGTGTGATGTCCTTAGGTTAGTTAGGTTTAAATAATTCTAAGTTCTAGTGGTCTGGTGACATCAGATGTTTCAGTCTCATAGTGCTCAGAGCAATTTTATGGTAACTCGCCCCTTTAATGTTTTCCGTTGTGCATGTAATTGATTTATTTAAAAATATTTGCTAAAAAGTCGATGTTGACCTCTGTTTACAATAGTTTTACGCGTGTTTGCCTGTAACAATTGTGGTCGACTTCTTAACCATTGGGGTAAAACGTGTAGGGAGACTAGGAGCGAGCTTATAAATAAAATACCGTAGGGTCATTTATGTGGAAGAACCGGGCGGTAATCTTACACACTGCTTTTTGCTATTAAAGACAATGTTAACTTGTTTAATAAATGAAATGACAGAATGGCTCAGAACATACATTAAGGAGACAAACGTCATGGGATACGTCCTGATATCACGTATGCCGGGGTAGTGCAGGAACTCGAGAACGCATGGACTCAACAAGTTGTTGGAAGTATCCTGGAGAAATATTGAGCCCTACTGCCTCTACAGCTAACAATAAATGCGAAAGTGTTGCCGGTACAGGATGTTGTGCATAAACTGATCTTTCGATTACGTCCCATAAATGTTAGGTGCGATTCACGTCGGGAGATCTGGGTGGCAAAACCAATCGCTCGAACTGTCCCGAATATTCTGGAAACCAATAGCGAATAGTTGTCCCCCGGTGACATGGCGCATCATTGTTTGAGAACATAAAGTCGATGAACGGTGGAAAATGTTCCCCAAGTTGACAAACATGTGCTTTTCTAGTGAGTGGTCGATTCAGTAGGACAGAGGACTCAGTCCATTCAAAATAAACACACCCAACACAAGTATGGAGCAACCATCAGCTTGCACATTGCCTTGTTGACGATGTGGGCCAATGGCTTCCTGGGGCCTGCACCACAGTCGAACTTTCCCATTAGCTCTTAGGAACTGAAATCAAGGCTCATCTGATCAGGCTACAGTTTTCTACTGCGGTCTGACTGATATGGCCACGAGCCCGAAAAATGTTCTGCACGCGACGTCGCCCTGTCAGCAGAGGCAACAGATTTCGCCGCTGTATGCTAACGGTTATGTTCATCGTGCGTCCCACATCGATTTCTCTGTTTATTTCACGCAACGTTGCTTGTCTGTTAGCACTCCACGGAAACACTGCTACTCTCGGTCGTTAAGTGAAGGCTAGGTTGTCCGTAGTGAGAGACAACACATGAAATTTTGTATTCTTGGCACACTCTTGACACTGCTGATCTAGTAATATTGAATTCCCTAACGATTTCCGAAATGGAATGTCCCATTTGTCTAGCTCTAACTATCATTCCACTACCGTCGAGCGACCATAATCATCTCGGAAACTTTTTCACATGAATGCCATGCATAGAATTGACCGTTCCGGCAATGCACTACGCCTCTATACCTTGTGTAAGCTGTACTACCACCATCTGTAAGTTATCATATTGCTATCCCATGAACTTTGTCACTACACTATAAACTTCTATAAATTAGCTGCTTCGTAAGAGTCATATGCTACACAACACATCTTTGAATTTTTTGCAGAACAGTTTGTATTATTCCCTGAAAACTGCTGAATTTCCTTCTCCTGCTCTTTTCGGGACACTGCAGTTCCACAACATTCGTCCGTTAATCACTAAATTACTGTACTGCCGCAGCCACAGTAGAAGTACGGCACACTTCTACCGTGGCCACTGTTGGACAATTAGCGACCCCGACATTTGGAGTGAGTGTAGTTCGTTGAAGCACTCAAGCAAGTATTCAGTGTATTGCTCTTAACCTTCGTTTTATTTGCTGACAATGAAGTTTCAAACCGCAGCTAACTAGAAACTCGGAAACCAGGTTGACAACCCGGTAGTAGCTTCTAACATTTGCTCTGTGTTACTGCAATCGCGAGCTTCGCAACACGTGCCCTAGATAGACACCAGTTGTCGCCACACCACAACAAAACAGCAGAACTCTTGGTCTGCTGTTATCGAATTGCACCAGACTGCTTCGTATTAAGGTTAGGGAGACACTTTCCAGAAAAAGGTAGAATATTTGTCCGACATTATCCACTGTATACAGCGTTATATAAATACAGTCGCAATAACCGCGAGGGAAGAATAATTTCTTAATCAATCACATAGAGAAATTTTGTATGGGAGCGATAGTGTTTCAGTAGAAATGGTTGTCAGAGGACTGCAATACAAGATTAGAGAATTCGGGTCTTGTACGGAAATACACTATGTGATCAAAAGTATCCGGACACTTCAAAAACATACGTTTTCCATATTAGATTTATAGTGCTGCCACCTACTGCTACGTTATATTAGCGACGTCTTTAGTCATAGAGATCGTGAGAGAGCAGAATGGGGTGCTCTGCGGAAATCACCGACTTCGAACATTGTCACGTGATTGGGTGTCACTTGTGTCACACGTCTGTATGCGAGATTTACACACCCCTAAACACGCATAGGTCCACTGTTTCCGATGTGATCGTGAAGAGGAAACATTAGTGGAAACATGAAGGGACACGTACAAAACAAAGCGTACATGCAGGCCTTGTCTGTTGACTGACAGAGACATCCGACAATCGAAGAAGGACGTAGTTTCTAATAGGCAGACTTCTATCCAGACCATCTCCTCCATTCTCCTCTCTGTCCATGTCGTTTCCCTCCTTTCTCCATCCACGTTGTCATTCCCCCGCCCCAACGGAATGCTACTACACTCACAGTATTTCTTCCAAGGTCGTAACTAATATGTGGTTGAAATTGTTCCGGGGGCTTAGGATGCGCTCTTCACCCGTCGCTTTACCCATTTCCGAACATGTCAAACATATTTACATGTGTTTAACATATTTCACATTTACTTATAGACATATTTGAAGTGTAGCGAATTTCGCACTGCAGTTTCATTTTCACGTAGCTTGATGTTTATGACGTCGTATGTCCTGAACAACGTGCCGTAGTATGATATAATTTTGCTGGTAAATTGAGTGGTGTATGTGACATTTGTCAGTGAAATATGTTTCGAATAGAGTTAGCAGTAAAAGACAAAAAATAAAACGTCAGGCATGATGCGACAGTTTTTCAAGCATCTCTGAAATATTAATGTCATATGTATATCCAATGATATAACTTTCCTGGTACCTTGATTCGTATATGCGCATACTGCCTGTAAAATGTGTCGAAAATACAGTTACTAGTACAGTAGTAAAATAAAATGATATGTTTCATGCCATAGTTTTACTGCACGTACAGCGAAAATGGAGTAACTGATAAACTTTTAACCTTTAATCATTTATTTGGAGTTTTCAGTGAGAAGAACTTCCTTAAAAGTTTGATATTATGTGCAATGTTTGTTGCAGGTCACAAAGTGCTCTTACTCTCAAATACTAGATATACAAAGTATTGATACTCCCACGTTATGTGGTACACATCTGTTACACCTCACCCCTTTGGTAGGTAGGTGTGACTGTGTAAGGTGGCCTATTTGTTAATTCAGGGTACCATCTACATACATTACAGGTTTCATGCAAATCCTTCTAGGAGTTACACACTTTCGTATTTGTAATATATTATATATATAAGATACTAGAAGAAGATATCGGTCAAAATAGCAGTGAGATGTAGATTTATTTTGTCATCCACGTTTTGTATACTGTATCTCAATACTGATGTACACTGGTGTCCAAAATTAAATCAACAAATGACTATTTCACAGTCATGTGTCTAATTCATGGTATAATCAAACTTTCAATAGATAACTGTATGACCATGTCCTGCACGGAAGATGGTATTCTGGTCAACGGACAACCACGCTAACGATGACGCCAGGGCGCCTACCAAATGCAGTAGTTACCGGATTGTTTCACATCCACAATCGCTGTGTACCTAATCACAGACAACAGAGTATGACACAGAGAAGACACATAGCAGACACTCTTCGGTGGAGGGTCATAGGAAGAATGGAAGCAGGAAAGTCTCAAGCTGGTGTGGCCCGATGGCTTGCTGTAACTCGTTCTGTTGTTTCTCGGATGTGGCGACAGTTTATGGAGACCAGAACCGTATCCCGAAGAGTAGGGGAGAGCCGACCATGTGTGACATCATAGGGAGAAGACCATAATTTGGCTGTAAGGGCTGGAGGGTACCACCCCACTACTGCATGGCAACTGGCATCTGATCTTGCAGCACCCACTTGACGTGTTGTTTTGAGGCAACCGGTGTACAGGAAGTACAGGAAGCTTCAACAGAGTGGACTTTACTGTAGGAGACCTGCTGTATCTGTACCTCTGATCCATCTTCACACGAGGGAACGTCTAGAGTGGTGTCGTCAACATCCCTCCGCAATGTGTGTGCGTTCACGCAGAGGTTATACAAAGCAGTGTACAGTGTAGAGTGTGAAAAGCAAGGGGCCGACTACCGATCCCAACGTCAGTCCCCACCTTTATACCGGTTTGTTGATGTGCCGTCGTCTACCCCGACATGGAAAGTTCGCTCCAGTAGGGAGCATCTGAGGAGGCCAGTGTGCGATATCGCCAGCCAGGGTGCGAAGAACTTGTCCACGAAGCGAATGTTCTTTTCACAGACGAGTCCTGATTTCGTCTGGAGAGTGATCCTCGACGGATTCGCATCTGGAAGGAATCTGGAACACCATTTCGGGACCCAAACATTGCGAAAAAAGACCGATATCGAGGGGTAATCCTAAAGGTGTGGGCAATGATTACATTGACCGCTCTAACAGCTCATCTTGAAACTGTACTGGCGAATCGGCTAGGTGTAACTGGTGTCAGGTATAGTGAGAAGATCTTTGGACATCATGTGCGGTTGTTGCAAGACGCTGTGAGCCCAGACTTTGTACTGCTGGACGATAATGGTCTACCTCATAGAGCACGGAATGTAGATTTTTTTTGGAAACGAAAGATACTGCACGCATGGTGTGGTGTGTTCACACTCCCGATTTGAATCCCATTGAGCATGTTTGAGATGCACTAGGGAGATGTGTTGCATCACGTCAGCATCCACCAACCACTCACCAAGACTTGCTAGCAGCTTCGCAGGAAGAACGGAGGTTATTGCCTCAAGGTGAGACTCATGACACATTCACAATGTACCCCGACGTTGTCATGTTTGTGTTGGTGCCAGAGATTGTTACACCCCATACTCAGTTCATTAACCAGTTATCGGAATGTGTATGCAAATGCGTTAAGTTCGAAAAAGTGAAAAAAAAATTAGTTTACCGTTATGAATGTTGGAGTTGTTTACATTCTGTATTCTGTACATGGTTCCTATAATACTATTAGCTGTTTCGTGGTAAAATAAACGCAACCTTGCAAAATTTCCGTTTGTTGCTTTGATTTTGAACACCAGTGTATTTTGGAAATAGAATCCTCAAATTAATACCAAAACAAAAATGACCGGCCAAGGCTGAAATCTGTTTCTTTAGACAGACGCATGAAGGATGATAAGAAGAATTTAATGTATAGTAGTAATAGTCTAACAGAGACCTACATAATAGATTAATATATAAAATCGTGAACCACTCTTATAGGTCAGAGCTGTGCTGGTGCGCTATTTGAATAACTTTTCTTGGCATTCATAAGCACTCAGCTGTTCAGCTAACGTATCTCGTACTTCCACACAGCTTCAGTCTGGTTTTACATCTCTCCTGGTGTGGCGAGGAGCGGGACCCAAATTCCCATTCGAGTACCTAATTTTAGGTTCCCCAGGGAGTCCCTGAATTGTGTAAGTCGAATGCTGGAACTGTTCCTTTGACTAGAAGGCTGTCAACACTCTTTTCAATTTTTCTCCTGTCGGGGCTGGGTTTTCATATCTGATGACAAATGGAAATCATTATGTCACACAAACCATAATTAATTATGGGAATCCGTGATCTCATATATTTTCATTTGCAAAAAAAGTACACACCAGACGGCTACCTCAGCAGTCAGTGTTTCTATCCACTCTGTGTAGGCGTATTCCTTCGCGGAGAAATGGATATGGATAGCCGGGGAGTTACTGGAAAAGGAAATAGACGCTCCGATTCAAAAGGTGGGATTAGTTGTAGGGAGAGCGTGATGCTTACCTGATGATTCTTTACAATGATGTTCAGTTTGCATTACAGAGGGTGCTACAGAGAACGGTTCGCAACGACTAAATGCGACGACATATCAGAGAGATGTATAACTATTTTCTTCCTTGCACCAGACTATGTTCTTAATCGAAACAAACTCTTATTTCTACAATAATTTGAACATGGCTGTATTACAGCAACGGTTTCAGAAGAGTAGGAAAAATGGCAGCCGAACGGTTACGACAAATGCTGGTTTTCAAATAACCTTGATCACGGATTCGCCGGATCTAAACTCGTCTTCTTCAGGACAGAACTTTCTTCATGAACATCAGAATAAAGGTAGTGGCTTGGATCCTGTGACATATATTACCATGATCTATTTCAAAAAGTCTAACTGTAGTGGCTTGAATCGTGGGAGATACATTTCCAAGATCTGTTTCAAAAAGTCTAACCCTTATTCTGATGTTTATGAAGAAAGATCAATCCTTCTGACGAAGCCGGGTTTAGATCGGTAGAGTCGGCCGCTGGGGCCGTGTGGCTCTAGGCACTTCCGTCCGGAACCAAGAGGCTCCTAAGGCCGCAGGTTCGAATCCTGCCTCGGGCATGGGTGTGTGTCATGTCCTTAGGTTAGTTGGGTTTAAGTAGTTCTGTGTCTAGGGGACTGATGACCTCAGATGTTCAGTCCCATAGTTCTTGGAGCCATTTGAAGATCCGTCGAAATCGTGGTCAAGGTTGTTTGTAAACCACAATTTGTTGGAACTGGTTGCCGGTCTTTTATTCCAACTCTTATTTCTGCAGATCCTTTATATCTGGATTAATGTACTTCAATCATAAGTGATCTTCTAGATGGTACAGTCGCCTTGACTCAAAACCTAATTTACGCTGCCAACCTCAAAGAAGATACAACATTCAAAACTGATTGTTTGCTTTCTCTTAATTGCTTAAAAGTTTCATTAAAATAATATCGGAACTGTTTAAAGAGACAATACAAAGAAATTATGGCTAGGGAGTATAGTAACTGCTAAGCTTTCCTAACATTTGGACCAAGCGATTTAAAATCCAAAAACTTCTTAACGAACTCTAATCACGATGAAATAACTTTAAAAATTCACGGACTATAAAGATAGAGCAATGTCGCGAGACTTTCCTCGATTACCGAAGAGGTTGTCGCTAACTCAGATGGAATTTGTTCCACTAATTTCTTGTTTCGTTACGTGAGTTTCTGAAATAACTCAGAAGCTTAAAATTTTTGTGTTTGCTTTAGGCGCCATGTCGTTTGCTGATCCACCAAGGACCGCATTTTCTCTAACGTGGCTCAGCGGCCTCATACATCAGCAGTCAACTGTAGGGAAGGGGCAACGCCCGAGATTGCATCGCTCTTAATGAACAGTTTGCGTGAATGCTTCTCATCGGACGACCTGGCTGTAAAACGTGTTTGGCCATTCGTGAATTGCGTTGGCAGGGCTGTATATATTCGCAAACCGCGGTAGACGATGAGGGATGCACTCTTTCACGTATATACCATACGTTCTTCACGTGTTTGGAATGAACCGCTGTTACCAACGGTAAGGTGACAGTTCCTTGCAATAGTAGTATTGCCAAAGCCATGCTATCTGCAGCCGTATGTTGATCAATCTAGGTATCTGAATTTCACTGTTGCTTTTTTTGCCATTTTTTCTTATCATTTTCAGGCTAAAATCAAATCATCAAAGAGAAACAAATCTACCAGTTTACGATCTTTGCGCATTCTTCCGAAGGCAGTTTCGCAGTTGTCAGTAAATAAGGGACGAGAAGCTCCTCATTTATGTATTCTTATATTCAGGCAACACGCAAGAAAGAGTTTCTATCAGCTATCGTAAGGAATTTTTTTCATCATACACGGATGAAAACGTGAGACTGCTTCCCCCGAAGACCTTGGTCAAGTTTCCACATCCTGATTAAAGTTATTTGGACAATAATAGACAGGAACAGCAGTATTTTACGTCTATTCGACGACAAATACAATACAGTGGGTTTGCAAGCGCCGACTGGCACGGAAATGAGAGTAGGATATCGTTCTTTCAGAGGAGCCATTTGGTTATTCAGCAGCATTGCCCATATGAGATAGAATACTGAATTATAGAGAAAACAAAAACATGACAATCAGAACTATTATTCCCACACTTCCCCTTCATGCAGTAGGAGCATTTAGCAGCTCTGATCAACAAGATACAGCTATCTCTTGCACTCTGTCTGTTCCTCTAGGATTGTAATTAAAAACTTGGTTTGGAACTCTATTTTCATGCATTCTATCTACAAGTTCCCGCCATCTTTTTCTATTTAAGTCTATTTTTGTGTGAATCAGCTCTCAACTAATTACCAGTGCACACACGATGTGCAAACGGCACTCGACCTGTGACTACAAGCAACTACGTATCAGAGATAGTCAATATGGGAGGAAAGCTAAGCTCAGGTATGCTCACTCGCTATCTGAGGACTTTCAGTTCTGCGTCCTGTAGAAATCTTTATGAGGTCTAGGAACAGGAAAACCCAAATCTGCAGCTGAGCTTCTAGTTCCGTTATCTTTACTTGACCAAAAGGCCCCACTAATCACGAACTCCCTTAAAATGTCAGTGGCTGGCATTAAAGAAAAACCTTTTTCTACAGCCGGTAAGCCCTAAATCGGTCGGGCTGTTAATTGGGCGAATTCGTTTGGCAGCTGCAGAACACGATAATATGATAGCGCAAATGATCAGAGTTCTTGTCGATCCTCTACTGCCTATAATAGCAAACATTTATAATCATTCTCTGATCTCCAGCATCTATCCAACAACCTGGAAGCAGCGACTCATAAAGGAATCCTCCAGACAGGGTTTAGACTACAGTCCCATTTCAATTCTGCCAGCATTATCTAACAGTTCAAAATGCATGTTCACGAAGAGCTCACTAATTATTTAACATGAGAAACCCGTTTCAATTATTACCAGTTGGGCTTCCCGCTAAAGCGCAGCATGTTGACTGACGAAGTGAGGCAAGCTATGGATAAACACCAGGTGACTAATATGTGCTTCTTCGATTTCAGCAGGACTTTCGATACTGTCTACTTCGACTTCTACGCTAAAACCTCAGTTCAAAATTTTTCATAAAGCGCTCTAGAGCGTTTCCATTCATACCATTCGTCACGCCAATAGTGTGTAATGAAAGAAAGAAACGGTCGTAAAGGAAATATTTGTACCAGGGATCCCGCGTGGACTAGTACTCGAATCATTTCCTTTCTCATTATGTGTTATTGTTCTCCCATTGCAAATATCATCTATACGCCGACGATATTCTGTTTTCTCTATGTGCAAGTCCTCCAAACGTTTCCGCGACCGGCCGGCCGATGGGGCCGAGTGGTTCTAGGCGCTTTAGTCTGGAATCTCTTACATCATAATCTCTGAATAGCACAGAAATAACCTTTCATTTTTCTGCAAAGAACATTGGTAATTCTGGAACATCATTTAGACTGAGCCGAAAACACGACTACAATATGTAAGAAGGTATCAGAGTAACTTCACTCATTACAGAACTATTAAGAATATTTTCCTTTCGTGGTTAAAAAGAAGCTCGCAGACACTCTAATATTCCCCGTGCTTGGCTATGTGATACCATTCCCCAAGGACTTTCCTAGATAAAAGTTCACGCAGGCCGAACTGATGATGAATGCTTGTGTACATACATCTGTGGTATAGGCTTTTCCGACCGTGCCACATGAGCCTAATATCAGTTATCATAGCTACTTGCCGAGATACTAAATATTGGTTACCTATGTCAGTATTACATAATTCATTACAATTTTTTATCTCATGGCAATTTTCCTTTCAGTGCCATGACTAGTGCCTTATGAATGGAGATGTTCATGCTACATTTAGAAGCTAATGAATGATAAAAGGTGGTTTGAAAATAATATTTGTTTTCTGGAATTATTATTTGCCTATTAAATATTATTTTTTGATCTTTATACTGAAGTTATTAATTTGTTTCCAATCCTGAAATATAATATTACTGAAGACAGTTAAGGATTAGATAACTGAATCTAGTAAGAAGTGAAACCTTCTGAAACTCATCAACGAGAAAAATTCCCAATAAGGAACACTTCGAATCAAAGAGACAGACAAGATGTGCATGCATTATGAGATGTGTAGTGGAAGAAAAGTTTAGTAGAACTATTGACGGATGGAAAAATTAAGAAGGGCATGCAGGAATACTCCAAGACAAAAAAATCGGTAGATGTGATGCACCAAAAGGTCTGGGTGTCTGATAAGAAACTTTCAATGTGAGTGAGCGTTATGTTGGAAATGCTGTCGTCGGTGAGTTCTAAAAGTTGACAGTCCTGGAGAAATGTTCCATCTAATGTGCGAAGCTATCGAAAGAGTAAGTGACTCGACAATTGCCATTTTTTCGAGAACTCTATGAAGTTACAGAGGACGGATGACGTGAACAGAGGCTAAGTTTTGTTGTTGATAACAGATGGTACTTTATACATGGATAAAGTAGGGAACGAGTTTTGGATTTTCTACTCTAGTATAGTGCACGACATTTCTCTTGCAGATGCGTTACACAGATTTCCAGAAAATGTGTGACTAGATTACCCTATTGTTGACAAATTAATTTCCTGTGGCAAGGAAATCTATGTGGACGCTCCGTTATGGGTGCAGAAATTCAGTTAACTAGCATCTTCATTGTACCTCTCCCATAGGCCTGTTCTTACACGATGGGGTTCTTCGTTGGATGCTGGTAAGCATTACTGCACCAACTACACCAAAACATAAGTCAGTCCTTTGCATGCTTGACAGCAGTGAATTAAGAGCTACCACAACTGTGAAAGAGGCGTTTAAAGATACCTTGTCTGGAAACATGCTTCACTTAAGCACCAACTTTCCAGTATTATCAAAAGCCATCGTATGACTGGAAGCTGTTGGTACATAATTGTGTAATGCCGTGGATACCGTGCAACAAGTGCATAGTGAGCTGAATCGTGCTTCTATTCATGTTGCTGACGAGCTGAACAAAAAATTGCAAAGTGTTCTCCAAGGGAATTCCGGGTATTCTACAAAGTGCATAATTTGAGACATTCTGTCTGGGAGTGCCACAACGTTTGAAAGCAATGAACCAAAGCTAGCCTGGCGTGATCTCACCATCTTCAGACACCCTCCTGTAACGCCCTGAGATTTTTCCAGGGACAAAACTACCCTCAGCGACAGCAGTACGTCTTTGAAAACGGGAAACCTGGAAATGCAATTTGTGCTCAAGTGCAGCTCTGCTTAAACTGAGGAGTGACAGGACTTATTAACCAATGTAATGAAGTAATGAACTGAAAGGTCGATACCAGGAATACTTCAAACAAGTGGTGTGCAGTAGTAAAAATATGGTTATGTTGTTTGTTAGGCGTTATTGTTTTTCACTGTGATTGGTGTTTTCATGAGACACATAAAGACATTTAAAGCATAAGCGCTAGTTAGTTTCGAACGCTGCAGAAAGTAAGTACCGTTCTTACAATTTGTTCAGAAGAGAATTTTGTACTACTGGTATCCACTAGAGTTTCACCTGTAGTTAGGACTCTGCCCGGGGCCATCATGATTTCAGCCGGCACGGTCAGAGCGTTAGTCTCCCTCTGTAATAATAATAATATTACAAAAAACTGAGTTAATGAAACGACGATGAACTTGAACAAGCGTCATTAGCCGTCCGCGCAACAATAACGAACAAAATAAGGTTAAGGAATAGGGGGTAGCGTCTTTGATCCATAATCAAAACATCTTCGTTCCCGGGTTCGAACCCCGCCGCTGATTAAATTTTGATTACTAATCACCATTGGTGGCCTAAGACCCTCGGCATAAGCAGTAATCCTTTATCCTGAAGACGGCCTTGTCAAAGAGGCCGGAGGAACGGACAGAGGTTCACGGTACACTCTTGTCATATGGGTGGAAAACTGAGCCTGAACGTGGAAGAATCAACAATGATCAACGCCATAAGGATGCAGAAGGCAATGGGAACCACTCCATTAAAGTCACGTAACGTGTATCCACAGGATATGTGGCCTGTAATTGAAGAAGTGCAATCATCATCTCTCCATTGGCAAAAGATTCCATAATAGTCCCCCATTCGGATCTCTGGGAGGGTACTGCTGAAGTGGAGGTTACCGTGAGAAGAAGACTTGAATGCTAAACGAAAGGATAACGGCCTACGAGTCCGGGCGTGGAATTTCAGAAGCTTGACCATGTTAAGGAAAGCAGAAATTTGAAAATTGACATTTAAAGGCTCAATCTAGATATAGTAGGGGTCAGTGAAGTGAAGTGGAATGAAAACAAGAATATCTGTTCAAATGAGTATAGGGTAATATCAACAGCAGCAGAAAATGGAATAACGGGAGTAGGATTCGTTATGAATAACTTCTTATTCATACAGGGCATACACTGTGCTATTGTGAACAGTTCAGTGATGGGTCTGTTCTTCTCAGAATCGAAAGCAAACCAACACCTATAACGATACTTCAGGCATATATGCCGACGTAGCAAGCTGAAGATGAAGAGATAGAAAAATTGTATGAGGATACTGAAAGGGTAATACAGTATGTAAAGCGATATGAAAATGTAATAGTCATGGGAGACTGGAATGCAGTTGCAGGAAAGGAGTAGAAGAAAAGATAACAGGAGAATATGGACTTGGCACAGGCAATGAGAGAGGAGAAAGACTAATAGAGTTCTGTAACAAGTTGCAGCTAGTAATAGCAAATACTCTGTTCAGGAATCACAAGTGGAGGAGGTATAGTTGAGAAAGGCGGGGTGATACGGGAAGATTAATTTTTCAGTTAGATTACATTATGGTCATATAGATATTCCGAAATCAGATACTGGATTTTAAGGTCTGCCGATGAGCAGTTATCGACTCAGATGACAATATAGTAGTGATGAAGAGTAGGCTCAAGTTTAAAACATTAGAGAGGAAGAATCAATATGCAAAGAAGTGGGATATGGAAGTACTAAGGAATGACGAGATATGGTTGAAATTAACTAAGGCCATAGATACAGCAATAAGGAATCTCTCTGTTGGCTGTACGGTTGAAGAGGAATATACATCTCTAAAAAGGGCCATCACTGAAGCTTGGAAAGAAAACATAGGTACAAACAGTAACTGTGAAGAAACCATGGGTAAAAGAAGAAATACTTCAATTGACCAATGGAAGGAGGATGTACAGAAATGTTCCGTGAAACTCAGTAATACAAAAATACAAGTCACTGAGGAATTAAAAAAATTGGAAGTGCTGGGAAGCTAAGACCAAATGATTGCAGGAAAAATGTGAAGAACTATTATTGAAAGGACGGACTAAGCATACAGGAAAGCCGAAACAACCTTCGGGGACATTGAAAGCAAGGGTGATAACATTAAGAGAGAAACGGGAATTCCTCAAATGCAAAGGAGAGAGCGGATAGGTGGAAAGAAGGTACTGAAAAACTCTATGAGGGGAAAGATTAGTCTTACGTGACAGAAAAAGAAGATCGATTTAGAAGATGTTGGGGATCCAATATTAGAATCAGAATTTAAAAGAACATGTGAAGATCTAATATCAAATAAGACAAAAGGGATGGATAAAATCCATCAGAATTTCTAAAATCATTGGGGAAACTGGCAACAAAACGACTATTCACATTGGTATGTAGAATGTACGAGTCTGGCGACTTACTATTTGACTTTTGGAAAAGCATTATCCATACAATTACGAAGATAGCAAAAGCTGACAAGTGCGAGAATTATTGCACAATCAGCTTAACAGCTCATGCATCGAAGCTGCTTACAAGAATAATATACAGAATAATGGAAAACAAAATTTAGAATGCGCTAGGTGACGATCAGTTTGGCTTTAGGAAAAGTAAAGGCACGAGAGACACAATTCTGACATTGCGGTTAATAACGGAAGCAAGACCAAAGAAAAATCAAGACACGTTCATAGGATTTGTCGACCTGGAAAAAGCGCTCGACAATGTAAAATGGTTCAAGCTGTTCGAAATTCAGAAAAAAGTAGGGGTAAGCTATATGCAGAGACGGGTCACGTACAATATGTACAACAAACAAGAGGAAATAATAATAGTGGACGACCAAGAAAGAAGTGCTCGTATTAAAAAGGGTATAAGACAAGGATGTAGCCTTTAGCCCTTACTGTCCAATCTATACATCGAGGAAGCAATGATGGAAATAAAGGAATGATTCAGGAGTGGAATTAAAATTCAAAGAGAAAGTATATCAGTGATTCACTTCACTGATGACATTGCCGTTCTGAGTGAAAGTGGAGAAGAATTACATGGTCTGCTGAGCTGAATCAATGGTCTAATAGGTACAGTGTATGGAGTGAAAGTAGATAGAAGAAAAACGAAGGTAATGAGGAGTAATAGAAATGAGAACAGCGAGAAACTGAACATCAAGATTGATGGTCACGAAATAGATGAAATTAAGAAATTCTGTTACGTAGGCAGTAAAATAACCAATGACGGACGGAACAAGGAGAACATCAAAAGCAGACTATCAATGGCAAAGAGGGCATTTCTGGCCAAGAGAAGTCTACTAATATCAAATACCGGTCTTAATTTGAGGATGAAATTTCTGAGAATGTACGTTTGCAGTACAGCATTGTATGGTAGTGTAACATGGACAGTGGGAAATCCGGAACAGAAGAGAATCGAAGCATTTGAGATGTGGCGCTACAGACAAATGCTTAAAATAAGGTGGACTGATAAGATAAGGGATGAGGAAGTTCTACTTGGAATCAGAGAGGAAAGGAATATGTGGAAAACACCGATAAGTAGAAGGGACAGGGTGATAGGACACCTGTGAAGACATGAGGGAATGACTTCCGTGATACTAGAGGGAACTGTAAAGGGGAAAAACTGTAGAGGAAGACAGAAATTGGAATACATCCGGCAAATAATACAGTGCTGGCCTGAAATGAAAATGTTAGCACAGGAGAGGGATTCGTGGCGGGCTGCATCAAACCAGTGAAAACATTGATGACCAAATACAAGTGTTCACTACGTGAATTAGAATTATAGTTAAATAATGATTGTCTTTATGCAGTAGCGTCGTCTCGTGTTCGATTCTGTGCCATTACTCATTTTATCATCCCTCAGCAATGGCATCTAAAGACTTTGGATGAAAGTAAGTCGCCCTAATCCTGTAAATAGCCTCTCTAGAGAGGGCAGCTGAGGGATAGAGGTTCAGGGTGCTCTCTTTACCTTGGATGAGAAACTGTCCCTAAACAAGGGAAGTGGCAATGATCAACGGAACGGTGCTACAAAAGACAATGGAAATCATTGCATTAAGGAATTATGGTGTACTTACAGTGTGAATCCCCTCCAATTGTGCCCAGAAATTTGAAAAAGTGTCGTGATGGTCCCTCCATTGGCAAAAGATTCCGTATTGGTTCGGATCTGTGTGAGGGATCTGCCAGGAGACAGTTATGTGAAAGAAACTGAAACAACGACGTGGTAACATTGCTCTGTTGGATCGTGGAATGTATGAACGTAAGAAACGTCAAAAATATGCTTAACAGCTCTCACATCGAAGCTACGAACAAGAATAATGCACAGACGAATAGAGAAGAAAACAGACTGTCTTTTAGATGACGTCCATTATACTTTAAGGAAAGCTGAAGACAGTTTTAAGCTTGCACTTCGTTGTGGAAGTAGCACTTAAGGAGAGACACATTGACAGAGTTTGCCGACCTGAAAGTACTGTTGTACTCTGTGAAAGCGAGAGAGAATTACAGGACGTATTTATTGAAATGAACGAAATCACGTGGCGTAGTAGAAAGGAGATTAGTGATAAGTTTTACTCCAAAATATGGGATGGCGAAGTTAAGGAATTCCGTTATCTTGCAGGAAAAATATGATACGACCAACGAAGCAAGGCGGACATAAACAGGAGGCTAAAGAGGCAAAGACAGAAATTATGGCCGGAAGTAGTCAATGGGTATCGAACGTTAGTCTTGTTTTGAAGACGTGACCGCCTCCGTAGCTTAGTGTTAGAGTTACCGCTTACCACGCAGAGGGGCCGGGTTCGATTCTCGTCAGGCGACAGGGTGTTGTGTGACCTTCATCATCATTGACTCGCAATTCGCCGATGTGGCGTCACCTAAAAAAGGACTAGCAATACGGCGGCCGAATTCCCCCGAATGGGGTCCAAGGCCAACAATGCCATACCATCATTTCCCTTATGAAGAAAAACTTTCTTAGAATGTACGATCGGAACAAATCATTTTTATGTTCAGCTTGAGATATGGGGATATGAGAAAATAAGAGGCTCGAACTGTTTGATTTCTTGTGCTACAATACAACGTTAAAAATTAAATTGGCTGATACGAAATAAGAAGTTTTTCCACAGGGTGGCGAGGAAGCAACATGAGTAGAGTATTGAGAAGAAAGGACTAAATGATATGACATGTCTTAGGACGTGAAGGAATAACCTCCTGTGGGATCTGTAGACGGTAGAAAGTAGTAAGTGTAGAAAGTAGTAAGGGTATAAAGTAGTAAGGGTATAAAGTAGTAAGGGTAGACTGACACTGATAATCAATAACAACAAATGAGGTAATTCGGCAAATTTCTTTCCTTGTTCAGTGAGTTATGTTCGTACTACACTACGGGAAAAATCTGGCTGGAAAGTTGTCGCCGGCCACGGTGGCCGAGCGGTTCTAGGCGTTTCAGGTCGGAACCGTGCGAACGCTACGGTCGCAGGTTCGAATCCTGCCTCGGAAATGGATGTGTGTGACGCCCTTAGGTTTGTTAGGTTTAATTAGTTCTAAGTTCTAGGGGACTGATGTTCTCAGATGTTAAGTCCCATAATGCTCAGAGACATTTGAACGATTTGGAAAGTTGACGTCGATTTTGACCCGATGGCGGAATACGCTGCCTAGGGAATTGTATATGCACTGACAATAATTTCAACATCGTTCCGTAACAGGTAGCCTAGTGGCGTAGCGACCAGAGCGCCTTCTATGTCTCTCCTTTATCTAATATGGAATGCTAACTGCCAAAAGGCTCAGTGTGGAGCAAGCATGTGAAGCAAGCAGGAAACCACGCCACGGAGGCGCAATCGTACACGCTGCCGCCATAGTTTGAAAGGCATCAAACTGTGGCCTTCCAACTGGCGGGATGGTCTTTTCGGAGAATTGTAATACGAAATGAATATTCGGCAACGATGGTGGTATCAGTGGTCACATGAACATTCTCACACCCGTAGGCAAGGTCCTGGATGTCCACACACCATAGACGTCCGCCACGATCCTCGTAATTTGAGGGTGGCAATGGCTGGTCGCACAGCTAACACAGCACAGATAGGAGGGCTTGTTGAGCCGAGACTGGTCAACACCAACTGTTGCGGACCGGTTATTACTAGTTTGGCGACTTACAGGCACCCCTCCAGTCCTCCTTCCACTCATGCGTTACATCGACCTCTACCGATCGACTGGTCCGCCATGGATCACCTGGAAGATGAGATGGAGCACCGTGGTCTTCAGCGATGAAAGTATATTTTGCCTGAAGTGATTTTCGATTGCACGTATGACGTAGACCTGGTGAGCGCCAACTCTTAGAGCGCATTCGTCCAAGACACGCTGACCCCACCATACGCCTTATGGACTGAGGTGAGATAAGGCCCAACTCCCGTTCATCTTTGGCATTTCTGGAGGGGAAGCTAACCAGCGCTCGGTACGTGCAGAATGTTGTTAGGCCTTTTTTTTGGCGTTCTTGTTCTTCCAGCAGAATAATGCTTCCCCATACACTGCTCAGCAAGACGTGCAGCGTCTTTCCTGGCTAGCGTGGTTTCAGGACTTTAGTCCAATCGAGTACATGTAGGTAGGATACGATGGGCTAAACGTGAGTCGTTCGACTTGGAAACCAAAAACTCTCACCATGAACAGATTGAGCACGTATGTCAAAACGAATCACAGGGCAGTAATCGCCTTCTGTATGATCGACTGGGTACCAGAGTTAAGGGCCCTACACTGGCGATGTGAAGGCTATGCTATGTAATAATACTTATTTTTAGCAATGATCGATACCTAGTACCTCGGAACTGCTTGTGCTATCGATCTCTAAGTGTAATCATGTCATTTACTCTATATTCACTGTTGGAAGCATAAATTTTGAGCGAACTGGAAACCTCTTAAAGTTAAAGGGTTTGTTCCGGCACTTTGTATGTTGCTTGTTGTTGTGATCCTCAGTCCGAAGACTGAATTGATTTCAGGACTTTAGTCCAATCGAGTACATGTAGGTAGGATACGATGGGCTAAACGTGAGTCGTTCGACTTGGAAACCAAAAACTCTCACCATGAACAGATTGAGCACGTATGTCAAAACGAATCACAGGGCAGTAATCGCCTTCTGTATGATCGACTGGGTACCAGAGTTAAGGGCCCTACATTGGCGCTGTGAAGGATATGCTATGTAATAATACTTATTTTTAGCAATGATCGATACCTAGTACCTCGGAACTGCTTGTGCTATCGATCTCTAAGTGTAATCATGTCATTTACTCTATATTCACTGTTGGAAGCATAAATTTTGAGCGAACTGGAAACCTCTTAAAGTTAAAGGGTTTGTTCCGGCACTTTGTATGTTGCTTGTTGTTGTGATCCTCAATCCGAAGACTGAATTGATTCAGCTCTCCATGCTACTTTATTTTGTGCCATCCTCTTCGTCTTTCCGTATTCATCGCTTGGTCTCCCTCTAGGATTTTTAACTCCCTCCACCCAGACTCCCTTCACACACTAAATCAGTGTCACTAATTGTTTCAGTATGTGTCCAGTTCCTCTTTTTGGTCCGGTTGTGCTACAAATTTCTGGTCTCTCTAATTCTATTCAGTGCCTCCACATTATTTACGTGATAGACCCATCTAAACTTCAGCATTCTTATGTAACATCCCATTCCGAAAGCTTCTATTCTCTTTTCATCTCAACTGTTTGTCGTCAATGTTTCAGTATCATACATCATAGCTACACTCCAGACAAATATCTGTAGAAAAAACCTCCTAACAATTAAATCTATATATGATGTTAACAAATTTCCCACCTTCAGAAATGCTTTTATTGTCATTCTCAGATTGCGTTTTACATCCTCTCCACTTCGTCATCAGTTATTTTGCTGCCGAAATAGCAAAGATCAGCTACTGCCTTAAGCGTCTCGTTTCCTGATCTGTTTATCTGAGTATCACCTATTTAATTAGCCGGCCATGTGGCCGAGTGTTTCTAGGCGCTTAAATCCGGAACCGCCTGACTGCTACGGTCGCAGGTTCTAATCCTGCCTTGGGCATGGATGTGTGTGATGTCCTTAGGTTACTTAGGTTTAAGTAGTTCCAAGTTCTAGGGGACTGATGACCTCAGATGTTGAGTCCCATAGTGCTCGGAACCATTTGAACCATTTGAACATATTTCATTTGACTATATTCCATTATGTTTGTTTTGGTTTTGTTGATATATTCTCATCTGAAGACAATGTTCATTCCGTTCAATGCTCTTCCAAGTCCTTAGGTGACAGTGGCAGAATTTCAGTGTCAAACGCCAATCTCAAAGTTTTTATTTCTTCTCTCTGAACTTCAATTCCTATTGCAAAATTTTCTTTGTTTTCCTTTAGTGCTTGTTGAATGTATATATAGATTCACATCGGAGATAGGCTAGAGCCCTGTCTCACTCTCTCGTTGACTACCGCTACCTTCGACTGATAAATGCAGGTGGGCTTATACCAGATTTCCCTTCTTCTGTAGAGATATAGTGTAGCCATTTCGCAACCATGAATTATTAAACTGATAGTTCCTTAAATTTCACACCTGTCAGCAACTGCTTTCTTTGCAATTGGAATTACTACATCCTTCTTGAAGTCTGAGGCATTTCGCATATATCTTATATCTTATACACCAGGTAACAGAGTTTTCTCACGGCTGGCTCTCCCATGGCTATCAGCGGGTCTAACGGAATATTGTGTACCTTCGGGACCATGTTTCCACTTAGATATTTATCAGCTTCGTCAAATTCTTCTCTCAGTACCATATTCCCCATACCATCTTTGTCTACGTCTTCTACCATTTTCCATAATATTGTTTTAAAGTTCTTCTCCCTTGTATACAAACTCTGTATGCTCCTTTCACATTTCTCTTCTTTGCTTGGGACTAGTTTTCCATCTTAGCTCTTGACATTCATACAGCTGCTCCCCAAGGCGTTATCTATCTTTCCCATACTCACATATGCTTCTAAAACTTTACATTCGTTGTCTAGCCATTCCTGCTTAGCAATTTCGCATTTTCTGTCAATCTCATATTTGAAATGTCAATATTCCCTTCGCCTGCTTCATTTGCAACATTGTTAAACTTTCTCCTTTCATCAGTTGGAGTAGCCAATGCTTTCTACTGAGCCTTGTCTTTTTACCTACTTGATATTCTGCTGCCTTCACCATTTCAGCTCTTAACGTTCCCCGTTGATCTTCTACTGTACCCTTTCCCCTGTTATGGACAACAGTAGCTTAATTCTTCCTCTGAAAATCTCAACAATCTCTGCTAGTTTCAGCTGATCCAGATCCCATTTCCTTAATTTTCTACCTTTATTCTATTTCTTCAGTTTTAGTCTTCACTGTGGCACGCATGCCGCCCTACCGACGGCAAGGTTCATGAATGTTGGGTGGGGGAGGGGAGGGGGCGGAGGGCAAAAGATTATCTTCTACTTTTTCAATTTTATACTCAAGTGTAATTCTACACTTGGAAACTAGTGAACTGTCTAAATTTCATCCTTTGCGAACAGTACATTTGTGAACAAAATATATTTCCGTAAATATGCTGTGTTCTTCAATTTGAGAATACGAAAAGTGCATTGTGTATTCATTTTGAGGAAGAATTGGACTGAATAGTAACTATTTACTAGAAATCCTGATACGTTAGTGATAGAAATTGTAGCACTATTGTACACACCCGGCAACTCTGCCAAGTATACATTTGCTGTTATCAATACTACCACAACACATCTGGAATAACGGGTCTACAGGAGTACTACTTACTGGTAATTCCGGTAATGCCTGGTAGTAATGCCCATCGAATCAAATTTCCTTAACGGCCGATGTAATGGGAATTGCATCATTGCTTTACGTCACAAAAGGCTACGGCTCCTCCTCAGCGCCGAGAAATTTATACACGCGATAAAAGGGAGGAGAGCTCGTGATAGAAATGCAAAGCAGCTGGGGTGGAAGCGGTATACAAATTGGCGACGGCGTCCAGCCGGATGCGAGCTTACGTCATGCGTGTCGGGCCACGCCCACTGTTCACTGGATGGAAGGGGCCGATGGGAGCGCGGGGAACCCCCCAGGGCGGCGTGCGTCGTGTCAACAGTAATATCTCGTCCCGAGCTGCTCCACCCACGCCCCTCCATCGCAGTGGAATGACAACCGGGTCATCCGCTATTACACAGACACTTAAGCTCTCTTCTATGGTTTATCTGGACTCCGTGAAACAATGAAGCAAGACTCACGAACACAAGAGCGTTAATCGCTGCCGGTGTGCGTAGCACGCTGCTCGTAAATGTGACGTAATGTTTGCCAACGGTGGCTTCGCAAATGAAAGGTGTCAGGACTGTTGCTTTTGGTAACCAGGGCGTGAATCACATCCGGCAGATGTTCCTGCAGCCTAATGCAACACATTACGCGCCCAAGGCCTGCTTGACACCATGTAGGTGGCAGCAGATGGTCTGTGTTATGTTAACAAACATCATTGCGGGTAATGTGTTGCATGCATTTGCACGGTGAGCTGCAACTTCGTATGCTTGGCCGCTGCTCCTCTGAGCTGTAGCGCATAGGAACAGAATGCAGGTAACGTATTTGTGCATAAGATTAGCAGGCACTTAATTGCTGAAGATAGCCGAAACCGTAACAAGAAATATAGTTGCAAAGAAATGGTGCTTAATGTTGATATTTCTCAAAAGTCGGAGTGATTAAAATAGTCGTATCATCTGTAACTAATTTTCAGTCCATTGCAGGTGCGACTAGTATATAGAAACGTTACAAAAAGAACTAGTGGAGAAACCCGGCATTGCTCAGGTATAGATATATAACATGTGCCACGCAGCATTTGGCCTTATGCTTAACGTTATGACGTCATATCCCCCGAACTATGTGACCTACAGTGATATAATCTTGTAGGTACATTCAGCGGTATATGTGAATACTGTCTGCAAATTTTTTTGCGAATGGAGCTGATAGCAACGATGCTGCGCTTCTCACGTATCTCACTGTTCACGACATCATACCTACTCAGCTATGTGCTGTACTATGATATAAGTTACGAGCTATATTCAGTGGTATAAGTGCGTACTGCCGGCAAAATGTGTCGCGACTATAATTAGTTGTAACGAATTAATCAATTATAACGTCGTGCCTCACACGCTACATTCACTGCGTGAACAGCGAAAAGTACTAAGCGATAAATATTTTTCCTTTCATCATTTTGTAGGGCTTGTCAGCGGGAAGAAATTTTATAAACGGTTGAATTTATGTGTTAAGTCTGTTGCAAGTTGCTAAATGCTCTCTTCCTGAAATACTGAATGAATAAAGATTAGAAATTCACGCGTCACACGGTACGCTTCTTTTGCATCCCTTTGGTAGGTTAGGTAGGTGGTTCATAATCTCACGGCGGTTGTTGCCTGACAGTAAGGTACGTATGTACAAATTTTGTATGGAAATGTGTCAGTTGTTGAGGAGATGTGGACCATGCACACACACACACACACACACACACACACACACACACACTCACACACACACACACACACACGCACACACACATGCTTTATATCGAGAGACGTAGCTTACATGACATAGCCCTCAACGCTGTAAAAAGACAATACTCGTATCCAGCTGCCCATTATGGGCGAGCGGTTCTAGGCGCTTCAGTCTGGAACCGAACGACCGCTACGGCCTCAGGTTCGAATCCTGCCTCGGGCATGGATATCTCAAATGTTAAGTCCCGTAGTGTTCAGAGCCATTCGAACAATTTTTGAACTCATATCCATAAACGTGCGGAAACAAAAGTTTTATTAAAATGTGGGCCATTTTACTTGTGTTGTTCAGCACACAGTAATGTGGGCTCTTCTCCACTTGAAGTTCATTGTTCATTTGCTATTGTTAATGATCTAGTGTGAACAAATCATGGACTCTGGGGAACTCAAAATAGAAGACGTTTGGTGCGATATACATGTAGTGCAGTGGGAAACGTTGAATATTGTGTTCACCGATGAGGAGTGAAGATGTCCTCCTCAGCATAGAAGAATAAAGAAACGTACGGGAAACACTGATAAAAAAAGGGACTTCATGATAAGACCTGTGTTGAAATATCTGGAAATAACTTCCATGCTACCAAAAGGAGATATAGAGGGTAAAAGCAGTAGAGGAAGACACATATTGCGATACAACCGACATATAAGTGACAATTAAGGTGCAAGATCTAATTTGAGTAGAAGCAGTAGTCCCACGAGATAAATTCGCCGTGCGCCACATTAAAACACTCGAGCGCTTATTCACCCTACTTATTGCAGAGACTGCTGTGCAAATGTTAACACGAGACATTTCAAACGACTAGAGCGCTAAATGTCCGCATACCTTCCATTTTCAAGGAAGATGGTATTCACTCAGCATGGAATAACAAATTACCACTGATACCACTTGGGGACAGGTGCAATTCTTCGAGCGATAGTAGAAGTGTGTCATCAGGGTCCCTTCATTATCAACTTGTGGGCGAGGATTGTTGGTGACAAATTCGTAGGAACGTACATTTTGTAGCATACATAAACGAATGCTATTCGTTAGTAATTCTTTCGAAATTTACGGATTGATTTATCTGAAAACGACATGGTCATGATGGGCCTCGCCATTTTCTTGTCGACTGTCTACGAGGACTACGTCAACGACGGGATTTTAAATATTAAATTTCCTTCATTTCTTATCATTCTGTAATGAACATTTCTGAAAATATCTAGCAGTTCGTGGTCTTCTGGTTAGGTTGCTGACTTTCTATTTCGGGAGCATGGGTTCGATTTCCGCCCGGGTGATGGGATTTTTCCGCTCGGGATTGGCTGTAAGTGTTATCCTCATCATCATTTCGTCACCACCGATGCGCAAGTTACCAAAGTGCGGTAAAACAAATCGGTTTCCGCCATGTGGCCAAACAAGGCCCATGGGTTTTCCCCGATCAACAATACCACACGACCGTTTCATTTTTGGTAATATCTGGTACCAAGACGCAACTGTCAGTGTAATAATCCTCAAAAAAAAAGTCGAAGTATCGAATCTTAGTAAACTTTCCTTTCATCTCTCGTTGCTCCTTATTTCCGCCAGCATCCTTCTGTTGTAAATCTATTCATCCCATCTCACTCTACATCTTATCTCACTCCTGTTGCAGAAGACCTACACTGATCGGCTAGAACTTTATAACCACCAACTTACTGTCGATATAAAGCCGTCGAGGCTATAGCATCGTCACTTGTCGATGAATAACTGCTAGTCAGACACATGCACGGTGCATGTAGTATCAGTGAGCCTGCTTCCGTGTGTAGAATGAGTTTGACCGTGGGCAGATTGTGATGGCCTGGAGACGCGTTACGAGCATTTCGGAAACTGCATGACTTGTCCAGACCTCGTGGTGTTGGGTGGCCACCCCTCATTACAGGTGAAGGAATTCGTAGGCTCGGCATTCCGATGAAACAGGGCAGGCGGCGAACTGTGGCATAACTAACATCATACTTCAATACTGGGCAAACTACAAGTGTGCCTGTGCACTGCACTCGGTTACCACCTCCTTTCCCTGTTCCTAAGACGCAAACGCGAAGGCTCTGCTATTCTGGTCAGGTGAAACAATGGAGGTGATGCCATGGAGAACTGCACTAAGCCGGCCAGTGTGGCCGAGCGGTTCTAGGAGCTTCAGTCTGGAACCGCAGGACCGCTACGGTCGCAGGTTCGAATTCTGCCTCGGGCATGGATGTGTGTGATGTCCTTATGTTAGTTAGGTTTAAGTAGTTCTAAGTTCTAGGGGACTGATGACCTCATATTTTAAGTCCCAAGTAGTCAGAGAAATTTGAACCATTTTTTGAACTGCTCTAACAAATCTTAGGATTGGAGACCACAAAAACAACAGCAGCTTTGCTCTGCGAAACATCCTTGTGTGTATGTCGAACTGCGTATTTTGTACAGTTGGTATTTATGAATGACTACTCGAAGGACGGTGATTCTAGAAAACGGTGTGGTATGACTATTGTGAATCCCGGTTGCAGCATAAAGATTTCCAAACCAAAATTTTAATGAAGAAGATAACACCGTTGAGTATTCAAAAATGTTCAAATGTGTGTGAATTCCTAACGGATCAAACTGGGTAGGTCATCGGTCTATAGAGTTAGACACAAACGTAAAGTAACATATGCTAACAACATTTCACACACCCATGCCCGAGAGAGAACTCGAACCTCCCGCGGGAGAGGCTGCGCGTGGACACTCCGCGTGGCAGTCGAGTATTGTCAAATTTTATTTTGCTGTCACTAAATGAGAAACACTACGATGGAAAATTGTGTTGGGAAAGTTACAAGCCAGTATACAATGAAGGAAATATCCATCGTATGCCTTGTAAATAGGAGCAGGGTGGAAGTATTGAGGAACTTAAAAGAGGGCTGGGTGAAGTACAGTTTGAAAAGCTGGTTTCTGATCCAAGATACAAATTACAGGACATAAAAAATAAACCACTGTCTTCTAAAACTAACGTTACAGTGACATCGGATAGGGCATTTTTGTGACCTTATCGCCTTTATTTTCACTTTTGTAATAGTTATCAAATAACTCTGCTTTCTGAGCCGGTTATTCTTTACTTTAGACGTAAAAACAGTACTTTACCATTTATCTTTGCTAGGTTTCTCAAATATCGAAGTTTCTCCTTTCGGTCCCCTGGCGAACTTGTAGTAAGAATTCCAATATCTATTCCAGAATAAGCTTCTAGATGCGGACACAAAGTGAAAGTTAAGTAGCCTTACACAGAGACGATGCTAACGTCTATGATTTTTCCTCATCTTTCATGATCTATTACGCAGTAAGACAAATATCCATGTCACATGTAGGTTACTTTCGTTACATTGCTTATTTTGTTGGAATGTGTTAGCTGCAATAGGATATCGCTTTCCCTTTTCTCCTTGAACGCAATGTCCATGCATAACTTATGGTTTACAGAGACTGTTCTTCAGTTTTCAGCAAATAAGAAATTTTCTGTGGAATTCAAACGTTCCATAAATTTTTCCAAGACTATACCCGTGTTGGTTGCCCGAAAGCTGCGATTGCAGATGTAAACATTGAGAAAGTTCAGGAATGGTACTGTGCTATAGAAGATGGAGGATGTATTGAACAGCACGGCAGAAAAAGGGGTACAGTGCATTTTAACGTTTATTTAACTACGAGAGTACTGTGTGCAAGACGAAAAATTTGTTGAAAGAGGACTTGTAGTACTTTTAAAAACGTACTCAACAATTTCAATGCCATTTAGAAGACAGTCTATCCAATTTCATTTACGATTTGTTATTGTGGTGTAAGCGACAGCCCACTGCTTCCTACCAAAAATAAAACATTAATGATAGCCTCGGGTAGAGGGGTAGGTCCCCATACCAGAAGCGGAGAAGTAAAATCAACCTGAAGCGAAGACGACGTGACCAGTGCTTCCTTCGATATTGGACTGATTATTGATACAAGTTCCCTGGTTAACAGTAATAAGTTAACGGTCGAATTTTGTGCAACTGTCAACTTTTGCTGAAAAAAAATTAATATTCTACCTAGAGAACAAAAGGGAAAAATTATACTACTTAAGGATGAAGCAGTGTAATGTGTTCCATTCAAACGGGTATGCTGACTCTGGCGTCAAAACTTCCATTTTGTGACAGTGCTTCAGCAAAGTGAAATTTTCCCTAATGTTTCTTTTCGCATTGTTGCTCTGACAATAATAAAACGAAGAGCTCTGATGTACAAATTGTGAACACTCACAGTATTCGCTACAATTTTCACACTTCTCCTCCCATCTACTTCCAGAAAATTCAACTAGTTCAGCAAAGAGGTTCAATCACCACACTAAGTTTTTATGGGCAGTGAAAAAGAAACTCAGATTTGGGAATGGAATTGACATAGTAGTCCACCAGTGAACCAAGTGCTACTGAAACACTGAAAACAAGCCGTTATTTTTTGTGGAACGCAAGATTTTCATCTTGCTCTTATGTGGCCTAATTTAACCTGACAGTTTTACTACCATATGACTGAAAAATTGATGACTTTTGTTGTCTGTGCTCAGGTCGTAGAGATATCTGGCGAAACTTTCTGTTTCTTATTGTCTTGCTTTCACAATAACTCTGTTACCTGTCGTATGTCTTCCAAATCGCAGCCTGTTTCCATTTTACATTATTGATTGATACAATTTCAGCAACCTAACACTTTTTTATTTAAATGAGTGTGTCTGTACTTAAATTGCAAAATGACTGAGAAGATCAAACTTCTGCGTTATTTGATTCTGAAACAGCTGAGTAAACCTGAACGTACTGAGCCTACTTTCTCTTTACTTTTTCGTATCTTGTCAACAGTGAGACCCAATATTTTAGCGCAACGCAATCTGGCTGCACAAAAAAATTGCAACCTGACTTCAAATAATAAATTCAAAAGAATGGCCCTGACTAAACGGAACGTCAATACCACCAGCTAAATAAAAGATTCTAACTCCTAAAGCCACTAAATACCAATATGCATGTTGTTAGCAAAGGAAAGATTTTTGCCTTAATAATGGGACATCCAGCTCAGACATGAATATAAATCGTCATTGACATCCAGTACAAAGATAAATGATAATAATTCTCAGTCTCCAAGTCGGATACTTCCAGATCGTTAGCCTACGCTAACACTTCCGACCTCTACTCTGCATCAATGCTAATTTTTCACATCTAACATCTATCACTGCTGGCTGTTCACCTCCATCTGCCCAACACTACTGGCGATTAGCTTCCAACAAGGAGTCCGACCAGCCACAGAGTCTCTTAAAAAGAAGGCGCAGTCAGAGATCCAATGCAAAGCGCTACACAGCGCAGCCAACACAGAAGCAGCCCAATTACAAACCACCATCCGCTGCAATCGTGAACGCACAAACCCTTTATGAAATCTGGTGCTTCTCTATGGCACTACTTTTCACTACGCAATGAGAGGGGTGGGGGGTGGGGGGTGCAATGCATTACTTACATCAGTAAAATCTAGTTCCGCCATAAATTACGTCGAACCTTGACAAAATATACCGCCTAACAAGGAAAGTGAAACACCAACAACATATGATGGATGTGAACGTAGCATTGTACACCTGTACACCATCAGCGGGAATGTAAATAAGGCGAGTTAGCCTGTGACAGGTAAAACGGCCATCAGAGTGCATAAGTGTTTTTCGTGGATTCGAGCAGCATCAGAATTTAAGTGATTACTGTGAAAGACATCGAGATGACAGAATAAAAAGACTTCGTTCCCTAAATGAAGTCAAACCTTTATGTGCTCAGGTCACCACTGCATTGTCCGCCCCGGTAATAGCCGGCACGGTAGCTCAGCGTGTTCGGTCAGAGGGTTACGCGCCCTCTGTAATAAAAAAAAAAACTGAGTCAATCGATCAACAACGAACATAAATGGATGTCTTACGACGTCCGCCCCCAGCAGGTGCAACGAACACAAGTGAACAAAATGAGATTAAAAAAAAAAAAAGGTAGCTGAGTGGTCAGCGCGATAGACCGTCAATCCAAAGGGCCCGGGTTCGATTTCCGGCTGGGTCGGAGATTTTCTCCACTCAGGGAGTGGGTGTTGTGTTGTCGTAATCATCATCATTTCATCCCCATCGATGCGCAGGTCGCCGAAGTGGCGTCAAATCGAAAGACTTGCACCAGGCGAACGGTCTACCCGACGGCAGGCCCTCGTCACACGACATTTCATTTTTACCACTGCATTAATAATATAACAGTAGTCAATGGATGCCGAAAGATTTACAACAAAAATCCACACAGTGTCAAGGAGACATCAAGTACTCCGAAGAACCAAAGGAACTGGTAGAGTCACCTAATATCTTGTAGGGTCCCCGCGACCCTGCAGAACTGCCGCAAGACGACGTGGCATGGACCCGATTAACTTCTGAAGTAATGCTCGAGGAAACTGACACCATGAATTATGACAGAACTTTCGATAAATTAGTAAGAGTACCGGTTGGGGGATGGAGCGGGGGTGCACTCTTCTGAATAGCAGGTTGCAAGGCATGCCAGATATGCGCAATAATGTCATGTCTTGAGAGTTTGGTGGCCAGCGGAAGTGTTTCAACTCAGAAGAGTTCTCCTGGAGTCACTCTGTAGCAATTCTGGACGTGTGGGGTGTCGTACTGTCCTGCTGGAATTTCCTAAGTCCATCGGAATGCACAATGGACATGAAAGGGTGCAGGTGATCAGACAGAATGCTTACCTCACGTGTCACCTGTCAGAGTCGTATCCAAGCGTATCAAGGGTCCATATCACTCCAACTGAACTCGCTCCACAACATTGTAGAGCCTCCACCGGCTTGAACAGTAACTTGCTGACATGGGTGGTCCATGGATTCATAAGGTTGTCTCCATACCCGCACACGTCCGTCCTCTCGATACAATTTGAAACGAGACTCGTCCGACCAGGCAACATGTTTCCAATCACCAACAGTTCAATGTCGGTGGTGACCGGCCCAAACGCGGCATAAGGCTTATTGTCGTGCAGTCCTCAAATGTACGCGAGTGGGCCTTCCTCTCCGAAAGCCCATACCGATGATGTTCCCTCGAATTGTTCGCACGCTGTTAAACTCGTGAAATGGTGGTGCGGGAAAATCCCCACTTCATCGCTACCCCGAAAATGCTGTGTCCCATTGCTCGTACGCCGACTATAACACCACCTTCTAACTCGCTTATCTCTTGTTGACATGCCATTGAGCACGAGTGACCGATCCAACTACTGCACCAGACACTTGTTGTCTTTACAGTCGTTACCGATAGCAGCGCCGTATTCTGCCCGTTTGCATATCTCTGTATTGGAATACACACGCCTTCACCAGTTTCCTTGGCGCTTCGGTGTACTTTTAGAACGGTTTGGATAATCCATATAACCAGGAGCTGGCCCTAATTATTAGTACTGGACGTGCAGCCTGATAAACTCTCCGACTAATTTCAGCAGGAACTAGCCGTACCGTAACATTAAAAAAGTGATTCATTAAAATCTAGGCCTAACAAATGTTTAGAAAACAGACTGGGCAAACAGCTTCGTTAACTCTTAAGTCCCACAAGTATCTGAAAATGAATTGAACATCGACAAACATTAATAAAACTGCTTTGTCTTATCTATCAACACACCTAGCAAATTTTCTGAGTTTACAGCTTCAACAAGCTGCAGCCCAAACAAAATTAGCCAGAACGAGTTTTAACAGGCAATATCTGCAGTTCGCAGAAGTACCTGAAACAAATGTTCAGAAACGTGATCACCAATACTAATTCCTCTGGCGAAGGCAGGAGTCAGCAGGAGTGCCTCAGTCCTTTCAGCTTCTACATAGCATTAATCGGTGCCCTCAGAATACCAAATGTCATCGCAGAATGGACTCTTGTCTGCTTCCTCTTGCGATTCTGACCAGCCTCCCTGTATGGCCAGTTCGCTCCAATCATATATAAACACAGAATAAAATTCACCCGTGCGGTGAGCCATGAAAAATTCTTGGAGGCGGACAGGTCGCACAGTCTCATGGGGCACAGACTTGCTGCGAGGTGACTATTATAAATAATAATGGTCATAAAAGCCTGCACGGCTCAGTCACTGAGATGTCACATACCTTTGCATCCTGTGAAGTTTCATTTCATTTTCTCTTCCCGTTTTAACTGCTTGACTTCTTATGTCACGCGGTGTACGTACTTCAAAATCGCCCTACAATTACTCATTGAAGTTTACTTCACTTACATAAAGCTTGCCCTATTACTCACGCAGTTGTGGACTGGAGTAATGGCTATGAAACCATAAGTAATGTAGTGCACTGAAAAGTCTGTGGTATGACATAGTATGGATATTACTAATGATATTGCCACACGTTTAGGGCGAAAATGTAGTGAACGGAAAATTCTCATTAATATGAAATGACATATAGATTACTAATGAGACTGCCCCACTCTGGCAGTTAAAAATCAACTGATTAACACAGTGAAATCAAGCAGCAAAACGTTATGAGATTTAGGTACTGATAAACGGATGGCACCAATTAATCAGAGGATTTAAACATGAAATATTTGTTGTTATTACAGTGTCTTCTATTCAAAATTACAAAACGTCAGGGATGACATGACCGGATGTGGGAATGACTCAGTTATCAAGGGAAAGTAGGGGCAATGAATTGTCTCACCATTCCTCGATGTCATTTCTCGTGTGGTGATGTCGACGGAAGACGCTGTGGCGATATGGCGTGTCGCTTAGTAGCATCGGCGGCGAGTCAGCAGCTCTCATCGGCAAAGACCTGGAAAGATTTCCACATTGACCGCTCACCATGAATTGCCTTAGTTGAAACAATTCCCAAGTACGGGATCGTAAGAGTTCGTCCGTTTAACATGGAAAAGGAAAAGAATGACACAAATTGACGATGAAAATTAAGATGTGAGTAAGGATCAGACTCCATGTCACCAGAATAAGCGGGCGATAAGCCTCTATGTCCTCTTGCTTCCACGCCGTATCACCGACTGTCCCTCCGCATCTCTTTTCGTATTTCACTAAGTTGTCGAATTTTTCCTCCTGCCAGCGTTGTCATTGGCGGAATCAATTTGCAATGCTACCTAATGACCGACCACCATTTCGTGACTATGCGTTCCCATGCCGAGTGAAAATTTCATATCTCGCGTGGGCTAGCGTGTGACTCCAGAACTGGTTTTCTTCTCACGTGTTAAATGTCGAAGCTTTTCCAACGTTGGTCCAGGATATTATTCTCATGTTTCTCCGTATTCTTCAGTTGCTATGAAAGCAGCCACAGAACACTTCCTTATGACGACTGTCTCCGGTTGAGCCCTGAACAGTGTGATGTTTGTGCACCATCTAAGAATATTCTGTCATACGTAGCTTATGAGCATCAATCTTCTTATGGCCCAGTAACTACTTTTTTTTTGTTTTTTTTTTTTTGTTAGGTAGGCTGACTTCTTCCAAGTTCCACTTTCCCACACGCATCGCTGTGCCAATTCTTGGCACTGTGTGTCTACCCTCTGCCCCAGTGTCTGCAGTGGTCCATGTGCTAAATCTGCAGAGCAAAAACCAACTTGTTTTGCCTACTTATTAACTATGGAAACTACAACAAAACACGAACAGTAACACACTCTCCAAAACAATAAGGACCTCTTCTGCGGATCAAGCAAATAACTACTAATTCCTACAATCAGAGTGCCCTGTAGTTGTAGAACTGTTCCACGTCGAAGCGATGTAGCACAATCGTTGCGGAAGAGAGGATGGTGGACGTGGCACACAGCTGGACTAGCCGATCTTCTCCGCTATTGGCGACTCGAGATCTGGCAGCTGAACGGATGGGCGCCGGCTTATCTCGCCCCAGGCGGAAGCATATTTCCGGGATTATTTTCACACACGTGATCGCCAGAAAATAGTTCGTTGATCGTCGAGTCTGCTGCTGGTTGACGCCCTCTGATAGACGTTTGCCTCATCGACATCTTTGTTGTCAACTGTGGTACTTGTTTGTAAACATTGTTGTTTCAGCAAGACTTCGCAGCAAAGTTGGCAACCCGCATCGATGATCTGTTTTTTTTTCTTCTTTCTATTCCTTTTTTTTCCCTCTGATGTCAGCCACAGTTTCACAAACCTGCATGAGTGTATTATTGTTGCTTTTGCCTCTACACACAATCTTACTGCCTGCAAGGGTCCATGGATTCTCAGCACTTTCCTCCTTGTCTGTTAGTTTATTCACAAGATGTCCATCCTTAAGCAAAACTAGGACCCAGTCAACCCGACCCACGTGTGGTCACAGAATGACCCTATGTCTGCATCTCCCGCTATATCTGTATGAGGTCTGTCGGTCTCTCTTTCCCTTACCTGGCGGTCGACCAAGTGTCCACTGGTGGAGGTACTGCCGTATCCTTTGTTGAACTTTTCTTGATAGGCAAAGTCACTAGTTGTCAATCGACAGAGGTTAGTCTGAGTACCTCAAGACACTAGTGTGTCAAGTCTAGCATCAAGTCAAACATCAACAATGCCATGAAAGTTGCTAGTCTTGGCAATAGATAGCCAATGGTGTGTTGTTTTCTCTGATTTGTTTGTTCAAAATGTGCCATTAAGAAAGTCTGAGGCCATGATGGTAGATACATGTTAGTCATCATACGAGCTTTTCTAGAAAAAGACAGTGAAGGGCACAAATTAACTGATGATGACACAGAAAGTCATTCTGAGAAATGACTGATTTTCAAGCAGTAAGAACTATTGAGAATAAACATGTCCTAAATACCTTACTTTCATGGAAAATTTAAGAGTTCGTTACTTCTACTTTCATGGCTTTGCTGGGTACATAATACTCATGTGGTACTGTCTGCAATGGCATGACCCATACCCCAGCTGTTTATATGGTGGGCAGAATCTGCCTCCTCCGTTCCCCACAGTCGCGCTTATAAGTAATCAAGATGTATTTGGAAGAGATGAAAAAATATTTTTAATACGTCTCCGTGCGACATGTCGCATTTCTTCTCCACATTTTGCAATAGAATTCCAGCTTGTGACGATATGACCGAAGCTTGAAGTTTATGTTGTAGAGAGCTATTCACCTTGTCGATGTTGAGGTCGTCACAGAGTCGTCACAGCTTGGATGAAAATTGTTGGAAGGTGTTAACAGAACAATCCAGGGTACTGAGTGGAAGTAACTGAAACTTACAAATCAAGAGGCTATCCCCAGAAGACATTACAGAGGACTGTTCAATATGGTCAAGAGGAAATACGAGTAACAAATCACTTATTTCTCATCATGAGCATCAGTGACATATCCCTTACGTCTAAGAAAGTAGCTGCTGAGGGAAGACATTTAATTTAGTTCCTTTAGCAATCAAGTGTGTGGAAATTATCTCACTAGAAAGTATTCTTCATTAGATAATGTCATCAAAGACATTCATTAAATACAATACAGCAACTTTCATTCTGAATTTACGTCCTGCAAGGGTTACAAGCTTTGTAGTCATGCTTCGGAAACCAGCTAATTGTACGAGCCAGTAATTAATTACTGCCGGTAAATGTGGTGAGGGAAGTTTGAGAATGAGGGAGTATAGTACGTACCGCGCTCAGCAAAGTTTTACAATTTTACGCTGCCCGTGTTCCAGCGATTACTCAGTTCCGAATTAATCTGGCGGTCCGCTCTCAGGAGGGACAAGCGCACTCACAGCATGGAGGGGCTGGATAACTCGACCCACAAAATTGCTTACCTGCTGCACCCCGGCATTCCAGACGTCACATTTCGTAAAGTGTTCTGAACGTCGAATAGTGCCGCTCTCGGATAATAATTTCAATTCTTGTTCCTGAAAACCCTTCAAACGAGATTACCTGCCTCAAATGTTAGCAGACTAACCTTCAAACAGCACTCTGATGTTTTTAACTACTTTGCTCCGTCCGCGTTTGTCACAGTTTCTATGTATACGCGCTGCTACTGCAGTCCTTACAGCGTATTTGATGAGAACAACGCTGTAGCTCCCATATTGCTTTCATAGCGCAGGATAAAGAGAGCAACTAAGTGCGCAATGTAATTGGTTGGTTGTTTCGGGGAAGAGATCAAAACTGCGAAGCCATAGGTCTCATCGGATTAGGGAAGGAACTCTCCCGACATATGCCTGGACTGATTTAGGGAAATCAAGGAAAACCAAATCAGGCTGGCCGGACGTGGGATTGAACCGTCGTCGTCACGAATGTGCAATGTAATTCACAACGATGTTAATATTATTACATGATACATTTTCAATGTGAATGTCCTTATGTAGCTAGTGGCCGTAATTAATTCCCCATTTATTCCCAGCCCTTTGAAGCGTAGTTCACCCTGACTCTTCGAAGCACTAGTGCTTTTCATCACTGTATTTATGTGCACTGTCATTTCTGAACAGGTAACGCAACTAGAATTTTCTCCCGCCTGCCCAAGTACTATGGGCTCTCATCTGTCGTTTTTAATTTTTAATTTTTTGTTTTTGTCACCGCTAAAATCCAGACACCAAATACAATCGAGTATTGAACGAGTAGACAGCAGAAAGTTGAACAATGTTTGTAAATTAATATCACGACTTCCTAACATATTGATATCGTGGTTTCTACATGGGAACTGCTTTTGAAGAGAAAGGGACTGCTGCGAAGTTCATTGTGTACTCAGAGTGCTCTTGTGGCGTAATTTACAACAGATGGTCACAAAAACTCAATTTTTAAATTTTAAGCAGACGGGTTGTAGGCAGCAGTTTGGCAGATATGAAGAAGTGTCAGAGTGATTTGGGGAACTTCTTGTCCGTTGCGAAACAAAGGAATAGTTTCACCGCAGGCAAGAAGAACGTCAGTCAAGACTAACAGCTCTACTACGGGATCAGCTTTGACTCTCAATGGGAGGTCCTCTGTGATTATAAGAAGAATACATTATTTTCGTGATATTTATCAAGTGAAATTAAAGGATATGATTAATTTGATGATACAATTTTTTTTTTTTTTACAGCTCTGGCCTTAGCTAGTGCATTTTTGCTTCCATACCGGACGCTCCCTCTAAACGCTGCACCAGGTGGACGGACAACTTTAAGCCGAAGAAGGCCGTTGGTACCGAGCGGTTCTAGGCGCTTCAGTCCAGAGCCGCGCTGCTCCTACGATCGCAGGTTCGAATCCTGCCTCGGGCATGGATGTGTGTGATGTCCTTAGGTTAGTTAGGTTTAAGTAGTTCTACGTCTAGGCGACTGATGACCTCAGATGTTACGATCCCATAGTGCTCAGAGCCATTTGAACCATTATTTGAAGCCGCATCTTTGGTCATAGGTCATCCCCTACGCTATTCTCTGCAATGGAAGAAGATTCCGGAACAGTCTTCCATCCAGATCTCAGGAAGGGGGCAGTCAGGAGGGCGATGACCATGAGAAAAACATTGAGTGGCCATCGAAATGATAACGTTGTACGAGTCGAGGCGTGGAATTTCAAAAGTTAGAAAATGGCAGGGAAACTAGAAAATCTGGAAAGGGAAATTCAAAGACTCGGTCAAGGTATAGTAAGGATCGGTGAAGTGAAATGGAAAGAAAGATTTCTGGCTCAATTATTTTGGGGTAATCTCAACAGCAGCAAAAAATTGTGTATCGCCGAGTAGGACTCGTTACCAATTGGAAGGTAGGACTCAGACTGAGTTACTTTAAAGGGGATAGGACGTCAAACGGGCCGACTTCGAGCAGGAGAGGCACCACAGGACATTTTATTTTCTACAGTCTACACTTTTACAAATAAATTCATAAAACTTGACCAGGAAGGATTCGGGATTCACACTCATAGCAGTGGAAGTTCAAAAACATAAAAAAAATTAATTTTTTTACATGTGAAATTTCATCATTTCTCGCTTTTTGAATTTGTTGCTATAGGTACATTTTTCTTCACAAGAAATAGAGATTCTATGATGAATTTTGCACAGCATACAAACTATACTTACAGGTGTATTAAACTCTAGAATTTCCCAAATCTATTAAAAATGTGGTAAAAATTGAGATGATTAACTACAAATTTGATTTTTTTTCTAAACATAAAGTTTAAAACGTAACAGCTCATTCCTTTTTTTCTAAATTAAATAGTTAGAGCTTCAGACACCTGTAAGTATGGTTTGTATGCTGTGCAAAATTCATCGAAGAGTCTCTCTTACTTATGAAGGAAAGTGTACCTATAGCAACAAATGCAGATAATAGTAAGTGAAGAAAATGATGAAATATCACAAGTATAAAAGATTATTTTGTTATGTTTTTGAATTTCCGCTGCTACGAGTGTGAATCCATAATCCTTCCTGGTCATGCTGACAAAGTTTTTTGATTTTATTTGTAATAGTATATACAGTGGAAACTAAAATGTCCTGTGGTGCCTCTGCTGCTCCACGTCGGCCCGTTTGACTACCTACCCCTCTTAAACAGTTTAGTGATAGGGTTGTTATCATTAGAATCGACAGTAAACCAACACCATAAACAATAGTTCAGATGTACATGCCGAGTCGCAAACAAAAGACGGAGAGAGAGAGAAAGTATTTGCGGATACAGAACGTCTACTTAAGTATGTAAAGGGAGATGAAACATTGTCGTGAGTGGTCGGAAGACGAGTAAGGGGAAGTAATAGAAGAGGTGTGGGAGAATATGGATGTGGTAGCAGAAGGCGAAAGACTAATTGAGTTCTATAATAAATGTCAGATGGTACTTGGGAATACTCTGTTCAAGAATCACAAGAGGAGCAGGTATACTTGGAAAGGGCCGGGAGATATAGGAAGATTCCACCTATCTCACATCATGGTCAGACAGAGGTTCGTAAATCAGATATTCTATTGTAAGGTGTACCCATGGGTAGAAAGAGAGTCAGATCACAATGATGATGAAGAGTAGGTTGAAATTTAAGAGACTAGTCAGGAATAATCAATGAGCAGCCAAAAGGGATACTGAGTTCTAAGGATATAGAAGATATACTTTAAGTTCTCTGAAGCTGTAGATGCTCCTATAGCTCAATAGTCAGTTGAGTTGGAGAGGAATGGACATCTTTAAAAAGGGAAATCACAGTTGGTGGAGAGAAAAAGATGGGTACAAGGAAGGTAACTGCGAAGAAACCTCGGATAACAGAAGAAGTGCTTCAGTTGATCAACGAAAAAAAGGAAGTACAAATATGTTTCGGGAAATTTAAGAATGCGAAAATGCTTGTCATTTAGGAATGAAACAAACAGGAAGTTCAGGAAAGCTAAGGCGCAATGGCTATACTAAAAATGTGAAGGAATCTAAAAAGAAATGACGTCAAAACAGTTCTCAGGGTAATAAACTGGAAGGAAGGAAATATCAGGAGTGCAATGGGAATTTCACATTTAAATGCAGAGGAGAGAGCTTGTAACGCGCGCGTGGGGCACACGATACTCGTTAAAGCCTGCGTTATGGTAAGTGAACGGGCTTCAGCTTATGGGAAAGGATTTTCGTATAGACATCGACCGCGTGTACCTGAATGGTGGCAAATCAGACTTACACCCACTCTGTAATAACAATGATACGTCATTTACGTTCGAAATGCAACAACACGCCAGGATGGACAAAAAGCAACAAAGAAGATACCACCAATTTGTTAATAATACGGTCGCCAGCCTAATTAGGCATTAACTGAGTTTCTTCCCTGTACAAGGTGGCAGATATTCGTGCAAAGCAACAAGTAGTACCACTGCATAATATAGTAGAATTTTAGAACCAGAAAATCTATTGAACTGATAATTTCACGTTCTGTAGTGATATGGAAAAACCATGAATACATGACACTACACTATAGTGTATACTATAAAACTTCGTACTGTCTATTGATCTGATTAAAACCGGGCATAGATTACCCTACAAATATCACTTTCGAGCTAAACACAAAATGTCGATTTTGATAAAGATAAAACACTGATAAATTTTGACTTATATATTGACTTTAACGTTTTTTGGTCAAACCAATGTGCAACACTTCAGAATTCAAGTGAATAAAAAGGGGGGGGATGTATCCTGAAACTGTTATGATCACTATATTAAAAAAATTTATTACTGACATTATCTTTTTATCTTATTTACTTCTCATTTAAATACCTTTATATCTGTCTCGAAATAATTAAACTTCATTACTGTATCAATATTAAAGTTATCTTTCAACTTTGTAGGACCTTCATTATTCATTTACTAGTTCATTAACAAAACAGTTCTAAACACTGTTCTAACATAACAACGTCTGCAGGTAATTATTATTAACACAAAATTTAATTTTTCATTTCGGGACACTCGGATTGTACAACATTTGGAAAAGACCCTGTCTATGTTAGTTGTGAGGATAATTAAATGAGGGAAAAGTTCTGGTAAAACTTAGGTTATTATTTAACAGTTCACTCTATGGTCCATACGAATACAGTACTGAAAGTTTCAACCTGCTTGCATCGATGCGGCGGTTGGCGAGCGGCCGAGATGGCGAGGCACAGAGCACACACACACAACCACAGCTATGGCTCTTGACGTATCGGCTCTTTAATTCTTCTTTGCGTCGCAATACATTTCCATTTAGTGCCTATGGGCTTTTGCCATGCTGTGTGGGCGTTGGAACAGCATACCCGAGGCTCAGTGCAACTACGTCTTCCAGGAGAGCCTCCTCGCTCCAGAAGGTGTTGCTCAGACCAGTGCCAGACTCCAACTACTGCTGCTAGCCCATTGTGCAGTGCAGTGCCCGTGTGTATTTCCCCCCCGCTCGCCTGCCATCCACCTTTCACCGCTCCCTTACAGGCTCGGTATTCACCCGAGGTTTTTCATTCTACATATCTTAACCAGACTCACAGTTACAATTTTAAACATCTTACTACAGTCTCAACATTTGTTACATTTCTATTCTATTACAATATTGCTTGACATTTGACATAAACATTAATTTTCAAATTGTAACTCGTTTACAGTTTTCTTGACACAATGGCATGAAACAAAAAAGAAATGAAATCAAAACACCAATTACACTAGTTTATCGAAAAATCAGATGGAAAAAAATTACTTATACGTACAATAGTACAGCGTCTTTGTTGTTGTTACAAGCTGATAGATGAGGATAGTCCATTGAGGGCCGTTGTGAGGGGAAGGAGTTTGCTGATGAGGTGACAGAAGAAGAAACCAGATTCGATGGGGAAGAGACAGGGGATCCAGTATTAGAATAAGAATTTAGAAGAACTTTGGAAGACTTAAGATCAAATAAGGCAAAAGGGATGGATAACATTCTTTGGGAATTTCTAAAATCATTGTGGTTAGTGGCAACAAAACGATTATTCACATTGGCGTGTAGAATGTAAGAGACGCAATAAACACGCTGACTTTCGGACAATCATCGTCTACATAATTCTGAGGTTAGCAAGAGCAGACAAGTAAGAGAAATGTCACACATTCACCTTAACTATTCATGCATCCATGATGCTGACAAGAAAATTTAGAGAAGAATGAGAAATAAAGTTGACGATCTGTTATATGATCATCAGTTTGGCTTTAGGGAAGGTAAAGGTACCATTGAGACAGTACCGACGTTGCAGTTGATATTGGAAACAAGAGTAAAGAAAAATCAAGCCACGTCCATAGAATTTTTCGAGCTGAAAAAAAAAATTGTTCGACAGTGTAAAATGGTACAAGATGTTCTAAATACGAAGGAAAGTAGGGGTAAGCTATAGGGAGAAACGGGTAATATACTATATGTAGAAAAGTCAAGAGAAAACAATATCGGTGGAAGACCAAGGGCTCGGACCAGTAAGAGGTGTAGTCTTTTCCCCCAGTCGCAGGTTCGAATCCTGCCTCGGGCATGGATGTATTTGATGTCCTTAGGTTAGTTGTTTAAGTAGTTCTAAGTTCTGGGGGACTGATGGCCTCAGAAGTAGCGTCCCATAGTACATGGAGCCATTTGAACCAACCCCAATCTAAAGAACGAAGAAGCAATGATGGAAATAAAAGAAAGGTTCAAAAGTGGAATTAAAACTCAGTGTCAATCGATATCAGTGATAAGATTCTCTGGTGATATTGCTATCCTCAGTGAAAGTGAAGAACTACAATATCTGCTGAATGGAATGAACGTCCTCAGGAGAATAGAATATGAATTGAGTGTAAACCGAAGAAAGACGAAAATCATGAGGAGTGGCAGAAATGAGAACGGCGAGAAATTTAACATCGTAATTGATGATCACGAAATAGACGAAGGTAAGGTATTCTGCTAACTAGACAGCAAGATAACCTATGACAGACAGAGCAAGGAGGTTACGAAGCAGACCAGCACTGTCAGCAAGGGCGTTCCCGGCCATCAGAAGTCCACTAATATCAAACATAAGCCTTGATTTGAGGAAGAAATTTCTAAGAATGTAGGTTTGGAGCACGGGACTGTAAAGTAGTGAGACGCGTGTTGCGGGCAAACTGGAACAGAATCAAAGCATTTGATATGTGGTTTACAGGAGACTATTGAAAGTTAAGTGTACCGATAAAGTTACTAAGGAACAGATTATCCATATAACCGGCGATGAAAGAAGTATATGCAAAACACTGAGAAGAAGAAGTGACACTATGATAGGACATCTTTAAGACATCAGGCAATAACATCTACGGTACTAGAGGGAACTATAGAGGACAGAAACAGTAGAGAAATACAGAGATTAGCGTACCTCCATAAAACAACTGAGGACGTAGGTTGCTAGTGCAACTCTGAGGTGAAGAGGTTGGCACAGCACAAGAATGCTCTCCATCTGAACCGTAGAAAGACTAATGACTCAAAAAAAGTCACAATAAACCTGCCCATGTATTGGGGCTCTAAGTAGAAGTTATGTGGGCATGTTGCATTAGTCATTGTCTTACAGGGCCTGCATATGGCGTGAAGGTAACTCTGCTTCGAACAGCCAGCAATTTGGACACCAGTCGTTATGTTTATTATGCGTCACGGTTAGTCGTTGTGCTGCATTTTCGACGTCCCATCAGCTTACCTTTCCTGAACATAAAGCAAGACCGTCTTCTTCCGTCACAGGTTGAGCTACCTGGCAAAGACTTTCAATTATTGACCTCCTGATATGCCACCCTTTGAAAATGTCTGATGACGGTGATGAGGTCCCGTATTCCATGGGGCGTAGGGGACGATGGCAGAGACCTGCACCGATGACTAGGCAAGGTCCTAGCGGAGGTAGTTTGCCATTGCCTTCCTCCAACCGCAATGGGGATGAGTGATGATGATGAAGACGACACAACACCCAGTCAACTCGAGGCAGGAAATATCTCTGACCCTACCGGGAATCGAACCCTGGTCCCCGTACGCGGGAAGGGAGAAAGCTACCGCAAGACCACGAAAATGTCTGGTTAGGTCTTATCGGGAGTACAGCCCGCCAGCCACTATGGCTGATGAATTCTGGCATAGCGTCGAAGCTTTGTGGGAACACATGCTCATAAGCATCATCGGAGCATAAGCTCAACGTGGTAGATGCATTGTTGCTACCGGAGGCGTTAGTTCTGTGTACTAGATTTCTTGCAATGGACACCAATATATAGCATAGAAATTACATCGTAGTCTCCCTACTACACTGTACACGTACAATAACTCAGACTAAACTTACCGCTATCTTCCCTGCTTGTTACATTTTAGGGGTAGAAGTGTATTTGCTTTATTGATGACTACAAAAGGATAAGCAACGTCGGTGGGAAGTATAATCCTCAGCAGATGCAGAGCTTAGTACAAGTAAGATCTCTGTTGTTCTGCTAGTCCTGTGGATGGATGTCTCCCTATAGGATTACCCTCTGATTCTGCACTAAGCAGTCGATAGCCAACCGTAAATAGCCCCGAGTGCTAGCTCCTCCGCAGCGGCTATTTGTCGCGGCCCGCCGTGCTGACGTCACGAGTCACGTGCGGGGCCTCCCCTCGCCGCCCAACGGCGGTGTCAGTGGTAATATCTCGGGCGGTGGCCGCTGGGGGTGGAGGTCGGTGAGGGACCGAGATCGGCGCCACACACGCGCCAGTGAATCACAGCCCGCAAGCTACACCGTCAGCCGACGGATTACATCTTGCGTGGGGCGCGGGCTGTGTCGCCGAAATGAAGTAACGGGGATTACAAGGCACTGCTCTGTAGAGACCAGTTTTGAGAGGGTGTCACGAGGACCAAGTGACGCAGATGACAGTTCCGCTGACAAAAATTAAGCTTACCTGTTGTTTCATAACAGACATTTTAATAATATTAATGACGTCTTCTTTGTCGTTGTCATACATAAAGGGCTTACGCATCTGTCCATTTCGTCTTCACGAAGATGACGTCAATCGTTTCCTTGCTCGACCTGAGCGTCTCAATTTCGTGTTGTATTTCACGATTTTGTGGCTACCCTTTCATCTTTAATTAGTGTCTTCTGTTCACCCCTGTAATTATTAGATTTCCATCTCTATTTGCACAATAGATTTCTTGGTTCAAATGGCTCTGAGCACTATGGGACTTAACATCTGAGGTCATCAGTCCCCTAGACTTAGAACTACTTAAACCTAACTTAACCAAAATACACCACACACATCCATGCCGGAGGCAGGATTCGAACCTGCGACCGCAGCAACAGCAGCGCGGTTCTGAAGCTCCTAGAACAGCTCGGCCACAGCGGACGGCACGGATTACTACGAGGAGTATCAAATGAGTAATGCAATAAGTTACTTTTCTAAATGCAGGTAGGTTTTATTCATTGGTCTTATTCCAATAAATTATATCGTTCTCCAATCTTTTGGCTATAACATGCTAGTTTCAACATGGTCTCTGTTCAGTGCGACAGTCTCACGTCACTTTACTGGGAGGACCTGTATGCCCCATGGTACCACACTACTGGTGACGTAGAAGTCTATGTCTTGCTGAATCTATACCCTTTGCTTCGCGCAATGTGCATCCTTCATTGGGCCAGTCAGATGGAAGTGTGGAAGGTGCGAGGTCCGGGATGGAGTAGGGATGAGGAAGAACAGCCCAGTAAGTTTTGTGATCTCACCTTGGGTGTACAGACCTGTATGAGGCTCTGCGTTGTCACAGAGAAGTACATTCGCATTTCGGTGGCTACGAACACGCTGGTGTCGTTCCAATGTTGCAGGAGTCACAGCTGTGTGCGACCGGCCGGCACGCTGAAGATCGGACAGGTTTTCGCGACATTGTTGCGATGTGGCCAGCCGCCTTACCGAACGGCTTGCTTTTGTTCACTTCCGTGTCTCCGTAGATATTCTGCAAGCGCCCATCAGTGTCTGCGATGCTCTGGTTTTCCGCCAAAAGAAACTTAATAACAGCTGTCTTGCTGGAACGCATCTCCATTACAGTCGCCACTTAGAAGGCTACTTGTAGCACAGCTATCTGTCGTAACTTCATGAAATTATAGGCGCTGAAGCTAGGAATATTTCAAGATGTCTCACAAAAAATTCCGAATCTTGTCAACCGAAATTTGCGGAGAAAAGAAATATGATGAGTTACTTACTGAACGCCCCTCGTACTTAATGTTCTCATCTACATTCTCCATCTTCTGCTTGTGATGTCTGCATGTACACCTGAAGTATTGTTGTTGCGTTGGTTTTATTCTCGATTGTGATCAGAATAACCCTATCACCAAACTGTTGGCAGTAACTCACTCTCTGTACTATCTGTGACAAATCCTATTCCCGTTGTACGATCTTCTGCTGCTGTTGATAATACCCTGTATTAAGTCCTTTCAATTTCACTTCGCTGACTGATGCAATATCTTGACTGAACTTTAGCATTTCCACTTTGCAATTTTCTAGCTTCTATGCCATATTTAGACGTCTGACTCCGCCATCCGACTAGCTGAATGTTGTTCTTTTAGTTAGATATAGCTGTTTAGTTGTTAATAGCATCTACTATCAACTCAACTCGAAAAACCTCAATTTTAATCAAATTTCCACAGCCCTGCACTGTTCGAAGTTTTATAAATTTCCTGGATTTGCTGTTGTACTACGTCTCAGTTACCAGATATTGCTTGAATTTTCTTTCAGATTGTCAGCATTGTCCTAATGATATCTGGAGCTGCTTCCGAGATATTAGCGTGTAAGATCTTCTCAATTCCATTTTTTTGTCCCTCACGCTTACGTCAGGCCACTACCATGTCCCAATCATTCCGTACCCAACATGCTGACAACAGTATAGACACACATTACATTTTGCTGAACTTACACAATTTTTTTGAATACTGACCTTTTTAAATTCTGTAGACAGAACTTTACAAATAATTATTCAGCTACAGTACTACACATATATATTTATGTATTTGCGAAATGATGGGGAGCAACAACGTCAGTGTGATACAGCTGCTATGAATGACGTTAAAAAAGTCGACCCCTCGACCCAATGTCCTCCATTCCATTTTAATATTATTAGTTTCGGAGTACTGCAGGCAATCTCAAGTGAATAATGTAACCACATCGCGAAGTATAAGATTAGTATAGTTAACTTGGGTTGAGGCTTCATTTTAAAATTACTGAAGATGAAGAATTAGTCTTCAGAAACAAAAGCTTTCATTAGTAAACTACATTGCGGCAGAGGTATCTGGTTTTATGGTCTACTATTTTCCGACGACAGGGCACTAACTCTTACTCCTCCTGCTTCGTAAATTGTAGGGAATCTTTCTTCTGTAGTTTTGAGGTTATATTGCGTTTTATTGTACGTACTTGGAGCCAATAGCATGAAATATTCCACTTGCGTTGAAGTCACTTTGTAAACAATATCTTATATAAATTGTAGCTAACAAAAAAAAGGGATGAAAGATGGCAGGCTGATGTGGCTCTTCAGTCCTCCACAATACTTTCTGGACACAGATTGATACGTGGAACTGATACCATCCAATCATGTGACATGACCCTCGGTGTAAGTGGTGACAGAGAAATGATTTGTATGTACAAGCTAGTTGTATAGAATCAACTTAGAAAAATATGTCGACGTGGAGACATAACAGAATGATTGATAACGTGTATCAGATGTGGATGTTGAAAGTCGTTTGCTTTTTGACACCTTCCATGCTATGTACTGAAGTGCATCAATAGGCAGATCACTGTCCTGCAGGACTTTAATCACTTGTCAATCTGCTTGAGTAGCTTACCTTAAGACGAGAACTGCAAGGTATGGCATAAGCATGTATGAGGCGAGCCATCCAGTATTGTGTTTGGCGGGCAGAATCAGATAGCGAGAGCCGTACTGTCAGTGTTTGTCCTTTCTCTTGGTATTGTGAAGACGTGTCGATCTGTTTCGTATAGACGCTCTGTCTTGCTGTAGAAAAATGACCACGTTGAAGTGGCGTCGGTCTTGATTGTGGTGAGATTGTTTCTTGCTTGTACTGCACTTGTCTAGTTGTGCATTATGGAAGATCAGGTTGATTTAAGCAGGATTTTTTGCAGTCGTAAAATGTGGCGATCAGTACCTCATTTCCGTTCAGCCATCGAGGCTTGCAAGTTAAGTAACTCAGCGTTTTTCCACTCAGAAAGAAATATAATGGGTATTAATACAAACGAAGAGCGGTGTTCCTTGTCTTTTGTAGATGTATAATCATGTAAAGTCAAGTTGTCCATTGAAGACCATTAGCATGTTAAAAGTTATATTTTTGATTCAGGTTCTGTATAATATACTGTATTCATAAAGTTTAGGAACTTACGATCTTTTTTCACAGTTGTGAAACCTCTACAAATTTTCACTCAAGAACTACTTTTCACATTCACTACATTTCCAACTATCTACAGAAGCGATGGCACTCATTATTTTTAAATGACGTTTAGAGATAGGTAAGTTCGTGCGTAGCGGACCTTCAAGACACGATGATGCAGTCTCAGAGACCTTAATATTTCTCTGTCACACTAGCTCAACCCTTTCACGTGTTGCAGGATGCAGAGATAAACATTTGCAGTGCACTATATCTAAGAATTGTAATTCATAGCGAGTAGCTACACGAGATTTGTTATGAGCATTATGGCTGTAGTATGTAATTCATAGGGAGTAGCTACACGAGATTTGTTGTAAGCATTGTGGCTACAGTTTTGTGGTTGTTTACCTTACATTGAGGTCTCTTTTTAATTATTCCATTGTGCTGTATGAATGTTTTTCTCAGAGCGATATCCACCTAGCAGACGATTGCACCGCACACCAGACAAGTTATGCGGGCAGCTGCCCCGGTAGGAAGATGTGCGCAAACAGCTCTCATGAAAACCGAGGTACATTGAAGAGCCAAAGAGCTGGTACGCCCTCCTAATGCCGTGTAGAGGCCCCGTGAACAATCAGAAGTGCCGCAATACGGCTTGGCATGGGCTCGACTAATATCTGAAGGGAACTGATACTGTGAATCCTGCAGAGTTATCCATAAATCCGTAAGGGTCCGAGGCTGTGAACAGGTAAATGAGGTAAATCGGTGAGCCCATGTACCCTTGTAAAAAACACGACGTAATCTGTGTCATCGCCCCTGTGTTCCCCTACTGAAATTTCCCTTTCTAGCGCTTCACTTTTCTTTTCACATGTAGATTAAATTGGGGTTCTCGATTTTCACCCTAATTGGGAAAGGCGTTTGATAAAAATCCATGTTTCTTAATAGTTTCTACAACTACCATCAGGTTTCTGCGTGTTTTGCAGAGAATAATATAGATTAGTTTGAGAGCTGCTTACAACGATCTGGTTTGTGTCACATGCACTCTTCGTAAGTCGACATCCTGTCGTGACCCACCGATGATACACCATCATGATGGCTACTGATAGGTTCCCTATCCACATATGAAATGACTTATTTTAAGTGTCAAAAATGCTTATGTTGTTAGTTATACCTCATGACTGGTAGTATTAACTGCGTATGATTATAGCGTTGTAACGATACTTACTGTAATTATCTGTAACAGCCGTCGTTGGACGATGTTTTTAATTTAATTGTAGATTCTTTGTAGTTAAATGATTGATTGCTTAGAAAAGGAACATGTGAAGAAGTTTTCAGCACATATTATCGTTCTGGTAGGAAAATGGTAGGTGAACAGAGGAGCGGAACTTGTTCACTTTGTCTGTTCCTCTCAAAGCAGGTAAGCTTGTACTTGCAACGTATTGTGATAATACGTTAATATGCCTGGATACAAGTGTGTGTTGCTCCGGCATGGTATGTTTTGTATTGACCGTGTAGTACAATGTATTTTGCACATCATTTGGTCTAAAGGCAGTTATTCGGCTTGGCATTGATTGACAGGCTCGTTGGATGTCCTCCTGACGAATATTGTACTAAATTATGTCCAGCTGGCTAGTTAGATCGTCAAATCCCTGTCAGGTTAGAGGATCCTGCCCAAAATGCTTAAAATAGTGTAGAACGGTGAGAGACCTGATGTCGTTGCTGGCGAGGGTTGACGTTGGCAAGGACGAGGACAAGAAGTGGAGATCTCGCCGTGTGTTGACGAGTATTTTCTTGCTGAAATGTAAGGGTCCGAGGCTGTGAAGATCGCTTCTGAACAGCAAGTTGCAAAGCAACCGAGATATGCTCCATAAATTTCATGTCTGGGGTGTGTGGCGGCCAACGTAAGTAACTGAGAGTGTTCCTGGAGGCACTCTGTAGTAATTCTGGAATTGCCCAAGTCCGTCGGAATGGACACGAATGGATACACGTGAGCATACAGGATGTTAACGTAAGTGTCACCGGTCAGAGTCGTGTATCTAGGTGTGTCAGGTGTCCAGACTGTTACAGAGCCTCCATCGGCCTGAACAGTTCCCTGTAGACATTAAGGGTCGATGAATTCATGAGGTTGTCTCCATTGCCGTACACGTCCATCCGCTCGATGCAATTTGGAACGAGACTCGTCTGACAAGGCAACATGTTTCCAGTCATCAACAGCCCAATGTCGGTGTTAATAGGCCCAGACGAGTGTCGTGCAGTCATCAAGGGTACACGAGTGCGCCTTCAGCTCCGAAAGCCCATATCGACTGAAATGTACAGTAATTTGCGGAAGGGTTGCACTTCTGCCACATTGAGCGATTCTCTGCAGTCGTCGTTGATCCCGTTACCAGAAAGGATCTTTTTCCAGCTGCAGCAATGTCAGAGATTTGATGTTCTGCTGGATTCCTGATATTCATTGTACACGCGTGCAATGGTCGCACGGGAAAATCCCCTCTTCATCGCTACCTGGGAGGTGCCGTGTTCCATCACTCGTGCGCCGATCATAACAACACTTTCAAACTCAGTAAACTCTTGATAACTAGCCTGTGTAGAAGCAGTAACCGGTCTAACAACTGCGCCAGACGCTATTTGTCTTGTGTATGCGTTTCCGACGGCAACGCCGTATTCTGCCTGTTTACGTATCACTGTATTTGAAGGCGCATGCTTGTATCAGCTTGTTTGTCTCTTCGGTGTATTTCCGTTCGCCTTAGTAGTTACGCGGTCACCGCGGCGGGTTGCTAAGCGAAGGAGCCCATGTTAGATTCTCGGCCGAGTTGGAGATTTTCGGTCTTGTGCTGTGTTTAGGATCGTATCGTCTATAGTGACATTCCACTATTCAGCTGGAGGTAAGGGCACGTCCCAGAAGCCAATGTCGCTAGCACACGTGACATGGTTTAGCAAAATACAGATCTGAATACAGTGCTCTCTTCTGTGTTGTCTTCAACGAGATACTCCACTCATGCTGCTTCCCTTTAACTCGGAAACACCCTGAAACTGTGGCCACCCCGAAGATCGGCGGAGATCCTTATCAGGTAACCATCTATTAGCCCATCAATATGTTCCCGTCGCTCTCGATAGTTTTCGAGCGGCTGTACGCGAAAACGCTGATGATATACGTCACCCAGAAGGGTGTCATCTCGGACGAGCAGTTCAGCTTTTGAAGCGGCCATTAAACATCTCACTAGCTGCTGCGACTGGTAGAGCCAGCGATTAGAGCAGTGGAGACAAATGATTCAAATGGCTCTGAGCACTATCGGACTTGACATCTGTGGTCATCAATCCCCCTAGGACTTAGAACTACTTAAACGTAACTAACCTGAGGACATCACACACATCCATGCCCGAGGCAGGATTCGAACCTGCGACCGTAGCGGTCACAAGGTTCCAGACTGAAGTGCCTAGAACCGCACGGCCACACAGGCCGGCCACTGGAAACAATAGAATACCTTGGAGCAATATTTCTTGCTGTGTGCAGAGAATTCTGTCTGGCATGACGGCCCCGTGTACACATTCTTCGCAGTCGTGCTGGTGACGTCGCACACCCCTCACATTGTACCTATTATAGCGAACTCTCCACATCAGGGTAGATGACGGTACATCCACAGACCGGCAGATAGGCTGTGTGTGCCATTGGGATCGGTACTCGGCCCCTTGCTGTAATCACTGTACATTGAGTTGTATTCCCGCAACATGAACGCGCACAAGCGCGCCCACGTTGCGTTACTGTCTTCAACTCGAGTGCGGTATTTGCGTTCGTGGCCAAAGAAATAGCGGTTGAAGTTCAACGCAGCGAAGAACCAGGTACTGATCTTCAACTGAAGGATGCTGCCGTCCAGACGATATCCGAGCTAAAAGACGGCGAATTACCTAGGATTAAATCTGGGCGGCTCATACTTAAAACGTCATAAGCAGGGCCATATGGCGCCTTCGCTCACTACACCCGCTGCTCAGTCTGCAGTAGACACTTCAGCCGCTATAAGCTGTACTTAACACTGGTTCGACCAGTGTAAGAGTACGCAGCTGCGGTTTGGGGAAAGGCCGCAAATTCACCCATCGCTACACTGCATAGGTTCCAGGACCGAGGTCTGAAGACCACTCTACGTCTTCCGTTCGTCTACTACATGAAGACGCATCTCGCTCCTGTTGGACATATTCAGGATCGTGGAGAGGTCTTCTACGAGAAAGCGGGAAAATCCTGCAACCGGATCATCTAAGAACTGGGCCACCAACCACATTACTGGCCAACTGCTGGTGGGCCTGAGGTGCTGCAAGAATAACTTAGCTGGTACGATTTTCTCGTGCGCAATCCCATCAAGGTGGGATTAATATCCTGAAAAATCGGTCATGTGTACGAATTTATAGAAATAAAGTATTAGTCAGATGCAACTCAGAGGACTTACTCACCATGAAAATAATTTTACCATTTCACCTATATCTTAATAATAAGTATACTTTCGACACACGCGTCGTGCAATATTACGATAGCTGTGCCACAGGGCTGTGTACATAAATTCTTTGTTTGTCGACTATTCAGGCACCATGTCACATCTCGACTGATCACCCGAACTTCAGCGCACACAAAATGTCTGGGACTACAGACGGTGAAAAGTAGCAGCGGACATTTACGCAGTTTAGCATGTCGACAGGATCTAATCATCAATGAGTGGCGACAGCTGTTTATGGCATACATGAAGAAATTCGTGCACTCACATCTTCGCCAGTGAGTTAGTCATCAAGGTGGAGAGGGTGTTACACGGCCTTAGCACGGTGTCGTCTGGCTGGGAGTGGTGGGCGGTGTGGGCGGGGGGTTGGGGGCAGGGTAACCAGTGTGCTTATCATCTAAATGAGACATTGTTACAGAGGAAGGCTTTTGTATAATAACTATAAATAAAATATCTTCAGGCTGCAGTTAAGGTGTTCAATCATGATTTTGGGACGAGAGAGCGTCAGAGATCACAACGGTCGTTGTTAATATGTGATTTGAGGGACTTATAACCGGAGTTAGGCAGTCGAAAGTAGCGGTACACCTCGGACGGTTCTTGCTTCGTACGCATGGACAAAGGAAAGATACTTTGTTTGCGCAGTGGAATTTCAACCATCTTCCAGATCGGAGATAGTTCGAATTCTGCTTCTGCTGAAAGAGATTCTTATTCGGTGGTCAACTGGAAGAAATCAGCTTCAGCTCACTCAAGACAGAGGTAATGAGTGTGAGCATAGGTTTCACTGAGAGACTTAGTCTGGTTCAGTCCTGCTGTATCCGATACATGTCCGACAACTGTCACCTTTTCTCATTTGCAGAGCGAAACCCAGCCGTTCAACGCATCGCCAATACACCGATTACCGCCCGGTAACGACTTTCGCGAACAAATCCGAGCAATGGTTGCTCACCAAAACTACGAACACTAACAGCTAGTACAGAAATCGTCAGATATTGAGAGATCGGTGATAGCATTTCAATCTAGGTTTAATATGGGAAGTCATTATTTTGTTTAAACAATTCAGAATAATGAATTGATGCTCTTTGTTAGCCTCTGTTCAAAAGCAAAGACTCACATTTTCGGGTAAAGACAAAAATAGCACACCTTCATTGCTTTCCTGCTGCTGGCGTACCTCATCTTTAGATGTCTTCGATCGCAAATGCATTATCGTAATTAGTCTGTTTCATTGTAATTAATGCACTCGTAAGAATTACTTGTACTTTTAAAACATTTTGTAATATACGATTACACAAATAAGCTCTGAAGTGAGTAGCCTTAACGAACATACAGAGGCGGACAAAAATGTGGAAACACATTACTAAGCCTAATTCGGTGTAGGAATGCTTCAAGCAGCTTCGGAAGGAAATCTTGCACCATTTTTCTAGCAGAGTAGTGGTATATTCAGGTAAGTGGATATAGATCACTCACACTCCTCTACAAATAGACCACAAAGGCTCGATAATATCTAGATCTGCTACTGTGGTGGCCAGTGTAGCTGCAAAAATTCATTTTCGTGTTTCACAGTCCTGCGTGATGCGAGGCGTGGGGGAAGGAAGCCTGTCGTCTTCGAACACAGCATCAAAGTTGGGCAACAAACGCCGTCCGATGAGATGGATCTGATCAGTCCCCCACAACGTAGAACTAACCTAAGGACATCACACACATCCATGTCCGAGGCAGGATTCGAACCTGCGACCGTAGCGCCTAGAACCGCTCGGCCACTCCGGCCGGCTTGGAATTCCATCTCGACCTAAAGTTCATTACTTACGGAGCTCCCCTCGTACTGTCTTGGTGGTGACTTCTGCAGTGTTTTGTGCAGCTGTCGTTCTCTTATTTTTCATGACAGTCTTCTCGAATGACCGTCTGTCACAATCACTCAACAAACACTTCCATCGGCCTTCTTAATTTATCGATGATGTTTTGCCACTTTCCCTTCATGCGACTTAAGTCTATAGTAGGATGTCTCTTGAAACACCAAACACGTCAGCTGCCCCCGTTGTGGAACCGTCCACCATACGAACACCACCAATTTGCCAAGGCTGGAATTCACTTGGCTCTGACATAATACAATCACAACTACACCGAACGCTGCTAAAACAGGACTGACATTCTACGTTCGTGGTCAAATACAACAGTGCAACCTGTAGGCTTCACTATCATCAGAACTTGCGTTTCTCGCGGTTTCCATATTTTTATTCAACCTCTGTACATTATATTACACATTTGTCTCTGTTATTGTATGAATGCTTCACTTACGAAACTGCTTCTTCTTTAACCGTGGCTGTTTGGTTCACGATGTTAATCTCCTCTGTACCACTTTTAGGTGCACTGATGTCTAACGCATTTTGTGTACCGTGTATACTGTAAAGTCAGGTATTCAGGTTTCCATTTCTCTCGACCAGAAAGACCACCCAGACGATTTTCTTCACATAGGATTTGAAGGATAGAGTCTTGATAGCTACATCCTGAGTCAGTACGACGCATGTTAAAAAAAATAAAGAGAAAGACGGAAAAATCACCTTTGAAGAATAGAAGATTTCCGTTCACAATTAAGTACAACACATTTATAGACTTTTTAACAAATTTGTCGATAGATTCTTACGTTTTTATTAAGAGATGGAAACGCTAATAAATCCTGAACCATAACGTTTCGATAAAAATGGCATTATTCTTTTTGTAACTGCTGGACCGATTTTTTTGAGAGCTGCCTCGTATACCGTAATGAACTTATTTTTTGTCTAATGACCAGAGCCCCCTCCCAGTAATGCTGTTTTTTTTCAAATCCTGTATCTATGAAGAAAATCGGTGAGCCCATGTACCCTTGTAAAAAACACGACGTAATCTGTGTCCTCGCCCCTGTACTCCCCTACAGAAATTTCCCTTTCTAGCGCTTCACATTTCTTTTCACATGTAGATTAAATTGGGGTTCTCGATTTTCACCATTGTTGTTTACACTCTGCCTAGTTGGGAAAGGCGTTTGATAAAAATCGATGTTTCTTAATAGTTTCTACAACTCCCATTAGGTTTCTGCGTGTTTTGCAGAGAATAATATAGATTAGATTGAGAGCTGCTTACAATGATCTGGTTTGTGTCACATGCACTCTTCGTAAGTCGACATCCTGTCGTGACCCGTCGATGATACACCATCATGATGGCTACTGATAGGTTCCCTATCCACATATGAAATGACTTCTTTTAAGTGTCAAAAATGCTTTTGTTGTTAATTGTACCTCACGACTGGTAGTATTAACTGCGTATGATTATAGCGATGTAACGATACTTACTGTAATTATCTGTAACAGCCGTCGTTGGACGATGTTTTTAATTTAATTGCAGATTCTTTGTAGTTAAATGATTGATTGCTTAGAGAAGGAACATGTGAAGAAGATTTCAGCACATATTATCATTCTGGTAGGAAAATGGTAGATGAACAGAGGAGCGGAACATGTTCACTTTGTCTTTTCCTCTCAACGCAGGTAAGCTTGTACTTGCAACGTATTGTGATAATAAGTTAATATGCCTGGATACAAGTGTGTGTTGCTCCGGCATGGTATGTTTTGTATTGACCGTGTAGTACAATGTATTTTGCACATCATTTGGTCTAAAGGCAGTTATTCGGCTTGGCATTGATTGACAGGCTCGTTGGATGTCCTCCTGACGAATATTGTACTAAATTATGTCCAGCTGGCGAGTTAGATCGTCAAATCCCCCCCAGGTTAGAGGATCCTGCCCAAAATGCTTAAAATAGTGTAGAATTGTGAGAGACCTGATGTCCTTGCTGGCGAGGGTTGACATTGGCAAGGACGAGGACAATAAGTGTGCTGGCGGGTATATTCTTGCTGAAATGTAAGCCTGGCTTGAAGGGCAAGGAAACGGGCCGTAGAGAATCGTCGAGCTACCGCTGGGCTATGAAGGTGCCGTGGATAACAGTCAAATGGGTGCTGCTATGGAATAAAATTGCTCCCCAAACCATCACTCCTCGCTGTCGGACAGTGTGGCGGGCAACACTCAGGCTGGTATCCCACCGCTGTCTGAAGCGTGTCCAGACATGTCTTCACTGGTCATCGGCGTTCAGTTCAAAGCGGTACTCATCTCTGCATACAGTTCTACTCCAGTCAATGAAATTCCAGGCCCTATGTGTCCGATACCACTGAAAAAGGGTTTGTCGGCTTACGCAGGTCAATGTTAGTCGGCACAAGGAGCACTGTAGGCTCAGCTCCATTCCTGTGAGCCACCTGTTAATCGTCCCGGTTGTCACAATTTTGGCATTGTTCCTATTCAAATTTCTAGCTATTAGTCTATTATTTTAAGCGGCTTCATTAGCCCAACTACACGTCCTCTCTCAGATGCTGACATTTGCGTATATTGTTCACGCGCCTGATGGTGCACCTGAGTACAAACAATGAAATTCGCATCCCAAACACTTCGTGCCTTGGCATCGATGTGTCCCCGGTTACCTTCAATGCTGGTGCAACGAAATTTCGCTTCAGCTTCTCAATTTTTGACCAACTTGCGGTGTGTCTTTCTTGTTTTTTCCTTAGCCTGTGTATTACACTTTGCATGTAAGAATTGTAATTAGTTACTGCTATTCAACTTATAGGCATAGTTCATCTGCAATTCTGAAAAATATTTTTATGTTTCTAATATTCATTTAAAGCTGAATAAGAAAACATTGAGAGTTTTATCCATTCCTCCTCCTTTCCTTTTCACATGAGCAAACAGAGCCATGTTATACGACAATATACAATTACACTTGAGATTCTTATAAAATATATAGGGTGAGAGAATTTTCTTGCCTTTCATACAAGTTAAAATTTTCTAATGTTGCTTATCACACGTTCACAGCTCTTATGTTTAATGCTGTATGCCAATCCATTTCTGACTGCAGCGCCATCTAGCGGTACCTTGTAGTTAGTACCTCAGTCCGCTGATACGAGGTACAGTCTGCTATTTGTCACTGTACTGTCTGTATTGTACAGTACAGATTTTGAAGAGATAGATTGTATGTAACCTTTATTTTCGTCACTTTGGTACGTATTAATAGAGATACGACGTTCCGTGCTTACCTGTTCCTCTCTTTGCTGATAACGCCATGCTCCTTGTGCTTCTTTTATATCTGACTATCTAACAAATCCAGTGTTGTTCGGGCATTTATATATAGTGGTGCAGGAGACATCGAACGCTTGGAATGTAATTCTCACTTATAAAGATTCTTCGTATACAACGTTTGTACTGGGAACATGAACGAAGAGTATGTTTTCTTCATTGAGCCGGGAGAGAGTGACACTAACGTACACGCATGAACACTCAGTGACTGGCCTTGTGCTTGTATTTTACTTGTGCTCATCGCATTACGTAAGCTCAACGGTGTCGTCGGCGTTTAAGGTGTCATTGTATATTTTTACGAGTAAGTGGAAAGTAGAAAAATTTTCCATGTGTCGCCGAGAACTGACCGAAGTTACTACACGCAAGTGCTAGAAAAAGACACCAACTCACTGGAAACGATTCCACCAGATTCGTGACGTCTGGTATGGAAGCAGAACGGTTGTATCAGGTACCACCGAAGTTGCTTGCGTGGTAATCCCACATGGGATGTTTTTGTGAGATAGTGGTCAGTCTCCTGTGACGAAGAATTCCCGAGTATTTTTTAAAGAAAGGGTCTGTAATTTCCTTACAGTTACGGCACTGTTGTCGGTCAGACAGAAGGCAATTTGATATTTCGAAAGATATTTGTGCTCTACGAGGAGTAAGTAGGATAATTTTCTACTGAAAAATTTTTTCCTCTATATTTGGTTACAGAACCAATTTACAGGCATAAACGCACACATACGAAAGGCAGTATCTCGATTCTACCGGAACTACCCAAGGGAGAAAGATGTTTTTATGTATTATTACCTAAGAGAGCGTTATGGACTGTTAGCTAATCCTGTTGACTGTCTGTTTTGTCAGTATTGAGGAAAAGTCTCATGCTGTAAATAGACTTTCAGTACAGGTTCATCACACACATTAAAATCGTGGAAATAAAAGTGTTGGTCAGTGGTGGTCTTCAACCAGGGCTCTAGCAGACCATAATACAGTAGACTTTCCTGAGTCTTTCCTGACGATTTTTTTTAGTTCGAGTATTTTTACGGGTGTCGCTAGTTTACGCGGATAAAATGGAGTACTCTATTGAAGAACAAACTGATATATTTTTATCTTACGATGAATTCGAAAGAATGTTTCCAAACTCTATCCTATCCCTCTTCATGCAGAATATTTTTTTGACGAAAATGCTTCGTTTTACTGCACTGTAAAACACTTATCACATGTAAAATCTTACACCCAAAGAAAACGACACTTAGAAAAGCCATAATTAATAAAAGCAAAGAGATTGCATTGTTAGCTTCTGTTGATGTGTTGCTCACGATTCAACATTATCACAGATAGTGTTATGAAAAAATTATGGCGAGAAATGTTTAAGCAACTTCATAATCAGATGTGTCAAGAACTTCATGACAATGGTTTCAGCACAACTACATGTTTTGTCAATAATCTAGTGATTAAATTCAAGGGAATCGCGACTTTTTCGCAAGGCGTATTATTCTGTGGAGAATCAGCTTTCATGATTCATATTAACTTGAGCAGACAGAAAATTCATTACTGGAGCCTTGTACACAAACTTTGAGTGAATGATACTTAATATTATTATTCTTCTTCAGTTAATATCTGGTGTCGAATTATGAGTGGAAAACTGGAAAGAAATTGCATTTTGAGCATATTGATTCACAAACTGTCTAGAGAATGAATTATGAGTATTGCTAGAAGATCTTAGCCTTTAAGAAAGTCGAATTATATTCTTTCACGGAAGTGGTTCTTCGAATTTGATCACGGGAAGCACAGGCGTCAATTACACAAGGGATTTACAATTATCGTTGGAGTGAAAAAGATCTCATCAGATAGGCCTCTCATTTTATAATTTCTTTCTCAGCGGTTTCATAAAATACAAGTGTGCTTTGAAATGTCAACAGCTCGCGCAAGTAATGTAAAATGCATTATAGGTGTTGCGAACTCTATCACTTTTTCCTTACTTGTATTTATTTCCCGAGATGATTTATTCGAGAGTATTTATAATGGCCAAACTCTTCAATAGCTCAGGATATAGTGAATTGTACTCCAGTTATTGAATACGTTGCAATAAACCAGCCTACAGCCACTTCTCATGTATAGCTCGTACTATGTAATAAAAGGAATTTCACAAAATAATAGACACCCCAGTGCCAAATACGGTTGGCAGCTGTAGAAGTTAGAAATACTACATCTTCCCCTTGGATTAAAGCCCCGTTAGCGCCTTCCCCCATCTCCTGAAGAATCTCCGCCTAAGTACGAAGGGTTTTATAGACATGATGCAACTCCTAACAGCCTAATAATCGTGTCGTGCTTATACACAAGAGGTCAAGAATTACCACAAACATTATGTGTGATACAGAACTGAGGTAGATATAACAGATTTCAGTGTAACGTATGCTTAGTGAAAACTGAAACATTGCGGAATAGAAATATGTAGACTCACTAAGACAGTATTTCAGTATAGTTCATACATGAGCTGGCTGTCCATAGTTTATTATACTACAAAGTCTGACACAGGGCAAAAGTAGTGCACGATCGTGCTAGAAACGAGATGGAGGGCCTGTACTTGATGGTCAAAGATAAGAACGTATATTTCACGAAAAGGGGAGGTAGAAACTCATTAATATATAGGTCTACTTGCAACTTACAGCGTAGGTTTCTAGTTTTTCTTCCAGTGTGTTGCTTCTAACAATGATAGTTACTTTTTTGTAGCCAGGCCATTAAATCAGCAGCAGATGTCACTAAAGGAATTAAATGTAAGAAAAAATGGATAAATTTGGCAAAACTTTGCGGCTCTTTCTCCATCGAAGGACGCTGGAACATTTACACTTCATGATTTTATATTTTCAGTAATTTCATGAAATACCAGTAAGTGTGAATAGAATAGTGCTCAGATAAGACAAGGGGGAGCATACGAGCAGCAAGGTTATGGTACTGACGACTGATCGTAAGACGGAATAGAGGAAAAAATGCTGAAGTACTGGTGGGTGGTAAACGTCAAGAATAAGGAAGACATTAGGTAAATAAAGACAGAATATCATTGTAACCCAAACGAAAACCCATTCTGGAGAACGAAACTTCAGGCGTACAATAAATGTTATTGAAATGTGATGGGTCAAGGACCCTGAGTTCCTATGCTGAACTGATCCTATAGACGCTGCTCTAAACTTACGGTCAAACGTCAGAAATTAGTTCTGAGACGCTCTTCTTCGCACCCATATGTGTTCCTTACATTGTGATCACAGGGTAACTTCAATTCCATCTTTGACATAGAAGTGTTTCTCTGATCCAATACGTTGGTACAGATAATTTTCAAATAACCTCAGCTTATGCACAATTTACAGTATTTCTGTAAACTGGTTTCTTCCTTTCTTAAAAATCCAACATAAAGAAGATGAGATTTTAGTGAAGTAAATTTGTTACCCTGGATTATATAGAGTTCGATACACCACTGATTATCAATAGAGAACTGTACTAAAACTCTGCATTCTGAAACCTGTAGGTTTCGAAGCACCTACATAATGCTGTTACGATGCTATTAACGTGATTTCAGAGATCCAAGAGACTGTCAAACGGAACTTCGAAATAAGAACCCTCAACGTATGTTTTAAGGGACACTGTAACGTTTAAACAGTGGTTCCAAGAGATCCGAAATGTACAAGTGGGCTGGCGCCATTTATCTTACCCGTACAAATTCGACTGTGGAATAGTGAGCTAAATGTACAATTAACAGAAGCGTAGCAGGTTTCATTCACTCGGATTTTGTGTACTGGGCTCCAGTAATGACTTTTTTTTATGTGATCCATGAAAGCAGATTCACCTCAGAAACACGCGCCTTGCGAAAAAATTGAAATCACTATTTTATTGACAAAACATGTAGTTGTTCTGAAAACCATGGTCATGGAATTCTTGATACATCTAAATCTGAAGTTGGTGAAATTTTTCTCGCCATAATTATATCATAACACTAACTGTGACAAGGTCACGTAAAGGCATACATCAACAGCAGCTTACAATGCAGTCTCTCTTCTTACTTATGGCTTTCTTAAGTGTCTTTTTCTTTGTGTGTAAGATTCTACTTATGGTAAGTCTTTTACAGTGCAGTAATACGAGACATTTTCGTCAAAAGATATTAAAAATAAAGAGGGGTGTCTTTTTTCATTATTATTCCGAATTCATCCTAACATAAAAGTATATCAATTTGTTCTCCAATTGAGTACTCCATTTCATACGCATAAGCTACCGATACTAATAAGAATTCGAAAAAAAAGCGTGACGAAAGACTCAGGCATGTCTCCCGTATTATGGTCTGCTAGAGCCCTGGTTGAAGATAACCACTGTCCAACGGCTTTGTTCCCACGATTTTACAGTCTGTGATGAACCTGTATTCTGAAGCAAAGCAAGCGCTGTATCATGTATAAGATACAGAGGCGAGCGAGTGCACGGGACTTACCCTAGTTCACTGCTAGTAGCGTCACGTCATCGTAACGCGCCTGCATATAGTATTGCACCACATTTAACATAAAAGTAAAAATTAAGATTTGTGTGTAAAACTTTGTTAAAGTATAGTTCTATGTAATAATGTTTCAGGTAACAAATCTTAATGTTATAAAATTAGTAGTTTACGTAAAATTCACGTTTTGAAAGAAAAATAGGAGGCGCTAATTAATGACGCTAGGAAGCCAAAATTTGGTGAGAAGGTGCAGTAAGAAGTCATTAATGAGTGGTGCTGGTTTCCAAAACCATAAAACTAAAATTGACTCCAGAATCCGCGTTTTTCGGAAAAATCAGAGGCGCGAAATAATAGAGCTACAATATTGAAAATTGGTAGGATGCTTCAGTTCACCCTAATAATAATAATGGAAATACCACAATCAGTTACCTCTTCTAGTTTTTTAGTAATTTAGTAAAAACTACTTTTGTGAGTAAAATGTACATAAGCATTATAGATTAAGTACTTTAAATTTTAATGATAAAACAAATTCTTTAAGACCAATGATCAGATAGGACAATTAACAAAGCTACACCAAGTTTTAGTCTTGTAGCATAATTAACAGCTGATACAAGTCTTGATAAAGCTATGGTTCAGAGGTAACAATCTACCGTTAGTTCCATTGTAAAAATTCTAGAGAGTAAAGTTTTAATTTTAGCGGGCTGAGATTTTCTACGTGCTTCTGTACTGCTCAGATGTATGTATACAAAAATTGAGAAGTTTGTAAAGCTATTATTAAATGTGATATTTAAGATTATGTGCCTGAGATAGCGATCATTTGGAGGCTGCAGGCATCTGCATAGGAACGGAAAGAACAGATGCTCTCTTGGCGGTACGCGCCGGAGCTATATAAAAAGAGCGGCAGAGGCAGTAGGAAGCTCACTCCGCATTAGACCAACGCCTAGTCCACGCGAGCTTAACGTCCGATCGCGCCTCGCCTCGGGTGACGTCATAGCGGGCTGTGACATGCGCGTACTTAGCAATGTAAACGGACATTGAAAATCGCGAGGACTGTACACCGTCCTGGATCGTTTAGACTTCGGTAACAAACTGTTATTGTGCCGTCCGTGTGAAGTATAATTCCGCGTGGCAAGTGGTGACTAACTCCACTTTTAAGGCGAGCATTAATCTTTTTTTTTTTTTTATTTTAACATTATTGCGAACTATTAATAGAGCACCGTTAGTTAGAGTAATGAACTATTCGGGAGGAACTTGCTGTAGAAGTCGCCTCTGAACTATTAAACGATTGGCTGAATTAACAATATTTAATGTCTTTAGCATTTTCAGAAGTTTCGAGTAATTTGTGTGAGCCTTTAAGATAATAAAATCTTGTTTGGAACTTTAAATTTTATTGAAGCAGCCCTAATCCCGTGAAGAACTATGGATATTTTTCGTTTAGCTGGGCTGTACAGGAATGTGGCCGTGCAGACTGGGAACTAAGGTCAGTAAGTTTCCCTTCGCTTTCTGACTGGCCACCAAATTAGTTGCCAGGCTCGCGTGATTTAAGGTGGCAATGTTCAACTTTCATTCAACATTAAACAACGACTTCTTCGCCGTCCCACATATGTTGCATCGGCAATAGTCTGTTACGTGAAATGAACATTCAAACAACTCATTCGACAACTTCTTCGCCGCCCCACATATGGTGCTTATCGGCCGGGAAAACTGAATTAAAAGCAAATAAAAGTGCTCGATGTGTGAAAGCGATTGGTATAAATTAACGAACTCGGTAGGCAATAACAGGACACTGAATTGAACTAGTGTGGGAACAGTGTTACCAGTAAAGGCGGGTGTAGTGTATAAACAATAAGTGTCTACCGCGGTACGTTGGTTAGTGACGATGGTGAGGAAGGCGACGATGCTGGATCGCGGCTGCCGACGGCGCTGAGACTAAAGGAAGACGGTGCGTCATCGCGGAGCTGCGCTGATCTGCGAGACAGCTGCCGGCTGCGCCGAGCGGTCAACGGTGCCTTGCTGCCCCCCCCTGGAGCTATTGCAGTAGGCGATTCCTGTGGCGGTACTCGACGCTACAGCTGCTGCTGCTGCCTTCAATACGTCGCGACGCGTCGCATCACGATTGCTGGTACACCGCGACGACATCATTCGTCGAAATCAAGCATTTAAGTTAAGTCAAAGACTTTTAAAATATTTATTAACTGCTGCTAACAACCTAAAAGATATGGAAAGTAGTGTACATTTCAGAAGGGAACCGGTCTCTGACCAAGAATCCTCAGGATCAGGAATTGAGTTTAATCAGGATGGTTCCATTAATCCCTCAAATATTGAACTAGAACGTAATTTGTCACCAGTAAATTATGACTTTAATTTAAATGAGAGTGCAGGGATGCAATCAATAAGTGAAATAGAAGTCAAAAGGGAGCCAGTAGAGTTGCTAACTTTGTCAGGTAGTGAAACTGAGCTCAATATATCTCCAGCTCAGTCAAGTCAAGAGATACAAAGTATCAAGGTAGAAGCTCCGGATTTGATGCAAATACTGTTTGCCAAACTCGAATCAAACCAAAATAAAATTGAGGCTAAAATTGAGGATAATAATAAAGAACTAAAAGAAGAACTGCAATCAAAATGGAATAGTTTGAATTATAAGATAGATGCTATTCATCATGACATTCAAGTAAAAGTAGGGCAACAGTTAACTAAAATGGATAGTACTTTCAAATGTGAAATAGATCAAATTCAAAAAAATTATCAAGAGGCAGATGAACTTTTGGAAGTGAGGTTGTCCGAAAGATTGAGCAACGAGTCCAAACTTTGCTCTGACAAAGTTAAAGAGGTACAAATTAAAGTAGATACTTGTCAGAAAAACATTGAGAAAGTAAAAGAAACCTGTACCGAAATTCGTGGTGCAGTGGAACAAAGATGTTCTGCCAGGATAGAAGCAGTAGAGTTAAAAGTAGAGGAATTAAATACTAACATTGCTAACCTAGAAAATAGAGTAACCTCTGTTAATTCTAGTCATTCTACTGTACAGCATGTGACTTCAGTTGACGCCGCTTTTATAGGGTGTCGACAGTTTTTGCTCTTTGATCCTGATAAGTACATTCACCCTCTTGAATTTTGGAATGACTTTGAGGATGTTCTCCCCAACACTTGGTCAGAAAGAGAAAAAATTTCATTTATAAGAAGTCATTTGTCAGGTGATGCTTTGCGATGGTCAGCGGATGTAATGATCAAATGTAAAACTTTATCTGAATTTAAGTCTGCATTTCTCAACGAATACTGGTCACATAACAAACAAAATGATGTGTTAAGGGAATTCTGGAGTGGTAAGAAGTTTTTCCCAGGGCTTGAATCAGTAAAGGATTTCGCTAGGAAGTGGGTTTCAAGACTGTCACATTTGACAGAAAAGATGAAGCCAGATATGATCATTATGGGTTTAGAAGGTAAGCTGCCGTGGTACTGGCAGAAGAGGATCATTTCCGCCCCAAGAGATAATATAGACAAATTTATTGAATATCTGGAAAGAGTGGAAAGAGTAGCTGCTGCTGAGGAGCAGGTGCAGCAGAATAACAAATCTTCTAACAATCACGTACAAAATAATGGAAACGTGAACGTTAGAAATATGGAAGTTAGGCACACCAAAACAAACTATCGAAACCAAAGCTGTGGCAGAGGAAGAGGGGGTAGATACTCACCACGCTTTCGTAACAACTACTATGACGAAAGTGGAGAAGTAAATACTATGCCATTAAGACAAGAAGGGAGTCATGATGCTACTATATCTAGTGGTGTCACAGATGAACACAACAGGCCGCGTGTGGGAAACTAAATCCCGTCTATGAGGAAACTGGCGCTCACCAGGCGGTAACAGTAACACAGCCAGTAACGGAAACACAGACAATCAGCCAACATACACAGACAGACAACATGGATGACGAAATAAATACAGATAATACCAGTGATGTGTTAAGCCACTCTCACAAAATAGTGGATAGTATTTTGGATACACTAGAAAAATGGGTCAAGGAAGAACAGGAACTCAAGGTAGATAATGGGGAAGAAATAGATAATGGGTTTGAGTCTGATGGGAATAATGATGAAGTAAAAGCTTACATCTTCGATGAAAATGGCAATCTAAAAGCTGAAGTAGAAGTAGCAGAAGTAGAATCAGTACTGCAAAACTTTAGAGAGGAGGAAATGATGAATGAAGGGGGTAGAAATAGTAACGAGGTGAAAGAATCTAGTAGCTGTGTAAACGTACCACAAATGGTTGAAGGTGACGACATTCTTATGAACAGCAATATTGCGCAGGGACGCAGTTGCTCAGAGGTAGAGGATAGTTTGGCTGATGTGCAGCAAACAAAAGTAGAAAAAGTCGTCAGATGCTTCGATTTAAAGTTAGTGGACAGATTAGAGAAAGCAGCTAAGATTATAGAGCATGATGAGCCCCAGGATGTAAATGTAAATGTAATTGCAACTGATCAGAATTACTTTAGCTGGAAGAACATAGAACGAGATTTATTAGACGAGGTGTGTGAGCAACCTGTTCAATGTAAAATAACTCACCCTGTTATCAAAGTAAACATATCAGGAGTCACTGTGCGTTGTCTGCTTGACAGTGGCAGTGAAGCAAGTGCTTTATCACAAACATTTTTTGACACCATACCCAATAAAGAGAAGTTAACAGTTATGAAAGTAAGTGGCTTAAAGATTATAGGTGCTACTGGAAAAGTCTCTAGACCAGTTCAACACGAAGCTTTGATACCCATTGGTATAAATGACGTAGTAATAGATCATCCTTGTTTGATTGTGCTAGGCTTAAGTGTTGATATGTTGATTGGTACTGATTTCTTATCAAAGTACCAGGGAAAGATCAATTTTGATCAGAACAACTTAATTTTAACTTTACCTGACTCTAAAGTGATAAGAGAGTCTTTTATAGGAAGTCATATAGGCGGTAGTAATGAAACTTGGGAACTGCCTATTAGAGTAATAAAGAATAAAGGATACTTGCAGGAAAATTTGGTTTTCAGTGAAAATGAGCTAGTGCTGGTCAAAACAAAAGAAAAATCAAAGAAAATTTCTGCAGAAAATAAAAAGTTTATGCATGTATATCATGGACCATTTAGAATAGTAAGTAAACCTCATGCAAATGCCTATCGTTTGGAATATCCAAAGAGTAAGAGAGAACTAGGTCTAAGAAATATTGTGGATCTAAAGGAATTTAAAATTAACAGTAATTAATTACTGTAGGGAGTCTGCCACTCTTTGGCGGATACACGGTTTGGCGTACCGTGCAGTCCCAGCTGGGTGAAACTTTATTTCCTTTTCAAGTTTCATTCCCTTCTTCTGGTCTATCATAACAGGTAAGAATCACATATGTCTTCATGTTGTATATATGCTATTAGGTTTTAAGTATTCTTAGTAAGGATCTACCTAGTGAATGGCAAAACAAAAGTCTGAGTACCAATAAGAGGCAAACATGGCTAAAATAAATAAATTAAAATATTTCATGTAATTGTAAAGGGTTAGAAACTACAACTAAGAGAGACACTTTGCAGTATACGAAGTACGGTATGAATATGAATAATCCATGAGATTATGCAGAAGATAGTATGTTGCTAGAAATAAGGTTGTTTGAAGGAAAACAGCGTAAGAAGGTAATGCTCATAGAGGCAAGCAATGGCGTTTTAGAATTAAATAAATGGAGATGTGTGGAAGTGGTGTGAGGATCGCACCAAATATATAGAAACAGGACCTCAATAGGCTGACAAAAGGAAAAGGGAGAAAGAAGTGGAGAAATGAAGTATTTTGAATCTGGAAGAAAAGGGAGAAAATGAATGAGGTAAAGAAGTGAAGTAAGTAAATTGAAGTAAATGATGTAGGATTAAAGAATAATTCCCTCACGTCTCGTGAAATGGTGAAAAACGCTAAATCTTGCTTGAGGCAAATAAATAGTTAAACAGACAACAGAAACACACAAATATTGGAAAATGCAGAAATTTGGAATCGGTATATTGAAAATAACTAATTTCTTTAGTAATTCATACAATAAAGCAAAGTGCTGGTCAGCAAATGACTTCTTTGATGAACTAATCCATACGATAATTAAGCCAGAGTACATTAAAACTAAAAGGTTACTCAATTTTCTAAGTTGAAGCAAGATCTTAATATATTAATTAGCTAAAAGAATTTTCACTATTTAGGAACCTAAAAGATTATTTATGAAAGAAGAAAGTAGGAGCTATTGTATCAGATACGACTTAGTGCTAAATGTCTTTCTGACAACTTCACAATTAGTAAAATAGTGCCAGAATATAAACTATAAAATGTACTTTGTCCTACCTTAGATATAAGTTGAAAACAGAAACTTAGACTGTATTGTCTGTTTCTCAGGGACATGCAGGCTGCATGAATGACTGACAACAAGCGGTAGGGAGATTGGAAGTAGAGACGCAAACCACAGTGAATACAATTTCCTCCCACAATTTTGTCAATCAGTGAAATTAAATGAGTGTTACAATAGGACACCCACCACAGTGCCGAGTATTATAGTAAAAGAAAAATGTGAGTGCGTTGCAGTGATAAAAGTCGTGTGTATTTTCTTTTTCAGGAAGAGACTGATTATAAAGAAAAAAAAATAACTATTTTGTAACCATTGAAAAATTTATATTTCCATGTAAATGTATGTAAATAATTTGTGAATGTCTTCTGTACTAGGTTTTCTGTGTGTATATGAGTATGGTTATTTTGTGTATGTAGTAATAAGGAATTTCCTAAGAAGAAGCAACTTAAGTTGAAAGAGGTATACTATAGTAATCCATCGCTTGTTTGTTCTTTTAGAAATTTAATTTTGTTCAAAAATAGATTTTCACGAAAATTAAAAAGGGGGTGATGAAGCAAAGCAAGCGCTGTATCATGTATAAGATACAGAGGCGAGCGAGTGCACGGGACTTACCCTAGTTCACTGCTAGTAGCGTCACGTCATCGTAACGCGCCAGCATATAGTATTGCACCACATTTAACATAAAAGTAAAAATTAAGATTTGTGTGTAAAACTTTGTTAAAGTATAGTTCTATGTAATAATGTTTCAGGTAACAAATCTTAATGTTATAAAATTAGTAGTTTACGTAAAATTCACGTTTTGAAAGAAAAATAGGAGGCGCTAATTAATGACGCTAGGAAGCCAAAATTTGGTGAGAAGGTGCAGTAAGAAGTCATTAATGAGTGGTGCTGGTTTCCAAAACCATAAAACTAAAATTGACTCCAGAATCCGCGTTTTTCGGAAAAATCAGAGGCGCGAAATAATAGAGCTACAATATTGAAAATTGGTAGGATGCTTCAGTTCACCCTAATAATAATAATGGAAATACCACAATCAGTTACCTCTTCTAGTTTTTTAGTAATTTAGTAAAAACTACTTTTGTGAGTAAAATGTACATAAGCATTATAGATTAAGTACTTTAAATTTTAATGATAAAACAAATTCTTTAAGACCAATGATCAGATAGGACAATTAACAAAGCTACACCAAGTTTTAGTCTTGTAGCGTAATTAACAGCTGATACAAGTCTTGATAAAGCTATGGTTCAGAGGTAACAATCTACCGTTAGTTCCATTGTAAAAATTCTAGAGAGTAAAATTTTAATTTTAGCGGGCTGAGATTTTCTACGTGCTTCTGTACTGCTCAGATGTATGTATACAAAAATTGAGAAGTTTGTAAAGCTATTATTAAATGTGATATTTAAGATTATGTGCCTGAGATAGCGATCATTTGGAGGCTGCAGGCATCTGCATAGGAACGGAAGGAACAGATGCTCTCTTGGCGGTACGCGCCGGAGCTATATAAAAAGAGCGGCAGAGGCAGTAGGAAGCTCACTCCGCATTAGACCAACGCCTAGTCCACGCGAGCTTAACGTCCGATCGCGCCTCGCCTCGGGTGACGTCATAGCGGGCTGTGACATGCGCGTACTTAGCAATGTAAACGGACATTGAAAATCGCGAGGACTGTACACCGTCCTGGATCGTTTAGACTTCGGTAACAAACTGTTATTGTGCCGTCCGTGTGAAGTATAATTCCGCGTGGCAAGTGGTGACTAACTCCACTTTTAAGGCGAGCATTAATCTTTTTTTTTTTTTAACATTATTGCGAACTATTAATAGAGCACCGTTAGTTAGAGTAATGAACTATTCGGGAGGAACTTGCTGTAGAAGTCGCCTCTGAACTATTAAACGATTGGCTGAATTAACAATATTTAATGTCTTTAGCATTTTCAGAAGTTTCGAGTAATTTGTGTGAGCCTTTAAGATAATAAAATCTTGTTTGGAACTTTAAATTTTATTGAAGCAGCCCTAATCCCGTGAAGAACTATGGATATTTTTCGTTTAGCTGGGCTGTACAGGAATGTGGCCGTGCAGACTGGGAACTAAGGTCAGTAGTTTCCCTTCGCTTTCTGACTGGCCACCAAATTAGTTGCCAGGCTCGCGTGATTTAAGGTGGCAATGTTCAACTTTCATTCAACATTAAACAACGACTTCTTCGCCGTCCCACATATGTTGCATCGGCAATAGTCTGTTACGTGAAATGAACATTCAAACAACTCATTCGACAACTTCTTCGCAGCCCCACAATTCAAAGTCTATTTACTACATGAGACTATTCCTCAGTACAGAGAAAAGAGACAGCCAACAGGACTAGCTAACACACCATAACGCTCTCTTTGGATGTTGTTGTTCTTGTTGTTGTTGTGGTATTAAGGCCTGAGACTGCTTTGATGCAGCTCTCCATGCGACCCTGTCCTGTGCAAGCTTCTTCATCTCCCTGTACTTACTGCAACGTGCATCCTTCTGAATCTTCTTAGCGTATTCATCTCTTGGTCTCCCTCTGCGATTGTTACCCTCCACGCTGCCCTCCAATGCTAAATTTGTGATCCCTTGTTGCCTCAAAACATGTCCTACTAACCGGTTCCTTCTTCTTCTCATATTGTGCCACAAACCCCTCTTCTCCCACATTGTATTCAATAGTTCATCATTAGTTATGTGATCTGCCGATCTAATCGGCAGCATTCTTCTGTAGCACCACATTTCGAGAACTTCTAATCTCTTCTTGTCCAAACTAGCTATCGCCCATGTTTCACTTCCATACATGGCTACACTCCATACAAATACTTTGAGACACTACTTCCTGACAAATCTATGCTCGATGTTAACAAACTTCTCTTGTTCAGAAACGCTTTCCTTGCCATTGCCAGTCTACATTTTATATCTTCTCTACTTCGACCATCATCAGTTAATTTTCTCCCAAAATAGCAAAACTCCTTTACTACTTTAAGTGTCTCATTTTCTAATGTAATTCCCTCAGCATCACCCGACTTAATTCGACTACATTCCATTATCGTCGTTTTGCTTTTGTTGGTGTTCATCTTACATCCTCCTTTCAAGACATTGTTTATTCCGTTCAACTGCTCTTCCAAGACCTTTGCTTCTCTAATAGAATTACAATGTCATGAGCGAACCTCAAAGTTTTTATTCCTTCTCCAAGGATTTTATACCTACTCAGTATTTTTATTTTATTTCCTTCACTGCTTGCTCAATATACAGATTCAATAACATCGGAGAGAGGCTGCAACCCTGTCTAACTCCCTTCCCAACCACTGCTTCCCTTTCATGCCCCTCGACCCTTATAACTGCCATTTTGTTTCTGTACAAATTGTAAATAGCCTTTCGCTCCCTGTATTTTACCCCTGCCACCTTTAGAATTTGAAATAGAGTGTTCCAGTCAACAGTGTCAAAAGCTTTCTCTAAGTCTACAAATGCTACAAACGTAAGTTTGTCTTTCCTTAATCTTTCATCTAAGATAAGTCGTAAGGTCAGTATTGCCTCACGTGTTCCAATATTTCTAGGTAATGCATACTGATCTTCCACATGGTTGGCTTCTACCAGTTTCTCCATTCGTCTGTAGAGAATTAGTGTTAGTATTTTGCAGCTGTGACTTATTAATCTGATATTTCGGTAATTTTCACATCTGTCAACACCTGCTTTCTTTGGAACTGGAATTATTATATTCTTCCTCAAGTCTGAGGGTATTTCACCTGTTTCATACATCTTGCTCCCAGGTGGTAGAGATTTATCAGGACTGGCTCTCCCAAATCCGTCAGTAGTTCTAATGGAATGTGGTCTACTCCCAGGGCTTTGTTTCGACTCAGGTCTTTCAGTGCTCTGTCAAACTCTTCACGAAGTATCGTATCTCCCATTTCATCTTCATATACATCCTCTTCCAGTTCCATAATATTTTCCTCAAGTACATCGCCCTTGTATAGACCTTCTATATATTCCTTCCACCTTTCTGCTTTCCCATCCTTGCTTAGAACTGGGTTTCCATCGGAGCTCTTGATATTCATAAAAGTGGCTCTCTTTTCCCCAAAGGTCTCTTTAATTTTCCTGAAGGCGGTATCTATCTTACCCTAGTGAGATAAGCCTCCACATCCTTACATTTGTCCTCTAGCCATCCCTGCTTAGCCATTTTTCACTTCCTGTAGATCTCATATTTGAGACGTTTGTATTCTTTTTTACCTGCTTCATTTACTGCATTTTTATGTTTTCTCCTTTCATCAATTAAATTCAATATTTCTTCTGTTACCTAAGGATTTTTACTGGCCATCTTTTTTGTACCTACTTTATCCTGTGCTGCCTTCACTACTTCATTCCTTAGAGCTACCCATTCTTCTTCTACTGTATTTCTTTCCCCCATTACTGTCAATTGTTCCCTTATGCTCTCCCTGAAACTCTGTACCACCTCTGGTTCCTTCAGTTTATCCAGGTCCCATCTCCTTAAATTCCCACCTTTTTGCAGTTTCTTCAGTTTTAATCTATAGTTCATAACCAATAGATTGTGGTCTGAGTCCACATCTTCCCCTAGAAATATCTTACAATTTAAAACCTCATTCCTAAATTACTGTCTTAATATTATATAATCTATCTGAAACCTTTTAGTATTCCAGGGTTCTTCCATGTATACCACTTTCTTTAATAATTCTTGAGCCAAGTGTTAGCTATGATTAAGATATGCTTTATGCGAAACTCTACCAGACGGCTTCCTCTTTCATTTCTTAGCCCCAATCTGAATTCACCAACTATGTTTCCTTCTCTCGCTTTTCCTACTCTCGAACTCCAGTCACCCATGACTATTAAATTTTCATCTCCGTTCACTACCTGAATAATTTCTTTTATCCCATCTTACATTTCATCAATTTCTTCATCATGTGCAGAGCTAGTAGACATATAAACTTGTACTACTTAGTAGGCGTGGGCTTCGTGTCTGTCTTGGCCACAATAATGCGTTCACTATGCTGTTTGTAGTAGCTTACCGGCACTTCTATTTGTTTATTCATTATTAAATCTATTCCTGCATTACCGCTATTTGATTTTGTATTTCTAACCCTGTATTCACCTGACGAAAAGTCTTTTTCCTCCTGCCACCGAACTTCACTAATTCCTATTATATCTAACTTTAACCTATCCATTTCCCTTTTTAAATTTTCTTACCTACCTGCCCGTTTAAGGGCATTCCACCCTCCGATCCGTAGAACACCAGTTTTCTTTTTTCTGATAATGATGTCCTCTTGAGTAGTCCCCGCCCGGAGATCCGAGTGGGGGACTATTTTACCTCCGGAATATTTTACCCGAGTGGACGCCACCATCATTTAACCATATAGTAAAGCTGCATGCCCTCGGGAAAAATTACGGCTATAGTTTCCCCTTGCTTTGAGCCGTTCGCAGTACCAGCACAGCAAGGCCGTTTTGGTTATTGTTACAAGGCCAGATCAGTCAATCATCCAGACTGTTGCCTCTGGAACTACTGAAAAGGCTGCTGCCCCTCTTCAGGAACCACATGTTTGTCTGGCCTCTCAACAGATACCCCTCTGTTGTGGTTGCACCTACGGTCCGGCCATTTGTATCGCTGAGGCACGCAAGCCTCCCCACCAACGGCAAGGTCCATGGTTCATAAGGGGGGGGTCTCTTTGGTAATAAAACATCTCTTTGGTAATAATACATAAGAACAGTTTCCTCTGTTGGGCAGTTATGTTAGAGTCGAGATGCTGCTCCTCGTATGTGTGCGTTTATGGATGTAACTTGGTTCTGTTGCCACATCTAGAGAAAAATTTTCAGTACAAAATGATCCTATTTTCTCCTCGTAGAGCACCAATATATTTCGGATTATCAAATTTTGTTTCTGCGTGACCGACAACAGCGCTATTACTGGGAGTTATAGTCCATTGCCATATCTCTCAATTTGTTGTTCACTGTGTTATTGTCAGTGTTTGTTTATCGAATTACTAGTGATTAGCTGATGTTTAACTGTTCGAGAGTGTGTAGAAACCTGGGAATGTAGCGATTAAAAAAGGACTAATATATAATCACGAAATTAATTATAATCTGTTGATGACTTTGCAGAGCATCGAAGTTTCTAGATTCCGCAGTTAGAATATGTGGATTATGGCGAGTCATTTTATGTTACATTTTATAGTTTTGATTATTCTGTAGAATACGTAATTTTGAATGAAGCTACATGCAGTTAGATACTGAGTAGGTGGAGTAACTTGGTCAGAAATGGAAGAAACTCGTCTTACTTGCTCAGAGAGAAAATGGCATCTCCTCAATGCACTGTTTACTCTGATTTACAGCGCATTTTTGACAAACGGAAAAGCCATTAAAATGTTGCATCAAGTAGGGGCAAATTGATGCAGTCGAAATCTGTAGTGAATTGTACATTAAGCTCTTGTTTTCTAAAACGACTCCTTAGATGCCAACTGTTCCCTTCTGCAATAATATGCAGTAATTATTCCTTACTGTTTAGACAGAAAACAGATAAGTGTTACCTAGTAATGTCTGACCTTGGGCAGAAGTATCATCTGTGGAAGTATTGGTTCACTTATGCCATCGGTAAGGCCTTTAGCCTTTCCCAGCAGCTGACACATAAACGTGAAAAATGACCTAAGGGGAGTAAGTGGAAGAGATAAAGCGAAATGAATATTAGCGAGACGTGCGGGGATAAGAGTCGTAGAGAAAAATGGGTAGGGGGAAACCTTTAGACGACGCGGAGGATAAACGGAAGGCAGCAGTGCGGCCTGCTATCGATAAAAGCTCCGCATAATGACGGAGGTTTAGAAGAGGGGGAGCCTTCATGTCGGAACTCTCACTGCAAACGGGCGACTGAATACGAGCAGAACAAACGATACGTAAGTGGATGTGCTGCCTAAGCCCTCTCGTGGAACAAATCAGTAACCCTTTATAGACATTGGATGTTCAGATGAAATACTGACTATTTAATAAACTTTGCGTTGTGTGGTTACTGTTGAACCATCGACATACCGCTATCGATATCAGAAAGAGCTGTAGTGGGTGACTTTAGCTCCCAATAGAATCATGTGAATTTAACCACAGGTGTAATGAAAGAGCGGAAAATCCGGGATGGAAAGTAACAATATTGTGAAAAGGATAGTTGCTAATCACTGCGGAGATGTTGGGTCTTAGACAGGAACAAGAAAAAGTCAGTCGGAAGGGGTGCTTCTTGCCTACAAAGTCTTCGTCGAAGATAGACAACACACCTACCCAGCCACCCTCCCGCCCACCCACCCACATACACAAACACACACACACACACATAAACACACACACACACACACACACACACACACACACACACACACACACACACACACAAAAGCAACTCACACGAACATCACAGTCTATGTCTGATGAAGCCTTTTCACTATATTATTACTGGTGTAGCCCCATGAATTTAATCTATTGAACGAGGGTGACCCTAGCATATGTGAAAGCTTAATGCGGCGAATCACAAGATGATGAAATAGGGAGCTACATGAAAACACTGAATGAAGCTATGGTAACGATAAAACGGTGTTTATTATAGTTTGGTTTGGAATAAAAATTAAACACAAGTACACAAGTACATCATTACATTCATTGAGTACAAATACTTAAAAAAGTGAAGGCACCTTGTCAATGATCGAATCATGAAGTGGTTGCGAATAGTGTTCTGTTGCCCAGTTGACTTCGCTTCAGTGTCCTCAGTTATCTTGGTTCGACACCTGACTACTAGAGAAACTCTGGTGTGGCTAGTTAAAAGGCAGAGCACTGTGGCGTTAGCAGAGGTAATGAGACCAGAGGCTTGGAGAGATGCTGTGACTTGCAGTGCGCGTGGTGCGACTAGGGAGTTAGCGCTGTTACCTGTTGACAGTAGAAGTGGAGCCGCCGAACGGCTAACAGTACTTTGCGGAGCTGTGTGTTGTGTTCTGCGTAGACTCATGGTTGTATGTACCGGTTTCGGGTTCTGATTATTGGTACGTACTTACCATGCTCTAAATATACATGTTCTAGTAAAGGTATGTCAGGTTCTCCATCCTGGTGACTAGCTATAGATAATTTTTTCAGTTAAGTGATATTTTCAATGTTTGAACTGTAACGCAATAGACAAACTTTTTACTAATTTTGAAGACGGCAAAACGCAAAGTGATTTAGGTGCTGTTTAACAATATTTAAATTTACTAGTTGTTAAGTTTAATGAATTAACCCGATTTACTATGGAAAGTAAACTGTGGTGTCAGCTGTTAGTTACTGCCAACGCGTTATTTGTAATCGTTATAGCCATTCGGTACAACTCTTAACTAAAGCAACGGTAACGCGCAAGGTACCTCTGCCGATTAAACTGATCGTTATTCTTAATTTGGGTACTGTTTCTTATTAATTAATAAAAATTCTTGGTGACGTACAATCTTTTTTTGAAATGAAATGAAGTAAGCATCAATTAATAATGCCAGTTCCTGGCGGTTTTCAGTATTAAAAGATTGTATACTCATTTAGCTTCCCTGCAGTGCCTAACAGCGTTTATATTGCAGGAGCTACTCGTATGTACTGAAATTTGAAAAAATTAATTCAGGTAACGGAGAACTGGTGGACATACAGGTGGCATGTATAACTGATGCGAGAACGGTGCTCAATTTAGCGTTGATGCTGCCACGTTAATAACCTTCTTTGGCTACGAGGAACCTTACTTCTCCTTACTATCAAACTGGTTTATGTAAATCTGATATCTCATTGCTTCTATTTAATGTGAGTTATTATCATAATCCGGAAACGTCTTTTTTAAATGTATTGTGAAGTACACTACTGGCCATTAAAATTCCTACACCACGAAGATGACCTGCTACAGACGCGAAATTTAGCCGACAGGAAGAAAATGCTGTGATATACAAATAATTAGCTTGTCAGAGCATTCGCACAATGTTGGTGCCGGTGGCGACTCCTACAACCTGCTAACATGATGAAAGTTTCCAACCAATTTCTCATACACATTCAGCACTTGACCAGCGTTGCCTAGTGAAACGTTGTTGTTATGCCTCGTGTAAGGAGGAGAAATGCGTACCATCACGTTTCCGACTTTGATGAAGGTCGGACTGTAGCCTATCGCGATTGCGGTTTATCGTATCGTGACATTGCTGCTCGTGTTGGTCGAGATCCAATGACTGTTAGCAGACTATGGAATCGGAGGGTTCAGGAGGGTAATACGGAACGCCGTGCTGGATCCCAGCGGCATCGTATCACTAGCAGTCGAGATGACAGGCATCTTATCCGCATAGTTGTAACGGATCGTGCAGCCACATTAGATCCCTGAGTCAACAGATAGGGACGTTTGCTAGACAACAACCATCTGCACGAACAGTGCAACTACATTTGCAGCAGAATGGACTATCAGCTCAGATACCATAGGTGCGGTTACCCTTGACGCTGCGTCACAGAGAGGAGCGCCTGCGATGTTGCACTCAACGACGAACCTGGGTGCACGAATAGCAAAACGTCATTTTTTCGGATGAATCCAGGTTCTGTTTACAACATCAAGATGGTCGCATCCGTGTTTGGCGACATCGCGGTGGAAGCACACAGGAAGCGTGTATCCGTCATCGCCATACTGGCGTATCACCCGGTGTGATGGTGTGGGGTGCCATTGGTTACATGTCTCGGTCACCTCTTGTTCACATTGACGGCACTTTGAACAGTGGACGTTATATTTCAGATGTGTTACTACCCGTGGCTCTACCCTTCATTCGATCCCTGCCAAATCCTACATTTCAGGAGGATAATGCACGACCGCATGTTGCAGCACCTGTACGGGCCTTTCTGGATAGAGAAAATCTTCGACTGCTGCCCTGGCCAGCACATACCCCAGATGTCTCAACAATTGAAAACATCTGGTCGAGCAACTGGCTCGTTACAATATGCCAGTCACTACTCTTGATGAACTGTGGTATCGTGTTGAAGCTGCATGGGCAGCTGTACCTGTACACGCCATCCAAGCTCTGTTTGACTCAATACCCAGGCTTATTAAGGTCGTTATTAGGGCTAGATGTGGTTGTTCTGGGTACTGATTTCTCAGGATCTATGCACCCAAACTGCGTGGAAATGTAATCACATATCAGTTCTAGTATAATATATTTGTCCAATGAATACCCGTCTATCATTTGCATTTCTTCTTGGTGTAGCAATTTTAACGGCCAGTTGTGTATTACTCAAATAATTTTGAAGTTACTAAAGCTTTTGGTATTTTGTCCATCGTAAGGTTTCATTTAAATTCAAAAAGACGAAATGAACTGCCATGGCTTTGTAGTAAAATTGTTATAATGCATTGCCTGAATTGCAAGAGACTTCAGGGTGTTGTAATAATAAGATTCATTGTACTTCGTGTTTAGTACAATAAGTGAGTTTTTTAAATAGTATTTAAGCACTTGTCCGAGCACTTCTCTTACTCCTTAATATTAGAACTGCGTATTTGGTTCAAACTGCATAAAGTTTGGGGACTCAGTGTGCAAGATTGGAATGTAGGTATACTACCATAAAGCGTACAAAATCCACAAATGCTTTACATCTCTTGCCTGTACCGACTGACTACTGCCTAAAAGTCATTACAAGGATGATCTATAATCGTGGGACATTGATAAGGGTGTCTCCTACCTCTCCAACCCTTACTACCTGCAGATGAATCCTAATGATTCCGCTGCTTCTCTGTTCAATTAGCTTCTCATTTCGCCTCGCAAGGCTGAAAGGACCCGCTTCGCGACCTCCTGCCTCAATGAGAATCTGAGGAGGCAGTAGAAGGGACACACATACTGTTCTGAAAAGCATGTTGCAAGGCATCCCATATGTACTCAATGATGTTCATAACTGAGGATTTAGATGGCCAGCGGAAGTGCTTAAACTCAGGAGAGTACTCGTAGAGCCACTCTGTAGCAATTCCGGATGTGTTGAGCGTCACATCGTACAGCTGGAATTTCCAAGTCCGTCAGCATGCAAAATGGACGTGAATGGATGCAGGAGAACAGACTGGATGCTTACGTAGCTGTCACCTGTAAGAGTCGTGTCTAGACGTCTCAAGGACCCACATGACTCCAACTACACACGCTGCACACCAATACAGAGCCTCCACCAGCTTGAACAGTCCAGTGCTGACATGCAGGGTCCATGGATTCATGAGGTGGCCTTCATACCCCCACGCGTCCATCCACTCGATACAATTTGAAACGAGGCTCGTCCGACCTGGCAAAATGTTTCCTGTCATCAACAGTCCAATGACGTGTTGACGGGGCCAGGTGAGGCGTAATGCTTTGCATCGTGTAGTCATCAATGGTACACGAATGGGCCATCGGCTGCCACAGCCATTGTCGATTATGTTTCGTCGGTTGGTTCGACGCTGACTCTCGTTGCTGGTCCAGCACTGAAATCTTATGCAATTTGCGGAAGGGTTGCACTTCTGTCATGCTGAATGATTCTCTTCAGTCGTCGTTTACCCTGAACCTGCAGGATCTTTCTCTGGACATAGTGAGGTCGGAGATTGATGTACTACCCGATTCCTGATATTAACGGTACACTTGTGTTGTAAGTAGGCTGTATTGGTTTTCTAATTGGTAACGCCACGTAGCGCTCTGTATGAAAATCACTGGCTGTGCTGTGGGCAGTCTGTGGGTAGTTTGCATTGTTCTCCGTCATTGTAGTGTTTGGCAGCTGGATGTTAACAGCGCGTAGCGTTGTGCAGTTGGAGGTGATCCGCCAGCAGTGGTGGATGCGGGAAAGTGAGATGACGGATTTTTGAGAGCGGATGATCTTGGTGTGTGTCCATCGGAAACAGTACATTTGTACGAAGGGATGTAATGAACTGCTATATATATTATGACTTTTGAACACTATTAAGGTAAATATATTGTTTGTTCTCTATCAAAATCTTTCATTTTCTAACTCTGCCTATCAGTAGTTAGTACCTTTAGTAGTTTGAATCTTTTATTTAGCTAGCAGTATTGGCACTCACTGTATTGCAGTAGTTTGAGTAACGAAGATTTTTGTGAGGTAAGTGATATGTGAAAGGTATGGGTTAATGTTAGTCAGGGCCATTCTTTTGTAGGGATTAATAAAAGTCAGATTGCGTTGCATTAAAAATATTGTGTGTCAGTTTATTGTTGATCAGAATAGGGAAAGGGCGAAATGTCTGACTACTTTCAGTTCTGCTCAGCTGTTTGAAAACCAAATAATGTAAGAGGTTTAGCAGCGCAGTAATTCATTAATTTTTCTAAGGGGCTGTTTCAGTGTCATGGTCGCAAAGGAAAATCCCACTTCATCGCTACCTCGGGGATGCCGTGGCCCATCGCTCGTGGGTCTTTCATTGTTGTACAGAAAAACAGTTGTGACATGCATGTAGATTTGCACCAAGTATTTCGCAGCTGTGCTTGCAAGTAACTAGATATTATTTTCAGTGCTAAGTTAATGTATTCTCTTAATTTTGCACTTCAAATTGTGCTTTTCTAGGTTATCACGTGAAATATTGTGACATTAATGGCGTGTGAAAAACGTAACACTAGGCTCCAAAGTATACTGAGAAATAATAGTGACGACGAGCGTAGCTTATCAGCACCTCTGTGTAATGAATTAACAGACATTCGAAGTAGTAATTTGGTAATTACGCATAGGGAATTGCAGAGGGCGGCAAATAATGGCGTAGACTGTGAAACAATTAGTGAACAGGGAAGCATTATCGATCGATCGGTCGGCAACAGCTCGCCTCAGGAATCGGAAATGACAGGACACAATCTCGCAATTACTGTAGATTCAGGTTTTGGGTCCTCACCGTTTTCTCAAAAAAGTCAAGACACATTTTCTGCTTGTCAAAAGGTGAATGTTGCCGGTGCAAATTCGATGCCGAAAACCACTGAGGAACATGTTTCAGACACCAGTGCATTGTTGTTACGATTAATACAACAAATTGGACAAAATCTCCAAAACTTAAACACAATGGAACAAAATCTTCAAAAGTTAGACACAATGGAACAAAATCTTCAAAAGTTAGACACGATGGAACAAAATCAGAGACAAACACAGCAACAGCTTCAAAAGTTAGACTCATTGTAACAAATGCTTGAACAAACACGTGAAGATTTAACTGCTGAGTAACTTAAAATCGAATCGAAATGTCTAAAAGTCTGTAATGACGTAAAAACACAAATTTGTAAGCAATTTCAACCTATTTTTTCATGGCATGAAAATGCATTACACAATCACGAAGCAGCCACAAAAGAACTGCAAACTATTGTTCATGAAAATTATGAGATCTTGCAAGCTAAAATTGACTCAGTAGCATCTACCGATTCGGTTACGCAACTTGCAAAAACTCAGGAAAACTTAAAGGACACAGTAGATACTCTGAAAATTGATTCAGAAAAACACATGGAGGAAATTAGTTCATTATCAGAGAAAATAGTTGAACTTTCGGATCAGCTAAATAATTTATCTACGAAGGTAGATGACAATCTGAATGACACAAAACGGGTAGTCTTTAATGAAACAGGAGAGTGCGAACAAATTAGGAAATTCAAACAAAATCTGAATCAAATTAATACGCAACACCAAAGAGAAATCCGGGAAGTACTAGATCAGCTGACACAGGTAATACAAGAATTACGTATTTCAGAGGAAACTCGCGCTCCAATACGGGAAGAGGGACATAGAAATACGGAACAGCCACAAAATAATAACACGGGGTACTTCGGAAATTATGAAAGAAATTGGCAAGGTGCACTGAATTTTGAGATGGAACAGCCGAAACGAAGTAATAATGACCTATATGTGACTCGCCGAAGTGATGATTTTGACTATAAGCTGTTTATTACTACACGTAAATTCAAAACATTTAAGAATTCCGGCAACGACATTCATCCACAAGCGTGGCTTCATCAATTCTATCATCGTTTTCCTCCCGACTGGTTATTAGAGCACAGATTAGAATTTATGTGTGGCTATTTAGAGAATGAACCAGCTGTAAGAATGAGATCGGTCATTCACGATTGCCATAGTGAAGGAGAATTTTGTCATGCCTTCCTCTCAGCATATTGGTCTCAAGCTACACAAGAGCGAGTAAAACACAGCATCATAATGATCAAACATTTCGAAAATTTTGAATTCTCCGGTCTTGTGAAATATTTTGAAGACATGTTACACAAGAATCAGTACCTGTTAAACCCATACAGCCCCTCAGAACTTAATCAAATTACCTGAACATTTACGACATATTATTTCGGCAGGCAGTTGCAAAGACGACACTGAAGCTTTTCAGGGACTCTTACAAGAATTAGAAATTGGCACTTACAATCGCAGAACGCGAAAACAGGAACACAACAACTACAGGTCACATCCGTCGCAATTCCGCAATGAAAGAAATAATAACTGGACACGAAAAGGCTATTCTCACAACACAAATCGTGACCAAAACAGACAGCAGACATATGACAACCGTTGGCAGAGTAGTAATAATTACAGGGAAAAATCACCTCTCCGTGTTAGTGACTAACACAGTGACAATCAGAGAAACATACACTATGGGAACCAAAATAATTATTATCAAGGGACACAGAATAACTTCAGACGCAACGGTCCAGCGCGCAGTTACGATTCAGGGAGAAATTCTCCACCACGTGACCGACAAGAAAGAAACTATGTAATCTACCGACATGAATACAGACGATATGATCGTAACGACAGACCTGAATTGCATCAGAACTTGCAGGATTCAAACAGGGCAGGGCCCTCTCTACAAGATGAATTTGTAGAACTTAGGTGTCCTAATACCAATAACGACGCGCGCCAACAGAGACCGACAATGACTCGCACCGCAGGCAGCCACGTGCGCCGATGAGCTCAGAGGAAAATAACATAGACGCTAAACAAATAAAGATGTTCAACACAAACCTACCCCCCTGAGAGATGTAGGAAATGCTTACAAGTAAACCCTGCACCACCAAGCTGAAGCAGATCAGCCAGAAGAAAAGCGGAAGTAGTAGCCTTGAGAAAGTTTTAGCATTCTTTACCGATGTACCATATACTGCATGACAATTTCGTTCAAGTTGAAACTCAGAGTACTATGAAGAGTAAAGGATTACACCACATTTCACATGTAAAAACGTTTATTGAGAGATAATCTGCTTTTTAACTTTGTCTTTGCTATAAAACTTTTCACTTCACACTTTTAATATGCTTTGTCAGACTTAGAAACTGTTAACATGCAACAATGTTTGAAGTTAATTATCCAGTGAAGAACCAAGAGAACTTATTTAAACAGAAATTACGATTGAATTCTTATAGTGAACAGACGACACAGTGTTGTTATTGCGTGTGTACATTCTTGCTTGTTAGTTGTACGATTACATAACCACTATAAGGCTTACATACTTAGAACATATACTGGCACTGCTAATGAGACTTTAAAACACCATTTTGGTTTACTTGAAAATACATTCTGGATTTAAAGTACTTTCTGTGAGATACCAGATGACACAGTGGTTAGTTTATGTGACAGCTACACGATTTTATCACGATGCTACTAATGTGTGCTTTTGCGGTGTATCTGTTTTATATCTGCACAGTTTTTCTGTATTATTCTGCAAAGTAAAACATGTTTTAGTAGTAACTTTTGTGGTATTGCAACAATGAGACAGCTTTTTCCTTACCACAACAGTACGTTACCTTATAGTACTTTCTTGATCACGGTAAGGTACGTAATAACTACGACATCTATACGCAAAGCATTTCAATTTCGTTTAGGACGAGGTAAGTACATTGACTTCAGCAGAACTTTGCTTACAGAGGTCGATAACTACGACACTTCCACAGAGTTATCTTACAGTAAGACGCACATTTAGCGCTACAGGACAAGCATTGAAGTGAGTAATTTTGTACTTAAACCAATTATTTTTCAAGATTTTAGAATTACAAAGAAAGTCTTCCGTGAAACATTTCATTCCGTTGCTGTAATCTGTAGCACCTGAGGGTATAATTACATTAATCCTCAGGGGGTTACACGCTTACTTTGTGTACCATGTGTGTGGCAAGCACAAGGAGCCCTAGCTAATGTGGTATTTGTTTATGCAGCTTTACACATCGGTACCATATTTCTCCAACACAGAATTACACAGCTACCTGATTATTTAACAGAGAATCAAAATTTTTTTTACTACGTCAGTGACAGATGTTTACGCAATTACACAGTTGGATAACTGCACACTTATGAAATTGTATTTTGTCTGTACTTTGTGAACTGTTCATATTTTTTCGGAACCATTGTGATACTGTGGGAGCTTTGAATGATGTATTTGGTATGGGATCATTATTTTTAAAGTACGTTTGAGGTAAATCGCACTACTGAAATGAGCAGGAATATTTTTTAGGGTTTGAAATTATTGCAGAAAGCTACGACGTTTTTGAGATTTGACTGAGTTTTTATGATGTTATTATTACGATGACGATGTGTGTTATGCTGCTGAGGTATGTTTATGATCAATAACCTGATGCTGTATGACGAATTTGATAATGCTGCGTATCTGTTATGATGAAATATTGAAGAAGTGTCGACGAATATGTATATGTGTAATAAGGTAAGGAATAATGTATAGTGATTATGGACTCTGGTTTGTGAAAAAGGTTGTTGGAAACCAAGAATCGTACTTTAAGAGTTATGAAATGTGTGTAAATGCGTGAATGTATCACAATGTCGGCGAAAATTTTTAGGACACTGTTATATTTATAGGATTTTGTTTCTACACATTTCCACTGTAACTTCTCGACTTGTGAAATTTTATTTGTATCAAACTGTAACTGTAGCGGAAACTTGCGTTGTAAATTTCGGTAAGAAAGCTAAGTGATCTCGACGTAATGCGTCGTTGACGCCCAGCTGTGAGTCGCCTGTAGAAAAAGCTGTGCCTTTCAGAGGTACAACAAGAAAAAGAGGCTATTAACCTCGCTAGCGACATTCCTTGTAGAAAGCATCGCAAATACGACACGTTCAAACATGATTACACTGTGGAGCTCTTAATTTAAGATATTTACTAAAATGCCTAATGAAATGATGAGAAACATTTTACATCTACTGTCTTTGTAGTTGAGAGATTGCTCATTTTGCTTAATATCTAGTTTCTATCTGCACAGCAGCATTGGTTAAAGTTAAATTTAATAGATGTACTAATATCACTATTTTCTGTCTACAGACCCAGTAAAGAATAATTTAATGATGTACTTTCGTAGAAAAGAGAGCACAAATAGACATTTCCCTTCACAGGAAATGCACAAATAATTTTTTAACAATTTGGTAACTTGTCTACTAGAGTAAGTCAAGGTGATGCATCACTCTAGTTTTAAGATGTGACATAGGTATTAGACATGGCCATCTTTACTGTAATATTCTTTCTGCTTGAGCTATGTCATGTTTAGATATAAGTTATTGCATTTGCTGCTGCTGTGTGCCAGGCATAGTGCTACAGAATTTCGCTTTGTATTACTCTGTGAAGCCAGTTTTGCTACTGATTTATTTTTCCTGTTTGCTGCATATTGCCTTATACTAGTTGTGATATTACAATTGCTTTGCTAATTTATATTTTTGCTGCTTGCTTTGCCAATTTACATTTTTTGTCATTGCTGTTTGCGCTAATTGTTTTGTGCTGCTGCACTGCCTCGTCCCTTAGTGTATGCATCTGAGTTCAGTAGATTTAAGTTAGCTTAAGATGGGGTAGGCTATATAAGAGAACGAATTGCGATGAATTGGAAGAAATGCATTGAGAAGCTATAAGAAAATGGTTTGGCCAAAAAGTGTTTTGAAAGAGGATATGAATAAAAAAAGTTGGCTTTAGGGACAACAGGTTTACGTAGGATTTTCTTGGAAATAAATGATGATGTAAGATAATGGTAAGTAAATAATGAGGTAAGAAATATGTGAACATATAAATACAGAAAGCATACTTGGAGAGGATTTTTTTAGTAGAAACAAATGTTGAAATAAGACGAAAGATCTATGGAATGAAGTTTTGGGTTGGACTGCAGTAACAAATGTCACACTGAAAACAAACTCTGTCCTGTATTTCTGTGTTATTATGATATGTGAATTTGTGTTCTTCCTATATTTATGTGTTTAGCTAATAAGATTTACGTTGTAGAATTTTTCTGATAATATGTTATTTACTTTGTAAAGATGTTTAGAGATTATTTATTCTGTTTTGTTTTAATGCTCATGTGTGAAGTTGATGTTTCAAAAGTTATTCTGATCTTTTATGTATTTACTTATGTCATAATTCCTGTAACACTGACGTAAATGTTAGTTCAATTCTTTTGTAAAGCCCTTATTACTACAAATGTTATCTGTATTATTATGTTTTTAATGATGTTTTCTGTATCTTTGTTATTGTATTCTTATGTTATAAAATTGTAATTGACACAAGTTCATCAAATTAAGTAACTTGTAAGTTACATTTCACTGCACACATTTCTGTTGGTCATAGTATATGGACAATATGTGAGAAGTAGGGACTGTTAGTGTTTTTACGTGTGTTAATAATTCAGCAAGGGACTGATTAACAGCATTGCTGGTTCTAAGGACAATTCCAAAAACTTTGTGAATAGACAAGTGGTGGTTTATGGACTTGCTATATTCTCCGCAAGACTCTTCGATGGTGATTGAGCACCTGCACAGTCGGAACAGTTGGCTGCTAGCCATCTCTACATGGACTGCAGTGGATCTGCACTTTTGATGACCCACCAATACCATCTCTACAAGGACTACAGTCGGTCTGCATCTTTGATGACCCACCAATACCACAATCTCGAGCAGGACTACAGTGGGTCTGCTCTGTGATGACCTACCTACTAGTATTCTTCAAAACTTCGAATTATTATGCTGTGAGTTTGCTCTGTTGTGGCCCAATCCCTGTCTACATCTCAAGAGTCAGCACTGTCTTTCCGTTGGAAGGACAACACTACTTTCAAGACTGCATGGAAATACACTACTTCCATGTGTATTTTCTTTTACTAATGAGACTTTGTGAAAAAACTGTAATTACTACTGTGATGAATGATCAGGACTGTCTTTATGGACTGTGCGAAAATCTTTGCTTTTAACCAACTGTGTATCAATAAGTGTGTGCATTTGATTTCTTTGTTAATGTAATTATGAAAAATCTTTTCAAATCTGCATTGGACACTGACAAAAACTATTTGTAAATTTTTTTATAGGGAGCATGGGGGCTATGTAAAGAGGCTGTATAGGTTTTCTTATTGGTAACGCCACGTAGCGCTCTGTTTGAAAATCCCTGGCTGTGCTGTGTGCAGTCTGTGGCTAGTTTGCATTGTTGTCTGCCATTGTAGTGTTGGGCAGCTGGATGTTAACAACGCGTAGCGTTGCGCAGTTGGAGGTGAGCCGCCAGCAGTGGTGGATGTGGGGAAGTGATATGGCGGATTTTTGAGAGCGGGTGATATATATTATGACTTTTGAACACAATTAAGGAAAATAGTACATTGCTTCCTCTCTATCAAAATCTTTCATTTGCTAACTATGCCTATCAGTAGTTAGTGCCTTCAGTAGTTTGAGTCTACATCTACATCTACATCCATTCTCCGCAAGCCACCTGACGGTGTGTGGCGGAGGGTACCCTGAGTACCTCTATCGGTTCTCCTTTCTATTCCAGTCTCGTATTGTACGTGGAAATAAGCATTGTCGGTATGCTTCTGTGTGAAGGTGCGGATCCCACACTGCTGAGCAGTATTCAAGGAGTGGGCGAACAAGCGTACTGTAACCTACTTCCTTTGTTTCCGGATTGCATTTCCTTAGGATTCTTCCAATGAATCTCAGTCTGGCATCTGCTTTACCGACGATCGACTTTATATGATCATTCCATTTTAAATCACTCCTAATGCGTACTCCCAGATAATTTATGGAATTAACTGCTCCCAATTGCTGACCTGCTATTTTGTAGCTAAATGATAAGGGACCTATCTCTCTATGTATTCGCAGCACATTGCACTTGTCTACACTGAGATTCAATTGCCATTCCGTGCACCATGCGTCAATTCGCTGCAGATCCTCCTGCATTTCAGTACAATTTTCCATTGTTGCAACCTCTCGATACACCACAGCATCATCTGCAAAAAGCCTCAGTGAACTTTCGATGTCATCCACCAGGTCATTTATGTATATTGTGAATAGCAACGTTCCTATGACACTCCCTGCGGCACACCTGAAATCACTCTTACTTCGGAAGACTTCTCTCCATTGAGAATGACATGCTGCGTTCTGTTATCTAGGAACTCCTCAATCCAGTCACACAATTGATCTGATAGTCCGTATGCTCTTACTTTGTTCATTAAACGACTGTGTGGAACTGTGTCAAACGCCTTGCGGAAGTCGAGAAACACGGCATCTACCTGTGAACCCGTGTCTAACGCCCTCTGAGTCTCGTGGACGAATAGCGCGAGCTGGGTTTCAGACGACCGTCTTTTTTAAAACCCTTGCTGATTCCTAGAGAGTAGATTTCTAGTCTCCAGAAAAGACATTATACTCGAACATAATACGTGTTCCAAAATTCTACAACTGATTGACGTTAGAGATATAGGTCTATAGTTCTGCACATCTGTTTGACGTCCCTTCTTGAATACGGGGATGACCTGTGCCCTTTTCCAATCCTTTGGAACGCTTCGCTCTTCTAGAGACCTACGGTACACCGCTGCAAGAAGGGGGGCAAGTTCTTTCGCGTACTCCGTGTAAAATCGAACTGGTATCCCATCAGGTTCAGCGGCCTTTCCTCTATTGAGCGATTTTAATTGTTTCTCTATCCCTCTGTCGTCTATTTCAATATCTACCATTTTGTCAACTGTGCGGCAATCTAGAGAAGGAAGCACAGTGCAGTCTTCCTCTGTGAAACAGCTTTGGAAGAAGACATTTAGTATTTCGGCCTTTAGTCTGTCATCCTCTGTTTTAGTACTATTTTGGTCACAGAGTGTCTGGACATTTTGTTTTGATCCACCTCCCGCTTTGACATAGGACCAAAATTTCTTACGATTTTTTGCCAAGTCAGTACATAGAAGTTTACTTTCGAATTCATTGAAAGACTCTCGCATAGCCCTCCTAACACTACATTTCGCTTCGCGCAATTTTTGTTTGTCTGCAAGGCTTTAGCTATGTTTATGTTTGCTGTGAAGATCCCTTTGCTTCCGCAGCAGTTTTCTAACTCGGTTGTTGTACCACGGTGGCTCTTTTCCATCTCTTACGATCTTGTTTAGCACATACTCATCTAACGCATATTGTACGATGTTTTCATTTAGCTAGCAGTATTGGTGCTCGCTCTATTGCAGTAATTTGAGTAACGAAGATTGTTGTGAGGTAAGTGGTTTGTGAAAGGTATATGTTAATGTTAGTCAGGGCCATTCATTATTAACAGTCAGATTGCGTTGCACTAAAATATTGTGTGTCAGTTTAGTGTTGATCAGAATAGGGAAAGAGCGAAATGTCTGAGTACGTTCAATTCTGCTCAGCTGTTTGAAAATCAAATAATATAAGTGGTTTAGCAGCACAGTAATTCATTAATATTTCTAAGGGGACGTTTCAGTGTCATGGTCGCAAAGGAAAATCCCACTTCATCGCTACCTCGGCGATGCCGTGGCCCATCGCTCGTGCGTCGATTATAACACCAATTTCCAACTCACTTAAATGTTAATAACCTGCCACTGTATCAACACTAACCGATCCAACAACTTGGCGAGCCGACCGCAGTGCCGTATTCTGCCTGTTTACATTTGTCTGTATTTGAAAATGCGTGTCTGTACCACTTTCTTTGGCTCTTCGGTGTAAGTGAATTTTGGTAAGTGTGTTTCTACATCTAAAAGACTATGTCGATTCAGATTCCCTGTCAGTCGCATAAAAGTGGCACTAGTAGAGCAACTATGACGATCCAAATCAGGTTTCTTTAAATACACACTGTAACAGTCGAGACCGTTAGTTGCCTTTGAGATTTGACTTGGTGAGTTGATGTTAGGCAAGAATGCCTTTAAGGTGATAAAGACGCTATTACCAACTCACAGCTGCGTTTGAAGGAAGACGTGCAGCAGCGCTACGAGAAGCTGCCTGTTCCTTCTACGATACTGCAGAAAATGTTGGCAGGAATGTAGCCATTGTAGATGATTGCTGGCTGCGGTGCTCACGAAAATGCACGTTCGCAGAAAGACCGGCCACCGGACGGCCTCCTGGCACTATCAAGATGGAAGACTACCTCGGCCATATTCCGGAATATAGCTTTAGCGCATCGAATGCATTTGCAGCAGCACTTCGAGCAGAAGTTGACACCGCAGTGACACAACGAGAGACCCCCGAGGCAGAAGCCTTGCAGCGTGCATTCCGGTGACACCGAACCACCAGCAATGTCAAGTGAGAGCTCATTATTGATATGTTGTGTTTTCTGATAAAAGCTGGTTCTACTTCGGTTCCAGTTATAGTCGCATGTTGGTTAGAAGGAGCCAACGTGCACTCCTGCAACCCATCTGTCTGCGTAGTAGACACGCTGGACCTACAGCTGCCGGCCGGTGTGGCAGTGCGGTTCTAAGCGCTTAAGTTTGGAACCGCGTGACCGCTACGGACGCAGGTTCGAATCCTGCCTCGGGCATGGATGTGTGTGATGTCCTTAGGTTAGTTAGGTTTAATTAATTCTATGTTCTAGGCGACTAATGACCTCAGAAGTTAAGTCGCATAGTACTCAGAGCCATTTGAACCATTTGAACCTACAGCTACAGTTATGGTCTGCGGAGCGATTGCGTATGACAGCAAGAGACTCTCGTGGTTATCCCAGCAGCAAGTTCGAACGTCAGTTACGCGATTCGACCAGTTGCGCTGTCATTCTGAACAGCATTCCAAGGGTGTCTTCCAACAGGATAGCACTCACCCACATACCGCTGTTGTAATCCAACGTGGTCCACACAGTGTCGACATTTTGCTTTTCACTGCTCGATCAGCAGATTTTTCTCGAATCGTGCACATGTAATACATCAACGGACGACAACTCCAACGTCATACACAGCCAGCATTAACCATCCCTGTACTGACTGACCAAGGGCAACAGGCGTGGAAATCCGTCCCACAAAGTGACCTGCGCAAAACAATGCATCCAAGTTTGCAAGGTTGCAATCAACGTTATGGCGGTGACACCTGTTACTAATGTACAGGGTGTTTCAAAAATGACCGGTATATTTGAAACGCCAATAAAAACTAAACGAGCAGCGATAGAAATACACCGTTTGTTGCAATATCCTTGGGACAACAGTTCATTTTCAGGCGGACAAACTTTCGAAATTACATTAGTTACAATTTTCTACAACAGATGGCGCTGCAAATGATGTGAAAGATATAAAAGACAACGCAGTCTGTGGGTGCGCCATTCTGTACGTCGCCTTTCTGCTGTAAGCGTGTGCTGTTCACAACGTGCAAGTGTGCTGTGGACAACATGGTTTATTCCTTAGAACAGAGGATTTTTCTGGTGTTGGAATTCCACCGCCTAGAACACAGTATTGTTGCAACAAGACGAAATTTTCAACGGAGGTTTAATGTAACCAAAGGACCGAAAGCGATACAATAAAGGATCTGTTTGAAAAATTTCAACTGGCTGGGAACGTGACGGATGAACGTGCTGGCAAGGTAGAGCGACCGCGTACGGCAAGCACAGAGGGCAACGCGCAGCTATTACAGCACGTGATCCAACAGCGGCCTCGGGTTTCCGTTTGCCGTGTTGCATCTGCGGTCCAAATGACGCCAACGTCTACGTATCGTCTCATGCACCAGAGTTTACACCCCTATCCATACAAAATTCAAATGCGGCAACCCCTCAGCGCCGCTACCATTGCTGCACGAGAGACATTCGCTAACGATATAGTGCACAGGATTGATGACGGCGATATGCATGTGGGCAGCATTTGGTTTACTGACGAAGCCTATTTTTACCTGGACGGCTTCGTCAATAAACAGAACTGGCGCATATCGGGAACCGAAAAGCCCCGTGTTGCAGTCCTATCGTCCCAGCATCCTCAAAAAGTACTGGTCTGGGCAGCCATTTCTTCCAAAGGAATCATTGGCCCATTTTTCAGATCCGAAACGATTACTGCATCACGCTATCTGGACATTCTTCGTGAATTTGTGGCGGTACAAACTGCCTTAGACGAAACTGCGAACACCTCGTGGTTTATGCAAGATGGTGCCCGGCCACATCGCACGGCCGACGTCTGAATGAATATTTCGATGATCGTGTGATTGCTTTGGGCTATCCAAAACATACAAGAGGCGGCATGGATTGGCCTTCCTATTCGCCAGACATGAACCTCTGTGACTTCTTTCTGTGGGGACATTTGAAAGACCAGGTGTACCGCCAGAATCCAGAAACAATTGAACAGCTGAAGCAGTACATCTCATCTGCATGTGAAGCCATTCCGCCAGACACATTGTCAAAGGTTTCGGGTAATTTCATTGAGAGACTACGCCATATTATTGCTACGCATGGTGGATATGTGGAAAATATCGTACTATAGAGTTTCCCAGACCGCAGCGCCATCTGTTGTTGACAATTGTAACTACTATAATTTCGAAAGTTTGTCTGCCTGAAAATGTACTGTTGTCCCAAGCATATTGCAACTAACGGTGTATTTCTGTCGCTGCTCGTTTAGTTTGTATTGCCGTTTCAAATATACCGGTCATTTTTGAAACACCCTGTAGCAGCAGTTCAAATTTGCAATAGCTTATCTTGTACTGTGAACTTACAAAGTTGACCACTTAAGAATAGTATAAAGACATGTGTACTTAAGAAATATCATTACTCGGCATTCATTTAGGGGGGGTTGCGATTTATTTTTCGAGAGTGTGTTTCATAAAACCACTCCCCTTTCGATTCATCATCTTGAATTGTTTTGCATGAGTTTTCAAATCTCCCAGCTTTCATAAGCAAACTGATAACTGAAAGGCGTACTCGTACACCTATGTACGAGGTGCGACAACAATGAGACTGATTTTCTTTGCAAGATGTGGCAACCCTTCAGGCTTCCGTAGGCACAATATCTTTGACCTTGGTCTACATGCTGCTTGTAGTCCAAGCGGCTCATCGAAGCAGCTGCTCAGTCGTGAGTTGTACTGTAATAAGTTAACACGTGTTTGTGTCTCTCGTCATGGAAATGGAACTTCATAATATTGCGCAACGGTATGCCATTTCTTTATGTGTTAAACTAGGTGAAAACCTGACGACAACTAACGGTAAGCTTCAAAAGGCTTTTAGAGAGGAGGTTATGTCAAGAGCTCAAGTTTTTTGTTGGTATAAAATGTTTAGTGAAGGCAGAAGGAATATTGAAGATGAAGACTGACTGCAGTGACGACCATCAACCTCACGGATGGATGTCAGCTTGGCCATGGTGCCTGAACTCGTACGATCTGATAGAAGATTATCCGTGAAAATGATTGCAGGCGAACTGAACATCAATCGATAAATGGTTCGTCTAATAATAACTGAAGATTTTGGTATGAGAAAGATTTATGCAAAAATGGTCCCCAAAAATCTCACACCCAAACAGCGAAAACACGGAAAAATGTGACAGCCGATCTGTTAGAGCAAACGGAAATCAATCCGGAATTGTTGAGCCGTATTATCACTGGCGATGAAAGTTTTTTTTTTCAGTATGATCCAGCGACAAAACGCTGAAGTTCGCAGTGGTGAACAAATGGATCATCCAGACAAAACAACGCTCGCATGATAAAGTCAAAAGTGAAATGGATGCTTGTGTGCTTCTTTGATTCCGAGGGAATTGTTCATAAAGAGTGAGTGCCTCCTGGACAAACAGTTAACAAATATTACTACAAAGAAATTTTATAAAGCTTTCGTAAAATAGGTCTTCGTATCCGTGCTAACATTGCTGATAATTGCATTCTGCATGACGATAATGCGCCATCTCTTACTGCTCTGTCGGTACCGCAATTTTTAACCTCAAAATAAATTTCAGTACAATTACAGCCATCTTGATCATCAGATATCGTTCCGTGAGACTTTTTTCTATTTCCAAGAGTCAAAACGTCGGTCAAGGGACACCATTTTCAAATAACACAAGATGTTCAAAAATCTGTAACGAGGGTCGTGGGGGATATTACAGAAGATGAGTTCCAGAAATGTTACCATCAATGGCTGAAGCGCTGGAAAAAGGGCGTGCAATCAGAAGGGAACAACTTTGAAGGAGACAACACTAAACTTGACTAAAACGGTAAGCAAATTTTTTTTCGCATCACTCTCATTACTTTATTGTCGCACCTCGTATAATGCATCACACTATGGTCGTCGGGAAAATATGGAACAAGTAGTTCGATCAAAACACGGACTGAGAATTAGTATCGGCGAGGATTTGGTCTGGATAACGTACAGAACACTGTGCAGCACAAGATGGCAACTTAAACAAGTTGTCAACGTGTAACCATCAGTTACAGCGTATCGCTTGTAGCCACACGCCACACCGCAAGTCGGAACAAGAAATTTCGCAAAAAAGTCTACGTACGAAAGCGAGGAGTCTACAATTGACGTCCTTTATACCAAGGGCTAAAAATGAAATGTTGGTAACCAGAAATCTCTCTCGTTAAATTCAGTTGTCATTCCGCAAAAACATTTTCTATTCCGCTCGCCAACAAATATTCCGACGTAGAAAATTATATGGTAAAGACTACCTCTACATACTTCAGTACGTCCCCTCACACCCCACATTACTTTAAAAAAAATACCTCTCAATGTATAGCCCACATCATTCCTCTGAATCGGAATGCTGCGACACAGACGCTGGTCATAGAGTAGCAATACTTTACAGTCATGTTTTACTGTCTTATCGCCATTACATCGCAACTGCATCTTCTAGCACCCCTATAGAATACAGCCCATAACAACTGCGTATCAGCTTTGTGTGTAGCAAGAGGCTTCGCCGTACGTCTCCTGAACTTGTAAAGATACAAATACATTACAAGTGCGCAGTGAATGGTGAATATTTTTTCACTGCAACACATCGACCGAGCAGCACTATCTAGCCATCTCTAGTTTATGCAACCGAATTTTGGAATTATTATGATTATTATTATTTTGAGTCGTCAGTCTTCTGACTGGTTTCATACGGCACCATCACGAACTCTTATCCCCTGTCAAGTTTCGAGGGGCGTTCAGATATCAACAAAACACTTCGTATCTGAAATCAGATTGGTTTTATTCAGGATTCGAATACACTTTATTATTTTCTACTCTTTTCGCTACAAAACCTTACTTTTCTTAAGAAATTCGTTCATTGAGACGACCTCATGCCACCTTACTGGGAGGGCCTGTATGCCTCCTCCTTCAGAGGAGCGGTGGTATAGCGCCGTAATACGGACCGTCGTTTTGTTTCTGATTCGAACTGTTGAAGCCATGTTTCACTGCCAGCGACTATGTTCGACAAAAAATTATCTCGATCAGTCTCGTAGCACGCAAGCAACTCCACACAGATGATTCTTGGTTCCCTTTATGGTCTTCTCTTAGGTAGAGAGGGACCCATCGGCCACACAACTTTGAGTACCCCAAGTGTTCGATGAGTAAGTCAGAACTACCATCAGGGATGGCGAACTGTGGAGCGAGGTGTTCAGTTGTGATCAATCGATTACATCGGATGACAATGTGCGCACATCCAAGCCTCGCAGGAGTCACAGCTATGGGCGACTGGCCGGCATGCCGAGATTGGCAGGTTTGCTCGACTTTGCTATGGTGGTGACAGGCACCTCGCCATCGACCCACTGTGCTTTTGTTCACTGCCAGAAACTCTACAAGTGGCTATAAAAATCTGTAATGCTTTGGATGATCGCCAAAATTAATTGTATGACAACTCTCTGCTTGAAACGCTGCTATGGTACAGATGCCATTTTGAAGGCTACTCATAGCGCCGGCACCTGTCTGAAGCTACAGAGGCTTTGCTGGTACCTGTCTGAACTTTATAAGGCTATTCAGATCTACGCTGGAATAATATACAATGTTCCAAAACAAACTTCGCATTTTTTCAAGCGAAATGTGCTGATACAACAAAATGCCTTGCATTACTTATTGAACACCCATCATGTTTGTGGATTTATTCCAGTCTCCGCCTTCCTTTGCTGTTTTACCCCGTACAACTCACATCGCTACTGTGGAAGTTATTCCTTGGTGTCTTACAAATGTCTTTTCGTTCTGTCCCTCGTCATTGTCAATGATTTCCACATATTCCGTTCGTCGTGGATTTTGTGGAGAACCTGCTTTTACCTTATCAGTCTAACTAATTTTCAACACTCTTTGCAGCATCACTACTCAAATGCTTAGATTTTCTTCCGTTTCAGGTTTCCCAAATTCCACATTGAGCTACTATCCGATGCTGTGCTCCAAATGTTCATTCTGAGAGGTAACTTCCTCAACTTAAGGCCTGTAGTTGAAAGTAGTAATAGAGTTACATTGGCCAGGCCTGCCTTTTTTCGAGTGCTAACCTGCTTTCTGTGTCCTCCGTGCTCCGTCCATCATGGTTAATTTTGTAGCCTAGATAGAGGATTCCCCTTACTTCATCTACTTCGTGATGACCAGTTCTAAATTCCTCACTGTTGTCATTCCTGCTACTTCTCGTTCCTATCGTCTTTCTTCGATTTACTCCCACTCCTTACTCCGTAATCAACAGACTGTTGACCCCACTCAAGAGTTCCAGTAATTCTTTTCAGCCGGCCGGAGTGGCCGAGCGATTCTATTCGCTACAGTCTGGAACTGAGCGACCGCTACGGTCGCAGATTCGAATCCGGCCTCGGGCATGGATGTGTGTGATGTCCTTAGGTTAGTTTGGTTTAAGTAGTTGTAAGTTCTAGGGGACTGATGATCTCAGAAGTTAAGTCCCATAGTGCTCAGAGCCATTTGAACCATTTTTGAATTGTTTTCAACACACATTAATTACCGTAGTGACAACAAGATAGTATGTGTAAAGTAATCCTCGATATTTCGTCATCCTGCCGGGAGTTAAACTGCAGATCAAAGATCGCCTCCCAGGTACGATTTTACTCCCACTTCATTTCTACACCGAAGTATACACCAGGACGTTTGCGATTTGGCCCATTATAGACTTGTGTTAAGCAAATTTGAAGAACATAACGAAGGAGACAAAGGGGTCCCATATTACCAGTATTCGGAAGAGGAGAAACATCGGAAACTATTTTTGGGAACTTGTGGATTGGGATAAATTTATTTTGATACCGGTAATAATTTAACAGCAAAAACCAAGAAATTGTTCTCTGTAAACAACGTACCGATTCAGACATTTCAGGTATTGATTGAGACAAACTATGTTTGGTCTGCGGTAATGCTTTGTTGATAAAGGCAGTACTTTCCACTTTTCATAGTTTCAGTTGTCTTGCTGACTGTCTCCGTCGCCGAATGGTGAGCGCCGTTGTCTTCAGTGTGGAAGGACACAGATTGCATTCGCGACACCTCCTCAGATTATTTCTGACGTACGGACGTCTAGAATGTGATACTCTCGACCACTTAATGCAAAAATAGGAGGTGCTTGAATAAAAAGCACCGACATCACTATAATTCATCTTTTAGCATTAAAGGCTGGAGTAATTGGCGACATCCTGATCGAAGACTAACCTGCGAGTAGTGCTAAGGTTTCGATGTTTTCTCGTTCAGAAATCAAGAAGTGTTAATTTCTTCTAAACTAATTGAAGGTTTCAAACAAATTTAAAACAAATTAGTCATCAAGTTTCGTCTAAAACTGAGTTGCACTAGAGCAGCCACCTCTTTTGGGTAGAGAGCTGAGGGAAATAATTATTTTGCTTCAAATTTCTTACACTGTTGGCCGATGTAATTAGCTACACTACGCAAATAACGATTATTTATTTAACTAACATGGCCTACCCGTTATTTATTTCGTTAAGTAAAATGGCCGTTAACAGTTAGAGCAGTGTGTATGTCTGGTGCCATCTCAGGTACACCGGTACATCTTGTGCTAGAATCTCGATTGCAAGAAACTAAGGTGACAACTTTGCACTTATCACATTTAGAAAACAATGAGGTCCCGACAAGAACGATGCTCCAGGAATACACATCAATAACACTCGTAGTGAAATTTTTCTTTACCGCCCAAAGGTATCGACGTAGTTCCCTCTCCTTCGTTCTATTTCTTCGTCTGATAATTTGCAACGTAGTGTGGGCCTGAGGTCACCTTACTCACAGTCAAAAGAATTGTTTTCTGTAAATTCTTGTTTTAAAAGCACGTAATTACTGGAAATTGCTAAAGAAAAGGAGATGCCGTCTGCTCAACGTTGATCGACTGGTGCCACATAAAACAAAGCGTGGTTTGGTAACAAGAAGGTAGCTACCACTTATAAAAGTAGCCTAGTGTCTCCCTCTGTCAGTAACAATTCTTTCTGTACCCAAGACGTAGGGAGTTTGGAAAAAACTATTTTGAATATCAACAGTAACAGGTGGCGCGAGAAACAATACTTCTTTCGCACTTGTGTCTGTATTTTACTTTCTCTTATATACTGTTTGCTTCATTTTCTAGTCATTCCAAATATGTGGAACACTAATTACAATAATCTTGCTGTTCACTCAAGTGGCTTTATAAAATCGGTGAGAATCCCACATGTAAGCAGGCCAAAAAATCTGTTACCAGGAGGAAGCCATTAATTTGACCGCTAGTTAGCTTTTCCCAATTTATCAAAGGTTTTTAAAATAATTTTTTTTTTGGATTGGTCTTGACCAGGCTTCCTGCGTGGGGAGGGTGGGGGCGGGGGGGGGGGGGGGGAGGATTATGCAGCGAATGGAAGATGTGATAGATGACTGCATCCTATATTTTTTTCTTGAATGACTACTTCTTCTTTCATATCTACACAAGATCGTTGCGTCAGTTGGTCTGTTTTAACGGAAGGAGGGAACATTAGATTTTAATGTATAAGGGGCGCTTCAAAAGAAAAGAGCCGGAGGCATAATTACAGAAACTAATACCTGTATGTTAGAAGTATTGACCCTGCTTACATGGCAGACGCTCTATGGGTCTGACCGCCCGATGACACATGTCCGAAAGAACAGATACCATCTTCATTTAGACAAGGCTTACCGGCCAATGATCTTCTTCAGTATGGATGCACTCACATTGCCCGAACTCTCACGGGAATCGGTAGACTGACAGCCGCTAGAAATGAGTATTCTGTACAGGGGCGGTCAAAGTGTAGTGTGCGGGCGGTAAGTGGGCCTAACGGGGAGCACGCCAAAGATAAGTCCCTGCAGTGGCACTGACCTCTGTGTCCTCGGTGGCTAAGTCGGATAGAGCATCTGCTATGAAAGCACGAGATGCCGGGCACGAGTCCCTGTCGGGGCAAACATTTGCAGCTCTCCTCGTTGATATTTACAAACATTTGTAAACTGCTGAATGTCTGGATTTCATTCTAATTTCATTCTTCGAGACCTGAAAAATCACGAATGGTATCGGAAATGTCCAACAGAACAGATACCATCTTCGTACACAACTGTGAGTCCACAAAAGACACAACACACAGCTCCGCGATGTATTGTTAGCTGGTCGGTGGCTACACCTCTACAGCTGCCGAGAATTCTTCTGGGTTGTATGTCAGTGGTCCATGGAGGTCTTCTATCCCTGACGTTTCGTCCAAAGCCACCTTGGACATCTTCGGAGGTGCTCCTGGTTGTGCTGAGTCTGCAAGACAAACCAGAGAGCTCCGAGGGAGATGTATCGTGCATTCCAGTGACCCAGATCCACCGGCATTTACAGCATGAGCGATGTCAAGTGGGAGCTCATTGGAGGAGAGAGTTGTATGTTGTGTTTTCTGATAAAATCTGGTTCTACTTCGGTGCCAGTTGTGGCCTATGTTGGTTAGAAGGTGGAAAATACCAGCGCTGCAACATCTATGACACGCTGGATCTACACCTGCAGTTATGGTCTGGGGAGCGAGTTGGGTTGTTTGGGGAAGGAGACCAGACAGTGAGGTCATCGGTCTCTGGGGAGCGATTTCGTATGACAGCAGGAGACTCCCGTGGTTATCCCATGCAAGCTGACAGCAAGTTCGAACGTCAGTCTGGCGATTCGACCAGTTGCTCTGTCATTCTGAACATTCCAAGTGTGTCTTCCAACAGGATAGCACTCGCCCACATACCGCTGTTGTTATCCAACGTGGTCTACACAGTGTCGACATGTTGTCTTAGACCGGTCGATCACCAGACCTGACTCCAATCGTGCACATGTGGTACATCAACGGACGACAACTCCAACGTCATCGACAACGAGCATTAACTGTCCCTGCGCTGACCAAGTGCTACAGGCGTGGAGATCTATCCCAGAAGCTGACCTGCGCAAAAAAATGCATCCACGTTTGCAAGGTTGCATTCAACGTGGTGTGGGTGACACCGGTTATTAATGTAGCAGGAGTGCACATTTGTAATAGCTTACCTCGTACTTACAGTAACCTGTAACTTTACAAAGTTAATAATTTAAGTATATTATCAAGACATATGTATTTACGAAATGCATTCATTATAAAGCCTTTTGCGATTTATTTTTCAACACTCCCCTTTCGATTCATCGTCTTGGGTTATTTTGCCCGAGTTTTCAAATGTGCCAGTTTTCATAAGCAATCCGATAACCGAAAAGCGTACATCTACGCCTGTGTATAATGCATCACATTATGGTATTTGGGAAAATGTGAAACAAGTACTTTCCTCAAAACACCGATTGATCACCAGTATCGGCGAGCTTTTGGTCCGGACAACCTACAGAATACTGTGCAGCACGCGTTGGCAACGTGTACCCGAGATCTATAGCGCATGCGCTTGTAGCTACAGTGCACACCGAAAGTCGGAATCCGAAATTTCGCAACAAAAGTCTAAGTACGAAATATCTTCAGCGAGCAGTCTACAATATAAGTCTTTTACACCAAGGGCTAAAAATGAAGTGTTTGTAACCAGAAATTTCTCTCGTGAAATTCACCTATAATTCCACTAAAACATTTCCTATTCCGCTTGCCAATAAATGTTCGAACGTAGAAAATTATATGGTAAAGACTATCTCTACATAGTTCAGTACGTACCCCCTCACCCCACATTACTGGAAAAAAATGAATACCTCCCAAAGTATCGCCCACATGTTTCCCCTGAATTAGAATGTTGCAACGCAGACACTGGTCATAGAGTAGCAATACTTTACAGTCATGTTTTACAGTCTTATCGCCATTACGTCGCAACTGGTTCTACTAGGACTCCCATAGGATAGAGCCCATCACAGCTGCGTGTCAGCTTTATGTGTAGCGAGTGGCTCCGCCGTACGTCTTCTAAACTTGTAAAGATACAAATATATTACAAGTTCGCAGTAAATGGTGGATATTTTTCCGCTACAACAGATCGACAGAGCAGCACTATCTAGCCATCTTTAGTTGATGCAGCCGAATTTTGGTATTATTATTATTATTATTTTGAGCCGTTAGTCTTCTGACTGGTTTATACGGCACTATCACGAATTCTTGTTCTCTGCCAACCTTCTAATCTTAGAGCAGTACTTGCAGCATACTTCCTCAGTTACGAGAGGCATTCAGTAAGCAATGATACACTTCGTATCTGAAAGCACATTGGGTTCATTCAGTATTCGAATACAGTGTATAATTTTCCAATCTTTTCGCTACAAAACTTTACTTTTCAAAAGAATTTCATTCAATGACATGACCTCATGCCACCTTACTGGCAGTGCCTGTATGCCCCCATGATACAACTTTAATGCTCGACGTTACAGTCATCACTTGCTTCATAAATAACCTCTCCATCATCCATGTACAGGTTTCCGCAGAGTCTATCCATCATGGAGCCACGAAGATGGAAATCCGAAAGTCCGACATTCTTCTTGTAGGTTGGGTGAGGAATGTCCTAGCATAACCACAAGCGCCAGAACGAAGATGAGAAACGCAAGAGACGAGAATCCGTGAAACGCCGCCGGCCAATGGCGTGCTGATTAGGACCGCACCATAACATGAGCGGCCTCTGCAACAGCGCAAAGCAAGCGTCGCTTCTGCCAGCCTCGGCCGCTCAGTATTAGCTCAGTATTTGGACAGCATGCGGACAGGCCTAGCAGAGAACGCTACAATAGCAATTATTAGTGATCCACAAACTGTGTGTCAAACTTGGATGAGCATTGTATATAGCAAAGGACCCGGCTTCATTGCTTGCGACACTATTGTGTACTCCAGGTTAAGTATTGTCAGTTTTCTTCACTGAAAAAAATGGTCCAAACGGCTCTGAGCACTATGGGACTTAACTTCTGAGGTCATCAGTCCCCTCGAACTTAGAACTACTTAAACCTAACTAACCTAAGGACATCACACACATCCATGCCCGAGGCAGGATTCGAACCTGCGACCGTAGCAGTTGCTCAGTTGCAGACTGTAGCGTCCAGAACCGCTCGGGCACCCCGGCCGGCTTGCTTTATTGAAATGAAACTAGTAATGTTATTTGCTTGAATTGTTGTATAGCATTCCGAGAACGTGGCATACCTTAGGCACCCTATACACGACGAGTGGGCCCCACAATGAAGTGGAATGAAGTTTCAAGCTCCTCTCGGATTTGCATAGTTTTGAGAGGAATTGTGTTGTTATTTAGAAGAAGACGTTTATCTGCATTTTTGTGGTGACGAACACGTTGACGTCTTTAGTTTCTGAGGACAGGGCAATACATTTTAGAGTTGACAGTTCAGCACGATGGAGGAAAGCAAACACGACAACTCTTCAGAATCCCAGAAGGCGATCACTGTGATTTTACCGATTGAGGGTGAAGCTTTGTACTTTTTCTTCAGAGGAACGATGGTGTGGGGCCACTACATGGACTGCGCTTTTGTTTCTGAATCGAGCCATGTTTCATTGCCTGCGACGATGTACGACAAACAGTTATCAAGATCAGTCTCGTAGCACGCAAGTCCCTCCACACAGATGGTTCATTGCGCTTTCTATGGTCTTCTGTTACGCAGAGAGAAACCCAGAGGCCACACAACTTTGACAACCCCACGTGTTTGACGAGTGTGTCAGCAGTACCAAGAAAGATGTCGAGTTGTGGAGCGAAGTGTTCAGTTGCGATCCATCGGATGAGAATGTCCGCACATCCCAACGTTGCAGGAGTCTCAGCTATGGGCTGCTGGCCGGTATGCTGGAGATTTGACCTGTTTGCTCGACCTTGCTACGGTGATGACAGATGCCTCGCACATCGACTCACCGGGCTTTTGTTCACTGCCAGAAACTCTACAAATGGCGATGAATATCTGTAATGCTCTAGTTTATCACCAAAAGGAACTCTGTCACAGATCTCTGCTTGGAAAGCAGATGCCATTTTGAAGGTTACTCATAGCGCCTGCACCTGTCTGAACTTTAGAAAGCTATAGAGGCATATGCTAGCACCTGTCTGAACTTCATAAGGTTATTGAGACCTGCGCTGGAATTATATACAATGGTCCAAAGCAAACTTCGCATTTTTTCAAGCTAAATGTACTGACACAACAAAATGCCTTGCATTACTTATTGAACACCCATCATGTTTGTGGATTTATTCCGTCTCCGTCTTCTTTTGCTGTTTTACGCGGTACAACTCACATCGCTACTATGGAAGTTATTCCTTGGTGTCTTACAAATGTCTTATCGTTCTGTCCCTCGTTATTGTCAATGTTTCCCACATTTCGTCGTCAATTTTGCGGAGAACCTCCTCTTACCTTAACTTATCAGTCCACCTAATTTTCAACACCATATCTCAAATGTTTAGATATTCTTCCGTTCCAGGTTTCCCACAATCCACATTGAGCTACTATACGATGCTGTGCTCCATATGTTCATTCTGAGAGATATCTTCCTCAGCTTAAGGCCACTGTTTGGTACTAGTAGTGCTAATCAGCTTTCTGTGCCCTCCGTGCTGCGTCCATCATGGGTAATTTTGTTGTTTAGATAGCAGATTTCCTTTACTTTATCTACTTCATAATGACCAGATCGAAATTTCTCGCTGTTCTCATTCCTGCTGCAACTCGTTACTATCGTATTTCTTCGGTTTACTCCCACTCACTACTCTGTAATCAATAGACTGTTCACCCCATCCAACAGTTCCAGTAATTCTTTTTCACACACATTAATTATCGTAGTGAAACACAAGATAGTATGTGTAAAGTAACCGTCGATCTTTCGGCATCCTGCCGAGAGTTAAACTGCAGATCACAGAACAGGTCCCAGGTACGAATTTACCCCCACTTCATTTTCTACACCGAAGTATACACCATGCTCTTTTCGATTTGGGTTATGCGAATTTCAAGAACATAACGAACGGGACAAAGGGATCACATATTAAGAGTATTAGGAAGCGGAGAAACTTCGGAAAGTCTTTTTGGGGACTTGTGGATTGGAAATAGTGTTGATACCGTGATGGTGACCTCCCCGATCACTTTGCACAAATTCCATCCTTTCACGGTAATAATTTTACAGCAAAACCAAGAAATTGTTCCCTGTAAACGACGTACCGATTCAGACACTTCAGATACGGATTGAGGCAAACTATGTTTTGTCTGCGGCAATGCTTTGTTGACAAAGGCAGTACTATCCAGTTTCATAGTCCCAGTTCTCTCGCTGAGTGTCTGCGTCGCCGAATGGTGAGCGTCGGTGACTTCGGTGTGGAAGGACACGGATTGCATTCGCGGCAACTTCTCAGATTATTTCTGAGGTACGGACGCGAAGATGTGATATTCTCCACCACTTAGACCCAAAATAGGAGGTGCATGAATAAAAAGCAGCTACATCACTAGAATTCGTCTAATGGTATTAAAGACTTATGGAATTGGCGACACCCTGATCATGTGTCTTGTAGGTAGTAATCTGCTAGTCGGAACAAGCCGAAAGCCTAACCTGCGACGTTTTATCGTCCATAAAGCAAGAAGTGTATTTGGTTCGATAAAGCGAGGTATGCAGCGAATGGAAGATATGATAGATGACTTCGTCATTTTTTCGTCAATGACTAGCTCTGCTTCCATATCTACACCAAATGGTTACGTCAGTTGTTGTGGTTTAAAAGAAGGAAGGAACATTAAATTTTAAACTATAAGAGGCGTTCAAAAAAAAAAAAAAACGATCCTGAGGCATAATTACAGAAACCAGTACCTGTATGTTAGAAGTATTGACCCTGGCTGTTGGGACACTTGTCCCACTGTGACACAAGGCGGTGAATGGCTGTCTCATACAATTCTCAGAGCTTTGATGTTAACTTTTTCCGAATCATTAGCTCCTCAGAGCCTTTTTAGGTGAACCAAAACTGGCGTCATCACCGAAAGAGAAAAAAAAATGGCTCGAAGCACTATGGAACTTCACACCTGACGTCATCAGACAGGGAGAGAGGTCCGGACTGTATGGAGGATGGTCAAGAACCTCCCATTTGCATGTCTGCAGCAGTGCCCCGATTGTGTTGCCGTATGAGTCTTTGCATTGTCATGGAGCAGAATGTCTCCACGAGTGAGATTGCCTGGTCGTTTTCATTTGATCGCTTGGCAAAGGGTGGTCGAGGTTTGCGTGTAAGGCTGTGCATTCACTGTTGTCCCGTGCTGCAGGAAGTGAATGAGAAGGTGGCCATTTTGGTCAAAGAAGAAATTCATCATAACCTTTCGTGCACTCGTGTGGATGGCCTTGGGTTTTTTTGGTGGTGGCGACCCTGGTTGCTTCCACTGTAGAGTTTGTCGTTTTGATTCTGGTTCGAAGTGATGACAATAAAACTCACCTCCTGCCACTACTTTTGCCAGGAACGCATTCCCTTCCCAGGCATAGTGTTGCAGATTACCAAGACAGTGGTCCATTCGACATGCTTCCTGGAGTGGTTGAAGACTGTGGGGCACCCACTGGGCACACACCTGGCGCATATGCAGTCATCCCTTCATGATGATGTGAACACTTCCGACACTCAATCCGACCACAGTGGATGTGACTTTTCACTATCACTCGGCGGTCCTGGGTAATGAGTGCATCCACCAGCTAGACGATGTCATCAGTGATGCATTGTGGTGCTCCAGACCGTGCATCATCAGCTAACGACACCCGTCCCTCCCTGAAGTGCATGTGCCACACCTTGACCCTTGCAAGATTCAGATGGCTCTAAGTACTATGGGACTTAACGTTTGAGGTCATCAGTCCCCTAGACTTACAACCTCTTAAACCTAACTAACCTAAGGACATCACACACATCCATGCCCGAGACAGGATTCGAACCTGCAACTGCAGCACCAGAACGGTTCCGGACTGATGCGCCTAGAACCACTCGGCCACATGGGTCGGCCCCTTGGCAAGGGACAGTGTTTGCCGTACCCTTGTACCATTCGTCGATGAATGTTCGTTCCTCCTACTCCTTCCGCTGTCAGGAAGCGAACAACACCTCTCGCTCTTCTTTTGACGCCTCCGTGTCACTGTCTGCAATGCGACTGGCAGCGTTGGACGACTGATGCGTGCTGCTGCTAGCTGTGAAGTCACGTGACGTGCACGCGTGCCCTCTAGCTACGGGATGTGAACTTCCACTCTGGGGTCGGAAACACACCTCGTTACACACGCCACGATATTACCCTCCTGACACCGGTTTGCGTATTCCAGACTCCATTAGAGACGGTGGAGACGAATATCAGCTGTGTTCTTTATAAAGGAATCACCCCGGAGTCTGCGTTTAGGAAAATCAATTAAAACCAGATGGTGATCTGAACCGTCCTAATCCGGAATGAGAGTGCAGTGTGTTCAGAACGGCGCCTTGACTCTCATTGATTTAATTGAGAAGCAAGTGCAGTTGCAGGTGCAGATGCAGGAGTCAGTGTCCTGTTTTGTTGATCATCACCTCAAATCGCCGTGGGATGATGTGGTATGCGTTAAGGCAGTTGGTACGTCAGCCCTACAATAATTTTCCTCTTGCATTCATTTTCTGGGGGGAAATGGGAATTCCTGGAATTTTACTAAGGAATCGCCGCCTGCTATTTGTTTCATCTACATATCCACTATATCCAAAATACTTCTATGATCTAATTCCCTGTAGTTGTGATTTAGTAATCCGGTACCTATACTATTGCGTTTCCTGAAGTGAAATTCTTTTAAGACGTCTACTTTTAGTTGTAATAGCCAGTTCATCCATCAGGCTGATACTTTACCGAAGTCTAACCTTATATTACTTAAATATTTACAGGAAATAATGTCAAAGGAACTGCACCATTTGCTAAAATCAGAAATGGCTACTGCTGCTATCGATAAACAACTACCGGAAAAGAGAGCAGCAACAATACTACTACAATCATTTGAGAAACACCAGATATTAACGTCTCTTTCTTTTGGTGACCCTAAGTCCAAAATAACGTGCTATGTACTACTTTTCTGAAAATTTTAGATCCATCCCTTACCCTAAAGTTGATTCGGTATCAGCCAGGAATATATGTCCTTCTGTCTCTTTCGCCATGATTGAGATTAAAGCTGTTGCATAACGTCTGTTTATATGCTGTGAGACCAACTAATGTGACCACATGTCAAACTCTGAATAAATACCTTTTGCACAGCGGATCGCTGCAGCAAGAGAATCAGTGAGGTCTGCAAGGTAAGACGGTTAAATGGGTCCCTGCCAGCTCCAGGGCCGTGATCAGCTGCACTAGGTTTCTCAGTGTAGGATCCATGGTCTGAACAGCCTGATCGATGTGGTCTCATTTATTCTCAACTGATTTTAAATCCAGCGACTTCGGTGGCCAGGGAAGTACGGTAAACTCGTCATGGTGTTCTTCCAATCGCACCGCTACACTTTGAGCCTTGTAACATGAGGCATTTTCTGTTGGCAGATACCACCGAGCCAAGGAGAAAGAAACTGCATGAAAGGGTGAACATGGTCCGCAAGGGTAGATGCATACTTGTGTTGATCCACAGTACCTTCCTGAATGACGAAGTCACACAGGGAATGCCATGAAAATGTTCTCCAGATCATAATAATTTTTCATCCGACCTGGACGCTTTGACTTCAGACGCTTCATTTCTGTACACGCCAACGGCCATATGTCTGTTGGAACATTACGTGATTTACCTATAAAGGTCACATGCTGCCATTCGGTGGACGTTCATGTGAGATACTGGCAAATTCGAGCGTTCACTAACGATGAACAGCTATCAGCAAAGGTGCATGAACCAGATGCCCTATTGCAGAGCCCCATACGCAGCAACATCTGCTCAGCTGTCGACGAGAGACTTAAAGGTAGCCCCTTGTTCATCTGAGGATTCAGTTGCTCAACAGTGGTACGTCTATTCGCCTGTAGACATCTCCTCAGCCGCTATTCACCACTGCCGTTTATAGGCAGTGGTGTACCACATTTGTCTCGGGGCACGATTTGTGTAGCGCTTTTCCATTTACGGTACACTTTAAACACAGTGGCCCGCGAACAATTTGCAAAGTTAGCGATTTTGGAAATGCCTCCATCCTTGACCCTGAATCCAGTTACCATGCTCCTGTGGACGTAAGATAAATGGCTCCATTTCCGTTTTATGACAACGACTGCACTGTTTTCTGTGTCCCACCGACAAACTTTATACACCTTCCAATGCTAGGGCTGCCACATGCCACCTTCGATCTGTTATTTCACGCTGATGTCGGACATATGCAGCGGTCACGTTGATGTGGCTGGGTCCTATAGAAAATACAATAGAAAAACGGAAATATTATTTGAGGGTATCGTAAAGGTGATACAGAAACAGATATCACTGCTAGGAACCTGAGCAGAAATATTAATTAAACCGAAATAGATAAAACTGGTGAATGAAATAAGCCTGTTTAGCAAAGAATATGTTTTATTCAGTTTTATTCATAATCAAAGCCATAAGAATAACAAAATTTACTGTAGTAAAAAGGTGTTTTATCAAGGAATCTTGATAGGCAGGAAATAGTAGAAATGGCCAACTTGTTAACGAGCTTGTTGGCCTGAATTCAGTACAGTTCAACCTTCTATTCGAAGTGGCATTGGGAAAGAGGGGGTGGAGAGAAAATCGCTCGGCCGCCCTCTACACTCTGGGAAAATCCATGGTACTGAATTTGACAGCAGGTTAAGTGGACCTCGGGACGTCCTGGAGGTACTGGAAGGAGGAAAACTCCCCAATCTTATCCGAGATTTAACCCTGGACCTCCACAGCTGCAGTATGCTGGCGAAAGCGAAGACTTCTACTATTAGCAAATATTGGTAGTGCCTTGATATAGAAGTTCCTAAACATATTGCTCAGGATCATTGTACCGTTTTGATCTAAAATTGGATCATTACATATCTTAAGAAGAAGAAGGTGGGAATATCGGAAACGTGTTTGGTCGCCTAGTATTACATGAACCTGACATGATACGGAATAGTACGGAGCAAAATTGTAGGAGAAGAGAAACAGAAGAGCCTGGAGGATGTTGCGTGTAGTAGTTAGGTGGTAAATAGAAAAATTGTTGCTTGTACATTTAACGTATTGGTGCAGTTATTCAAACTTGCTAAATAGTACCGAATCTCTGTAAAGTTTTTAATCAACGTCCGATACCCACACTATTTTTAGCTGCTGCCAGAGATATAACTAAAGAAAATGTAAGTCTAGGCAAAGTGCGTATTGTGTACTCGATCGTTTCGCATTTATCCGTCTATATCTGCGTCATCGGTCAGCGCGTTTCAAACTATGTACCTAAATTGTGGCAAAGTCTGCCAAACAAAAGCACCTTTGTTCTTTTTATTCCTAGGAGAAAATTATGTATATAATTTACAGCATTAATTAACAGATCCTCCTTCATCGGTAACATCTCACAAGAGGTTCTTTCAACTCTAACGCCTACTCATAGTCCCATAGTTAGCAGATTTATCCGTACTAAATTGTAAGATTTTCGTGGCCACTTGTACACGTATTCTCTGTTCGGTTTTGTTTCTAAGCCTCCTCACGTTTGTTCAATGATTTTTTTTCCCAAAAATGTAACCATTAGAAGCTGTTCGAATTTTCTGAGATTCATTCTCCATTTCCTGTGGTGCTCCAGCGTAATGTAACAGCGAAACTGTAGGGGATGAGAAACAGAGTATCTTGGAAGATGTTGCGTGTAGGAATTAGGTCCACGAACCAAGTGGGATAACATAGCAGCAGCCATCGGCGATTCTTGGACTTATTTTATGAGAGCCTTAATGTGTAGACTTTACGGAAATTTATTCGGTGCTACTCACCATTCCATTTGGTTCTTTGCGGTATATGCGTCGTATTTTTTTTTTAGGTTTCAGTTAATCCCGTTTCTGTCTTTCGGATTTGAGTCTGTTGGTAATTTATGAATATATTTTGTGTTGATATATGTGATTAATTTGGTACTCAGGATTAATATAATTTGGATTTTACTATCTTCTGTTTTAGTTGAAGCGATGTGGATGGTGTTGTTTTTGTGGATATATTCTTTTACAGAACTAGTCTGAGTTATCACACTTAAAACCAAGCTATGCAGATTGGTACATTCTCAGGTGGCTGAGATTTGCATTCTGCTTAATGACACGTGTGGTCTCTTGTTCTACCGACGAGCTCTGTACGAAAGCATCCGCTCCCTATTTATGGGATTTCAGATAGTCCTCTCTGATTCATTTTAGAACAATATTTCACATTTTTTGTGTCGCTCATTGCCCGTTGTGATCGGGTACGTTACATGTGTAGACTCCTCTGTTAACTAAATGTTTATTTATATTTGGGGTATGATTGTGAAATATTTGTTAACCTGAATGTTTCTCTCTGTTTTAGTAGTGCCTGATTTCTTATTGTGGTTTACAGATTTTATGTTGAAACAGAACCACCTGCTTCAGTTGTAGCTCTACGAAAGGTCATTTTTCGAAACATCAAATTAAGGTCCACTGCTGATTGTTTGAATTATTACAGATAATTGAATTCATTTGAGTTTGTCAAATTCCATGTCTTAAGAAAATTAAAATATTTGTGATAAGTGTTTTCACAACTTGTTAAATACATCTTTTCTGAGAAGCGTAATGTTTTTTAGTGGCTTGGCCCCATACCACTCCCTCCTTGCTGGCTACCGGAGTGGCTAGCACACTGGACTCGCATTCGGGTGGACGACGGTTCAATCCCGCGTCCGGCCATCCTGATTTAGGTTTTCCGTGGTTTCCCTAAATCTCTCCAGGCAAATGCCGGGATGGTCCTTTGAAAGGGCACAATCGACTTCCTTCCCTAATCCGATGAGACCGATGACCTCGCTCCAATCCAGTCCAATCCAATCCAATCCAATGCGCTGCCTACGGATTTCACAAATTGTCAGTTTGGAAAATTTCTGTTGCCTAGTAAATTAAAGAAGACCCCTAGAAGTTAGTGGTTTGGTCTTCGTTCCACCTGTCTTTGTTAAATCATTTGTCATCACGCGAAATTAGACAGAAACTGGAAGAGTGTCTTCACACAGCAACTGCCACTGCAGACCTTCTCGGCACTGTGAGCTACTTTTGAAACAATATTCAGCACATCATTCAGTGACCATTTTCGGTTATTTTTACTCTGTACAATTTTCACTGTATTATCTTAGGACCATGGAATCAGTCTAGAAATATTTATTTTATTTATTGATTTATTTTAATCTCTATATGTGGTTACGACTCTGATAAAATCTCCGCTTTGATCGAAGTTAGCTATTATTCTGGACATTGAAGGGCTGAACTGAAGTGCCACACCGACATCCGCTGTTTGATGTCTTCGTATCTTCACATGCATACAACTGGTGACTTTTATTTATATGACCTACCACCTTTACAGACTTATGCTGACAATTCTTACGATTATTGAGTAAATAATATCGATGTTCGTACCTGCTTTCATATCACTATTACTAGAGACGTAACAATTTCGAGAGAATTCGAGGGTGCGTCAATCCCATAGTTATCTTAGGGCATTAGAAAATAGCACGCATGATCCTTCAAACATGAGTGCTAGTCTCTGGATGTGGAGTAATATGCACTACACTGACGGACTCAGGTGCAGGGGTCGTGAAGTGACTCCAACGCCGGCCGGTGTGGCAGTGCAGTTCTACGCGCTTCAGTCTGGAACCGCGTGACCGCTACGGTCGCAGGTTCGAATCATGCCTCGGGCATGGATGTGTGTGATGTCCTTAGGTTAGTTAGGTTTAATTAATTTAAGTTCTAGGCGACTGATGACCTCAGAAGTTAAGTCGCACAGTGCTCAGAGCCATTTGACACCTACGGCGTCATGTGAGATGGCTGCCCGCAGATCAGGACGGAGCAGTTTCCCACCTGGACGAGGGCTTTGGAGTTAGTGGTGACTGTAATCATACGGTGGAGCGTAAGATATCCTTGATGAAGAAAGGCTTTTATTCATGACACTGAGACACTGAATACGAGAGAAGGTTGTATTCCTCTGTAACACTCATAGCCAAACCTCCTGATGTCACTACCAAACTTTGCATGTCGATAGTATATCAACGAAAACCCGGATTTAGTCAGTACCATAGGCTGTCATCCAGCAAAGCGGGCATTAATGTTAATTAAAAGTAATACCAGAACTAAGGAGCACAGGAAAAGCATAATTAACTACAATGTGGGGAATCTTTTAGAGCGTTAGATCGCCGTACCAAGCGTCTATTGTTCAAATCCCAATGATGATTTTTCTTATTGTATTATGGGTTAAGTGTTATATGACACTACTAATACTTTCGTACTTGTGATGCATTTTATTCTTTGTTCTGATTGTTTAGCTTATTCTGTGAAACTACAAATGCACCATATAGCTACTTTATCACGAATGCTGTCTGTTCTATTGCCCATACCCGACATAATACCACACCTGTCTATACAAATGTACTCTATAGGTTTGCTACTTTCAGCCAACTAAGCGAAAGCAGGCTACCAAAATAACATTGCTACAAACGCCGTAAACCAATTTTACATGCCAGGAAAATGTTCTCCCATATAACAGTTTCGCACGTAAACTATGAAGAAAAAAACTGACATCAGTGGGTCTCGAACTCAGGACCCTTGGTACGACGACCTTCCGCACTATCAGCTCACCCATGAATAATATGCAACTAAGCCTTTCACAGAATATGCTCCATAGTTTTGCCGTTACTTCCAGTTGCCGTTTACGCATGACGATAGTACATAGCACGAACTAAATCGGTATTTTGGCTGATACTCTGTTGACATACAACGTTTCTACCGATCTGAGTGTCTGCCATCTGTAGGTTTGGGTGTCAGCCACGGACGCACGGTGTGTTGGTGTCAGTTGTTGTTCAACATAAAGGCTGGCGTCAGCGGGGCGACAAAGACGTCATGCAAGGTAGCGAGCCCTTGACGACGGATGACAGACAGCCCATCGCTGACTAGCTGCTTCGTTGCTGCAGTCTACAACACTACGGGATAGATGGAGTTAAAACTACGATGGCGTCTATCATCCCCATGCGATGGTCCACATCAGTTTAGGGCTGGAGAAGAGCGACCGTTAGCTGGATCACTAGCCGCCACAGGCCAAACTGCGCGGCTCACCAGGAAGGTGATAGCCATCAAAAGGAAATCACCCAGCCGTAGAGGTAGAAAGGCAAAAAGTTCACTGCGTACAGGCTTTCACTCAGGCGAAAACCCACAGCTGCTGGTGGTAAGGGCCGGGGGTTACAGTTGGGTTGCTCCTGATTTTACTGGACAGGTATCAGCTGGCATAGACTGCGTCAGTCACTTTTTATTTTACGCTTATTCTAACAGAATGCAACGCTTTTCGAACATGTTTTGTTCATCTTCAGGCGTTTATACATGCATACATAGAGAAATGATACTTAAAAATAAGCAGTCTTATACTAGATTAATGTAGAACATTTAGTCTTTTTTTTCTTTTTTTTTTTTTTTGCTAGGTGTGGCATATGGGTGTAAGAAGGGGGACAGTATATGGCTAGAAATCGAAATCAGTGATGTCTTCTGCTGGTTTTCTTCATTGTGGTTGACTGTATATCACAGCAATTTCATAATCTTGCGGCTTCACTAGCATCACTGGTGTAATGGCGGAGCTGATGATTGACATTACACTATTGCACATTATAATTACGTCACTGGTTGCCAACGTAATTAACTGCAAAAATTGCTTCGACGTTATACGCACAATACAAGATGGCGGACTGTAAGACATGCTGAAAGTAAAACGATTCTACTGTTGCCAATGTACGAGGGTAAGTCAATTATTATCCGCAAAGTTGTTATACAATTGTATTGTGATCAAATAGGAAACCTACAAGTACACCATTTTTCGACATAGTCTCCTAGCGTTTCAGCGCACTTGGTCCATCGTTGCACAAGCTTCCTGATGTCCTCATTAAAGGGGGTTCTAGGTTGAACTGCGTTCTAGGACTGCACCACTTCTTTAACTGCTTCGTCCGAAGACAAATCGACAGCCCCTTAATGCCTGGTTGAGTGGACCAAACAAGCGATTGTCAGAAGGGGCCAGATCGGGATTTCGTGGAGGATTATCCGGTACTTTCTGGAGCATTTCAGCACTGTGGGCAAGCAGTATACGGACGGGCATTGTCGTGCAACAACACAACACCTTGCGACAGCAATCCTCGGCGTTTGCTTTGAATTTCAGGCCTTACTCTGGCAGTAAGCATATCTCTGGAACGTACACTGTTTACTTCTGTGCCCCTTTCCCCATAATGCTCCAGTACTGAACCTTGTGCGTCCCAAAAAACCATAAGCATCAGTTTTCCTGCGGATGGTTGGGTCTTGAACTTCTTCTTGCACGGCGAAGATAGATGTTTCCATTCAATACTATGCCGTTTAATCTCCGGCTCATAATGGTGGATACATGTTTTGTCACCAGTAATGATCCTGTCTAAGAAGTTGTCACCTTCGTTATTACAGTAATCCAAATATTTTTTGCGGATGTACAAACTCATCTACTTCTGCAACTGTGTGAGTTGTTTTGTGACCCATCTTGAACAAACCGTATGAAACCAAAGTCTGCGGTGAATGATTTCGTAGGAAGAAGCGTGACTAATCAGCACACGATGTACGACTTCGTCTATAGTCTATCTAAGAGAAACATTTCACGTGAATGGTCAATGGTTTCTTCATTTGTGGCAGTAAATGGTCGTCCGGCTCCTTCATCGTACGTAACACTTGTGCGACCATTTCTGAAGTTTTCAATCCATTCGTAAACACTCCGTTGTGGCAAAACACTGTTGCCGTACAGTACCGAGAGTATTACATGAATTTCGGCCCCTGACATGCGTTCCGACGACAACAAACGCATTACTGAATGTTTCTTTTCTTTGGTGAAAATAGACAGCGGAGCAGCCATGATTATCAGCACGGCAGTGGTAACGAAACTAACCTAGCAGCTTGAAATTGCAAAAATATAGCAACAAATAAACAAATCATCCGTCATCGACGTAAAACGACAGTACTACCAAAATAAACAAAAATATACCTAAATTGCAGATAATAATTTACTTACCCCAGTACATTTCGGGTAAGGAACACCAAGCTAAATGAAATTAGGGCTCGTACGGAGACGTATAGACAGTCGTCTTTCCTTCGATTAGTTTGCAATGAAAGCAGGAAACGAAATGACTAGTAGTGGTAGAATGTACCCTCTACCGCTCACCACGCGGTGCCTTGCAGAGTACGTATGTAGATGCAGATGAAGCTGTACAAAGTTTGATGTTGATCGACGTCAAATAGATTTTACTGTAACACGAACTTGACTTCATGTTTGCCGGCGATATTGCCAGTAATACGGTGGGAGGGGGGGGGGGGGGCTAAAAAATGGTTCAAATGGCTCTGAGCACTAAGGGACTTAACATCTGAGGTCATCGGTCCCCTAGAAGTTAGAACTACTTATACTTAACTAACCGAAGGACATCACACACATCCCTGTCCGAGGCAGGATTCGAACCGGCGAACGTAGCGGTCGCGCGGTACCAGACTGAAGCGCCTAATACCGCTCGTCCACAGCGGCCGGCAATACCGGTGCTTGGGGGTGGATGTGGCATGCAAACTGTCGTAATGCAAGGTTTTTAATGTTGCCATTGCACATTTAGAAATTTATAGCAGGTATAAAACAAACAGGATTCCATAACAGGAAACATACTGTCCTGTTGAGCGATACTACTTCTTAAAACAGGGAACAGTTTAGCAATACTCTATTGCATCGATTCTGTCAGTAATCATCTGCCGGGAGCATTGTATTTGGGCACGCCTACGTCGGAAATAACAACATCACAAAAATTTAAAAAGTACGATATTTAAACGATAGAGTATCCCGCGAAATAGAAACCGAGCAGTATTGTCTAGTGCTTCGTACACTGGACTGGCATTGGGGTGAACGGCTAAAGCAAATGGCTGGATGGTTTCTTAGTAGCGAGTGGCCGATTTCCTTCCGATAACTTCACAACACGACCCTGTGCTCCGTCTGTAACGGCCTAGTTTTCGACGGTACATTAAATACTAGCCATCGTTCCACCCTTGCAGAATTAATTTCCGCTGCATTATAACTCAAAAATATTATGTTTAGTCATTTTATCCGTGATTAAGTATGTAATGGACTTATGATATTATGTCTAGCTGCTTCCCAAGACAGCTAATATTATCTGCCGTACACTGCATCATTACAAGCTGCCTAAGGAAGTGGACATAATAGAGTACAGCTTGCTTAAATGAAATGTGCGTTCCCAGATACAGAACAATTATACTAGCGATTGGTACAAATTACTCATTTGCCGCAATTATTATTACAACGACTAATTACTAATATATCCCAATCCATTCAAACACGAATATCGGTTTCACACGTGTTGCTCGTAGCAATTATTGAATGATTCTGCGTATTTAAGTAATTATTCATTTAACGCTGTTTCATTTTGTCTCTTCTGATTTCAAAAGGCCACCGATGGCGATCTACTTCATTTTCCGTATGTACATTTTAACTAATATGCATATTTCCCATTGATGTTGAACGATATGTTTGTTCTTCAACAACTGTAATTAAAGGGGAACACCATTGTAACAGCCTACAAAAGCGTTTTATTGACGGTTTCGGGCAGAAGGAATGGGCGTAGAGAAATAAAACTTGGGGTAATTATTGAGCACATATACTGAAATAATAAACTTATGTTTCAGTCCATAATTCACATCAAACTCCTGGTCAGTATCTTCCAATTTCTTCGCATTGTCACTGACTCCTTCTGAATCATCCCCATCCTCTCTCTGCTCTTTGGACGCTTTGATGACATACAGCTTTGACACCTCCTTGGACACGATGTATTCGTAGTTTCGTAGCTGTTCTTTCCGAATAGACTTCCTTAACACTTATTTTTACTTGAGAGAAAAAAATCAGTGCAATGAGATTACAAATTGTCAAAACTCAATTTGCACACTAAAATTGAGATTCTGAGAGAAATAATTGTCTTTTTTGTACACGTACTGAAACTAGCTGAGCCAAGTTGACAAATTATTGTTTTAAAATGCTTCCAACTACTCCCAGACACTACAGGGGTTTGGAGTTAGCACGGGTAGGGCTCCTTTCAGGGTCATCCGAGGCTATAGAAGAGGAGTTTGTAAATCGACAGAACTATTTCTTTTACAGAGATTAGACATTTTGCCTCACGTTTTTAAACGTTAAAAGCATCTTTTGAGCCAATATAAAATGATATTTTGAAAATTCTACACTGGTGTTATCCCTACATCAGGGGTCTTTTTGCTAGTCAACGGATTTAATTAGGCGAGCACAGTTTAGACATTCCAAACGGGAGTAGATTACTTATGATATATGATACGTGCTAAGTCACTTTTAGAGTATCTTTACCACTACTTAAGTAAATCCTCCAGGGGTATAGAAGCCCAGTTTCTTCTCTGAAAGAAAAGAGAGATCATTTACTTGAGAAGTAGAAGGACGCAAGGAATATCAGTGGTTAACGTCCCAGCAGGAGATCATTAGAAACGAATCACTAACTCGGATTAAGGACGCTCGGAAAATGATATAAGGATAACGACCGCGTAGTTCGGTACGTAAGGAGAGATGAAAATCTAGTAGTAATGGGAGACTGGAATATGGTTATAGCAGAAGAAATAGTCTTACAGGGGAATATGAGTTTGGTAGTAGGAATGAGAGAGGAGAAACAATAACTGAGTCCAGCAAACGGTTTCGTTTCGTAAACGCGAATACACTGTTTAAACGATAATTATCGAAGCAGAAGAAATGAATTGAAATTTGTGTTGCAACCGGGACTAGAACCCGTGTCTTCTGGTTTACTAGGCAGAAATGTTAACCATTACACCACCACAGTACAATCGCCAACATCCCTTCTTGAATTACTGAAATTGAGTGCCTTCCCCACACACAGGCTCAAATGGCTCTGAGCACTATGCGACTTAACTTCTGAATCATCAGTCGCCTAGAACTTATAAGTAATTAAACCTAACTAACCTAAGGGCATCACAGACATCCATGCCCGAGGCAGGATTCGAACCTGCGACGGTAGCGGTCGCTCGGCTCCAGACTGCAGCGCGTACAATCGCACGGCCACTCCGGCCGGCCCCAACACACAGTCCAATTCATATCTTCTGCTTATTTTCCCTTTGTAGTCACAACTACCAGGGCTCTACGACATTGGAATAGCACCCCAGCGTTGAAAATTCCTGAACCATAGGAGATCTTATAGATCTTATAATGAAATGTTTCCCTGCTAAATTTAAGTCTCTCGAAGCAGAAGAAGTGAACTAAAATTTGTACTGCAGCCCGGATTTGAACCCAAGTCTTCTTGCTTGATAGCCAAAATGCTAACCACTACACCACCACAGGACAATAGACGCAGTCTTCGGCCGTTGTCCAAATTCGTGCTCATACCATAGTGCCTAGACCATACTGGTGACGATCAAAAACTTTCTATACCGTGTAATATGTTCTCCACACTTTCCACTTAATTGGTGGCTAGAACCACTTGGCACAGTGAAACAGGATTTGTCAGAGAACATCACAACGAACCACTGTTGTTGACCCCAACCAACACATCCTCGAAGATTGCGTGACTGAACTCGGACGCTTTTAAAAACCTACCGAGCAGACAAGCCAGCCTTATTTAATGGTCGTGTAATGGTTTTGTCGGTGATACGTGTGCCGATAGTGGTTGCAGCGTCTGCAGCGATGGTCCTAGATGTAACGTCCATTTTTGAGAATACTGCAACATACAGATCCCCTTGCGATGTGTGGTTGCCCGTCTATGGCTGCCAGCATGCGTTTGCATTGCATTTTTACCTCCAGCGCCCTTTCAAATCGCGAGACGACAATTCTGGACACACGAATTTCTGTCGCCTCAGTACTGACACTGCCGCCAGATTGGAGCCCTGCAACTACTCGTTCAATATCGTAGACAGATACATCTCCGTACCACATGGGATGTCGCCATAACAACCTTCGTGAAGCATCGTACGGCATGGACTGTTTGCTTGTAGAGCGTCCGCGCACATGCTCAGTAGCAATTAACAAGTCGTGCCCTCCATATTTCCTTTTTCTATCGTTGGCTGGGTTTTCCGTAGCAACTGCCGGTTGTTCTGTAGCAATTTGCTACTTCTCCTTTGCAAGTTTCAGTTGTTCTTAATCAATTCCGAAGCAGTTTCATTCTTGTCATTGAATTAAAATTTCACTTCTGTTCCTGTCCACGGGTATTCCTTCCTCTTACCTTTCGTACGGTAATCTACTATACTGCGACCGAGGGAGGTGGTGCGGTGGTTAGCACACTGGACTCGCAATCGGGAGGACGACGGTTCCATCCCGCGTCCTGCCTTCCTGATTTAGATTTTCCGTGATTTCCCTAAATCAATCCAGGCAACTGCCGGGATGGTTCCTTTGAAAGGGCACGGCAGACTTCCTTCCCCGTCCTTTCCTTCCCTACTCTGAAGAGACCGATGACCTCGCCGTTTGGTCTCTTCCCCAAAACAGTCCAATCCAATCCTACTATACTGCAGCAGCTCGTTCTGTGATTGGTCCAAAGATCATCGAGCTATGTTTTTTTGGCAATGGCACCTCATGCGAAAGTCATTTTCGTCCTGAACTTTTGCACACCGGATGAGTATCCGTCCAAGAGGAACCAAAAAAAACACGTGTTCCCATGCTATGTAATGTTCTCGTAAGATTCTTTCACGGCCCCATTTGTAATAATAATAGTGTCAACGTCATCCGCGTAGAGGCGTAGCTGCCAGAATGGTGGTCCAAACATGTGAAGCAAGCAGACAACTATGCCCCGGAGATACACTCGTGCTTTCTACAGGCAACTGATTTAGTTACAAACGGGATAAATTGTGGCCTCCGGAATGGCGGGATGATCCTTTCGGAGAATTGCCACACAAGCGGGAAGTTCTGCGTCGGCTGTGCAAAGATGCGAATGTCAGCGCTGACGTGGACACCCGTAGACATCCATCCAGTAGTGACGTCCGCCAGGACCGTCGAATTATAAGAGCAGCAATAGTAGGCCGTACAACTACTACAGCAGAGATAAGAGGGCTTGAAGTCCAGTCGTGTCAACACGAACTGTGGAGAACCAGTTATTAGCAGTGCGACAGCGGGCATGCACATCTCTAGTCCGTCTTCCAGTCGCACCACAGCATCGATCTGCACGGCGCGACTAGTGCCGTCAGAGGATCACTTGGAAGTTGGAACGGCGCACCGTGGTCTTCAGCGATGAAGTCAGATTTAGTCTGCACGCAAGCGATGGTCGTCTGCGCGTACGACGTATACTTGCTGAGCGCTGTCCTGTAGCGTGCCTTTGTCCAAGACACACTGGCCTCACCGCAGGCCTTATCGTCTGGGGTGCGATAAGCTATAACTGTCGTTCACCTTCAGTGTCGCCGGCCGTTATAGCCGAGCGGTTCTAGGCGCTTCAGTCCGGTACCGCGCTGCGGCTACCGTCACAGGTTCGAATCCTGAATCGCGCATGGATGTGTATGATGTCCTTAGGTTAGTTAGGTTTCAGTAGTCCTAAGTCTAGGGAGCCGGATGAGTTCAGATGTTAAGCCCCATAGTGCTTAGAGCCGTTTGAACCAACCTTCGGTGTCTCAGGAGGGGACATTAACCAGCGCACGGTTGTGTAGAATGCTGTTAGATTTGGTCTTCTACCGTTCTTCCAACATAAAGGTGAAGTGTTGTTCCATCAGGATAAAGACCGCCCACACACTGCCCCTGAAACTCACTGCGCTGTGCAAGACGTACAGCAACATCTATGGCTATATGTTGGAAAAACTGACTCGTGTGGCCATTAAGTGACCACTCTTTCAGAGCAATGCGAACCTGCTGAGCCAGCGTAACATAATGTATCCCCGCCTTTGCGATCTATTGGATTTCTATGAGGGCTACACCACGTACTAATATGGGGTTTGCATTTTGGGTCGATACCTGGTACTTCAGAACCACTTGTGCTATTGATCTATAAATGTAAACATTCATTCTCCGTTGCAACTCTGAATCTTGAGTGAACTGGAGACCACTAAAGAGGCGTACAATTATTTTCCGGTAGTGTACTTACACCAGGATTGTAGTGTGTCCTAAAATTTGAATACCGAGAAGATCATTATTGCAAACAGGGCTTACTAGTTTTCTCCTCGCTTATCGTTAGTAAAAATGATAGGATTTATCTCTAAAATAAAACAAGCGTGAAGTGACAGCGAAATCCAGTGGTACGTCGCTTGTACACTACACCTCACAGGCATAGTAAAACAGGAAATGATGAAAGTGGCAGCAGACTCGTGTTGCATGCCTCTTCGCCTGCCTCCCGAGTTAAATTTTCTTGTTGTAGGCCTAAAGCGACAAAGAATGCGCTAAGTCTTTACAATGGGAGCGTCTTCTTTTTTTCGTCTCTGGGGATTTGGACGAACGAATTAGTAGGCGTTAAATCGGCCTCGGGCACCGCAAGGAAGAATTATTACGTAGCGGAAATTACGGAGGGGATTCTGCCCTTCCCTCCCCCCCCCCTCACCATGCCACCATCCCCCCCCCCCCCCCCGCGCCTGATACATTTTTAACAGCGGCTCGTAATGCGGTCGCGCCATGGGGCGGCAGCGCGGAAGGTGCGGCAATCGGGGTTTTTATCACCAGCTGCGCTGACTCACCCCTCACCAGCCCTCCACCCCCACCCCCACCCTCACACAAAACACCCTGGGCGTGATTCCCGCAGAGCGTCCAGTGTCCGAATATGTGTTTGTGGCGCTCTACATCTGTCCCATATTTCCATGTTTACGTGTGTAATTATCAGTGTGCACGCACTAAATTCGCAGTAGCAATACCCGCGGACATCGTCATAACCTACGACAGAAAACAGCGGAGCCTGAATCACCGACACCTATGCATACTGACAGAAATCTAAACTCAGCCCTGTCACTTAAGGAGAAGAGGGCACTGTCTAAGGAAGTGGGGTGCTACCACTGTTGTCACTACACTAAAATCGTCATAGAATTTCTTAATGTGAAGTACACCAGGAATTAAAAAAAAAATAGGTGACTCGATGTACACCCCGCAAGGACAAATACCTGGCGGTGTTGCATGCCATCTCTGTGTTACATCTAGCCGTCATACCCATGTAACTCAGTCCTTGTGTATTAGAAATATCACCTGTCATCTAGCTAGGTATGTAATGAAATAGTTGTATCGTTTTCCATTTCCCTGTACTCATAAAACGTTCCCGGGAACCTCTGTTATTGGCATCCTGTTATTGTAATAGTTTACTCGGCGACATAAACTATTAGTTTAGGACTAATTGTTTCCAGTAACCCCCAAAAAATGGTTCAAATGGCTCTGAGCACTATAGGACTTAACTTCTGAGGTCATCAGTCCCCTAGAACATAGAACTACTTAAACCTAACTAACCTAAGGGCATCACACACATCGTGTCCGAGGCAGGATTCGAACCAGCGGCCGTAGCAGTCTTGCAGTTACAGGAAGCACCTAGAACCGCTCAGCTACACAGGCCGGCTCAGTAATCCCATTCCATGTTCTTTAAAGAATCGAACTCTCACGTATAAAACAATTTTACAAATCTGATTGCTTTACAATTACGTTAATCTATTACATATTTTATCTTAAGCATGTAAAATACGTATGGTTGAAGGAAAAAGACGTTAATTACATTTTTTTATTACTTTCGGATTGCCCTTGAAGATGTTTCGGATAGGGTGTGTTTTTCTGTAACTTACAAGTAATATGTAAAAGTGATATTTGAAGAAGTAGTATATCAAGATACTACTTTCATCATTTCGCAAATTAAACGATCTTCAAGATTGCATGGGCTTGTGCAAGTTGCCTACATGCAGTGTCAGGGGCAATGACCTTTAATGCATGCCCCATCAAAAAGCATTGGCAGGAAATTAAAAAAAAGTAAGGTGGCCCAGCTACCCCAGCTATGCTTTGCGTCCCCTTAGCCTTCCCTTCCATCGCCTCCTCATCCCTCCTCCTCTTCAAAGAGTGAAAGTGATGTATTAAAATGAGACAAGAAATAAGGAACTAGCTGTGAAATTACCCAACTTTTATTTGAATTAGTGCCAAGTTCAAAGATACTCAGTATTTTCGAATAAAAGCGTAACGTCAACTTGATTAGGCGTCAATGTGAAAGATATTTGCTTAAAATAGCCAGGTACTTCTCTTCCAATTACATGTACGCGCGTACACACTTAAAGACAGTGTCTCCCTCCCACTCTCCTCTTCCACATTTCCTCAGCATTGTTCTAAAACCATTCAGCCCGTTATTGGTTCTGTGTACAATTAGTGGTACGTTCGAAGATATGCAGTACTTGTGAGTCAGTTACGTTAGGCCTTCTTAACTGACCTCATGTTCATCGATATTTACGTGAAATGGCGCACTGCCCTGAAACGGCCCAGAATATGGTTGGAGAGAGGAGCAGCGGGTTGTTTGCGACTGTAAATTATTTTTGCATCCTTTATTTAACTCAAGTTTGTTTAAAAACATCTTCAGATCCCACTCCTATTCGAGGCACCTGACGTTTTTAGCGAGAGGTTGTCACCACATGGAAGAACTTACTCCCTCCCCTCCTCGCTTCCCCCCCTTATCTCGTCTAGCGCTGCGTCGCTAACAACGACAGTACGGATCCATTACCTTCTGAGAGTATAGGATGAACGGAAAACAGATCTGAGTTAGTGACTTAATCTCACATCAGACAAGAACATCACTGGCTGACGACATTTAAAATCATACCAAAACATGCTGTTCAGCATTTTCCTAAAACTTAATTGGAATGGCATTCAATAAAGAAACGTGATAGCAACTTGCGGAGTGAAACTTCCTGGCAGATTAAAAGTGTGTGGCGCATCGACGCTCGAACTCGGGACCTTTGACTTTCACGGGCATGTACTGGCAGAATTGAAGGTGTGGGGACCGGCCTTGAGTCGTGCTTGCGGAGCTCAGTTGGTAGAGCATTTGCTCGCGAAAGGCAAAGGTACTGAGTTCGAGCGTCGGTCCGGCACACAGTTTTAACCTGGCAGGAAGTTTCAAATCAGTGCACACTCGGCTGCAGAGTGAAAATCTCATTCTGGAAACTTGCGCAGTGGCTCAGAAACTAACATTCACAATCAAGAGGTTACACATGATTTTTTCACGTGCCCTTTTAATAATAACAGTCACTAGATGTTTGGGGGCATAGCCGCTCCCGCTCTCTAAACTATATCCACAACTACTTATGCTAGAGGGCTCACTTGGTAATGTTGCTGAGATTAAAGTCACCTAAAATTCACAAAACTCAGTAGACAATGACATACTGCCTTAGAACCAACTAAAACACACAACGGCAATTCTCCAGCAACACGCTGATCAGAACACGTTTTCGGCCTAACAGAAATCCGCTGACATGTATGTGGTAGAGGACTACAAATAAGAAATTTACCAAGAGAGTACTCGAAGTAAACACAGGGCAGGACAAGGCTATCGCTAAATTAAGCTCACCCACTTTCGTGCAGCAACCGGCAATCAACAAGACAACAATAAAGCAGACACTATTAAACCTAATACGCTGTGGAACATGGCTGTCGTATACAACGAGTCATCGAAGACCACCATAGAGTGACCATCTAACCCCTAACCCATAGTAGTACCTCCAATTACGTTGCTGAAGATTCCATACAGTATCCTCGCCAGATTTTCTGGTCGATCCCCTCGAACGACAGGCTAAACTTATTTCTTCGACAATATTATTACTCGCATCTTGCCACCGAGATACAGATTCAGATTTGAGTAGCAACCGTCTCTGACAAGATCACATTTCAAGAAAGGTACCAAGCAGTGTGACAGTTGAGGAGGGAAACAATGAGACAACGATTTTCTTGCACATGACCGAACTGATCTCCTTCGAAACTTTTTGTAACCTTTTGCTTTCTAAAAGATTCCGAGTCTATTTCATTCATTTAGTAAAAGTATTGTCTGTAAAGTCGATGTCTTTATTATAATGAGCCATTTCTTATTGTTAACGCCATCGACTGGAATGCTACCCCACTGGGCATAATCTGAACTATTAGTCTACGTCTGCAGATCAACCCGCGTTACACATTGGAAGTTTTTGTTATTATGGAACTTTATGTGAAATGTTTCTACTCACCTCTGGGTTTATGCACTGACTCATGTTTGAATCTTGCTGGTAAACATCTTATTCAATGATGATGAGCAGCTTCGACAATATCTTCGCCTCTATTCGAACGAAATTATAAAACAAATCTCGATCTTGAAATCTATGTGATCAACCACGTTACTTAAGAGGGTTGGTGGTTAATGTTACATCGAGAATATGAAACTCATGCATGCACAAACTGATATTAGACACAATATCTCAACCATTTTCTACTTAAAACCGAAAATGGGAAGAAAATTCGATTGAGTTAACGAATAACTTCTCCTTATATATATCTGAAATTGTTGTACAGTGATTCTCTACCAGCAGCTCCCTGTTCAAGCCATCGACGAGTCCAGAATCTTCTTCCAGATTTTCTTCGCTGTTTCCAGACAACAGAATTAACCAGCTATATTCAGCGCGGTCATTTTCGTAAAAAAAATGTAGGGTTTGGTCGCCAAATAAAATCGACAACGCACGCTGGACAGTGCTGATAGCGCAAATCACGTTACGCAGATCGTCCCGTGTGGGAGACGGCGTTGTCTCTCGTGAGGTCGCATATCCCGTCTGCGTACACGTCGAAGTTGGCCTCGTTCGGTGTGGCGACGGCTTATGGGTTAACACTTGTTTGCAGCTGAGGCCCGCGACAATTTGACATCATTATCGACCCCACCAGTATTTAACAACTCCGCAACGGTGAATACTTTGAGCAATTACTGAATGTGTAATTGAAATGAAAATCCCATCAAGTAATCATGTAATTATTATTAATTACGATTATAATGTTTTTGGCACCACCACATCTGCAAGGTGCCAGCACATCGCTCAGCAGCGCCTCAGATATAGTCAATAGCATTGTGGTAACTTGTGATTTGATTCGCTGCACTGATTTCTGGCAAGTATCTTTGTGGTGACACTATGGCCATATGTGTCATGCATTTGATCATTTAGTAGCATGGTGGGGCCATCATACAGAAAGCAGACATGTGGGAAAACGGCCACCTTCCACATACTAACAAAACATTTGTAACTGAATATACTTTATGATAGATATCTAGTGTTTAATCGTGTCCAGAGAAATTTGCATATTTTATTAATTGACTAATGTTACAAGTATAAGTGAAGTCCACATTTCATATCTTGGCCTACAGGACAATATTTCACCAACTTTCAGTAGTACAGAAATGCACAGTCTGAAGGCGAAATAGTTTCGTTATCAGTGCAGTACACAGTTAAAAATGTAAAATATTTATCTCAAAGTTGTAATAGATTTTCGAGAACATTAAAACACTTCATTAATGGCAGTCTTTGCTCAGTGTCCCATTCAATGAAGGTGTCTTGCTACAAGTCCGTTTATCATGCCGTTCGTTGAAAAGTGGCTGTTGCTTTCAAATGTCCTTCCATTTTCAAAAAATGGTTCAAATGGCTCTGAGCACTATGGGACTCAACTGCTGTGGTCATTAGTCCCCTAGAACTTAGAACTACTTAAACCGAACTAACCTAAGGACATCACACACATCCATGCCCGAGGCAGGATTCGAACCTGCGACCGTAGTAGTCGCATGGTTCCGGACTGCGCGCCTAGAACCGCGAGACCACCGCGGCCGGCTCCTTCCATTTTGCCAGGAAGTATCAAATATTCATAGGTACATGCGGACTGTAATGAAACCATGTCCTCAGTAAACAAACTATCACCTGTATTGGTCATACTCTACTAAAACTGTACGATTTCAAACTTAATGCGAAGAATGCATACTAACTGTTATTCTTAAGTTTCTATTATAAGTTATTGCTTCTGAGTACACAAAGCATATGTAATTCATCTCTTATTTACTCTGCCATTAAATATATTCCAGAAATAAAGTACTACAACACTAAAACCAACAGTACTTAAAAACCAGCTTTGTCTTACAATCAAAATGAAACAAACATCAAGTTTAGAACATTATCAATAATTACTGATATTACAACAAAAAGCATAAAAATGTCTGTATGTGCTTACAAGCTGCATACGTATATCTAAAGTATCTGTTGTTAACAAGAGAATTTAAAAAAGCCTTGCTACTCTAGTCTTTTTTCACATTTTGCTCGTGGGCAGTTAGATACAAAGTCCAAAGCCAATGAACATTTAAACATGCCACTGCAGGCTTCCTTAGCTGTAGCATTCTTTGGAGCAAATAGAAATATTCTGGCTACGTCTTGTTTTGTCCTTTGCGGTCCAGATTAAACTACCTTCCCACCTCCACATCTGCTGTCACTATCGGTATGATTTGTTCCATGTCACATTAGTCTACAAAAATTCTATTCACAGCTCAGTTCCGAACTATTTCATTTAATGTATTTTTCATGCAATAGAATGATACAAGACCCTCGCAGTTTGTCAATGTGTTTCAAACTAGACGATTATAGGTGTCCTAAATTGTCTTCCCACCATCCTCATTCACGAATAAACAAGTTTCCTTGGAATAGCCTTAAGCGTTCTTACAGTATAGCTACGGTTCTATTCCTCAGGGAAGGAGCCATGTTCTGCTATAGATAACGAACCATAGTGTTCCCCTACAGCTCAATTTTTGTGACTGTGTAACCACATAAAATAATACTGTAGCAATTTACCAGAGAAAGTACGTATATTGGCAAGATGAATTCTTGCGGACTGGACTGATGCCGTTCGAACGTATGTCATTGTACTCCTGTTTTACTAGTATTTGTGGTGCATCAACATCTCTAGTAGCAGTATGATCTACAGAATAGCGTTATAAGGTTTTTCTTTAGTAATCGCGTTGTGTGTGATTTATTCGAATGAATATGACTGGAATACCGTTATAAATTTTTATGTTTTTAGAGGTTGATCATCAACTGAAATTTAATCAAATGTGGCGAATGTGTATGATGTCTCCGCGGCTTCATTTTCAACAGTCAGTACACAAGCAGAACACAACCGCTTTATCTTGAAGGTAACACACGCAAGGGCTTCCCAACATTGCTCACCCGGATAATTTATTTGAGACTGGTAACGTTTAGACATATAGAAACATATAGGGTTGTAAATAAGTCACTATGTAATAAGCAACGCCTATAATCCTTCCAAGGAATGATATCAACCATTGTTTCTGTAAACGACTGCCTCGTTTTTCGTGGGACTGATAATTTGTTGCGTCGAGGTAACCACAACACATTATAATGAAGTAGCAGGTCACAAATAACTGAATTTAAGCGTTTAAAAGCATCAAAACTAACTACTTTGTAATAAGCGACTGCCGTGTTAGAGGTTTCAGTTATTTAAGGCGTATCAAATACATAATGCCAAAGGCTATCAGGAGAAATGGTGCGGGACAATATACGTGAAGAATAGTCCGTTAGAAAGCATTGAGAACAAGACTCTTCCAGATGTTGAATAGTTCATTAAGATAAAATCGAAAATCATTTTTTCATCTGTATCTGGTCATTTTTAAAAACAGATCAATTCATTTTTCTGGCCCCTGTGGACATAAAGCAAGTCCACGAAATTCCACAGTAAATGGTTACGGCAGGAGATGTATTTCAGGTGTTTGGTGAGACTAAATTTATTTTCTTTTCTAGCTCTTGATTGTAACGCGCCAGATTCGAATTGTCCCTCCAGAAAGAAGAGGTTTTCGCTACATTATCTGTGAATATGAATGCGAATAGCAAACAGAAGACAAGTATATCAGCATTAAGAGATAACGGTATACAAATTTAAATGGGGGAATGTAGAAAGAACGGTCCTGAAACAGCAATCAGTGCAGGGTGTGGAAACTGATTCTCCGGCATGAAAAGAGACGATAACTTTTGCCGTGGAAGTATAGCTTGTGTTTTCCTAGAAGCATAGTGCATCCTTCTTACACGTTACAAAAAATCAAGTAATCACTGATAATTTCTACATTAACCTTGTGAACCAAATATATGAAAAATTTCTATATTCCCACATTTAAATTTGTATATTGTTCTCTGTTAATATTTAAATATTTCTCTTCTGATTAGTCGTATTCATATTCACAGAGGATGTGGCGAAAACATTTTCTTTCTGGAGAGACAATTCGAATCTGACGCATTAGAATCACGAGGTAGGTGAAAAAATAAATTTATTCTGACAAAATCCCAGAAAGACATCTCCTGCGTTAACCATTTACTGTGGAATTCCATAGCCACCTGTTGGTCATTAATGTACCTAATACAATGTATGATTGCGCCATACGATCATGAACCGAAGTTACAGGTTCGAAGAGATTTCGGGATTGCAGCCGGTCGTGTGAACTTCATGCCGCGCTATTTCGACTAGGCACCTTTCAGTCATCTTCAGGTGAGCTGTAGAAAACTGACGAAGATGATTTCAGCTCGCCCTATGTAGGTCGCTGACTGCCGCGCAAGCGTCGGAGTTTTTGTGACGGTTTGACCACCCTGCCGCCGGCAGCGCCCTCGCTGGTGGAAGATCAGCTATCTTCAGCGTTGCCGGTCGCCGCAGCCATCCATGCATTCTGGTGCCTTTGTCTGGAGCAGGTCTCGGAGATGAAGGGATTCCATGGACTATCCACGTGGTAGCCGCTGTCACGGTTAACTAGATTTTCCATTATGCGTATTTTAACGGAATTTTTTGTAATGGAGCCCTAAAAATATGTTGCTGTGGCCAAGGTTTAAGTTTTGGCACAATCTATTGAATGTCCGTTGGAGAGAAAATGTCCCGCAATTTCAGACTTGCTTGGTTGCCAAAGCCGAGTGCAATGTTTATAGTCTATGTAACGTTGTCCTGCTGTGGGTGTTGTTTGTCCTATATAAACCATACCACACTGACAAGGTATTTTATAAATTCCCGCCTTCCGCTATAACAAATTTTCCTCCACTTATCCCAGCACGTGATGAAATTGTAATTCTGTCAGAGACAGCAAAAGACTTGGAAGAGCAGTTGAACAGAATGGATAGTGTCTTGAAGGGGTGATATAAGATGAACGTCAACAAAAGCAAAACAATGGTAATGGAATGTAGGCGAATTAAGTTGGGTGATGCGGAGGGAATTAGATTAGGAAATGAGACACCAAGAGATGAATACACTAAGCAGATTCAGAAGGATAGAGTAGCATGGAGAGCTGCATCAAACCAGTCTCAAGACTGAAGACCACAACAACAGGGTTTGGTAATTGGTTAACGAACGTTACGTTACTTAAGGACTTTATTAATTCTTGAAAAACCTGAACACATTACCGGATCTTTTGTCTTTGGTGCCGTAGTACGTATGAAAATAGTTGAGAACCTTGCCCTCTGAGCCGTAACATCTTAACTGACGAGGCGCTTGCCCGCGTGTTCATATATTCTGTATTTCGGCCTCTGCATGTACCCCGACGGCGTCTCCGGTGGCCGTTAACTTCGCTGGAGATATTATTTTAGCTGCAGCTGCTGAACAAGATAAGTTTCACGGGTATTTATTTAATGGGTGGTTTTAAGTTATTGCCTTTTCAAGTTTCTCTTGTCTTGTGTCTAATGTAACGAAGCCAAGAGTCTATTTTCTGTAGATGAGTTTACGAACATTTACTGTGAGTACATCAGATTTTGGAAGTATAAATTCCATCTGTAACTACCTGCTCTTGATAGATTGACTTAATTTGGCTGCACATTTTTTTCACTCATTGTAAGATTACAAGAGTTAAAGTTGTACATTTGACCATTTCCTTGGAGGATTGATTATTGTTCTTCGTTGTTGTGTGGTTTAATTTAGTAACCTTTAGTTAATGTCACTCTTATATTTGCATGGGTTTTATTTCGTGGCCTAACGAGCGCTTAAAATTTTGGGTGATTTTTATGTGTTTTCTACTAATTTATAAGAGTCGCCCCTGTGGGGGTAAGCGTGGCTTCGGCCTACTTATTTTGGTAACTACTGATTATTTCAATTATTGTTTCCCCACTTCAAATTTACTTGTGTAAGTGAAGCTTGTTCAAACTGATACTTCTCTCGTGTTAAAGACTAGTTATGTAAAAGAAACTTGCTGTTCACTGTTATGTATGAGGTGCAAGAGAATGGGGTTTTATTTGTCATTCTGACTGTTACCTTATTTGGAAATAAATTTGTGATTTCTTAAGGAAAAATTATGTGCTCAGCCTTGGTTTTCCCTTACACGTCTCCTATGCACTGTCAAACCTATGTTCAGACATTTCGATGGAAAACAATAGCCGTTACACACTGTGACTGCCTCTTGCTGTAATATGCTGTTTCTTGTTTGAAACAATTTTCTTTGCTGCGATCGGATTTGGCTAAGGCAAGGTTAAGAGAGAGACCACAGACTGTACTACACCTGGCGTTTCGCCTAAACCCGAAACGTGTCTCTTTTCATCAGGAATATTGAAACTCAGGGATTTTATGTGAAAAGTATGCTTTGGAAGGATAACAGTCCATATGATTTACATAGTTTATTGAATCCATAAGTAACGGTCAGACGAAAAATGGCTGGATTCAACCATGCACATATGAGCAATCAAACTGAGTTCTACTTTAACACCGAAGTGTACCATATTCCATTTCCAAATTAAACTACTGTGTTACAACGGTTCATGAAAGCCTTAATTATGGTTCAGGCAACAAAATATCCTGCCAAGGGTGCTACTGGCTTAGAACGAGGATGCTGATTCGTACGCCGATTTCGTTTACAATTAAACACACCGTCCACGAATCAAGAGATTAATTACTCACCCTTTCTCTGTTATTCGACGGAAAGCTTCCGAACTCGCATCTTATCAAAACCTGGAACACAATGTTAACACATTTTTGGTGCGACTTATCTGAATACGACTGTCAGCGCGCCATCTGAACTGCAACTGTCTTCCCCTACGAGTGGGCAATTAATTACTAGTAATCAACTAATGGTAATTATTCTAGTAATATATTATGGATATACCGCCATTTAATTCTATATAATCAATTGTGTCTTGTGTCTATCAGTTCAGAAACAAATAGTAACACGTGTTTGTCTGAACACAAAGGCCTCTAGAAATGATTTCACCAAACCTTGTTACTCGTATTGTAGTTTATACGCGGCTGCTGACCGGTTCGAGGTGTGCGAACGCGTGAGTTGTCAGCTCTGAACGGAAATAATTAAATATTTCCTATCTCACGTTCTCTCTCTACACGGCGGCAATGTTATTTGCTCTTATTGTGCTCCCCATCTGCCAACGATCCAGGCGAACATCCGTCCGTGGCCAATTCTTACTGTTGTGCCCACTTTCCACGTTTTGAGAGTAGATCAAAGAAAGTAAGTGTAGTATGGAGTTCGTTTTTACCAAGTCAGCGAACGTAGCAACAGCTTCTCGATCGAGACTCACTGGAAATGTATTATATACATTAGAGTTCCTCACTTTACATCCAGAAAAATTTTGTGGGTTGTAACCATATTCACTCTTAAATCTTTGTATCTTTGGTTACAACAACGTTACTAATTAAATTTACTATTAAATACTAAATAGGTACATTTCAAAATTATAAACAAAAGTTAATTTTTGAATGATACCGAGGAAATGTAAGGGGGCAGAGCTCCAAAACACATAACTGGAATCCAGTGTCAACTAAATTAAGCAAGAATTACAGTTAATTCGATTTATTCCATTAAATTCAACCTTCAAACATTTGACAAGCGTAACTTAGTACATCTGGGAAGATGATATGTAGTAAGATCGCATAAATGAAACAATTGCGCTTTCGAAGTTGTACCGTGATTGTCATTATGTTAGTAGCTACTACGAAAGAAGAGAATGCGTGGGATATCCATTTTAAACAGAATCTATTTTACACAGAATGTAAATCTTACAAGTGGAGCTTCAAGTCACTTTACTGCCCCTACTCATCATCTCGCGTTTGGGGCTTGACCACACCACACTGAACTGTAGGTGGAGGCTGAAATGGCAGCACAATCAGTTATTGCTGGCACATAAATAACTCTCTCCAACGGCTAGTATCAGTGTGATATCTACGTCCCTGAGCTCATCTGTTTCAGCGGCGTCATACTATGGCGTAGGAAATATCTGGCGGTGGAGGCATCTCGTCAAGTACTTTTCCGCCGAATGCCTGCTACAAGGAAAACTGGTATTTATGCGTTTCGCGCTATTTACTCTGTTCAGGTTTGCTGGCGTACGGTTCTTCTGAGCACGGACCTCTAAAAATATTCCGTAGGAAATGCTGGTTTCTTTCACTGAATTCTTCTTCGGGTGGTTAACCAGTAACGCACCTCCTGCCATCTGGTGCTGAAAAATACCATCTCGCTCTTTTTCTCTCTCTCTCTCTCTCTCCATATGTTGTCAGTGAGGTGGGTCACTGCCGACACAGTCGAGTTTCGTCATCTAACCTCCTGTATATTAGCCAGTCTTGGGAATGCTTACACTGCGTTAATATTTAGATTTTGTAAAGTAAACATTCGATGGCGTCTTGCCCTTCAAAGGCGCATCAAACAACGGGTTCTCACTCCATCTCCTACATGTTATCTGTAGTGTCAAGCGCATCGCCAATTACCACAAGTTTCCACGTTTTGTGTGCAGTAGTACTTTACTGGACCTCCACTAAGCACAAGGTTAACTGAACACGAGAGATATATACCCCTCAAACAATAAAACAAATCAGCGGTGGCAGAACGCCGGGAAAAGTGCAGGCTGAAGATCGAATTTTGAGAAGCCCGCGTACTAGCGAAACAGCCGTTTAGTTTGAGGAGTAAGATTGGAGAGGCTATAGAAGTAGCCAAGCGAACCGGCAACATGAACAGAGAAGAGGGGTACCGACTTCCAGCTTCTTGACTGCCCGGTGTGACAGCTTTGCGACACAACACAAAATACAGAGTGGTGCCGCCACTGTCGCTGTAGGAAAGCTGGACAGGAGCAGAAATGTTTAGCAGACGAGATAGCACAGTAACCAGAAGCCTTACTTCGCTTATATGACTTTAAGTGTAAGAAGACTCATTACAAGTAAGAGTCTAGCCATTACATGGTCAACAAGCATGAGGCTGGATCTACTCAGCACGAACAATAGTCTTGTAGTGAAGGCTGTCCAAGTTTTCGGTTACCACCGACTGTCCAGTACTGCAGCAGCAGAGGGCGATCATATTCGAGAGCCACTGGAGTTATTTCTCTGGGGGCACATCCCAGTGGTCCGCCAGATCCCGCTTGACGGCTATCGGCATCAGAAGGAAGCTTGCGACTCTGTTGCGATACCCGTGAGGTTGTATCGATATTTGACTTTCTTTTGTAAATACTATTTTGTGTTCCTTATTTTGAGCAAAGGTACTGCACCTTTTTACTATCTATGACAGAGAATTTGAGGCACAATTAAGCAGCCATTTCGCTTAAAACCGATATGTAGCTACTTAATGCACTTGTTCGGAAACGTATGTCAAAACCGGAAATCTGTAAAGAGGCTATCATTGCGATCTTTACTTTGTGAAAGTGAGAGAGAGAAAGAGAGAGAAGAGAGAGAGAGAGAGAGAGAGAAGAGAGAGAGAGATCCAATTATGGCAATGTTTGAATGTAGTCGTTTCGATCCAGAAAGAAAATGTTTTGCGAATGATTATTCACGAAGCCTTAGAGAATGTGTAGCTTGTTTGGTTGAAGCAACAGAGGCCTTAGAATACACCCACGTCAGGTCCTATAATGGTGGAAAGAACTAACTGGACTTGTGGGGACTTATCTCCTGACGGTATGATAGTGCTTTGCAATGCTTTTAGCTTGTTACTTTATGTCCTAGATCCTTATGTGTGATGTCAGTGATTCTCTTCGAAAGCTCCTTCCAGTTACATGGATAATTTTAAAAAGTCGGTACCACAACTGGCAGCATTCGATTTCAAAAATTTCGACACATATTCCGCTACTTGTGGAGAAGTCTCATTGTATTTTCCTTAGTCGTCTCTAGATAGGCATAGATTTAAATTTTTTCTTAAATTTTTAATTTTTTAGCAATATTTGAGTGTCAAGAATCAATCGAAAGAATACATTTTGTACCATCTGAGATTTTTTACCCTTGAGTCCTCTTTTCAGAGAATATCCCCTTTTCTGCTCGAATAGAGCGGCAGCGAAACTGATTTCAGGGGATGCCGTATATTGCCATCTTGGCTACTGAGCTTTTCCTACTTAACCCTCCTCAGATTATTATTCTTAGGAAGTACGTATCTATTATATGGCGTAGTAGTCAAAATCCGAAGTTTCGTTCCCACTTCGTTACTATTCAGCTGTGTCTAAACAGACCTCGTTTGTTGACTAGGTTGAAGTTCGTAGATATCAGTTATTATAAAAAAAGTAGTTTTTCAGTAGAGAGTTTTCTTTCGAACACAAATTTCTTAACGTGGATAGTTTCACCGAAAGAACTTTATGTTCCCATTTGTTTAAATATAAATGGTGACAACATTTTTTGCAATGATTTGAATGAAATGTAATCTATAATCTACACAAGACATTTCATTTGTTTTAAAATAAACACCATTTCTGAGGAAAGTAATGTTTTTGTGAACAAGTCTTACAGTGTTTAGCCAGTAGTCAGGAGATATTTGACCTGGTCCTGGTTCTGGTATTGTGTTTCCGTGTTTCTTCACAGTATTAACTAAATTCCCTACGGTAGTTCAATTCAAACCAGTTTTATACTTCTGTCTCTAAAGGTGTGTACCTGAAAGTAATTCTCCGTTTCCTTCTTCTGATTCCCTATCCTTCTATTTCTACCACTTTCGTTAATCACAGAATTTGTTTCGTGAAATAAATGTACACTTTATCTTCCAGCAAAGTACTTGTAATCCAGCGACCATGCCCGAATTCGCTAGTCAGTACGGAGCAGTTACTACAAAGGACCTGCAATCAAAGATTTGGTAGGTACATGCATTGTTGATGCAGACAGTGTGTCATTTATTTTAGATTTACTAAATGAACCATATGTGAAATTAAAATCAAAACGTGACTTATCGAATAGAATTTCAGAAGGAACTCAACATATTCCTCGCTTACGTCAAAATAGTTTCTGTTCGTTGATGTTTTATTGCTTATAAACTGAACTTTTTGCATTTTAAAACACAGATATTTGTACAGCTACTACACTGAGGTCGAAATCGTGGGATACTTCCTAATATCGTTTCGGTCGTCCTTTTGCCGAGCATAGTGCAGCATCTCGACTTGGCAAGGACTCAACAAGTCGTTGGAACTGGCCTGCAGAAATACTGAGCCATGATGCCTGTACAGCCGCTCATAATTGGGCAGTGTAACCAGTGCAGGATTTTGTACACGAACAGACCCCCGACTATGTCCCATAAATGATCGGTAGGATTCATGTTGGGCCATCTGGAAGCCAAATCCTGTGCTCGAATAGTCCAGAAAGTTCTTCAAACCAATCGCGAACAATTGAATCACTGTGACATGGCGCACTGTCACCCAAATAAATTCCATCCATGGATGGCTGCCACTGGCCTCCAAGCAGAACGTAACTAGTTGCAGTCAATGAGGGGTTCTGTTCGACCAGAGGACCCAGTACATTTCATGTAAACACAGACCACATCATTACGGAGCTACCATCACCTTAAGCAACAGCTTAATTTCTCAGATAGTTCAATGAGATGGTTTGAAAGCTATTTAAAAGACTGACAGCAATGTGTTGTCTGCGTAAATGAAAAATAATCCTGGAAACATGTCTCCCTGGGCGTGTCACAAGGATCAGTCTTAGGACCACTTTTGTTTTATTTGTATGTCAACGATATGTCGACTATTCTGTCTTCCTGTAAATATCATTTCTATGCCGACGACCTCCGGCTCTACCTAAGCATCAGACCTGAACATATAAGCACTGCAGTCGCTCAGATCAATAATGATCTATCTTCAGTAATGACATGGGCGAAAACCTGGGGCTTAAACTAAATGCAAAAAAACCACAAGTAATCTTAACAGCCCATCAGAAATTAATAAGTTCAGAATTCCGCGAACGGCTGTTCCTATCCCGCTAGACGATATTCCAATACCATGTCAGAAAACAGTTAAGAACCTGGGTGTACATTTGGATGAGGATCTCACTTGGGCGGAGAATACAGTCACAATGTGCCGCAAGACGTCCGCTTGCCTCTATGCTCTCAAAAAGTTTGGGAACATATTTCCACAGGACTTGAAACGCCAGCTCGTGCAAGCACTCGTTCTACCAAACCTCCATTATTGTGATGTAATTCAACAAGGCATGAGTAGTGAAAACAAAAGACGTCTAGAACTAACCATGAATGCCTGTGTGCGTTACACCTGCAACATTCGCCGATATGATCATGTTAGTGCTTCATACTCCCAGATATGGTGGCTGCAGCTGGACAAATTGCGTGACTACCACTCTCTATGTCTACTTCACCGACTTTTCGTCGCGCAAGCACCCCAGTACCTTCCTTCAGAGATTAAATACGTTTCATGCCATCAAAATCATAATACGAGGTCAATCTTATTTGGTATCCTAAATGTGCCCACTCACAAAACAAAAACTTTTGCAATCTCCTTCTCAGTTACCGCTGTCCGCCTCTGGAACAAACTGCCCCTTACCTTTCGCAAAATTAAATCCACTGTTGCTGGTATCATCCTCATAATGTTTACCACAAAACTAATGTACAAGGCCAGCCTCTCCTCTCTCAAATAGCAAAGCTGGTGTCTCCAATCTTGCTCCTCTCTCTTCTTCCTCTTCGTCTATTTCTGTTAGCCACGCAATCTTCTTTTCCTTTATATTTCCTTAATTATGTTTCGTCATCTCTCTATTCTTCTCCTCCCTTTACTACCAGTATCCCTCATACTCCCTGCTGCTAACACTCCTATCTAAAATCTGTCTCTTTTAGTCCGCAGCTCGTAGTCGTGCGGTAGCGTTCTCGATTCCCTCACCCGGGTTCCCGGGTTCAATTCTCGGCGGGGTTAATGATTTTCTCTGCCTCGTGATGACTGGGTGCTGTGTGATGTCCTTAGGTTAAGTTAGGTTTAAGTAGTTCTAAGTCCTAGGGGACTGATGATGATAGATGCTGAGTCCCATAGTGCTCAGAGCCATTTGAACCATTTGTCTCTTTTATAATGTCTAATTATAACAGCACTTATCATCTACGAATATAAACTCTATATGAATGTATTTTTCCAAGTGTGCCTTTGTAATTGTTTATTTCAATTGTACTTGTAGTAGATGTAGTTTAACATGCCTGATAAAACATATGAATGTAAAATAAATAGAATGCCTGGTTAGATGTAAGAGAGGGCCTGATGGCCCTAATCTTGCCAGAGTAAATAAATCAATAAAATAAGAAAAAAATAATAAATCGTCTTTTACAGTGCTTTAATGACAACCCTGGTCGACAGCTGCGTAGGGTTTGCGCCACATTAGTGCACTATCGTTGCCTCGTACCAACTAAGATCGGGACTCATATGATCAGATTAGGAATTTGCAGCCGTGTACAGTCCAACCAATATGGTCACGAGCCCCAGAGAGGCGCTGCAGAAAATGTCGTGCTGTTAGCAAAGGCACTCTCCTCGATCGTCTGCTGCCATTGGCCATTAACACCAGATTTCTAATGAACTGTACGTCCAACATTGATTTCTACTGTTATTTCACGCAACGTTGCTTGTGTCGTAGCAGAAACAACTGTACTCAAACGCTGCTGCTCTCGCTCTTTAAGTTAGTTGTTTTATTACTGCGGTGTTACTCAAGAGACTAGAACATTACTTTATAGAATCATATCATTAATTTTGTCGAACCCATATCAGCTTATACTTTTGAGGCTCTTGGACAGTGTCCATGATTTTAGCACCGCAATTAAAGAAGACGCTATGGGCGGTAATGCTCATCTCACGTTTTTGTGGCGAGGGACACGGGAAAGTTACCTCTTCAAAGTGATCACTTACACGCTAGTCTAATTTCAGGTCACTTTCCGTCCAACGTGGAGAAGCTCTTAATATAATTACAAAGGAGCAGAGTAATAAACATGCAAATTGGAGATATCCTGTTGGAGCCCCCGTGCTGCACGGCAGCGAATTTAATTGGTCTCCAAGCAACGGCGGGCGAGAAGCAATCTAAACCGCTTGCCCAGGGTACTTAACGGCCTCCCCTCCAGGCCCAGACAGCACTTAGCCCCGTGGTCGCTCGTTATGACGTCACGCGGAGCCGCGCTGCGTCACAGCAGAAACCTTTTACGGCTCTCTAACACAGGGTTACACACGGTGCTACATTCTTCTCACCTGTAAACGGAGTGCGTAACTATCCTTTTCTCCGCGTTAATAACGCATTCTTGCCGCATAGCCACATCTGGCACAATTCCCATGCACGACGTTTTCGATACTTACGTACAGTCGTATTTCATTTTGCTCTCCGCAGCGAGACGTTACTTCATTAGACCCAGAGCACGTCGGAAAAGATTCACCAGGTGTGTCATCTAGTTATTTCAGTTGGGTTAGTGAGTTAAATCTCCCACAGATCATTGGAAATGAATTTATTTATGGTAACGATGTATCGTATGGATATGTATATGTGATTAGTTTCAGTGGACCGCCTCTTGTTGGAGGTTTACAAGTTGGTAAACGACGTAGTGACCTAAACATTAATGGACATATTACTTTTCAGTCATATTCATGTAATTACACATAAAGCTATTGATTTTGTTTTGTAACGCTACCAAGCTTCAAAAAATATCTATGACATAGAAGGACTTAGCCAGAAGAAATGATTTCTGGTTACATATAAATCTCTAGTGCTTGTCAGATATTGTGTTTTATGGGGTCAATCATATCACTGTCATCATCATGATGAGTGAATGTCACGGATAAAGAACGAAAGCGAAGACATAAGGACTCTCAAGATATCACTTCAGCTTTCAGTGCTGCAAAAAAATTTGCATATGTAGAATGTATGAAGGTCGAAATATATTTGATTATACGTGTTCAGACTACAACCCGCCAGGGTAGCCGAGAGCCCTACCGTGCTGCTTCCTGAACTCGGGTGTGCGCGCCGGCTCTGGATCGAATCCGCCTGGCGGACTAACGACGAGGGCTGATGTACCGGCCAGCCAGGATGAAGTTTTTAGGCCGTTTTCCACATCCTGCTAGGTAAATACCATTCTGGTCCTCACACCCCACCTCAGTTACACGACCCGCACTGTTCCATAGATTACTCAAGATGCAGACACACACATTCTGTCCTGGGGGGGGGGGGGGGGGGGGGGGGGAGTTGAGTATGGAGTGGCGACAGGAAGGGCATCTGGCCATCACTTAAAATTAACACGATAAGTCTGGTTAAACATAACAGCAGACCCTGCCAGTCGGGATAAATGCTTGGAAAGAGAATGTGGTCAAACTATACACTGTGTACTTATATTTTCGTTCGTATAGCGCTAATCCAGCCAATCAGTGCATGAAATCGGCAACAGTGTTGAGCAGTAGAAGTGATTGTAATTCATCGAGATAGCTCATCGTACTAGGATTTGACGTTCTTGACACTTCACTACATAGCCACGTCAGAAAGCGTACAATCTAAGTGTTGAGAAGGGACACGAACAAGTGGACTATACGTTTCTGCTTACTTTTCTAAACATTAGTTATTCCTTGGTGTGTCAATGGAGCTAATAAACGTCAACAGTAATGGGTAGTTGTAGTGCACTGACGAATGTTTATTGTGTTAATCATAAATAGTCTGAAAATCACAGTTCATTGCATTTTGTGTGCTTATATTAGTGAGATGAACTTCCATTAGATATTGCCATTAAATATTACATGGAAGTAAAAAAAATAGGTTTAAAAAATTTTACGTTCTATTTTAGTTTAGCAGCTCCTACGGGTAACTGTGACTCTAAACTGATCCTGATATTCTTACGGCTTTCGGAACAGAGGAACAAACTTCATTTTTTCTGGACTAAATCATTTAAAAGGTTCTGATTCTTCACATTTAACCCACTGTTTTTTATGACTCCTACAAAAATGAAAATATGTGCAAAGGAAATGAACGTAATACAAATTAGATACATGACAAACTAAAACTTATTAGAAAACTGCCGTATGTCACTAGCTTTCTGATTTTCTGTGAGACTGCTTACTCATATGCTTTATGACTGTTTAAGAGATATTAAATAGTAGCCAATAAGTGACAACACTGATAAACCCTATTCGCCTTACGCTTCATGACCAGAGAAGCAAATTCAGTATTCCAACAGGTTAGGCCAAGACCCCGCAATGCAGTTCTCATCGGCGCCCTGGTTTGTCAAAAGTAGGGAAAGTGTAGGATATGACGAGAAGACGTATAGTTTCATAAAATCCCCCTATCAGCGGTCTTCGTGAGCTGACAACACGTGTTTGAGGTAAGGCAAGAAATTACTGTACATGACGTTCGGAAGCAGCTTCTTTCCATGTCACAACGAAAGCGTGAGTGAATTCTTATCCCTTGGAGTCACAGCTTATACTGATGCTGATGATGGGTGAAATTTCATCACCAGATATATATCTGTATGTGAGGAGCACCTTAACGAAGTTTGATAAATATCAGATGGGTGTATCGTGGTACATCGCATCCCGCTTTTCGCCCGCCTATTTGTGTAACCACACTCATACAGTTGCAATGCCGCTTATGTAATCTTTGTGCGACTTTGGGTAGCTCCTGTTACAGTCCGTAATTCAAAGGATTTCCGTTGCAGCTCTTACTGGCCGACATAACGAATTTAGCTCAATGTCCCTGACGAATACAGACGCGTCTGCATAGGCGATTCATTCTTCCATCCACGTTTAACCCTTTGAGTACCAGCAGTTTCTGCTGGGAACCATCATCTTCTTAACTTTTTGAGTTCCCAGCGTCTTTTGCATTAAACAAGCAATGCCATTGCTAGACACATGCATCTAGTGGTAGACTGAGGTACTTCTACGAATGTAGTGCATTGTAGCAGTTACAACGTTCAAAGCAACAGTCGGCGCGGAGATAATGCTATGAGATGTTTGTAGATGTGTAACATGTGGATTTTCTTTGTATTCCTCACGATGAGGAGGAGATCATTAACACTGAAACAAAGGGTAACCTGATGTTATTGTAACGTAAATTTGAGTTCGTAGTGGTGCTGTTAAGGGTGGGTTAGAAATGAAACCACTATGTACTTGCGATATAAATTTGTTAAAAATTATACCCATTTGTTTTAAGCATCATTTAAACATCTCTGTTACACTCGTTTCATACTTTAACTTGTATTTCGCCCTGTCACTCTCAATCATGTGTAATTTACTTTTGTAGTTCGTGTTTGTCCCCATAATTAAAGTATCAGTTTTTCCAGTAAGCACATAATCCTATGTACATGACCTAAGCTTTGTGCTTCCAAATTTCCTTTCTCTCTTTTTATCTGTATGAAAGTGCGGGTAAGTGTTTATGTGAATTCGTTTTTTACATGGTAGAAGTACAGCATTTGGCTCTCTGCTTTAATAGTTACAGTCTAGGCGACGTAGGATTATCTGCCGAAGCAAAGAGATTTTGTACCGTTTCGGTAATCATTCGACAGTAGTTAGATTGGTGGTAGAAAGGACCCCTGTGGTCTCTTCCGGATAGCGGAGAGACTTCGTTTCATGGAGAACATGCTCCCGGCACTTGGGATTGTTAAGAGCGACCTGATGCTGGTGTGTGTGTGTGTGTGTGTGTGTGTGTGTGTGTGTGTGTGTGTGTGTGTGTGTGTGTCTGTGTGTGAATGTGTGTGTGTGTGTGTTAGTGTGTGATGGGTGTGTAGCTATTCCAGCTAATGTACAGGACAGTTAGTTCATTGCCATGTTGGGTAGTCGAATTCTTATATTTTTCAGAGTGTGGTAGGGAGTAAATTTATCTGTATGTTGTAAGTTTTCCGGTTCTTGCTTTATGTAAATAGACTACGTAATGTAGGAAGTTCGTTACTCCACCACGGGTTTAAAATCCCGTTGTCTAACTTCTCTTTTAACTGGAGTATATATGTGGACTTCTCTTGTGTGCATGTGTTTTATTTATTCAACCTTTATTTCGTTTCAGTTTTAAGATGGTGTATCTTTTTTCAAACCACGTGGTGGTGATATCATCTCGTGTAATTTCAGTACCGTCCTGACTATGTTTTATTCTTAATCCCGAGCGACATTTTATTGCTATTTGTTTCTATAGGGTTTATATTTGTATTCTTGAAGTTTTCACGAGTCTTAGTAATTTTGCCTTGTTCATGAGTATTCTTCGGCCTTTTGCGGGTTTTTCACGCCAGCGTAGCTTAGTTTCATGTGCAAGGTGATACAAATAAATTTCTTTGTCGGAAACTGTTTCATAGCGCTCATATCCAGATAATGATAAGGGCGAACACCTGAGACTTTGACTTATTACAACGGCAGAATTCTTTTTATCTCTATTCTTGGTTGTGTGTGAAACTAGTAACTTCGTGTGAACTTTTCCCATGCGCGCCTAAGATTTTCTTTTCTTTTATCACTGCAATGTACTTCAGCACTTAATATAATGACAACAATAATAATATAAGTGAATTGATTAATTAAGTAACTGGCATAGACAGAACATACGAGGGTCGTTCAGTAAGTATATATAAAGAAATGTCCTTTTCGGTGCTTCACATTTGATGATTATTCTGTGCGCTGTTGAAGTTTCGAACCGTTCTTGCAGTTGGCAGAGCCATAGTACAGCGTCAAAATGGCGTCTAAGTACGACTCACATGATAAGCATCGTGCTGTTATTGAATTCTTATGTGCAGAAAAAGAAACCGTGGTGATCATCCACAAACGTTTGTGTCCAGTGTATGGCGATGCTGCAGTTGATGGAGCAACGAAAGTTACGGTCTCAGGAAATGCAGAAACAGAGCTCCATGATCAGCCACGGTCGGGACGTCCTGTCACAGCCACTGCTCCAGACATGCTGAATCGTGCGGATGCCATTATTCGTGCCGACCGGATCACAACAGTAGGTTCTAACGTTGTCGGTCAGCACTGGAAGTGCGTCACCATTGATGGAGACTTCCGGATATTAAAAAACCATTTCATCAGAATTTTGGAAGCGTTTTGAGACCGGCGGAGCGGCCTTTTTTTTAACGGATCGTTACAGGGGACGAAAGCTGGGTGCATAACGTTGTGCCGAAAACGAAGCTCAGCCCATGGAGTGGCATCATCCTCATCCACCACAAAAAAAGAAATTGAAGACAACTTCCTATGTCGGAAAAGTCTTCTGGGATTTTGATGGCGTCATTCTCGTGGAAGTGATGCCAAGAGGGTCAACGATCAACTCAAGAGAATACCTGAGGACTCTCAACTAAAGAACTGTTTATGAAATGTTCGATCGGACAAGAATCCAGAATAAATCTTGCACCAGCACGATAATACACGACCACAGACAAGTCTGAGAAGCCGGGGAAGCACCGCCATATTGGGATGGGTATCACTGTCTCATCCACCCTACAGTCGAGACCTGGCACCCATGGTCTTCCATCCCTTTGGGCTGCTTAAAGATTCTCTACGGGGAACACACTTTGAAGATGACGATAGTGTCAGTCATGCAGCGAAAACATGGCTATGCCTACCATACAAGACAATTTACCAGCAAGAAATACAGTCTCTTATAAAACGCTGTCGTACGGCCATAGAACGTGATGGGGACTACGTAGACAAATAGGACATGGAGAAGTTTGATGTGTATTGTCACCAAATTCTGATTCCTAACAATAAATACACTCCTGGAAATGGAAAAAAGATCACATTGACACCGGTGTGTCAGACCCACCATACTTGCTCCGGACACTGCGAGAGGGCTGTACAAGCAATGATCACACGCACGGCACAGCGGACACACCAGGAACCGCGGTGTTGGCCGTCGAATGACGCTAGCTGCGCAGCATTTGTGCACCGCCGCTGTCAGTGTCAGCCAGTTTGCCGTGGCATACGGAGCTCCATCGCAGTCTTTAACACTGGTAGCATGCCGCGACAGCGTGGACGTGAACCGTATGTGCAGTTGACGGACTTTGAGCGAGGGCGTATAGTGGGCATGCGGGAGGCCAGGTGGACGTACTGCCGAATTGCTCAACACGTGGGGCGTGAGGTCTCCACAGTACATCGATGTTGTCGCCAGTGGTCTGCGGAAGGTGCACGTGCCCGTCGACCTGGGACCGAACCGCAGCGACGCACGGATGCATGCCAAGACCGTAGGATCCTACGCAGTGCCGTAGGGGACCGCACCGCCACTTTCCAGCAAATTAGGGACACTGTTGCTCCTGGGGTATCGGCGAGGACCATTCGCAACCGTCTCCATGAAGCTGGGCTACGGTCCCGCACACCGTTAGGCCGTCTTCCGCTCACACTCCAACATCGTGCAACCTGCCTCCAGTGGTGTCGCGACAGGCGTGAATGGAGGGACGAATGGAGACGTGTCGTCTTCAGCGATGAGAGTCGCTTCTGCCTTGGTGCCAATGATGGTCGTATGCGTGTTTGGCGCCGTGCGGGTGAGCGCCACAATCAGGACTGCATACGACCGAGGCACACAGGGCCAACACCCGGCATCATGGTGTGAGGAGCGATCTCCTACACTGGCCGTACACCTCTGGTGATCGTCGAGGGGAAACTGAATAGTCCACGGTACATCCAAACCGTCATCGAACCCATCGTTCTACCATTCCTAGACCGGCATGGGAACTTGCTGTTCCAACAGGACAATGCACGTCTGCATGTATCCCGTGCCACCCAACGTGCTCTAGAAGGTGTAAGTCAACTACCCTGGCCAGCAAGATCTCCGGATCTGTCCCCCATTGAGAATGTTTGGCTCTGGATGAAGCGTCGTCGCACGCGGTCTGCAGGTCGAGCACGAACGCTGGTCCAACTGAGGCGCCAGGTGGAAATGGCATGGCAAGCCGTTCCACAGGACTACATCCAGCATCTCTACGATCGTCTCCATGGGAGAATAGCAGGCTGCATTGCTGCGAAAGGTGGATATACACTGTACTAGTGCCGACATTGTGCATGCTCTGTTGCCTGTGTCTATGTGCCTGTGGTTCTGTCAGTGTGATCATGTGATGTATCTGACCCCAGGAATGTGTCAATAAAGTTTCCCCTTCCTGGGACAATGAATTCACGGTGTTCTTATTTCAATTTCCAGGAGTGTATTTGAGTTAACGTTTGTACTTCAGTTTTTCCCATATGCTCAATCCATATATTCAGTTGGATCTTTTTATTAATATTAACACGTTAGGTATGCTTAACAATTCAGTGATTAACTCAATTCTTACATTAAATTTTCCCGATTTATTTGAGTTGGGTGGTGACCTAGCAAAATTATGTGGCTCACGAAACTTACAGTAGAATGCGTAGTCCCACACTGACTAACTTAACCCAGTTTGTTTGCAAATCACTCTCTGAAAAATCATTGACTCACTAATAACGATTTTCTATGAATTCATAGGAGGTTAGAGATGTGGACTGTGTCTAGGGAAAAAAAACGATGGCTGATTTGAAACTGTACCGAACGTGGTGGTGCTGTGGTTACCACACTGAACTCTCATTCGGGAGGGCGGCGGTTCAATCCCGCGTCCGACCATACTAATTTACTTTTCCGTCATCTCCCTAAATAGCTTCAGGCGACTGCCGGTATAGTGCCTTTGAACTGCCACGGCCTATTTTCTCCCCATCTTTCTCTAACCCGAGTTTGTGCTCCGTCTCTAATAACCTCGTTGTCGACGGGACGTTAAACACTAATCTCCTCCTCTCGCTCAAACCTAAATGCCCCAGTGGTTCCAAAGTGGAACCACAACTTTAAAAAAAAAATGGTTGTCAGTTTTTTGCCAATTTCTTCTTTTATTCATTGATTACTATGATAATAAAAGTTAGTTTTGTGAGAAAGTTCAAAATTATACTTCAAAGTGAAATTACTTCCTTGAAATAATTGGTTCTCTAGTTTCTCCCAGCTTCTTCTTGTATTCGCTGCAAACTACACTCCTGGAAATTGAAATAAGAACACCGTGAATTCATTGTCCCAGGAAGGGGAAACTTTATTGACACATTCCTGGGGTCAGATACATCACATGATCACACTGACAGAACCACAGGCACATAGACACAGGCAACAGAGCATGCACAATGTCGCCACTAGTACAATGTATATCCACCTTTCGCAGCAATGCAGGCTGCTATTCTCCCATGGAGACGATCGTAGAGATGCTGGATGTAGTCCTGTGGAACGGCTTGCCATGCCATTTCCACCTGGCGCCTCAGTTGGACCAGCGTTCGTGCTGGACGTGCAGACCGCGTGAGACGACGCTTCATCCAGTCCCAAACATGCTAAATGGGCGACAGATCCGGCGATATTGCTGGCCAGGGTAGTTGACTTACACCTTCTAGAGCACGTTGGGTGGCACGGGATACATGTGGACGTGCATTGTCCTGTTGGAACAGAAAGTTCCCTTGCCGGTCTAGGAATGGTAGAACGATGGGTTCGATGACGGTTTGGATGTACCGTGCACTATTCAGTGTCCCCTCGACGATCACCAGAGGTGTACGGCCAGTGTAGGAGATCGCTCTCCACACCATGATGCCGGGTGTTGGCCCTGTGTGCCTCGGTCGTATGCAGTCCTGATTGTGGCGCTCACCTGCACGGCGCCAAACACGCATACGACCACCATTGGCACGAAGGCAGAAGCAACTCTCATCGCTGAAGACGACACGTCTCCATTCGTCCCTCCGTTCACGCCTGTCGCGACACCACTGGAGGCGGGCTGCACGATGTTGGGGCGTAAGCGGAAGACGGCCTAACGGTGTACGGGACCGTAGCCCAGCTTCATGGAGACGGTTGCGAATGGTCCTCGCCGATACCCCAGGAGCAACAGTGTCCCTAATTTGCTGGGAAGTGGCGGTGCAGTCCCCTACGGCACTGCGTAGGACCCTACGGTCTTGGCGTGCATCCGTGCGTCGCTGCGGTCCGGTCCCAGGTCGACGGGCACGTGCACCTTCCGCCGACCATTGGCGACAACATCGATGTACTGTGGAGACCTCACGCCCCACGTGTTGAGCAATTCGGCAGTACGTCCACCCGGCCTTCAGCATGCCCACTATACGCCCTCGCTCAAAGTCCGTCAACTGCACATACGGTTCACGTCCACGCTGTTGCGGCATGCTACCAGTGTTAAAGACTGCGGTGGAGCTCCGTATGCCACGGCAAACTGGCTGACACTGACGGCGGCGGTGCCCAAATGCTGCGTAGCTAGCGCCATTCGACGGCCAACACCGCGGTTCCTGGTGTGTCCGCTGTGCCGTGCGTGTGGTCATTGCTTGTACAGCCCTCTCCCAATGTCCGGAGCAAGTATGGTGGGTCTGACACACCGGTGTCAATGTGTTCTTTTTTCCATTTATAAAGATAAAGTTCAGACAAATTTCGGCTTGCAGCCGGTCGTCGTTCAATACTTCGCACGATATTTCAACTGGGCACCTACCAGTCATCTTCAGGTGAGCCGTCGCAGACTGGCGAAAACGTCCTCCGTTCCGCAATACATACCGTACTGTAAATATTCTGCGCATGCGTCGAAAACTTGATAGTTGAACCACACTGCCCGGCGGCAGCGCCCTCGCTGGGACTCCATTATAAAAGAATCCGTAGAAATACTACTGCCGGAAATTCTTTTAAACCGTGACAGCTGCTACCAGCTGGACAGTGCATGCAATCTCATCATCTCCACGATTTGCTCAAATCGAAGACGACAGAGTGCGTCGACGGCCGTGGCAAACAGAAACGCAGAGGGCGACTGAGTTCCTCTACTCCACCAGCGAGGGCGCTGCCGGCGGGCAGTGTGGTTCAACTATCAAGTTTTCCACGCATGCGCAGAGTAGTTACAGTACGGTATGTATTGCGGAACGGAGGACGTTTTCGCCCCCTCCCCTGAGACCCTGCACCCCATGCTTGCCTCTTTCCTTCCCACATCCCTCCCTACCTGGCCTTCATCAGCGCGCCCCCCGCTCATCTCCCCCGTCTCTTCCCCTCCCTCCCTTCTTGAAGCCACCCTCATCTCCTAGCGCCCGGCAGATCCTCTGTTTTGATCATCACCAGTGTGCCACGTCAGTGTTGTGTTTAGCGCTGTTTCTCCTGTGCGTCAAGAGGCGTGATTTTAGTTGTGTACTGCCTTGAGGTTCGCCGTCAGTGCTACGTTATGTGCTACGCCATACGTCGATACTTTTATGCTCCAGTCATACTGTGCCTTGTGTTCTTTTAATCGTCGCAGTGAGTGGCTTTTTCTGTATGCTACTTTTAAACGTTTTTTTAATCTCCTTTTACAGTCACCCCGTTTTTTTGTCTATTGCCTTCCATGATGTTCCGCCTTTTTTATATCTATGCTCACCATATTCTCTCCTTTGTTATTTTTAAATGTCTTCTCTTGTTTGTTCTATGTCTTTCGGCTGAACAGCAGCGCATATGCTGCTGCCAGCCCGCCCAGATTGGGAATTGAAATACAATAAAGAAAACAGAAAAAAACAAAAAAAAGTTTTCGCCAGTCTGCGACGGCTCAACAATTTTCATATTGTTGGGACTTTGTAAAGTGCCAGGACATGGGCACTTAAAGGGACTGACAAATGCATCAGATCATGACTCTATTGAATTATGATAAATATGAGGCACTCTCGAGCAGTTCTCCCTGCGTGTCTGCATGATAAAGTCACTAAGTTAAAACGTTGGTGTAAAGTGTCGGAAGATGAGAATTGTGGAATATAAAGTCTGCAGATGGCCGTAGCTCGCAGGGCCGCCGCGGGCAGCAGGTAGCGGTCACCGGAAACGCCGGACAATACGGCGCTTTTGGGGACAGCCCGGCATCCGGAGCCACCTGTGCTGTGCAACACGTGGCACCAGACGGGAATTTCGTTTGCCTAGGGGCGATATGAGCTACTCGATCATTGGCTAGATCTCAGAAACGCCGTAGGAGGGATTTCGGCGGTGATAGAGCGTTCTACATTGGCAGAAAATGATTATTCTTCCGGCGCGTTTTCGTACGCGTGGGAGACGGGAGAATCGTGGAAAGACGGGGACTTTGCCTTCAGCCATCGAGCGGTACGGACTTGCAGATGGCGTCTCGGCCATCGTCTTCGAAGGGAGTAAATGGTTCAAATGGCTCTGAGCACTATGGGACTTACCATCTATGGTCACCAGTCCCCTAGTACGTAGAATTACTTAAACCTAACAAACCTGAGGACATCACAAACGACCCAGTCATCACGAGGCAGAGAAAATGCCTGACCCCGCCGGGAATCGAGCCCGGGAACCCAGGCGCGGGAAGCGAGAACGCTACCGCACAAACACGACTAAAATTTCCTAAGCGTGGAACATCGTAATACCCACTTATTGGTACCCTTGGCCCACAGGAGATATTGCTGTCGGAGCGCGCCACACGGTCTAGATTTGATACGAATTCCACGCCTCTTTGTTCAGTGCCCGCGTTCCAGAGAGCGACGCACGCACAACTCGCGGTTGTCTCGCAGACTTGAGCGCGCTCCGCGCGTGCGCGCTGCCGCCTCCCTCCGCGTCGGAGCTCGGCGTACCGGCACGTACTGGCGGTATATTCCGCCGCAGAATTTCATATCACTGTGTGGAAAAAGAACAACTGAATTCCAGGCAGAAACAGCAGCCTGGGAACTTGTCGGTAGTGTTCTGAGTGAATATTACAGGGGCGCAGACGGCGGCAGAACTCCGGAAACTGAGACTAGGGGGGCGGCGGCTGCTGCGGCTGCCGCCCTCTGTCCTACTTTGTGGAGGCTTCTGCGCACGTTGCAGAATGTCTCCTCGGGAACGTGGCCACCGTAGCGAGGTCGCAGCAGCCGCAGTAACACAGTGTGGGGAAACACGTAAACTCCGTGTATCCTTCTGGTATCTGACAGAGCCATGCACTCATGACAGCAAGACATCTGCGCCAGAAACTAGTTCAGTACCTGAACACTAGAACGTGAGTAGTTTATGCGAGGATGGATCCGAGAGTGAGCTAACAAGATCTCTCATGCATGTATCGGTTCTCTGCGGGAGTTCAATACGATGTCTATATAGAAGACGGTATGTTCCTTAAAACACACACACACTTTAACTTCTGGGCCGGCCGCGGTGGCCGAGCGGTTCTAGGTGCTTCAGTCTGGAATCGCGCGACCGCTACGGTCGCAGGTTCGAATCCTGCCTCTGGCATGGATGTGTGTGATGTCCTTAGGTTCGTTAGGTTAAAGTAGTTCTAAGTGACTGATGACCTCAGATGTTGAGTCCCATAGTGCTCAGAGCCATTTGAACCGTTATGTTAACTTCTGTATAGAGCAATGGTCAATATGAAACTTACTAAAATAATGAGAGTTGCTTTACAGAATTCATAGATAAGTATTATCTTCTATAGACGACAATTCGACAGTTTATTCCTGTATCCGGAAAAATCACATGCAAACCTTTATTAAGAAATGTTTACCAAACCATAATGGGCGTGGCACAGTAACCAGTAATAAACTATGGAGAAACAGTCTTTATTGCTGGGTTTTAATTATTATTTACTTACCAATGACATGTTTCGCGTGGTTAATACCTTTTCAGAGTAATCTACACAAAAAATATACGTTTATTAGTGGCACGTCCCTATTTTGCTAAATTAGAGTTAAAAGCAGGAAACTGATATTAGATGGTGTTAGGCACAAATTATATCGAGCATAAAAAATGCTCCATAAACTATCTGCTCACGTCAAGTATACGTAAACATTGCGCAGTGTCCTCTAAATAAATAGAACTTTGTCGCAAAAGTATGTATTACACACCATGAAAAAAGTAACAACCAAGAAGGCAAATTGTTCAGGCATGCAGTGGAGGCCAGTGCATACAAAACAGTATCAGACCTACATAGATCTGTCACCATGTAAACATATTAGGGGCGCAGTGGCTCCTATTCGGCCTAAGAAAGTAGTACTAGGCACGGAGACATGTAGAATCGTGCGACAAATGTCCGTAGTTTGCAACACGTTGTGTCATTGAGCTGTGAGTTACGAAGTATTATTTAAATGAGAAATATAGGCCAGTATGAAACAGTGAAACGTCAAAGCTTTTAAAAGTCATGTATAAAACTTATATGAAACTGATAGTACAAAAAAATTGTGAGTAATCTACTTATTCTTGTGGGCCCATGTAGAAAGATAAAAAGTAATAAAGAAAATTGTGTGCTGTAGTGAAGAGACGTGAAAACGTATGAAAAACCCTTAATTGGTAATTGTCATCGTCAAAGATGTATGCGCAAGCAAAAATTTAAAGGTTAAAATAGAAATAAAATTGGAGGATTAAGTACTAAAGGACTAAGACACTGCCGATATGAGATCCACAAATACATAAGGTCCTCCATGGGAAACAAATAGAGGAGCATTTCGTAAATACCATAAAATTGCCCCATGGAATAATGCTTCGAGAGACATACCGACAGTAGTGGACGACCAGTAATCTCGAAAGAACAAAGGAAATCTGTGGTTAATAAATAGTGTACTAACTTGAATCTCCTTCAAGTGTTATATTATGGGCACTTTCCACACCTGGGGGATTATCACACCGCACACGGATTCTATGCGTGTGTGATAACCAACATACATTGTTGAATACAGAGCGTAACTCTAGTAATACAGCTATACATAAAACAGGGAAGCTAGAAACTACAGTTAAAGAAGATACCAACCTTCTTCCCAAATTCTAACAAAATGTATACTCTTTGTGTAAGCCAATCTCAAGATGCATGACTCAGGCGAAACGCGTCATTGGTAAATAATAATAATTGCAACCCCGCAATATTCCTTCTCTCACATCTCCATCTACATTGGTACACTGTAAATCACATTTAAGTGCCTGGCAGAGGGTTTATCGAACCACCTTCACAATTCTCACACAGCTCTCGAAAAGAACAAATACCTATATCTTTCCATACGAGCTCAGATTTCCGTTATTTTATCATGGTAATGGCTTTTCCCTATGTAATTCGGTGTCAACAAAATATTCTCGCATTCGGAGGAGAAAACTGGTAATAGGAATTTCGTGAGAAATTTTCATTTAATGATGTCCAGCCAAAATCTGTATAATTCCACTGACACTCTCTCCCATATTTCGTGACAATACAAAACGTGGTGACATTCTTTGAACTTTTTCAATGTAGTCCTCCATTTCTATCTGGTAAGGATCAAATAACAATCCCTCTAAAAGAGGACGGACAAGTGTTGTCTCTTTAGTAATTCTGTTACATTTTCTAAATGTCTTGCCAGTGAAACGAAGTTTTTTTTTTAGCCTTCCCCACAACATTCTCTATGTGTTCCATCCAATTTAAGTTGTTCGTAATTGTAATTCCTAGGAATTTAGTTAAATTTACGGCATTTAGATGTGACTGATTCCTCACGTAACCAACAATTTGTTTTGATCTTATCATTACTTTATTAGTGGATAAACGACAGCGTGATCTGCAAACAACCTAATGCGGCTTCTCAGATTGTCTCCGAAACCGTTTATACAGGTAAGGAATAGCAAAGGGCCTATAACGCTACCCTGGGGAACGCTAGAAATCACTTATCGTGTTACTCGATGTCTTTCCGTAAATTACTACGATCTGTGACTTCTGACAGGAAGTCACAAATCCAGTCACATAACTGAGACGATATTCCATAAGCGCGCAATTTCACTACAAGCCGCTTGTGTGGTAAAGTGTCAAAAGCCCTTCGGAAATCTAGAAATACAGAATCTACAAATCCTTTGTCAATAGCACTCAACACTTCATGCGAATAGAGAGAGCTAGCTGTGTTTCACAAGAACGATGTTTTCTCAACCCATGTTGACGGTGTGTCAATAGACCGTTTCCTTCGAGGTAATTAATAATGTTCGAACACAATATATGTTCCAGAATCCTGATGGGTATCGATATTAATGATATGGGCCTGTAATTAAGTGGATTACTCCTACAACCTTTCTTGAACATTAGTGTGACCTGTGCAATTTTCCAGTGTCTGCGTACAGATTTTTCGTTGAGCTAACGCGTCAGCATACTCTGAAAGGAACCTAATTGGTATACTACCTGCATCAGCCGACTTGCTTTTATTAAGTGATTTATGTTCTTCACTACCCAGAGGACATTTTCTTCTACATTACTCATGTTAGTAGCGGTTCTTGATTCGAATTCTGGAATATTTACTTCGTTTCCTTTTGTGAAGGCATTTTGGAAGGCTGTGTTTTGTAACTCTGCTTTGGCAGCGCTGTCTTCAATACCATCTCCATTGCTATAGCGCAGAGAAGGCGTTGATTGTTTCTTTACGCTAACATGCTTCACATACGACGAGAATCTCTTCGGATTTTCTGCCGGGTTTCGAGATAAAGTTTCGTTGTGGAAACTGTTATAAGCTTCTCGCATTGACGTCCTCGCAAAATTTCGAGCTTCTGTAAAAGATCGCCGATCTTGGGGATTTTACGTCTGTTTAAGTTTGGCATGTTTGATTGGTTGTTCCTGAACCAGGGTTCTGACCAGTTTTGTGTACCAAGAAGGATCAGTTCCATCGTTTCCGTAATTAAACTTTTGGAGATTCTGTTGCAAGTTTAAAAAGGAATTTCCTGACTAGAAAAGAACTGTTTATTAATGTATTTTAATTATAGTTGTCCTTTAGACGTGTGGTGTGGCCTTCAGCCACTAATTGTTTTCAATTGCATGTTTCAAAAAACATTTTTACCTTCTATTTTTAATTGTTTTTGATTTCTAAAGCAGGCCTTCAGCCATTCTTGTTTTTGTTGTGGTTTTGGGCCTTTTCTTTAACTAGGCTTTCAGCCGTATTGTGGAATTGTGATCTTTTAAAGCAATTTGTAAATAAGTGGTTCTTAGAAAAATAAAGTTGTGTGTTTGATTGTGCAACTCACAGTAACTGTTTACGGCCCCATCCACAATCATAACCTTATCCTCTGCGCTCTCTGAGTACCTAACAATCAGGTTTCAAACAGGGAACCAATACGCAAAGAAGTTGGATACGGAAGTACTAAGGAATGAAGAGACACACATTAAGTTCTCTAACGCTATAGATATTGCAATAAGGAATACGTGAGCAGGCAGTGCATTTGAAGAGGATCTCTAAGAAGGGCAATCACAGGAGAGGTAAAGAAAAACATAGGTACAAAGAAGGTAACTGCGAAGAAACCATGGGAACAGAAGGAATACTTCAGCGAAATGAAGTACAGAAAAAAATCAAAATGTACATTCAACATATTCTATCTAGGAAACCATTTGTATCAGGGCAAATGTCTATATGAAATTCTCTGTTCAGAATCACTAATACTATTATCCCTGAAAGCGTATAGCTATTCTCCCGAGTTACCTAGTAAAAAAACTTCCCTCACTTTTTTGGGGGTTAATTTCTTTTTCTTCGCTTCATGTCAAATTTTTTTGTATTTTATGGTAAATATGAGCTGAATACTAATTTCTATTCCCTTTACCTTCTTGATACATGTTTCTTATTGTTCTGCGTAGAATCTGCAATAAATGCTCTTCAGAATGGGGATACAGTTACTGTGCATAACCAACAAGACTTTTAGGGCGGTCTCAAACTGCCCACTGTATGTCTTGTGTGTAAGCTTTCCTTGGTATTAACGAGCAGCAGTAAATAGAGATTTGAGTCATGATGTGACAAATTTTTTTTATTAGTCACTAGTTCATTCATTCGAGACTTTGGCCTGAACGAAATCGTGTTGTGTTTCAAGCCGCGTTTACTTCGAACAAAAACCACTTAAGGCTGATACGCACGTGACACATTAAACAAAAGGAAGATGAAAAACCAGCCGTGGTTGAACATTGGATGGAGAACGGATACAGAATACAGTTTGAAAAGACGGGAGTCTTGGCTCATGCATCAAATTTGGAACACGCTTTAAAAGAAGCTACCAAGATTCGATAAAACAGGAAAAAATTTAATCGAGGATTCCAGGTGGAAGCAAGGATAGATGCTTGACGTTTGTCTGGAGGCGGAAGCGACTGTTTTAAATGTGGCGCCAACTTCTGACATCACTCGGTCTCGTGCGAGGCCCACAGAAAGACAGTCCGTGGAGCAGACGTCGCAGAAAGAGACACTATGGGTGTTACGAGTGCTAGCGGGCGCCACAGGCGGGGAGCAAGTAGCTACTTCAGACGAATTTGACAATTCTTGCCGGAGTGTTTTAATGCATTCAAGTTCTTGATACCACACGACAAAAATAAGAATTTTAGTCGGTAGCTTTTCATTTATATATAGATTTCCCCTAGTTCTTGCATGGAGCGGAGCGGTCGCGAAGTGTAGAGGACAAGCCGATCGCTGCTACGTCACTAGTTCCTTGCAAGGCTCATGTACATGGTTGGCGTTGGTCCCGCGGAGAACCGCAGTAGCTGTGAGCTTCTCAACTCGCATTCCAGTTCTCGCGTCACTGCTGCTGTCACTGGCAGGCACCAGATACTGCTGTCTGACCCATTCATGTGTAAGTGTGTCAGCCCTAGCAGTCAGTGGTTTTCTACTCCTAATGACGATGGCAATGACACTAGTCGAAAGCTCGAGTGTTTGATTCGAAGTGACGTTGGCTGGAAAGATTCACAGGAATTCATTGTTTCTGAGCAGAACTTAATCCCACATGAGTTTCCCATCTTCTTGATCCCAGTTACCTTCTTCCATTTCGTGTTTGTGAAACGAAATCGTGTTATCTAAAATGTCATCGGACACGAGTAAACATTCTTTTGACATGTCAGCCGATTAATTAATGAACCTATCTTCTCTAATGAATTCTATAGATGCATTAATTTCCCTTACTTAAACTTTGAATACAAACCTTTAGAAGTTATTTTTCCTATTTCTCCTTCGTGCGCCACACACAAACGATCACCTTCAGGACTACAGGTATATGCACACACCAAAAAAAAGTTTTGCATCACCCCGGTTCCCAGAACTACTGAAGCTAGACGTTAATTGTGGATATTGTATCACAGACACAGTCCCTTTGACTGTTCAGATATGTAAACAACCATGCATGAGCAGCGCCTATTAGACGGAGGGGGTCCAACAGCCGATCAGTTCCAGTCATACCACCGAGAAGGAGGTACATGGCTCGTGTTGTCTGTAGTTCATAATGATACTTAAAAACCGTCTTGATTGCAAATTTTTTATTCATATGACCGGTTTCGGTTTATTCAGAACCATCTTCTGATATTTCAGTTACAGGAGTAACCCGTCCAAATCCAGCAATGTGAAAATTGCTGGGTTTGGACGGGTTACTCCCGTAATTGAAATATCAGATCTGAAGATGGTTCTGAATGAACCGAAACCGGTCATATGAATAAAAAATTTGCAATGAAGACGGTTTTTAAGGATTATTATAAAATCACTGATTGCTGTTATCCCATAAGACATTATGTCTGTTTCTGCAAAGTCTGTAATTCAACCATGCCTAGACGTTAATTTGTTCCAGGAAGGTCTCTCAACAAGGGAAGTGTTCAGGCGTCTCCTGGTGAAAGTTTCAAGTGGCTCTGAACACTATGGGACTTAACATCTGAGGTCATCAGTCCCCTAGAACTTATAACTACTTAAACCAAACTAACCTAAGTACATCACACACATCCATGCTCGAGGCAGTATTCGAACCTGCTACCATAGCAGTCGCGCGGTTCCAGACTAAAGCGCCTAGAACCGCTCGGCCATTGCGGCCGGCCTCGTGGTGAACCAAAGCGATGAAGTTCGGGCATGGAGGAGATACAGAGATACAGGTACTGTCGATGACATGCCTCGCTCAGGTCGCCCAAGGGTTACTACTGCAGTGGATGACCGCTACCTACGAATTTAGTGCGGAGGAACCCTCACAGTATTGCCACCATGTCCAATTATGCTTTTCGTGCTGCTACAGGACATCGAGTTACGACTCAGACTATGCACAATAGGCTGCATTATGCGAAACTTCACTCCCGACGTCCATGGCGAGATCCATCTTTGCAACCACGACAACATGCAGCGCGGCACAGATGGCCCTAGAAACATGCCAAATGGACCCTTCAGGGTTGCCATCACGTTCTCTTCACCGATGAGTGTCGCCTATGCCTTCAAGCAGACAATTGACGGAGACGTGTTTGGATTCAACCCGGTCAGGCTGAACGCCTTAGACACATTGTGCAGCGAGCGCCGGTAGGTGGAGGTTCCTTGCTGTTTTGGGATGGAATTATGTGGGGCCGACATACGCCGCTTTTGGTCACGGAAGGCGCCGTAACGACTGTACGATATGTGAATGCCATCCTCCGATCGACAATGCAACCGTCATCATGGACGACAATTCGCGCCTCCATCCTACACATCTCGTGAATAATTTCCTCCAGGATAACGACATTACTCGTCTAGAGTAGCTAGCATGTTCTCCAGACATGAACGCTATCTAAAATGCCTGGGATAGTATGAAAAGGGCTGTTTATGGACGACGTGACCCATCAACAACTCTGAGGGATCTACGCCGAATCGTCGTTGAGGAGTGGGACAGTCTGTACTAACATTGCCTTAATGAACTTGTGGATAGTATGCCACGACGAATGCACCAATGCAAGAGGAATGATACTGGGTACTACAGGTACCGGTGTGTACAGCAGTCTGGACCACGACCTCTGAAGATCTCGCTGTATGGTGGTACAACGTGCAATGTGTGATTTTCTTGAGCAATAAAAATGAAGAAAATGATGTTCTTGTTGATCTCTATTCCAATTTTGTGTACTGGTTCCGGAACTCTAGGAAGCGAGGTGCTGCAAAACGTTTTTGATGTGTGTACATAGAATATTCTATAATTCGCAAGTCGAACGTCTTTCCATCACTCTGGGTTCTCAGTAAATCTGCATGTTTCGATGTCTTACCTTTGATTGCAGCTGATCCCGTAAAGACGGACTCTTAATTTGCTACACGCCCACTTTGGCCGTGGCTACGGAACACTCTCTTGTCTGCATGTGGGTTGACATTTCTCCCAGGATCGTCACAAAGTTTGTCTGCCAAATCAAGCGAGATGAGGTAAGAGATTGCCGATTTCTTTTACTTTAAAAGCAATGCCACTTATCTCGTTACCATTAAGCTTCCGTGGCAGGCAACGTTGTTACAGTGCATAATTTTTATTTTCGCTTCTGTACAGGTATATTATTTTGTCACATTAGAGAGCTATACGTTGAAAAAAGTGTGTATTCATGTTCGAATCATCCTTCAAACCACGCCTCATCAACAACTTCGCTCCTGCGGTCACGGCTGTTAGACCTTTGCCCTTTTCAGGTCAGGTCAACGAGTCTGTGCCAACTGTAGGCCGTGCAACTAGAAATGAAAACAGGAAATTGCTTTGTACTTGGAGAGGGGGAACAGATAATATTCAGTGCCAGAGAATGTTAACATAAAGTACCTTTACGTCATCTATGTTGTTATAAGCTTTCACATACTATAGTGACAGCATATTAAAATAAGACTATATATTTTGGCAGAAAGAAAAGTTCTGTGTGATTTCTCCCAAACCACACTAGGCTAGTTTGGAGATTCCTTCCAGTTACATTAACCTAATGTGAGCGACTCCATTTTGAAGCTCAGCGCCAAAATCGCCAGCCATTACCTATTAAATGTGATACTTAAATGATCATACCTCAAGAAACTTCCACGTAGAATGCTCAGTAGCGTAACAGTAGAAAAGTACTAGACCATTAAGCACATGTAGCTAACATTGGGCAAATTGTTCCAGAAAGCCCTGAAAGAATGTAACTCCGTTATTTTCAAGACTTGTGCTGTGTTGAATGAGATTTACGTAAATCATAAAAAATTATACTTACAGTTGTATATTAGAAGTTAGTTTTGTATTTCAAATTTTCAACTTTTCTGCATCAACAGCTACAGTTGAAGAACAATATGCATGCAAAAACGAACAATAGTACGACAGATTGCTTTATTATCATGATTACTATGAGGAACGTCCAGCAAATACTGCAACACATATTTTTTCTCGGTCAACTTTGTTTGGAAAGGACTTTCTTCTGGCATATCGTGGAATAGTTTCGCTTCAGCCTGTGTATTTTCATGAGGTTCTGGTAGATGGCGGTGCTATGAATAGCCTTGCGTTTGAAGGAGAGGTCTCATTGAGTTCCTTTTGGCGCACAACAGAGCATCGCAAATATTCATAGGTACTTGCAGAATGTTCCAAAATGGTTCAAATGGCTCTCAGCACTATATGACTTAACTTCTGAGGTCATCAGTCCCCTAGAACTAAGAACTATTTAAACCTAACTAACCTAAGGACATCACACACATCCATGCCCGAGGCAGGATTCTAACCTGCCACCGCAGCTTGCAGAATGTCTACAGGGACCTGGCAGTGAACAAAAACTCGGTGAGCCGGTAGGCGAGGCATCTGCTATCATCGCAACAATGTTGAGCAGACTTGTGCCATCTTCCAAGTGCCAGCCGACCGAACACAACCCTGACTGCAACGAGTTCACCATATTCATTGCTACAAAAATGGAAACGAACTTGTCTTTCTACATGATAACGCAACGCCCGACACAAGTTCCGAATCCGGGAGGACGTCACCAAACTTCAGTGGCTGTTCTTCCTCCTCCACCTTCCAGCCCGGATCTCGCACCTTCCGATTTGCATCTGTTTGTCACAATGAAGAATGCACTCCGAAGGAGGCAGTACGTGCGTGATGGGGAGCTCATCGATGCAGTAAGGCGTTTGCTCTGACGTCGACACGTAGAGTGCTACCGTGAAAGCATACACGCGTGCCCAGTAACGTGACATGAGGCCGTTGCACTGAACTGAGATTATGTCTGAAGATAGGGTTTTGTAGGCAAACGAGGAGGGAATAATATGGTGTATTGGAATCCTGGATAAAACCAACATGCTTTCAGAAACTTTCGGGAAGAAATGTGTTCCACTACTTGTTAAACACCCCTCAAACGCTACCTATAAGGACTTACAGATTTCGCATACCTAGAAAATAAACTTACTTCGCGTGCGAATGATACCGAATTATGAAATTTAAATTTACCATTCGCTGGTGACTAAAGGCTTGTGTCTCAATGGTGGAAGTATGAAAGACTTAAGTGAGGACTTAACTTTTATATTGTGTACCAAAGCAGAAACTCTTTGTAACATATTCTGAGTATACTCGGTTCTCAAAGATACTACAACAAATGTTTGACAAACTTATACTATTTACCTGACGGGAATTCTTCCGGGTTTTATGGCCGTGGTCCATGGAAATCTTCTATCCCTCCCTATCAGCAGTGGTGGAACATGTACTTCAGTCGGATGAATACGTAGTTAAATTTTCGGTTTAAGTGGTTCATATGGCTCTGAGCACTATGGGAATTAACATCTGTGGTCATCAGTCCCCTAGAACTTAGAACTAGTTAAACCTAACTAACCTAAGGACATCACACACATCCATGCCCGTGCAGGATTCAACCTGCGACCGTAGCAGTCGCGCGGTTCCGGATTGAGCGCCTAGAACCGCTAGACCACCGCGGCCGGCGAAATTTTCGGAAACTGAAGTTTTATGTGCTATGACGAACTATTATCCACGGCTATATAGAGAAACCATCGAAATATATAAACATGGGGATAATTTTAAGAGAAAAGAAGAAGCCATGAAACTCACCGATGTATGGACATTGGAAGCCTAAAGGCAGGCCGTATGTTTTGCGCTTAGATCGGCGCCAGACATTAACTTGTCTAACGTTTTTGCCGCCCGAAGTTTGACAGGGGCCTAAGTGAGCCGCGACGAGCGTAATTACGTCGTGATTGACTGTGATTGCAGTAGCTTCGGTTTGGTCTAGTGATAAGAGATCTTCGTGTTTATGCAGGAGTGACTTGTGGACATAAGCCGCCGTGCCTCTGCCTCGACCTTCTAGATGGTGTTTCGTAGTTGGCGGTCATCTGTAGGATTCAGATGTGTTTCTGAGAGAAATGGCATGTCGATGTGGATCTGGCGAATGAAGTATTTATTTGAAGTTTCATCTGCTTAATGCTGTTGGCATTAAAGATGAAGAAAGCAACTCTGTCAGCTGTGGATGTGACGTCACTGCGAGGACGCGTTTTAGGCTGGTTTCACAGCTGCGGGCTTCCCAACAGGTGAAAAGTAAGTTGTGTCGCAGTCCACTGATTAAGCTACGGAAGCTAAGATGCTGTCGCACAACTTGAGAAAGCCTTTTTCTAAGTGGCGTCCGTGGTGATCGTCTCTGTTCACAGTTGGTTGGGGTCATTTGAGGGCCATCCTGGGGGTCGAAGATGGGGAGTGCTCGCGATCGAATGGTAACGGTCGGTTGGTCATTGGAAGCCTCTTGGGAGGACGAATGATCTTCAGCCCCGTTTGGTAAACCAGATATCTATTCAATGACGCTAAGTGTTAGTATGTGTCTGAGGTACGTCAGATCTCCACTGGCTGGGGGACTGCGGTGCTTAGAGAGATGGGGACATTTGATGTACCAATAGGGAAGCGAACGATAGTTGGCAGTGTGGCGTAGTCTTGGCACTAACGGCAAGTCGACAGGCCAACCTGTGACTGATGCGATTCTATACTCATTTTGACAGACAGCAGATGCCTGATGGTGTAGACTCTTTGGATGTCCTCCCGTTTGGTAAGGGAAGTGACATGTACTGGAAGTGAAGTCAGTTGTACTGATGGGTGTGGGGATCAGTGATCAGTGAAGTTCATACGAGGCAGCTCCTCTTTAACTTCAGGTTCTGAGATCTCAGGTGGGATGTTCTTCATAATAATAATTGTCCTGCAGTATGGCAAAGGCTGATGACTTTAGAAGTTCATCGGTTAACTTAGCCAAATATAACACTTCAAGACAGTCTGCTTTGGTGTCAAGGTGATACTTTACGTTTCCCTCCTGGAAGGACGACTATAGGGGACTCTCAATGAGATTTAAGATTTCAGCACTTAGCGTCAGGTATTTGGTGATACAGTTGTATCAGTGGAATATTGAGTGGTGCTGTCTGCGAAAATGAAAACGTTTAGCAGTCAGTATCTGATTGCTTCACCACCTTTGTGTGGTGGTCTTCAGTGATCGACGTGTCACTGTTGCATTTAGGAATGTCATGATTTCCATACGGGGAGAGCGAGGCGGTTTGGAGGCGTCAAATGTGTTGCTATGTCTCTGGTGCCTTCGGTAGCAGTTCTTTTGTTGCGAAGCCCGGGATGGCCGTCATCTTCAAGCTGGTCATTGCTGGTATCTTCGCCCATAGACATCATCTCCGGGAGGGGCACGATGACGATTCTAAATCGGTTGACTGTCCTCTCAAGTGTGGGTCGGAAAGAGCTTCCATGGTTTCAGTAATATTCCGCTGAGAAGAAGGTAATGAGTTATCCAGTGAGCCACCGTGTGCACGATACAGATCAAGTTGTCTTCCATCCATTTCGGTCTCTGTCATGCGGCGATTCATAGACCGTCGGTTTTATGGCGATGGTTCCCTACACTGGGCAGGACGTGGTTCATTGAGAAAGTTGGAGCCGGTCGCTGATTCTGGTTCTTGGCCCATATTAAGCTCGGCCTTTATGACACGGGCTTGTGTAATCATAGCCGGGTCCTGCCCGCTGACTATCGTTCCCTAACTGCGACAGGACAAAGTTTGCTTTTCCCTGCTGCAACAGTCGTTTTCACTGAGCACAGATCGATGACCGTAACGCTGCCAGAGCTCCAACATAACATGACTGACTCCACAAAACTATCGAGGCGGCCAGTTTTTACTCAGAAGAGAGCATATGAGTGGGTGGATTACATATACACGGAAATGGCGCGCACTGAGGTGGCACCCTGTGCTTTAGTAGATATTTCTATTTAATAAAAATTTTTCGTTCTTCCTGATTCTGAAAATGTATTTTTTGTGTGTAGTTCCTCATGATTTTCATGTTTAAATGACTTTCTAATGCAAACGTGGCACTTGAGTACCTCCCTGTCACGCTAATGTCAAGCACAAAGCATTTCCTACCGTGTCTCGTTATTTAATTTTAGCGCCACTATGTTCGTAGCAACAAATATTTGCTTGATATATTTCAATCTATGTCTTCATCTTCAGTTTTGGCCCTGAACAGCTACCTCTAGTACCATGCAATTAGTTCCCTCACGTCACAACAGATCTATCATCCCGCCCCTTCTTCTTGTCAATGTTTCCCTCGGATTACTTTTATCTACAATTCCACGCAGAACCTCTTCATTACTTATTTTATCAGCCCAGCTAATTTTCAACACTTGTCTGCAGCACCACGTCTCAAATGCTTCGATTTCCTTCTGTTTCGGTTTTCCCTCAGTCCATGTTTCACTACCACAAATGTAGTGCTAAAAACTTAACATATTAGAAATTTCTCCCTCAAATTATGGGCTGTGTTTGATACTACTAGATTTCTCTTCGCCAGGAATGCCCTTTTTGCCAGTGATAGTCTGGTTTGATGTCCTCCTTGCTCCGTTCGTCATTGTTTAGTTTGCTGAACAGCTAGCAGAATTCCTTTACTTCATCAACTACTTTCTTCTTTCTTCGATTTACTTTCTTTCCATATCCTGTACTCATTAGACTGTTCATTCAATTCAGCAGATCCTGTAATTCTTTTTCACTTTCACTCAGGATAGCATGTCATCAGTGAATCATATCACTGATGTCCTTTCACCTTCAATTTTAATTCCACTCCTGAACCTTTCTTTTTGTTCCATAATTGCTTCTTCAATTTACAGATTGAACATTAGGGGTTAAATACTGTATTCTTGTCTTACACTCTTTGGAATCCGTGCACTTCCTTCTTGGTCGTCCACTCCTATTACTCCCTCTTTGCTCTTGTACATATTGTATATAATCTGTCTCTTCCTATAGCTTACACCAGTTTTTCTCAGAATTCGAACATCTTGAGCCATTTTACATAGCAGAATGCTTTTTCCAGGTCGACAGCACCTATAAACGTGTCTTTAATTTTCCATTGACCTTGCTTCCTTTATCAATCGCAACGTCATAATAGCCTCTCTAGTGCCTTTATCTTTCCTTAAGCCATACTCACCGTCATCTAACACATGTTTAATTTTCTTTTCCATTCTTTTGTGTGTTATTCTTATCAGCAACTTTGATGTATAAGCTGTTAAACTGATTGTACGATAATTCGCGCACTTGTCATTTCTTCTTCGCAACTGTGTGGATAACCTTTTTACGTATGTCATATTGTATGTCGCCAGACACATACATTCTACACACCAACGTGAATAGTCGTTTTGTTTTCGCTTCCCCAAATGATTTAAGAAATTCTGACCGAATGTTATCAATCCTTTCTGCCTTATTTGATCTTAAGCCCTCCAAAGGTCTCTTACATTTTAGTTCTAATAAGGGATCTCCCATCTCTTCTAAATCGAATCCTGTTTCGTCTTCTGTCACATCAGACAAACCTTCCCCCTCACATTGGCCTCAAAGTACTCAATCCACCTGTCCGTTGTCTCCTCTGCATTTAACAAAGGAATTCCCGTTACACTCTTAATGTTACCATCCTCGCTCTTAATTGCACCGAAGGTTGTTTTAACTTTCGTTTATACTGAGTCAGTCCTTCCGACAATCATTTCTTTTTTGATATCTTCATATTTCTCACACAGACACTTCGTCCTAGCTTCTCTGCACATCCGATTTATTTCGTTCCTTAGTGAGTCGTATTTCTGTATTCCTGAATTTCCCTGAGTATTTTTGTACGTCCCTCTTTCATCGATCAACTGATGCATTTCTTCTGTTATTCGTGGCTTCGTCACAGTTACCTTTTTTGCACCTGTGCTTTTCTTTCCATCTTCTGTATTTGCTAACAGCTTACTGAGCTATTCCTCATCGCTGTACGTATGGCCTTAGAGAACTTCAAGCGTATCTCGTCGTTCCTTAGTACTCCGGTGTCCCACTTCCTTGAGTGATGATTTTTCTTGGCTAATCTCTTATACTTCACTACTACATTGTGATTTGAATATATATCTGCTCCTGGTTATGTCTTACAATCCAGTACCTGATTTCGGAATCTCTAATCCTTCCGCTTCATCTTCTTCTACTCCTTCCCCTACAACTAAATTCGATTCCCCCATGCCTATTACGTTTTCTTCTTCCTTGACGTACCGTTGTACCCTTTCAGTATCTTCATATACTTTCTGTATCTTTCCATATTCAGCTTGCGACTCCGGCATGTATACCCGGACGGTAGTTATTGGTGTTGGTTTTCTGTCGATTCTGGTAACAACAATGCCATCACTAAACTGTTCAGAGTAACAAAAATTTTTATCTTGGAACTCTTCTATTTGGTCCGTGTTTGCATAGAAAAACAGTACTCTCTGCAAATTGAGTCCGCCTTGATGCAAAACACCTTGTTATTCGTTTACTTCTTTATTCTCCCAAATTAGTTTCGACGCCAAATATCATCATGACGCGAATAGCAAGATGGCCTAACATTCTGGATTAGATACAAACTGCGAAAGTTATGTTTTTCTGTGTGTAAAAGCAGTTACGTACCACCAAACGAACATAACATGATGATCGCTGAGTTAAAAAATAAATAAATTAAAAAAAAACGCAACTGAAGAAAGGCGCAAACAATATATGACGCAAGCAACGAAAATAAATCTTAAAACATACTGTAAGATACAATATATAAGATTAAAAACACCACTGATGATGGTGATATTTGTCGCCGAAACTAGTTTGGGAGAATAAAGACATACCAAGGATGCTGTTTTGCATCAAGGCGTTCTCAATTTGCTGATAGTACTGTTGTTCATAGTAAGACACAATTTATCTGACCTACCTTCCTATTCATAAGCAATCCTACTCCCGTTATAACATTTCTGCTTATTTTAATACTACCCTATTCTCATCTGACCACACATCCTTGCCTTCTTTCCCTTTCACTTCACTGACCCCCCATGAACCATGGACCTTGTCGTTGATGGGGAGGCTTGCGTGCCTCAGCGATACAGATGGCCGTACCGTAGGTACAACCACAGCGGAGGGGTGTCTGTTGAGAGGCCAGACAAACATGTGGTTCCTGAAGAGGGGCAGCAGCCTTTTCAGTAGTTGCAGGGGCAACTGTCTGGATGATTGACTGATCTGGCATTGCAACATTAACCAAACCGGCCTTGCTGTGCTGGTACTGCGAATGGCTGAAAGCAAGGGGAAACTACAGCCGTAATTTTTCCTGAGGACATGCAGCTTTACTGTACGATTAAATGATGATGGCGTCCTCTTGGGTAAAATATTCCGCAGGTAAAATAGTCCCCCATTCGGATCTCCGGGCGCGGACTACTCAAGAGGACGTCGTTATCAGGAAAAAGAAAACTGGCGTTATACAGATAGGAGCGTGGAATGTCAGATCCCTTAATGGGGCAGATAGGTTAAAAAATTTGGAAAGGGAATTGGATAGGTTAAAGTTAGATATAGTGGGAATCAGTGAAGTTCGGTGGCAGGAGGAAAAAGACTTTTCGTCAGGTGAATACAGGGTTAGAAATACAAAATCAGATAGGGGTAATGCAGGAGTAAGTTTAATAATGAATAAAAAAATAGGAGTGCGGGTTAGTTACTACAAACAGCATAGTGAACGCATTATTGCGGCCAAGATACACACAAAGCCCATGCCTACTACCGTAGTACAAGTTTATATGCCAACTAGCTCTGCAGATGATGAAGAAATTGATGAAATGTATGATGAGATAAAAGAAATTATTCAGGTAGTGAAGGGGGCAGAAAATTTAATAGTCATGGGTGACTGGAATTCGTCAGTACGAAAAGGGAGAGAAGGAAACATAGTGGGTGAATATGGATTGGGACTAATAAATGAAAGAGGAAGTCGTCTGGTAGAATTTTGCACAGAGCATAACTTAATCATAGCTAACACTTGGTTCAAGAATAATAAAAGAAGGTTGTATACATGGAAGAATCCTGGAGATACTAAAAGGTATCAGATAGATTACAGAATGGTAAGACAGAGATTTAGGAATCAGGTTTTAAATTCTAGGATATTTCCAGGGCCAGATGTGGACTCTGACCACAATCAATTGGTTATGACCTGTAAATTAAAACTGAAGAAACTGCAAAAAGGTGAGAATTTAAGGACATGGGATCTGGACAAGCTGAAAGAACCAGAGGTTGTACAGAGTTTCAAGGAGAGCATAAGGGAAAAATTGACAGGAATAGGGGAAAGAAACACAGTAGAAGAAGAATAGATAGCTCTGAGGGATGAAGTAGTGAAAGCAGTGGAGGATAAAGTAGGTAAAAAGACGAGGGCTGCTAGAAATCCTTGGGTAACAGAAGAAATATTGAATTTAATTGATGAAAGGAGAAAATATAAAAATGCAGTAAATGAAGCAGGCACAAAGGAATACAAACGTCTCAAAAATGAGATCGACAGGAAGTGCAAAATGGCTAAGCAGGGATGGCTAGAGGACAAATGTAAGGACATAGAAGCTTATCTCACTAGGGGTAATATAGATACTGCCTACAGAAAAATTAAAGAGACCTTTGGAGAGAAGAGGACCACTTGTATGAATATCAGGAGCTCAGATGACAACCCAGTTGTAACCAAAGAAGGGAAAGCAGAAAGGTGGAAGGAGTATATAGAGGATTTGTACAAGGGCGATGTACTTGAGGACAATATTATCGAAAGGGAAGAGGATGTAGATGAAGATGAAATGGGAGATAAGATACTGCGTGAAGAGTTTGACAGAGCACTGAAAGACCTGAGTCGAAACAAGGCCCCGGGAGTAGACAACATTCCGTTAGAATTACTGACGACCTTGGGAGAGCCAGTCATCACAAAACTCTACCATCTGGTGAGCAAGATGTATGAGACAGGCGAAATACCCTCAGACTTCAGGAAGAATATAATAATTCCAATCCCAAAGAAAGCAGGTGCTGACAGATGTGAAAATTACCGAACTATCAGTTTAATAAGTCACAGCTGCAAAATACTAACGCGTATTCTTTACAGACGAATGGAAATACTGGTAGATACGGACCTCTGGGAGTATCAGTTTGGATTCCGTAGAAATGTTGGAACACGTGAGGCAATACTGACCTTACGACTTATCTTAGAAGAAAGATTAAGAAAAGGGAAACCTACATTTCTAGCGTTTGTAGACTTGGAGAAAGCTTTTGACAATGTTGACTGGAATACACTCTTTCAAATTCTGAAAGTGGCAGGGGTAAAGTACAGGGAGCGAAAGGCTATTTACAATTTGTACAGAAACCAGATGGCAGTCATAAGAGTCGAGGGGCATGAAAGAAAAGCAGTGGTTGGGAAAGGAGTGAGACAGGGTTGTAGCCTCTCCCCGATGTTATTCAATCTGTATATTGAGCAAGCAATAAAGGAAACAAAATAAAAATTAGAAGTAGGTATTAAAATTCATGGAGAAGAAGTAAAAACTTTGGGGTTCTCCGATGACATTGTAATTCTGTCAGAGACAGCAAAGGACCTGGAAAAGCAGTTGAACGGAATGGACAGTGTCTTGAAAAGAGGATATAAGATGAACACCAACAAAAGCAAAACGAGGATAATGGAATGTAGTCAAATTAAATCGGGTGATGCTGACGGAATTAGATTAGGAAATGAGACACTTAAAGTAGTAAAGGAGTTTTGCTATTTAGGAAGTAAAATAACTGATGGTGTTCGAAGTAGAGAGGATATAAAATGTAGACTGCCAATGGCAAGGAAGGCGTTTCTGAAGAAGAGAAATTTGTTAACATCGAGTATAGATTTATGTATCAGGAAGTCGTTTCTGAAAGTGTTTGTATGGAGTGTAGCCATGTACGGAAATGAAACATGGACGATAACTAGTTTGGACAAGAAGAGAATAGAAGCTTTCGAAATGTGGTGTTACAGAAGAATTCTGAAGATAAGGAGGATAGATCATGTAACTAATGAGGAGGTATTGAATACGATTGGGGAGAAGAGAAGTTTGTGGCACAACTTGACTAGAAGAAGGGATCGGTTGGTAGGACATGTTTTGAGGGATCAAGGGATCACAAATTTAGCATTGGAGGGCAGCGTGGAGGGTAAAAATCGCAGAGGGAGACCAAGAGATGAATACACTAAGCAGATTCAGAAGGATGTAGGTTGCAGTAGGTACTGGGAGATGAAGAAGCTTGCACAGGACAGAGTAGCATGGAGAGCTGCATCAAACCAGTCTCAGGACTGAAGACCACCACAACTACAACCACAACAACCCCAACTACCTTTGCATTTCCCTTTTTAGATTTTCTTGCTTCCCCATAACGTTCAAGCGTATGATATTCAATGCCTCGATTTGTAGAACGCTTTCCTGTCTTTGGTAATTCAATCTTTTTCTCATGTTCATCTTCCCCTTGATAGTCCCCTCCCGGAGATCCGACTGGTTTCCTATCCCGGAATCATTTGCCATTCGAGAGATCATCTTGGCAATTTTTCAATATAAGGCCACATGTCCTTTGGACTCACGATATGTGTCTCTGATGCAGTTGTTTACATTGCATTCTAAATTCTCATGCTGTGTAGCATTGCTTCTTCTTCTGCCTTTAGAGGCATTTTACACCCTAGAGACAAGAGAGTGCCCTGAACCTCTGGCCGTTTCTCCTGACAACACTGAGATAATACTTGCTCCTTCTGAACACTGTCGTGCTCAGCATAGCTCTCTTATGAAACGGGTGGTGAAGGCTACGCCCGTTGAGACACACGGCTGGTTGCATCGGTTTTCTGGACACAAAAAGGCCAGGTCGTCCATCTGGTTTCTGTTTGGACCTACACACCTATGAAAGTTAACATCACGTCTTTCTCTATCTATAAATAAATCTAGGTTTAGGATGAACAGTATTCGTATGGTCGGCGAACTGCAGCAGTGCCACACTGCCATGCCGCCAGACTAAGAATATATCGTCAACGCATCTAAAGAAGCAGGATGGACGGAATTGGGTATTTTTCAACGCTCGTTGTTCTGTGAAAAAAAATTAACTATGGCCGGTGACGGTTGGGAACCCATGGCTGTTTTGTCAGGCATTAGATAATAATTTCCATCGGCTTTTTTGAGTACAAGATTATAAAATTTCACTACCTTTAAGATCATACTGATTTTATTGTGTGCTTGTTTTCACAGTATGCGGAATTATCTTCTCCAGCTGATTAGGCCTTGCAATGGAACATACTAATCACAAATTCTAAATAGCGGCCTGACCGATCACAAAGTTGCATTTCATTTCTGTCGCTTCAGTAACGGTACAGTGGGGATGGAACATCCCTTTTGTCCTTATAAGACGCATAAATTTTACCCTACTGTAAATACCACAAGTACGCTGATCACCTACAATTGCAACTGGGTGATAAATTAATAAACCTGATGAAAGCTATCGAGGCTCTTAGTACCGACCTCTGTGCACTAGCAAGATGGGCAAAGGATATAGCGTTAAAGATCGACCAATACTAAACCCCAACGGTACTGGTTGGCCACTCTAGACTAATTGTTCATTGGAATTCTCTACAGTCTTTAAACCTAAATGGTAAAAATGTAACTTCTTTTCTTCAGCAAAGAGTCTAGGATGAATAATAGATAAATACATAAATTGGACTGAGCACGTAAGTGCAGTATCAAGAAGGCATCAGCATCCGTGCATGTTCTACAAAAGTATAAATAGAACTTCCCTCTTGACCTGGAAAGAAACCCTGTAAAAACCCTTAGACTTCCAAGTATCAATTATTGAGATGTTATTCTACATGTCCTTCCTCAGAAAATCCTAGGCTCCAGAAACTGATTTCAAATACCTGTGTCCGTTTGGTCTATGATGTTCGACTCTTTGATCACATTTCACCAACATATGCATTGCTATCTTGGCTGGGTGCAGACAAGCGCACACATTGTCGCATCCTGTCTTCTCTTCTTATTTATCAATGTTCACTGTCCCCATATCTCTCCTCGATCTTAACGCACTTATCTGAACAATATGGCAGAAAATCGCGTTTCCATCAGAACCAAATCCTTTCCCAAACCATTGGTCAGCTCCTGTCTCAAAGTCTTTCTCGGCATCAGAAACCCGACTTTAATAACATCCCCTGTGAATAGCACCTTCAGCTACAGAAGACAGTTAATAAAATATCTAGTGAAGCTACAATAATTATTACCCTTGTCGCCGTGCGCACTTGTTACCCTCTTACATCTTACTTGTCAAACAGACCTTTGAAATGTCCCAGTATTCTTAGATGGTGCAGTCTCCTTAATTTCCTTTTCACAGAACTCACTATATCAGAAAAAGTCTATTGCATACACCTATCAGTTATTTTTGTATCTGTCATTATTGGTATTGTTGTCTTATTATCATCATTATTATTTTTTTACAATCACTGATATTATTATTATTATTATTATTATTATTATTATTATTATAACTATCATCACTATCAGTAGCAAAGCCAGTAGTAGTTGATGTGCTGCCAGTATCAGCATCCGTTTCCAGTGTCCTACACTGTCTAGGCATGAACCATGAAAGAATGCATATGGGCCCTAATAATTTTCATGTAGTCCACATCTGTCAAGGTTGCTTTAATTACTTCTACAGGTCCCAAAAACACCCAGAACTTAATACTTCCTCCACAGGCCTTCATTCGAGGCTCTGTGCAATTTTAGAACAGCCAATTTGCCATGTATGACGACATATCCTGATACGACCAATGAGCTGGTGTAACGAGAAACGTGATTCATCCACCGAGGCGATCCGTTTCCAGTGTCCAACACTGTCTAGGCAGGAACCATGAAAGGATGCATATGCGCCGTTATAATATTCATGTAGTCTACATCAGTCAAGGTTCCTATAATTACTTATACAGGTACCAAAGGAATCCTGAACTTAATACTCCCTCTACAGGCTATTCTTCGAGGCTCTGTGCAACTTTAGAACATGCAATTTGGCCTATACGGCGACATATCTTGATACGACAAATGAGCTGGTGTAATGAGAAACGTGATTCATCCTCCGAGGCTATCCGTATCCAGTGTCCAACACTGTCTAGGCATGAACCATGAAACGATGCATATGGGCTGTAATAATGTTCATGTAGTCCACATCAGTCAAGGTTCCTTTAATTACTTTTACAGGTCCCAAAAAGCCCCAGAACTTAATACTTCCTCCACAGTCCTTCATTCGAGGCTCTGTGCAATTTTAGAACAGCCATTTTGTCTGTATGACGACATATCCCGATACGACCAATGAGGCTGGTGTAACGAGAAACGTGATTCATCCGCCGAGGCGATCCGTTTCCATTGTTGGTTATCCTCCGACTGATATGTTATGCCATCAATCGTGGTTGTCCAACACCTTGTCACCTACTACCGATTTCACCGCCCCACAAGTCTCTGTTTATGTTCACGACAGTGGTTTACGAACAGTCAGCCAACTTAGCTGTTTCTTAGATCCTCCTTCTCAGGCGCTGCACTGTAACAATCAACCCATTGTCAGAGTAGATAATGTCAGTGGTTTCCTCATTTTCTGCCATGTACTGTCGCAAGACTAGCTCCCTTTCTTATCTGCTCAGCTAATATACTAGACCTAAGTGTCCGGTGCCCACGATTCCGAAGGATGGCATCCAATATCTCTCCGAATCATCTGTGGACCAGGACCACTATCTTGGTGAGTGGGTACTGCTCGCCACCATTCGCTACTGAGAGTTCGGTGCGACAAGGTTGCCCCGTGGCAGCCTTTCCTTTTGCGTCACCCTCGAGCCTGCACTTCATGGTCTACGTTAGCGTTTCGAGGGCATTCGCATCCGAAATGTGCGTTTTAAACGTTGCGTCTCCTCGGTTGATGTAGTTTTCTTGGTAAGTTCGGCAGTAGACGTATGTCCGGCGATCACGTGGTTCCTGTGCTTGTGCGAGGCGTCTAGCAGCCGTAACAAGCTGCGTAACTATGATGTGGACAGAACATGGATGTGGGCAGAGGACTGATATCAATACGCTGGTGCCTATTACCAAGGTTCCGCCAAAGAAATGTTTGGGAGTGACCTTGCTAGAAGCGTACAACAGTAGCAACGTATCCCACACTACATAATACGCTTTATCGTAAGGAACTTTCACACCCTTCACTTGACCACGGGGCTACATTTGGTGCACGTCTATCTTGCCCCGTAACCTAAACTTCGCACTAACGACTTCCACCTGTCCAGCACAGTCGGTACCAAGTTCCAGGCAGCCTTTGGCCATTTCGTCGGCTATGGTAGCGTGTTCAAGACATGTTATATGACAGTGACGTTTTCCGCTCATACACGCGGGTGGCTTTGGAATGATAAACGGGTAAAATAGGGTGCAAACTCTTTTCTTGCGGACGATTCGTCACCTGCCTGCTATTTTCTAGGGCACAATCACTGGTACACTGATTGAGAATGTGGCATCTCAACCCCTCCGGCCGCCGCTGCCTTTTGGACATATCGCATCTCCGATAAGTCATATTCGCGCCTGTCTGGTTGACGTCAGTTACCTGTCGGATGTCCGTCCGACAATGTGGATGCCTACAGCCGAAGACCTATCGCTACGTTGTTGTGGAGTAACATACACTCGCCTTTTCTTCCACCGTAGTGAGGGCGCGGTAGTATGCGATGATGATTGATGAAATCCCCATCCGGAAACGTTTATGCACTACACATCTAAAGGTGGCAGGGGTAAAATACAGGGAGCGAAAGGCTATTTATAATTTGTACAGAAACCAGATGGCAGTAATAAGAGTCGAGGGGCATGAAAGGGAAGCAGTGGTTGGGAAAGGAGTGAGACAGGGTTGTAGCCTCTCCCCAATGTTATTCAATCTGTATATTGAGCAAGCAGTAAAGGAAACAAAAGAAAAATTTGGAGTAGGTATTAAAATTCATGGAGACGAAGTAAAAACTTTGAGGTTCGCCGATGACATTGTAATTCTGTCAGAGACGGCAAAGGACTTGGAAGAGCAGTTGAACGGAATGGACAGTGTCTTGAAAGGAGGATATAAGATGAACATTAACAAAAGCAAAACGAGGATAATGGAATGTAGTCAAATTAAATCGGGTGATGCTGAGGGAATTAGATTAGGAAATGAGACACTTAAAGTAGTAAAGGAGTTTTGCTATTTAGGAAGTAAAATAACTGATGATGGTCGAAGTAGAGAGGATATAAAATGTAGACTGGCAATGGCAAGGAAAGCGTTTCTGAAGAAGAGAAATTTGTTAACATCAAATATAGATTTATGTATCAGGAAGTCGTTTCTGAAAGTATTTGTTTGGAGTGTAGCCATGTATGGAAGTGAAACATGGACGATAACTAGTTTGGACAAGAAGAGAGTAGAAGCTTTCGAAATGTGGTGCTACAGAAGAATACTGAAGATAAGGTGGATAGATCACGTAACTAATGAGGAAGTATTGAATAGGATTGGGGAGAAGAGAAGTTTGTGGCACAACTTGACTAGAAGAAGGGATCGGTTGGTAGGACATGTTTTGAGGCATCAAGGGGTCACAAATTTAGCATTGGAGGGCAGCGTGGAGGGTAAAAATCGTAGAGGGAGACCGAGAGATCAGTACACTAAGCAGATTCAGAAGGATGTAGGTTGCAGTAGGTACTGGGAGATGAAGCAGCTTGCACAGGATAGAGTAGCATGGAGAGCTGCATCAAACCAGTCTCAGGACTGAAGACAACAACAACAACATCTTGCCGAGGACTCTCCCTGCTCCAGATGCGCCTCTGCCGGCACCGACGTGCTACGCTTCGATTGTGATAAGGCTGCTGAGAGTGGGCTCCCCGCACGTCGCATTTTGGCATTATTGCTGTGGCCGACGCCTCTCTCTGCAGTGCGCACCAAACTGATCCATTCTGACGTCGTTTACTATCCTGCTAGTTAACGTATCGCATCGGTGTGGATTAAAGGTACGGCGTTGTCATGATTTTTTAGTGAGGTCGTTACAGAGATTTTATTTTGGCAGATCTACAGATTTTTTGGCACTATTTAACGAGCAACTACACGGTTTTAAGGCGCAAGGCGCACTATGGTCCGCTCTTAGGGTCGTTTACGCATCCTTTAGAGCATACCTGTGAACAGGGTAAGAGAAGAGATTGCAGATATAGCACAGGATAGTCTCACGAGGGATATCAGCGGAAATTACAGGGTGTTTAACCCTCGACGAAGGAGAAGTTAACTGGGCACGCTACGACCTGATTGCTGTGGACGTCCAGAAGAAGGAAAAGAAATGAAATAATAAATAAATAAAATAAAGCATTGTACTCATTCCTTTCCTCCTCTTTCTTAAAACTATCGGATGCGTGTTTTATTTTTGTGTGTTGAGTCTGAAGAGGTGACAAACATCCGTCCTAGTTGGTTTTTAAGGTGAAATTGGCAGTGGAGTTAGATATTGTTTTTGTTTGTAAGTTAGACAGATTTTGGGGGTGTATGGGCACTAGGGGCCAATCTCTGAAGTGGAAGAGGTCTGTAGAGCATTTACCCGCGAATGACAAAGGTCCCAAGTTTCAGTCCGGCACACTGTTTTTATCTGGCAGCAATTTGTAACCTCTTAGAACAGATTCATCATAATATGCACTTCAAAGCGTTTTCTATTGATATTTCTCCTGTTTATCTACATAAGAGACAATCTGAGCAGCCGTCTTAGGTTAATAGCAGAGGATGCTGCCGTTTGTCATCTTACCCGCGAGGGTAGCTGAGAGCGCTAACGCGCTGCCTCCAGGACTCGGGTAGGCGCGCCGGCCCCGAATCGAATCCGCCCGGCGGATTAACGACGGGGGCCGCTGTGCTGGCCAGCCTGGATGTGGTTTTTAGGCGGTTTTCCACATCGCGCTAGGTGCATAACGGGCTGGTCCCCAACTTCCACCTCAGTTACACGCGTCTCAGACATTTGAACACCTTCGCATTATTCCATGGATTACATTACATACAGACTGTTGGGGTACACTAATTCCCTCCAGGGGGGCGGGGGGGGGGGGGGGGGTTGGTGCGGCATGAAGGGCATCCAGCCACCCCTTAAAATATTAACATGTCAAAGCCGATTAACCATGGCCGACCCTGCACAACTGCGGGATAAGGCCCAAGAGATAGATAGATAGATAGATAGATAGATAGATAGATAGATAGATAGATAGATAGATAGATAGATAGATGTATAGCTGTGGTTTGTCATCTAGAAGACGATCAAAACAAATTACAGAACTATTGGCAGTTGATCTTAAATAACGAAAAGTGTGGGGCCATCCACATGTGTGCTAAAAATAATTTGTTAAACTTCGGTTACGCGATAAATCAACCAAATCTAAGGACGGTTAATTAAACTAAATACCTCGGAATTGCAATAAGGAACAACTTGAATTGGAAAGAACACATAGAACATTTTGTAAAGAAGGCGAACCAAAGACTGCGTTTTATTGACAGAACACTTAGAAGATGCGACAAATATATTAAAAAGACTACCTATGTTACTCTTGTCCGTCCTCCTTTGGATTACTGCAGCGCGGCGTGGGATCCTTACCAGATGTGATTAACGAAGTACATCGAGAAAGTGCAAAGAAGAGCAGCACGTTTTGTACTATCGAGAAATAGGGTAGAGGGTGTCACTGATTTGATACAGGATTTGGGAAGGACGGCGTTAAAACAAATGCATTTTTCGTTGTAGCGAAATATTCTCACGAAATATCAATCACCAACTTTCTACTCCGAATGCGAAACGCCGACTTACATTGGAAGAAACGACCATCATAATAATATAAGGGAAATCAGAGCATCTTCAGAAAGGTACGTTCCACTAGAATGACAAGGAAGTATCTGTTGCTCTTCTTATGACACGGAACTCGTTCTTCACTGGCACTTTACCTGCTATTAGTAATTGCAGAACCGTGGTTCTCAGTATGTCCACTGTACCTGGCATCGCACCCTTCAGTCAACAGATACATTCCCAGCTAGTTACTACTTTTTTTATCATCCTCTCCTCCTTTATAAGGCTCCTTCGTGCCCCTGTGTCTATTAGTAGCCATAACTGAATTCCTATTTCGTATAAATAAGCCCTCATTAATGAAAGAGCTACTATCAGGAAACCGTTCTTTCATGGAGAACAGTGAGGTCTTTCCTGGCAACGCCACTTATTGTAAGGGGTGTCTTATGGTGCCTCTGCATCTTTGCAAAACAATGAGTACACTCCATCGCTCTATACAGGTATGTTAGGTCCTTCCAGGAAATCCGTATTCCTGAATTCTAGCTTCGCGCTTTCAGAGATGAGTTATATGCTTGTAACTCATATTACAAAACACAATCAAATACTTTCCTCAGAATAGATGACAAGTGCGAGACAGCGTTCGTTCGTTTTTGTGTTATGAGAAACAGAAAATCTCGTGGCTACTAGACGCAAAATCTATAGAACTTATTCTTCGTCAATAGGCCACAAAGTGAATTTTTTTAAGAAAAGTTAATAGAACACTTGAACTTCTACTTTTGTGTTTTTCAAAACATCTGCTTTTCGTAAAATACTTAAATTATTTTAGTTTTGCTTTTAATTTAGTTTATTTCATGCGTTTGATACATGATTCTTACTCACGAAGTAAAACTAAAGAAAATAACTGTTCACGAATATTTACTGGAAACTCATTTCTTACTGAAAACTTATTTGTCGAAGCAGGAATGTGTACAGACTTGTCGTAGTTTTACTGCAGCAGCATAAAGGTGACAGTCTGTAGTAACTTGGAGGCTCTGCCGTCTTCCTTACTGCCCTCTAACACATTATACTGATCCTCTTGACCATCTGCCTTGATTGTTTATACACCGATTTTTCTTGCGAAGTTATTAATAAGGTCGAAGAAGGATGTACTGGCTGGCTCAAACTTAGTGATTCTGAACAGCTCAGTCACTTTAGCATCTGCCGTCTATCCTGAGGGTGTTGTGATAATTACAGCGTGGTCTCTTTACTGGCTGTCTGTCTTATTTTTTTGTGTACTTCTGGTGCTCACCTGACACCACGCCTTGTGTATTATCTTAACAGTACTCTTAATAAAGTTTCTCTCTTTTCGTAGCAGCCATGACATCACTTACCTCAATAAAATTGTGAAGCTGTGACAGGTCATCATCCGAGAGCACCGTAATGAGGACGTCAACAATTTGCAATGATTACCGTTTAGTCCATTTACCACGTGAAAGGAAGTCCCATTGCATGTTTAGGTGATGTAATAATAGAAACCCAGTCATGATATTGTATTTGTAATTTTGTAATTCTTGTCTGCCATTATTCACACGTCAGTATTACCTGCAAAAAGGTAATGTAGCCTACTCCTGACGCAACTAAGTGAAAAAGCCACAGAATTTCCTTAAATGAGTAATTTAAAAGTTGTTTTCCTTCTCATTGAACTGCCTCAACAATTAAAGTGTTAAATGAAGACTTTCAGTCTCAAATTTCAAATTAACCAGCTCCGTCGAAATGACTTGAACTGTTTAGCTTTCCGGCATTTATTACTTTCTTCTGACCTTTATTTAATCTGTGATTATATTGAATTGACAACGTCGTGGTCCCCCATGCAGAATGTCGGTGTTCAATTGTCATTTTGAGGCAACATTATTTTGTTCGTTTTCCAAGATAGTTATTTTAATTCAAACACCTACAGGCATGTAACAGTAAACGTTATTGCCTCGTGACGTATTTTCCATTGCAGTTACATGTTATTTGAGTCACAGTACTTAAATTACAGTGTTTAGTACTAGCTTTCTTCAAAACCAACCTGGAAGGACCATACTTTAAATCAGAGTAAATTTTTAACCGAGCAGGGATATTTTCTTTTCTAACTAGTACACCAGTGTTAAGTCTAAATTACCATTGCTTGGATAACTAAATGGTAACTCGATGGAACTGCCCATACTGGACTTGCGACCTTATTGTTGTGTAGTAATTATTTTGCTCTTCTTTCTTTCGACGATTAGCTATCACTTTAAACGATTGAGACTGATAGTGATTTGCATCACATTTCTCAAAAGTGTCATTTATTTCCATCTGAAAGCGAGTAGCAGAGGAAACTTATTTTAGAGAGCTGATGTTTAATTTTTTCATCTTCTTTGTCTTGTACTTCTGAATCAGTTTCTGTACTTACCAACTAACCTACTATTATACGGCTGTTGCCATCAAACCGACCGGAGTGTAGAGCGTATACCACTATAAGAAGCAAAATATTCTCCTCCCTACGGTGCCTATTTGCACACGATGGCTGAACGTTGCATCATAAAAGTTGATACAGGAGATTTCAGCTTTATTCAGTAAGCAGTTCTTCTTACACGATATGGACGGTAAACTGAAGAACGAATACTTGTTTGCTTTATACTGAACGTAGCGAGTACGGTGATTATGTTGATTCACTTTCTTCGGTTAACTGGCCATGGCATACTGGAGCAGGAGATTTGAGATAATCCAACTGAAACTCTATCAAGATGAGAGGATACTGCACAAAAATTACACCAATTTGCTCTTACCTCAAGAACAGATCATTTGGCCATACATTAATGTGGTGGTGGTGGGGTGGCGGGCAGATGTCCTCTCATGTATGGCATCGCTTATCTCGTGTGTTTTTGGCACATCAATCCCAAAGCGTAATTCATTATCATTAGGGGCTTCATGAGGTACGGCACTGATCAATGCAGGTCTTAAATAAGTTTCTTTTATTTTTGAGATGATTCGTCAACTTTCAGGCCGTTAGCTCATTAACCTCATCTACAGCAGAATTGTTCCCTTTATTTCCTATTTCCAGTCATACATCTTAAAACAATGGTCATTAAGAATGGCGGGGGTTAACGGGGTTGTAAGGTTGCGTGCTGGAGGAGGGAAGGACGAAAGACATGACATTTGACTCTAAGCACATTACAACATACATCATTCAAAGAAAAGTTCAAGAGTTTTTCCACAGCTAAATGTAGGCACGTCTTACCTTATATGGATGAGTTTAATTGCAGTGCAATCACGGCAGTTGTCAGCTATGCACAATGTCCTCACCGTAGATACGTACTTGTTTGGCGAGTTGAGCTTGGCGTGGGAGGGGGAGGGGGGGTGAGGAAGTGGAGGTGGTGGATGGCGTGGAGTCCACAACAAGTGACGCTGAAGTCCAGATAATGCGCGGGCTAATTGAGCTCTTGTTACTTCTCAGAAGTAGCTATTCAGAAAACTACATAACTGTTTGTAGCAGTTACCCAGCGTCGTGTTTAGTGTAATTCTGGTCTAACCCTCGTTCGTACGAAATATTCTATTGCTATCGTGGCCGATACTTCTGGTTATCGACATCATTACGACGAGTAGACAGACTCCGGAGGGATGTTGGAGAATCGTTACCACAAAAGTTCAAACACGTTATTAAATTTTCCGTCAGCCTGACCTATTTCTTTTATCGTTACTGCTACGCAGTAATAAACCTTTATACATTTGACTTTAAAGCTGAGCATTATTGCATAAAGTGCCCGAGTGGCAGCAGTAAAAACAAAGAACCGCAGATAAAAAGATAAAAATAAAAAGAGCTGCCTACAGAGCAGGCAAGGGTATTAAGAGACAAAAAAAAAAAAAAAAAAAGGGAGCCCAGACAAGCGGTGCAACAATATTTCGGAATTATCAAGCAATTTCAGCGAGGGCAGTGTAGCGATATATTCATTGTGGCCCTGAAGCGAAAACACCGCAGCCGTTACACCAGGGGCGGCCCCGCCTCCGTGTCGCAATTAGAGGGCCTTGGCGGGTCGCGGCGGCCGTGTTTGCAGCTTCGGCGCGCGGAACAAAGCTTTAGGGCGCCGCTGATCGCGCGGACGCACAGATTACGACCCGAACGGTTATCGACTTGGACTCGACAGTAAAAATACGTCGCGTCGACCGCGACGATGCGCGGCGCTGCACTCGCGGCGCGCAGCCGACGCTCGCAGTTCGTCCCGTAACGAGGCCGGCGAAGCGACGTAGGAAACAAAAACTTTTTAATTCCTTTTTATTTTTATTTTCGCTCGCGGCGTTCCTGCACATTGTTAAGCTTTTGAGCCGCATTACGACTGCGGCATCGCAGCGCAGCAGCGACTACGCTGGCCCCCTCCACCCCACCCGGTTCTACGGCACTCTGTCCAACTACGGCATACCGCTGCACCCCACCCATCTGTCCTAGGTTTCCACTATTGCAACCACTCTCTTTAAACCTGCGACTGCTCGCCAACATCTGTGGCCGTAGTTGGCGCGACGAGAACTGGCACTGGTGTGCAGAACTTACTGGTAGAACACTGCTCGATGGAACTTGGACCATGCATAGAAACACCTAGAAAATTACAAGGTTTTTATAAATGAATGATACGATTCCATAGGTTTCCTGTAGCTATATTGTTTGACACAGGGCTTAGCAAATACATACACTGCTGGCCATTAAAATTGCTACACCACGAAGATTACGTGCTACAGGCGCGACATTTAACCGACAGGAAGAAGATGCTGTGATGTGCAAATGATTAGCTTTTCAGAGCATTGACACAAAGTTGGCGCCGGTGGCGACACCTAGAACGTGCTTGCTGACATGATGAAAGTTTCCAACCGATTTCTCATACACAAACACCAGTTGACCGGCGTTGCCTGGTGAAACGCTGTTGTGATGCCTGGTGAAAGGAGGAGAAATGCGTACCATCACGCTTCCGACTTTGATAAAGGTCGGATTGTAGACTATCGCTATTGTGGTTTATCGTATCTCGACATTGCTGCTCGCGTTGGTCGAGATCCAGTGACTCTAAGCAATGACGGTTATTCAGGAGGGTAATACGGAACCCCGTGCTGGATCCCAATGGCCTCGCATCACTAGGAGTCGAGATGACTGGCATCTTATCCGCTTGGCTGTAAAGGATCGTACAACCACGTCTACATCCCTGAGTCAACAGATTGGGACGTTTGCAAGACAACTACCATCTGCACGAACAGTTCGTCGACGTTTGCAGCAGCATGGACTATTAGCTCGGAGACCATGGCTCCGGTTACCCTTGACGCTGCATCACAGACAGGAGCGCCTGCGATGGTGTACTCGACGACGAACCTATGTGCACAAATAGCACAACGTCATAGTTTCGGATGAATCCATTTTCTGTTTACAGCATCATGATGGTCGCATCTGTGTTTGGCGACATCGCGGTGAACGCACATTGGAAGCGCGTATTCGTCATCGCCACACTGGCGTATCACCCGGCGTGAAGGAATGGGGTGCCATTGGTTACACGTCTCGGTCACCTCTTGTTCACATTGACGGCACTTTGAACAGTGGACGTTACATTTCAGATGAGTTACGACCCGTGACTCCACCCTTCATTCGATCCCTGCGGAACCCTACATTTAAGCAGGATAATGCACGACCGCATGTTGCAGGTCCTATACGGGCCTTTCTGAAAACAGAAAATGTTCGAAAACTGCCCTGGCCAGCGTTTTCTCAGGATCTCTCACCAATTGAAAACCTCTGGTCAATGGTGACCGAGCAACTGGCTTGTCACAGTACGACAGTCACTGCTCTTGATGAACTGTGGTATTGTGTTGAAGCTGCATGGGCAGCTGTACCTGTACACGCCATCCAAGCTCTGTTTCACGCAATGCCCAGGCGCATGAACGGCGTTCATACGGCCAGAGGTGGTTGTTCTCGGTACTAATTTCTCAGAATCTATGCACCCAAATTTCGTGAAAATGTAATTACATGTCAGTTCCAGTATAATATTTTTGTTCAATGAATACCCGTTTATCATCTTCATTTCTTCTTTGTGTAGCAATTTTAATGGCCATTAGTGTAGAAAAAATCAAAACTTTTTTTGACGTATTGCAATTCCCCCACATGTGAATCCCTGCGGATATTGCAGGTATTAAGTCGATAATCAAGTTCATCTCACGTTCAGTACAACATGTCCGTGTCAGTACGTTCATGAGAGCGTGCAGTTCTGGTAAGATTGTTTGTCGAGGATGGATAAACACGAAGCTTTCACATAAATCCTTCCAAAACAGTGACATGGTATTAGGTCGGGAGAGTGTAGAGGTCACGATATCAATAACTCATCATCAACTCCAGCATGTTTGATTCATCGGTTTCTCATTTTCCTGTTTAAGAATTCGCGGAAATCATGTTGTAAGTGGGATGGAGCTTCATCCTGTAGGCAAATAATGTCCACACTGTCGGCCACCAGTTGTGGCATGAGTCAATTTTCCAGTATGCCCCTCTATGTCTGTCCTCTATATTTGTCCTACAATGGTCTTTTAGTGGAAGAAAAAGAAAATATAAAGTTTAAACCACGAGATTCCAAAGAACACACTAACAATTCATGGATCTTCAATGTGCTGCACGATAGCGTAACGCAGTGTTTACGACCATTGTGCAATTCACAAAGATTTTTGCTTTATCACTAAAGAAGAGTTTCTCTCAGAAAATTTGGAATTCAAGTGATCAGACAGTGTATTCTAGTCAGGCTTTGTAGCATTTGCATGTGGTAAGACAAATTCATACACATTCATTGGATTTGTCGACCTAGAAAAAGCAATCGGCCATGTAAAAGGGTGCTAGATATTAGAAATTCTGAGAAAAGTAGGATTAAGCTATAGGGAAAGACGAGTGATGTACAACATGCACAAGAACCAAGATGGAATAATAAGAGTGGACGAAGTGCTTGGATTAAAAATGGTATAAGACAAGGATGTAGTCTTTCTCCCCTACTGTTCAATATGTACATTGAAAAAGCAATGATGGAAGTAAAAACAAGGTTCAGCAGTGGAATTGAAACTCAAGGAGAAATGGAATGGACAGTCTAATGAGTACAGAATATGGATTGATAATAAAAGGAAGAAAGACGAAAGTATTGAGAAGTAGTGGAAATGAAAACAGCGAGAAACTTAATACCAGGATTGATGGTCACGAAGTAGCTGGAGGTAAGGAATTCTGCTACCTATGCAGCAAAATAACTAATGACGGACAGACTAAGAAGGATATCAAAAGCGGACCAGCACTGAAAAACAGGTATTCCTGGCAAACAGAAGTCTACTAGTACCAAAAACATGCCTTAATCTGAGGAATAAATTTAAGAGAATGCACGTTTGGATGTTAGCACTGCATGGAAGTGAAACATGGACTCGGGGAAAACAGGAACAGAAGAGAATATAAGCATTTGAGGGTTGGTGCTACAGACGAATGTTGAATATTAGGTGGACGGATAAGATAAGGAATGAAGAGGTTCTCGGAGGGGTGGGAGAGAATTGGAATAAGTTGGTAACACTGACAAGAAGAAGGGGCAGGGTGATTTGACATCTGTCAAGACTGACTTTCATGGTGCTAAAGGAAGCTAAAGATGGAAAAGACTGTAGAGGCCGACAGAGATAGGAATACATCCAGCAGATATTCCAGGACGTAGGTTTCGAGTACTCAAGCATTACTCTAAGATGAAGAGGTTGGCACAGGAGAGAAATTCGTGGCGGGACGCGTCAAACAAGTCAGAAGACTGACTAAAAAAAAAAAAGTCCAGCCCTCTGCTTTTCGTGTTCATCGACTTCTGTGGGCTAAATGCGAAAGTTGCCCGCCCGCGGTCAACTGCTCGTTCACCCACTGCAGGCCGTCCCACTGATTTCCCCTTCCAGGGGCAACCTAAAGGTAGAAACCACACGTACTGTCGCCAATTGGAGTTGGCAGATGGTGGACCTTTGTTATACTTCATTCAAAAAGTGTATGCACTGTTAAGGCAGACTGATGTGAATACATTTCAAGCTTAACATACGTTTAGTCGGCCATTTTGACTAACCGTTCACTGCGACACTTTCGTGGCAAAAATCAAAAGTGTGGCTGCAACAGTACAAAACTTTCTGAGCTTGTTTATATGGATGTTGAGTTTTGTGGCGTATGTCATTTACCATAGCTACAGTGATTTTAAGAATTCGCTTCAGCCATTCGTTGTAATCTTGTATAGGACAGAAAGTACGCAGTGATACGAAGATTAATGATTCATTTAAGTACAACAACTATACTCAAGTCATCGCGATGTGTGTGTGTGTGTGTGTGTGTGTGTGTGTGTGTTATTGTGGTTGGGTGTTCCTTTCCTTCATCGTGCGACTGATAACTACCAGATCGTCACTGGTCCATGTGGACGTGCCCTAATACTTCTCCCCAATGCATCCTATACGTGATTCAAATGCTTTAAGTCGGGCGAAGTAGACAATCCAGAGCCTTCCCCGTATACCCCGTCGTTCCAAGTGCTGCTCCACCTGCGCTGTCCGATGTCGTTGCTCACTGACATCCACAGAAATGACGTTGTGGCCGAATGCACCGCTGACTAGGCGCACGTGGGGAAAGTGAACAGCGTTACAGTAACGCTGACCCGTGAGCGTACCGTACAACGATTTGCGACTGTAACAAGCACATATAGACTAGTCCAGCGAGAAGTGGCAGCGCGTTTTCTTCTCGAGTGAGAACGGATTCATTCTGCTTAGTGACTCCGGACGCACTTTCATATGGCGAGACTTGGTGTCACATATCTGATGAACATGAACGCATTGGTGGTCCATTCGTTGTGATGAAAGCAGCTAAATCTTGAATGGTTCAGATTGACCTCCAAATCTACGACAGTGTTACGCTTACTGGTTAGTTATTGTGACACTGTACTCCCCGTTGAGGAATGCATTCGGCACCGACATCACTTCTATGAATAACAATGCCCGACCGCATCTAACACTGCAAGTGGAGGAGCCCTTGGAAAGTAAGAATATTTGGCGAATGGACTGGCTTCTCTGTTCCCTACAAATTAAATTCCATCACAAATGTGTGGGATGCATCGGGTGAAGAGGGGTAGGGGTGGGGTGGGGGGGGGGAGGGGACGTATTGCAGCACGGTCAAATGCAACAACGACCATCCAGCAATAGTCAACCTGGCTGGTGGTGGAACTGAATGCTCTGCCAGAAGAACCTTGCGGTAAGCATCGGTGATCGTTGCGGAGCACGCACAGCCGTCCGTGGTGATCATACACCCCATTAGGAGCCGTGTACCGCCTTTTGTATTGCCCAGCGAACCGCTATAAGTCGCGGTGACTTTAGTGTAACTATTGTCTATGAATGAAGGTGTCATTTCTGTTTGTCTCATTGAGTATTTCTTTCAGATTCCATTTGTGCTACACTGTAGTAGTTATTTCTATGTTTGGTCCTTGTTTCATCGAGCTGTGTTACGTAACAGTGACGCATTAGGCATAAGCGGCTTTCGTCCGTAAGTTCTACACACTGGTGTATAATCTCCAGCCGTGGTTTCTACTCCAGTATGTTTCCAATAATGGCGAATGAACCTTTCACAGTGGCAGCCACTCGTGCTCGTAAAGTGCATGAAAAACTATTGGGCTCTGAGCACTATGGGACTCAACTGCTGTGGTCATCAGTCCCCTAGAACTTACAACTGCTTAAACATAACTAACCTAAGGACATCACACACATGCATGCCAGAGGCAGGATTCGAACCTGCGACCGTAGCGGTCACACTGTTCCAGACTGAAGCGCCTAGAACCGCACGGCCACACAGGCCGGCTGAAAAACTATTAAACGTAAACGTCGCCCAAGATTCAAAGTTGAAATTTAATTGGCAATACGTTACCATCATACGATTTTAGCGTGGACTAAACAGAGCTCAAACGTCTATTTAGCTGTTCTTCTTACGAATAGCAATGAAACTCATTCTAAAATCTGATTATGGGTCACTAAAATGTGAAAAGTGCCGATGGTTCTATTTCTGCATCTACATCTACATCTACGGATTACTCTGTTATTCACAGTTAAGTGATTGGCGGAGTGTTCAATGAACCAGCTTCAAACTGTCTCTCTACCGTTCCACTCTCGAACGACACGCAAGAAACAAAGAGCATTTAAATCTTTCTGCACGAGCCCTGATTTCTCTTATTTTATCGTGATCATCGTTTCTACCTATGTAGGTGGGTGGCAACAGAGTGTTTCCGTAATTGGAGGAGGAAACTGGTGATTGAAATTTCATGAGAAGATCCCGTCGCAACGAAAAACGTCTTTTTTTTTAATGATTGCCACTCCGATTCACGTATAATGTCTGTAACACTATCTCCCCTATTTCGCGATAATACAAAACGAGCTACCCTTCTTTGTGCTTTATCGATGTCATCGGTTACTCCCACCTGATGCGGAACCCACACCGCACACCAGTACTCCAGAATAGGGCGGACAAGCGTCGTGTAAGCAGTCTCTTTAGTAGCCCTGATGAACCTTCTAAGTGTTCACCCAATGAATCGCAGTCTTTGGTTTGCTCTACCCACAATAATATCAATGCGATCGTTCCAATTTTGGTTATTTGTAATTGTAATCCCTAAGTATTTAGTTGAATTTGCAGCCTTCAGATTTGTGTGACTTATCGCGTAATCGAAATTTAGCTGATTTATTTTAGTACTCATGTGAATAACTTCACACTTTTCTTTATTCAGGGTCAACTGCCACATTCCACACCATACAAATATCTAAATCATTTTGCAATTAGTTTTGGTCATCTGATGACTTTAAAAGACAGTAAATGACAGCATCATCTGCAAACAATCTAAGACAGCCACTCAGATTGCCTCCTATGTTGTTAATATAGATCAGGAACAATAGAAGGCCTATAACACTTCTTTGGCGAATGCCGGATATTATTTCTGTTTTACACGATGACTTTCTGTCTATTACTATGAACTGTGACCTTTCTGACAGGAAACCATGAATCCAGTCGCACAACTGAGGCGATACTCTGTAGGCACGCAGTTTGGTTAGAAGATGCTTGTGAGGAACGGTGTCAAAAGCCTTCTGGAAATCTAAAAATGTGGAATCAATCTGACATCCCCATGTCGATATCACTTATTACTTTATGAGTATAAAGAGTTAGTTGTGTTTCACAAGAACGATATTGTCTGAAACCTTGCAGACTATGTGTTAATAAATCGTTTTCTTCAAAGTACTTCATAATGTTCGAATACAGTATATGTTCCAAAACCCTATTGCAAATCGACGTTAGTAATATAGGCCTGTAATTCAGCGGATTACTCATACTTCCGTTTTTGGGTTATTGGTGTGACTTGCGCAATGTTCCAGTCTTTGGGTGCGGATCTTTCTGTGAGCGAGTGCTAATTGCTAAATACGGAGCTATTTTATCAGCATACTCTGGGAGGAACCTGACTGGTATACAATCTGCACCGGAGGCCTTGCCTTTATTAAGTGATTTAAGCTGCTTTGTTACACCGAGGATATCTACTTCTATGTTTCTCATCTTGGCAGTTGTTCTTGATTGGAGTTCAGGAATATTTATTTCGTCTTCTTTGGTGAAGGAGTTTCGGAAAACTGTGTTTAATAACTCTACTTTAGTGTCACTCTCATCAGTGACTTCACTGTTGTTATCGCGCAGTTAAGGTATTGGTTGCGTCTTGCCACTGGTGTGCTTTATGTATGACCTAAATCTCTTTGGGTTTTCTGCCAGATTTCGAGACAGAATTTCGTTGTGGAACTTATTTAAAACATCTCGCATTGAAGTACGGGCTATATTTCGATTGTGTAAAACTTTGCCAATCTTGGGGATTTTTCGTTTTTTTTAAAGTTTGGCGGGCTTATTTCGTTGCTTCTGCAACTGCGACCTGACCCGTTTTGTGTACCATGGGGGATCAGTACCATCACTTATTAATTTATGTGGTATATATCTCTCAATTTTTGTCGATACTATCTGTTTCAAAACATTCCACAAGTTTTATACACTTACATGATCATAACGGAAGGAGTGAATACTGTCCCATATAAAGGCGTTAAGAGCATTTTTATCAGCTTTTTTTAAAATACATAGATAAATAAATTGTGCGACCCGATGCTCATACACAATACAAAATAACGTCTAGTTTATATTACGGGTCTATGCGTAAAGCACCATTTATGCTAAGCTTGCCGCAAGATTCAGAGTTAATATCAAGAAAAAGCCTTGCACAAATTTTGACTGGTAACATATCTGTTACGAATCCTTTCGCGTTTATTAATCTCTCTTTTGACACTATTTCTGATTCATACTACAAGTAAGGAAACAAGCGGAAAATTTAAAAGAAAGCCCAATTCCCACCTCTCGGTAATAGTACACCACGTAAGATAAATCGACGAACCACAGATGATTGATTCGGACGTTTTTATTGTTGACAATCCTATAACTGTACCGACAAAATTTTAACACTGAGAGAGACGAAGAGAAACCAGACTAGTTGTCTGATAAGTAGATAGTGGAACTCAGGTGGTCTGCCATCAAGGTTGATATATTGGGAGTAGCGTCTGTCAGAAAAGGCAAGCCAATCAAAACTTGAAAATTGTAGTACTTGTTTGAGCGTAGAGTGTTACCAGAAAGTCGATATGCGTGATTGGAGAGCCTGCCTACCAGTTGATTTGTTGGACAGTGAGATATAGGATGCAGCATGTTGTTCACTAAGACGAAGTATTATACGCATTTAGGAAAGTGATGGAGCTAAGGTAATAACAGTCAAAACAGATAATTCTGACGCTGAACAGGGTAAGATGTAGGGCACGTTAGTGGTTACGTTAGATATTCCAGAAGAGTAAGATGGCTGCAGACAAAGTATAGGGTATGATAGAGCACAGGATGCCACTAAGACTGCTTTGCCTGAGAGGGTGAAACATTTGAGCGGAACGGAAAGGCCACAATTGAGAAACTATTGCTAGAGATTCAAGACTTGTTGCCTGCAACATCTGTGATGAAAGACAGGATTCCGACAGGTAACGAAGCACCACTGTAGCATAAACTACAGAATATTACAGTCGCCGGCCGGAGTGGCCGAGCGGTTCTAGGCGCTACAGTTTAGAACCGAGCGACCGCTACCGTCACAGGTTCGAATCGTGCCTCGGGCATGGATGTGTGTGATGTCCTTGGGTTAGTTAGGTTTAAGTAGTTCTAAGTTCTAGGGGACTGATGACCTCAGATGTTAAGTCCCATACTGCTCAGTGCCATTTGAACCAATATTAGTCTCTGTAGCCGATTTCGGAAGAGTTTATCAATCAGCAGCTAGCCGATAGTATAACAGAAGAGAGTAGTAGCTCTTGACGGGCAAGAATTGTAATACTGACGAAGAAGTCAACAAACGTTTCGAGGATATTTCGGTTCTGCTGCCGGAGTCATTGGGTGTGGCCATTCCACAGTGGAAGACTGTTGCAGAACAAGTAGGAGAATGCCTATGACGTTAAGGCCATCTCTCATTCTCAGGCTGCTGACGGTTGTTTGGGGTGACATCAGCATTGCAAGACGCCTGCACAGGCATCTCTTCAACGGGTCTGAAGTCAACCCTCTGTAAGCCGACGCCAGCCAGGGTCGCGGAAGTGCTGCGTGTCTGCCTCACTTGGCTAATTCCGTGACGTGTATTTGATGTTAAATAAAACATTTTCCTCGACTGGTAGTGCGTCCCTGGGCCTACTGGTTCTCACTCCGCCACTCATCCAATCAAATGCCGTACGCACTCTACCCAATGTTTAATTTCTACATTTAGTGCTGTGAAATGAACTGTAAGTAACATCGTCAGTTATCTGTATTTTAAAACGCACTAATGTTTCTTACTTAAGTCGTCGCAAGAACGTCAAAATAACAGATATCTTTGTAAATGACGATGGGATAGCTCGATAGGGGAAAGAGCTGAGGATCTGATAGAGGGAAGATATGAGGATATATACGCCACTGTGCGTAGAGTCTGCAAGACAAGTTCCTCCTCCTCGTGGCAGTGTACCGTAGGTAGTTGGTAGTGGCAGGAAAATGGGCGGATCATTTCCGTTCCCCAGAACTGTGATCTGACATAATCGCAAGACCTATAACGCTGACTTTTACGTGTTGTGGAGTTTTGGAACAGGTGTTGCCTTCGTGCATTATGACCTTTCTGGAGACCGAAAATCTCTGTAGGAATCAAAATGGATTCCTCAGACAACGATCAGGACAAATCCAGCTTGCTCTCTTCTTCCAAGAGATCCAGGTAGATGCCGTGTTCTGCCGTTTACTGCTGGAAGGTGTTCGATACAGTTCTGCTCTGATGGCTACTGAAAAATATATCAGAGTACGGAAAATAAGACCAATTGTAACAATGGGTTGAAGGGTTAGTAAGGAAGAGGATAGACTATCTCTTTCTTAAAGGACAGAGAGATCGTCGGATGTAATAATAATTTGGGGTGTATCGCAAGAGGACTGTTATTTTACGTCTAACTTGCCGTCTAAATGACTTAGTAGATGTCATGGGAAGCTTCTGGCCGATGATATAGTTTTATATGGAGAAACCGCATCAATTGATAACTAGCGAAATCCGAGAGGGCCTGCATAAAATGTACACATGATGCTGAGATTGGTTCAAATGGCTCTGAGCACTATGGGGCTCAACTTCTAAGGTCATCAGTCCCCTAGAACTTAGAACTACTTACACCTAACTAACCTAAGGACAGCACACACATCCTTGCACAAGGCAGGATTCGAACCTGCGATCGTAGCGGTCACGCGATTCCAGACTGTAGCGTCTAGAACCGCTCGGCCACCCTGGCCGGCCGCTGAGATTGGTATCTAACGCTCAACGTGAATTTACCGTATTGTGCAAGAAAAAGAAGAAATACTCACTAATAAATATTTACAGCATATCAGAACAATCAGTGGAAGAAGTCACTGAGCCGTGGCGAGGTTGTTGGCGTCGCCTTTCGAGCTCCTGTTCTCTCACCCCCCCTTCCCCCCCCCCTCCACACACCTCTCCTCTTTGGAACCGGCATGTTTCATCTTCAATTCGTGAACTTCGGTTAAGTTTTGGGTTTTGAAATCTTAACTGCTATTTTCTGATTGATACCTATAGGTCTGCTGCGAACATTAATTTCTTAGCTGATCTATTTCATCACCAGTTTGTTCCTTGAAATGGGGCTGTTGTTTGCTTTTTCTGAGTCGATACCGACCTTGGTTGTTCAACAGGATATCTTAAACTGTGTGAGCCGATGGCGTTTCCTAAGTCACAGCGATAACATGTTTCTTCTCTGCTGTGTCCGGACCCTCCGTCGTCAAGCACTACGTAGACGGTTGGTTTCTAGCGTTCCTCCGTGCCAAACGTCTTCAAGAACGAGATAAGTAACTTTCTCTTGCAATACGATCAGATGACGGTTTCGGGATACCTTCAGGGATTGCAGACGTGATCACTTTGTTAATTATATTGGCCTGGGAGATGCCTGGTTCTCAAAAATTTGCAATTACTGAGGCTGTGTAATTAAGTTCTACATCTACATCTACATCTACATCCATACTCCGCACGCCACCTGACGGTGGGTGGCGGAGGGTACCCTGAGTACCTGTATCGAGGCAGCCTAGTTTTCTTTCGGGCATTCCGCCTTCTTTGTAGAGACGATATTTTGTAGTACCGCGGGTATACCGTTTGGCTAGTGATTAGCCTTGCTGTGTTTATGTTTCTTTTGCCAATCTGTATCCAACGAAAAGGGCGCTGAAAGGCCCGTCCTTTCATTGTAACATTTCTCGGCCTCCCTATTTAGTGTGTACTTGTGCTCGTTGTATATAAACCTTCTGGTGTAACCTCTGCTGAGAAGAAAACTCAAATTCTTGGTTACTGAACTGAAGCAGTTGTTCATGAAGGCTTACTTGCTTTCCAATTGGTAGTCTTACTTAACTGTTTTCTGTTTGCTGATTTCACTTCATAAATATTTTATTATAGAAGGCCTGCCTGTTTTATATTTGGCCATTTTACTTAACTGAAGCTGTTACTTATGTTATTGAAGGCCTACCAGTTTTAAATTTGGCAGTTCTACTTAACGAAGGTGTTACATTGAAGGCCTGCCGGTTTTCTGTTTCATAATTTTTCTTAACTGAAGCTGTTAATATCAAATCACTGCCTGTTTTCTATTTCGTAATTTTATTTAACTGAAGCGGTTATTATTGAAGGTTTGCCTGTTCCCTTTTAATTAAATTAAGAACTATTTCCTAATGTTGTTTAGCTAAATCTTTTATAAATCAAGGCCTACCTGCTTCTATTGCCCTATTATTGAAATATCTTACTCAATCTGTGTTGTAATTTACTGAAGCTGTGGTTCCCAAAGGCCTACCTTGTATCAGAGGTATTTATGTCAGTAAGGTAGGAACAGGAAATGAGAGGTGATGGTACATGGACCGTAGCCTTTCGCCTTGTATACCTTTGCCCATAGTTTTTGGTTTCAGTCACTTTCAGTTAACAACTTACAGTATGTGTACTGGAAGGTTTAATGTGGAATGATCACATAATGATGATCGTAGGTGTGGCAGATGCTACATTTTTGTTCATAGGAAATATCCTGTAGTTCAGCATCAATGGAAGTAGTTTGCAGAGTCCTTGTTCGATCAGTAGTTTAATATTGCTCATCAGTAAGGATTTCCGAAACGTTAGGATTCCTAGGGGAAATCGAGAAAATTCAGATAAGAGCAGCTCGTTTTGTTACAGGTCGAATCATTAAAGGCGAAAGCGTCATGGCGATGCTGACTCAACTTCAGTAACAGACGCTACAAGAGATGCATTGAGCTTTACGGCGTGGGTCACAGTTAGAATCCCGAGAAGGAACATTGCTAGAAGCGTCTAATAATATGTTGCTTCCTTTTACGTATACCTCGCGGAAAGACCATGGAGATGAAATTAGAGAGATTCGGGCCCACACTAAAGCTTATCAATGATTATTCGTCTCGTCAATCATTCGTGATTGGAAAAGAAAAGGGAGAAGGTATAGAGTTACACAAAGTAGCTTCGCCACAAAGCGTAAATAAGATGTAGATGTAGAGGTTTTATTTAAGGTAATCACTGTACAGCCATCCTATTTAATTAGTTTTAAAATACGTACACAACTGAATATTTTAGATATTTTCGTAAGTCTGCGTTTGTACATTTTATAAATACTCTTACACTACAGACTGGTAAATGAGAAAACAGTATAGCAAAATAAAAGAAACCGCCATGGAACACTGATGTGCTTAACGAATTTCATTTGGAAAGTCCTGTTACGATGGATGTTATAATCGCATTCACTGATGTGGCGTATAAGAAGTGGCTAGTATGGCTATAACAAAACCCAATAAATGAACTGTTGTATTCATTTTGCGGAGACGAGGAATAACCACAGACATTCTCTGTGGCGTACGAAGTGGTATTCATTAGGATTTTAAGTAATTGTAATAACTAACGCGCACGCTAGAACTACAGGCAACATTTCAGTCTTTTTCCAACATCCATTTCGTTAGCAGACTAGGCACTTCACTATAAGAGATTTACTGTTAACGTATACCGCTGCAATGGTCCGGTTACGATGTATGAACATAATGTAATGCACTTCGCCATGCGCTAGTCATATACCGTAAGTTAGTTCTAAATAATGGTATCCGTTATAATACTCAGTTGATGCAACAAACTGAGCCCCTTTGTTACAACTTCACTCCCCAACGTTGGATGCATAGGCTGATCAATTGGTAAAGAGTACTACCTGTGTATGATTCACTGCACAACATCGGTTTCATTCATTTCCTTCCTCATATTGGTGAAGAAATAAAATCTATTAAAAATGAAAGATCTGAGCAGAAAAATAATAGATTGTGAACATTATAGCGCCAAAACAGTTGTAGGAGATGTCGGGAACGCCTAAGATACTATTTAGTCTCCTTTTATTTCGTGTGTAAATTCATAACAACAGTAAATACCGCTGTACTGAGGTGCGATCTGTCAGTGCTGAGTAGTAAATTTCCTGCTCTTCTATATCACACACCTGAACAGCTGAATGCGAAAGGTGTATCCGCAAGTGCCAGAGACAGCTTTGCTTATACAAACGCCCTCCGGTGAAAACACTGTCGCTGTCTTCTTCATTATTATTAGTTTGTATGTAACAACTGAGCGTAATAAGACTCACAAGGTGCGCTTCGGACTTTAACCGGACTTAGAGGTAAACATGTTCTACATTGGAGTATTTTCTGTTATTTGTCTTGCGGCATCTCAAGCACGTAATTGAAATTTCTTGTTTCAAGTTAAATTGAAATAAAAGTATTACCTTTCGCGGGCAAGAGCACTTGCCCGCGAAAGGCAAAGGTCCCAAGTTCGAGTCTCGGTCGGGCACACAGTTTTAATCTGCCAGGAAGTTTCATATCAGCGCACACTCCACTGCACAGTGAAAATCTCATTCTGGAAACATCCCCTAGGATGTGGCTAAGCCATGTCTCCGCAATATCCTTTCTTTCAGAAGTGCTAGTTCTGCATGGTTCGCAGAAGAGCTTCTGTAAAGTTTGGAAGGTAGGAGGCGGATACTGGCAGAAGTAAAGCTGTGAGTACCGGTCGTGAGTCGTGCTTCGGTAGCTCAGTTGGTAGAGCACTTGCCCTCGAAAGGCAAAGGTCCCGAGTTCGAGTCTCGGTCGGGCACACAGTTTTAATCTGCCAGGAAGTTTCATATCAGCGCACACTCCGCTGCAGAGTGAAAATCTCATTCTGGAAATAAAAGTATGTCAGAAGTATGGAGAGTTCTGTAAGAAGATTACTGAATATATGCTTGAAGTTAAGGTGCCTCTCCAGAATTAATTTACGATCTACGAAGAAATGTTATCACTGAGTGACTGATACGCTATAAAATGGGGCTGAATATAAATCGGTCGCGTGGAAGAATGTGCAATTTCTACACGGTCGTAATAATCTTACTCTGGTCGTAACTGGACAATTTAACTTGCAAATCGCATTCACTCCGCTTCAAGAACTCCGAATTTATATGTGACAGTTAACCGTTGCACTCAGGTTAGACCGTGATATATCTGCTCGGCATTAAAGCTATTTCTGTGTGTCGTACCAAAGAATTTGAGGAGACGCAGCAGTTTTCTGAGATCAACGAAAAAGGTAATTGAACTTCAATAAGTAAGTTAAAGCTGAGTGTGTCGTGTGAGTGATCAAGAGTTAAAGCTGTATCGATGGACTATGCAGTTAAATAACTCTTTCGTGCAGAATTAAAGATCGATGATTTCATCTTCACATTAGTTTAGAATTTTGCCTTTGGACATTCAGTGCAATTATTCTTCATTCATGAGACTGACTGCTGTCGCGGTCTATCTACTTCGAACTTTAAAATTTTTTTTCAGGATTAAATTGCGTGGTCTGTGTGAGTGTGTGCTGTGTAGTCCGAATTCATTAGATTAGACCACTTGCTATGCAAATCATTTGGCCTTATGCATCATATGCTCTGGGTTACAGATATATTTTAAACAAATATAAATCTATACGAAATTCGTTAAAGAGAGATAACGTAATCCATTGCTTCACACATGTGTCTAGGCGATAAACGCTTCCGTATCGGAAAAGATTCATTATGAAACCCCGTTAAACGACTGGGATGCACTCACGATTCGATAACCAGGCGGTGGGGTGAAGTGAGGGCAATGTTACGACACACACTCCTTTTAGGATAATCAGTCCGAGTTTTCTGAAAACATTACGATCCCAGGACTTCACCATTCTGGAAATCATTTGATTATCGAGACAAAGTGTTATTAGGACAAAGAATGTTTGGTTAACTTACTGCATATTTTTCTGTTAAATTCCGCAAGTAAGGCCTACGCAAACAGATATTCAACCATAGAAATACTGCTATAATGAAACTTGACTGACCATGTTTGCTTGGCCAGAAATTTTAGATAAACAGTGCTTTACTAAAACAACATGAACTCTCACAAGGGTCAATTTTAAATCAGCAAGTGTAAGAAATGTGAGTTTGTCATGTAGAATTAAGAGACTACGTTGGGTGGGAGGAAGACGACCTGGATGTACTCTTCAAATACCCTCGGTACAAATCATAAATTAGAGACACAAGATGGTGGCATACGTTTTGCAACCAGTTCGACCGATCACTTTGACCATATACAGGGTTGCAACACTTGCCTGGAGTGATGCGTCCGCAGAGAGACATTTTGCGGAGTTTGCGACACTCGCTGGGATGCCAACGAACGTGAAAGCAAGAAACCTGGTTGTGGTAAGCTGCTGTAACTTAGCCCAACGTCTAGGTCAGGTTACATTATGACACTTTGGACGCTAAAGGCTCTCAAACGACAAAAACTGGGTGAAGTGTCCTGGTCCAAGCAGAAATATTCACTCACACCATCTCCGCACAAGTGTCTGAAAATCTTTCAGAAACTCCAAAACTACACACCTATCGACAAAAGGACAGCAATAAACCGAAGATAAACCTAAGATTATTACCTACTGTTACGTTTAAATACCAATACGTCTGCCTGAAGATCTATCCATAGCCGAAGTGGAAAAGAGCGTCATAGGATCACAGTTGCGTAGGTCAACCTTCATCGTAGTAAAATGCATATTTCTGAAATTGGAAAACGATATGAAGTAACAAGTCATATGAAATTTGGTATCTAGAGAACATCGAATGTTAACATGCTCTCCTGTCTGTGCTGTACCGTCAAGGGTAACCGCAGCCATGGTCTTCAAGCTGATAATCCAGGCTGCTGCAAACGTCGTCGAACTTTTCGTACAGATGGCTGTTGCCTTGCAAACGTCCGCATCTGTTGACTCAGGGACCGAGACGTGGCTGCACGAGCCGTTACAGCCATGCGGATAAGACGACTGTCATCTCGACTGTTGGTGCTACGAGACCGTTGGGATACAGCACGGCGTTCCGTATGACCCTCCTGAACTCACCGATTCCATATTCCGCTAACAGTCATTGTATCTCGACCAACGCGAGCAACAAAGTCGCGATACGATAAACCGCAATCGCAATGGGCTACAATCCAACCTTTATCAAAGTCGGAAACGTGATGGCACGCATGTCCCCTCCTTACACGAGGCATCACAACAACGTTTCACCAGGCAACGCCGGTCATCTGCTGTTTGTGTATGAGAAATCGGTTGGAAACTTCCATCAAGTCAGTAAGCACGTTGTAGGTGTCGCCACCGGTGCTAACCTTGTGTGACTGCTCTGAATGCTAGTGATTTCCATATCACAGCATCATCTTCCTGTGGGTTAAATTTCGGGTCTGTAGTACGTTATCTTCGTGGTGTAGCAATTTTAATGGCCAGTAGTGTACGTATAAAGTTAAAGGAATTTTAAAATCTTACTAAATTTAAATTGATTAATAATACAATAACTATTGCGATACAGTCTCTGTAGAGTGCTCCAACAGGTTAACGGTCTCACTAAAAAGTGATATAAGTGAAACCACGCCGCAGAAACATTTTTAAATCGATGTATTGCACAAGTGAATAATGTGATGACCTTACAAACTTTCTGGGGTTTGAGTAAGGATCAATGTATTAACTTGAGATAGGGAACCGTAGGCCGGAAAGGAATGAGTCTAAAGTTGTACACGGAAACCATTTTGAAACCTCTGACAGTTGACTTCTTTTGCAAATTCTTTGCTTTCCGGGTTTTGGGAGGAGATAGAATGGACAAAAAAAAAGGTGAAAATGTCCAGTACACATGGCCACTAAAGTGTACAGATCAAGGGCTACGAACACTTTTTTCTCTTCGTTACTGTAAAGACACCGCTCCTACTGAACATAGCTCTTAAGCTATGCATTTTAGTGCCCATATTCCCCAGGAAATATTTTCTTATTTTGGTCCGTACCACCTACTCGATAAATACGAATAGCCAAGAGTTTGCTGTAGAAGAGGTATGGTATGAAAGGTACCAGGAAGATTTTCGCTTACAATTTTCCATTCGGTCGTTTCTGAACCTGTCCCGTATTTAAGATTGATTCATTTATTCTTGTCTATATCCCCCACACTTGTGTAAGATCATTACAGAAACTTTCTATAGATGAGCGTCGTCGTCGGTGCGATTGTTCAGCTCTTTGTCCTACTGATTAACAATACATGTCTGTTTTTGCATTTCCATTACATTTGGCGATTCAGTTTTGTGCGCAGTACTTTAACCAATTGATCTAGTGTTATTCGTAGTGTAGGTGAATCAAATATGACATAAAGTTGCTAATTTTGGTAAACTGCGAATTTTACAATGGCTTTCCGATTATATATGTATTCGCAGAAGCAGCGAACAGTGGCATTATATGCATACACAGCCTAATCTGGTTGGAGGGAACTACTTCGTTCCATTTTTTTCCATACTACCAAAGGGTTTAGTGATACTGGAACATTTACACAAAGAAAACGTATGCTATATCAAAATGCTACCGTATGTCTAGTAGAGGCAGCAATATATTCAACCATACTTCATTCAATCACTCCTGAGGGCAAGAGACACATTAAACCTTAGGATACGTTGCTCTTCAATGTCTGGGTGAAATGCCATTCGGCCAGACGGAATAAGATGAGAAGGGATCAAATTTTAATCGTGTACGTACTCCGTAAGTATGCAATAAAATTATATCTCTGAATTTACCGCTTCAGGAACACTTAATCTTTCGATAAAAAATAAAATAAAATAAAACAAAACAAAATAAAAAATTACGATCCCATTAGAAAAATGTTTAATGACGAGTTGATGTAGCCTTATGACAATAAAGTGTTCACTATTATGTGAACCTGTATAGCAAATGATGTAAGTGCAATCATCTATAGCACAATTCTAAGGCGAAATAAGGTATTTTGAAAAGAGGTTATAAAGCTGAACACCGTGTTTATTCATGCAAAGGCAAGCCTTACTCTACCTCTTGTAATGAAGTACAAGCGAATGTTCCAGTTTACTGATAATCACACAGTCATTAATTGAATCACTCCGTGGAGATCGCTGAAACATCTCTGAAAGAACAGAGAGTTTAACACGAACACAGCTTGTTTGCTGCACGGTTAATGTAACATCTGTTAGTACCTCCTTAAGACGTGGAAGACAAACAGTTTACCTAAGCTCTTCTTCAACCATGGCGATAAATGGAACCCAAATATTATCGTTTAATATCATGCCTCTGCAAGAAATTGCCCGTAAATTTTACGAAGAAGAGTTCCGAACTAGACGTTAATTAATTTACGGCTCGCGAAATGCGCCGGGAGCGGCTCAAATAATAAAGCTATGTAGAATATGTTTTTCTAACAACGGAGAAAGAGATGCTCCTTGTTACATTATTTAAGCATCGAGATACTTTAAATTTTTTTCTCTCGTTCCACTTCTTTTCCTACTGTTTTGATGCAACTCAGCGAAATTCAGTTGAGTGCTCACACGTTTCCGCTATCTTAATTTTTTATTTTAGATTTACTATTGAAATAATATCACTATACTTAACATAACATGCTGGATTTCCTTTGGTTATATAAGGTATGTGCGGTCGAAAAGGAGACAGTGCTAATGGGCAGAATTGTGGTGAAATTTATTGACAAATTGGCATTATTCACCCACCTTATATCTCATATGAACTTCTAAGCTATGGTCTTTTTCCGAGTGTGTCGATACCTTGTTCTCTGAAGTTCTGACGAGCCCGAGGATGACGTCACAGTGTGCTACGCATTTGCTCCATTACAATGGCAGGATGTAGGCTCTTTGTCCAAATTTCAGACTTGTGTGTTGCAATGGGCGAAACGATCTGGTTTCAAAAAGTGGTTCATTAATTCTTTAGAATAGTGTAGATTAGGAATTGAGTAAAAAAACTTGCACTTCATTTTTGTTATTTGGGCTGTAAAATAGCTGCAGATCGGCGAAGAGAATAGGTAACGCTTAGGTAACTCCGGGGCCAAAGTAACAGGGGTCAACAGTAACAATTTTGAATTTCGCAGGTTATATGGGTATCTGAGTTTATTGTGTGCCACCTTGCGTGCTCTGTCTGTGTACCTAAGTAGAGAGACCTCAGTGGCGAGTCGCTATTTATAGTGATAGGAGTATGTTTTTGCCCATCAAAAGTTACATTTATGCCTCTTGGCTTTCTCCACCATCATTCATTGCCGTTCAGCAATTTTAGCAAAAAATTGTATGTAGGAGTGAATTATATATAATTATCTCTGAACATTTATAATAAAGAAAGAACCGTTCCAGGAAAGTCAGGGGCCTTCATGGTAATGTTTTGTAACGAACCCGAGGACGTTTGTAACACTGGCGCTTGAGACGTTTGTAACAAGTTACTGTCGTCGCCACTACAATAAAAAAAAAACGATTTGTCAACACTTTGCGGTTTTGTAGAGAATTTTGTGAATAAACTAATTCAAGTGCAAAGAGATATCTTATTCTATATTTCAAGGATACCAAGAAATTCAATTAGAACTACTAACAGACGTGAAACACCCCAATGGAAGCGGCTATTAAAAAAATTTTCAGCTCAGGGAAAAGCATTGGAAGCGTTACAAAATGAAGGATCAAGGACACATGTCCTTATATAGACTTGTCAAAAGATTTTGTCAAACGTTATATAGACAAAGCAAATTACACAAGAATGGTTACAGCCACTAAAAGAAAACTTGAATTTCAATAGCCTGATGAAAGTTCCTCTTTGGAAGAAGACGATTATTTACATGTCGTTTGTCTGGACAAATTTGCAAATGGTTTACCGAACGAGCAGTGGGTTCAGTGTGTAGAGTTTAAGTTTAAGACACACATTTGTTGCACCATAGGACCAAAGGAAAAGCTCTTTACGAGTATCTCAACTGAAAATTTGATTAGTAGGTGGATTTTCATTCATTTACAATCATTATGTGCAATGAAGAAATTTTTATTTAAAAAGATGAAGGTTTTAAAAGCTATAATGTTAATTACTATACATTTTTAATTATCGTATGTGCTAAAATTTAATTTACGCTGAAAAATATGTTTATTCTGGATATATTACTATGTACCCATATTTTAACGTAATTACAGTGTGATTATAAAAGATGATATAAGAATAGTTTGTTGTTGAATTCATTGTAGCATATCATTTCAATTATGGAGGAAGGATGTAGGTTGCAGTAGGTACTGGGAGATGAAGAAGCCTGCACCGGATAGAGTAGCATGGAGAGCTGCAACAAACCAGTCTCAGGACTGGAGACTACTACAACAACAACATACATGTTTACACTTTCCACTGACAATTATTGTTTATGCCATCTAACACTCGTGTTTTCATAAAAATTTTATGTCCGTATTGACCATATATTACTTTTAGACCTTAAGATATTATTTTACAATCGACGCGCATACCTGTTAACCAGTTACCACGAAGCGTGGGCAATTCTAAAACTGCACTTTGATCCGAATAGATTAATAAAGGTGCGTTAAAGTAAAATTTTATCTAAAATAATACTGCACCCCTAGACAAAAGATGTTGTTCTATGTTTCCAGATAAGCTCATGGTGCTATATTTTCGAATTAGTGACAGAGGGCAAAGTGTGGAAAGTGTTACGACTGACCTCGGTCTCCCCAACTGGCACAAGCAAGGAAAAAATTTCTCAGAAGGCGAGATTTGTTAACATCGAACATAAAATCAAATGTTAGGATGATTTTATTTTTTTCAGAAGCTATTTCTCTCGGTTGTAGCGTAGCACTGAAATTAAACTTGAACAATAAATAGACAAGATGAGATTAGGAATCTCTGAAATGTGACGCTACGGAAGATTAATGAACTGGTAGATGGAGTAGCTCACTAGAGTAAACAGCTGTAGAGGGAAACTTATAACACAGCTCGAGTAAGTGAAGGGATCAGTTGATAGGACACATCCAGTGGAATTAAGGAATTGTCAAATTGGTTATTGAGAGATACGTGTGTGGGATGAGCGAGTGGTGGTAGAGGAGGTGGCGCGGATTTGGGGGAGGGGGGAGGTTAAATTTAAGAGAAAAACCATGACACAAATACATAAAATAGGTTAAAATGTTAAGTAGCAGTAGAACCGTGAAGATGGAGGGGAATGGACCGAAGATTGCAACAACAATATTCTTCGCCTTCGAACATCAAGACAGTCCTTACAATATCTCTGTTTACTGATGGGACTGAAATGAATTGGATTTTTTTTTTCAGAGATCGTGATAACATGGGGCAGCTTAAGGACCTTTGTTATTCTGTCTTTCACGGTAGGACATATATCTCACGAAATATTACAAGATTGGCGTCACTTCTGGCTTTAGTCAGACATTATGTAACGCTGCAGAGGAATAATGACGCGGAATATGAATCTTTGCCAATCCTGAAATGACTCGCTGGTCACTAAATAAAAGTATAAAATCAACTAGCTGCACCTTGTATTTTTACTGGCCGTGAAGCAGTTATTTACAACGAAATGTTAATGCTACAACTCATTATCCAACCGTGTGTGCCATCACTAAATTTAACACTAGGAGATATTAAGGCGTAGCACTTCTTGGGGCCCATCAAACAGCGAGACAGCGAAAAAACTAAAAAAAGAAAAAGACACTAGATTCTGTAGCATGAGGGAAGCTGAAAGAATACCTGTCATTTAAAACTCAATTGTTTACGTAAGAAAAACTTTTTAAGCCGACAAAGCAGCGAATAACAAAATGTGCCAGAAAAGGGGGTGAATAATTCCATGACTGTTTCCGACATGTTTAGCGTGAAAGATATCTGTCTTGATATTTATGGAGAGCCAGAAAATTTACAATAATACATCTGTATAAACAACGTTTCAAGACTTGTTTTCTGCGCATAAATAGCTCTTTCTGGCTCTTGATGCACGCGATTAGCCAATGCAGAGCTGTTCGTACGAAAAACATGGCGTGTGCTGAGGAATACGTCCATCTCTCAACATTTGTCCGTAAACATTATTGATATTGGACGAGAAATTCACATTCAAAGGAAACTGCAAGCGTTTGAACTGGAAAGGCAAGTTTGTTGATATGATAGCAATTCGTGATGTCAATACTGTGTCCCTTTTAACCCCGCCAGTGATAATGGTGGGCTGCACGTTATACCTTTCAGCTTCGTGTTCGCGGAACCTAGTCCCACTGTACAATCCAGGTGCGTACATGTTGCGTATCAGTATGACCCATCTTCAGCTCTAAATTTTTGGACTGCACCATAACAGCACTAATGAGTTCAGAAGCCCTGCAAAGTATGTAGTAGCGTCGGCCGTTGGTAGGAGAGTAACGATTGACATGTATGTGGTCACCTCACGATATACTTGAACAATAATTTCTTTCCTGATGTTTCCCGCAGATTAATTCTTTCTGGTCTATTTTTCTCTTTCTCAAAACCACTAATCGTTGCTTAAGTATAGCAGAAAGCTCCGAAAAACCTCATTAATTAGGTTACCTTCGGAGCAGCTTCACCTTTCAAGATTTATTAAGCCTTCTACATCCGTAGCCATGAGGCCATCAACGGTGTCGAGGAGGTAGTGAACAAAGAGACCGACTCTTGGTTTGGTAAAGCAGGACTCTCATTTTAGTTGTGAGGCGCAATCTTTCCCCGTTTGCTCACTGCGGCGAAGACTTCAGGCACGCGATGATCTCGTCTGCTGCACTGGCTCTCTCGATGACCAATGTCGGAAGTCGGCTGCAAGGAAGACATCCACTACACCCATTTACATTCTGTTGCAGCGGATGTCTTGCAAGTTTTGATGGAATACCTCGATCACACGCTTGTGTGACATAGAGCATTCGTCACTCGCGGTAAATTTACACTGCGTTGCTCTCGCTTATATTGCAAGAGGATGTTCCTCGTTCGCAAGGTTCAGCGTCAGTTTGAACGTCGAGTGGACAGTCCCTCCTCCGCTGAGCACGGTCGCTGCTATTCCAGAGGTCGCAATTGAAAGTTCCACATTCCTGTCCTTGAAAACAGATTCATAAGGAGTGTCTTGCCAGCACGCCAAAGTGCCTCCAAGAAGTAAAGACAACCCTTTACTTTCATTACGAAAGTCGAAATTTTAATACAAATTTGCCTTTGCTCTGGTAATAGCTGGGGCTTAGTTTGGCCGACTGAAGCCCCCTCGGCTGCCTTGTATTTGAGCTTCTCGAGCAAATCCAAGGACATATGTCCCTCGCGTTGGCAGTTGGGCATGCCGAAATCAGACAGGTGTTTCTCACGATTGGGGAATCTTCGTCCTCAATAAGTTTCAGCGCTTTGTTGAAATGTATGTCGTTGCTGGCTTGTGCGGTTCCTTGGTATCGGTTTGTGATCTCTTCCGATAATGCGCTTTTATGCTTACTCCAAAGTGTCAAGGAAAGCGATGAGCTCGCTCAGTTTTGCCAATGACTGACACAATACCGCGTCATCCATCGTAGCATCCCAGTGGCCTGCATCTTCCAGAAGGACCACGCTTCAGTTGGTTCCTGGAATCCGTCGTTTTCCAGTCCACTGACTGAAGGCCTTAATAGTGATGGCGGCCCCGGCTACGGATCAGCAACAACGACACAAATAACAATGCACCTTCATGCGTTGTCAGTCTTCGACGATGGTGCGCTATACACAGTGCTTCCATTTTTTCAATGACATGTTCCATTTGTAATTTTTTGGCACTTCTGCGTACAGAGACGTTGGGACAAAGTCATCAGTCTGGCACAGAGGAGGGTTAGGGTGGTAGTGGGCGGTGTCACAATTCGATCGCGCAAATTGGCCTTTGTGAAGTGCATGTTCGTGTCGCTGGGAAGATGCACCGCAGGATACCACACTTTCGGTTGCCTCTTGCGAAGCGGGGAGCACAATATCCACCACGCTGATTCGTTGCTGTTCACATATTGATCCTGTGCACTTCGTCTCTTGTGTCAATATTAGCATAGTCCTACTGTTGCACAATAAATATCGTCCAGCCGCTAACTTTGTTTGTGTACTTGGAAATGTACTTAACGCCTGAAAAAGTTACAAAACTCCACTTTAATGTGAACATTAAAATTATGCATCGGTAGAATGTATATACACACTTGCTTGTTTGGGTTTCTTTTAACAGCGCCCAAGGAAACATTTTGGTGTGCTTTCTGTTCTCGAAGCACTGGAACGTAGCGTTCAGCGCTCCGCAAGGACCGTGGAGCCGGCTGCCAGTGACCGGGCCACACAACTGTTTGTAAACATTGCGGTCAGGCAGCTCTGCTACTATCACGTGATCCGTGTAATTCGGCTGCAGTTTGTGTATTAACCACAGCAGCAAATGCCACTCAGTCTAATACATCGTTGGATGACTAGGGAGGGGACCTAACGTAAAAGATCATCGGTTCCTTCGGATTAGGCGAGAATGGGGAAGGGAGTCTGCCGTGCCCTTTCAAAGGAACCATCCCAAAATTTGCTTGAAGCGATTTAGAGAAATCACGGAAAACCTAAATCAGAATGGCAGGACGCGGATTTCAACCGTCCTCCTTTCGAATGCGAGTCTAGTGTGCTAACTGCTGAGCCACCTCGCTCGTTCTAATAAATGAAGCACTACGCTTCAGTGGAAACATACCCTTTAATGAGGAGAGCACCCAGCCTTTCCACTTTAACCTTGAAAAGTCTCCCTACGTTATCAAGGCGGTCTGTCTCTTTCTGCTTGCCCATTAGTTCTTCTCTAGTATCGGTTCATACTGAGTTGCTGGTGAAAGTGATGAGTTGGTGGAGGTACGTCGGACCGTTTACAAATGACGGTGGGAGGATGAAAATATGACCTAGTCCCTCCGGACTCGCACTACAGTCCATCGAAATAGCATCTTGCACGTGGATGTAGTTCTCTTCATGCAGCTTTAGTGCTATCTAACTGAGACGCACGCTCTCCATCTTCACGTACATATCCACCGAAAATTGGGTCGGAAGTACCATTCGCCACATTGGCAATTTCAAGTCCTATTTGCAAAACATCTGGTGTAACAAAAAATTACAGCAACCAGCCGCTTTTTACAACGCTATTTATTTATTTAAACAGCGCCGTTACCGGTTTAGCACCGATAGGTTTATCGTCAGACGGCTAGCTGACGTTTTACATCTCGTGTTTTGTTTCCACATCTGACGAACCTTCCTTGTGGTGATGATGCCCTACAATCAAAACAAGATACGAGACTCTTTGTTAGTTGTAGTATATACAGGGTATTACAAAAAGGAACGGCCAAACTTTCAGGAAACATTCCTCACACACAAATAAAGAAAAGATGTTATAGGGACATGTGTCCGGAAACGCTTGATTTCCATGTTAGAGCTCATTTTAGTTTCGTCAGTATGTACTGTGCTTCCTCGATTCACCACCAGTTGGCCCCATTGAAGGAAGGTAATGTTGACTTCGGTGCTTGTGTTGACATGCGACTCGTTGCTCTACAGTACTAGCATCAAGCTCATTAGTACGTAGCATCGACAGATTAGTGTTCATCACGGACGTGGTTTTGCAGTCACTGCAATGTTTACAAATGCGGAATTGGCAGATGCCCATTTGATGTATCGATTAGCATGGGGCAATAGTCGTGGCGCGGTACGTTTCTATCGAGACAGATTTCCAGAACGAAGGTGCCCCGACAGGAAGACGTTCGAAGCAATTGATCGGCGTCTAAGCGAGCACGGAACATTCCAGCCTATGACTCGCGACTGGGGAAGACCTAGAAGGACGAGGCAATTCTTCCTGCAGTTGTTCCGTAACATGTACAGCGTGTGCAGGCACTATCAGCAGCTGATTGGCCTCCACGTGTACACTTCTGCGAATGGTTCATCCCACAATGTGTCAATCCTCATTTCAGTGCCAATGTTCTCCTTACCGATGAGGCTTCATTCCAACGTGATCAAATTGTAAATTTTCACAATCAACATGTATGGGCTGACGAGAATCCGCACGCAATTGTGCAATCGCGTCATCAACACAGATTATCTGTGAACGTTTGGGCAGGCATTGTTGGTGATGTCTTGATTGGGCCCCATGTTCTTCCCCCTACGCGCAATGGAGCACGTTATCATGATTTCATACGGTATACTCTACCTGTGCTGCTAGAACATGTGCCTTTACACGTACGACACAACATGTGGTTAATGGACGATGGAGCTCATGTCTAAACATTCATGGTGGTGTCTGTTTGTTCTATATCGTGTCTCCCTACCACTTTCGCGCAACGACGCTCTGAGCGTGTTTTTTAGGGAATTGACTAGTTTGAACCTGGGTCCTGTTGCTGGTAAGGAGACGCCAGACCACACATGACATGTAGAATTCAGAAGAGTTCTGTGAGACTAGCGATGATATAACCAAATACTAAATGATTTCAGCGTCAGCTCCACTGCACTCCCTGTAAAAGAATCTTAATACTAACTAAATATAGTGGAAAGGGTTCAAGGCTTTCCTATTTTTAGTTAGCTGGTAAAATAACGTCGAAAAAGCAGTTACGTTTACCATTGGAAATTTTATTCTAGTCACAAAACATCGTTTATAAATTGCACTATTGATAAAAGGAAATGTTTTAATACAGGATGCTAAAAACCAACTGCGTTCAACAAAAATGTGAACGAATATTCCCTGAATGGGTTTCCAAGTTCTACAATCGATCGAAGGATGACCTATGCCATATCACATCTATAATCTAGGTTTAATTTAAGTTTCACAAAAGAGAAAACTATCAAAATGGTCTATAGTGACCCTCAAATATCTTTAATTACTTATTTAACTTGTCGTAAATTACAGTGGCTGATGTGGCTTCTCAATAACTATATAAAAGAAAAATCATCGCGTTTCAGATCTTTTCTTCAAGTGGCAAATGTGAACACCATGAGTTTTAATTAACGATCGACACTAGTATTACGCATAAAAGGGGTGTAACAGATGAGTCTTCTGCAGTTCTGAGTGAAGCCTTATGCGTTCAAAAATGCGGCATCACGTGCGTTCATTACCTTGTCGGTGTATAGGCACCGTCAGGGCGACAGCGGCCGGCGCACCAGCCATCCAGCTCGCCGTCTCGGAACTAACTCTCCCCTAACTTCTCCTTACTACAATTTACCGAAGTTGGTTTAAAAAAACCATCTGGCTGCGTTTCCATCTGACCAATCAGGGTCTCAATGTTAACCTTAAGCTCCGCCTACAAAAATTCTGTCTATCCAATGAGAAACGTTATACTTTTCGTGGTGGGGCAATGTTTTTAAAGTTTGAAACATAACAGAGATGCTAAAAAGTCTCACGCTATAACCTGCAACTGGTGTGGTCCTTTTAGCGTTATCGTAAGATCTATACTGTTCTTCTGGAGGGCTCTATCTTTTAACATGGGCTGGGGGGTGGTCCTTGACGTACCTGAGACGCAAAAAGTCTCACGCTAAAACTTGCGAATGGTAGTGGCCCTTTTTGTGTTATCGTAAGAGCTATACTGTTTTTCTGGAGGGCTCTAGCTTTTAACATGGGCTGTGGGGTGGTCCTTGACGTACCTGAGACGCGAAAAAGTCTTACGCTAAAACTTGCGGGCGGTAGTGGCCCTTTTTGTGTTATCGTAAGATCTATACTGTTTTTCTGGAGGGCTCTAGCTTTTAACATGGGCTGGGGGTGGTCCTTTACATAACACAGACGCGAAAAAGCCTCACGCTAAAACGTGCGGGTTGTGTAGTCGTACAGGTAGGCTGGCGGCGTGGGTGTCCAGCCCCTCCCTTATCGTAGGGCCTTCTAGCTTAACACGGTTCTGCTCTTGGCTTCTGTTCTCGTTTCTCCCCTCGCAACTGCGTCTGCCTCACGGTGGGAAGGTACGACTTGCATTTAGGCATTCTGACTTTCATTTATGAGGGCAGTTGAAAGCTCTTGTCTACGCAACCCCGGTACCAAATGTAGAGACTCTTCGTTCTCGTTTTGTGGACGGCTGTGATACAATACGCCATTCACAATACGCCATTGTGGATGCATGTATCCGCTCTAATGGAGGAAATTTTGAACATTTCCTGTAACAAAGTGTTTGAAGTCACGCTCGCACGTTCTGTTGCTGCGTGTTTCCATTCCATGATTAATGTGCTTTGAAGAGAAGTAATAAAATGAGCTATGAGCTCTAACATGGAAAGTAAGCGTTTCCGGACACATGTCCACGTAACATATTTTCTTTCTTTGTGTGTGAGGAATGTTTCCTGAAAGTTTGGCCGTACCTTTTTGTAAGACCCTGTAGATATGCACATAATATAACACACCACTCACACACTTAGAAATTTAATCACATGGAGGTATGCATACAAAGGTGGCAATATTACAACCATAACAATGCCAAAGACGTCCACTCTCAGAGGTATTTTTTTATGTATATGAATGTGGCAGGAAAAATTTTAAAAAAAGCTAATGTTACATAACTTACCATTTACACTGAAAGAGAACTGATTAAAATTAAGATCAACAAATAACACAAGGCAGTTATATAGTGTTACTGCAGAGATATTACGTAAATATTGTAGTATACATTGGGACAAAAGCAAATGATAAAGGCCAGACATAAAATAAATGGAACAACTATGGACATATTATGACATACGTTGAAAGCACAGTAGAGGGGTAGGGATGGATATTTAAATATTACAAAAGGACTTATTAGAATTTGGTATTTTAAATTTGAAAGCAGGTCCATGAAATTTTGAAGAAAGGGTGCAATGGCTCACTTGGTTTGTTCATTGAAGGGATTTTATGGTGATTTGCTTTTATGCATATATCTTTCAATTTACTCAAGCAAATTCATAAGGCTACCTTTCTCAACCTGGTACAATACTTGTAAATGATCTCCAGTGTTCTTTACTCCATGACTGTTGGTAGTTGTGTGCATGGCAAATGCGGATTTTGAAATTTTGTTCAAACGTATAACATCTATATACACTTTGAACTGTGTCTCAATGCTTCTTTCAGTTTGTCCAAATAGTAAGAGGGGAACTTCAACAGCTGAGTTTGTATATGCCAAATGTTTTGTATGGGGGAGGGGGTTGTTATCTTTCAAATTGTTAACTGCTAACTGCTGGATTTTGTTGTTTGTGTGGTAGCTTATTTTAATGTTTGTGTTTTTAAATACGTTGCTTATTTTATAGGAAATACTCCTAAATAAAGATAGTGCAACATATTTTCTTCTCTTTTCTACTGTGTTTCGTGTACATTGTACGGTTGCCTAGTGTACAGTTTTGTTGGCTGATGGTTTTAGGATTTTTTGTGATGGTTTGTCTGTCATGAGAGACCTGTATTCATAATTTGAGGCTATGGTCTTAATGATAATGATTTCTTTTTCTTTTCTAGTTAGTTCAAGAGGAATTCTGTGTAGGCAGTTCAATGTGGATCGAAACTATGCCATCTTATGCTGGTCTGAATGACAAGACAAGCGGTTCATATATACATCAGTGGAGGTTGGATTTGTATAAATCTCAAAATGATGCTTAGGGTTCTTCTTGGTGATTTTCCATCTAGAAAATTAATGCTGTTGTTGGTCATATTCAATGCTGAAATTTAATGTTTTTGTGCATGCTATACAGTTTTGTTGCTAATGTGTCTATTTCCTGATTGGTGTAATCAAAAGTTTGTATCATCAACTTATCTACTGTAGTAGACGATTTTGCTGTTGATGTGACTGTTAGCTTCAAACAATTTCTGGTGTAAGTCATTTATGTAAATATCTGCTAATATACCAGCTATGCTGCTACCTATTGCCATCACATATTTCTGTCTGTATATTTTGTTATTAAAACTGTAGTAATTGTATGACAGTATCAAAGTCAGCAGCTCAATGAGCTCACAGATCTCTGCCACACTTAGTTTCCTATATTTACTTAGATTGTTTCTGACTATATTTATGGTGTCCTCTATAGGTATGTTAGTATAAAGGTTTACTATGTCAAGTGATGCAAATCTGTTTTTGTTGGAATGTAAACACCTTTAATTTTGTCAGTGAGTTAATACATGTTATTAATGGAGAATAGGTATTAAGCAGAGCAAGCAGTTTGTTATTTAACCTATATGAAGTGCTATACCTAGCTTATTTTTATAATAAAGGATGAGGCCCCTCCAAGCCCACACCAACTTGGTGACCAAACCAAAAGTTCTACTGTCACCTATGTAAACATGTTAGTTTTTTTAATCAGGCGTCACAGGATGCGGGCTGTTATATTGTCCACGCGTCTGGGTAACATTACTCATTAACATGGTCCATCAGGAGATAGAAGTGGTCGAAAACGATTGAAGGGTAGCGGTTGTAAGGGATGAGGAAAAAAAGTGCCAAGGCAAGAGCCAAGGGAAAAAAATCTCTGCGTCAGTAGGACGGGTAGTAAGGGCAGTAGGGGCTTGCTATCTGCGACAGTGCATGCAAGGTGTGGTTGTGTTAGTTCGAGGTAGCGTGCATCGTTACTTGCGTTGTTGGAGCTTGTTGCGGCGCTTGCTGCAGTTGATGCGTCCCTGCAACAGTTCAAGGTCGTTGTAGATTAGTGGCCGATCGGTCATAGATCGGCTCACAGACGGTGTAGGGGGTGGGTGTGGCTGGTTTTAGTGCTGTGTACAGTACGGTTTCCCTGCGGTTGCCTGATTTTCGGCTGGTCGCACATCTGGATTCCCAGTAATAAATGTGTTGCAGGGGCTCGCCAGTACTGTCGTGTTAGCGTTCTATGGACCATAGATGTTTAGTTCCTAGCCAGTAATGTCTTTGGTCTGTTATGCCTCCATCATCTATGGTTGTGGTCGTAGTTACCCAGAGAAAGAATAAACGGGTTGCGCGAGTGTCTCTTGTTACTGTACAGCCGTGTGGAGAGTTTTTGGAATACCTGCAAGATGGTATCTAGCCGGTATTCCTGGTGAAGGTCCGCGATGCGTGGTTAGCGCGGAGCGTTGCTTATGATTTTGAGTACTTTGTTCTGTATGACCTGCAGACGGCGCAGGCAAGTTGGCGCAGCGTATCCCCAGACAGGGGCTGCGTACGTCATCAAGTGTCATGTACATGGACCTAGACACCCCCCTGTTCAGTGTGCTACGCCTGTTAAGCATAGGGTAGAGTTGTTTTAGCCTCCCGTTAGCTTTGTTGGTCACGTGTTGGATGTGCTCCCCCCAGAGTAGTTTCCTGTCCAGCCAGACACCGAGGTATTTGACCTTCTCGCGGAAACGTATTCGGCGTGTGTGTAGTGTTATTAGGTTGCAGTGCCGATGTTTGCGCAGTTGCTTCGGTCTTCTAGTGAACAGAACGGCCTCGCACTTGTCGACGTTTACTCTAACACGCCATTTGACCAGCCAAGGCTCCGCCGTTCTGAGTGCAGTCTGTAGTCGTGAGTTAATGTTAGACGGCTTCCAATCTTGCGCGAGGATGGCAGTGCCATCAGCGTAGATTGCTACCGTCGTGTTATGTGTAGCTGGGAGGTCGTTAATATAGAGATCGTTTGCCCTGCACGTCGGTGTTGAAACTCCTGTCCGTGAGATATGAGTGTATGAGACGCACGAGCCCGTCGGGGAACCCTGCGTCACTAAGTTTGCGTATTAGGCCGTTGTGCCATAGACGATCGAAAGCCTTTTCGGTGTCCAGGAACACCGCCCCAGTTGCCTTGTTTGTGTTGTATCCGAGTGTTATGTATTCAACGACGCAGAGGCGTTGTTGTGTTGTTGAGTGGTGATTCCTGAAACCGAACTGCTCCTGTCTCAGGGCTATACCTTTTTTTTGGTTTTGTCATCAGTCTACTGACTTGTTTGATGCGGCCCGCCACGAATTCCTCCAGTACGAAATTGGTGATCACTTGATGCCTCAGAACTTGTCCTACCAACCGATTCCTTCTTCTAGTCAAGTTGTGCCAAAAACTTCTCTTCTCCCTAATTCCACTCAATACCTCCTCATTAGTTATGTGATCTCCCCACCTAATCTTCAGCATTCTTCTGTAGCACCACATTTCGATAGCTTCTGTTCTCTTCTTGTCCAAACTTATCCTCCATTTTCACTCCCATACATGGCTACACTCCATACATAGACTACAGCCCTGTCTCACTCCCTTCCCAACCACTGCTTCCCTTTCATGTCCCTCGACTCTTATAACTGCCATTTGGTTTCTGTACAAATTGTAAATAGGCTTTCGATCCCTGAATTTTACCCCTGCCACCTTCAGAATTTGAAAGAGAGTATTCCAGTCAACATTGTCACATGTTTTCTCTAAGTCTACAATTGCTAGAAACGTAGGTTTCCGTTTCCTTAATCTTTCTTCTAAGATAAGTCGTAGAGCCAGTATTGCCTCACGTGTTCCAACATTTCTACGGAATCCAAACTGATCATCCCCGAGGTCAGCGTCTAGCAGTTTTTCCATTCGTTTGTAAAGAATTCGCGTTAGTATTTTGCAGCTGTGACTTATTAAACTGATACCTCGGTAATTTTCACATCTGTCAACACCTGCTTTCTTTGGGATTGGGATTATTATATTCTTCTTGAAGTCTAAGGGTATTTCACCTGTCTCATACATCTTGTTCACCAGATGATAGAGTTTTGTCAGGACTGGCTCTTCCAAGGCCGTCAGTAGTTCCAATGGAATGTGGTCTACTCCAGGGGCCTTGTTTCCACTCAGGTCTTTCAGTGCTCTGTCAAACTGTTCACGCAATATCGTATCTCCCATTTCATCTTCATCTACCTCCTCTTCCATTTCCACAAATATTGTCCTCAAGAACATCGCCCCTCTATAACCCTCTATATACTCCTTCCACTTTTCTGCTTTCCCTTCTTTGCTTAGAACTGGGTTTCCATCTGAGCTCTTGATATTCATGAAAGTGGTTCTCTTTTCTCCAGAGGTGTCATTAATTTTCCTGTAGGCAGTATCTATCTTACCCCTCGTGAGATAAGCCTCTACATCCTTACATGTGTCCTCTAGCCATCCCCGCTTAGCAGTTTTGCACTTCCTGTCGATCCCATTTTTGAGACGTATGTACTCCTTTTTGCCTGCCTCATTTACTGCATTTATGCATTTTCTCCTTTCACCAATTAAATTGAGTATTCCTTCTGTTACCCAAGGATTTCTACTAGCCGTCGTCTTTTTACCTACGTGATCCTCTGCTGCCTTCACTATTTCATTCCTCAAAGCTACCCATTCCTCTTCTACTGTATTTCTTTCCCCCAATTCCTGTCAATTGTTCCCTTATGCTCTCCCTGAAACTGTAAAACCTCTGATTCTGTCAGCTTATCCAGGTCACATATCCTTAAATTCTCACCTTACTGCAGTTTCTTCAGTTTTAATCTACAGTTCACAACTAATAGATTGTGGTCAGAGACCACATCTGCCCCTAGAAAGGTCTTATAATTTAAAATCTGGTTCCTAAATCTCTGTATTACCATTATATAATCTATCTGAAACCTTTTAATATCTACAGGATTCTTCCATGTATGCAACCTTCTTTAATTATTCTTGAACCAAGTGTTAGCTATGATTAAGTTAAGCTCTGTGCAACATTCTACCAGGCAGCTTCCTCTTTCATTTCTTAGCTCAAGTCCATATTCACCAACTACGTTTCCTTCTCTTCCTTTTCGTACTGTCGAATTGCAGTCTCCCTTCACTACCTGGATAACTCCTTTTATATCATCATAGATATCATCAATTTCTTCATCATCTGCAGAACTAGTTGGCATATAAACTTGTACTACTGTAATAGGTGTGGGCTTCGTGTCTGTCTTAGCCACTATAATGTGTTCAATATGCTGTTTGTAGTAGCTTACCTACACTCCTATTTTTTATTCTACATTAAACCTACTCCTGCATTACCCCTATTTGATTTTGTTTTATAACCTTGTATTCACCTGACCAAAAGTCTTGTTCCTCCTGCCACCGAATTTCACCATTTCCCACTATACCTAACTTTAACCTATCCATTTCCCTTTTTAAATTTTCTAACCTACCTGCACGATTAAGGGATCTGACATTCCATGCTCCAATCTGTAGTACGCCAGTTTTCTTTCTCTTGGTAATGACGCCCTCTTGAAAATTCCCCGACCGGAGATTCGAATGGGGGACTATTTTGCCTCCGGAATATTTTACCCAAGAGGACGCCATCGACATGTAATCATACAGTAAAGCTGTATACCCTCGGGAAAAATAAAGGCTGTAGTTTCCCCTTGCTTTCAGCTGTTCGCAGTTCCACAACAGCAAGGCCGTTTTGGTTAGTGTTACAGGACGAGATCAGTCAATCATCCAGACAGTTGCCCCTGCAACTACTGAAAACGCAGCTGCCCCTCTTCAGAAACCACACGTTTGTCTGGCCTCTCAACAGATACCCCCCATTGTGGTTGCACCTAAGTATGGCTATCTGTATCGTTGAAGCACGCAAGACTCCCCACCAACGTCAAGGTCCATGGTTCATGGGGGGGGGGGGGGGGTCATGTACTTCCCAATTTGTTAGGAGGAAGTTACTATTCTGAAGGCTTTTCTTAATTTTAGCCTCAAATTTACAGGTAAGATCAAAATCTTTTGAAGAATTTCATGGATTTGTCAACATAGTCTTTTTCATACACTATCACTCCACAATTACTTCTTAGAAATTTTGGAATTGATGCAATTTAGAACATTTAGGTTACTGTTCCTGTGTGATCTGTTGTTTTTGGAATTTTGTTGTTATTATTTTATTAGCTTTGAAGGATTGAGCATTGGTTTCCCTTGATTTAATTGAGCACCATTACAAACAAGTTTAGTAGATGCAATAAGGCTATGCAAGTTATTGACATTAAGTTTTGGCTCTATGTTATACTTTAGTCCTTTATTTGTGAGAGCAAGTTCATTATTTGTAAAATTGATATTAGTTTAGTTAATAGTTCTTTCATGAAACTCATGTTGCCTGTCATGTGAATTTTAGGAGGGGAGGTTACATTTCTTCATTTTCAGAATATCTAGCGTTTTTATGCCTGCACAATAATTTCTGCTGATCTTTTTCAGTGATGTCCTTTGTTTATTGTAAGATGTGGGTGAATTTAATGCTGGAGGGGCAATTTCCAAGTTGCAAATGTACAACTGCTTGTTGAGAAGTTCCTTCTTTTTATACAGCATTTTGGTCTCTGTCTTGAGCCACTTGATTTCACATATTGCTTTAACTGTTTTGGCGGTGTGGGTTTTAGAGTTAATCCTCACTTTTATGTAGTTTGGTGTTATCTGTGCTGATAAATATTTCTTGTTGTATATTATGTTCAGTTATCCAATGCAGCCTTTCTTCAAAATTTCATTCTCCTGCTTTCAAATTTAAAATAAAAAATAAAATAAGACCACTCTTGTAGTATTCGTAATATTTATGTATTCACATACATCCCAACCCATTTACTGTGCTTTCAACGTATGTCATAATATGTGCATAGTTGTAACATTTATTTATAAATGCCTGTCCCTTAAAATTTACTTTTGTTCCAATGCATACCATAATATTTCCGTAATATCCCTGGAGTAAGACTTTTTTTATGACTGATTGATTGATTTGCTTTTCTTAATTTTAATCAGTTCTCTTTCAGTGTAAATAGTTAGTAACGTAACATTAGCAATTTGTGAATTTCTACTGTCACATACATGCACACGATGAAATATCTCTGTGGGTGGAAGTCTTTGGCATTGTAACATTTGTAATATCGCCATTTTTGTACGCATACCTCCATGCGATGTAACTAGTAAGTGTGTGAGTGGTGTTTTACATTATTTGCATGTATATACTGAAAAAGTACATTATACAATTTTGGACGTTGCAAGATGATAAACAACCTGCACTGGAACGTAATGGCTCGGATTCTTCACTGTAAGTAATCGAAATATCTTTCATTCACTTATGTCCCTGAAAATCGTCCTGAGGCACAATTACAATTTAAAAGACTTTGCCTCACATCTTGTTTTGGTTGTAGGGCATCACCACTCCAAGGAAGTTTCGTTAGGTGGGGAGACAAAACATGAGATGTAACGTAAAACTAGCGGTCTGACGATGATCCTACCAGTTCTAAACCGGTATCGCAACTCTTTAAATAAATAAATAGCTTTGTAAAAAGTGGCTGGTTGCTGTGTAAAAGTCAACCTATATTTTGTACACAGTCACTGCCTCAATATGTAAGTTTTTGACAAAATAGCACTTCACATTTTTGCTTGGATTCAGTCACGCTGTTGCCGGATTCTTTTGAAGAATAGTGAAATAATATCCTGCTGGCTCTTTTCCAAAACCCAATGTGATACTGTAGATCATTGTAGCAGCGGTGCGTATCTACTATCCTGGCTAAGGAGTCTCCGCGTTAGTGCAGCACATTGTCCCCTGGGACAATGGGGTCGATGCCCGGGACTACAGCCGTGACCTCGGCGATGGCCAGCGCGCTGTAGCACCGCGCATTTTGCCCCCTGCCTAGCAGTTCTTGTGATCCACAAACATGCAGCTGTCCTGGAGCATGTTTTCAAGAGCTGTTTTAAACTCATGCACCAACATATCGCGACATCGAAAAACTTTTTCTATTTTCTGTACAATTGTCCATTCGGCTACGTGAATAGCTTTACATCGTTTATCACTATCCGCTTCGTCGTCTGCCATTTGCATAAATTGTGTTTGCTCGTTGGAAGCTGGTAATAGCGACCCAATTCATGGTGCTGCTTCCCCTGCATCATAAAGGTCTGTGAAAACCCAAGCATTGCCAGAATTCAAACTGCTAAAAAGGACGTCATGTCAAAATATGAATATTACTTTTTTATGCGGTTGAGAAGCCACCCTCACTCACGAGTCTCGCCAGAAAATAATTCCTTTGAAGGATCGAGCGGCGCTCTTATTCTGGGAATGGATGCATTGCCTGCAGAGCAACATATTCCCGCTGCTTCCTCACTCCATTTCAGTGTTCCTCATAATCTGCATGCCTTGTTCGTACAGTTAGTTCTAATGAGCCAATGGTTAGGGTAATGTAAAGTCAGAACCTAGGCAAAAGCAAAATTTATTTTAATAAGTCGCCACGTATTAGCTGGAAATCGTGGGTAGAGAAGAGGAAACGCATGTTTTTTCACTATAGAATAACTGGTTCCTGGTTTTATTAAAAATGTATTGCATTGAGTAATAGTACTTTTAGTACGTGTTCAAAATATTAATACTGTACGGAAAATAACGCCATTGAGATGATACCTTGTTGCCGGACACCATTTTGGATCCTCTTCTAAAAGTTACGCCTGCCTCCCTCTCAAATCTCATTCGGGACAGCTTCAATTTTCTGACGAATGGAAATCTTCAAGTCATCGATTGGGAGGTGTTTGATTTCTAATAGCCCAACAAGAGCAAGCCACAGAGCGATAGACCGGATGACTGTGGGGCCTAAGGAATATTACCATATCATGAAATGATATGTCCTGGGAACATCCGTCAGAGTACTTCCACAGGCGATCTACTCTTGTGACCTGTGGCACAATCCTGTTGAATCCACGTTTCTCTCATGCTCAGTCTACGTCTTTTAAGTTATGGACGAAGAAAGTTATTTAACATTTACACGTAGTGCATTGATGTCACAGTAACTGCGCTTCTTCCCTCTTCAGAGAAGTAAGGTCCAACAATCCCAATCTTGGAAATAACACACCACACTCTTATATTTTTGCAGTTTAGGGGCTTTTAGTGTAGTTCATGTGTGTTCTTCTACGCCCAGTACCGACAGTTCTGGCGTTAACTAACAATCCAAATGAAAATTGGCTTTGTCACTAACGTATACTGAATAATCTGCATCTCCTGTAGGAACAACTTCTATTACGACACAAAATTCTCTACACTGCATAAAATTCGTTCCGCTAAGCTACTAGACAATTATTACCTTGTATGCGTGAAATTTCAGATGATCATGTAAGATGTGATGTAGCGAACGAAGTGACATATCCAGTGATACAACTTGTTGCCTAGTGGATCGTTTCGGAATAGCCATCATCGCTCTGTGTGCGTTTTTCAGAGTTCTAACTGAACAGAGAACCCCTGGTACCTTTTTTTATCCTGGACCCAGTACTTCTCTACAATGTTGATTGGTTGGTTATTGTGGTGGGAGGGAACCAAAGAGCAAGATTATCGCACCCATCACATTAGTGGAGAATGGGGAAGGAAGTCGGCCATGCCCTTTCAAAGAAACTATCCCGGCATTTACCTGAAGCGATTTAGGGAAACCACGGAAAACCTAAATCTGGATGGCCGAATACGATTTTGAACCGACGTCATACCGAATGCGAGTGCATTGTGCTAACAACTGCGCCACCTGCTCGGTCTAAACAGTGCAACCCATTGGATTATACCGACGCGATCTTGGACTGCGTCTCGACGTCAGACATTAAACTTCCAACGAAAAGAACATTGAACCGTGTCCGCAGGATCATTGCTTGTAAAGAACTGTTCGATTATGAACACACGACGCTCTAAGCTCCAACTCTTAATGCCAACTGAAACTGCATTGTCTGAGCTATCTGTCAACGGTCTTTCAAGGCCAGTCCCCAATGGTCACCGAGTACTAGAGGTTTACTTTCACCAATAGGGAGTCAACATGCGTCTGCCCCTTCGGTTGTTCAGGAGGCGCGCACATAGGCCATGGGCGCTGCAGTCTCCTGACACTGACAAGCCACATGTTCGGCTGTCTTAAGGCCCACACAAACGCTCGTGCATGCTTCCCAATCGCGCTTGCGCTTTGACCGAATTTCGATTATGGGTGCTTGTGCAAGCCTCCAAGCGTGTCCATGATTGCCCGCGTGTGCCTAGAGTAGGGAGGCTTAAACAAGCACACAACTATCATTCGGACGCAGACTCTGGAGAGCGTGCGGTTATTTAGATTTTGTGTCGGTCTTTCTTCGTTATGATGTCGGATCGCAAAGTGTTGTAGGTATTTATTAGCTGCCACGAAAGACACCCATGTTTATGGAATATTAAAAGTAAAGAATATCACGATAAAATTAAAAGAGACGCAGCATATGAGGTGCTTCTCACAAAGTAAAAGGAAACAGAGCCATCAGCAACTAAAGATACTGTTATAAAGAAAATTAATACATTACGAACGAATTACAGAAGAGAAAAAAGGAAACGAGACAGCACTTACAAATCAGGAGCTGCACCAGACGAAGTTTACACAACTGTTCTGTGGTACTTTGATCATTTCAGCTTTTTAAATGCTCAGAAATCACCAAGATGCTCTTCTAATAATTTACTAGGCACAGAGGTGAGTGAGGTAGGTTGGCAGTGGTATTTACTTTCCGTAGCACTGTTGCGAATAAGATCTACTCCTATGCTTCTATTTGTTTATACTGTACTGCAATACACATTGTTTTCTTTTACATTTTTCTTTACTGCTAATGCACAAAATTATGTTGCCAAGGAACTTGTCCTTCATTCACAAAGTAGTTCATAAATTCCTCTGTAACATGTTTGGCATCAAGTGGAATGTTTCCTGCAGTAGACATTTGCAATGGTAGCATATTAGAATCCTCTGTTGTTAAGCCATTATGGAACAAACCACGTTCCGTGACCTCCATGTTATGAGAATCACGTGGAGTATAAGTTTGATTCCCATTAGTCTTTAGATAATTATGTAAAGCAACTGTTGCTCCTAGCACCTTCTCGATCCGGCCGACTTCCAGATTAGTAGCTAAGTGGAAAAACCTAAAACGTGCTGCCAAAATCACAAATATATTCTCAACAATGCATAATCTGTAGTTGTAAACGTTCCTTTCCATTCAGTTCAAGTCATTCTGCCGGAATGGTTTCAGCAAAGGAAATGCATCATCCCCTATAAATACATATGGTAGTTTTCGTAAACTGTTTGATACTTTGTTCTCTTTTGAATGTTGAGAGTGTTACTTTGTAGTCTCCTAAGAAATTCAGTATTCCGAAGAACTCCACCATCCGATATTCTGCCATATGTGCCAAAATCGAACAGAATCCGTCTGTAATTTACATCAGCTGTTGCAATTAGGACCATATTGTGTGTAAGTTTGTAATTGATATAAAATGATCCACTTCCAGCTGGAGGTACAATCTCTACATGCTTTTTATCTATACTTCCAAGACAGTGTGGAAAATTCCTCCTCCTTTCAAAATCCTTCGGAATGCTGGCCTATTCATCTACTGTTTTAGGAGCCTCAAAAATGAAAAACCCAATTTTAAACATATTAGCCTAAAATTATATTGTTGTAAAAATTGATGTATAGTAGTATTACCTCTATGAAACTTTGTTTTTAACCATAAACACATGTATGTGACTTCTCGTCCCACCCCCAACCACCCCCGCATGAAACATGTTTACCTACATGAAGGTAACATTTGCTCCTATTACTATATTAACATTGTAATTGGAATCTCGTTTGATTCCGAACACTGCATGCATTGTTCTTTACATTTTTAATGAAAAATATTATTTTGTAGTAATATAGCTACTTCTTTGCATTTTCAGTGTCCAATATTCTCATGTGTTCATTATTATTTTCAGAATGAAATTACCACAGTACCACTCCCCATATCGCAACGTATGGAGGAAGAGTTGGAGGTGGAAGTAGAGACTCTAATTCATTCACAGCAATATGAAATGTCCACTTTCCCATCTACTGGTGATGGAGGATCAACAGATGATTTTATTTCAAAAAGTAAAGAGAGTAGACCAAATGGTAAAAGAAGGGGTGCTGATATGGACCCTGTTCTGGAAGTTATTAGCGAACATTTCTAAAGACAAAAACAAAAGATAGATGAGGACCGCCATGAAGCTTTTGGGTAATCCGTTGCTGCTAAAATGAGAGACATATTGGACCACAAACAGAGACTGTTGGCAGAAAAAATTATAAATGATACGCTGTTCATGGCTGAATTGGGCCAGTTGAAGCTCATCCACACAGTCAGCGACGTGACTGCAGACTCCACTTTGCTGTACAGTGATTACTGTGCAACAGTGGGCAGCAGCAGTTCAAAGTTACTTGCATCATTTGCCAGTAATACCAGTGACAATCAATAAGAAATTAATGTGTAAAGTTATTCATTTTGTAATAAAAATTTAAATGAAATACTATTTTTCATTGAATAAAAGTTTATTTGTGTTTCTAGAGTACAATTTAAATTTTAACAATTTTATAAATTAGCGTTGACCTTCTGATTAGCTTTAACCCAGTCTTAAAACATTATTTTTTCTATGTGTAATGATCTTGGTAACTGCAGGCAGTGCCAAAACAAAAACCAGTGATAATGTTAAGTAAAGACAAACAGGATTATTTCAGTATTCAAGATTCCCTTTGAAATTAAAGATATTTGCAATGTACGACCTGCAATTTTCCAGTTGTATTCACTGTCATCAAAGGGCTACCAAATAAAGTAATGTAGTTGGGTACTACAACAACCATTTCAAGCCAAAACAGAAGGTACACAGACAGATGTAATCAAATACCCATAAAATAAAGTTATACTGTATGGTGTGGCACAACCATGTGAAAAAAAGCAAGAGATACACAGAAAGCTGACTGATAAAATGTTGCCATGAATGTACTGATGAAAAATAGTTTGCTATCGTATGAAATATTTTTATGTCAAGTACAAAAAATGTACAGTAATTTACCATGAATAAGTATTGCAATATTTATAGAGTAGGAACTGTAAATGCTATGGGATCTGTAAGGTATTGCCTTAAAGAAGTTAAAGTACATAAACCAAAAATACACTCAGCGCCCAGAGAAAAACTTTATAATGAGAAAACACTGTTTCACTTACCTTTAAGAAATTACTTTTGAGCACTTCATAGATAGCATGGCAGGTTTCAGGCACCATGACATTTAGTACCTGTGGTGAAATTACAAACATGTATTTGAGGTTTTCATAACTCCTTCCTGTCGCGACAAATCATAATGTTGCTGTTAGCCTTTCTTGTGCTGTTACAGCCTCCCTCATGACTGTATCCTGCTTCTTAATCAAAGGCGTCACGAGGGACAAAAGATTCAAATACGTTTCCTCATTCATCCTGAGGTAATTATGCCAATCACGAGGATATATCTTCAATTCACTCAGTAAATTTGTATGAGAAAACGATTTTCGTTTCTTAAGCCTCTCTTTACACCACATACTGCGTTTCCTCTTTTGTTTTTTCCGTAAAGATGCAAAAAAGCTGCAACAGCAAGCGCATCGTCGTCTGTGCTCGACATTTTCCAATGTAAACAAACAGATGCTTCTACGTCCGTGCTTGTGTCGTGTGGAGGCGCGAGGTAGTTGTGCACGCTTGAGCAAGCACGATTGCGCAATCGTAATTGTCAAGCATGCAGTAGCATGTGTGGAGCCTTTAGAAGCACGATGAGACACCGTGTGCTCTGCTGTGTACTATCATCGAACATATGACCGATCTGGTATCTCAGCTGCACGTCAAGATGAAACGCGTTCAGCGTTTTGCCGAACATGAAGCTGCGTCTAGGTTTCAGCCACTCGAGCATTTACCTGACGACCCACCTGCTCGATTCTCCACTTTTCTCCATGAACTGACTGTTTCTATCTCCATAGCTTGAGGTCGTTTTGAGCTCTGTGAAAGGCTCGACTGGCGTTTGCTAACCATTAGAAATCTGAACGTAATAACTAACGATAGCTACAACTACGCAACCAAATGAATGACACAGTCGTTAATCTTAACCAAATGCAAGTTAGATGAATGAAAGAGAAAACAAACTTAAAAAAGAAACAAACTATTGAGGACCTGTAAGCCCACGGAAACATCCAACTATGACTAACTCAATTCTAAGCAAGTCACTGTCCGCAAAGCAGGAAGCTAGCTAGAAAGACTCGAAATCACCGAATAATCAATGAAAAAATTGAAATCCAAAGGAAAAAAGCTAAACCTAAGTTCAAGAACCAGGATAATATCACTGAACAATTCATTTCTAGATTACAAGTTCTCAACATAAATTCTTTTGAACTACCGAGACCTTAAAAAGTTTACTAAACACACGAAACAATTACTAACCGTTTAAATCCAAATAGAAAAGCCAATTCAGAAGAACTCCGTTAAGATTACAATCTACCCGGGTCTGCCGAGTGCTATTGGCAAGTGGGGTGCACTCAGCTCTTGAAAGGCCAATTGAGCAGCTATTCGACTGACAAGTATTGGCACCTGCAACGAAAATTGACAACAGGCCTGAGAGCGGTGTACTGACCACATGCCCCTTCTATCCACAGCCGATGACGCCTAAGGGCTGAGGATAGCACGGCGGCCGATCGGTACCGCTGGGCCTTCAAGGCCTGTTCGGGCGATCTTTGGTTGTGTTACCTTATTATGGAGTTTAGTGACGATTTTATCCCACATTAATATTCCTGCTGTCTGGAATTTGTTTACGTACTTACTTCATTTGTCAAAATAAAAACTAATCTTTGCACTAAACTTCCATTCAGTTGATAGTTAATCGTCAGGATGAGATTCCAGTCGCGTTACCCATTCGGTAGGAACGGGAGTCACAGTCACATTCTTTGGGGAAAGTTTTGCCTATATGTTAATTTTGCTTGTAGGATATCACTATCCCAGAATTCTTCCAAATCCGGCCATCCGCTTCCGAGTGAATGGGTGACAAACATACTACCGCGACGCAGAAAAAAAAAAGCAAGTTCTAGTTTGGTGCAGCGAAAATTTTGTTATATTTGTACAGGCAACGACGTCATCTGTATTCACAATGGTGCCTGTTAACATCGTATACACTCCATATCGCAAAATCCAATCTGTCTAAAAGACTATCTCGCCTCTTTTTCGTACAGCATTTAAATGACACCGTTGTAATGAATCCTCAAGCGTCTCAGAAGCTGTAAATACTCCTGACGTTCAGAGGCTGAAATGCAAAGGGCTTGAATAGAAGTGTGGATTAATCATAAGCGTAGTATTAATTGGATTTAATTGTACTGTGTAGGACATACGAAGGTCACTCCAAAGGAAATGCACACTATTTTTTTTATATTCATCTTTTAATCGACATGTCTGAAAGTTTTACAGTGTGTAGATACATCGTTTAAACATTTTCATTTCTCCGCATTATTTCCATCCCTCTCAACTGCCTTACGCCATCTAGGAACCAGCGCCTGTAGATACATCCTTTAAACATTTTCATTTCTCCGCATTATTTGCATCCCTCTCTCAACTGCCTTACACCATCTTGGAACCAGCGCCTGTACACCCGCACGGTAAAATTCTGGACGAACCAGTTGGAGCCACTGTTTGGCGGCGTGCGCAAGGGAGTTATCACCTTCAAACCTTTTTCCACGAAGAGAGTCTTTCAGTTTCCCAAAGACATGATAGTCACATGGAGCCAGGTCAGGACTGTAAGGAGGGTGTTTCAGTGTTGTCCATCCGAATTCTGTGATCGCTTCCATGGTTTTCTGACTGACATGTGGCCGTGCGTTGTCGTGCAACAGCAAAACATTGCCGATGTGGTCGAACATGACTCAGTCGAGCTTGAAATTTCTTCAGTGTCGTCACATATGCATCAGAATTTATGGTGGTTCCACTTGGCATGATGTCCCCAAGGAAGAGTCCTTTGAAATTGAAAAACACCTTTGCCAAAACATGTCCAGCAGAAGGTGTGGTTTAAATTTTTTTTTCTTGGGTGAACTTGCATGATGCTACTCCATTGATTGCCTCTTCGTCTCTGGTGAGAAATGATGGAGCTATATTTCATCACATGCCACAGTTCTTCCAAGAAATTCATCTCACCCATTCTCGTAATGTTCCAAAATTTCGCTGCATACCATTTTTCTTGTTTCTTTGTGAGCTACTGTCAACATTCTGGGAATCCACCTCGCACAAACCATTTTTTATGGCAACACTTTCAGTATTCTGCAGACACTTGCACCCCCTATCCCAACGTAGCGTGACAATTCGTTCACTGTGATGCATCTGTCAGCAGTCACCAATTCGTTAACTCTCTGCACATTGTCTGGAGCGTGTGCAGTACGAGGTATGCCGCTGCGAGGACAATTGTAAATGTTGCCGTGCCCGCTTTCAGCACGTAACGTGCAAGCCCACCTACTAACAGTACTGCCATGGACAGCAGCATCTCCATACACCTTTTACAACCTCTTCTGGACGTTTCCCACTGTCTCGTTTTCACAGCACAAGAATTCTATGACAACACGTTGCTTCTTACGAACGTCAAGTGTACCAGCCATCTTGAAGACATGTTGTGGCGGCGCCACTCACGGGAATAGGTTGAACTAAGTTTCAAAAGAAGCGGGAAGGATGTATCTACACACCGTAAAACTTTCACACATGCAGAATGAAAACTGTATTTTTTAAAAAATAGTGTGCATTTCTTTTGGAGAGACTCTTGTATTAAACAATAAACACATTCTCACAAATACGATATAGCTGAAAAGACCAAGGGTAAGTAGCTTATTCTAAACGGAATTAATTTCACATATAGCGAGTTATATTCTTCAAATCAATAAATATCTTAGCAGTTCCCCTGCTGCCGTGGGAACACCATTTTCCGTCAGGTCATCGGGGTTAAGCTCTGTCGGCATAGAACAATTGGATGGGTGCCTGTGCGGCCATGCGGAGAGCTTTTGGCTAGGGTCTTCACTCATTCCTTGTGGAACCAAATAAAAGAGCTACTTGAACGAGAAGTAGTGGCTCCTGTAACGATGTAACGAATGCTGACAATAGCGTGGAAAGCGCTGACCACATGCTTAGCCTATACGCATTGAGTGACGCCAGTAGGCTAAGGAACAGGCATTGGAAATATCCAACAAAAACCGAATATTTGGTTCCCCTAAACGGATGATGAATTTGCTTTGCGGAGGCATCTCAGAGATGATCTAGTACATTATTGCAGGCACCTGAATAGGATTAATCCCAAGATCCAATTTTCCACGGAGGAGGAGGCAAACGGAAGATTAAATTTTCTTGATGTGTTAGTTTTCAAGACAGAAGGCGGTAGCTCAGGCAACCAAGTTTTGCGAAAACCTACGCACAGAGACGGTCACTTAACCCCGATTCGGACCACCACACACAACAAAAAGGTGGCATCATGAGAACGGTAGCGCATACAACAAGGAACGTCTGCGAGCGGAGCTGCTTAATGGAATTAAAACATATCATTAATATGTGGCTCATGAACCAATTCGTCCACTGAGGTAATTAAAGAAGTAATACAGCCGTGCAAAACTCGTATCCATAAACAAACGCTTTAGAAATAGAAAGCTTTCCCTCCTTTTATTAAGGGCGTTATTGACCTCACAGGAAAACATCTTGGGACCTACAAATCCACGCGGAAAATACAGAATCATCTAAAATTGAGCAAACATGCTCGCATACTGCTAGAAAAGGCAGGAAATTGTATTTCCGTGTAGTTTTGGGAGGTGTACATGGGTACTACGAAAATGACGTTCAAAAAAGAACTAGATGTGTACAGAGGAATTGTAGCACGGGGGAGACAGACAAATCAACTGTTGAGGAACAGGCTTTACTGCCAGGAGCCAACCTCATTCATTTTGGTAGAACCCAAATAATTGCAGCCGCAGTCTGATACCACTAAAGGCTACACTTACAGACCTTATCGATTTTTGTGTATTATCAGTCTTCTGACTGATTTGATGCGGCCCAATTCGAAGTCCTCTCCTGCGTTAATCTCTTCATCTCGGAGTAGCACTTGCAACCTACCTATTCAGTTGTTTGCTGTTCGTATTTCAATCTCTGTGTCCTTCAACAGTTTTTACCCTCTACAGCTCCCTCTAGTACCATGAAGATTATTCCGTGATCTCTTAACATATATCGCATCATCATGTCCCTTCTTCCTGTCAGTGTTTTCCATATATTCTATACCTCCCCGATTCTCGGGTGACCCTCGTCCTTCCTTACCTTCCCCACTTTTCAACATCTCAAATGCTTCGATTCTCTTCTTTTTCTATTTCCTCACAGTCCATGTTTTACCACCTTATAATGCTGTAATGCAAGCGTATATTCTCAGAAATTTCTTCCTGAGATTAAGACCGATGTTTGAAGTAGTAGACTTCTCCTAGCCAGGAATGCCCTTTCTGCCAATGCCAGTCTGCTTTTGACGCCCTGTCTGCTCCGTCTGTCATGTGTTATTTTGCTGCCTAGGTAGCAAAATTCCTTAACTTCATCTACTGCTTGATCACCAATCCTGATGTCAAGTATCTCGTCTTTCTCAGTTCTGCTGCTTCTCATTACTTTCATCGTTCTTTATTTTGCTATTAATCCATGTTCTGTACTCATTCGACACTTCATTCCATTCAGCGTTTCCACCAATCCTTCTTTACTTTCACTGAGGATAGCAATGTCATTACCGGATATTACCATTGATATCTTTTTATCCTGAATTTTAATCCCGCTCTTCAACCTTTCTTTTATTTGTCTCGTTGCTTCTTCGACGTATACACTTGACAGCAGGGGTGAAGTATTAAATCCCTGTCTTATACAATTTTTATCAAAGAGCTTCATTCTTGATCTTCCAGTCACATTGGTTCTTGTACACGTAGTATATTACTCGTCTTACAATAGAGATTACCCCTATTTCTCTCAGAATTACGAACAGCTTGCAACATTTGTAGAAAGCTTTTTTGTGGACTTCGTATCCTATTAAACTGACTTGATTCTTCTTTACTCTTGTTTCCATTACCAACAGCATCAGAATTGCCTCTCTGGTTCCTTTCCCTTTCTAAAAGTCAACCTAATCGTTCTTTAACACACCTTCAATTTTCTTTCCCATTCTTCTGCATTATTATTCTTGTCAGCAATTTGGATGCATGAGCTATTAAGCTTCCTGTGCGGTAATTCTCGCACTTTTCGCCCCTTGTGGGCTCGGAATTGTGTGGGTGGTGTTCTTCCGAAGGTCTGATGATGTATCGCCAATCTCATACATTCTACACATCAATGTTAAAAGTTGTTGTGTTGCTTCTTCACCCAATAACTTTAGAAATTCTGATAAAATTTATTTATCCCTTCTTCCTTATTCGATCTTTAGTTTTCAAACCCATTTTCAGTTCTGATTCTAATATTGCATCCCTAATCTCTTCTTTATCGACTTCTGCTTCGTTTTCTATCACGTCATCATCCAATTCTTCCTCCTTCGGCCTTCAGTGTGCTCTTTCCACTTACCTGCTCTCTGCTCTGCGTTTAATAGTAAAATTCTCATTACGCTCTTAACGTAACAATTCTTGCCGTTAATATCGCCGAAGGTTGGTTTGACTTTTTCTATATGCTGAGTCAGTTCTTCCGACATTTATTTCTTTTTCTATTTGGTCACATTTTTCATGCTGCCATTTCACCTTTGCTTCCCAGCACTTCCAACTTATTTCAGTGCTACTTGACTAGTATTTTTGTATTCTTGAACGTCCCTGGAGATTTTATGCTTCCTTTTCTTGTCTGTCAACTGAAATATTTCTCCTGTTACCCATGGCATTTTCGCAGTTACCTTCTTTGCAGCTATATTTTTCTTTCCAACTTCTGTGAGTCGAGCTTTTATAGATTTCCATTGCTGTTTTACTGAACTGCCTACTAAGCTATTCCTTATTGCAGTATCTATAGCCTCACAGAACTTCAATCGTATATAATTATTCCTTAGTACTTCCGTATCCCAGTTCTTTGCCCTTTTATTCTTCATGACTGGTCTCTCTCTATCGAATTCAGCCTGTTCTTTATACTAAGTTGTTATCTCAGTCTATACCTGCTTTCTTTTTTTGGTCTTTGGCACACCTTACAGTCCAGAGTCTGATTTCGGAATCTCTGCCTGACCATGATATAGTCTATATAAGTCTTCCCATTCCTTCCACCCTTTTGCAAGTATACCTTACCCTCTTGTGATTCCTTAATAGAATGTAGTCAATTTCTAGGTGAAATTAATTGCAGCACTCTTTTTCCTCTCTCTTTCCTAATACGAAGCCCATATTCTTCTGTATTCCCATCACACTTTCTTCTACTCCTTCCCCTACAACCGCTTTCCAGTCGCCCATAACTCTTCCAATTTCATTTCCCTTCACGTAGTGAATTGCCCTTTCAATATATTCAGATACCCTACCTCTTCATCATCATCGGCTCAGGACGCGGCGTATATACCTGCATTATCGTTGTTGGTGTTTGCTGTCGAGCCCCATCACTGAAATATTCACAGTAACTCACTCTCTGCGTACCTCCCTATTCATAACGAATCCTCCTCCCATTATTCCATCTTCTGCTGCCCTATACTCATCTGACTAGATACTGTTGTCTTCTTTTAGTTTCACTCCACTGACCCCTACTACATCTAGATTCAGCCTTAGCATTTCCCTTTTTAGATTTTATAGATTTCCTGCTGTGTTCAAACTTCTGGCATGCCACGTCCCGACTCTTAAACGATATCATTCCGCTGGTTATTCAATATTATCTCATGGCCACCTCCTCCTTGGTAGATAGCTCACGGAGATCCGATCTGGGGGATTAGTCTGGAATCTTTTGCCAGTGGAGATTTCATCATGACACTTTTTCAGTTACCAGCGACTTGTAATGTGAATATGCAGTATCTACCTTTAATGCAGTGGTTTCCAATGTCTTCTGCATCCCCATTCCATTGGTCATAGCTCATTTTCCGCGTTGTAGGGGCAGTTTCCCCTATGTTGGCAGATGGAGGGTAACTTCTGATGCCGGTATTTTTCCGCCGCCATTGCTAACGACTTTCATTAAAAATTTAAGCGAAGGTTGGGTTCCAATCCAGGACCGAAGACGTTCATATTACTAATCAAAGATACTACCTGTAGACCATAGATGTGAAACATGGATTTTCTTAAGCACCCCAGGATTATCAAGAAGAAAGAGGGCGTGGTGAAATTGAAAGAAACTGACTGCAGATCTCGATGCTGTAGAAGATGTGTACGAGCTTTCCACCGTGGGGTGACAGCAACAGCGGGTAATTGCAGTCTCCAACGGCCAATGGCGCCCGGGTATTTAAAACATGTAACGCTACTGAGTGGGAGCACTCGTAAACAGAATTTTTCTGCAGTCAGTACGTGTTTGGTTGTGATTGGGACATACGGAGAAGCGGCGATTCCCCTTGAAAATGTCTTCTGTGGATCGGGACGAAACGTTCGGCTTAAAAGTAAATTCCATTCGGCCACATAGTGACGTAAAAATTCGCTATACGTTACCAGTCTTTTCTGAACAGGTTTGCTTGTGTGTGTGGTAGGCATGTACATTGAACGCACCTCTTCTGCCTCTGTGTCCACCTCTACCTCCCTCTGTCTGTCCACCTCACCCTCTCATCCCTACCTTTGTTCCTCCTACTTGCCACTCTCTTTGTCTCTTGATATCCTATCTTCCTCTCCTTGTCTCTCCCTTCCACCTCCCTTTTCTTACTTCTCTTCCTTCACCTATTTCTTTTACACCTACCGACTATCCCTGTAAAATTACTATCTGCCTCAGGCATATTCCCCTCTACCCCTCTCTCCTTCCATTTCATCCTCCTCCTCACTCTGTCCATCCCCTCCTCTATCCATCTCAATTTGAACCCTGCCATGCTCATCAGCATGTGAAGCTCATGCAGTACAGTTCAATAAAGCAAGAAGCCTGTCATTCAGCGCAGGCTACACATCAGGGGATGGAGAACCATTTATTTGTCCCTGACATACAGGCCACCATCAAAGCAGGTTAAGAAAGCTCTACTCCAGCACGTCATGCCTGTCATGCAGTGTAGCCTATATGTCATGCCCAGGAGACTGTTTCTTGCCTCTGACTTGTAATCTTCCCTGCAAATCAGTTTGATTTAGCAGGTTGATATTATTTCCACACAACATCACTCACAGCAGCCTACATGCCATGGGCTGGAAAAAGAACATGCTTTTGTCTGTATCTGCGTTCCTACAGGGGCATGGAGGCTATAAACTCCGAAGTGCTGATACTCATGAGGCCTGCTATCTCGTGTCAGATTTGGTGACATCATTCAAGAGATACATATACACATATGCTCAGTTGTATATATATAACAAAACTGACAGAGAATAAATGAAACCACTGCAGAAACATGTTTTCGTATTCAAACAAGAAGAACTTGTTTTCACTCAAGGCAAATCCACATTTCCATATTATACATTCCTTCTTAACTACGAACTGGAGGTTGGGATTGAATACCATAGGGTGAAGACACCAAACGACAAATTATTAATATGAAATTCAATTTTATGTGTGTTCATTATGAATTATAAGAAAATATTTTCAAATTTTAAGTTTCATGTTACAAAGGTGGATGAAAGTCGTTCACTTATTGTTAGTATAGTGTGAGGTCAAGAACAACCAAATTTCTGCTGCTCCCATTACTTTCACCTATCTTTTATACTGTATAAGTCCATACTGTGTGATTACTAAAACATTCAAATTCATCCTCATAATCCCTAATAATAGTAATCTCAACAGCAAAACTTATTTGTATTCTCCATGTACAGGTTCAACAACAGGAAAGAAAGACATTTTTGATATTGTTGTGGCTTTCAGTCCAAAGACTGATAGAATGCTACACTCTGTTTTAGTCTACTAAAACTTAAGTCTCATCAGATCGCTTACTTTCCACAAGCCTTGGTCTGTATCTAAGAGGTTTACTCCTAAGGCTTTCCTCCAGTACGAGGTTGCCGATACCTTGGTATCTCAGGTCGATAGGACACTATCAGCTTATAAGGTCTTTAGCCAAGATGTGCTATAAACACCTTTCCCTTCACCTCGATTCACTACTTCTTCGTTAGTAACGTGATTTACCCATCTCATCTTTCTCATACTCATATACCATCACAATTCAAAAGCATCTGTTCTCTTCTTCTCTGCGCTGTTTTTCGTCCACATTTTACTTTCGCAGAGTGCTGCGCGTCAGGCAAACATGTTCATAAAAAACTTCTACACATATACATTTAAAAGTATAATTCACTAGCGACCCACCCACACATCGCGAAGTTATCTACGGCGGACGATATGTGTTGCGTAGCGCTAATGTATTTTATACGCTGAGTGAATCAGTTTATCCGCTATTGAAAACAATTTTAAAATCCCTGCAGTAATTTCAGAGGTCATCCATCAAATACAAGCAGAAAAACGCTGCGAGATACTTTAATTTGTGATATATATAGACGATAACAATTTCCCGTTTCCAGACACGTTTTTGTTGCAATGCCTATCTTAATTTTATAATTACACTACATCGGCCGTAGTCAAATGGTTGAACATATACCTAAGTTCATTCAGTGCTTTTAGTGTCTCTTTCCTGAATATATTTACGCCTTTTTTTAATCCGATCACTATTGTTTCCAGTTTCGTTGTGCATTTCCCTGCTGCTTATACTTAATTTTAAGAAAACTGCAAGCATCTTGTACAACTTTGTGTCGTCTCATGCTTCTCTGTATTGATGAATCCTATGACTGAGCTTTGATTTGATCGATTACAAAAATTGATAAAATCTTGTGATTATATTCAAATAGACTATATACTAACGGAGTCAATTAGGAGATTTGATATTTGAGATATTACACGTAGTGATAGGTCGCCACACGGGAAAGAACAGGTGCGACATGGACTTGAGGACGTGCAGCCGAAGTCTGCAGGCGTACCTCCCTCGGAGTGTGGGTATCGCGTTGCTTCGCTGGCGCCCGGGGCGCTTGCCAGCCGACTCACGCTCCGCCTCTGCAACAGAATCTCGGGCGGGCAACTCTGCTGATTGCGTTGCCAGGCAACGAGGCAGCCGCTGCCCGATACGGCGTCCGTCGCCGTCGCCGGCTCGTGTTCAGCGTAACAAGCGCCGGCGCTTAAACGGCCCCGGGTCGGGGGGATGCGAGTAACGGGGTCCCAGGCCGTAAGGAGACACCGGGAGACAGCGGCGGCTGCCTTATCCTCGGTAACTCCGTTACTCCTGCCCCTGAGTGAGTCACCCGCGCTGTAACTAGAGGGAACGGGACATGTGGTCCTTCTTCTCGTTGCCAGCTTTTAATGTTTGTAGGCAGCTTGTTGCGTCATCGCTTTCTTCATGCCCCATCTTACTGAGGATGATGTACGCTGGGGATACCGAGTCTAGACTGAAATGCTGTTTCGTTGATTTCAGTGAATTATGTTAGCGAAAGAGGAGATTGGAGAAGTAATGGTCAGGGCCAGAAAAAAATAATATTCTGACATATCCTGAAGAATAGACATCAGATATACATAATTAAAGCGATGACTGCGAATGATCTCGTCAGTGCAGATACACAATGGGCTTTAACGCTTCCGGGAAATGACGAAATGCCGCGAGTAAAGTGGATAATTAGAAACGGTCACTACATTAATTGTGTGTAAATAAGCCGAGGATTCGGGTCTGACGGGAGGCGTGCTAGCGTAGTCCGTCCATTGCGATACAACCATGTCCAGATGGCATAGTGGTCAGCACATCTCTGCTTCTGTGTGGGTTCTAATCTCTCTGATGAAGGTTCCAATAGTCCTCAAGCACAAATATTCAACTTTCCCCATTGATTTAAATCAGCGCCCACTAGCAGCAAGTGTCTATAATTCCTCCGTGTCGGAATTTGGAGTGGCCGCTAAGCCAGAATGGTGTGTGTTCTTGCGCACATATCCGAAGGAATAGACGCCACATACATTGGAATCATCATTTTGCGTAGAGCTAGTATCTGAAAACAAATTCAACAAAGTACAGAGCGACTTCAGGTACTACACTACTGGCCTTTAAAACTGTTCATCAAGAAGAAATGCAGATGATAAACGGGTATTGGTTGGACTATTATGTAATACTAGAACTGACATGTGTTACATTTTCGGGCAATTTGGGTGCATAGATCCTGAGAAATCAGTACCCAGAACAACCACCTCTGCCTGTAATAACAGCCTTGATACGCCTGGGCATTGAGTCAAACAGAGCTTGGATGGCGTGCACATCTACTGCTGCCCATGCAGCTTCAACGCCATACCACACTTCATCAAGAGTAGTTCAAATGGTTCAAATGACTCTCAGCACTATGGGACTTAACATCTGAGGTCATCAGTACCCTAGAACTTAGAACTACTTAACCCTAACTAACCTAAGGACATCACACACATCCATGCCCAAGGAAGGACTCGAACCTGCGACCGTAGCGGTCGCGCAGTACGAGGCTGAAGCGCCTAGAACCGCTCGGCCACACCGGCTGTCGCTCCTGCCTGTGATGCAGCGTCAAGGGTAAGCGCAGCCATGGTCTCCAAGATGACAGCCCACGCTGCTGCAAACGTCGTCGAACTGTTCGTGCAGTTGGTTGTTGTCCTGCAAACGTCCTCATCTGTTGACTCAGGGATCGAGACGTGGCTGCACGATCCGTTACAACCATGCGGATAAGACGCCTGTCATCTTGACTGCTAGTGATACGACACCCTTGGGATCCAGCACGGCGCCGGCCGGAATGACCGAGTGGTTCTAGGCGCTACAGTCTGGAACCGTGCGACCGCTACGGTCGCAGGTTCGAATCCTTCCTCTGGCATGGATATGTGTGATGTCCTTAATTAGGGTTTGATGACCTCAGGAGTTAAGTTCCATAATGATCAGAGCCATTTGAACCAATTTTGTACCAATATTTATGGCCGCTTCACCGCCATGGGCTAACCACAGGTCGTTGCGCATCCCTAACGTCTTAGAGGTGGGCCACTACTACGTATCTGCGATGCCACTTCTGTATTATACTTGTTTAAATCCCTTCTACGTAATACACAAACTAAGTGTAAACTACTCTACTAGAGTACAATAAAAACAAAGTAAACTTCTTTTAGCGCTGTTTTTTTTTATTCATCGACAAAATTAAACATGGTTACTAACTGAAGTAAAAGCATGTGACTATTTTCTCATAGTTGGTTACACTATTGTCAAATGTTGCAATTTTTAGTGTGGGTGAATACGGAGTCGACCACCAGACAGGAACCACGCCAAGAGATCCACCTAAACAAACTCGCATCTTGTAACAGCTAGCGGAGGCTCACCTCCTCTACTTCTTATCCGCCAATACAACTCTGACCCTGCTGAAAACAAAGGAGACAAAAGCCCTACAACTCAAACTTGGATGAGTTCTTTAGCTTTTGTCTCCTTTTTTCATTGTCCGTAGTTCTGAAGAAATACATGTTTAGCATGTTCTGATATCTTATTAAATAATTTTTTAAGTATAGGGGGCGTGGGCGATCAATAAATAATGCAACAAATTTTCGTAGAAAGTGGGTTAGTTTTTTTTTCAGGATTTCAATACGTTATATTATTCTCCATTCTTATAGCTGCGACATAATCTCCGTTCAGTGGTACGGCCTTACACCACCTTATTGACTGGGATGGCCTGTATGCACGCATGATACCACTCTTGTGGTGGACATCGGATTTAAGCATATTGCCGAATCAATAACTCCGCCATTCCTCCCTCCCCCTCCCCCACCGCAACCCCGTCATCTACGTACTGCTTCTCCCTAAATGCATTCTTCATTGGGCCCAACAGACGGAAGTCGGGAAAAGCGAGATCCAGGCTGAAGGAAAACCGGGGGGCACTCAACTCAGGACAGTACCACAACAGGGGGACGAGTGTGTTAGCATTACCAACAGAGACTCCCAGTTGTGCAGCGACATATTTGATTCGGATTCGTCGATCAACTCGAATGATAGTGCCCGCACATTCCAGCACAACAGCAGTCACAACTAAGTGAGGTCGGCCGGCACATAGGGATATCGGACATGTTTCAGCCTAGCGGCTCACCGTGCTTTTGTTCACGGCCTGGTCTCCACACACACTTTACAAACGCCTATGAATGTCTCCGAAGCTCTAATTCTCCGCCAAAAGAAACTAAGGACAGCTCTTTGCTGGAAACGCACATTCGTTACAGAACCCCTTTTGAAGGGTACGTACAACGCAGCCACCAATCGGACCTACAGGGGCTGAAGAGGGAATATTCCACGATGCCCTTTAACAAATGCCGCATTTTCCAACCGAAACTTGCTCAGAAAAATATTTTTTGCATTACTTATTGAACGCTCCTCGTATAAAATTTTTCTTGATCAGGTATTCCGGGTCTAATTACTGTCTACTAGAAGCCATTCTTCGGAGACAACCTGATAGAAGTCTGGGTACTCGCTTGTCCCCATTGAAACACCACAGCTATATTCCGTTACTGGCTTTCTTCCTACCCGGTGGAAACACACCAGGTAGGGGCCATGTCCCGCTAGGGACATGTACCGATACCACAATCTCAGCGGGTTTAAAATAGAAAATGTTTAACCTGTCTTTAACGTTGAAACACTTTTCTCCATCTTTCCACGCTTCGAATTGCGACTGCCAAGGTTCCATTGCTCTCTTTTTTATGCGTTTGACACTGTTAAACTGTATGTCCTTTATCTGTGTTAATATTTGCTCGTTCAATGTCGCCAGCCAATATACGGCTACGTTGTGACTATTAATTAAGTCCCCGGTGCCAAATCCCATTACAACGCGTTAGAGCCACATCGTCTTGAGTACTAGGGACCATCAGCATAGGGATCCTTTCTGCCGTTCCTTTAACCTGGAAGGACAAACAGGTGCACCGACAGTAATGCCCACTCAATAACATCACTGGACACAAGTTAGCCAGCACGTCGTCCTTTCAGAGGAGTCCCGATTGTGCGTACAGGATTACTATTGGCGTGTTCATGTGTGGGAGCTCCGAGTGGACTACAGATACTGGATTGCATTCGTCTAGATTGTATATAGTCCTCCACCTGGGATAATGTTAGGGACCGCCAGTAGGTACGCAGCACGATCACCTCTGTTTCGTATGATCGCTGTTTTGGACAGACGAGTTGTATTTACGATATTTTAATGTCAGTGGTGGTCCCCTAACAAAAAGAAATCCATGGCGTTATCTTTCAAGAAGATAAATCGAAACGTATGTTACCTGTTATTTCCTTACCTACCTAGATAGAGAGGGAGTTTGGCAGTTGGCAGCACATTCCTCATATCAATCGCCCACGAAAAACGTCTGGTTGCTGGCAGGAGCTACATTTCTGATGCCTTAAGGGCATTGGCGCCGCACTTGCAAAGAGGCGTTCATAATGTTTTCTTTCAACAAGATAATGCAAAACTTTATGTTACTTGTGACGACCACTTTGATACAGAGGATGTTCGACTGTTACCAGAAAGTTCTACGTGTCTCTCCAGCACTAAAAACCTCTGATCCCTGCGAGGATTTACATTTATGTTATACTAGTGCCGGTGGTGATCCCCTGTCAAAGAGGTCTCCGTGACTCTATCTTTAGACATCATTATGCAAAACCAAATGCCACCTGTGTTGTCCCCACCTACCTGGAGGAAGAGGGTCTTCCACTGCTCTCAAACTCTATAAACCACTCTTCACCGGGAGGAGCTACATTTCTGTTGCTTTTACGCCGGTTTTCACTTTTCATACAAGTCTCTGTGATGTTATCCTCTATCAAGCTAACGCAAAATCTTATGTTAATTGTGATACCCTCTCCTACCTTGAGAGAGTGAATGTCTGACAGTTCACAGCACTTTCTCCATATCACTCACACACTAAAAACATCTGGTCACTGATAAAATATTTCCGGCACATTAATGTCAGTGATGGTCTCCTCTCAAATAGGTCTCCATGATGTTATTTTCCAACAAGAAATGGAAAGTTGTAAGTTACCTCTGATGTTCTGTTGCCATCGTGATCTCCATATCTCTCAACAACTGAACATTTCTAGCCACTGGTGGGATTTATGTATCTGACACGTTAACACCAGTGGTGGTTCCCTTTCAACGAGGCCTCTGTGACTTTATCTTTCAATGGGATAATACCAAACCGTATGTTATCTGCAATGTCCTCACCCATCTCGATAGAGAGGTTGTTTGTTGCCAGCACGTTCTCCATTTCTCTCACCCACTAAAAAGCCTGGTCACTGTCACGGCTACAATATTAGCCATTTCTACGGCGGCCACGCGCTTTTCAGATACTTCTTCGATCCCCCACTCACTTTGTAATTTTCTCAAAACCATTCGTTCTTTGCAGGCGCTAAAAAAACATTACTTTTCATTTCAGTTTGTTTTATGTCATAGTTCTGAAACAGTTCTCAGCGAAATTTATCACACTTTTAGCAGTAGATATCGGAAGTTCACTGAGGCTTTTTGCAGATGATGCTGTGATGTATCGAGAGGTTGCAACAATGAAAAATTGTACTGAAATGCAGGAGGATCTGCAACGAATTGACGCATGGTGCAGGGAATGGCAATTGAATCTCAATGTAGACAAGTGTAATGTGCTGCGAATACATAGAAAGATAGATCCCTTATCATTTAGCTACAAAATAGCAGGTCAGCAACTGGAAGCAGTTAATTCCATAAAGTATCTGGGAGTAAGCATTAGGAGTGATTTAAAATGGAATGATCATATAAAGTTGATCGTCGGTAAAGCAGATGCCAAACTGAGATTCATTGGAAGAATCCTAAGAAAATGCAATCCGAAAACAAAGGAAGTAGGTCACAGTACGCTTGTTCGCCCACTGCTTGAATACTGCTCAACAGTGTGGGATCCGTACCAGATAGGGTTGATAGAAGAGATAGAGAAGATCCAACGGAGAGCAGCGAGCTTCGTTACAGGATCATTTAGTAATCGTGAAAGCGTTAAGGAGATGATAGATAAACTCCAGTGGAAGACTCTGCAGGAGAGACGCTCAGTAGCTCGGTACGGGCTTTTGTTAAAGTTCCGAGAACATACCTTCACCGAACAGTCAAGCAGTATATTGCTCCCTCCTACGTATATCTCGCGAAGAGACCATGAGGATAAAATCAGAGAGATTAGAGCCCACACAGAAGCATACCGACAATCCTTCTTTCCACGAACAATACGAGACTGGAATAGAAGAGAGAACCGATAGAGGTACTCAGGGTACCCTCCGCCACACACCGTTAGGTGGCTTGCGGAGTATGGATGTAGATGTAAACATTCATCAACATTCATCTAAATCTCAATTGGTTCGATTATCTTCTGTTGCGGTTTTGCATGTTTCACTACCATACAATGCTGTGCTCCAAACGTATGTTGTCAGAAATTTCTTCCTCAAATTAAGGCCTATATTTGATACTAGTAGGCTTGGCGGGGAGTGTCCTTATTGTCAGTGATAGTCTGCTTTTGACGTCCTCCTTGCTCAGTCTGTCATTGGTTATTTTGCTGTCTAGGTGGTAGAATTCCTTAACTTGTTCATCTGCTTCATGAATATCAATCCTGATAACTTACTAGCTGTTGTCATTTCTGCTACTCCTCTTTACTTTCGTATTTCTACGAAAAATTTTTACACCCTTTTCAATCCGGTCGTCTACTATCATTGTTCCACCTTGGCTCTTTTACATACTGTATATTACCTGTCTCCCCTTTAGCGTATCCCAATTTTTCTAAGAATCTTCAATATGTTGCACCATTTTACAGTGTCGAACGCATTTTCCAGGTCGACAAATCCTCTGAAAGTGTCTTGATTTTTCTTCAGTCTTGCTTCCATTACCAACCGCATCGTCAGAATTGCCTCTCAGGCACATTGACGTTTCCTAAAGCCAATCTGATCATTATCTAATTAAATTTTCTTTTCGATTCTTATGTATATTATTCTTGCAAGCAACTTGGATGCTTGTGCTGTCAATCCGATTGTGCAATAATTCTCGCGTATGTTGGCTCTTGTAGTTTTCGTAATTGTGTGGATCATATTTATCCGAAAGCCACATCGTGTATCGCCAAACGCATACATTATACCAACGTGAATAATCGTTTGGTTATCAATTCACGCAATGATTTTAGAACTTGTGATGGAATATTGTCTATCCGTTTTGCATCGTTTAATCTTAAGTCCCCCAAAAGTATCTTAATTTCTGATTCTAATACTGGATCCCCCTTTTCTTCTAAATCGACTTCTGTTTTTCTTCTATAACAACAGACAAATCTTCCCCTTATAGAGGCTTTCAATGTACTCTTTTCACCTGTCCGCTACCTTCTCTGTATTTAACACAATAATTCTTATTGCATTCTTAATATTACCGGTCTTGCTTTTAATTTCACAGAAGGTTGTTTTGACTTTTTTGTAAGCTGAGTCAATCCTTCCAAAACTCATTTCTTTTTCGATCTTGTCACATGTTTCATGCAGTCATTTCGCCTAAATTTCCCTCCACTTTCTGTTCATTTCACTGCTCAGTGAGTTGCAATTCTGTATTCCTGAATTTCCTTGAACATTTTTGTACTTTATTTCTATTATTAGACGTAAGATGCTCCACAATTTTTTTTATTATCTGAACAAACCATCCTGTAGTTATTAGGATCCTCTTACAAAAACCATTGCAGAACGTTACATATGGTTTGTGCACAGTATAATCAGCTTTTTGCGAAACTAAATTATCTTTGAAGAGGAGAACAAAACTGTAGTTGAAGTCTACTCTGTTCCATAGAATACTGCCTCTAGTTTACATGAAAGGTCGGAAAACCGTTTTGTTCCTTTAAAAGTAACGGGAAAAATGTGATGACGGAGCCGGCTAGAGTGGCCGAGCGGTTCTAGGCGCTTCAGCCTGGAACCACGCGACCGCTACGGTAGCAGGTTCGAATTCTGCCACGGGCATGGATGTGTGTGATGTCCTTAGGTTAATTAGCTACGGTCGCAGGTTCGAATTCTGCCACGGGCATCGATGTGTGTGATGTCCTTAGCTTAGTTAGGTTTAAGTGTTTCTAAGTTATAGGGGACTGATGACCTCAGAAGTTAAGTCCCATAGTGCTCAGAGCCATCTATATGTGATGACCCGAATTTAGTTAGTCCGAGTCACCGTGGTTGCTTGTACTGGTACAACTGAATGATGCCATGCCTCCTAGGAATTGGGTGCAGTTTCCCCTTGTCGTTATGACCTGTTTTTAAATCGTGAAGAGAAATAAAATTCTTCCATATATGTTTCTATATGGATTTTTATCATCGTCAGCACACCGCTGGTTAATGACTGCTTCGTCCAACATAAAAAAGTCACTTGATGTCATTGTACTTCAGTTTTACCAGTGGATCAGAGTTTAATACTTGCGTTTGACATTTCAGGATTCGAGGGATTAATTCTTCATACAATCATTGAAATTTCGTTTTTCGGTGATCAGGTCAGGGATGGTGTCTTTGCAAACCACTGGGCTGATATTCTGCATTCATGACGAGTTTCGAATGAGGTAGCCATTAGTAAGACTCCGAGCTGTAATCTTCCGTCCCTCCTTTCTTTCACGTGCGTCGTGGTGTTTTCAAATGTGTGTGTATGTGTGTGTGTGTGTGTGTGTGTGTGTATTTTTTGGCTGGTTGTCAGTGGGGAAATGAAAGCAAGAGGACTCATTTTTAAGACGAGCTGCTGGCTTCCACCGCTTCCGCAGGGTAAATAACGTCTCCTCCAGTAGCGGGAAGAAGCGATTTCAAAGATAAATAACGCCTTCTGCAGACGAAGTTGCACAAACAGGCGCGATAGCGCCGGCCTCTAGGCCCCCCACCCCTTCCTTCCTACCCATTTCACCGCGATGCACTCCAGCCGGCCGGCCCTGTGAGAGCCGCTGCCGTCTCTACTCCGCATCGCTTGACTGCCAGAATCCCAGTCCTCACCAAGTCGCCACGCCCGCACTTCTTTTCCTGGAAGGAACGTTTTCGGCGTTTAAATAAGGATTACCTTTGGTCAGTCAATACCAACTGCATCAGGCAGTCTATTGTGCGAGCTGCGACACCTTGTTGAAACCAGACGGATGGTTCTTTTAATTTAGTTTGGTTACCAGGATTTTTAATGATACCTCACTTAATTCTACTAACTTTATCATTTTTCCGACCTCTATTTAAGGTAACTTGCTTGTGAACGTCTGTAAAAATGGAGCCATTGTTCCTAAACATTCTGCTCTACAATTGATCACGTTAGTTCTCACATCAACTTTTTTTTTTGTTTGTAAAATCAGTAATTTACACTTTTAGAAGCCGATATATACTTGGAATCTCTGCGCTGACTACCTTACTTAGATGCTTCAAGCTTTAACTACACATTAGCAACATGTTCATCTAAAAATTATACTGCATGTGTGCAAATTCTGTCTTTTATTCTAGAAATATTTACATTTGACAATCAAAATTAGGGTTACTTTCTTATGATTAATGAGTATGTATTTGCCTTCCTGTTGAAGATCTGCAGTCTTTTTTCCTGCTTATAGTACCATGCAAAAGGAACTCAGATCTCTAGCTCTAATACATTTTTTCGTGTTTAAAATGAACGTTTCAGAAAATTTTGTTCGCGGTTTTCTATCCTTCATGGTATAAGTAGAAACTGTTAATCATGACTCAAGTTTTTGAAGATTCTTAGGCACCAATAAATTAATAGTGGTGGTCATATGGTATTGTGTGGGTGCAGGCCCTTCCTTATTTAATATGTGGTCCCAATTCTTGACTCTCGGCTTGAACAAACTACACTTTTTCAGACGACAACGTAGGCCTTTAGCTGGCAGCCCTTTAAACAACAGTTACAAATTGCTCAAGTCCTACTCCCGCGTGTGCCCTGTAACTAACAAATCGTTCAAACAACTGATACAATTAGGGATCACCTGGATAGGTTGTTCTAGACACCTTGCTGCACTAGCAACCCCAAATGACAATCTGTTATATATGTACCTGCCAAATGGCGTATTAATCGCCAGAAACAGTTTTGTGGGCACACCAACAAGTAACTGAAAATACGCATCAAGGAGATCTACTTTTAAAAACTACTGTTCTCCATCTACCAACTCCTTTTGTCTAGGAATTGAGTACAAATCAACACTTCCTTGGGCATTAATAATAGAATTAAAATCACCACAGATCCGAAGTCAAATATTCGGCTTCTGTGTAACATGAATAGTCGTCAACCTCTGACGACGCAAAGAAAGGGGAGATAGATTTTGCACTCTCTCTAGTTCCGTCTTAACGCTTCTGCACGTAGTAAACAGCACTTGGGCAGTGTTGAATGTTTGAAAGGGATGCGTACCTGAAAATCAGTAGCACAACCTAAGGTAAGAACTAACGACTGAAATTCTCACACAATGAATCAAGTTGCGTGAATTTAATTGCATTAGAAATTAGACTCACCTCCTCCCGAATTTGGAACCAAGAACTTGCGAAATCGTTGAAAGCAAGAATGCTAGTAGTTGTACAAGAATACACTACAAGCAAGGGTACTTGCCGAGCCACATTTTTGTACTTAGCATGCACTGCGATATGACTCCACGGCGCCATGGAATGGCCACTGTACATCACCCCTTTTCGCCTTGATGCACACAGCGACAGAAATCCAATGTGTCAGTAAGTTTCCCCATGAACTAGGGACACGATCGAGCTGGTATACAACTGGAAATCCGCCCTCGCCCCGTCGGCGTTGAGTTGCTGCATTATACGGTGTATCTGTGATGGCACAACGTGTCCTGGGGTTTTCATACTCTTACAGACAAGGAAATTCTTCAGGGGACCCGGCTCGTTTTTGGAACGTCGATGGCGACTCAAGCGCTTTAGTCTTTGCTTGTCTACCAATTCAGAGTGTGATGTGTCGCTAACTATCGAATCCCTTAGCATCAGGCTACCAGAAGCACGAGAGACTGGTGAACCAGATCATGACTTTGAATGATAGTCCTAATGATGACTAATAACAGAATACCGTGTCGCTGAACTACTGGTTGCACGAGATCTCGGTTAATCAGATGATGACTCCGACTGGGAGTCATCAATTGATCGAAGAATACGGCGACAACTGTCTTAATAACGTCGACATCAGAAGAATCATAGAACAGAACGTTTGCTGAGACAGTCACTTCATAGCCATTAGCATAACTCAAAGCAGGACCCGAATTATCTAAAGCCTTTGCATTAAACTCACGATCCAGAGCCAGGCGGATATTAAAGCCCTAATTAAAGGACCTAGATCAGAAGCGCCACGCTTTTGACAGGCAAAATTCACACATGTGAGCTAAAAAAAATCAGCAGATCACTCTTCGTTGGATTGTTCATTTTGCTTCATACGTTTACTTAATTCCACCCTAGGTGCAACGACTTGCGAAATTCTTGCAGCTCATCGTATAGTTTACTACTGGAAGACAGTAACAGTCCACAATGGAATTCAGAAGCATCTGTTCGAGTTGCCTTGCAGGGCAGTTTGAAAAGTCATAAATTGTCCTCCCAATTGTCACTTGTCTCGTCTAAGGATGTGAAGGTAGAGGTAATAGCACGGAAACAGAAGATGCCGCCTGTGGTTGATTCAGGAGAAACTGTAACAGCAATGTGTGCTGTTCCTGCCGTTTTAGCTGCCACAGCTTAACAAACTCAGGATCCGTGATTCGCTAAAGGAAACGGCCAGATGAGGAACTTTCCCATCGCCAGCGTTCTATCCTACGTGATGCAGGCAGAAACTGTATATTGTAATTTATTACGATGGGTACACCAACCCACAGGGAAAGGAACACTCGTCCTCATGAGTTCGCAGTAGATTTGCGTTCACGAGGTGAACGAAGCACAAACGAGACCGGGACGTACCGAAGTCGGCTTAGGAGTACAACAGTTCCAATTGGAAACCATTCGAGACCGGGAAAAAGCTAAGGTAACTTCGCTGTTTAGTGGCCCGATACGGACAGCTACGAAGTACAGCAAGGAATGACCGAGCTTGGGCCACACTCTCGGCCCAAACAGTAGCATAACGGTGCCGCCACGCATATCGTTGCGATAGCTGCCGTTCCGACGGCAGTCCGTCACTGCCGCTAGCACCTGTGTCGTGTCCACGTCCGTGTAGATTGATATTTTTGTTGTATTTTATGGATCTATAGACAGCATGAGGATGTGTTCTGGGTTTTCAAATGGTGTACTGAAATGTCCAGTAAAACTGAAATCGCCTTGTGTGTGTTTTGTAGTGTAGTAATATGTTGGTAAAGAGCTGTAGGAGATTTCCTGTTGTGTACTCTTGAGTCCGATGAGAGTCGCCGTGTTAATTTGCAGGTACGTTTGCCAAGATCCCCAGCGCCTTTCCTACTCCACATCGACGTAGTGTAGCTGAAACTTTCTATAATTATTAGAATGACTAGACCGAGTAATATATCCCTACGAGTCTCACATAATTAATTATCAGAGATGAACACTCATTTATTTCTTCCTTGAATACCTCTTTTACTCTTGCTATCGATTTATAATACGGAATATTCACAAGTTCCCTTCATCTAGTCTTTGTCAGAGAAAGAACCAAATCGGAGTCATTAATATTTTATTCAAGAACGGAGATAGTAAAAGTCAGAGAAAATCCAATGATAATGTTAGAGTTTGTTATGCGTGGAATAACGTCTTACAACATTGCAGCCCAGTCAGCAATCGTGACAATCGAATATATAAGAAACTATCAGCCCCGATTGCGATAATGAAACCATTACCGCAATCGAGGCTGATACTTTCAAATGGCTCTGAGCAGTATGAGACTTATCTTCTGAGGTATCAGTCCCCTAGAACTTAGAACTACTTAAAGCTAACTAACCTAAGGACATCACGCACAGCCATGCCCGAGACAAGATTCGAACCTGCGACCGTAGCGGTCGCCCGGTTCCAGAATGTATCTCCCAGAACCGCTCGTCCACCCCGGGCGGCGCTGGTAGTTTCTTATATATTAGTAACGTCTTTGATTCGTACATACAGACCAGTTACTGACACAGTTATTTCCGTAATGAAATGTGATATTACATGAGATAGGTTCCGAACCACTGTCGGATTTGGAATTGAGGAAATTCAACTCAAAGCTATATTTTATCTACGACTGTCGTCTGTTGTTCCTAACACATTCAAGTTGCACAATCTTCGTGGTTTACATGTTTCTCATTTTCTCTCTTCCTTTTCTTGTTGCTCCTTGTTATTCTGGCGAATTTTGTTGCCTCTTGGACCCACTTTTGAGCTTCGTTCACTCTCATGTAAGCAATCCCAGCATATATTCCTAGCAACTCCATAAATTCATACCTCCTAATTACCCCCCATTAAAAGAAATAAACAAATTACAATCATAGTAACTTTCGAGAATAACAAAATAGCAACAACTCAAGCTACAGAAAAGTTTAGAAGGATACACCGCTCAAAAACGACAGATAGACAAAGGAAACGTAAGAGACCGTGAAGCGTATCATCTGATGGTGCTACCAACAGTTGTATACAACATGTTTCTCGAATAGGAGTCTAATGACAATAGCGAAATCAGCGAAAACATGGGTGTGGATTCACTCTGGGAGATCTTTAAACTGATTTTCAAACAGCCTCCTGACGCCCAATTCAGCTCTTTTAACTGTTCCGGCGTAACGTCAACTGTGGCACGCCGGGGAAGAACGGAAGAGCAGAGACGGCTGTGAGACGCTGTGTGCTAATAGAATGCACACCGTCCCTTCTCTAGAGCGACACTGAGACAGGTGCGGCCTCTACACGGAGAGATCATCGCCATCAGTTTCTCGTGCGTGTGCCGCCGTGTTTGTGTTAGTGTTCACCGTCACACTCCTACATTCACGTGTGCCGTCGAATCATCAGTGTTTGTGCGCCTTGCAAACGTGTTTCAGTGTAATTTTCATCGAGTGTGAACGGCTCCGTGTTTTGTATTGTTGTATGTCTACTGTTTTTTACCCGTCGCTCTAAGTATTATGTATCTTCTTACTGTTTTTTATCATTGGACAATCGAAGGCTGAAGAGCAGCGTACGGTACTGCTGCCAGCCTACATAAGAATCTATATAGGCCTGAAAAATACAATAAAGGAAAGAAAAACTACGCTCGGCCCGAGTTGAAGACGAGCCGTCCTTCAAACAGTGACTTATGAACTCTATTGTTTTGCTTGCATTGAAATTGTATATACCGAAGGATATTGATTATTTGCGTATCGCCATTTGCTTGCGACACACCTTTGTGACTATGCTAAGTTAAGTATTGTCATTTGTCTTACTGTAATAAACTTCATTAATACGATGTGCCTCAATTTCTGTCTAGCGCTGCGAGAAAGCAGGCTTCCTAGATAACCCATATTAGACGTGTGGGCCAAAAACAACGTTAACCACCATGTTTTTCAAATAACTCTAAACAGTGATGCAACGCGAGAACCAAGAATCACAGTTTTAAAGCGGATTCACAGGTAAGTTATCTTAAAACATCTTTAAGCGATATTCGTATAAACTGTCACCGAGTGACGCCAGTGAAGACCGCTGGCTAGTAGGATAGATCTTGTTCCCACGTGGCCTTTGTGGTGTACATGTGGCCCAACAGTTATTATTATTATTTAATCAAACGTGTAATATACTCTGTTTCCATGCAGATTCAGTATTAAATAAGGACTGTTATATTCTAGTGGACCAAATGGATACCTTCAAGTATTTATTTATTGCCCGAATGTTGAGAAATGTAGGCAGTTTGCTAGAGAGACACGTTTACTATCTACAGACTATGTGAAGCCTTTCGGTAACGTAAATAGCGAGAATCTGTGGAAAATAACGAAGAAAGGAGGGATACTTCTTTGCATCATAAAGGTAGAAGAAAGAGATTTGTTTTAGACCAATTTTGAGGACGTGCTAAGGCAATAGAGAGTATTTTATTTATATTTATGACTCAATGAAAGTAACTATTCTACAAGATTACTCTTTCCTGATGACAAAATTGTGACAGCTTATGGTGACAATATTCTTCAAACGGCAGGACATATTTTATCCACAACAGTTAAATTATACATTCTGCTTTTATATATTTAGGAGAAAGAAAAGTTGTGGCTTTCAGGGCCAGTAGCTGATTGCCTGGATAGCAGTAATAAGTTAGCAGAACGTATGAAGAATAAAATCCTGCGACTTCCTATAATGAAGAAAACAAAGATTTGATTACATTAAAAGAATGAGCTACAGCAACTTCTGAACTAAAGATATTAACCAGGATGATACTAACACGATGTAGTCCATAAAACCAAGAAATCTGTATATTTGTTTCACACATAGTTTCATAGAGTCAAAAACTTTCAATGTGTAATTTTTATTTACTGTCTGACATGCACTGGGAGCCACGCTAAGGCTTCTCGCCTCTGTGGAAACATTCCTGTTGTTAGCTTATCCAACAAGAATGGCAGTAAATACATTATTTATAGTAAATAACATTGAGTGTTGTACACCAAATGGTTCAAATGGTTCTAGGCACTATGGGACTTAATATATGAGGACATCAGTCCCCTAGAACTTAGAACTACTTCAGCCTAACTAACCTAAGAACATCACACACATCCATGCCTGAGGCAGGATTCGAACCTGCGACCATAGTGGTCGCGCGGTTCCGGACTGAAGCTCCTAGAACCTCTCGGCCACAGCGGCCGGCTGTTGTTCACCATTCCTCTATTGAACTAATGATAATGTTCCAGAATCCTTTACAAAACAAAATAGTGAAAAACGTTTAGAAGGAGGTAAATACCAACCTGCTAACTTTTTCTAGAAAAGTCTCAACGTCATCAGTCACACTACAGTTTGAGCGTGGTAACAGTCCATAGCCTACAAACAATTTGTGCAAATGCCTGTAGCCTGTAACTAAAGATTTCGTCATATGATAATTAGCTGTAGCAAATTATACCAAAAAGACCTGCTTTTCATAAATCATCATTGTGTTGCAGCACTGAAACGGTGTACTTTCATTACTCTCTAGTTCCAATATGAAAAGCAAATTTTAAACTACCAATATGTAGCTTCCTCTAAATTACTATATCAAATCGTACAAGAAACGACGCATTTTCAAGACATCCTCAATGTGCTGATGCTTTGAAACAGATATAATTCACACCATTGACATCGTAATGTAAAAACCACACCCAAATATGGAGCTCAACTCCATTAAGACCTAATACGATATGGCGACCTCTAAGTTCTGCTTCTGACGTGAAACCGATTAGTCATGTTCCTCTCCACAAGGCTAAGATCTGACATGGCAGGTCCATTCTTTCACGCCTCGAAGCGTAGTGTAACGAGGAATTCAGTGCTTTTTTGTCAGCATCTCCTCGTCCACTAACGTTTTCACATCCTGTGACACGACGCCTTAAGAGTAACTTGCTAGAAGAAATGTAATATTAAAGCTATTGCATACCGAAACTGCTCTCAAGTTTAAGACATTGGTCATGAAGAATGAACAAGCAAAGGAATGGGATACGGAAGTACTTAGGAATGATGAGGTACACCTTAAGTTCTCTAAGGCTATAGATACAGCAGTAAGGAATAGCTCAGTAGGCACTACAGTTGAAGAGGAATGGACATCTGTGAAAAGGGGCCTCACAGAAATTGGGAAGGAAGACATGGGTACAAAGAAGGTAACTGGGAAGAAAGCTTGCGTAGCGAAAGAAATACTTCAGCTGATTGATGAAAGGAGGAAGAACAAAAATGTTCTGGGAAACTCAGGAATACAGAAATACAAGTCACTGAGGAATGAACTGAATAGGAAGTGCAGGAAAGATAAGACGAAATGGCTGACATTATAGAAGAAGAAACAGGAGTCGATTTAGAAGAGACAGGGGACCCAGTATCAAAACCAGAATGTAAAAGAGCTGTGGAGGACTGAACATAAAATAATGCAGAAAGGGTTGGTATCATTCCATCAGAATTTCTGAAATCGTTGGGGGAAGTGGCAACAAACCGACTATTCACGTTGGTGTGTAGAATGTATGAACCTGGCGACATACCATCTGACTATCAAAAAACCTCATCCACTCAGTTCCGTAGATGGCTAGAGCTGACTAGTGCAAGAATTATCTCACAACCAGGTTAACAGCTCATGCATCCAGATTGCTTACAAGTATAACATACAGAATAATGGAAAAGAAAACTGAGGATGCGTTAGATGACTATCAGTTTGGCTTTAGGAAAAGTGTAGGAATGAGAGAGGCAATTCAGACATCACAGTTAATAATGGAACCAAGACTAAAGAAAAATCGAGACACGTTCATAGGATTTGTGTGCAAGAAGTTCGAAATTCGTAAAGAAACTAGCGTAAGCTACAGGGAGAGATGGGTAATATACAATATGTTCAACAGACAAAGGCGAATAATAAGACTGGACGACCAAGGACGTAGTGCCCGTATCAAAAAGGGTGTAAGACAAGGACGTATCCTTTCGCCCCTACTGTTCAATCTGCACATATAGGAAGCAGTGAAGGCCGGCCGCTGTGGCTGAGCGGTTCTAGGTGCTTCAGTCTGGAACTGCGCGACTGCTACAGTCGCAGATTCGAATCCTGCCACAGGCATGGATGTGTGTGATGTCCTTAGGTTTATTAAGTTTACGTAGTTCTAAGTTCTAGGGGACTGATGACCTCATATGTTAGGTCCCACAGTTCTGAGAGCAATTTGAACCATTTGCAGCAATGATGGAAATAAAAGAAAGGTTCATGAGTAGAACTAACATTCAAGTTGAAAAGATATCAATGATACGATTCGCTTATGGCATTGCTGTCCTGAGTGAAAGTCAAGAAGAATTATATGATCTGCCTAAAGGAATGAGGAGTCTAGTCAATACACAGCATGAATTGAGAGTAAATCGAATATAGACGAAAGTAATGAGAAGTAGCAGAAATGAGCGCAGTGATAAACTTAATATCACGATTGATTGCCATGAAGCAGATGAAGTGGGGGAATTCTGCTACCTAGGCAGTAAAATTACCAGTGATGGACGGAGTAAGGAGGACATTAAAAGAAGACTAGCAATGACAAAAAGGGTATTCCCGGTCAAGAGAAGTCTACTAATATAAAATATCGTCCTTAATTTGAGGACAAAATTTCTGAGAAGGTACATCTGGAGTACAGCATTGTATGGTATCGAAACATGGACTGTGGGAAAACTGGAATAGAAGAGAACCGAAGCATTAGAAATGTGGTGCCACAGGTGAATGTTGAAAATAAGGTGGACTGATAAGGTAAGAAATGAGGAGGTTCTACACAGAATCGCAGAGGAAAGGAACATGTGGAAAACATTGATAACGAATACATTCAGCAAATAATTGAATATGTAGCTTGAAAGTGCTATTCTTAGCTCTGAGATGAAGAGGTTAGTACAGAAGAGGAATTTGTGGTGGGTCGCATCAAACCAGTCAGGATCGGATTATGTACCGAAGGCTTGTCAGAGGTTGGTAGGTTAGTTAGCAGACAAGTGCATCGTAACCTATCCTAAGCTTAAGATAGCTATCTACAATAGAGAATAAATGGTCAATTCTAAATTATTATCTCAATTGAACGTTATAAATTTTGTTTTGTCTTAAACAGACTCCACACTTGTTCTTTCAGTACAAATATTATGTTTAAATAATACACATGATTCGTTTAACAGCCAGTGTTATACTGCGCAGGAATTATGAGCTCACTAAGTGCAGTATAAAACGATAAGTTATGTTTCCACCGAGGACTTCCACTGGATGGCTATGTGTCATCTTTCACCTACTCATCATTACTTAAAATGCCTTAGCGAGACTGTAACGCTGAAACGAGCTGAAGCCCTCCTTTCTTCCACACACTGATGCACATCGAGTAACATAGCTTGATGAAACTTGGAACTTACATAGACTGCTATAGTACTTATGGTACTGACAGGAATATGCAATGTGACAAACAGAACTGCTTCGCTTATCCATAGACTGTAAATACACTGAAGTTACAGTGATTGATGATGGTCCCCTGGACATTAAGAAAGGTGAGACATTGCTCTTATTATAGTGAGTGACCACCTGGTACAGGAATGCACGCTCTGCACCTTGCTTAAATGCTAAGCACAAGGATGGTAATCTTTTATAGCGACATGGCGTTCCATTCCTCCAACAGCTCGCTTGATGACTGCTGCATAGTCGTTGGTAGTCTCTCAAATGCATCCCACAGCGTTCATTGTTCTTTAAGTCAGTACATAAGGTAGGCCATATCATTTGCCAAATATCCTCTGGTTTATAGAGTTTTCCACCACTGCTGTTCGACGCCCAAACGCATGATCATCCATAAAAGTGAGATCAGTTTTCATGTTCATGGGTGCATTAGTGTTGACATCTGTCGCCATATGAGGATGCAGCCAGAAGAAATACTCAGAGTAAATCTGCTTTCACCTGAGTAGAGCACTGGTAAATTCCCTAGTATAATGGCAAAATCGCAAATGGTGCTGATGAATTCTGGGTGTTAACATGGTCACTGTTCTACTGTACACCATGAGATTGTGTGCCTTGGAATCCTGTTAAATGTGAGAGCAGTAGCATCCACTGCTTGATGTGGCTCCCTTTATGTCTGTTGCACAATGTAGCGGTCATCTGCTGCTCTAACTGTCATTGGTAGACAAAACGTATATACCAATAATCTGAATTACTTCCATTCCTGAAATAAAGGAGATTCATATGTTTCTGTATCTTATATTTCGCAATTCTTTATTGATAAACTTGTTATTTTTCATGAAACGAATAAACATTAATAGATACATTAATTCTACTCTAAGTTTTTGGAATATGATTATCTACTATAGTAGATTCAAAATTTTCAAAGATTTGAAGTTACTGATCAAGATCAATAACAATATTTTTATATTTTATGACTCTTTCTGAATTTTACCTGCACAATATAATGCATGTTTTATAGGACACAGAAAATATCTTTTAACTTATTTTTTTTAGATTATTACATGATTTTTATATTGTTTACATGGTAAAACAATATATGGTGATCCTCTCAATGGCACATATCTGTTAAAGAGTTGTTAAATGGTTATAAACAAACAATTTTATTTAATGTCACATCCTGATCCATATGCTTGAAAATTACCCATTCTTGACAAAATATTTCTTTTACCAAACTTAAAATTTTTAATCATATGTCTTTCATTTGAGATCCTACAGGTCTCCATCTGGAACTGAAGTTCTATAAAATGTGATTTAGTCATTATTTTGTACTCAGACAAGTCTTAGAGTTATTTTCAATCCATGAAACGTTTATTGATTGTCTTTTATAATTTTCATAATTTTCGATTTTACAGCAGTCAAGCAATGATTACGTTCAATTAAGTTTATATTATTTTCAAAATTTATTGTTTGTGATGTGTTTGGAAATGCAGTATCAACTAACTATCTCTAACCATTCTTCTGTCCCTTGGTTTCTTAAATAAATTGGTATAAAAAGGGAATAATATTTCATTATTAGTTCTAGTATTTTGTTTTGTAAACACATTGGTAGAAAATGGAACTATAACTTTCAATTGTTTAGTTTCATTATGTTGAAAAATTTCATCATTTCTGCTATTATTGTAATAATTTAATTGGTTCTAAGGCCTTCCTAATTGCAGATTTAAATTTGTGACTTGGTGTATACACTAATAAAACTATTTAAATCAGTTTTATTCAGTTTACTACATCTTCTTAAATTATTTCCTTTACAGTAATCACAGAGTTGTGAGTTTCTTCATTTTGGCACTTCTATTCATATAAAATAAAATTTATAAGAGATGTCAATAAAAAGATCTCTTTTTTTAAGACTTCAGATATTTCTTATTTTATTAATATTTAGATATTAAGCATATAATGATTTTACCTCCCTCTTTTTCAGATATTCTTAAGTATATTTATTGTTTTGTGAAGGATGCTTGTAAAAGCGACTTAAGTCTCAAATATCGTGAAAACTTTTACATTTCTTTGTAGATGTATCTGTTTCTCAATTTTCATCACTATTAGTACATAGTAACATTTTCGACTGTTATTCGCTGAGAATTCGTTATAAATGATTTATATTATAATATATAGAAACGTTTTTTCCACATACACAAGTAGTTTGTGTACACTTGTAATTTTCTATATGATACTCATTATTTATACCCACCTTTTGTACACTTCTGTGAAGTAAAACGATTGATTGACTTCTCAGTGTTATACAGTATAAGTTTCATTCATATGTTTTACATCTTCTTGGTTTACATTCATACATCTTGAAATTCCATATTTAATGAAATACAAAATATAATTTGCCTAAAATTTTCAGGCTGGATACATCGTTTTTTGTGTACAGAAAAGAGAATGTAGCATTATTAATCAACATAATTTTTTATCATTTGTTTAAGACTTTCAGAGAGAAATATCTCCCCCATGCAATTCCATAAAGAAAACTGAAAATATCATTTTAATCAACATATTCTGTACAACATTCCACAGATCTTTAATCTGACACCTGAAATATTACAAATGTATATCACTGTAAATAAAAATTTAAAAATGTTTTTACATTTTAATAAAATTTAGTTCTTAATTGTCAAAAGGCGAGTCTAAATGAAATAAAAGTAAACAAATTGGAAACAACAGCCACAAAATTTAGAACTTCAAGGTTATTCCAAACTTAGAAACCAACTACTTATTGCACTTATCAACAATAAAATTAATAATGGAATGAATTATAACAAGAGTAAAGTGAAAAAATAATGCTGTTAAAGAATTAAAGTTTCAAAGCTAAAGAATTATGAATTAAATGATATCATGGACTTAGATAACAGACAACTCATTTAACTTGTTAACATTAATATTAATTGATGAATTAAAATATCATACTGTAAAATAATTAAAAGCTTAAGAACACAAAGTGGGAAATAATGTTTATGGCAATTATCAAAGGACAAATATATCACAAAATTCATTTGATTTTGAAAATTTGCAGTTTGAGGAATAATATAAATTATGTTAAACTGCAGAACAAAACAAATAAAAATAAAACTGCTAATTATATTAAAAATTACGATGAATATGAAATAGAATGGATATTTATAACAAAAGAGTATGAATTAACACAAGATTTTGTTAGAGAATTTTAAGATAAAGTGGATTGGACCTTAATAGGACATAATGAATCACCTGATGATCTTATGAGAGAATATCGAAATCAGTTACACTGGAATCATTTATATTATTATGACAAAATTTATTTGAATTTATAGAAGAAATTTAAGATAAAATAGGTTAACATCTTTAATCATAATCACAAAAATTTTCTAAATATTCTATGACAGAATTTCAAGATAAAATAAATTACAATGGAATATCTTCCAATATTTGAACTAACAACTTCATATAGATTTTCAAAATAAGTTAAGCTGGTCATATATATTAACTGATTAAAGCCAAAGGCAAGAACTCATTCTAGAATGAAAAGATATTTTATTATTTTTACACAGGAAGCCATTTATCCCTGTGAAAATTTTAAACTTCATTCACGTGGTATTTCAAGGTATATGAAATGGGTTCCTGAAAAATATAAAACTAATTTCATACAGCCTTTTATGTATTGAAATACAGAGATTAAAAGTTACATCACTGCAGATCTCAAACACAACACTGAAATTTTATTCATTATTTAAGATGATTTTCTAGTATGTAAAGGTTTACAGAATTATAATAAAATTATGTCACATGTCAAGGTTCCCTCTAATACATAATAATATTCCAGATCTTCCAAGTTTGAAGGCTTAAAATATATGATGATGAGATCCCATACTCTGAGGAACACAGCGAACGATTCAGGATACCTGCCTCACTGTACTACTTCCTCCAACAATAATAGGTATGAATGATGATGATGAAGATGACACAACAACACCCAGTCATCTCCAGGCAGGGAAAATACCTAACCCTGCCAGGAATCGAACCCAGGACCCCATGTGCAAGAAACGAGAACGCTACCACAAGAATACCACAATACAATTTGAAATATAAAATGAAATGAAATCATGATCAAGTAAATTCTTCAAAAACTACAATCCAGAATATATTAAAATAAAACCAAAGTTTAAATGAAATGCAGTGAAAATAAGTACAAGCAAATGAAATCAAATAACACCAAATAATGTAACTAAAAATACATGGATTTTAGTACCTGTTAAAACCTTCAAGAATCTCATGAGTAAAATGCCTAGGGAAATAAGAGATTATTACATTATTCTTTAAGAAACATTTATAGATTATTTCAACTATACAGCAGAATATGGATCAATTCAAGCTAAACACCTAACTATTAAATCAACAACTACAACAACAAGTTAATGAGAAAGATGATATAATTAGAGAAGTAGACCAACTGAAGATGATTGTGTGATCAGTATTTACAGTGACAATTATATGGTGGACATCCAAAGTTTTAAGATTTGTTGAGATGTGAGTACAATCCTAACTCAATGAATTTACACCAAACAGCGAAAGATATTGTGAAAATTGTCTGTCATCTGAACTATTGTAATATTATGGACGACTCTACATGAGGATGAGGACAATTATGAAGTAACAAATCTTCATCAGACTGCATAAATATAATTTTGAACTAGACTAACAATGATTATTTGGGATAAATGAATCTTGTGTACTTTGACACGTTTCATATCATTACGAAAGAATCGTGTTCATGATCCATGGAACAAGTAGTATAACTAACTAACTAACTGGTTTAAAAATGATAAATAAATGTGTATTTAAGTGAAGGAATTTTTTAATGTAGGTAGTTAATGAAAAGGAAAATATTCATTAATAAATATTAGTAGTGCCAATTCGGCAGTATCAGAGGGTATGAGGGTAAACCCACACCAGCACTTTTCAAACATAGAATTTATTATTTCTCAAAAAAAGAAAATTTCGCAATACATTCTTCATAATTAAATTTTATATATTTTTTCTAAGGGGTTTTTATATACATTTAAACATAAAATGTATTGAAATCATCTGTTTCAATCAACTGAGATTTAAAAACCTTAAATGAATCTGACATTAAAACATTTTTATTCATTTCTGTTTTTTATCATAATTTTCTTCATCTTCATTAATAAAACTATTAGCAGACTGAATATTATAATGTATACCAAACGGACTTAAAATATTAATATTTGTAAATAAAAAACCCTTGAAACAGTAAATGATGTTCTCCATTTACATACATAAAGTTGTAATAAGATTGAAATTATTTTACAAAATTTACTTAACTGTAAGTCAATTGGATTAACTTTTATTTTATCCTTTAATCTTACAGTTAGAAAATTGATTTGTGTAAAAATAGTTTTTTATTATTACTATTTGTTCAATGTATTTTCCAGATACAAATACCGTAATATCAAAATCGTAAAATTCCAACTCTCTTATTACATTCTTAACAACAACAATCATTCTCTTAAGCCAAAATCGTATACAAAATTCTGTATTAGTTGCTCATCTGTGGTCATAAAATTAAATACAATTATTTGACTATCATGTATCACATTTTCTAGTCTCTTAAATATATCTACACGGAGTGGGAAATTGTTTGAATGCTTTCCATTTTCCATTTAGGCTTGTACTACTGTTAAAATTATCTTGAAGAACCTGTGTAACATTTTCATTAAAATGGGTTTTAGTGACATAATTATCAAATTATGTTAGATACCTGTATAATCAGGTTTTCTAACCTATTCTTTTGTACATATTGTTTAGCAGAAGTGCCATAACCATCGACTAGATCCTTTATATCTACTATTCATCTGCCTTTAAAATCAATATATCCATAGCTGCTTTAAAAATCGCATGTATTTCTTTATGAAGTTGTTTAATTAAACTTTTCACTTTTGGATAAATTTTAGCATCTAATTTATTTTTAATGTTTTCTAATTTCATCCCACCATTAATCATGTGACTTTTAAGCTTCAACCGATTTCCAAAAAAGTTAATGTATTAGTTTAAAAATTTTAATTTATAATTATGTGGTAACAGTTTTCAAAGAAAAATATTGTAGCATACATTATTCTTCCCCAATATTTAACTACCTTTTTAAATGTACTCCCTCCCCCCTCCCCAATGAATCAAAAAGAAATTTTATGTCTTTACTTTTGTAGCCACAATTGCAATGAATACTAGGATATCAGATTATCTAATTAATTATTCCACAATAATTTTTGTTTTTCTGTTTAGGTAAGCTGTCAATTATGTAAACCCCCCAAAAATGTTTTTAACTCCATAGCGAGTTTTTCTGTATCAAAATTAGATAAAGGATGATAATATTTTCATATAACTTTTTGAATTTATTACTTTATAGCCTTGTGTAAACAACACTAAGGTTATTCATATATACACACTAAAAAGTTAAAAGGGAAATAACATTGTTAAAGAGTGATTCTTAACCACTATTGAAATTTTTATAAACACCAACAGTTTTCATCAACATCTAAACCCATTACTAGCTTTTGTTTTTCACACATTGTTTATCTACCTGCAGCTGCAGCTACTTTATTACTAGTTTAAGCATCAGAAGTATGCATTCTTTCTATTGCGGCTAACTGAATTTATTTATCAGCTTTGCATCTCTTTTCTCAAACTTCATTATCACTACTGACAATATTATGTTTTTTACAAGTTTTGTCTAGTATATTAATACTTGGATCACCTACACCTTATCTTTCATGCAATTTGGTCCCACAACCACATAATTATAACCAAGCAGAGGCATTTCAGATGGAAGTTTATTAAATAAGTATTTATTAACTGTCTACCATGTGCTTCACTTTTCCTAAACTCTAATGAAATGTGAATTCTCTTACGATATTTGATAAGAGAGTTATTGTATTTATTATTTAACATCTGTGATATTCCAACTTTTTCATGCCATAGGCATGTAGCTCCATTCCACACACTGCATCCAGCACTTGTGCCACTCAATAGATGCATATTTCCATGCTTACATTCAACATCTGGGTATTTACACCAGTTATTACTGTACCAGCAATTCAAATTTGTAATGGCTTATCTCATGCTTACATTAAACTGTTATCTTCTAATTTGAATCACTCATATACATTACCCACACGAATGTATTACAGATATTTCTTTATTCTGTGTTAGTTATTTTTTGAGCTGTGATATTTTCCCATCCACATATGATGAATTAAACTGTATATTAAGTGTAATCTGAGGAACTACTACAGGGATTTACATATGGTTTCCAATAATGATACACTGAGTCATGAGAAAGGTTTTTCTGTGTAATTTTTTATGGTAAAATGATACAAGTCGTCCAGGCATCAATGCTTAGTGCTACTTGTGTGAAGCCAGACCTTGTTATTAGTGCCATATGTATTAACAAATGTAAACATTAAGTAACCAATATTGGTTCATACCTTACTAATAAATAATGTACCTTTTATTTTTATTGAATGAATGTTAAAATTGTTATAGATATACCAAATTACCAAGTGGGATGAAAGGTAAGCAATAAATGAGAGAAAATGAGTGAGACTCAAAATGGCCTGTCAGCAGTGTAGCAGTTTCTAAAGCTGAATACGAATGCTCATCTCTACAAAATGGTCCTCAGCGCTATGGGGCTTAACATGTGAGGTCATCAGTCCCCCAGGACTTAGAACTACCTAAACCTAACTAACCTAAGGACATCACCCACAACCATGAACAAAGTAGGACTCGAACCTGTGACCATAACATTCGCGTAGTACCGGACTGAAGCGCCTAGAACCATCATCGCTACACCTCACCCCATTGTGTTCTTTGTGAGAGCTGTCCTCACTTCTCCACTGCTGCAGTGCTGCACTGCCAATTAGGCAATGTGACGATTGAAAGTCAGTGAAATCTTCATTGTCCAGTATACTTTGCTTGATCCACAGCTTTGCCTGAGGTACAGTGAATCTTGTAAATTATCAACCTCAGTACAGGAAAGTAGTGTGAGAGAAGTATATAGATGTTGAATGATGCTGCTGTCATTACTATCAGTGTCTTACACCATTGTATCAGCACTCCAAGACGATTTGTCTCCATCAAGAACTTTACTCTCAAAGCATGTAAGTCATCCATGTTCGTAAGATATTCATATGTCATTGATTAAATGTATATCTCCTTATTGGATTAATATGTTCTTGTAGATGTCTGTTTGGCTTTAATGGCCACCTCAACTACCTACACATCACAGATAACACATTGTGTGCATTATTCATACTTAAAAGCCCCATGAACACTTATGCTGACCTAAACTGTTATTATGTACATCACCATCTTAACCCTCTGCATAGAACACCAGCCTGTGGGACCAGTTAAGTTTTGAATTTGCTTCGTAGAGTGAGCAGTGTGGCCTTCTTCACATCTCCTCAAAAGCATTCACAGTACATGCTCTGGCAGCTGCTTGTATCTATCAGTGTTTGGATCTTTCAGTAGCTCACGTGGTCACCCATTAACGCTTTTCCAACACCTACTGAGTCTGCTGGACCGGTGTTCTTTATGACGTATAATTCAATTATTCATTCATGTGTTTAATGCATCATTTTGAATTAAATATTTGTCTGCATTGTTTCTATATATTATATGGTTTTTTTCCTTATTGAGTGTTATTTTTACTAGTTCCTGTTATTTTACAGTTGTTGCATGGGCGGCATTTGTATGTGCCTTTATTATTGTTTGGGTCAAAGTTTGATAATTACCTGCAAAAAATATTCCTAATTTAATAAAGTAACTTTAGTTCCCAATTTTCTTTCCTTAAAATACATGCTAACTGAAGAAGTATTCCAACAGCAAAAAAATTTAATGTTGTGTATTGAAATTTCGGGCATACATTTGTCTATCTAACATATTTATGTGATCACAGGTTCATTTAACCGAAAGATAAACCATTACAAATGTGAAATGCTGGACATTAATAACAGGTGTAGCCCCAGAATGTTGTATGCAAGTGTGTACAGGCGCATGCATTGTGTTGTATAGGTGCCAGACGTTAATGTGTCAGATGGAGTTCCGTGCCTGTGCCACTTGGAATGCCATACAGCAGTGGTTACCGCTGGTTGCTAAGGATTCTGGAGTTTTCATCTGATGTCCCTTACGTGCCCAACTGGAAACAGATATGACGATCGAGCAGATGAAGACAACTTCTCGACACTCTGTGGAGCATATTGGGTTGTAACAGCAGTATGTGGGTGACTATTATCTTCTTAGAAAACATCCCCTGGAATGCTGCTTATGAATCGAGATTTTGATGTACAAATTTACAGTCAGCGTGGGTGGGGTAACCACGAGATTTTCTTGCTGTCATTCAAAATCGCACCCTTAACCATAACTCGCGGTGTATGTCCCGTGTGTCCAGCATGCATTCACGTTAGTTACAGGCCCTCAACTGGCCACCTAACCAACATGCAGCCATCACTGGCAACGAGGCGGGACCAGCTCTCATCATAATATACAACAGACGTATCTAATGATCTCCCACTTGACACAACTGAAGTCGCAAATGGCGGTGGTTTGGAGCCAGTGGAATACACGTTATACAGCGTCTGGCTCGGAGCTGACCTTGAAGTAACTGAATAGTAACAGTTCATTGTGTTCCTGTGATGCCAACTGTTGGTCAAATTTCAGCTGCACATGCAGTGCGATGTGTCAGAACCGTATGACTAACACTATGGTCTTCCCTACCAGTAGCGCGAAGCGCTGTCTGGAGCCCGATCTTCGTGTGACCGTACATTCACGTGACCATCGCTGGCAGCAGTCATGTACAGTGGGTACAATCCTGCCAAGTCTTCCTACGATATCGCGGAAGCAACACCCGGCTATCGTAACCCCATTACGGTCTTTCCAGCTGTTATCAAATACTTATTATCCGTTACTAACAACAGTGTTAGGTGAAAGAAATTGATTTTTGCTCGGCGTACGATGTAACATCTTCTCTTGGTGAAGGACTGAATTACTTTTCGTTATATGCTACACTTATTGCGGTACATCAAATTAAGTAAAGCACTGCACAAAATTGTAAAAATCGTACAGAGATGAAAATGCAATGCTTAAACTTGGCATGTCGATGATCTTAGTTCGCAAGTTGCAATGAATGAAATGTAGATAAGATATCGAAATTACATTTCAGACTGCGAGGAGAATGACTGTTGTAGTTTCTATTGTGGTTCTCAATTCCACAACTGGTGTAATGCAGCTTTCCATGCAACTCTATCATGTGCAAGTCTCTTCATCTCCAGCTAACTACGGTTCCCTCCAGTACTAAATTCGTGATCCCTTGATGTCTCAGAACGTTTCCTGTCACCCAATCATTTCTTTTAGTCAGTTTGTGCCACAGATTTCTATTTCCCCATGTTCTGATCAATACCTCGTCACTAGTTAGACGATCTATCCATCTAATCTTCAGCATTCTTCCGTAGTACCACATTTAAAAAGCTTCTTAATACGCCTACTAAAACCTCTGGGCAGAACACGTAACAGGATTGTAGAAAGATCCATACAGGATGAGGTCAGTTTCACCTTATAATTGTAATTTATTATAATTTAATAACACTTTTAGAACCAAAGTGGCACATAGCTGGACCTTTACGGAATGCAACTCTTTCACAGTTGAAGGCCTCCAAACAAGAAATCTTAACAAACCAACATGATAAAAATCCAGTTAAGACCGCAATAAAATAATTAAAAAAGAACATCACAGCAAAGTAGATAGCTCAAACAGACGCAAGGTGAAGTAGCAAAGGCTGAAGGCCACAATTAAGTTTAAAAAGTTTAGAATATGTTACCACAGACTTTTAAAGGCAGAAGGCCAGAATGTTTACAAGAAGAAATCATAAGAATCAACAAGATAAAAATTTCATTAAAAAGGAAAATAAAATAAATAACAAAAACATTTCATGGCTATGTGGAAAGCCTTAAGGCAAAGCATATAGAACAAATATATGCAAGGTGCAATACCAATGGCTGAAGATTTAAAAATTTTAAAATATATATACCAATATTCTTTTAATGGCAGAAGGCCACAGTGTTTAAGCTTGAAAGATAAAAGATAAATTACAGAATTAAAATTGCAAAATTTTTAAGAAAAAAGGAAAAGATAACCATAAGCCTTGACGTTGATGCAGCTGAAAACAGATAATTAAAGACTGGTGGCACTCAGAAGCTTGCAGGGAGGTGGTATGCACTCGTTTGCGTAGGCGAGACAGCTGGTGAGCTCAACTACAGCTGATCCGTCGGAACCCAACCAGGGGACAGCCACGGACTGACCAACAAAGACTTGCTTCCCATCAATCAGTAACGCCGCTCATTGTCAGGCAAAACAGCAATCAGTGACAGTAGAAATTTATATTAATGTAGTTAGGAGAAAATACGTTAAATGCAGGATGTAAAATACATGATGGTGGAACACGAGCCACAGACAGCTCACTTATATTCTCTTCTGGTCTAAACTGCTTATCGTACATGTTTCACTTCGATAAATGTCTTCAGAAAAGACATCCTAATACCTAAATCTATATTCGATGTTAACAAACTTCTCTTCTCCAGAAACGCCTTTCTTGCCCTTAGAAGTCTATATTTTATATACTCTCCACTTTGGCCATCATTAGTTCCTTTGATCCCCAAGTATTAAAATTTGTCAACTACTTCAATGTCACATTTCCAATCTAATTCCTTTAGAATCACGCATTTAATCAGAGTGCATTCCATTATCATTCTGTTGCTTTGTTCGTGTTGATGTTATATCCTTCTTTCAAAACACTGCCCATTCCATTTAACTGCTCTTTCAAATCCTGTTTTGATATACAATTAAGAGGAGAAAGATTAGATTTAGTTATCTAGTTATATGCATTTAAATAGGTTAGACGTCTTTAAACATCGCAGTCATGTGGTCATAAAAATCGTCGTGTCTCACGATGGCGAAAAGAGGTCTTTTTCTAATGATAGCCCCTAATTAGGCACATTAGAAAACAGAGCAAGTAAAGGCAAACCTACATTTCTACCATTTATAGACTTAGAGACAGCTATTGACAATGTCGAATGGAATACTCTCTTTCAGGTTCTGAAGGCGGCAGGGGTAAAATACAGGAAGCGAAAGACTATTTACAATTTGTACAGAAACCAGATGGCAGTTATAAGAGTCGAGGGACATGAAAGGGAGTGAGTCAGGCTTGTAGCCTCTCCCCAGCGTTATTCAATCTGTATATTGAGCAAGCAGTAAAAGAAACAAAAGAAAAATTTGGAGTAGGAATTAAAAACCATGGAGAAGAAACAAAAACTTTGAGGTTCGCTGATGACATTGTAATTCTGTCAGAGACAGCAAGGTACCTGGAAGAACACTGAACAGAATGGACAGTGTCTTGAAAGGAGGATGTAAGATGAACATCAACAAAAGCAACAATTACGATAATGGAATGTATCGAATTAAGTCAGGTGATGGTGAGACAATTAGATTAGGAAATGAGACACTTGGAGTAGTAAAGGAGTTTTGCTGTTTCGGGAGCAAAATAACTGATGAAGCTCGAAGTAGAGAAGCCTGGCAATGGCCAGGAAAGCGTTTGTGAAGAAGAGAAATTTGTTAAGATCGAGTCTAGGTTAAAGCATCAGGAAGTCGTTTCTGAAAGTATTTGTATGGAGTGTAGCCATGTATGGAAGTGAAACATGGATAAGAAGAGAATAGAAGCTTTCGAAATGTGATGCTACATAAGAAGGAAGATGAGATGGGTAGATCACATAACTAGTGAGGAGGTATTGAATAAAATTGGGGAGTAGTTTGTGGCACAACTTGATTAGAAGAAGGGATCTGTTGGTAAGACATATTGTAAGGCATCAAGTGATGACAAATTTAGTATTGGAGGGCAGCGTGGAGGACAAAAATCGGAGACCAAGAGATGAATACACTAAGCAGATTCAGACGGACGTAGGTTGCAGTAGGTACTGGGAGACGAAAAAGCTTGCACACGATAGAGTAGCATGGAGAGCTGCATTTGACCAGTCTCATACTAACGACCTGAACAACAACAACATGTTATTTGATAAATACTCGAAACCAACTATTCGCTGAAGTATGGAAGCAACTCTCTCGCAACGGTGAGAGGTCGGCGTTTCTGGACGCATTCAGACGTCCGTAGCACTTTAGGAAAATCCAAGCGGCCCACTTACACACATCCACATCATCTGGGGAACAGCATAGCATGACGTGTATACACATCCACAGCAGCAGTAGTACAACTTTTCTCATTTTCTGTACGAGCTAGGGGCGTAGTGTAATGTACGTGAGAGCCGGGAGTATCGCCGGCGGCTAGCGCAGTCGGGAGAGAGGGACGCCTCCCTGCGGCGCGTGACCGCAGGTGCGGCAGGGAGCCACTTATGCGGGCCGCACTAAACGGCCCGGGGTGCACGCGGGCCGGGAGCGGGCCAGCGGTCCGTTATCCCCAGGGCAGAGGCGGCGGCAGCGGCGGCGCGGTGTGGGTCGGGTTGCCGGGCATTAAGCGCACCTGTCGGCTCCCACGGGCGCACCCCCCGGGCTCCCACAGCCAGCGCACAGTGGTTCCTCTGCCGGAGGACGCGCGCCTTAAAGTGGACGTCGAGAGAGATGGCCCCAGCAGATAAAGGCCACTCCGGAACCTCTTCAGCCAGAGGCCGGCGGCCGGTTCTCAGCCATTGTCACCAGCTTTGGGCGACTTAGGCGTCGGAACTCTGCAGACGTTCTGGACTCTGATGCCTTAGCTCTTTGCGGATTACTCTTGAGTGCTGGAGACAAATCCGTAGCGTCCGAAAGGAAGTCCTCAGCTGGTCTCTACTAATAGCCCTCAATCTGTGACTTACGTAAACACTCAATATATAAAAACATATTTCGTCCAGAAGCTGAATATTAACAATGACGTCATCGAAATTTTACCCATTTTAATAATGGATGCTAAATGAAAAAAAAAAGAAATGACCAAATGGCATTGTTGGCTGGAAGGCCCCATGCAGAGAAATTCGGCCGCCGTATTGCAAGTCCTTTTTAGTTGACGCCACTTCGTCAACTTGCGAATAAATGATGATGAAAAACTCACACAACACCCAGTCATCACGAGGCAGAGAAATTCCCCGACCCCAACGGGAATCGAAACCGTAGCCCCGTGCGCGGGAATCGAGAACGCTACCGCAAGACCACGACCTGCGGACGGTAAACGGAAGTTATATCCAGTTTCAGGTGTGATAGATGTGGTATTAATATCAATGCAAATCGCCAGGCTCACCTACCGATTGGCTGAATTACAAAGTACAACATGATGCAACACGTTCGAAACTCTGAGAAAAGTAGTCACAAGGTGCAAGGAACGGCATAATGTACAATATGTATAATAACTAAGAGGTAAAAATAAGAATTGAGACCAAAAACGAAGTTATAGGGAAAGTCGTCCAACGATGCCAATGTCCCTACATCGAAAAAACCGTGACGGTGATAAAAGGAAGGTTTTCGAATGAGATTAGAATTCATGATGAAATGACAGTAAGGATATAGGTATGGCGATGACAATGCTATCTTCAGTCAAAGTAAAGAGGAATGGTAGGATACGTTGAACGGAATGGACAGTATAATGAATACAGAATATGGCCCGAGTGTGAACGGGAGAAAGGGGAAACTAATGAGTAGCGCAACTAAAACTGGTACAAATCTTAACATAAAAATTGGAGACTGCAAAGTAAAAGAAGTTAAGGAATTCTACAACCTTAGCAGGAAAATGATGCATGACAAAGAAAGGATTAATGAAAAAGCGAAAGAGGCTAATAATACAGCCCAAGAGAATTCTGCTGACATGGAACATCGTCCTTAATCAATAAAAGACATTTCGGACAATGTACTTTTGTAATATTGTATGCTAGTGAACATAGATTGTTGGGAAAAGGAAAAGTAGCGTTTCACATTTGTGCCATAGAAAAATGTTGATAATTTTGTGGATTGTGAGGTCCTACGTAGAATCGGTGAAGAAAGGGACTTGTGGAGAACGCTGAAAAACAAAAGGCAGGACAAAATGGTGATACATGTGTAAAGATATCAGGAAAATCTTGCATGGTAGTGGGTGCTGCAAAAGATAAAAAGTGTAGAGGAAGACAGAAGCTGGAACAGCTCCAAAAAAGAAGTGAGCATTTAGGGTAGAAATGTTACTCTGAGATGAAGAAGTTGGAACAATATAGGTATTCGTGGCGGACCACATCGAATAGCTAAAAAGACTGTTGACTAAAAGGAATAAAAATAAAAATGATAAAAGCGATACAAGAGAGACTAATAATTACTTCAGAAACTATATACTAGCTACTTTAGATACAGAATTATTTACACCAGTAAGAGTTTCTCATTTTCAGCCTTCACCAGCTGGTGTAATACATAACTTCACCGACGTTATGTTTTTGTCGACAGCATTGTAAACGCTGCAGTTCCATTTTATTCTGTGACTTGTAGCTGCTCTCCACCATTATAAACACAGTACCAAGGCTTTTAGCTTCACTGATGCACTGCTGGTGTGCAGCACCCATTCCCATGTTTAACGCACACAAAACTATTGCTTAGAATGACCATATAACGAAATCTATTCCAGATATCGACACTTCATTTATTCTACATCTAACAACATTCCGAAAACTAAATTTACGAACTCTCCTCCTTCTGTGACCTATGTAGACAAGCACTGAACGAAAATGTACGTTTTACAGCAATTAAATATAACCACAGTTGATTCTTAGGGTTCCGTAACACAGTGCATACAAACGGAACCTTTACAGGAGTGGTTTGTTATTCGTCTGTCTGTCTGACTGTCCCGACTGTTCAGTACCCTATCAGGCCGAGTAGAGGTATCACATTTACGCACAGAAGCACCAAAGAAACTACTATAGGCATGCGTATTCAAACGAAGAGATATGTAAACAGGTACAATGCAGTGCTGAAGTTGCCAACACCTATATACGTCAAGTATCTGCTGAACTTCTTAGATCGGTTACTGCTGCTACAATGGCTGTCCCGATAGTTCAGTACCCTATCAGGCCGAGTAGAGTATCACATTTCTACACTGAAGCACCAAAGAAACTGCTATAGACATGCGTATTCAAACAAAGAGATATGTAATCAGACACAATACGGTACTGAAGTTGGCAACACCTACATAAGACAAGTATCTGCCGCAATTGTTAGATCGGTTACTGTTGCTACAACGGCTGGTTATCAAGATTTAAGTGAGTTTGCACGTGGTGTTTAGTCGACGCACGAGCGATGGGACACAAAATGTCCGATGTAGCAATGAAATGGGGATCTTCCCGTACGACCATTCCACAAGTCTATCGTGAATATCAGGAATCCGGTAAAATATAAAGTCTCCGACATCAGTGCTGGCGGAAAAAGATACTGCAAGAACGGCACCAACAACGACTGAAGAGAATCGTTCGACATGACAGAAGTACAGCTCTTACGCAAATTGCTGCAAATTTCAGTACTTGGTCATCAACAGCTGTCAGCGTGCTGACAATTGAAAGGAACAACATCGATATGGGCTTCCGGAGCCAAATGTCCACTTTTGTGCCATTGATGACTGCACCACACAAAGCGTTACGCCTCGTCTGAGTCCGCCAACTCTGGCATTGGACTGTTTATGCCAGGAAACGTGTTGCCGATCCGACGAGTCTCGTTTCAGATTGTATAGAGCGGATGCATGTGCACGGATATGGGCACAACTTTATGAATCTATGCAGCCTGAATGTCAGCAGGGGACTGTTCTAGTTGGTGGAGGCTCTGTAATGGTGTGGGGAGAACGCACGTCGATTGGTATGGGAAGCCTGATATGTCTAGAAACGACTCTGACAGGTGACACATACGTTAGCATTCCGTCTGGTCACCTGCATCCATTCATATCCATTGTGCATTCCGACGTGCTTGGACAATTCCGGCAGGACAATGCGACACCAGCACTTACAGGATTGCTACAAAGCGGCTCCAGGAAAATTCATCTCAGCTTAAACAGTTCCGCTGGCCACCAAAATCCCCAGACAAGAAGATCAATGAGCATATCTGAGATGCCTTGCAACGTGCTATTCAGAAGAGATCTCCACCCCCTGGAGTTCCTACGGATCTGTGGACAGCGTTGCAGGATTATTGGTGCCGGTTCCCTCCAGCACCACTTCAGACATTAGTCGAGTCCATGCTACCTGGTGTTGCGACACTTCTGCGTGTTTGTGGATGCCCTATTCGATATTAGGTTCAAATGGTTCAAATGGCTCTGAGCTCTATGGCACTTAACATCTGTGGTCATCAGTCACCTAGAATTTAGAACTACTTAAACCTAACTAACCTAAGGACATCACAGACATCCATGCCCGAGGCAGGATCCGAACCTGCGACCATAGAAGTCGCGCGGTTCCGGACTGAGCGCCTAGAACCGCGAGACTACCGCGGTCGGCTCCGATATTAGGCAGGTGTTCCAGTTTCTTTGGCTCTTCATTGCATATGTCGCACATGTTAAAGTATACGGGCTTTTGGCAATCTATAAAAAAACGAAGTTTCTCAATTAGCGCAGTCTATACATACGTCCATTTATATCACATATTTTGATGTTCGTTATCTCACTCATTAAAAATTATAGGGATGTTCCCGTTCATCTATAGTCAAGAAAGTTGCCAAGAAACTAGGTTTCGTAGAACAAAACAGAAAAAAATTCGAAAACTGGTAATTTTGAGTTGTATCACACGACATTTGTGATCAGATGGTCTGCATGTCGATCTGTTAAGACACCGTCCCTTTTTCTACGGCAACAAGTAGAAGTATCAAGTTGACATTTATGTCGCCTACTAATGCTACATATCGTTCCTTGGTGGTATAACGAACGTTAGCTTCTAAGGCAATACAGTCAAAAGATATGGCAATTTATGTAGTATATTTTGTGCTCGCAAATTTACTCATTAAACCTAAAATTCTGGAGGTAGAATCATGGAATTTGGTGAGAAGAAAGATCACACAGTTCAAGTATAAGAAAATTTAGAAAGTCGTTAATTTCCAATTATCGAACTTCAGACATGAAATTAAAATATTCTCGAAAGTCTTGGAATCCCTGGAACCAATATCTTGCCAGCATCGATGTCAATGACACGCAAAAATCGTCGAGATCGTAATCTCCCGGAATTGGACGATCGTGGCCGAGGCTTTCCGGCAGTCGTTCTTCCCGCGAACCATACGCGACTGGAACAGGGGAGGGAGGTAATGAGAGTTGCACGTAAAGTGTCCTCCGCCACACACCGTTGGGTGGCTTGCAGAATATAAATGTTGATGTAGATGTAGATGTAGATGTAGAAATATAATTAAGATTGAACGGAGCTTCCAGTGCGCGGTTTCTAGTCCCACCTGAACCATTTCTTTTAAATATACTAATTTTTTTAATCCACATGGAGATGAAGTTATTGGCAGCCACAGAACTGACGCAGAATTGGCATTGATATCAAAAATAGTAGTGTAGTTTCATATGATGACGGGTTTAGTTTACGGTCTTCTTTTTTTTTCATAGTAATACCAGATTAATACAACGTTGAAACTCCCTAGCAGGTTAAAACTGCGTGCCGGGGAGATACTCGAACTCGGGGCTTTTGCCTTTCGCGGACAGGTGCTCTAACACCTTTTTTTCTCCTTTCTTTCTTTTTTTTTTTGTAGAAAATTTATCAGGTCGTGGGGTGGTGGAGGCAATTTGGGCACGGGTCGCTACCTGAGGCCTGGCCAAAAAGTCTCCTCTCTCCCATTCCTGGTGATGTGGTAGAAGGGATTCAATGGTTTTATTGTTTTGAATTTTTTATTAATTAATTTCTTTTTTAAGCAGTAAGTAACTGAAACTAGTAAGAACACCCGTTGCGCCGAATTGGGGACTCACATAACTGAAATCATTTATAGTTTCAGCAAAGGGCAAAAAGAAAGAGAGCAATGTTTGTGGCTAAGGAACCCATTAAACAGAACCGGAGGGTGGTATCCGTACCACCATTAACCGGAGTATAAATGCAGCGGATGGGAAACAAAAACAGCGAAGAAACTTTCGCACTGGGGACAAAAAGACGGACGCGCGGGATTAGCTGAGTGGTCTTTACATTACAAGAATTGCATCAAACGAAATATTTCAACCTAAATCAATTATCATAATTATCATGGACTGTGCGGCTGGGCCCGGCCGGGATTCGAGTCCTACCTCGGGCATGTGTATGTGTGTTTGTCCTTACGATAATTTAGGTTAAGTAGTGTGTAAGCTTAGGGAGTGATAACCTTAGCAGTTAAGTCCCATAAGATTTCACATACACACAAAAAGAGGAAAGGGGGCAAATATTGGTACATTGTGCGAGGAGTCAGGACGAAACTTTCCGTCTACTTTATCATCCAGGTATGACTTCTCCTAATGACAAAGGTAGATCCCACGTTGTAACGTGTAGTGTTCTATAATCATCTTGTAATTTTAGCTTCTCTTACCCGTGATGATCCAGCTGCGTGGAGGGTCGTGGAACGCACTCCACAAATAATTGAAAAACGTTGTCGATACTTTGGGTTACAGACGATCTTGCAATGTTGTTCCTGCTAATCCAAAAACACGGCCGGTGTGGCTGGGCGGTTCTAGGTGCATCAGTCTGGAACAGCAAGACCACTACAGTGGCAGGTTCGAATCCTGCCTCGGGCATGGATGTGTGTGATGTCCTTAGGTTAGTTAGGTTTAAGTAGTTCTGAGTTCTAGGGGACCGATGACCTCAGTTGTTAAGTCCCATAGTGCTCAGACGCATTTGAAGTTCCACGAGTGTAAAGCGTCCTTAGTGCCGTCTTGAAACAAATAATGCACTGCATGTCCACAAAGTCACCGCATGGCATGGGTAATACGTCTCATTCGGGAATAATATGGCCTTGGGCTCGATATGATTCGCCGTCACTCGAAGGATGTACGCTGACATTTGCTTCACTAAGTGCCACACTACCGTAGACTCGCCATAGCTAAGACGGTGTTCACCGTTGTTTTTAACGTCATAGCTTGTGCACATGGGTGAGTCCACCATATGGATCGCCTGTAGCCTTGACCTGGTCACCTGCTTACCGTTGACACCACATTGCCGTGACGGCAGTGTCCAGTGTTACGTGGTGAATCGTCCTCCACACTAAACACTGGCTGACGTTCGGGTGCTTCCTCTCCACGATGTTATGTGGTCGTTCACGCTGCAGGACACGATAAACCGCCAGTGCCACGCATGTCGAGTCGCTAGTTAGGCAAGTCGAACGTAACTGAGTTTGAGGTAAAAAGACACCGATGCAGAAGAGTGACGAGTGGACGTGGTGTACCGTCACAGGTGGCGAGAGGGAAGGCGGTACTAGTTCTTCTAACAACAAACTCGTCAGACTGTCCGGACGGCGGTGCCACAAACAGGTTAAAGGGAAAGCCCTCCTCGAATCGGGGGAGGGATGAGAGTCTCATATGTGATTTTGAAAACCATTCCTGAACTCACGAAGGAGCCATAAGCCGCCAGTATACGGTGAGCTCATATCATAGGTATGGCTAATATTTGGGTGATGTGCGGAATGCGTGACGATAAAATTGACATACTGGTTCCGCTGGACGATGTCCGGTGCTCGTAGCGGTTGCTGGCTATCGCAGTCCAAACTTTGCCTAAAAGTAGTCGAAAGTGTGAGCAGCGATTCGTCATATATCGTCTGTGAAATCAATGTCGAGGCATTTCAATATTTCTGAGCTGTAAGGAAGTGATGCTGTCTTCAGGCAGTCCGACCCCGGTGTTCATCGCCACTGAGTTTGCGACGTTGATACGACTACCAGTGGCCATGCTTCAAGTAGTTATCCAATTCAGTGCACTAGTGGTGTCGTCGTCGTTGCAGATGAAAATCTACAGGCCGTCATCGAATGCTTTACACCGGAAAGTGTGGCCTCGTGACATGATACCCGTTAGTCTTGGTCGCAGGCCGCATATGAGTGGTTCCTTGGCCACAGCGTAAAGTAAAGTGGATAGCCTTTGCGTATCAATACAGAAATCGTTAGGTGCTGCGTAGGTCTGCCCTTGACAATCACTTGGAGTAGTCACTATGGTGCCGGCCGTTGTGGCCGAGCGTTTCTAGGCGCTTCAATCTGGAACCGCACTACCGCTACGGTCGCAGATTCGAATCCTGCCTCGGGCATGGATGTGTGTGATGTCCTTATGTCAGTTAGGTTTAAGAAGATCTAAGTTCTAGGATACTGATGACCTCAGATGTTAAGTCCTATAGTGCTCAGAGCCAGCCAGTCACCATGGAGTAGTCATATGACAACATTGACAAATGGCTGTGGGTATCGCATATGTTGGAGGACCACTTTCAATTAGTCATGTACAAGCGATCGTTAGCTTGATTGAAATCGATTGCGCCAGGGCACTCTTCAGTCGATGTGTCCTCCCCTGTGAGATCAAGTCACGATGTTCAAAAAAATGGTTCAAATGGCTCTGAGCACTATGGGATTTAACATCTATGGTCATCAGTCCCCTAGAACTTAGAACTGCTTAAACCTAACTAACCTAAGGACATCACACAACACCCAGCCATCACGAGGCAGAGAAAATCCCTGACCCCGCCGGGAATCGAACCCGGGAACCCGGGCGTGAGAAGCGAGAACGCTACCGCACGACCACGAGCTGCGTCACAATGTTCGCTGACTGCTGTTTAAATATTATTGTTGCCTCAAAATGACGTTTGATCGGGTGAAATGACGTGTTGTAACGTCTGATGCATCCGCGCCGCCAACAGTAGAGAACAGATCTTAAACTCGCAGTTTAGTAGTGTCAGCGGGCTTTAGTCCTGCGTCCGTGAGCCACCAGACGCTTTGTGAATAGGAATAATCATCCCTTCTACAAGGACCTCAGGGAGCGGCACTTCTGTGGATAAAAGTTCGCGACAGATGTCCGTCCATCGGGGAGGTAATCAGGACCCGAAGACTTGTTTACAGCTCCATTTCTAATGGCGGCGATCACTTTTCCTTCTGTAATATCTTCCATCAAGGTCGCTTCTATTGCTGGCGTGACGGTGCCGTAAATCATTTGAGGGACGTCCTCTAGTGCTTTCGGATCAGGAGTCTGAGCTAAAGAGAGCTGGGAATAGCGATCTTAGAACGCTGTGCTTACTTCATGTTGCGTGGTGAGGCGGCGACCGTCCCCCGTGTCGATGAAGCGTATCAGCGCTCTCTGGCATCGTTTACGTTCACGAAGTACGTGGAACATAGACGGGCGTACGCTCCCTATTCCATGGTGCATCCTCAAGCGGATGATCACCCCCTCTTGGTGGCATCCCATATTAAATATGATCTGAGCATTGGCACGGTGGACCGCCGTTTTTCGTTTCGTTGACGGCGCCATAGCATTGCAGTCTAGCAGGACCTTGAAGTAAAGACCGAGCCAAGCAGCGTGGTCGCGACCATAGGTTATCAACATTCGCCTCAATGCCGGTTTGGCACAGTTCAACGATCAGCGGATCGTTGTGGGATATGCACGGATGAGATTTTCACACGAATCGCAGGTATCCTCAACGGCTTGGCGGCAACCCGGGTACGACAGGTGAGCAACGTTTAATTTCTAAGGACTGCGGCTTCTCCACACTTGTTGTCACAGGGTGATGGCACAGATGTAAGCTGAGTGATCCGAGAAAGCTGCTAGCCACAGTTCCGCATCCTGTGTCCCAGCGGTAGGAGAGCGTGAGACATAAATCCGGTCGATGCGACTGGAAGAGTAAAGTGAGTGAATCCCGGTAGGTGGCCTTGGAGATGTTCCCAAGTGTTCACAATCTGCAGGTCTTGGATTGGCGTCTAGAGCACCTGGCAAATATTGTGTCTTGGGAGTTGGTCTCTGGGTGCCAGTACGCAATTGTAGTCACCTCCAATCACCGGACGGTCGTGGCGGCCTTGGAAGAGCTGGGCGACGTCTTCCGCAAAGAATCTTGAACATTGGCGAGATTGGTCCGTCCCGGAAGGTGCATAGATATTGATAAGGCTGACACCCAGTACTGTGAGTACTTGCCTGTGGCAGAGAGAGGATGTCGTCCACCATTATCCCTTCCCGTAGAAGTACAGCGCCGCCCCTGCCTGTGGGGGAAACTGGAGGGACACATGCGCCGTAACTGTATATGCCTGGGAACTCGTCGACGTACACCTCTTGGAGAAGGGCTATATCGATGGAAGCAGAATTCGACATATCCTGAAGCAAGGATAACTTAGCGCGCGTCCGAATAGTGTTAATGTTTATAGTCACAACACGATACGTTTGAGGTGTGTGCACGTGACGTCAGGCTGTCTTATCGATGTCACTGATAGTGGAAAAGAATCAACACAGGTGGGGTGAATTCCCCGGTGTGTCGTTCGACACGATGGGCAGGAAGCATTCCTCACTGTCGTCCGTGCAGTCGCCGTGAAGAACCAAAGGCTGTTGGTGGCTGTTGGTTGCTGCTGCGGCACTCGGAGCAGACTCCTTCGGCGCTACTGGCTGGTAATCGGTATCTGCTGTCTGCATGTGATCCTGCATCTCTGTGGTATCGGAGGGACTGAAGCCGTTACCATGGCGATCTCTTGGACAGGATGTTAGTGGGGCCTCTGTACCGCCGATACCGTCGTCGGATTGCCCACAGTCCATGTCAGACGTTAGCTGCAAGCATTCGTCCTATGGAGCACGCCAGTGTCTCTTGTGCTTCCGGGGGAACCCTGTTTATGGGCGTGTGTTTCAGTATCCGAATGTGGGTGGACCTATTTAGCTGCTACTGTGTCTGGAAGAAAAGCCACTGTCGGCACAACCCGTGGGTCATTGTCAATTCATTCATCCCTGCTTTCTTGTAACGTCGGTCGGTGGTTGTCCTCAGGAGTGGGCACCATTGTAGTGGCTGGATCCGGTACCATCGTGGCCTCGTTATCGGGGGCGGCTATCGGAAGAATGTGGTCAGCATCGGAAAGGGTGGCCGCTCGTGCTGCTCCAACGTAATTGAGATGAAGGGTCGTCACCGTAGACGGAGTCATAGATTCACCTGTCTGGAGTTGAGCAAAACGTCGTAGGGACATTTCGACCTGATATGTCCTTCTTGGGCACTGCTGGAACGAGTGCGTGGCTGTCCGTCATACATAAGAAATGCCCTGGATCCGTTGATGACAAGGTAGGATGGTACATGTTTTGTCAGTTCATTTTGACCTGTCGTACCCCATTAAGAAATGGGTACGTTATAAAGGTGGTCCATTTTTCGACCATGTGGCTGATCATTCTGCAGCAAGGCTGGAAAGCCACGGTGACTACGTCCGGTGTTACTTCGAATCGGAATTCGAAGACTTGTGTCGTACGGGGGCCAAGCCATGCGTGATCTATAGAGATTGCCCCAATATGCCCACCAGAATGTTTGAATTTGTGATCGTTCGCATGTGTGCGCATGATTCTGTCGCACACATCATCACTTACGAACTTGATGTTGACAGAACCGCTCGTGACACAGAGATGGATACCACCTTTGTCCTCCGGATCAATTTTAACGTAGTCATGTAGAAAACGTTCCACTTGAAAGGCTCGTGGCCGTGCATGATCGGGCTGAAAACTGATCTTGATGGTCTGTATGAATGTGCCATATTAGGTCGGTAGTGGTGGACTCTAAACTAGCGGTGACGATGTAATAAACATCTAAAGACACTCGCAACCGCGCGGGCGGGACGTAAACAGGACGTCCTCGCCACAGCATTGTGAAAAGCAGACTTCACCATCTGAGCTTCCCAAGCGTGACTCACAACACGTCCTCACAGCTTTAGTTCCGCCAGTACCTCGTCTCCTACCTTCCAAAATTAACAGAAGCGCTCTTGCGAGCCTTGCAGAGCTAGCACTCCTGGAAAAAAGGATATTACAGAGACATAGCTTTGCAACAGCCTGGGGGATGCTTCCGGAATGTTCGCGAGAGAGCTTCGAAAAATTCAATTACCCGGTCTCGCGTTCGACTAATTAAGAACACTGGTACTTCTCTATGGGCCTCTGAAACCCCAGTGGTTTCCAGCGTGCTGGTGGATCCGTTTGCTGGTCTGCCAAACCGATTTGACTCTGTCCGACATCTATGAGTGACTGAATATGTCAAATGCTTTGACGGCCGACTCAAGACAAATAAGTACAACCATGCATCACTCGTTGTGTGCGTGATGCTTGTGGTAGCATCTCTTATGGTTCAGAAGGTGGCTGGTAGACGCTCTTTTTTGTCGTACTCTAGGAAAGGACACAACTCTAACCGTTTAGGTAGGGACCTGCAGTTATTTACTAGCAAAGCGCCAGTATAAGGTTACCCACTTCTCTTTCTCCTGCTTTCCTCGCCCGGTCGGTAGCAAACCACATTTCCATCTTAGCACAAGCCAATCACGAACTGGAGCGCCGCAATCGAAGATGGGATACTGCCCATTGCTCTGCATACGCAGATTTGACCAATCAGAGACTTTAAAGTTGATTGGGAGAAAAGGGAAATAAGATTCAGTCTCATATGGCCTCTTTCCGACGTGTTTATGCTTTGTCTTTCGCTAATAACATGACCAGGATGGAACCACAGCCCTCCATAAAAAGATCGTTATCTCCCCTCTTGCATTCAATTCGAAGTTTCCAAGGAACGGCCATAAACTCGCTAAGAGCCCCGTGCCTTCACAAATATGTTTTGTAACAGAATCTGGACGTCTGGGCGCCAGTGACATGTCCCACAGACATTAGCAGAAAGCGTCCTCTGCTTTATTGCCGATCTACAATTCTCTGCCTGTTGCAGTGGCGACTTCTCGCCGCTAGTCAGTCTACCTGAACGCGGCTGCCTACCGACTGGTGGCAACCAAAGTGTGTGCACAATGAGATCATGGGACTCAGTAGTCGGGAAATGTTTTCATCCAGGTTCCGCAGAAAAAACGCGCTCCCCTAGGTCCTCGGTGGCCGTACACTTTTACTACAGTCATCTAAATTGGCACCCTGTTCGTTTGAATGCAGGTAAGGTTTACAGCTACTCCTTCACTAGGGCACACAAGCAAGAGCGTTTACGACTCCCCACCTTTTCATCATGGTGTAATAAAGATCATATTCCCTAAGAACATTCAGTGGCATGACACCGAATCGGAAGTGAAAGTGCCCTGCTATCTCTCAAGCTTCTGTGAAGTTTGGAAAGTAGGAGATGAGGTACTGGCAGCATTGCATCTTTGAGGACAGGTCGCGAGTTGTGCTTGGATAGCTCAGATAATTCAGGTCTTGGTTTGACAAACAATCATAACCTGCTAAGTAGTTTCATATTAGCGCACACTCCGCTGCAGAGTGAAAATTTCATTCTGTAGTAAAACATTAATTTTACTTTCATTTTGGCCTGGTGGACTTTGCGTGTAATTGTCTTCATTTCGGAGTTTTACTTCGTGTAGCTCTCCACTCCAGTTCATGCTTTTCGATCTCCACCACATCTGAGTGACTACCGCAGCCTATATCCATTTGAACAATCTTCCTGTAATCACGTCTTGGACTCCCTTCTCAACTTTCTGCGATCACATTCGTACATTTCCAAATTTCACGATTTTTGATACCTCTGTGAGCCGTTTCAGTTCATATTGGTTTCCCTTCTTTACGACTTACTGTGCTTGGTTTTTTCCTCTGGTTTTATGGTGGCACTGCTGCCACATCACGGCCATTGGGTGGAATTTTCATGGCGTGCGCGTCTCGTTTCCACAGCGCTGGGAGGAAGTTGGGGCTCCGATCTGAAGCAGTCGGGAAGATTGTTGGCCAATTGTTAGAGAAGTGACAAAAGACTGCATTCCACAAGAGGCTGATGGCTACTGGTTTTCCATTGAAAGTGTGCTGCCGCCGCCACCCATTGTGTGGTCGTCCGTCGAAGTGACATCTTAGCGAAAAGTTGTCAGTTGGCGATTCACTTGGAATCTTTTCACTCGCATGTGATTTAAATGGAAACGACCAATGGTTGGTCGATCGGTCGTCCTAGCGGATGACGTGTATTGGTTCTTTTGGCCGCTTGTGGGTTCTGTGTGCCCCGGATTACTTGAAATTCGTCCCTGTGGTAGCACAGAAACTTATATTAGCATTGTTTAAGTTGTTTGTGGCATTGTGTTTGACTGGTATTTTGACAGGATCCAACTAATAGTCCTTCTGAGATAGACAAGTCAATTATTGCGCTGAGTCGTTGAACTCTTTTTTTTTTTTACTGTGTAGAATTGCATTGGCCATCCAGTGGGGTATATCTGTTAGACCAAGCTGCACAGGGAGACAGCTGTCATGATGCTGTGGACTGCTGGATACTGGATCTATGGAGGCAACTTGTTGTAATTACGTTGGATTAATCTCATGTTTACATGTTACCCTCTTGTTTAAATGTTTGTCAGTCCATGTGTATCAGAGTTCAGAGGACAAATATTAGTTTTATTGCAGTAATCTTTGATTATTTATTGGGATTAAGTGTTATAATCTTATTTAAAAGTTGATTACCTTTTTTTTTTAAAAAAAAGGGTGAATTACTCTTTACTTTTATGCCGTTTCTGTCTAATCTGATCTAATGCTAATATCAAATTGTCATTTTTGCAGGCTGGGCTAGTTAGCGGTATTGTATACTGGCCCAGCTCCTCTTTGTGCTATTGGCAAACAAATTGTTCCTGTGGGCCTCAAACGCTGGCTCACTTGATTATGGGGGAAGAAGCGGGTACGGTTCTAGGTGGAGGCCGATGGGAGAGGAAGTGGATGCAGTTCTGTGTAGAAGTTCATACTAGGACGTTATTGGGACCGCAATTCCAAGTCGAGTTGTGGTTGAGGGTCGTCAGACATGTAAGTTATGTTCATGTGCTTATTGAGACATGCTGTACCAGGGATCCTCTTAATATTCTGTTTCGGTTGAATCTGCCCTTCTACGCCTTCCCCTCCTTGAATAAAGGCTCATAGTTGTACATAGGAAGGTTTCAAGTCATCAGAAAGTTACTATATTTCATCAAGTTAAACTCTATTGTAAGTTTCGTTCACCACAAATACACACATATATTTCAGATGGTTGCCAATTTACCAAACGCTTAAGCCCCTTGTTGTCACTGTTTTTACATTTGTTGTATTTCTTATACCCACTACCTTGGTCTGGGTATTTTTAAGCAGGGCATTTACTTTCTTAAATTGTTTTGGAAGGAGTGTAAAAAAACTAGAGCTCTTTCTTCTAAAGTGTTATTTAAAGAAATATTTCTAACCCTTGTGGGGCTCTGTATTGATCTTAACCCTGTTGTAGATCTTAAATTTTCAAGGAAATTTCTATGCCTTCTGGCGCATGGTGATAATTGATTTTGATGTTGTTGTAATTTTTTTAAAACAGAAATTTAAATTCTAAGTCTTCTGGCGCACTGTGATAATTGATGTCGATCTTGTAAACTTCTTTCTTTAGAAAAAGGGGTCAATGTCAAAGCAAATTCTAATCCCTTCAGACACTGTGTGTTTATTGATTGTAGTTAACTGGATTTTAGCTTTATTCCAGTGTAAAGAAAAATTTGATCTGCTTACACAAAATAAATCTAGATAATTTCAACCACAAGTGATGTGGAACCTGAGTCTTGGCTATTCCATGATTCCCTGCAGCACCAATGAAAGAACATTTCACTTAGGGTGCGACCTATCAAACAATTCCCATGGTTAATCAGATTGTGCTATACGTTAGTTATCTCGAATTCGACTTAGCATCTTGATAGTTATCCGATCTAGTATTTCAGTCTTCAGCATTCTTCTGTAGCACTATTCGTGGAAACCTCATTTGCTCTCCTTGACTGTTTACCGTGCCACTTGTATTTCCGTAGGTGAGTACACACAGTTGGGTACAGGTCTTTAGAAAAAGACATCCTTCCAGTTAATTTTATTCTCGAACTTAAAAAATTCTCTATTTCAGAAGTGATTCCCTGATTGTTGTCAGCCCATATACAAAGCCTTTGTAATTCCGACATCGTCATTGATTTTGCTGTTTGAACAACAAAACATATTTACTGTTAGTGTCTCATTACATAATGTACGAGTAACACCCTCAGTATCAGTTGATGTAACTCGACTTCATTTCTTTCCTTCTTTCCAGGTAAGTTGATGTCCATTTTACAACCTTTTACCAAAAGGCTCTTTATTCCGTTCTACAATCCTTCCAATTTTTTTGCGGTCTAAGAGACTTAGAATACCGTCGCCAAATGCAAATTTTTGTAATTTAAATGAATGGCTGTAGCTCCATCATAAGTGACGTTGACAAATACCTTTTCTTATTTCTTGATGGTGACTAGTTTCGTACGCCCATGTCCATTTACAAACCGCCTTTATCGTTAAATGTGACGATACAGGTGATATCCTAGGTACAATAGCTGCCCCTGCAGTGATGACAAAATCGATATTATGGTCGACTAAACCACCGCAAATATTGTTGATGGTACGAAGTTCAATGTGCCGTTTTCGTGGAGGTCCGTTGGTTGTAGTTTAGCCATTCGCGAACCAATTTCACTTCCGCGTCTGTCGCAAGGCGTTGGCAGGTCAGTTATTCCTTAACGGGATCAAACAGAGGAAAGTCCGACGGTGAAAAGTTCGGAATGTATGGTGGATGCTGGAGCACCTCCCATCAAAATTTGACTATTGTCTTACAGACAGGAGAAGTGACATGGGGGTGAGTATTGTCACGAAGAAGTCTGACACCATAAGCATTCATTACGTGGCGGCTATCACGAAGGTCACCGAGACACGGACACGAATTCGCGATAATGCTCCTAAAACCACTGCAGCACGGTCCTGGACATGGACAATTACGCTGCTGAAAGTTAACATCGCCGACGGGGAACACATCAAGCATGCTGGGATGCAGGTGGTTCGCTGCTGTTAGCTTGTCTTCGGTTACTACCACAGGTCCCATGCTTGCGCAGAAAAATGTCTCACAAACCAGAACATTCTGCCACCAGCCTGTGTCACGTTTCGAGCCGCCGTTCACCTCAATGACGCTGCTTGTTAAGACGATCGTCGACATAGAGCAGCAAACATCTGACTCAACCGACGAACCGACCCATCACCATTGATAGTGGAATCCCGGTGGCCGCGCGTCCACTGCCATCGTAATTAATGATGTCATTGGTTCAACATGTGGACGTCGAGGTGGTCTAATGTGGAGCTTAACATGGTACGATGAATGGTGAGCTTAGAACACTTGTGCATGCACCAGCATTGTGCTCTTTAGGTAGATCTACATCTACATCCGTACTCCGCAAGCCACCTGACGGTGTGTGGCGGAGGAGATACAACACAGATCATCATGTATCCAGCTTTAGAGAGGAGACAAGCCTTTGAACATCAGTTTCTGTGAAGAATTGTGAATGTCCAACAATTTAGTGCCTAATGGTAGTTTCAGTGCTCTTCTAGTCCCTTCTGTAGATGCTCACAGTGTAAGTACGTGAACACTCGACTAGCTTCACCGCTAATGACATATTCGTTCACAGGCTCTCCAAAATAATAATCTGCCCTTTGTCAAAGACGCGTTCAAAAATGATTTAAATGGCTCTGAGCACTATAGGACTAACTTCCGAGGTCATCAGTCCCCTGGAACTTAGAACTACTTAAACCTAACTAACCTAAGGGCATCACACACATCCATGCCCTATGCAGGATTCGAACCTGCGACCGTAGCGTTCGCTCGGTTCCAGACTGTAGCGCCTAGAACCGCTCGGCCACTCCGGTCGTCAAAGTCGTGTATCTCAACGGATTTCCCCACCTGCAACCCGTATCTTAGCTAGGGTGACGCCCCGTCTGTGTCTTCTTAGCTTACATACTTTTGTAATTTCGTCGCGTACCGAACGCCACCAGATGACATCCAACGTTACAGTGGGCAGTAGTGGCAGTGTTTCACCTGATCATTGTAGTTCCGGTGTATTATTTTTTCGGTTTGCTTCTCAGGTTTTGAAGCCTAAGAAATCTAAAGTAATTAAATTCATTTGGAGATTTTGTTATTATATGTCTTTAGTGCACAGAGTCCCATGTCAAGCTGTTGAGATATTTTTATACTTGTAGTTCATTTTAAAGCAACATATTTTTTACAGTAGAAAATTCAGCTTTCAACACCTCAATCAGTTTACTGTTCTGTGCTTTCGTAATCGCCATAGTAAGTTGTTTTAAGCTGAATAGAGAATCATTTCCAATTAATCGGGTGTTTGTAAGTCACAGAATCTTTGACAGACGACCTTAACCGGCCTTTCATGGCAGGCACCAGATGCTTCAACACATCCTACTGGTCTTACGAATTTTCATAGGAAAGTTCATCTCAACCGTGTCAGTCAAACCAACCTAACACTCCAGCCCTCCAAACAGGGTGGAAAGGGGAATTCTTCCGCCTTTTAATTCTGGGTAGTTTGCGCACTTGTACGAAATATGAGAACGTAAAATTTGTTTCCTGATCAATTACTGTAGCCTTAGGACAGCCAGAGATTAGTAGCAGAGATTAGTAGCAAATTGGCCACAGTTTCTGCTGTCATATCAGCAGTCATCACCAGTACTATGTACTGTGTCAGTGGTCATTTATTGACTAAATGTATTTATTTTCCTGCCGGGTTTGTGGGAAAGGCAGTATTACTTATAATTCCTCAGTTTCAAAGGCTCCTGAAACTTCCAGTAAGACCTGTAAAGGAATTCATGTCTGTGCCATCTGTGACCTCTGGGTGGATGGAAAACTGGTGCTTATTTATTTGTGTACGTTATTGGCACCAACAGCAGGTAGCAATATGGGCATTTGTGGCCCTTTTGATATTACAGCGTTCTTGGATGGTGTCATGGCACTGATAAATGATGCAGCGCTCGTGTTACTTTGGTATTACTAACTAGTTCCCAGTTGGAGTTCTGAGGTACAATACACCATCTTACAGCAGTATGTGGCATAATGTTTTCAATCAGAGACGTCTCCCTGGGTGACTTTTAATTCTGTTGTTAGCAATTCTTTGGCCTGCACCGCCAGTACCTTTCTATTTAGTGAACTTCATAGTTATGCTCAGCTAAATTTTAAAGTTCAACATGTGACGCAGCTACTTAGGTCCATAACAGGGCAGCATGGTCAGTAAGAATGAAACCAAGTTAATTTTTTGCCATAAAAGAACGCATTTGTAATAGCTGACAGCAAACATCAAATGTAGCATTTCCATTTCTATAGTGCTTTCGGTCTTGTTGAGCTAGTGAAAAGTGTAGACAATAGGTTTTTCTTCATCATTCTGCTCTTGGTTTGGAATGGAGTGCCGCACGAAATTGCAAATCGCTTTTTAAAAAGAGGGTTTTCAAATAATGGACAACTTGTCAAAAAATTGTTAACTTGGTACATGACGGTTTCACATTAAGTGGTCCATCCAAACTTTACTCCTTTCTGGAACAATCGTGTGAAGGGTTTAGCCACAATAACATAGTCTATTATCAGTGGGCAGTAATAATTAATTAACTGTAGGAAGAAAAACTATCCCCTCTTCTGTCAGTTACAAATCTGGCTATACTCAGGAGGAGGTAATAATGTGTCCCAGATACTGAAATTGTGGCTCTGCAGAGGAACATTTTTCCAATTTGAAACTTATATAAGCATTTGGCAATCTAAGGCTTTTCTCAGTCACATACCCTTCAATATTTCGAGAGAACGCTGCAGTGTTGTCTAAATAGTACAAGCAGATTCTGGAAAATCATCCTTGCAATGTGAGCAGGTATTTCATGGCACACAAGATTAGCAGCTGGCAAGTACTGCCTTGCTTTACATAACCATGAATACCCCTCAGATTTAGCCATAAGTTGGCACAGTGGGTAAGCCTTGAAAAACTGAACACTGATCAATCGAGAAAACAGGAAGAAGTTGTGTGGAACTATGAAAAAAATAAGCAAAATATACAAACTTAGTAGTCCATGCGTAAGATAGGCAACGTGAGGCCCATCTGAGCTCACGGGCGCCGTGGTACCGTGGTTAGCGTGAGCAGCTGCGGAAGGGGAGGTCCTTGGTTCAAGTCTTCCCTCGAGTAAAAAGTGTAATGTTTTATTTTCAGACAATTATTATCTGTCCGTTCGTCCATTGACGTCTCTGTTCACTGTAATAAGTTTAGTGTCTGTGTTTTGCGACCGCACCGCAAACTTCAGTTCGGAAAATATTCATTGACTTTGTTATTGAAGTTGCGAGCTATATTTGCTGGATTCATATTGCCCACGGAAGACATCTCACGTATTTGATGCACTCTCATCCAAAGTAGCAAACAGTCAACGGCCAGCCAGGGAGCCTCGTTAGCAGGAATACTCTCTCTTCCGTGCGCTGTGGTCGACTGACGTCGTGTGTTTCGATGTTTGTTTAGGTGTAGCGCCGCATACTACGACGCAGTTACCTCGCATCGGACGGACGGACGGAAAGAGAATAATTGTCTGAAAATAAAAAATTAAACTTTTCACCTGAGGGAAGACTTGGACAAAGGACCTTTCATTCCGCAGCTGCTGAGGCTAACCACGGGACGACGTCGCTCCGGCGCCCACACAACCCTTGAAGCTGCCTATCTTGCGCATGGACTACTCTGGTTGTATATTTCGCTTATTTTTTCATAGTTCCACACAACTTCTTCCTGTTTTCTACCATTGTCCTGTGTTAAGTTTATTAAGGCTTATCCACTGTGCCAACTTATAACTAAATCTGAGGGGGATGCGATGGGGAGGTTCCCTTGTTAGTATTATATGCTGGGGCAGAAATAGATCACCGTTTCTTCTTATGCAACAGTTACAGACAGACTGCTTCATGTAGATAGGTGGAGAAGATACATCTCCTCCAATTTGTGTCTTGATGCCTGGAATAAGGACATTAATTGCATGTGCCGGTGCCTCCACCTCTTGCAGAAGCACATTCTTACCAGTCGTAACTTGCCCAAGCGTATAGGTTTTCTTATATAACCAGCAAACTGCTGCAGATCTTCCCTTGACCATCGTATAAGGGTGGAAAGTTTGTCACAGGAGTAACTAACATCCCACGTATCAGAATACGAGTCGGATAACCCTTTCAGCAGAACTTAAAATCTGTCAGTATTTCACTATTAGATCGCCGAACTTAACATACGTGCATGTGTCTCCTGCCAACTTCATCGCATGACATTTCGTCGCGAATTATCGGGCTCTGAGCAGCTGATGCCAATGTCACATATTTCTGGAAACTATCTACATTCTCTCTTGATTTTCCTGACAAGAGGGAATAAAATTAACTGATGGGGAGCTGTTTGCAATAGCAGATGCTAGAACAGCGAAGCTAGCGTTTAAGTTCAGCTATAGTATCTTGAGTGTTCAAGTATGCTGTTGATGGAGTGGTTTGCTTTCAAAACTGTCTGCTCTCGTTTTCAAACCCTATATTTTTGGACGCAATTGATGCATTTCTTACTGCAAGGATCCTACAGTATATTCATTATCATTTTCTGTAGCATCTCCCTCATCAACTGTGTTTAAGGCATGATGACAAGAAAAATCATAACAATAATGGATCAAAGCAAAGGTATGAAATGAAAAACAAACCCTACAGGGAGCAAATTACCTATTCATTCTGGCTGATGCAGTTAGGTATACTTGCTAGCAAATAATTGACTGGATAGAGGATCTGTGGCTGACAATACTTGCATTAGTGAGGTTGGGTGGAGACAGTGGCGGTGTACAGACACTGTTAATGAGGTCGTGTCGATGCCTGCACCCTAACAGCGTTGGCAGGTATAGGCTGCCGCCACATTGGATGATGCCTGGCTCCAGGGAATGGCACGGCACCCACTGGCGAATGTGCAGCCACTAGGCAGCAACACGGTGGTCTCAGGTAGCAGGGACCAGATGAAGATGGAGGCAGTGCTCGTGTACGGATGTACGTGCTCGCACATGTGTGTGTAACGAACATGCAACGTGAGTAGGGCTTACTGCATGGTGAGGAGAGAGTTCATCTGCTTTGGACTGCAAGCTAACACAAGCCAGAAGCGTCCACAGGCCATCATAAATGTAATGTTCTGGGTGCAGCCATGCTACTATGCAACAGTGGCGGCTAGCTACGACGAAAGACCACTAATCAGAATCAAAAGACGGGAACATATAGCACTTATGTGACATCAGTTTGTCCAAGTCGGTGGGACTGAGCTGGCTGCGGGCAATCAGCTCAGTACAGCTCCTTGAAATAATCAAGTTTTGAATTTGAATGAGAACCCAAAAGGTTTCCTATGAATCTCACTCCTGTAAGTGCTTTTCCTACTACTTGTTTTATTTGTTCATTCCTCCTAACGCAGTGCTGGACAGTTACTCCTAGATATTTCATGGCAGATACTATTTCCAGCAGTTTATAATCAATAGTGTAATTTTTCATTTTTGTATTTCTTTCCCTATGTGTACGCAGTACGTTACATTTATTTACCTTCAGGATCTACTGCCAGTGCCCCGCACGAACTGCCAACATTGTTACAGACCTTCCGATGCTTTCTACTATAGCATTTATATTCCTTAAAAATAGTAGCGGTACTGTCACACTTTCTTGGAGCAATCCTGAAATTAACTTGGCATTTGTCGACTTTGCTCAACTAAGAGTCACATGTTGAACTGCATCTACGGGGAAGTCTTCAGTTCAGTCGCAGATCTTATCCGATACTTGATAAGCTCGTACTTTTTTCACTAAACGACAGTATCGGATGGTGTCGAATATATTTTCGAAGTCAAGGAACGGTTTTAGAAAGCATCGCTCAAGCGAAACGCAACTCGCCCTTTTTTCACATGATATCTTGCGAACCATGGATGAAGGTTATCAGACGGATGCAACATTCATTGACTTCCGGAAAGCGTTTGACTCCATGCCCAACTCTAGATTCCTAACCAATCCCATAGGATTGGATCCCAAGTATGTGAGTGGCTCGAAGACTTCTTAAGTAATAGAATCCAGTACGTTGTCCTAGATGGTGAGTGTTCATCGCACGTGAGGGTATCATCTGGAGTGCCCCAGGGAAGTGTGGTAAGTCCGCTGCTGTTTTCTGTCTACATAAATGATCTTTTGGGTAGGTTGGATAGCAATGTGCGGCTGTTTGCTGATGATTCTGTGGTGTACGGGAAGGTGTCGTCGTTGAGTGACTGTAGGGGCATACAAGATGACTTGGACAGGATTTGTGATAGGTGTAAAGAATAGCAGCTAACTCTAAATATAGATAAATGCAAATTAATGCAGATGAATAGGAAAAAGAATCCTGTAATGTTTGAATACTCCATTAGTAGTGTGGCGCTTGACACAGTCACGTCGATTAAATATTTCGGAGTAACACTGCACAGCGATATGAAGTGGGACAATCATGTAATGGCAGTTGTGGGGAAGGCGGATAGTCGTCTTCGGTTAATCGGTATAGTTCTGGGAAGATGTGGTTCGTCCGTTAAGGAGACCGCTCATAAAACGCTAATACGACCTATTCTTGAGTACTACTCGAGCGTGTGGGATCCCTATCAGGTCGGATTGAGGGAGGACATTGAATCAATTCAGAGGCGGGCTGCTAGATTTATTACTGGTAGCTTTGATCATCAGGCGAGTGTTACGGAAACGCTTCAGGAAGTCGGGTGGGAGTTTCTAGAGGAAGGGAGGCGTTCTTTTCGTATATCGCTACTGAGGAAATTTAGGGACCAGCATTTGAGGCGGACTGCAGTACAGTTTTACTGCCGCCAACTTACATTTCGTGGAAAGATAACATTGATTATGGCTCGTAAAGAGTCATATAGGCAGTCATTTTCCCCTCGTTATGTTTGGGAGTGGAACAGGGAGAGAAGATGGTAGTTGTGGTACTAGGTACCCTCCGCCGCGCACCGTATGGTGGATTGCGGAGTATGTATGTAGATGTAGTTGTCATAAACCATAAGCTTTCTCGGACTCTTTGAACTGATGTACAGAGAATGGGCAAGCCCCATCTCGCAACAAAGGTGTTACTGTTTCCGGACCAGACCTGTTTGATTGCTGCTACACTTTCTATGGGTATCTCCAGACTCTCAAAAATATTGGGAACCAGACATACATTTATCAGTGAAACTACATTTCAATGTAGGATTGCTGCCTCAGTCTAACACTGAGCAATGTGCTGGGCATGTCTCCTCTTTACTACCGTGGTTCTGGATCGAATCTCAGTATGTACAGCACATAATAGTTTCCCACGTAAAAAAAAAAAACCTTTCATTCCCCTTACAGCTATTGACGTGCTGAATCTGTACGTCCCTCACGATAGGACACGCAGTAATGACCCACAGACAGTCATACATATACCACAAAGACTGTTGGGCCGTGCGGCTCTGGCGCTGCAGTCCGGAACCTCGGGACTGCTACGGTCGCAGGTTCGAATCCTGAATCGGGCATAGATGTTTGTGATGTCCTTAGGTCAGTTAGATTTAAGTCACTTGCTTGCTTTCTACACACAACTCCAACCTTTGGGATTAGAGGAACACATGGATTTTCAAATGGTTTGCCAGAATATTATATCATTTACGCGATGCTTCTCGATATCAAGCACATAACAGTATACTACTGATCGCCCGTGCAACTAAATCTCGAACATACAGACTGGAAGTTATTTATCTACAAACAAGAAATACTATAGAGGTGGAGCGTGCTGTAAACCACTGAGTAACTAGAAACTTATCCTGTCTGCGAAGATCTTTATGTGGAAACTCTAAAGAAATAGAGGAAACTGATATTTCCACACGCGAATACCGATGTCTTTGATATAACAGATTCCTAATCATTCCAATATTTTACGAACTCAGCTAAGGTTTTCTCATGTCTAGAGAACCAGAAACCGTGTCCTCCACCCATCTCTCACCTGCTATATGCACTCAACATGCACCACAATAGATGTTCTCTCAACGAACTAAAGACAGGAAATGTGAAGAAGCAGTCAACTAGACAATTTACATGGGAGGGAGTAATGGTCCAGTGCAAACACATGTCCATTTCGAATCTTCTCAAATTTCCAAGCGATCAGGTTAGCTGTCCATAACATACTAGGTATTAGTTCGCTATTCAGCCATCTAGAGGACGACACTGTTAAGTCAGCCACATTCTTGGCTTTATAAATCGAGGTATGGCACTGCCTCTGATTGAAGTGGTTTTTTCCAGACAGATACCGTGACACTGAATATAGACAGTGGTCGTCAAAGTGTACAGTATCAGACTAACAGACCAGTTGCACATCGCCGATGGTGCGACCTCGTAATAAAATTACCAAATTTGGAAAGTGATTTAGCTAAGGAACGTGGTATGAAACCAGTATATGAAACTCCCTCACGCCACCACCACTAAATACACTCCTGGAAATGGAAAAAAGAACACATTGACACCGGTGTGTCAGATCCACCATACTTGCTCCGGACACTGCGAGAGGGCTGTACAAGCAATGATCACACGCACGGCACAGCGGACACACCAGGAACCGCGGTGTTGGCCGTCGAATGGCGCTAGCTGCGCAGCATTTGTGCACCGCCGCCGTCAGTGTCAGCCAGTTTGCCTTGGCATACGGAGCTCCATCGCAGTCTTTAACACTGGTAGCATGCGATAAGAGTCGCTTCTGCCTTGGTGCCAATGATGGTCGTATGCGTGTTTGGCGCCGTGCAGGTGAGCGTCACAATCAGGACTGCATACGACCGAGGCACACAGGGCCAACACACGGCATCATGGTGTGGGGAGCGATCTCCTACACTGGCCGTACACCTCTGGTGTTCGTCGAGGGGACATTGAATAGTGCACGGTACATCCAAACCGTCATCGAACCCATCGTTCTACCATTCCTAGACCGGCAAGGGAACTTGCTGTTCCTACAGGACAATGCTCGTCCGCATGTATCCCGTGCCACCCAACGTGCTCTAGAAAGTGTAAGTCAAGTACCCTGGCCAGCAAGATCTCCGGATCTGTCCCCCATTGAGCATGTTTGGGACTGGATGAAGCGTCGTCTCACGCGGTCTGCACGTCCAGCACGAACGCTGGTCCAACTGAGGCGCCAGGTGGAAATGGCACGGCAAGCCGTTCCACAGGACTACATCCAGCATCTCTACGATCGTCTCCATGGGAGAATAGCAGTCTGCATTGCTGCGAAAGGTGGATATACACTGTACTAGTGCCGACATTGTGCATGCTCTGTTGCCTGTGTCTATGTGCCTGTGTTTCTGTCAGTGTGATCATGTGATGTATCTGACCCCAGGAATGTGTCAATAAAGTTTCCCCTTCCTGGGACAATGAATTCACGGTGTTCTTATTTCAATTTCCAGGAGTGTATTTCTCCAGTATTTGTGATGGATTCTGTTTTTGAACCATGACAGTGGTTCGGTGATATATCGACTGGGTTGTAGGCGATGGTTGAGTGAGAAGAACCACAAACATTAGTAGATGATATGTTGATTGAGGTCATAAGAAATGTACACCAGCTTTTCAGATCTCTAGCGTTCTGCCATCAATTATAAATGCTGTCAGGGATTTGGAATCAAGTCTTTTCATTCAACCACATACCTGCGTTGGATTGTATGGAGAAGTCCTTTAATGGTTACAGCCACTAGTGAGTCATATTTATGGCACTCTCATATCTCGAGTCACCTTTCTCGAACCTATGTGCTACAATAAAATTCCAACGTCGTTTTAGGTAGTCTCTATGTATCATTCCACTGCTGACATTTCTGCAGCTTTACGCTTGTGATCTTTCCAATTTAAGTCGGAACTCAGTAGAAGTCGGAGATATCTGTATCTACCACCTTTTGCTACCCTTGTAGAAACAGGCTGAGTTAGTGTGACAGGTTTGTGTTTCGACCATGGCAACCGGAACATATTATCGTAGATCTGACAAATATGCATGATGTGTAAGGTTAGCGCCAAATGAAGCCCAATCCATCAATACGAAGTAGTATAAAATACAGAACTGGACCTGGGAGAAGGACGAGGGTTTTGCTACTGCATTGTGATGCGTCCCCAAACTAAATACATGTACTTCTGTCCGGAGCTGTTCTGCATCCCTTAGTGCCTATTTACGTCTATGACCCCAACATTCTATCTTCGTTACTCTGTACCATCCAACAGAGAAAAATTACTATAAAAGCTCTACAAACTTCGTCCAATATAGAACTCGATAAGACTTTTACCGCATCTCTCTCCTCCCATATATCAAAAATAAATACCGACTACATGACGTCATTGAGCAAATGTGACGATGCTATTAAATATACAGCTATTGATCCATTGCACGCGCCAGTATCTAGGTACATCGCCTGTATTGTAGCAGATGACTGTAACCCACAAACCATTCTGTAAGTCAAAGAGACCCTCCCTGTGACTCTGTGTCTATGTTTGATACATTGTTTTTTTTCTGCTGTAATATGCTTTGTACACTGCCATACATTTTGCTGTCTGCACCATGACTTCAAGGTCAGTGACAGGTTCTAAACTGACATCAACACGTTCTGATCCACTGATTCTCACAGAAAACTAGAAATCGCATGATATAAGTCATGTTGTTACTGCTTCTACCATAACACACCACACACACTGGATGATATTAAACTAAAGACAGTTACAACATAAGGAAACTGGATGAGTTTGGCGGCATTGTGGAGAGTTTCCAAACTGCTAACGAAGTTGATTGATGACATTTGAACTCATCTGTCACATTGACAGAACAGCTGATGGATCTGTGTTCCATTTCCAATGATTCCTCATATTTTAGTCATGTATGCGATCACTGTTTCGGTGCTATCCATCCCCAGAAGGTGTTGCCCCTCCACGAAATACTCAAACAAGCGATGTCAGTCAATCATTATCTAGCGAACATCAGCGTATCAGTGGGTATGGATGGGATAGAAAAGACACCTTCGATGTACTAAAATAATAAGTATCACAGTTGACAGTGTATACAATTTTACCAAATTTAGCATGAACTTCAGCACCGACCAATGATGTGACATCATGTTTCCCAATTTCAGTATCATAGCTAAACCGCCCCTTCTCTGCTTGACGAATATCATTGCGAATGTAGATAGATGACTGTGCAGTACGTCCATTCATTGTTAATTGTCGAACATATACTTCTTCTAAGTATACCAGACAGCACTATAAATGTTTTTAGCATCTCGAGCATAGTGGTTCATTTACGATCTGTCTTTATGTGGATGGGAGTCACACAGCATTCTTGACTCTTAGGATAAAATTAGAGACTTAAATACCCGTTCGCATTGTCTTTGACCAACCCACTCTCCACCATCTTTTCTGATTTAATCTGCAGCCCACCAGAAGTAGACTGCTACATTCCGTGTCTCACGAATGAATGGAGCTTGCCGAGTCCACACACATCCAAGTACACGAGATTTTTCCAGATGCACCCAAGTTGAGGAGGTTAGCACTCCTTACCGATGTATGGGAACAGATTTGAAAGTGTTGTGATGTAATAGCAGATGGTTAAGAAGAACTAGAGACCTTTATGCATGATGGAACTCCAGACGGATGGAGTTAGAAGCATTTTATGTAAATCACCTACGCTATCAATTTTAATGTTTGTTCTAGTGTCTGGGATCAGTACCAGGAGGGTTTTGGTAACAGAGAGCATAAACACATGCAGTCCTAAGGCTACACAGTTCTCCACCTATAATAGACTATAATGTTAGACCACTTGAATTTCCAATCTTCCAGGCGTGTGGAATGCAGAAATGTTAATATTCCAATGTAAATATATTTTAAGCGCATGACATACATCCTTTTGCAGGTTTCTCTACGATAAACGTTTGTAACAAACTGTAAAACGAAAAAATCTACTTCCTTAAAACAGGGCTCTGTGTGATACATGAAGAATATTGCTTTCCAGAGATGAATAGCGTCTACTATTCACAACAAATCAAGGTTCAGAAATTATACTATGCTCACATAAGTCCTATACAACATGATAGTTAATAACGGAGATTACCTGATACAAGGAAACAGATAAACGCATAGCAGTAGCTTCCAACATGTGAAATTACAAATCATTGCGCCACTAACTCTGTAAACAGCATATATGTCAAGCACATGTATATATTGTGATTGCAGTGACTCACAAACACCTATCGCTATCTTAGTTACGAAACTGAAGTATCGAATTTTCACCCAACATACGACAGATGAATGGAGGACATCTTATAAATCCTCTTTTGTTTAGAGGGAACTCCTCTGATGACCGAGAGGTTTACTGTTAAAGATCGCAAGTAGACACTGCTCTAAGACCCATAATGCAGTTGTATAAGGGTCGAATGCAGGCTATGTCACACAACTGATGCATCCCGACAGACCATCAGGAAAAAATGGTCAAATGACCTGCAGCAACCTCTCCCTCTCCCTCTCTAGAATGCATTAACAGTCTACCAATAAATCGTACCTTGTTACAACATCTCAACTTAACACTGTATCGACTCTGTCAGCCTTTAACACAGATGCAAGTAAGTTTGGAGACAGGTGACTCTCTGTCTTCCTGAAAGGGGTCAGATACAGTAGTCAACTCGTGTGTATCACTGTTGTCTCAATAGACATACTGTAGAATGCTGCTGCGACGGGAAAAACGTGACTGTTTCCCTGGTTACTTCCGCTTCGTTGTTTCCTTGATTCTTCTTGCTGTCGCGTACTTGTTTCCATGTACAAACTGTTCTGCGCGAACCAGAAGACACACAAGTACTTCCTCAATTTCCCCAAAATTCTATGGATTTGTTTACGTCAGTTCTACCCATGCGATCATGATCTAACCGCTCGTTTCATGTTCTAAAATTGCTTGCAAATGTGGTACAGATGCCAACACCTAGCACAAATGCACTGATTGGGAGGCATAGTATATCACTGTACTCGATTGTATCCAGTCGCCTCCATCCCACATATTCCACATTTGCCGAGCGTCTGCTCTGTTTTCTGTATGTCTGTATATCTGCATGAGTCACAGATGGCTCCCAGGACCTATAGTAGAACTGAGTTAGCGTTCAGATGTTGCTACGCCATGCATTATATCTGGAGTGATGTTCTGACGTGGATTCACAATGTATCACGTCTGTGATAGGGTTCGAAGGTGGAGAACATGTATGGAATGATGTTGGGATGCAGGTCAACAATATACCACATCCACGTTATCACTTGAGTGTGGGTCTACCACGCACTACATATATCCAGACTGTTGTTCAAAGGTGGATACACATCACGTTACATCTGGGATAGGACTCACAGGTGGACCAACCACACATTACATCCATACGCTTATCCTATATTCGAAGTTGGGTACACCACTCTGAGGACCTGTTCCCTTGGAGTATGTCAAGTCATAAGAATTGTATAGATATTTCTATTTCCAGAGCCACAGCCGTCAGAAGGGTGTACTTCCAACATTTCGCTCATTGTCGAATGTCGTTCAACTGAAACTACAATCGTAGTATTCAATTGTAAGTATGTGGCAAATTTCGTAGAACGATTCTATGTTGACTTGGCATGGCAGCGGAGGTCGCCTGTGTTGGCAATGATTTATGTTTCCCACTAACGGCAAGAGCCGTCAGAATGGAAAGTCCTGTTGGGATGCAGGAATATAGTTGCCTTAAAAAAGTTGTCCTCTAGAGGTCCGAATAGCGGACTAATACTGTACTTGGCATGCTTTGGACGGCTTACGTGATAGCGTGGAATTTTGAGAAGATTCAATATGTACATGTGTTTGCGCTGGACCATTATTCTCTCGCATGTATATTGTCCAATTAACTGGTTCTTCACATTTCCTATCTCTATTTGGTTGAGAGAGCATCTATTGAGTGCAACTAGTAGGAGAAAGACACGTGGAGAACACGTTTTCTGGTTCTCTCGACATGAGAAACACCTTAGCTGAGTTTGTAAATTATAAGTATGATTTGTAATCTGTTATATCAACGACATTGTTATTCAAGAGTATAAATATACATTTCCACAGTTTTTTTCGAGTTTTCTTGTAAAGGTCTTCGCAGACAGGATAAGTTTCTAGGTACTCAATGGTTTACAGCACACTCCACCTGGGTAGTGTTTCTAGTTTGTAGAGAACTAACATCCAGTCTGCATCTTCGGAATTACACTCCTGGAAATTGAAATAAGAACACCGTGAATTCATTGTCCCAGGAAGGGGAAACTTTATTGACACATTCCTGGGGTCAGATACATCACATGATCACACTGACAGAAACACAGGCACATAGACATAGGCAACAGAGCATGCACAATGTCGGCACTAGTACAGTGTATATCCACCTTTCGCAGCAATGCAGACTGCTATTCTCCCATGGAGACGATCGTAGAGATGCTGGATGTAGTCCTGTGGAACGGCTTGCCGTGCCATTTCCACCTGGCGCCTCAGTTGGACCAGCGTTCGTGCTGGACGTGCAGACCGCGTGAGACGACGCTTCATCCAGTCCCAAACATGCTCAATGGGGGACAGATCCGGAGATCTTGCTGGCCAGGGTACTTGACTTACACCTTCTAGAGCACGTTGGGTGGCACGGGATACATGCGGACGAGCATTGGCCTGTTGGAACAGCAAGTTCCCTTGCCGGTCTAAGAATGGTAGAACGATGGGTTCGATGACGGTTTGGATGTACCGTGCACTATTAAGTGTCCCCTCGACGAACACCAGATGTGTACGGCCAGTGTAGGAGATCGCTCCCTACACCATGATGCCGGGTGTTGGCCCTGTGTGCCTCGGTCGTATGCAGTCCTGATTGTGGCGCTCACCTGCACGGCGCCAAACACGCATATAACCATCATTGGCACCAAGGCAGAAGCGACTCTCATCGCTGAAGAGGACACGTCTCCATTCGTCCCTCCATTCACGCCTGTCGCGACACCACTGGAGGAGGGCTGCACCATGTTGGGGCGTGAGCGGAAGACCGCCTAACGGTGTGCGGGACCGTAGCCCAGCTTCATGGAGACGATTGCGAATGGTCCTCGCCGATACCCCAGGAGCAACAGTGTCCCTAATTTGCTGGGAAGTGGCGGTGCGGTCCGTGGAGACCTCACGCCCCACGTGTTGAGCAATTCAGCGGTACGTCCACCAGGCCTCCCGTATGCCCACTATACGCCCTCGCTCAAAGTCCGTCAACTGCACATACGGTTCACGTCCACGCTGTCGCGGCATGCTACCAGTGTTAAAGACTGCGATGGAGCTCCGTATGCCACGGCAAACTGGCTGACACTGACGGCGGCGGTGCACAAATGCTGCGCAGCTAGCGCCATTCGACGGCCAACACCGCGGTTCCTTGTGTGTCCACTGTGCCGTGCGTGTGATCATTGCTTGTACAGCCCTCTCGCAGTGTCCGGAGCAAGTATGGTGGGTCTGACACACCGGTGTCAATGTGTTCTTTTTTCCATTTCCAGGAGTGTATGTTGCGCGAGTTTTGGAGATGTTGGCTTAAAGAAGGACTTAACGATTTCCAGGAAGGGTAACACGTGATGGATGGGGTGTCTCGTTAGGACCATCCAGATGACTGCAATCGTTGGTATTCTGGGCAGCTTTCGTGAACATGTCCTGTTATGACAGGGATTTCCATTCAGACAAGCTGAGACATGACGAAATCTACAAGAAAAACGAGGGTTAACCACTTCTGCGAAAGTTTATCAATTCCTAGAATGACTGATAGGTAATGGACAGGCTGTCCCATTAGGATCGTGAGGTAGAATGCATTGTGTGTTATTCCGCCCTATTCTCGTTAACAGTTTCTGTAAACACTGCAGAAGAATTCTATAGCGCATCCAGAGGGGGAGCTTGGCTGTTATTTACTTAGACACAAGACAGAGCATTTATCTGCACCTGTGCTGGTGCGTCACTATGCAGACATCTCTTATTTGGCACACAGGCCTGTGCTGGTCTGGCAGTTACATAAGCGGTCTGGGTAAGCACGTATGCGTCCGTAGGTGTCTCGCGTGTCCCATTAGGATTGTTAGGAACTGTGCTATTTTGGAAAGCATTGGAAGAGGTTTCTATAGTGCGACCGGTGACATCAACATCCACAGGTAGAGAGGTTTCGCCCCAGCAATGGCAAAGACACACACCTGGTCCAATGTGTGACTTGCCTCTTATTTAAATAGACATGTGAAGTCAGTATAACACTCGAAGAACTGTAACTGTAGATGCCGTCGGCAGAGGCCTAAGAGCTATAGTGATTGATTGCATCCGGAGGTGGTTCGCAGCGGCGTCTGCATGTGCGCATGTTGGTACAGTTCATGTACACTGCAGTTGGCGATAGTTCGAAAGTGTTTTTTACATGCAATGAGTCTTTGTGCACTGCATTATTTTCGGCTGTTTAAGCATTGTGAGTGTGTTTGCTGAGCCTTTTACATGCATTATTTCGGTGATATACGAGTAGTTTGCACGTCTGTATGCTGTGTAATGCATTGTTTCTGTACTTTACGAGCTGTTTGCGTCTGCACATCAGTGTACTGTGTTGCTTATGAGTATTGGCAGGTCTGTAGACTATTTACTGCGAACTCAAGCACGTGATCGTGAGTGTTTTGTATCAGTGTAATAAATATGCTATGTCAAATCTGTCCCTAAGTAAAGTGTTCCAAAATGAATAAAGTACACTCCTTCCTCTCTCCATCCTATCCAGCAGAGGCTGAGACCTTTTCCCACAAATTCCTAGAAAGAGGTGGCTGTCGGACAACTTAGATTAGTGGTGGTAGCCCAAGTGACCTACTTTCCCACCATTTTCTTAAATTAGTTGAGGTAGATGAGGTGTGCTGCATTGTATAACTGCCCACGTCGTGTTATGCCGACTCCACTGTAGCTTGAATGGATTTTTAAGTTTGTTTTATATGCCCGACTTCTAATTTCACCAAACAAGTCTCCAGGGTTGAGCAGTTATTGCCCGATGACGACACGCAATACAGTTTGTTAAAGAGTAGTTCGCCGTTATTAATTATGTTTTTAGATTTAATTTTATTACTCGTACAGAGACTCAACATTCCTTCGTTTTCATAGCGCGTCGTCAAAATAATTGCAATACATAATGTTGACTATTGCAATTTTAGACAAGAGAAACCTTAAGCGCTTCTGCTTTTATAGTCTCAGTATCAAATGTTCACTAATTTCAATTTACTTTCTATCTCAGTTCAGTGTTTAACACAAATTGTGTACCAATGTCGTTTCAGAGATATTATGTCGCTTCCGCACTAACGGAATAACCCGAAATTGTCATTTAACAACACGTTTATTAATAATCCTTTTTCTTATGACGTAAATGTTAATGAGTGATCACTATGTAGGAGGAAAGAGGGATAGCTCCTAATCATGAGATAATAGCTTTTAATGAGCCCGCAATCGTTAATTAAATAAAAAGTCACGTTCAAGGATGATACGCGAGCAACTTTCGTTACGTCCGTTTTCACGTATCTGTCAAAACTAATCCTGTCGCCCACAATTCAAATTAACACTGACGTTAACCACTTCTGTCGGAACATCGAATCGTAACTATTATGTAAAAGTTTTTTCTAGTCCCCAAATTAATTCCTTTTAGATACGTGTACGACCGAACAGCAGAACGGAACACAAACGACTTGTTTTAACATCCGAACAACGCTGTGACTTTACATTACGACAATGTTCGCCCAATGAACATCTCTTTGACTTTATCTTCTCTACTCTGCTTAATTAAATTATTCCTAATTACAATTTGTTCAGCTATTTAACGAAAACATCTAACAAAAAATAAAATAAATTTATCTCAACGTAAAAGATCCGTTATAATTGTCCTGCTTGAATTTTAACTTGCTGCTATTTTCTAGGTCAGGGAAAAGGGGGGAGGGGGGAGGGGAGGAGTTTAGGTTAGTGGAGGCAGCCAATTGACCTACCTTCCCTCCAAATTTTGAACTTCCCATCATAACGTCATTTCAATGTAGCCATATCCATCGCTGCCATCTTGGATCCGCCATCTTGAATATATTTTGCAACAACATAGAGTGGAGTGACGCCAGGCCTGTTCTACTCACGCAGGAGGACATTCCAAGCAAAACACATTGCTTTTTATCAAATCTTTATCCATATTTCTGTAGAAAACTCTCATTTTCTTCCAAAACAGCTCTTCCCCATAGATACGTTGATTTAATTTCTGTTCAGCACTTACAGTCACTTCTATTTTACTTCTTAGCTATGTACAATATTCCATGTATTCTAATACTTATTCATTCGGTTTCCCTTTTTCATTTCTTGCTAATGCCGTTTACTTTAGTTTCCTACATACTGACTGTCATTCCAAAGATTTTTCCTTTGTATTAAATCATTCCCAATACATCCTTCAACTGTTTTTCATTCGCCGCCTTCAAACATCAGACGTCACATTGATCTTGCTCTCAGTTTTACCGATTTTCTCTTCGTGGGGACTGAAAAGAGTTGGAGACAGTGAACATTTCGAAATCTAATCTCACACATTTTTCCTAGTTCACTACTGTTGGGATTTTCCTCCCTCTGCTCGCACTGCCTACTATTTGATTTAAGTATAATGTGTTCACAAGTCACCTGTCTTTCCATCGTTATCCCTATGTGTCCCAGGAGGTATGATCGGTACTCAGAGCTGTGACAGGTCCTGTAAGTATGGGCTCTAAAATGCACACATTAAGAGCTTCAATCACTTCATCATCTCCGATTCTGTTAAAGAAATATCATCTACTGCAAGCTGTTAGCTTTCGATACTTCGAGAGGTGGTAGTGTGCACCATAACATGAAAAATTGTCTAATGAACAACCATGGACCATGTGCACCATAACAGACAAAGTTGTCTAATAAACAAGAGATCTTTACTATATGATCAAAAGTATCCGGACCCCCCAAAAACATAAGTTTTTCATATTAGATGCATTTTGCGGCCACCTACGGCCAGGTACTCCATATCAGCTACCTCAGCAGTCATTATACAGCGTGAGAAAAGAGAATGGGGCGCTCAATGGAACTCCTGGAGGTCGAACGTGGTCAGGTGATTGGTTGTCATTTGTGTCATACGTCTGTACGCGAGACTTACACACTCCTAAACATCCATAGGTCCAATGTTTCCGATGTAATAGTGAACTGGAATAGTGGAGGAACACGTACAGCACAAACGTGTACTGGCCGAATTCCTCTGTTGACTGACGGAGAACGCCGACACTTGAAGGAATTCCAAACAGCATCAGGATCTTTGCAACAACAGACATAATTCGTGCAGGGATACTGCTATCACTTTTTTGTGCAACATTAGTTATAACCCGCCTTGACAGCAAAATATATATTCACATTACCGATTTCGGTTCCTCTAGAACCATCTTCTGAACTGCACATGTGACGTACGTTGTGAAGAGTGCTGAGTGTGGACGGGTTACTCCTGTAACGGAAATTTCAGCTCTCAAGAGGGTTCTAGAGGAACCAAAACCGGTCGCATGAATAAATGTTTTGCACTAAAGACGGATTATTAGTAACATTGCATCAGGATCCACTGCAAGCACTACGGCTGGCGGGAGGTGAGAAAATTAAAATTTCGCGGTCGAGCGGCTGCTTATAAGCCACACATCACGCCGGTAAATGCCAAACGACGCCTCGCTTGGTGTAAGGAGAGTAAACATTGTACGATTTGACTGTCTAAAAAAGTTGTTTGGAGTGAGGAATCACGGTACACAATGTGGCGATCCGATGGCAGGCTGTGGGTAAGGGGAATTCCCAGTGAACGTCATCTGCCAGAGTGTATAGTGCCCAGAGTAAAATTCGGAGGTGGTGGTGTTATGGTGTGCTCGTGGTTTTCATGGAGGGGGCTTGCACTCTTTGTTGTTTTGCGTGGCACTGTCACAGTACAGGCCTACATTGATGTTTTAAGAACCTTCTAGCTTCCCAGTGTTGAAGAGAAATCTTTCAACACGGTCGAGCACCTGTTCATAATGCACGGCCTGTGGCGGAGTGGTTACTTGACAATAACATCCCTGTAATGGACTGGCTTGCGCAGAAATCTGAACTGAGTCCTAAAGAATACCTCTGAAGTGTTTTGGAACGCCGGCTTCGTGCCAGGCCTCACAGAGTGATATCGATACCTCTCCTCAGTGCAGCACCTGATTGAACGTATGCAGGGCAGAGTGGAAGCTGTCAGCAAGGCTGAGGGTGGGCCAACATCATATTGAATTCCAGCAATACGAATGGAGGGCGCCACGAACTTGTAAGTCATTCCTAGCCATTTGTCCAGATACTTTTGATCACATAGTGTAAAGTGTGTGTCTAAAGAACTATGAGCACTTGTTTATCTTTCCTAATGTGAAACACATCTTTTCTGGTAAACAAGTGCTCCAAGCCTGGAAAGTATGTATTTTAGAGCCAATGTTTAGGAATTTTTATCGTTACTGACTCCTCTCAAGGAAAGAAAATCAAAGAGCTTCCAGTGGAAGAGGTTTGTTTCACAGAATCGAAGATGAAGTATTGCTCACAGTATGTAAGGTATACATTTTAAGGCCCATATTTACTGGACTTTTTGCTCCGAATGATCGTTCCTTTAATAACTCTCAATATTAACCATTCTACTGGGGACACCCTGCAGTTGTAAGCTTATCCACAGCCAGCCTTTTCCTGGACTATAAAATATATCACTACCACTCTGGATAGACCTCTTGATTTCCTCTTGACTACATTTAAACATAAACTTAGTACATAACTAATGAATAAATAAAAAACCGATACCGAATCTCGAACACAGAACAAAGCCTCAGGCATTAATCAACTGACTTAATTTTGCAAAAACAGACATAATGTCTTATGGGACAACAGCAATCAGTGAAATTATAATGTTACTTAAAAACCGTTTTGATTGCAAATATTTTTATTCATATGACCGGTTTCGGTTCATTCAGAACCATCTTAAGATCTGATATTTCAGTTACAAGAGTAACCCGTCCAAATCCAGCAGTTTTCACATGCTACGTCACATGCTACGTCACATGTGACGTAGCATGTGAAAACTGCTGGATTTGGGGATTTGGACGGGTTACTCTTGTAACTGAAATATCAGAATTGAAGATGGTTCTGAATGAAACGAAACCGGTCATATGAATAAAAATATTTGCAATCAGGACGGTTTTTAAGTAACATTATGACTTAATTTTGGTCAAAAAGATATACGTCCACAAGGTTCATTAAAGTTAATGTGACAACCGCCTACGCTGGACGTCAACGTGCAATAGCCGCTCACAGATGACTGAGCGAGGTTTCGCAGTGGTTAGCACACTGGACTACTGGACTCGCACTCGGAAGGACGATGGTACAATCGCGCCTCCGGCCATCCTGATTTAGGTTTTCCGTGATTTTCCTAAATCGCTGCAGGCAAATGCCGGGATGTTTCCTTTCAAAGGGCACGGTCGAATTAATTCCCTGATTTTTTTTTTCATCAGTCTACTGACTAAATTGATCATCCTGTCCCTTCTCCTTATCAGTGTTCTCCACATATTCATTTCCTCTCCGATTCTGCGTAGAACCTCCTCATTCCTTACCTTATCAGTCGACCTAATTTTCAACATTCGTCTATAGCACCACATCTCAAATGCTTAGATTCTCTTCTGTTCCGGTTTTCCCACAGTCCATGTTTCACTACCATACATTGCTGTACTCCAGACGTACATCCTCAGAAATTTCTTCCTCAAATTAAGGCCGGTATTTCATATTAGTAGACTTCTCTTGGCCAGAAATGTCTTTTTTGTCATAGCGAGTCTGCTTTTGATGTCCTCCTTGCTCCGTCCGTCATTGGTTATTTTACTGCCTAGGTAGCACAATTCCTTAACTTCATTGACTTTGTGACCATCAATACTGATGTTAAGTTTCTCGCTGTTCTCATTTCTACTACTTCTCGTTACCTTCGTCTTTCTCCGATTTACTCTCAAACCATACTGTGTACTCAATAGACTGTTCATTCCGTTCAGCAGATCATTTAATTCTTCTTCACTTCCACTCAGGATGGCAATGTCATCAGCGAATCGTATCATTGATATCCTTTCACCTTGTATTTTAACTCCACTCCTGAACCATTCTTTTATTTCAATCATTGCTTCCTCGATGTACAGATTGAAGGGTAGGGGCGAAAGGCTACAGCCATGTCTTACTCCCTTCTTAATACGAGCACTTCGTTCTTGATCGTTCACTCTTATTATTCCCTCTTGGTTTTTGTACATATTGTATATGACCCGCCTCTCCCTATAGCTTACCCCTACTTTTTTCAGAATCTCGAACAGTTTGTACCATTTAATATTGTCGAACGCTTTTTCCAGGTCGACAAATCCCATGAACGTGTCTTGATTTTTCTTTAGCCTTGCTTCCATTATTAGCCGTAACGTCAGAATTGCCTCTCTCGTGCCTTCACTTTTCCTAAAGCCAAACTGATCGTCACCTAGCACATTATCAATTTCCTTTTCCATTCTTCTGTATATTGTAAGCAGCTTCGATGCATGAGCTGTTAAGCTGATTGTGCGATAATTCTCGCACATGTCAGCTCTTGCCGTATTCGGAATTGTGTGGATGATGCTTTTCCGAAAGTCAGATGATATGTCGCCAGACTCATATATTCTACACACCAACGTGAATAGTTGTTTTGTTGCCACTTCCTCTAATGATTTTAGAAATTCTGATGGAATGTTATCCATCCCTTCTGCCTTATTTGACCGTAAGTCCTCCAAAAGCTCTTTTAAATTCCGAATCTAATACTGGATCCCCAATCTCTTCTAAATCGACTTCTGTTTCTTCTTCTATCACATCAGACAAATCTTCACCCTCAAATGTATTCTTTCCACCTATCTGCTCTCTCCTCTGTATTTAACAGTGGAACTCCCGTTGCTCTCTTATTGTTACCACCGTTGCTTTTAATGTCACCAAAGGTTGTTTTGACTTTCCTGTATGCTGAGTCTGTCCTTCCGACAATCATATCTTTTACGATGTCTTCACATTTTTCCTGTAACCGTTTCGTGTTAGCTTCCCTGCACTTCCTATTTATTTCATTCCTCAGCGACTTGTATTTCTGTATTCCTGAATTTCCCGGAACATCTTTGTATTTCCTCCTTTCATCAATCAACTGAAGTATTTCTTCTGTTACCCATGGTTTCTTCGCAGCTACCTTCTTTCTACCTATGTTTTCCTTCCCAACTTCTGTGATGGCCCTTTTTAGAGATGTCCAATCCCCTTCAACTGTGTTGCCTACTGCGCTATTCCTTATTGCTGTATCTATAGCGTTAGAGAACTTCAAACGTATCTCGTCATTCCTTAGAACTATCGTATCCCACTTCTTTGCGTATTGATTCTTCCTGACTAATGTCTTGAACTTCAGCCTACTCTTCATCACAACTAAATTGTGATCTGATTGTATATCTGCTCCTGGGTAAGCCTTACAATCCAGTATCTGATTTCGGAATATCTGTCTGACCTTGATGTAATCTAATTGAAATCTTCCCGTATCTCCCAGCCTTTTCCAAGTATACCTCCTCCTCTTCTGATTCTTGAACAGGGTATTCGCTATTACTAGCAGAAACTTGTTACAGAACTCAATTAGTCTTTCTCCTCTTTCATTCCTTGTCCCAAGCCCATATTCTCCTGTATCGTTTTCTTTTACTCCTTCCCCTACAACTGCATTCCAGTCGCCCATGACTATTAGATTTTCGTTCCCCTTTACATACTGCCTTACCCCTTCAATATCCTCATACACTTTCTCTATCTGTTCATCTTCAGCTTGCGACTTCGGCATGTATACCTTAACTATCGTTGTCGGTGTTGGTCTGCTGTCGATTCTGATTATATCTACCTGGTCACTGAACTGTTCACAGTAACACACCCTCTGCCCTACGTTCCTATTCATAACGAATCCTACACCTGTTATACCATTTTCTGCTGCTGTTGATATTACCCGATACTCATCTGACCAGAAATCCTTGTTTTCCTTCCACTTCACTTCACTGACCCCTACTATATCTAGACTGAGCCTTTTGCATTTCCCTTTTCAGATTTTCTAGTTTCCCTACCACATTCAAGCTTCTGACATTCCACGCCCCGAGTCGTAGAACATTATCCTTTCATTGATTATTCAATCTTTTTCTCATGGTAACCTCACCCTTGGCAGTCCCCTCCCGGATATCCGAATGGGGACTATTCTTTTGCCAATGGAGAGATCATCATGACACTTCTTCAACTACAGGAGACATGTCCTGTGGATACACGCTACGTGTCTTTAATGCAGTGGTTTCCCTTGCCTTCTGCATCCTCATGTCGTTGATCATTGCTGATTCTTCCGCCTTTAGGGGCAATTTCCCACCCCTAGGACAAGAGAGTGTCCTGAACCTCTATCCGCTCCTCCGCCCTTTTTGAAAAGGCAGTTGGCAGAATGAGGCTGATTTCTTATGCCGGAAGTCTTCGGCCGCCAATGATGATTATTTATCAAAACTTAGGCAGTGTCGGGGATAGAACCCGGGACCGAAGACGTTTTGATTATAAATCAAAGGCGCTACCCGTAAACCACGGGTGTCAGTCCCTTATCGTATGAGACCGATAACTTCGCTGTTTGGTCTCTTCCCCCAAACTTCCACCCAACGTTCAGTGATGGCAGGTGGCAGCACTCGTGGTGGACAGTAAATAAAGCGCAATGGATGGTCACGAAAAGCAGTGCTGTCGCTGTCCTAATGCGGGAACGGAGAGTTTTACCAGACGTCCAAAAAACCTATTCATAGGCCTTTGGGCCGAGTGTGGTTCACGGACGGCAAAGATTGTTCTCGTGCCGGCGAGTTAAAGTATACCGTGTGTCGTAAAACGGTGCAATCCAAAACTGGCGTCAAAGCAATTGTGGTGCACCATGGGCCATAGATAACAGTGGGAACTGCGGCTGTGGAGATCCATCCGGGCTAATAGGCGTACTATTGTAGATCAACTGTCAGCACGTATGAGTTAAAGGGCACTCCTCCACGACCGCTCAGTGAACATCACCCGCTTCCACCTTTCAGATGAATCGCATTTTATACTCTATCGGACAATGGCAAACACCTTGCAGCAGTCGTGTGCAGGACGCAGCCCGGCGAGGCAGAATGTTTTTGTGGCATTCCCTGGGTGATCTCATCGTCCTGGATGGCACAATGGATCAACAGAGGTATGCCTCTATCGTTGGGGATCATGTACACTGCTAGATGCAGTTTGTTTTTCATTGTCACAATGACATCTCCCAGCAGCACAATGAAAGATGTCGGAGCTCGCATTGTATGTGCGTGTTTCGATGAGCCCTACAATGAGTTTACCACATTCCAATGTCCACCAAAATCCCCGAATATAAACCCACTCTAGAGTCAATGGGCCCCTCTTCCGGGCTGTTCGAACACTGGAGTCAGCGTGGCAGTACATCTCGGTCGGTACCTTCCAGAACCTCGTTTTTTTTCTTCCTGGACGTCTCGTACAGCTCCACGGTGCTGTAGGGGGCTGTTGAGGGTTTTTACAGGTGGGCAGATTAATGCTTCTTTGTATAAAGCTAAAATTACGGTGGACGAAATACTACTGCAAAGCGGTATTGTAAACAACGTCCTCAATATAATGAAACACAGATGCACAGCTCCTTAGGTCATGTGCAGATGGGCCTGAGATATCAGCCTCCCGACACAAGATACATTAGTTGGTACTGCGCACTGTACAAACGCTATACACTACTGGCCATTAAAATTGCTACAACAAGAAGAAATGCAGGTGATGAACGGGTATTCATTGGACCAATATATTATACCTGAACTGACATTTGATTACATTTTCACGCAATGTGGGTGCATCAGATAAATCAGTATCCACAACATCCACCTCTGGCTGTAATAACGGCCCTGATACGCCTGGGCATTGAGCCAAACAGAGCTTGGATGGCGTGTACAGGTACAGCTGCCCATGCAGCTTCAATACGATACCACAGTTTATCAACAGTAGTGACTAGCGTATTGTGACGAGCCAATTGCTCTGCCACCATTGACCAGACGTTTTCAATTTGAGAGTGATCTGGATAATGTGCTGGCCAGGGCAGCAGTCGAACACTTTCTGTATCCAGAAAGGCCCGTACAGGACCTACAACATGCGGTCGTACATTATCCTGCTGAAATGTAGTGTTTCGCAGGAATCGATTGAAGGGTAGAGTCACTGGTCGTAACACATCTGAAATGTACCGTCCACTGTTCACACTGCCGTCAATGTGAACAAGAGCTGACCGAGACCTGTAACCCCAAACCATCACGCCGGGTGATGAGCCAGTATGGCGATGACGAATACACGCTTCCAATGTGTGTCCACCGCGATGTCGCCAAAAACGGATGCCACCAACATGATGCTGTAAACATAACCTGGATTCATCCGAAAAAAATTACGATCTGCCATTCGTGCACCCAGGTTGGTCGTTGAGTACACCATCGCAGGTCCTCCTGTCTGTGATGCAGCGTCAAGGGTAGCCGCAGCCATGGTCTCCGAGCTGATAGTCCATTCTGCTGTAAACGTCGTCGAACTGTTCGTTCAGATGCTTGCTGTCTTGCAAACGTCCTCATCTGTTGACTCAGGGATCGGGACGTGGCTGCACGATCCGTCACAGCTACGGGGATAAGATGCCTGTCATCTCGACTGCTAGTGATACGAGGCCGTTGGGATCCAGCACGGCGTCATTATTACCCTCCGGAACCCACCGATTCCATATTCTGCTAACAGTCATTTGATGTCGACCAACGCGAACAGCAATGTCGCGATACGATGAACCGCAATCGCGGTAGGCTACAATCCGACCTTTATCAATGTCGGAAACTTGATGGTACCCACTTCTCCTCCTAACACGAAGCAGCACAACAACGTTTCACCAGGATACGCCGGTCAACTGCTGTTTTTGTATGAGACATCGGTTGGAAACCTCCTTCACGTCAGCACTTTGTGGGTGCCAACGTTGAGTGAAAGCTCAGAAAAGCTAATCATTTCATATCACAGCATATTCTTCCTGCCGGTTAAATTTCGCGTCTGTAGAACGTCATCTCCGTGGTGTAGCAATTTTAATGGCCAGTAGTGTAGATATACTCCTGCGATGCCGTGAAAGACTGCATACCTCGCAGATGAAACCGATGCATACAGTATCCTTGCACGTCTACAGCGACTATACTCCTTTTGAAATCAAACTATTCCTTCGTATAAGTAGTTCAATAAGCACGTAAGCATTTAGTGTAATGAATAGTATTCAAAATGTGATCAAACTAACGGCTTTCGCACTCTACCAAAGTTTGCAATTGGTGCTCCACCATGTGTTCCTGTATTTCTTCTAAAACCAAACGGCTCCTTAGTTTATGTAGATTAGTAAGCACAAAAGCACTTTGCCCAATTAAGAATGAAGTGCGGCGTTTTCTGTGAGCGGCCCGAGAGCTCTGCTCTACATTTTCATAAATGAACTTCGCGATGGCAGTAGCTCGACGGAGGAGACATCGAGTTAGGACCGGATCACTTCTGTAGGACCCATGTCACGGGAGGCAGCCCGCTGCAGCAGTCGTCGAACGGAAACAAATCTGAAACGCTGCCACTACCCCGTGCTCTGGCCTTTGATTCCTAAGTGGCTCCCCTCCTCCGCCCCTTTTCTCTTGTGACTTCTCTATCTCTGTCTCTCCACTTTTTTATCTCCCCTCTTTTCCCTGCCTCTCTTGCGACGACTTTGGAAATGATTCCCTTTCCCACAATCTCCCGCGCCGTCTTCGCAGAGGCAGCGGTTGGCGTGCCTCTCGGTCTGTGCGCTCTCAAAGAGAAGTGTTCCCTCACTCCCTCCCTCCCCCACCCACCCCCTCACCAACTCTGAGGTTGGCCCGCAGCTCAGTGAGCAGAGCGGCGGCGCACAACCCGACGCCGATCCTTCTCGACCGCCCCCACCCCAGCAGCTAGTGGTCTGCTTCGCTTTTCCGCTTTCCGCCTCCAACGACGTTACACCTTACTTACTTTGACAGAATAATATTGTACGCCGCCACGACACTGAAAGCAATCAATTATGCAAATTGCCGGCCGCACTGATGCTCTCTCTCAGCTCGTCTAGGGACCACAAACCAACTCACCGAACTTAATCGTCTTTTCCTTCTAGCGAGCCGCGATGCCTTTGAGTACAGGAGACTGCTAGTCATATTCAAGGAACGGATTGCACGAATTGGCGTGGCAAATGCGATATTCTTACGTATCCGTGATTCCACTGTGGGGACTGTCTGCGTAATAGGGGTGTCGTTCCCTTTGACTCCACGAACAGGAATTTAGCTTGGTGAACTGGTAACTGATACCAGCTATTAGATATTAACTTACGCACCCGGCATCCGATGATGCCTGCCTATTTTTTAAATTTTAGTCATCATTCTTCTGAATTGTTTGATGTGGTCCCCTCCTCAAATGGCTCTGAGCACGATGGGACTCAATATCTGAGGTCATCAGTCCCTTAGAACTACTTAAACCTAACTAACTGAAGGACATCACACACAACCATGCCCGAGGTAGGATTCGAACCTGCGACCGTAGTGGTCGCGCGGTTCCACACTGAAGCGCCTAGAACCGCTCGGCCACTACGGCTGGCTGCCCCCTCCTCCTTGTGCCCAACTTTCCATCTCAGAGCAGCACTTAGAACCTATTTCTTCAATTATTTGTTTGATGCATTTTTGTCTCTCTTTTCCTCTGCAGCTTTTACTCTTTACAGCTCCCTCTAGTACCATGGAAGTTGTTCAGTAATGTCTTAAAAATACCCTACCATCTTGTACCTTCCTCTTGTCAGCGTTTTCCACATATTCATTTCCTCGTCGATACTATGGAGAACCTCCTCATTCCTTACCTTATCAGTCCACTTAATTTTCAACATCCTTCTGTAGCTCTACATCTCAAATCTTTCGATTCTCTTCTGTTCTTCTTTTCCACAATTTACAGTTCACTAGCACAGAATGATGGGGACCAAATGTACATTCTCAGAAGTTTCTTCGTCAAATTTACGCCTGTGTTTCATATTTCAAGACTCCTCTTTGGCAGGAATGTCCTTTTATCTGTACTAATCTGCCTTTTATACCCGGCTTGCTACGTCCATCAAAAGTTGTTTTGCTGCCTTAACTTCATCTACTTCGTGATGACATTCTTTTATTTCCGTCATTGCTTATTCCATGTATAAATTGAACAGTAGAGGTAAAGAACTACACCCCTGTCTTACTCTCTTCTTAACTCGATGTTATCGACGCCTTTACCAGGTTGACTGATCCTATAAAAAGTATTGATTTTTCTTTAGTCTTGCATGCATTACGAAACGCCATGTCACAAAAGCCTCTTTGATGCCTGTATATTTGCTAAAGCCAAGCACATCGTCTCTAACAATTCCTCAGTTTTCTTTCCCATTCTTCTGTATATTAGTCTTGACAGAAATTTGGATGCATGAGCTGTTCAGTTGATTTTGCGAGTATTTTTGCATGTGCCGGCTCTTTTGTTCTTGCGAAGTGTGTGGATCATGACTTTCCGGTTAGATGACTGCCTGGTTAGATGTAAGAGAGGGCCTGATGGCCCTAATCTTGCCAGGTTAAATAAATAAATAAATAAATAAATATATCGCTAGTCTACACACCAACGTCAACAGTCACTTTGTTGGTACTTCCCCCAACGATTTTAGAAATTTCGATGGACTTTTATCTGTCCCTTCCACCTTATATGATCTTAAGTCCTCGACAGCTCTTTTACATTTTCCATAAATTTCTCTATCCCCCATCTATTCCCTATGGACTCCTCTTTTTTTCTTCCGTCAGGTCATCAGGCAATTCCTGGCGCTCATAGAGGCCTTCAATGCACTCCCTCCTCCTATTCGCTCTCTCCTCTGCATTTAACAGTGGAATTCCCATTGCGTCCTTAATACTACCGCAGTTGCTTTTAATTTTAGAGAAGGCTGTTCGATTTTTCTGTATGGCGTAATCTCAAAGAATACATTACTTGCCAGACGCTGCTCCTCTTCCCCCCCCCCTTCCCCCCCCCCCCCCCCCTCAAAGCCCAAAAGAGAGAACCCGACTCCCGCTGAAAGACTGTAGATGGTGCAGGCGATCATGGAACACCATGAATGAAGTACTATTTTCGATGTGACAAATAATTCCAAATATTTACTGAAACCTTTATCAGAACCAAGCAACATCAATAGAGTAGTAAAAATCAGTACAGTGGAAGCGTTCCTGTTAAAGTAATATTACGATGCTCGCCCTTTTCTCACATGATATACTGTGAACTGTGGATGAAGGGCAACAGGTAGATTCCATATTTCTAGACTTACGGAAGACATTTGAAACGGTGCCCCATTGCAGGTTGTTAACGGAGGTAATAGCTTATGGATGAAGTTCACGAATATATGAGTGGCTCGAAGACTTCTTAAATAATAGAACCCATTATGTTGTACTCTACGGCAAGTGTTAGTCAGAGACAAGGGTATCGTCAGGAGAGCCCCAAGGAAGAGCGTTAGTACCGCTGTTATTCTCTATAAACATATATAAATCGGCTGACAATGTGGGCAGGAATCTGTGGTTTTTTGCTGATGATGCAGTGGTGTCCGGTAAGGTGTTGAAGCTGCGCGACTATATGAAGATACAAGACGACTTAGATAAAATTTCAAGTTGGTCTGATGAATGGCAGCTTGCTCTAAATGTGGAAAAAAGTATGTTAATGTGAATGAGTAGGGAGATCAAATATGTATTGTTCGGATACAGTATTATAAAGTCCTGCATGACACAGTCAAATCGTTTAAATGTCTGGACATAACGCTGCAATACGGTATGAGGTGCAGCGAGCTTGTGAGAACTTTGGTAGGGAAGGCAAATGGTCGACTTCGAATTTATTGGGAGACATTTGGGGAAGGGTGGTTACCTGTAAAGTAGACCGCATATAACATCTACATCTACATGACTACTCTGCAATTCACATTTAAGTGCTTGGCAGAGGGTTCATCGAACCACAATCATACTATCTCTCTACTATTCCACTCCCGAACAGCGAGCGGGAAAAACGAACACCTAAACCTTTCTGTTCGAGCTCTGATTTCTCTTATTTTATTTTGATGATCATTCCTACCTATGTAGGTTGGGCTCAACAAAATATTTTCGCATTCGGAAGAGAAAGTTGGTGACTGAAATTTCGTAAAAAGGTCTCGCCGCGACGAAAAACGTCTATGCTGTAATGACTTCCATCCCAACTCGTGTATCATATCTGCCACACTCTCTCCCCTATAACGCGATAATACAAAACGAGCTGCCCTTCTTTGCACCCTCTCGATGTCCTCCGTCAATCCCACCTGGTAAGGATCCCACACCGCGCAGCAATATTCTAACAGAGGACGAACGAGTGTAGTGTAAGCTGTCTCTTTAGTGGACTTGTTGCATCTTCTAAGTGTCCTGCCAATGAAACGCAACCTTTGGCTCGCCTTCCCGACAATATTATCTATGTGGTCCTTCCAACTGAAGTTGTTTGTAATTTTAACACCCAGGTACTTAGTTGAATTGACAGCCTTGAGAATTGTACTATTTATCGAGTAATCGAATTCCAACGGATTTCTTTTGGAACTCATGTGGATCATCTCACACTTTTCGTTATTTAGCGTCAACTGCCACCTGACACACCATACAGCAATCTTTTCTAAATCGCTTTGCAGCTGATACTGGTCTTCGGATGACCTTACTAGACGGTAAATTACAGCATCATCTGCGAACAACCTAAGAGAACTGCTCAGATTGTCACCCAGGTCATTTATATAGATCAGGAACAGTAGAGGTCCCAGGACGCTTCCCTGGGGAACACCTGATATCACTTCAGTTTTACTCGATGATTTGCCGTCTATTACTACGAACTGCGACCTTCCTGACAGGAAATCACGAATCCAGTCGCACAACTGAGACGATACCCCATAGCTCCGCAGCTTGATTAGAAGTCGCTTGTGAGGAACGGTGTCAAAAGCTTTCCGGAAATCTAGAAATACGGAATCAACTTGAGATCCCCTGTCGATAGCGGCCATTACTTCGTGCGAATAAAGAGCTAGCTGCGTTGCACAAGAGCGATGTTTTCTGAAGCCATGCTGATTACGTGTCAATAGATCGTTCCCTTCGAGGTGATTCATAATGTTTGAATACAGTATATGCTCCAAAACCCTACTGCAAACCGACGTCAATGATATAGGTCTGTAGTTAAATGGATTACTCCTACTACCCTTCTTGAAGACGTTGCTGCTACCACGTGTTAAGTACTGCTCGAGTGTTTGAGGTTCGTACCATGTCGGATTGGAGTAAGACATCTAAGCAGTTTAGAGGTGGGCTGCTAGACTTTTTACCGGTAGTTGGAACATAACGTAAATGATACAGAGATCTTTCGGGAACTGAAATGCGAATCCGTGGAGGGAGGGCGACGTTCTTTTCGACAAACACTCTTGAGAGAATATAGAGAACCGCCAACTGAAGCTCACGTCCGAGTGATTTTACTGCCACCTACATATATTGCACTTAGGGACCTCGAAAACAAGAAAGATACGAGAAATAAGCTCATACAGAGACAGACAGACAGTCGTTTTTCTCTCTCTCTATTTGCGAGTGGAACAGGAGCGGAAATAACAAGTCGTACGTGGTTTGAGGCGCCATGTCACGGATTGCTCGGCCCCTCCTGCTGGAGATTCGAGTCCTCCATCAGGCATGGGTGTGTGTATTCTTCTTAGCATAAGTTAGTTCAAGTAGTGTGTAGGTTTAGGGACTGATGACATTGGCAGTTTGGTCCCATGTTGTTGTTGTTGTTGTCTTCAGTCCTGAGACTGGTTTGATGCAGCTCTCCATGCTACTCTATCCTGTGCAAGCTGCTTCATCTCCCAGTACCTACTGCAACCTACATCCTTCTGAATCTGCTTAGTGTACTCATCTCTCGGTCTCCCTCTACGATTTTCACCCTCCACGCTGCCCTCCAACGCTAAATTTGTGATCCCTTGATGCCTCAAAACATGTCCTACCAACCGATCCCTTCTTGTAGTCAAGTTGTGCCACAAACTTCTCTTCTCCCCAATCCTATTCAATACCTCCTCATTAGTTACGTGATCTATCCACCTTATCTTCAGTATTCTTCTGTAGCACCACATTTCGAAAGCTTCTATTCTCTTCTTGTCCAAACTAGTTATCGTCCATGTTTCACTTCCATACATGGCTACACTCCAAACAAATACTTTCAGAAACGACTTCCTGATACATAAATCTATATTCGATGTTAACAAATTTCTCTTCTTCAGAAACGCTTTCCTTGCCATTGCCAGTCTAAATTTTATATCTCCTCTACTTCGACCATCATCAGTTATTTTACTTCCTAAATAGCAAAACTCCTTTACTACTTTAAGTGTCTCATTTCCTAATCTAATTCCCTCAGCATCACCCGATTTAATTTGACTACATTCCATTATTCTCGTTTTGCTTTTGTTGATGTTCATCTTATATCCTCCTTTCAAGACACTGTCCATTCCGTTCAACTGCTCTTCCAAGTCCTTTGCCGTCTCTGACAGAATTACAATGTCATCGGCGAACCTCAAAGTTTTTACTTCGTCTCCATGAATTTTAATACCTACTCCAAATTTTTCTTTTGTTTCCTTTACTGCTTGCTCAATATACAGATTGAATAACATCGGGGAGAGGCTACAACCCTGTCTCACTCCTTTCCCAACCGCTGCTTCCCTTTCATGCCCCTCGACTCTTATTACTGCCATCTGGTTTCTGTACAAATTATAAATAGCCTTTCGCTCCCTGTATTTTACCCCTGCCACCTTTAGAATTTGAAAAAGAGTATTCCAGTCAACATTGTCAAAAGCTTTCTCTAAGTCTACTAATGCTAGAAACGTAGGTTTGCCTTTTCTTAATCTTTCTTCTAAGATAAGTCGTAAGGTCAGTATTGCCTCACGTGTTCCAAGATTTCGGCGGAATCCAAACTGATCTTCCCCGAGGTCTGCACCTACCAGTTTTTCCATTCGTCTGTAAAGAATTCGCGTTAGTATTTTGCAGCCGTGGCTTATTAAACTGATAGTTCGGTCCCATAGGAATTCACATATCGTGGTACAGGATACACTCGCCATACACTGTACGGTGGGTCGAAGAATATCTATATAGATACGTTGTAGATAGCATTTTATATCTGAGTTACTGTGAAAGTAGTGGGTACATGTAAGATATAGATAATCCTTTCATAACAAGAATAATAAAATAAGACATTTACCTTTCTTAGGTGGAAATGGGTATAAAGGCATTCATTATCCTGTTGTGTTGTTGCATTGTTGGTGCTTCCTACAACCTCCATTGTTCCTAATCACCTCAGGTAGTCTCCTCAACATTGATTGTGTTAGGGTTTGTATTTCTTTCTGTGAAACTGTCGACCATTCTTTTCGTATCGCTCACTTTATCTCACACACGTCCCCAAATTGTCTTCAGTTGCGATAAACACACCTTCCAAATGTTCCCCAGCGGTTCACCAAGGATTTCATATCCGGACTATGTGCAGCATAGAGTAGGACATCGATCTGTACCTTCAAACAGAAACATGCACACATGCATTATCTTGTTACAACGTTAGACTATCGTTCCCTAGCCATGCTGTCCCTAGCATCTCAGTGTACATCTCAGAGTTCATTTAGTGTTCACCCAAGCAATGCGTGGTTTGCTTTTACCGCAGAAGGCTACTCTAATCTTAGCATTTTCACCACAAAAATCTCTCCTCATAATTTCCTGCTGCTATGTTCTCAGATCGTGCCAATGGTAATGAAATACATTCAGCCCATCTAAATTAACCTTCTTCTCATCAGCAAACTCCAAAGGAGCCCATTTCTGTTTGGGTGTTAGACCAGGTTTCTATAGTAGTTTCTCAGATGGAAGTTGTTTCCCATTCAACAAAAGTTGCCACACGTCTTGCAGTTGCTAACAACTGTAAATCAGTAACTAGGTAATAGACTAACAGTTTTCGGCCCTTGCTTTGCGAGAAAATAACTGATTCGGTGCCTCAAATAATTTTGTACCTACAAATTGTAAACTTCCTCAAGGAAGTTACAATACAATACAATATTGTACGGAAGTTTACAATTGGTTATTAAGTAATACAGAGACATTGAACATAAAGAAAAAAAGTGGCATATATTTTAGTTTTAATACGGGAAAACACACAGTTAAATTAAATAGACCACACAAAAGAAGCATTTTTAAGAAAGAGTATTTATGGGTAAAGACACTGAATATCAGCAGTTTGTCATACCCTTAGTGTCCTGACACCAGTGTGCATTCTTTTCTGGGGATAAAGGCACAAAATCAGAAAACATTTCTCAAATGACAGAAAAGCCCTTGAGAATAATAACTAAAAATACGTTGTAGTGGATCTCACTGTAAAGATCGGTTCAAAACAGTGGATTCAACCACTTGTATGCACAAAAAGTAACACTGATGTAGCGGCACCACCATTTAGAATAGGAAAAATTAGTTTTATGAAATATTCAGAACACAAGTTACAACCAGGTGTGGGCCATATTGCGTTGAGTTACGCATACCAACAGTTGCGAAACAGAAGAGAGGCCATAGGGCCATCAAATTCCTCAAAGAGTATACATAGCAGTTTTGTATGTCGCAAATCACTGGAAAACCTAGCGTCTTATGAGTACATGACATGAAGCAGCGCAGAAGAGGCACACAGCAGCATATAAATTAAAAAGGTACGGGTTTCTAACGAGATTCATTCAAGTGTGGCAGCTCTCCAGGATGGCAGGACATGTCACACCACCAGTCGCACGCAGCAGTACATGGGGCACCAGGGGTCACTGGTTCGACCCTCGGAGCCAAATGTGGAGTCCGTTGCCAGCCAGCAGCAGGCCACTCCACGCCTCGCTACTGTGGGCAGGTATACTGGCTGCCAACACACGCTCTAGGCATCCCGAGGTGAGGGCTGCAGATTTGGACACCGGATCATTGGCGCTTGTTGTCGCTGATATCTCGGGTACGCTGGCGAGAAGCATGCAGCTGGTCACGTGCGGCTCACACCGAGTGGCGCTGAGTGAGCAGGGACGCAGACCGCTGGGTCGACTGCCGGCATCCTGACAATGACGCAACTCTGCTAGCATACAAGGCCGACTCACAGCAGTGCATGCACATGTTGCTGAGGCAGCCATTCCACGCTAAGCTGTTTTGCATACAGTGAAGCGGTATCCTCAGCGTTGCGGGACCCAGTGGTGCAGATTGAGAGGAATGAGGGCACTGTAGTTGGAAACAATAAATAACTTGGAAAGCTCAGACAGGTCTTGATATGGTGCCACCTACCTCTGCCCTCTACATTTGGTCATCTAGACACATTTGGTGGCAGAAGTTGACACTACACTGAAATTACTGCACAAACAACTCTGTCTATGACGAACAAGATCCTGAGTGAACTTACATTTAGCAGGAAAGTAAAAAGGTAAATCGCAAAACAGCCTTTTCTACAGAAGAATAAAACTGTACAATGAATTGGCAAAGGAAGCTAAAGAAATTACTAAAACAAATTTAAGGAAAAACGTAGTTGAGCAATATCTTCTATACACAGAAGCATTATTCTGATAATACAGATTATGGGTCTAGTAAAAAAACATAACACAAATAAATAATAACTATACTAAAACATCTACTATTTCACACAAAATTTTCAAATTATATTTTTTCCTTCTCCTTTCTGTTCTTTAAAAACTTATTATATAAGTTATTTAATGCGCAGCACTAAGACCTTCACTACTTTCTGTCTCCTGGAACTGACTAAGTTTGTCCTGTAAACTTTTCACTGCGCAGCGTAACTACCAGGTTAGATTGATAATCCTGGAGGAATATATTTCCAGCGAAATTAACTTATGACGGCCAAATATTTGACCCACAATGATGGCATCCCATTAGTACTGCATATTTCTTCAAACATACAAGTTATTCTTTTACGGAGGCAACAGATTCTCATTTTCTGAAAATTTTCTTTAAGAGAAAACTAAATTTTCTAGCTAGGGAGCAAGTACAAATCATCTGGATCTATTTCTGGAGATTAAGAAAGACGAGGAGCTAATTCTAATACCAAGCGACCCACGTTTACCATTGTGACTATCACATCTCGCATGCAGTTTTAGGTCAGTCTGAAACATTTTTCAGGCAATCCTTCCTTCAATGCAGCTCAAGGAAGTCACTCTTAGATCTGTCTCTGTACGTGTAATACATAAGCGTTAAATATTGGGAAATACAAAAAGCACGGGTCTTCACTTTTACACAATACAAATCATTCCTCCCCTGCATTACCTTTAGCCAGTGGTTTTTAGTTAGGTCTCCATAAATTGTCAATGTTTCGTTTAATTTATGATCATGAAGCTAAATTAAAATCGTGAAGTAAGTTCCGAAACATTTCTGGGTTTTGCTTTAAAATGGTTTCAAAGCACCTTTTTTTATTTTTTTGTTTTTAATAAAGGACTGGGATCATGATTCCTAGGATCCACAGGACCTACACGCGTTCTGTTTCCTGCGTATAATGATCCAGTTCTCATTCAGTGCATGTAAATCCCGATATTAGCTCACCTATAGTTCACGATCTTCCATAGCAACATAATTATTGAAATCTTGTCCTGTGAAACGCCTCACTCTTATACATCTAAAGCCCTTAGATGACTAGTATATTCAAACTAACTAGGGAAAAAAAGGCTTTAAAATGGACTGAGGAGTCCTCGTGAACTTAATTCTATTCAAATCTGGTCATCCCAGCCATCGACCGTCACAAATAAAATCGGATCTCGATACTGACTTGCTTCTAAAGTTATGTAATACCAACCAATTCTGGCGGTTGATAACATACAATTGCAACTCGATTTATTATAAAGTTCCTGTATTTCCAACGCCAGAATCGTGCTTAACATCAGTTCAACGTTTCCAGCTCTCTCAAGTCAATTTAGCAGACAGTATATTCTCCTAAGCAGCCTGGTTCGGTACGTCAATAATACCGATACTTGCGTAGAGCGCCCAATGAAAAACCTAAGAGACACATTGTCATTGTAAATTGTAAACAATACCGAATAGGGTGAGACAATAAGGCAGGCGACTAGTGCTGAGGACACAAGATGGTGAGTCGGACCTGTCGGTTACTGGTATCTCTTGACTCGGTGAGTCACTTTCTACTTAGAGCTACCACGGATTTAGTAAATGAAAGAATCCCCTGGATGACACCCCACATAAGGTTATTGTTCCAACCCTCTCCTACTGAGATAGCTTTCTGCATCTTACGTTCTAGACTACGAAGTGCAGCAAAATTACAGCTTCTATACATTATGCCACGAGGTGACAGACGCTCTGGAAAAGACATGATAATCGCCGAACGTGATTCACTGTTATTCACATTTATTTATAGTTATTATGCCATCTCGACCCCAAACGCACACGTACCGATACTTCTGCCTCCATGCCTGCTTATCTTTCGATTGCAATAGTGGTATGATGAAATTTAACAAGTTCCTGGCTTCGTAGTTGATAAAAATGTTAGTTTTGGCTCAGGCCCGTTCTGAACGTATATTTACCTCAGAGCCGATAGTCGAAGTAACTAACTCTGGAAATTAAAAGTGCCATGTGGTCGTCCGGAGTCAGGTCTCCTTGCAAGCGTCATTGGCTATATTCGTGCCAAGTGTTCCCGCAATGTCACAGAAGGCACATCCAGCTTCCCGTAGGGCTGTTAGACGACCTCGTTCAAACTCAGTGAGGTGCTGATAATGAGGTCTTTGTCGCCTTAAAAACATTCATGACTAGCATCAACTCGCCACGTCCGATCTCAAAGGTAACTAACGCTCACGACCGTTACGGCGTATATTGAAAGCAAACTTGATTTGCATCCTCACAGAGCCGCTACTAGCAACACTCGCGACTGACGCGAAATGTGGAAAGATGTTATTCTTCACATATAGAAACGCGCTTATCAACTTTAGTTTATGTCGCACAATTCATTCTTTCTATTATAGGCATAGCACGTAACATACCTATCAATATAGAAAACAGAAAACAGTAGAGAGGTCATGAGAACGACAGGGCTTCGCCACAACTGGATTCAAGTTTTGTATTGAGTTCAACTGCACTACATTCTAATTACAGAACTAATTAAGTTCGCGTAGTCAAGTTCTAATACTTTTTTTTCTAGAGCTAGCTCACACAGTAGCTACTTCTTTATGCACACAGAATACGAGGATTGGCCAAAATGAGAAAAATATAGTTTGATTGTTAAAATTTTCTGGCCCTAATATCCCTTACCTAACAACAGAATCGTATGTTCGAAACGAAAAGGAGGGAGCTGCCATAACAACACATACCCTGTAAATGAAACTAGTATCAGTATACAAAGCATAGCATGACTGAAGGTTCTGTATTTGATTCATTCCTAATCTACGCTTACATGATTTATATTTCTAAGTGAGTCAAAAAGTTTCAAAAACTGTATCAAGTTTGAGATCCAAGGTGAAGCTGTAGTAGAAGTGTTATTCAACAAACTCTCAGAAAATATGTTACATCCAATTTTCAACACCACTGACACTAGTTGTGAACAAGTATAAATCTCTTGCTTTCACACTTTTATTCTGATGGCCATACAGTAAATGAAAATCTTTTGTAATATCCTCTGGAGATGCAGATAAATGACAAATTAAAGTGGAGTCAAAAATTAACAGTTTATTCAATAAAATCACATTGATGTATTGCACACTATGGTTATCTTAGTACACATGTTACCTGCACTTCTGTATTTTACTTCCCTGCTTAATATTGGATTATACTGTACTCTGGAATATGAAACTAAGTAAAGAAAATATTTAGCTAAGTAACTAAGAATATGGTGTTACTAAATAGCTAAGCGTTTTTCAGTTCCTTCTCGTCATATTTGAGGCTCTTATCCTCAGGTCTCCGTAGATGTGCTACTTAATGATAGCCAACAGTTTAAAAAAAGTCTCTTTCATATTAAATATGAGTCAAAATCAGAGTTTAAGACAATAGTCCAATCTATGTAGACACTATCTTTCTGCCTAGGCTTCAGGCAGTACATTTGTAAAAGTAGGAACTGTTGCTTAAGAATGCCCTCTAATGCCCAATACTACAACGAGATACCAAATCCAAAGGTATTTTAAAACGGTTTTTATAATTACTTTATTTTAAAGTATAAGGATCTGAGGACTAAAATACCTGTTAGCAAGTCAATAAGTCGAATGATCTTGAGAAATACTATCATTTCTTGTATTTTTGTAGTTTCTAAGATTTTAGACATATTCTCACTATTTAGAAATTTCATGACGGTTGATGTAATTCTTTGTGTCGAAGTACAGGGATCACTTCCCGCAAACATATATCACTATTATTTACGCTACTGATTATAGGAGTCATATGATAAGTTTCTACACTTGTTCTGCAATGTAGATATTTTTTAAAATAGTACCCGTGCCATAATTATTTCAATCAATTGATAACAGATACATATTTACTGACATAAATAAAGGACAGCAGGTTTCTTCAGGCTGAAACGTCCCCTTTGAAAAAATTATACACGACTGTACTTAAACTGACACACAATATTTTTAGCGCAACGCAATCTGACTTTCAATAATCCCTACGAAAGAATGGTCCTGACTAACATTAACCTATACGTTTCACAAATCACTTACCTCACAAAAATCTTCGTTACTCAAGCTACTGCAATACAGCGAGCGCCACTACTGCCAGCTAAATAAAAGATTCAAACTACTGAAGGCACTAACTACTGAGGCACAGTTAGCAAATGAAAGATTTTAATAGAGAACAAACAATGTATTTACCTTAATAGTCATAATATATATATCAGTTCGTGACATCAATTCTTAGAAATTTCAAAACTCCGCCATCTCTCTACCCACGTCCACCACTGCTGGCGGCTCACCTCCAACTGCGGAACGCTACGCGCTGTTAGCATCCAGCTGCCGCTGCCCGACACTACAATGGCAGACAACAATGCAAACCAGCCACAGACTGCACACGGCACAGCCAGTGATTTTTATACGGAGCGCTATGTGGCGTTAGCAATAAGAAAACCTAAACAGCCTACTTACATAGCCCCCATGCTCCCCACAAAAAAATTTACAAATTGTTTGGGCAGTGGCCAACACAGGTTTGAAAATTTTTTTCATAATTACAATAACAAAGAAATGAAATGCACACACTTATCGATACAATGTTAGTCAAAAGCTAAAATTTTCTCACAGTCCATAAAGACAGTTCTGATCATTCATCAAAGTAAAATTGCAGTGTTTTTCTCAAAGTCTGAGCAGTAAAAGAAAATGCACACGGAAGTAGAGGATTTCCATGCAGTCTTGAGGAAGTGTTGTCCTTCCAACAGAAAGGCAGTGCTGACTCTTGACATGCAGACAGGTAATGGACCACAGCAGAGTCAGTCGACGTTGAAAACTATCGGTAGGTAGGTCATCACAGAGCAGACCCACTGTAGTCCTGGTAGAGATTACGGTATTGGTGGGTCACCAGAGGTGCTGACCCATAGCAGTCCTTGTAGAAATAATGGTATTGGTGGGTCATAAAAGGTGCAGACCCACTGTAGTCCTTGGAGAGATGGCCAGCAGCCATCTGTTTGACTGTGCAGGCGCACAATCACCACTGAAGAGTCTTGCGGATAATATAACAAGTCCATAACCACCACTTGTGCACTCAGAAAAATTGTTTTTGAAATGTCCTTAGAACCAGCAGTGCTGTTATCCAGTCCCTTACTGAATTATGAACACACGTGTAAACACTATCAGTCCCTACTTCTCACATATTGTCCATATACAATGACCAACAGAAACGTGTGCAGTGGAATGTAATTTACAAGTTACTTAATTTGATGAACTGGTGTCAATTACAATTTTATAACATGAAAATACAATAACAAAGGTACAAAATACATCTTTAAATAACATAACAATACAGAGAACATTTGCAGTAGTACAAGCTTTACAAAGGAATCGAAATAGCAAATACATCAGTGTTACAAAAATTACGACGTAAGTACATACATAAAAGATCAGAATAACTTTTGAAACATCAACTTCACACATGAGCATTACAACAAAACAGAATAAATAATGTGTAAACATCTTTACAAAGTAAATAACATGTTATTAATGCAAATTATATTTGAGGATAACAGTACTCATCATAGTGAATGTAGCTTAGTATTACAAAAATTCTGCAACATAAGTCTTATCAGATAAACATATAAAGACAGGAAGAACATAAATACACAAGGGTACACAAACACATAGTGGGATAACACAAGGAAAGGACAGGGTTTGTTTTACTGCAGTATTTTGCCAACATAACTTTCTTTACTTCTCGGAGATCTCCCTTCGTTCTTCATTATTTCCAAAAAGTCCTATCTATACCTGCTTTCTTTACTTTTCTCATATGACTTCTCAGTGCATTTCTTCAAATTCATCGCAACTCATTCTCTTATATAGGTTACCCCCTCTTATGCTAACTTAAATCTACTGAGCTCAGATGCTTAACTAAGGGACGAGGCAATGCAGCAGCACAAAAGAATTTACACAAACAGCAATGATAAAAAAAATGGAAATTGGCAAAAAAGGCAGCAATATTACAACTAATATAAGGCAATGCGCAGCAAACAAGAAAAATAAATCAGTAATAAAATTGGCTTATCCTAGTAATACAAAGTGACATTCAGTAGCACTATGAATGGCAAACAGCCGCAGCAAATGCTATAACTTATACCTAAACATGACAAAGCTACAAGCAGAAAAAAATAGTACACTAAAGACAACAATGGAGATAAGGGAAAGATATAATCACATCTTAATGGCTATGTAATTAAAGTGGTGCACCACAACTTATTCTATGAAATAAATTACCAAGTACTTGAAAAGAAAATTATGTATGCAGTTCCTGTTACTAGTTCCTTCTTATTGTTCTTTCCTTTCCAAGTGCTCCTTTTTTTTTTTTTTTTTTTTTTTTTTTTTTTTTTTTTTTTTTTTTGAAGAATGTGGATCATTAAATTATTATTTAACAGATGTTTTGACAGAAAGTTTTCACATTAGCAAATGCATTTACTTTTATTTTATAAAACCAATGTTGTAACACAGCTGGAAAACAGATATCAACTGAAATAAGCAATAATGCAAAGTAAAGAATAAAAACATCATTCAATAGCTATTTGGCATTTCATAAGTCAGAAGAAGTTCTCTCAACTCTCGTAGAAAGACACTTCTTATAATCAGGTGTGCAGATGTAAGAATGTTTCGGAGAAATGAGCGTGTCGTATTTGCGGTGCTTTCTACAAAGGAATGTCAATAGCGAGGATAACGGCATCTTTTTTTTTTTTTTCTCCACCTGTGCCTCTGACAGGCACACACTAATGGCTTTCTTTTGTCAGGTGGTTGTCGCGCAGCTGGGTGCCCACGACGCATTACATGCAGGTGGTCACTTAACTGTCTTATCGAAATATTTACGACACCAGTTTCCCCTACAGTGGCAGTCTCATATAAAACAATTCACAGGTCAAGAATTTGCGTTACAAATATGTAGACACAAAATCCTTTAAATAGAATAGTGTCCAAATAATTTTCGCCACATAGTGATACATTCACGCATATACACTCATTTCATAACTCTTAAAGTACGATTCTCGGTTTTCAACATCCTTTCTCACAAATCAGAGTCCCTAACCACTACTCTTTATTCCTTACCTTATTCGTTGACACTTCTTCAATATTTCATCATAATAAATAAGTAGCATAATCAAATTCCTCAAATAGCATCAGCTTAAACATACCTCAGCAGTATAATTCACATTGTCGTCGTAATAATAACATCATAACACCTCAGTCAAATTCTCAAAATCGTCGTAGCTTCCTCCAATAATTTCAAAACCTAAAAAAATTCTCTGCTCATGTCAAAAGTGTCATCTACCTCAAACGTACTTTAAAAATCGTGATCCCATACCAAATATGTCATTCAAAGCTCTCATAGTATCACAATGTTTCCGAAAAAATATGAACAGTTCACAAAATACAACTTCGTAAGTGTGAAGTTATCCAACTGTGTAATTACGTAAACATCTGTCACTGATGTAGTATAATAAATGTTTGTTTCTCTCAGTTAAATGATCAGATAGCTGTGTAATTTATGTGTTAGATAAATACGGTACCGATGTGTAGAGTTGTATAAGCAAATACTATATTAGCTAGGGCTCCTTGTGGTTGCCAAACACATGGTACACAAAGCAAGCGTGTACCCCCCCTGAGGATTAATGTGATTATATCCTCAGGTGTTACAGATTACAGCAATGGAATGAAATGTATCACAGAAAACCTTCGTATCATTGTACTTCAAATATCTTTAAAAATAAATGTTTTAAGTACAAAATTAATCACTCAAATACGTGTACTGTAGCGATAAACTGTGCGTCTTGTTGCAAGATAATTATGTGGAAGTGTCGTAGTTATCGTCCTCTGCAAGCAAAGTTCTACTGAAGTCAATGTACCTACCTCGTAATAAAGGAAGTGAATTGCTTTGCGTACAAATATCTTAGTTATTACGCTTATTGCCGTGATGAAGACAGTACTATGCTGTAACGTATTGCTGTGCTATGGAAAAGGCTGTCTAATTGTAGCTATACCACAAAAGTTACCACTAAAACATGTTTTACTTTCCAGAAAAATTCAGAAAATCTGTGCTGATATAAAACAGATACACCGCAAAAGCAACAATGTAAATCATGTCACATATTAGTAGCGTCGTGATATAATCGTGTAGCTATCAAAGAAACCAAATGCTAAGTCATCTTTAATCTCACAGAAAGAACTTTAAATCCAGAATTTATTTTCAAGTAAACCAAAATGTTGCATTAAAATCTCATTAGCAGTACTGGTAACTGTTATAAGTATGTCAGCCTTATAGTCGTTACGTAATCGTGCAACTAACAAGCAAGAATGTACACACACAATAACACTGTGTCGTGTGTTCACTATGACAATGCATTCGTAATTTCTGTTTAAATAAGTTCTCTTGGTTCTTGACTGGATATTTAACTTCAAACATTGTTGCATGTTAACAGATTCTGAGTCTGACAAAGCATACTGGTAACGTGAAGTGAAAAATTTTATAGCAAAGACTAAGTTAAAAAGCAGATTATCTTTCAATAAACGGTTTTACATGTGAAATGTGGTGTAAACCTTTACTCTTCCTAGTACGCAGAGTTTCAACTTCAACGCAAATATCATGTGGTATATGTCGGATTCTGTAAGGTCCATTGTAAACTAGAAAGAATTTGTGACTCAAGTGTTTCTTCTTATGTGACAATGGATGAGCCTTAATGAGAACTTTCTGACCAATATATAATTTCTTTGCATTTGCTTTACCATGTAATTTTTTTCTTTTGTCTGCAGCAGAATTTATATTTTTAATAGCCAAATCAATTATGTCTTTGTGTCGAAGTTTACGTGTATTCGGAAAAGGTACAAGCTCTCTGATTCTGTTTGGTGGTTCTTTATTCTTCAGTACAAGAACAGGTGGTAAAGCAGTGGAGTCATGAGGCATTTCATTCAGCACGTTTAGAAATAAGTGTAAATATCTGTCCCAATGCTGATGCTTTCTGTGACAATAAAGTCTGCAAAGCTTATTGATTTCTTTCATAATCCGTTCAGACGGGTTACAATGTGGTGAGTACAATGAATTAAAAACAGATTTGATTTTATGGTTACGAAGCATGCGTGACCAAACAGCAGATCTGAATTGCGGTCCGTTATCTGAAATTACTTTACTAACGTGTCCAACTTCACGTAAGAAATTTCTAACAAAGGCGTTGGATACAGACCGTCCAGTGGCTTTACGTAACGGAGTGAAAGAAACAAATTTTGAAGTAAGTTCAACAGCGGCTAGAACGTACGAAAATCCATTAGATGTTCTGACAAGCGGTCCCAAGAGATCAACAGCAGCAAATTCTTTTGATTTAGAAGGAATGATAGGAAACAATGGAGCACGATGAGAGACAGTAGATGGTTTCGCCTTTTGACAAAGTTTACAAATAGACAAGACTCATAGAATTCTCTTTTCCATATTGTTAAAATAACAAATCGTTCGAAGAATATGATAACATTTTCGTGGACCAAAATGTGCATAGCTGAAATGAATGTACCAAATGAGCTTATTAACAAAATCGTCTGGAATGCAAAGTACCCATAGCTTGTCATCAACAGTGCATCGTTTGAACAGTATGTTGTTTCTAACCAGATAATAATGCCGAATCTGTGTGTGTGTCTTTTCATGCCACTTACTTTTGATGTCTTTCCAAATCGGATCTTTATCTTGTTCATGAGCAATGTCCTTTAAAGATGTGGTGATGAAGTTTTCAAAGGCGACTTTCTGAATGTAAAGAATACTGAAATTTCTCTCGAGGTTGCTTTCTGTGTTACTTTTCTCAAGCCCAGCCGGTGCGCGTGACAGTGCGTCCGCAACGATGTCCTACTTGCCGGGAATGTAGACTATTGTGAAGTGGAATTCTTGCAGAAACAATGCCCAACGTTTTAACCTGTCATGATTTAATTTTGAAGACATAAGAAATTGTAATGCACGATGGTCACCGTATACTTTAACGTGCTTACCATAAAGAAAGAAACGGAATTTGTTAAATGCCCAAACGATAGCTAAAGCTTCTAATTCAGTAACGGAATAATTTTTTTCAGATTTTGTTAGCACTCGGCTAGCAAAAGCAATGGTTTTCTGAACAGTAATGTCATTTTCTGTGGCTTCTTGAAATAAATGGGCACCAAGACCGACTTTATAAGAATCCGTGCTAAGGCAAAAATCTTGTGAGAGATCTGGATGAGCTAGTATTGGCGCGTAAAGTAACGATTCTTTCAAAGAATTGAATTCCAACTGTGCTTGGTCGTCCCAGTTCCAAATAGTATTTTTTTCCAGTGAGAGAACAAAGTTTTGGTGTAACTAGAATTTGCATATTCAGAAAACGACGGTAAAAATTTACGAGACCTAGAAAACTGCGGACTTGTTTTTTTGTGGATGGAACTGGAATGGCTCTGATTGCTTCTAACTTTTCAGGATCCGGCTGGATGCCTTCAGAAGAAATAATATGTCCCAAAAACTTCACTTTTGTCCTACCGAATTCAGACTTTTCCAAGTTAACTGTAATTCCAGATTCTGCAAAAATATGTAACACGCTGTTGAGGATGCGATTATGTTGTTCCCATGAGGCTTCTGCTATCAGAATATCGTCCACATATAAGGTGATGTGACGTTTTAAGAGCTCAGGTAATATGGAATTTAGCCCGCGAATGAATGCTGCCGAGGAAATTTTCAAACCAAAAGTAAGTTTCCGAAACTGATAAGAAACGCGAAACAAAGGAAAGCTGTGTATTTTCTACATTCTGGATGAAGTTCGATCTGATAAAAGCTGGATCTGAGATCAATGGAAGACAACACTTTTACACCATTAAAATTTTGATGAAATTCTTCCAACATTTGCGGCCTGTCTGTTTCAGGAATAATGATAGTATTGATTTGTCTCGAATCTAAGACAAGCCTGATCGATCCATTTTTCTTCTCAACAACATGTAATGGATTGTTGTATGAGCTTACTGCAGGCTCAATAATGCCCTCGTCAAGCATAGATTGTATTTCTGTTCTAACACGGTCCCTGTAATGTGCTGGAATTACGTATGGTCTAACACAAAATTTAGTATCCTCACGAACACGAAATTGGTACTGAAATCCCTTGATTGTTCCTGTATTGTGTGTAAAAACTGTGGAATGTGCTTGTAAAATCTGAAAAAGGTCCTGCCTATCAGTGTCATTACAATTCTCAATTGTTTGAATTTTATTCTGAATTAACTCATTAGTTTCAAATGTGCCGTCGATATCATCCCTGTCAGTACTTGCAGAGCGACTGTTAGTGTCTAGTTCCGTAGAAAATTCCGAACTGTTGTCTAACAGAAGGTAAAGCCGATTAATTTCTTCGTCATGGTTTGAGAGCCAATCTTCAAATTTCAAAGCTATAGACTTACCTTCTTTCTCTAAACTTATTTTAGCATCGTGAAAGTTTAAGATTGCTTTGTTTTCATTCAAAAAGTCTACTCCCAGTATAATGTCCGTCGACAATAATGGAACAATAAGAAAATTCATAGAGAAGCTGTGGCTTTGACAAAAGAATTCTAAGTTGGTTTGTTGGCGTACATCTACACTTTTTCCAATGACTGCACCTTGTAATTTAGTCTTGCGTAACGGAAGTGTGGGGCAATCTTTCGATTTGCTGCATTTACTAAAAGCTGTTTCACTAATTACTGAAATGGGACTGCCTGAGTCAAGTACTGCCGTACATTTTACGTCATTTACTGTAATGTGAATCACAGGTTATGCAATGTTGTTATGTTTTACGTCCTGTTCCTGGAGTAAGATGTCCCTAATGTCTTCCATTTTTACGTAATTACTAGCTACGGCAGCTGCGTCGTCAGTTTCATGCGTACGTTTTGTGGCTGCCGGCGGTGTGAGTCATTGCCTATTGTGTCTTTGTTGGCGCGAGTCGTTAATGGGATTTGGAGACCTAACTTCTACAAATTCACCTTGTCGAGAGGGCCCTGCTCTGTTTGAATCCCGCCAGTTCTGCTGCAATTCAGGTCTGTCGTTACGATCATATCGTGTGTCGTCATGTCGGTAGATTCCATAGTTTCTTTCTTGTCGGTCACGTGGTGGAGAATTTCTCCCTGAATCGTAACTGCGCGCTGGACCGTTGCGTCTTAAGTTATTCCGTCTCCCTTGATAATAATTATTTTGGTTTCCCTATTGTATGTTTCTCTGATTGTCTCTGTGATAGTCATTACCGCGGAGAGGTGATCTTTCCCTGTAATAATTACTACTCTGGCAACGGTTGTCATACGGGTGGTGTCCGTTTCGGTCACGATTTACGTTGTACGAATAGCCTTGTCGTGTATTATTTCTGTCATCGCGGAATTGTGACAGGTGTGACCTGTAATTGTTGTGCTCCTGCTTTCGCGTTCCGCGATTGTCAGTGTCAATTTCCAGTTCTTGTAACAGTCCCTGAAAAGCTTCAATGTCGTCTTTGCATCGTCCTGCTAAAATAATCTGTCGTAAATGTTCAGGTAATTTGATTAAGCAAATGCGGATGAGTTCTGAGGGGCTGTATGGGTTTGAAAGATACTGATTCTTATGTAACATGTCTTCAAAATATTTGACAAGACTGGAAAATTCAGATTGTTCGAAATGTTTCATCATTATGATGCTATGTTTTACTCGGTCTTGTGTAGCTTGAGACCAATATGCTGAGAGGAAGGCATGATAATATTCTCCTTCACTATGACAATCGTGAATGACCTATCGCATTCTTACAGCTGGTTCATTCTCCAAGTAGCCACACATAAATTCTAATCTGTGCTCTAATGACCAGTTGGGAGGAAAACAATGAGAGAATTGATGGAGCCACGCTTGTGGATGAATGTCGTTGCCAGAATTCTTAAATGTTTTGAATTTACGTGCAGTAATGAACAGCTTATAGTCAAAATCATCGTGTCGGCGGGTAGCATATCGTTCATTGTTACGTCGTGTCGGCAGTTCCATCTCAAAATTCGGTGCACCTTGCCAATTTCTTTCACAATTTCCGAAATGCCCTGTGTTATTATTTTGTGGCTTTTCCATATTTATAAGTCCCTCTTCCCGTGTTGGAGCGCGACTGTCCTCTGAAATACGTAATTCTTGTATTACCTGTGTCAGCTGATCTTGCACTTCCCGGATTTCTCGTTGGTGTTGTGTATTAATTTCATTCTGATTTTGTTTGAATTTCATAATTTGTTCGCACCCTTCTGTATCATTCAGATCATCATCTACCTTTGTAGATAAGTTAGTGAACTGATCTGAAAGTTCGGCTACTTTCTCCGATAGTGAACACATTTCCTCAGTGTGTTTTTCTGAACCAAGTTTCAGAGTGTCCATTTGTGATGAAATCGAATCTACTGTGACCTTTAAGTTTTCCTGAGTTCTTGCAAGTTGCGTAACCGAATCGGTGGATGCAACTGAGTCCATCTTAGCTTGCAAGGTGTCGTGATTTTCACGAACAATAGTTTGCAGTTCTTTTATGGCTGCTTCATGATTCTGTAATGCATTTTCATGCCGCGAAAAAATAGGTTGAAAATGCTCACAAATTTGTGTTTTAACGTCATTACAGATTTTTTGGCATTTCAATTCAATGTTATGTAACTCAGTAGTTAAATCTTCGCGTGTTTGTTCAAGTGTGGTGTCTAACTTTCGAAGATTTTGTTCCATTGTGTCTAACTTTTGAAGCTTTTGCTGTGTTTGTCTCTGATTTTGTTCCAAGGTGTCTAACTTTTGAAGCTTTTGTTGTGTTTGTCTCTGATTTTGTTCCATTGTGTCTAACTTTTGAAGATTTTGTTCCATTGTGTCTAACTTTTGAAGATTTTGTCCCATTTGTTTCTGATTTTGTTCAAGCGTTGTGTCTAACTTTTGTAGCCTTTGTCCGATTTGTTGCATTAACTGTAATAACAGTGCACTGGTGTCTGAAACATGTTCCTCAGTGCTATTCGGCAATGCATTTGAACCGGCAATATTCGCAGTTTGAAAAACAGAAAATGTGTCTTGACTTATTTGAGAAAAGGTGAGGACGCAAAATCTGAATGTACAGTATTTGCAAGATTGTGTCCTGTCATTTCGGAATCCTGAGGCGAGCTGTTGCCGACCGATCGATCGATAATGCCTCCCTGTTCACTAATTGTTTCACTGCCTACACCATTATTTGCAACTCGCTCCATTTCCCTATGCGCTATTACCAAATTACTACTTTGAACATTAGTGAATTCATTACATGGTGACGTTAACACACTGCTTTCGTCTTCACTGTCATTTCTCAGTTTACTTTGGAGCCTAGTGTTACGTTTTTCACACGGCATTATTGTCACAATTTTTCATACGACAACACAGAAAAACACAATTTGAAGAACAAAAATAAAAGAACACATTAACATAGCACTGAAAATAATATCTAATTAATTGCAAGCGCAGCTGCGAAATACTTCGTGCAAAACTACATGCATGCCACAACTATTTTACTGTACAACAATGAAAGACTGCAACTACAGAGGAAATTCTCTCTACAATTACGCGCTAGCAATAAACAAAAGCTACACTAATTACACAAACTACCAGGAAAAAAATCAGAGGATTCCAGTGAGGTATCCTTGGCTAAGGGTCGACATATGAAACGTCCCCTTTGAAAAAATTATACACGACTGTGCTTAAACTGACACACAATATTTTTAGTGCAACCCAATCTGACTTTCAAAAATCCCTACGAAAGAATGGCCCTGACTAACATTAACCTATACGTTTCACAAATCACTTACCTCACAAAAATCTTTGTTACTCAAGCTACTGCAATACAGCGAGCGCCTCTACTGCCAGCTAAATAAAAGATTCAAACTACTGAAGGCACTAACTACTGAGGCACAGTTAGCAAATGAAAGATTTTAATAGAGAACAAACAATGTATTTACCTTAATAGTCATAATATTTATATATCAGTTCGTGACATCAATTCTTACAAATTTCAAAACTCCGCCATCTCTCTACCCACGTCCACCACTGCTGGCGGCCCACCTCCAACTGCGGAACGCTACGCGCTGTTAGCATCCAGCTGCCGCTGCCCGACACTACAATGGCAGACAACAATGCAAACCAGCCACAGACTGCACACGGCACAGCAAGTGATTTTTATACGGAGCGCTATGTGGCGTTACCAATAAGAAAACCTAAACAGCCTACTTACAAGGCTAATGACATTCAACTAATTAATGTAGGTTTGGTTTTACATTTTCTGAGCAGAAATAATGTACTGCGATTGATAATTGGTCTGTTTCATTAAACAGATTCATGCTTATCCTCTTCTCTAGTAAATATTTGCAATGAAAATATCTTTCATTTCCTCTTTCACGTATGCCTCAATCTTAAAAAAGTAACTAAAACCTTTTCCTTTGTTCTACATTATGGGTATATATTTCATTTGGCTGTCCCCGTCAAATACTCCCAAATGCTTTTTGTACTCATAAATGACACATATAACATTTTATTTTATAACTATTTTCCTGGCAATTTCTAAAATATTGCTGTGCATTGTCTTCTTCCTTCTTTCCTTCTACATTACGCATAAAGTGTGACTACATTGCCCTGAAGCAAATCGAAGAATTTACAATCACTTCAGTTTTTAATTTAAGCTCCCACTATCATTCCTGTGAACTATTCGAAAGATTCTACCATGAATATGGTTATGTGTACATATATCACAATTATCTCCTCAAGTTTTGTGACTAGTATTGGCAAAAATGTACATTTTAATGACAGATCTGTTTCTTGGCTTTTTTCCTCACTAGTTTTGTAACTTTGAAGCATGTAATCATTTTTCTTGTACAGATAAACTATTGCTGTCGTTCCTCTGCTTTGAGTCTGGGAGGTTCGACATAACTTCATCATTTATAAATTTTATGAAGTGCGATGTATAACTTAGCATTAAAAGTTAGAGATCATTTTCCGCAAATATATGTCTCGTTTATTTACCGTCTTGGGCAAAATAATCGTGTTGCCAGTTTCACCAGCTAATCAGACGTTCACATTATATTACATGCTATTTACACCAAAGCTCCCAAAAAAGTGGTACAGGCATGCGTATTCAAATACAGAAGTATGTAAACAGCCAGAATACGTCACTGCTGTCGGCAACGCTGTATAAGACTAAAAGCGCCTGACGCAGTTGTTAGATCGGTTACTGATGCTACAATGATAGTTTATCAAGATTCAAGTGAATTTGAACGTAATGTTGTAGTCAGCCCACGAGGAATGCCACACAGCATCTCCAAGGTAGCAATGAAGTCCTGATTTTCCCATACGACCATTTCACGAGCGTACTAAAGATCTTGAAATAATGGGACCAACGACGACTGGAGAGAATCGCTCGACGTTTCAGAAGTGTAATCCGTTCGCAAATTGCGACAGATTTCAATACTGAGCCATCAACAAATGTCAGCGAGCGAACCATTCCACGAAACATCATCGAAATGTGCTTTCGGAGCCTAAGGACCACTCGTGTACCCTTGATGACTGTACGACACAAGGCTTTACGCCTCGCCTGCGTCCGTCAACACCGACATTGGACTGTAGATGACTGGAAACATACTGCCTAGTCGAACGAATCTTTTTTCATATTGTATCGAGTGGATGGATGTGTACTGTTGAGGAGACAACCTCATGAATACATGGACCCTGTATGTAAGAAAGGGACTGTTCAAGCTGGTGGAGGTTCCATAATGGTATGGGGCGTGTGCAGTTGGAGTGATATGGGACTCCTGATACGTCGAGATACGGCTCTGACAGGTGACACGTACATAAACATCCTGTCTGATCACCTGCATCCCCTCATGTCCATTGAGCATTCCGACAGACTTGGGAAATTCCAGCTGGGAAATGCGACAGTCCGGACGTCCACAGTTGCTACAGAGTGGCTCCAGGAGCACCCTTCTAAGTTTAAACACTTTCGCTGGCCACCGAACTCCTCAGACGTGAACAGTATTCAACATAACTGGGACGCCTTGCAAGTGCTGTTCATAAGAGATCTCCACATCCTCATGCTCTTACGGATTTATGAACAGCCCTGCACGATTCATGGTGTCAGTTCCCTCCAGCACTACTTCAGACATGAGTCGAGCTCATGCCGCGTCTTATTGTGGCACTTCTGCAGGCTCGTAGCGCCTTATACAGTGTTAGGCAGATGTAGTTTCTTTGATTCTTCAGTGTACATCGACAGTTTCTCCAACTGTATCCGCCACCCAGCGGCGTCATACTCTCTTACAGCATTAGTGTATTACGTAATGTATATAAAGTAACGGATTACGGTAAAATATGTATGGCTTAGTGAATTGCTTAGGAAGGTACGATAATGCTGATTATAAACAAATATCTTAAGTAAATATTGTTCCATTACAGCTGCTTCGACCCATTACAGTGACCAGAAAACTACATCAAACCTGATCACCAGATAGACCGATGTACTGGTTTCTATTAACAGGCCTTAGCTGTTATTGAACTTTCTAAAAATTATTGTTTATTATGTGGGAAATTATCAATATTATTATTATTGATTTTGTCTTTTTTCGCTTGGCATTTTATGCTTAAACCTTTCGATAATTCTGATTTTTCCATGATTATGACTCTGAGGCACAGAGATCTAACTGAATAAAACTGAAATACAAAGAAATCGCTTCTTAAATGTTCCACATCCTCCAATTTTATGAGTAATCAATTCATCACTACGGTAACAACTGGACATGTCAAACAAATAAAAGTCTTTTTTACTGCTTACAGATCTTTTTTTGGATTCAAAATGATTTTTAGAATCGGCTTTAAGTTGTTAGAGCTAGAATGTATTTTCCTAAATGCGCTTTCCAAATGATGTACCTGACAACTAACTGTTACAATGGTAACAGCTGCCTTATCACGCGATAGCAGCAACCGAATCCGTAATAAAATACCTGCAAAACCAGTATTTCATGTCTGAGTTCTTGGTTATAGTTCGAAATTAAATTCAATATCACTGTGACATTGCCCTTGCAGAAACAGCATTTCATTAATTTTTTTCAGGTCAAGGAGAAACTTACAGCAGCTAGTAAGATTTACTTTTACATAAATGTGAGATTTAGAGCCACTATGGTCAGCCAATCTCATTAACGACGTCATTTATAGAGCTGCCTGTTGTCTATCACAAGCTGATTTCCTTGAAAAAACGGTGTCAGGGTAATGTGTCAAGTAAGACCCACAACGTTTCTATGCAGCCGCAATGTATCTCACGCAACTAACAGAAAAAAAATAGAAAATATTCTCCGCGAAACAAGATTCTCTGGAAGGGAACGTGATTCTAGCCCCGTCGCCCGGCTTACAAGCAGAAATCCCCGTTTTGCTCGGCTCTTAGACGCCACTTACGTATAATGGATGCGAGGACGTTTCCTCGCTTCTGCACTCATCTTGTGTCACGTTCTTCGCAGAAATGTGTATACGAATCTTACAATGGATCTCTGTTTCATGTTTACGGTTGTAAATGCCTCGTTCTCGCTTCCATATAAAACCGTTTGTTTGCTTTTCTTTTAGTTGAAGCATCATATTTTACAGGTTTTCATAAACAGTTGCCAATAATTACTCACACACAATACGATACTGAACATTTAATCGACACTGTATTTCCAAACGACATAGAAACTACACCGAAACACCATTGTGTTCCTGTATTTTCTAGGAAAGGGGAAAAAACAACATCTGCGATTCATCTGATATCGTTGTTCAGGTGTTAAGCATAGCACGCACAAAATGTCAATTTACAATGCCACTGAAGATTGTCGGGACTGTCATCATGAGAAACACAACTCTGGAGATAAATGTGTGATCCAAGTATAAAATTTAGGAGTATGTTTTAGAGAAATGTCCGACGGGTTGATTGTAAAGGAAGGGACTGATATCTATAATCCAATAGCCGTGAATTTGTTTCCCAGCCTGAGAAAAAGGTCAAACAAGTTTTGGCAAGACGTATGTGTTAATTTGGAATTCGGTTCTCCTGTGAATAGGAGAGTATCTATGCCAGAAAACTGGAACCAAATACACGAAAATCTGCAGGTACACGACGCTAAGTAGCTACTCTCATCATAAAAATATGTAACATATTGCTCACAAATAGGCGGAAATATCCATTCTTGTTCAACTACACTACCTGTGCTGAATCACTGGAAACAGAAACAACTATAGAATATGTGTGACGATCTGTCTGGCTCTACCTGAAGAGAGACGATTACGTGTAACGAATCGTAGGATAGACAGATGGCGGCCTGAGATTCACTGTAAGAACGTAAGAAAACGTAGTTCATCTACGAACGATGTAGTTTGGAAAACCTCAGCTCATCTGATTCATTGGTATTGGATACCATTCTGTTACATTCAGCAGTAGGAACTAGGAGGAGGGTTAGAGAAGGTCCAAAGAAGATAGGAGCGCATCGTCACGAATAGTTTAGTGCAACGGCGTTGCAGGAATGATCTAAAAATTCCGGAGCTAGATGTTGCAAGGAAAGATTTGAGGTTAAAATTGCGAGAGCTTACGTTTAAGGAAGAGTAAGACCACATATTACTTCCTCCCACTTGCATCTCGTGGTACAACTATGACTGCAAATTAAGTAAAATTCATGCTCCTATGAAATTAATGGAATGTCGTTACACGCTCGAACTATTCACAAAAGAAACAGGAGGCAGAACAGTGGTACATAAAGTACCCACACTCAATTATTTGCTGCATCTATTACAATCTCTGTATTCCTCCACAGTTTTTGTACCCTACAGGTTCCTCTTGTACCAAGGAAGTAATTCCCTGATGTTCTATCGTCCTGTGCCTTCTCTTTGTCACTGTTTCCCAAACATTCCTACCCTCCCCGACTGGGCGCAGAGCCCCCTATTTCCTTACGTTGTCAGTCCACCTAATATTCAACATTCGTCTGTAACACCACATATCAAATGCTTCGATTCTCTTCTGACCCTGTTATCCCACAGTCAATGTTTCACTATCATACAATGCTGTGCTCCTAACGTACATTCTCAGAAATTTCTCAGTCAAATTAAGGCCTATGTTTGATACTAGTGAACTTCTCTTGTCCAGGAAAGCCCTTTTTGCAAGTGCCAGTCTTCTTTTGATATTCTGCCTCCTCCTTCTGTCGTTGGTCAGTTTTCTGCCTAAGTATCAGAATTCCTTAACTTCATCTATTTCGTAACCATGTTAAGTTTCTCGCTGCTCTCATATCTTCTACTCATTACTTTCGTCTTTCTTCTATTTACTCTCAATCAATATTCTCCACCTTTAAGACCGTTCATTTCAATAAGCAGATCATGTATTTCTTCTTCACTTTTATTCAGGATAGCAATGCCATTAGCTAAACGTATCGTAGATATATATCGCCTTGAATTTTAATTCCACTCCTGAACCTTTCTTGTGTTTATGTCATGGCTCCTTCGATTACAGATTGAACAGTAATGGCGAAAGACTACATTCCTGTCTTCCACGCTTTTCAATCCTAGCACTTCCTTCCTGGTCTTCCACTCTTATTATTCCCTGTTGGCTCTTGAACACTGTATTGTAGATCTGCCTACAGATTACCCTATTTTTCGGAGAATTTCGAACATATTGCACTATTTTACTTTGACGAACGCTTTTTCCACGTCGACAAAACCTATAAAAATGTTTTGTTTTCCATTTATCTCTGCTTCCATTATCAACCGAAACGTCAAGATTGCCTTTCTGGTGCCTTCATCTTTCCTAAAGCCAAAGTGATCGTCATCTAACACATCCTCAATTTTCTGCACGAAAAATATGAAGAAGTCGAAAAGGAAACGAGTGTCGGAGGGACTTACTCAGCAAATAGAAAACTTGAAACAATGTTTGGTGAAATTAAAAGGAAGGGTGGTAACATTAAGAGTGCAACAGGAATTCCACTCTCAAATGTAGTGGAATTTAAATTCAGGATGAAAGGATATCAATTATACGACTCGCTGATGACATTGTTGTCTAGAGTGAAAGTGAAAATAATTCCATGATCTGCTAAGCGGAATGAACACTCTAATGAGTACACAGTATGGACAGAGAGTAAATCTAAGAATGAGAAAGGTAATGAGACGGACTAGAGACGAGAACAGCGTGAAACTTAGGATCATGATTGATGGGCACAAAGTAAATGAAGTTAAGGAATTCTGCTACCTAGGAACAAAAGTAATCAATGATGGACAGAGCAAGGAGGACCTCTAAAGGAGATTAGCAATGGCTGAAAGAGAAGTCTAATAATAACAAATATCGGACTTAATTTGAGGAAGAAATTTCTGAGAATGTATGTCTGGAGTACAACCTTGTATGCTATTGAATCATGCGTCGCACATCCGACCTCCTTTGCATCTGTTCAGAGAGTGTATTATTGTTTTCAAACTTAGCTTAAACTCCGATTCTGCGTAGAACCTCCTCATTCCTTACCTTATCAGTCCACCTAATTTTCAACATTCGTCTATAGCACCACATCTCAAATGCTTCGATATTCTTCTGTTACGGTTTTCCCACAGTCCATGTTTCACTACCATACAATGCTGTACTCCAGACGTACATCCTCAGAAATTTCTTCCTCAAATTAAGGCCGGTATTTGATTTTAGTAGACTTCTCTTGGCCAGAAATTCCATTTTTGCCATAGCGAGTCTGCTTTTGATATCCTCCTTGCTCCGTCCGTCATTGGTTATTTTACTGCCTAAGTAGCACAATTCCTTAACTTTATTGACTTCGTGACCATCAATCCTGATGTTAAGTTTCTCACTGTTCTCATTTCTACTACTTCTCATTACCTTCGCCTTTCTCCGATTTACTCTCAACCCATACTGTGCACTCATTAGACTGTTCATTCCGTTCAGCAGATCATTTAATTCTTCTTCACTTTCACTCAGGATAGCAATGTCATCAGCGAATCGTACCATTGATATCCTTTCACCTTGTATTTTAATTCCACGTCTGAACCTTTATTTTATTTCATCATTGCTTCCTCGATGTACAGATTGAAGAGTAGGGGCGAAAGGCTACAGATTTGTTTTACACCCTTCTTAATACGAGTACTAGGTTCTTGATCGTCCACTCTTATTATTCCCTCTTGGTTGTTGTACGTATTGTATATGACCCGCCTCTCCCTATAGCTTACCCCTACCTTTTTCAGAATCTCGAACAGCTTGCACCATTTTATATTGTCGAACGCTTTTTCCAGGTCGACAAATCCTATGAACGTGTCTTGATTTTTCTTTAGCCTTGCTTCCATTATTAGCCGTAACGTAAGAATTGCCTCTCTCGTGCCTTTACTTTTCCTAAAGCCAAACTGATCGTCACCTAGCGCATTCTCAATTTTCTTTTCCATTCTTCTGTATATTATTCTTGAAGGCAGCTTCGATGCATGAGCTGTTAAGCTGATTGTGCGATAATTTTCGCACTTGTCAGCCTTTGCCGTCTTCGGAATTGTGTGGATGATGCTTTTCCGAAAGTCAGATGGTACCTCGCCAGACGCATATATTCTACACACCAACGTGAATAGTCGTTTTGATGCCACTTCCCCTAATGATTTTAGAAATTCTGATGGAATGTTATCTATCACCTCATCCTTATTTGACCGTAAGTCCTCCAAAGCTCTTTTAAATTACGATTCTAATACTGGATCCCCTATCTCTTCTAAATCGACTCCTGTTTCATCTTCTATCACATCAGACAAATCTTCACCCTCATAGAGGCTTTCAATGTGTTCTTTCCACCTATCTGCTCTCTCCTCTGCATTTAACAGTGGAAATCCTGTTGCACTCTTAATGTTACCACCGTTACTTTTAATGTCACCAAAGGTTGTTTTGACTTTCCTGTATGCTGAGTCTGTCCTTCCGATAACCATATCTTTTTCGATGTCTTCACATTTTTCCTGCAGCCATTTCGTCTTAGCTTCCCTGCACTTCCTATTTATTTTATTTCTCAGCGACTTGTATTTCTGTATTCCTGAATTCCCGGAACGTGTTTGTACTACCTCCTTCCATCAATCAACTGAAGTATTTCTTCTGTTACCCGTTATTTTTTCGCAGCTACCTCCTTTGTACCTATGTTTTTCTTCCCAACTTCTGTGATGGCCCTTTTTAGAGATGTCCATTCCTCTTCAACTGTGCTGCCTACTGCGCTATTCCTTATTGCTGTATATATAACGTTAGAGAACTTCAAACGTATCTCGTCATTCCTTAGAACTTCCGTACCCCACTTCTTTGCGTATTGATTCTTCCTGACTAATGTCTTGAACTTCAGTCTACTCTTCGTCACTACTATATTGTGATCTGAGTCTATATCTGCTCCTGGGTACGCCTTACAATCCAGTATCTGATTTCGGAATCTCTGTCAGACCATGATGTAATCTGATTGAAATCTTCCCGTATCTCCCGGCCTTTTCCAAGTATACCTCCTCCTCTTGTGATTCTTGAACAGGGTATTCGCTATTACTAGCAGAAACTTGTTACAGAACTCAATTAGTCTTTCTCCTCTTTCATTTCTTGTCCCAAGCCCAAGCTCCTGTAACGTTTTCTTCTACTCCTTCCCCTACAACTGTATTCCAGTCGCTCATGATTATTAGATTTTCGTCCCCCTTTACATACTGCATTACCCTTTCAATATCCTCATACACTTTCTCTATCTGTTCATCTTCAGCTTGCGACGTCGGCATGGATACCTGAACTATCGTTGTCGGTGTTGGTTTGCTGTGGATTCTGATAAGATCAACCCGGTCACTGAACTGTTCACAGTAACTGACCCTCTGCCCTACCTTCGTATTTATAACGAATCCTACACCTGTTTTACCATTTTCTGCTGCTGTTGATATTAACCGATACTCATCTCACCAGAAATCCTTGTCTTCCTTCCACTTCACTTCACTGACCCCTACTAAATCTAGATTGAGCCTTTGCATTTCCCTTTTCAGATTTTCTATTTTCCCTACCACATTCAAGCTTGTGACATTCCACGCCCCGACTCGTAGAACAATATCCTTCCTTTGATTATTCAATCAAATAATGACTATTGCACACTTGCTATGGGTTGGAACGAGGTGCACAATTTCTTTGCTCACAAAAATTTCCGTGGGAATATTGAAGTTTGCAGAATGCGAACTCTCAACGTTTTCTCTTATTTCCATACAGGTGCGCTGTCCACTGTGAGACAGAAGAGAAAGAGAGAGAGAGAGAGAGAGAGAGAGAAAGAGATACATACTTTTAGGTTTAAGAATGCTTTTATATAATGGGGATCTCCCCACCATGTCGTGTCTGTGTCGCCAAGTATGTCTTCAGCCAATCACTGTCCTGCTAGGGTGACTAGACATCTTTTTATTTTTCTTTCTGGGTTCTTGCATAGACCTGTGTGCAGCCACTTAACCTCAGTCCCTGCCTTATTTACGCTAATAGTAATAATGTTTTGTTCTGGCCTTATCCCTTTCTGTGCTCAAGCTCACCGTTCGCTTGCCAATGGAAGTTTTATGATATCATTAGCCATCTGCTCTTTTCGTCCCCAAAATGTGTTTTACTCTAACTTGTTTGTTTCATGCCACTGCCCATATATTGGTAGAGATTGTTTTGTTATTTTCAGGTTCATGAGGTTAACTGCAGTTGCCTTTTGTTGATATAATGTAATTATTATTTTCTGAGGATCTCATAATATATTATGTTGTTTTTTATGGATCAAGTCCATGTAAGGTCTTTTAAATCTTAGCACTTTGCACATGCCATCTCTTCCCAATTAATTTTGTGCTGCTGTTATCAATAATTGAGGCACTGCTCACTGCAGTGCACAATTATAATATAAATTATTTAATCATTCTCAAGCAACAGGTCTCTCTTATGCTAGATGATGTCGTTTTAACATTACATTTTGAATTAAAATCTATTGCTTTACATGGCTTATTCTATTTAGATGTCTATTATGTGGCTTTACAGTACTTTGTGTGTAGTTATTTGAGTAATCGTACAACGTTTTTCTCTAGTACTTGTGGTTAAATTCTATTAAAATGGTTCATCAACCCTTTAGATTCTCTCTTTACAATAACTTCAGGCATATCATAACTCTCAAATATTCATGATATTGGTGATTGTGAAAGATGAGTGAAGTTAAGGAAATGTTCGTTTCTCTTATATACTCTCAACACTGAAATGCTATATCAATATTGAAACTTATTATTCTAAGCAGACATGTATGTACTTAAGTGAACATTATATATGTAATACAGTTAATATTTTTGCATATTTCTATACACATTAATACAAACGTTGTATTCATTGATCTATCATTAAAAACACATGTTTCCAAATTACCTACAATACACAAATTCTTATTAACATATATTTAGATTGGATGCACATTTACAAATTACAATTAGTAGGCATCTCAACTCCTTGCTGAAGCAATTATCTTTTGCAGTCTTTAAAATATTAGTATGAATTTGTCACATGTATTACTTTCTTTCTTAATGTACTTTACGCTCTGAAATTGGAGCCGCGTTTGTTTTTCTACACTGCTGTGGATCAGTGGTGGTTGATGCTGCTGGTCAGTTGTAGACTCTGAGTGATGTCGATGAACATTATCGACATTTACAGTTCTGAGTGTTCGAGCACAAAGGCCATTGCATGGTCAATTCCATGTAGCATTGTTTTGATGACAAACTGTTCATCCAAAGGCAGTGCTATGATGTGACAACACAGGTAGCGTAGACCTTTGTTGGCGTAGTGGCCATAGAAGTTGAAGAGTGACCCATCCCCACATCTCCCCGCCCCAGTGGATCCTGCGTCTGAATGTCCCCATTATGAATTCTCTGTTGGATAGTTTGACCGTCTTTGGTTGTTTTGATAGTTAGAATGAAATAACTGCCATGATTTTGTTGTCTATTGCTTTCTGTTGATTCTGCCTGGTTTGACTGCCTTTGGTTGTTTTGATACTTAGAATGAAATAACTGCCATGGTTTTGTTGAATATTGCTTTCTGTTCATTGTGCCTAATCTGGTACTATTTTAAGGTATAGGTCTTATAAAGTAATCCTGCTGTCTTCTGCACTGATCTATGGACCCTTTCTTCTCTTTATTAGTTGCAATGTCTTCTTGTCTTCTTTCTTGGAACTTGCAACTTCTTGGGGATAGGAACAGAATATATTATTCATTGAAATATTCGGAATGACTGCCAGTAATGTTGTTATAAGATATGGTCAAGTCTGAATAGATAATTTCTGAAGTGATATATCTGTTTTCAGTTACCAGCTTCTCCATGTGGAATATTGAGAGAAATATTCTGAGTTCATTTTTCCTGGCAGTTGTACAAATCAACTGTTGCAGACAGTTTCCTATTGTTCATCACTACTAATGGGTTTACTTGTGTCTTCCTTGCAGGTGTGCAGCTTATGTGTCCCTTTCTGCTAATGGGTTTTCCCCTTCTTTTGCTAATAGGATGAGGCATAGGACAATATTCTTCAAAATACATGTGGCTCATTCTCCATGTTAATGTGAAGAATGAGACATTGAATTCCTTACTTCTGTCTTAGATGTGTCGCAAATGCCATATTGTGCAATCGTATAAACTCTCACACTGAGCCTGTAGCTACCAGTCGACATTCTTCTTCTGTTGTCAGCTTGGCTCACTTCCCCAGATGATTTTAGTGACGTTGTGTTGCGTGTCTTCTTTGTTTCATTTGTTTTACTATGACTTTTGCTTAATGCTACTACTTACAAGTTTCTTTGTCTATATTTACTACGAGATTTACACTTGAACATTTACATAAATAATACATAATGAACTTTTTAATAGTTTCTTCAGTACTTTACATAAGAAATCAAAATATATTTTTGATACGTTAAGTTACTTCATTTTAAAATGGTTTCTTTACCAAATCTGCTGCTCCTAGATGTTTCAGCTCTTTCGGTATTATGGGTGACAATGGTGGCCGTGTCTGAAAAGTTACGTGTTTGCCACGATGGCAGTCCTTATATTTTTTGAATACTTGCCAAATACGTCTTTCCATGTTGGGGAACTGTATTGTCTCTTTAAGCTTCATAAAACATTTCTTCGCCCCAAAGTGCCGATTACTTAAGTAAGTGTACCATTTATACTTGTTCACTAGATCATCAGGAACGCATACTGACCATAAACTTGTACTTGGGTCTCGTCTGTAGAACGGCACGTCATTCTTCAGCAAATAATACTGACAAATGTCTACCGAATTATTGTCTTTCCACTAAAGTTTGACCCTTGACACCTCTAGGTCTTTTTTCTGTTCGTTGGAAATGTTTGAGGAAGCTGTTGTTATGTAGTTTTCAAAAGGAACTCCTCTTATGTAAATATACAAATTTTGGTCCTCATCTGCACCCAACTTTTGAAATGATTGTCTGTTAAAATTTACTGCAAGTTTCTATCGTCACCCTTGTCGAAGATATATTGTTCTGAAATGGGTTAATTTCGGAAACATCCACTGGCTTCGAACCCGTGAAGCAAAGAGACGGAATATGCTCTCATGATCCCAGTTATTGCCCACGTGTCTTCACTTAGCTGCTTACCAATGTGAAACGTCTAAACCCTAGTTAGACATTCAGGTGAACCGTACTTTTCTATAAAGGAGAGGAGGGGCTGGGAGCTGCAATAAGTACAGAAGCATCAGCTGCTAGAGAATCTCAAGTAAGTTACTGACGAGAACAACTTGTGACTGCAGTTTTCTTACGCTGTTATACGAAAACGAAAAGTTAATGCTCTATCCAATAAAACCACTCTGTCGTCAGTATTTCCATACTGCTGCATTTGGCAACAAATTTTTCTCTTATGTGATTATAACTGACAGAACGAACAAGTTGGTATTTGTCTTGGCAGCGAGCTTTCTTCTTGCTGTTTTTCCTCTTGTAGTTAATATATGACAAGAATGGCATCTATCGTCATCTTGAATGAACGAATTTCTGTTTTGTGGCTAAGTAGCCTTTGAGCCGCAACAATGTTGACCTACCTTTTGTCCCAGTCCTTAGGCAAAATATTATCAGTCACTATGCGGTAGACGTACACTGTCGTAAGCAACTAATTGTAGCAGCGTTAACTGAATACCAAGGAATTTTGTAAAGAATAAATATTATAATTTCCAGTGACGAGACCTCTATTGATCGGTTCATAGAATGATAAATGGTACAGCCGTCTTTTCGGTCATCCTTAAGCGACTGGATTTATAAGTCTCCTTTTCCTTGTTACTTACCTTGAGGATACTTTTGATGAATATTTAGACCTTAGATAATCACACAGTAAATCCTTGAAATATGCAACTGAGTTTCCTGACTACAAAGGAGTGATTACACCAGGTCGTTGAGAGCACTGTCATATCTATGTTCTTCATATGTTCGACAGTTTTATGAAAGGAGGACCAGAATTGTTCTTCATATGCTTAGAAGCAGCCAGTGTGGTTATCGGTGTGGTCTTCTGTTGGAAGCCTGATTTGATGCATCTCTCCAAGCTAATCAATCAGGAACAGGCCTACGTTTCTCTGAATGACTATTTTATACATTCGTTAGAACTCTTCTCCTCAATCCTATTTAGTACCTCCTCATTTGTTACGTGATCTACCTAGCTAATCTTCAGCATTCTCCTCTAGCACCACAGTCCGAAAGCTTCTATTCTCTTCTTGTTCACACTGTTTATCGTCCTCGTTTCACTTCCATAGATGGCTACACTCTATACAAATCCTTTCAGAGAACACTTTCTAACACTTAAATCTATGCTCTATGTTAACAAATCTACATTTTACAGACGATCATCAGATATTTTGCTCCCGAAATAGCGAAACTGATTTACTACTCTAAGTGTTTCATTTACTAACGTAGTTCCCTCAGCATCACCTCATTTAATTCGACTACATGACATTATCCTACTTTTACTTTTGTTGATGTTTATCTTATATCCTCCTTTCAAGACACTATCCATTCCGTTCAGCTGCTCTTCCTCGTTCTTTTCTGTCTCTGACAGATTACAATATCGTCGTCGTACCTTCGCCCAGGACCTTAATTCCTACTCCAAATTTTTCTTTTGTTTCCTTTACATCTTGCTCAGTATACAGACTGAATAGGTTACAGCCCTGTCTCACTTCCTTCTCAACCACTGCTTCCCTTTCGTGACCCTAACTCTTATAACTGCCATCTGGTTTCTGTGCAAATTATAAATAGCCTTTCCCCTCTTTTATTTGTAACAGAGTATTCCAATCACCATTTTAAAAAGCTTTCTCTAAGTCTACAAATGTTAGAAGCGTAGATTTGCCTTTCCTTAACCTATCTTGTAAGATAAGTCGTAAGGTCAGTGTTGCCTCGCGTGTTCCAACATTTCTACGGAATCCAAACTGATCTTCCCCGAGGTCGGTTTTGTACCAGTTTTTCCTTTCGTCTGTAAAGAATTCGTCTTAGTATTTTACAACCAAGACTTAGAAAAATGATAATTCGCTAATTTTCAAACCTGCCACATCCGCTTTCTTTGGGATTGGAATTATTATATTATTCTCGAAGTCTGAGGGTGTTTCGCCTGTCTCATACACGTTTCTCACCAGATGGAAGAGTTTTGACAAGGCTGGCTCTCTCTAGGTTATCATTAGTTCTAAGGAATGTTGTCTACTTCCGGGGCCTTCTTTCGATTTACATCTTTCAGTGCTCTGTCAAATTCTTCGCGCGGTATCATATCTCCTATTTAATCTTCACCTACGACTTCATCTCTATCTTCTTCAATTTCCATGATATTGTCCTCAATTACATAGCTCTTCCATTTCCATGATACTGCCCTCAAGTACATCGCTCTTGCGTAGACCCTCTATGTACTCCTTTCCTCTTTCTGCTTTCCCTTCTTTGCTTATGATTCATACATGTGGTTGTCTTTCCTCCGAAGGTGTCTTTAATTTTCCTGTAGGCAGTTTATATCTCACCCCTAGTGATATATGTTCCTGCATCCTTACATCTGTCATCTAACCATCCCAGTGTTAGTTTGTGGATACATATCAGGAGTTTGTAAGCTATGTCGATTATGCGACCTGTCACTGTGTCTAGCACGTGATTTCTCTTTTTTACACTTTGTGACGATGGTATATCTACATCAAGCTATGCACGTGAGAGTCTACAGTACTTGAAAACAGCCGATCTACTTAACACAGTACTATTTTAAAATAACAGCCTTGTGGAAGCCGTGAGGACCATCTGCGTCTCCATACTGTATGATTGCTGCCATTCTTCCTGCGGTATCAAGCTCTCGAATGTGTAATGTACTAACCACTCGCTTTCTTTAGCTTCCTAAAGTTTCTTGTGTTAGATGTGTTTCATGTCGTCTCAAAGGTACGCAGATTTTCGTTTTCTTTCATATCTATTTCTTATTCTTTCACAGGAATATGTGTGATCTTCCACTGCAACAGACCTTGTCAGATCCATAGCTCTATTGGGCACACTGTCATCTATCGACAGTGCTATATGTACCGATTTAGTAGGTGCGAATCTTGTGGAGTTTGCTGGTCTCCCACCGGACGCCTCCCCAGATGGCGGATAGGGGAATGCTCACCAGATATGGTGGGTTCCGGGGAAATAAAATACCCGGGGTGGACCAAAACTAGCAACTGCTGCCTTTTAGCATGACATTGGCCTATCAAAGGCTAAAGGAAGAAAACCTTGAGTAAAAATTACCTGGTCTTCCGGGCTGGGGGTTGTGCAGTGGGCCAGCTCCTCACTCTCATTTTTTTTTTTTTTTTTTTTTTTTTTTTTTGGTCGACGGTCTACTGACTGGTTTGATGCGGCCCGCCACGAATTCCTTTCCTATGCTAACGTCTTCATCTCAGAGTTCCACTTGCAACCTACGTCCTCAATTATTTGCTTGACGTATTCCAGTCTCTGTCTTCCTCTGCAGTTTTTGCCCTCTACAGCTCCCACTTGTACCATGGAAGTCATTCCCTCATGTCTTAGCACATGTCCCATCATCCTGTCCTTCTCCTTATCAGTGTTTTCCACATATTCCTTTCCTCTCCGCTTCTGCGTAGAACCTCCTCATTCCTTACCTTATCAGTCCACCTAATTTTCAACATTCGTCTGTAGCACCACATCTCAAATGCTCCGATTCTCTTCTGTTCCGGTTTTCCCACAGTCCATGTTTCACTACCATACAATGCTGTACTCCAGACATACATCCTCAGAAATTTCTTCCTCAAATTAAGGCCGGTAGTTGATATTAGTAGATTCTCTTGGCCAGAAATGCCTTTTTTGCCATCGCGAGTCTGCTTTAGATGTCCTCCCTGCTCCGTCCGTCATTGATTATTTTACTGCCTAGGTAGCAGAATTCTTTAACTTCACTGACTTCATGACCATCAATCCTGATGTTAAGTTTCTCGCTGTTCTCATTTCTACTACTTCTCATTACCTTCGTCTTTCTCCGATTTACTCTTAAACCATACTGTGTACTCATTAGACTGTTCATTCCGTTCAGCAGATCATTTAATTCTTCTTCACTTTCACTCAGGATAGCAATGTCATTAGACTGTTCATTCCGTTCAGCAGATCATTTAATTCTTCTTCACTTTCACTCAGGATAGCAATGTCATCAGCGAATCGTATCATTGATATCCTTTCACCTTGTATTTTAATTCCACTCCCGAACCTTTCTTTTATTTCCATCATTGCTTCCTCGATGTACAGATTGAAGAGTAGGGGCGAAAGGCTACAGCCTTGTCTTACTCCCTTCTTAATACGAGCACTTCGTTCTTGATTGTCCACTCTTATTATTCCCTCTTGGTTGTTGTACATATTGTATATGACCCATCTCTCCCTATAGCTTACCCCTACTTTTTGCAGAATCTTGAACAGGTTGCACCATTTTATATTGTCGAACGCTTTTCCAGGTCCACAAATCCTATGAACGTGTCCTGATTTTTCTTTAGCCTTGCTTCCACTATTAGCCGTAACTTCAGAATTGCCTCTCTCGTGCCCTAACTTTTCCCAAAGCCAAACTGATCGTCACCTAGCGCATTCTCAATTTTCTTTTCCATTCTTCTGTATATTATTCTTGTAAGCAGCTTCGATGCATGAGCTATTACTAGTTGAAACTTGTTACAGAACTCAATTAGTCTTTCTCCTCTTTCATTCCTTGTCCTAAGCTTATATTCTCCTGTAACCTTTTCTTCTACTCCTTCCCCTACAACTGCATTCCAGTCGTCCATGTCTATTAGATTTTCGTCCCCCTTTACACATTGCATTACCCTTTCAATATCTTCATACACTTTCTCTATCTGTTCATCTTCAGCTTGCGACGTCGGCATGTATACTTGAACTATCGTTGTCGGTTTTGGTCTGCTGTCGATTCTGATTAGAACAACCCGGTCACTGAACTGTTCACAGTAACACACCCTCTGCCCTACCTTCCTATTCGTAACGAATCCTACACCTGTTATACTATTTTCTGCTGCTGTTGATATTAACCGATACTCATCTGACCAGAAATCCTTGTCTTCCTTCCACTTCACTTCACTGACCCCTACTCACATAAAAACATAAAAATGCTAAAAAACCTAATAATATGCCTCGGAAAAATTGGAACTTTGGACGACGAACTGGTGATGAGAAACGGAAAATTATGGTTGGATGCTGGAATGTGCAAGGTATTTCCACTAAAATAAATTTACTGCCTGCAGAACTTGACATGGTCAACATGGATGTTGTCGTACTCTCTGAAACAAGAAGAAAAGCCAAGGAGAGGAAGAACTGGATAATTATGAACATATCTGGAGTGGGTTATCTAAAGCACTAAGAGCCAAAGTAGGAGTCTCCATTAGGATAAAGAAATCATGGCTAGAAAGACTCACAAATTGGACATTCATCAATCAACGTATTATAACTGTTGAAATGACATTATTTGCTAGGGAAGTTGTGATTATTGGCATATATGCACCCACGAACGACACAAAAGATATGGAGAAAGATACATTTTGGGACACCCTCAGGGAGACTATTGAAAAAATCCCATGAAGTAAGGAACTGATTACCATGGGAGATCTGAATGGAAGGGTAGGAATTAGAGAATTTTGTAGAATAGTAGGAAAACATGGAGAAGACGAATGTAATGACAATGGGAATGATTGATTGCAATTTGTGAACAATTTGATCTAAAAATTACCAACACATTTTTCAACCATAAAGACATTCATAAATATACTAGGCAACAGAACACCAAAGAACTTCGTTCTATAATAGATTATATTATCATTAGGCAAAGAAGTAGTTTCAAAGCAGTAGACGTCAGATCTTATAGAGGAGCCCAGTGTGGATCAGACCACTATCTAGTTAAAATGAAGTCTTTCTGGCCGTGGAAGAATGCAAGGAGTGATACAGCTAACATAAACAAAACGAACCAGACTGAGAAAGATGAAAATTTACCTTTTAATATTGACAGCCTACAAGACGTAAGTATCAGAACACTCTTTGAGGCTAGGATGGAAAGGAAACTGGTTGAATCATTTGAAGGAAGTACAGTGGAAATATATGCCTATATAAAAGCTAATGTGAAAATCATAGCAACAGAGGTGTTGGGTAAAATAGATAGCAACCACAACCGTGCAGCAGAGTGGTGGTCAGAGGAACTAGAGGTCCTCGCTAGAGAAAAACGAAATGCGTTCCTTCAGTGGTTGAATGACAAATCAGAAGAAACAAGCCCAATATACAAGGAAAAGAAGAATGAAGTGATGAAAAAATAAGGATGGCAAAAAATGAAGCATAGGAAATAACATGTGCCAAGGTGAATGGCAAATTAGGATTTGGGAGAGCTAAAGAAGCATGGTCAGTATTGAAAGGGCTTCGACAGAATACAAATAGCAAAACTAATCTCCAACTGATAACACAAAAGGAATGGGAAGAGTATTTCCAAAAATTATTAAATGAGGACAGAGAAGAATATGTAGAAGAAGGGACAGTAGAAGATAAAGGACATGAAGATGATGAGATCCAGATTTTAGAAAGTGAAGTACTTCAGGCGTTGAGAACAGGAAAGAATGGTAAATCACCGGAACCAGGCAATATCAATCTGGAATGTGTGAAATATGATGGTGACAAAATTGTGAAACTGATAACACAGCTCTTCAACAAAATGATACATGCAGATTCAATACCCAACGAGATGAAGCTAGGTTACATTAATACAATATTTAAGAAAGGGGATCGCTAAATTTGTTCTAACTATCGAGGAATTTGTGCGACAAACACATTAATGAGAATTTTTGCGAAAGTAATTAAAAACAAACTGGAAAAAAATTTTAGAACCCAAGAAGAACAAAGTTGATTCACGGCTGGGAGATCATGTGTAGACCATATTTTCACATTACGACAGATTTTGGATAAACATAGGGAGAATCAAAAAATATAGGATTGATTTTCATAGATTTAGAAAAAGCGTATGATACTGTTCCAAGAAAATGACTTTGGAGTGCACTACATATGGCAAACATAAACCCTTCCTTGATTAAAATAATACAACAGATATATAAAGATAACATTTGCCAAGTGAAAGTTGGTAATAATCTTTCACAGGAATTTAGAACAAGCAAAGGCCTTTTACAGGGATGTCCCACGTCACCATCATTATTTAAAATCTATATAGATATTAGCCTTAGAACATGGTCACGTAAATGTAATAGTATGGGATTAGAAATAAGAGATGGAATTTACCTACATCATTTATTATTTGCTGATGATCAAGTAGTCGTAGCAAAAGATGGGGAGGACGCTAACTATATGTGCATTCAACTAGCAGTAGCATACAAAACTTGGGGTTTGAAGATTTATTACCAAAAATTAGAATACTTGACTAATGATTCACATGAGCTATATATTGAAGGAAAGAAAATCAAAAAGATAAACACTTTCTGTTATTTGGGATCCATTTTAGAAATCGAGGGAAAATCAGAGTCAGAAATCAATAAAAGAATTAGTAGAGGACGGAGGGTCATTGGGATGCTTAACTCAGTCTTATGGAGCAGGAATGTAATGAGCAGAACTAAAAAATTTATATACAAATCCATATTAGTGAGTGTGGTTCTGTATGGAACGGAGACCTGGACCATTAACATGAAGCACATAAAAAATTACAAGCTCTAGAGATGGACTTTTAGAGAAGATCAGCAAGAATCTCCAGGAAAGAAAAGATAAGAAACACCGACGTAATAAGGAGAATGGAAATAAAAGAAAGAATATATGACGTAATGGATAGGAAGAAATTACAGTGGTACGGGCATGTACGACGAATGGAGAAAACCAGAATACCAAAATTGATAGTGGAGTGGGGACCGGAGGGGAGAAGAAGAAGAGGACGACCTATGACCACCTGGCTCCAAAATGTACAGCACACAATGAGGAGAACGGACGCAGAGGAAGAAGACGCGCAAGATCGAAACACCTGGAGAAATATTTTGAAATTATAGTTTAAGAACGTTTATTGTTTGTATTGTAATTTCCAAGTAAATTATTATGTTGGAGATAAGCCTCTGTAATGAGGAAAAGCTCAAAATAGTAATAATTATGAATCTCGAGTTATAATGACACTCTCCTGTGCTACTTTGAGTTCAGTCATCTTTCCATTTCTTAGCTTTACATGATTCCTCTAATACCTCCAAGATCCCTAAGTAATTACACGACGATATATCTTCCACTCATCAGACCATGTAAACACTCACTGAAATTCGAAATCATCCGTAAGTACGCAGTCATGAGCACCGCTGTAATCTAATATACTTGGACCGAGAAGTACACGTGGAAACGTCAGAAGAAGGAAAAGGTAATTTCAATATGTGCATATACAGCTGAATCTTATTTAAAACTCTCCGTCGGATTCATTCCGAGTCCAACTTTTTCACACGCAATTTTCTTGCCGTCGTTGGCTCTTTTCAGTTCAGCGTATTTACGAGCACCGGGCCAACGGCTAAACCTGCAAACATCAAAAGCTACACGAGGCACAGTGGTTCACGGGTACTGCATGCGCTGAGAATGCTGCTCAGGTGTAGTGAGAGCCACTTTACTGCAAAATTTCCGCTTTCCGTGGCAATGTGCTTCTTCTGAGGACGTCTGCAGCTGCCTACGCCTCGGAGAGGACTTACTCCAGAAAAATGTCGCCCTCACGGCAATTCGGTTAACTTTATTACTGTTGCTCGTTCCCCATTTTCGAGTAACAATTACTTCCCGGCTACTTTGCGGAAAACCCAGGGTTGAAACTGTTACTCTGGATTTGACCTCCATACAGGTCGCAGTGCCGGCACACAGCTTCTGGTATAATTGACCTCTCAGACTCGTAACAGAGTATGCCTGCGAGAGAACGCAAGTAACGAAGCACAGTCCGTGCCCCTCACCATAACTTGTCATCTCGCTTTCTGCTCTCTGAGACTGCGCACTATAGAATGAATACTTCTTTTACCTCGAATAACCTCTGTGCACTTTGTGAGAAGCTGGTAACACTCTTAAGTTTCTTCTTATTTGACAACAAGTCGTTTCATAATGTCAGACATGATAGTGCTCGTACTGAAATTTTCGGTGAAAGATGAGGCAACAGTCGTTAAAATCCAAAGGCAGAGAAATTCGGAAGAAGTAAGTGAGCCTTCCTCCGAAATGAAGTAGGTGAAAGCATGGCTACAGGACCGAAATCTTCCAGCTGGAATAACACAAACCGAAGTTTAGATGAGGAAAAAAAGATAATTTTGGAGTAAACAAGAAAAAGTGTGATATCTGGAAGATACTGACAAGAAATTCCCGCAACATGCGGAATCTTTGTAATAAATGTGAAAAGAAGTGCCTCCACAAACCCTAGTATCCGAGATTTTTTTTGTACATGGTTACAATTGCTACAAATAATTTTTATTTCAAGTGATGATATCGATGACAATTAGCACAAAAGAAAAAGGTAACAGATGCAGTATAAAACTGAACAGAGGAGAGAAGAAGCTGGTAGTGATGTTTCCTTACCTCATCTATTACAATACTACTGAACAATTCTACTGATAGATTTTGTTATTTCGGATCATCAATCTCGTGACTGATTTGGTGATGCCCACGAACATTTCCTCCTTTATGACAACCTCTTCACCTCAAAGAAGCATTTGTACGTTCGGAGACAACTAATGTGATAGTAATGGCCGATGCACGTTAAGGATTCTGTGTGCAGTTAATCGATAGTAAAAATAGAATTATCTGTAGAGTGTATTGTCACCATGATCATAGTCGTATTGTCAACCAAGAAAGCAAACAAATGTTAGAATATTTGCTGACAGGATGGTTCCTCATATTATGCGAATTTTTAGCGATTTTGAATTTGTGCTAATTTAGTTACTACTAAGTTCTCCGCCAGACAGTCTTTGTCACGTTTATATGTGTGTAAGCTAAATAATGTTCTTAAGTTTAATAATATTATTTATCGACATTACGTTCATGTTAAATACTCGCAAATCAGCTTTCTGCTTAACAGAGAACTAGGAGGTTTCATTTGCTGAGTCAATTTTTTCATCTAACTCGTGCAATTCTTACCGAAAATACTGGTCTCTATGTTTAAAATGTCTCAGGAGTAAGTTCCTTACTCCAAAACGAAAAAAATATTCAGTGAAGGTGATCTCCAAAATGCACACCTTAAGAGCTATGAGCTCTTGTTCCATAGAAGAGAACTGCCTCATAGCAGTGAGATGAGTAAGTCCGCAGCTCTGAATAAGTGCATTTCAGAACCCATGTTAACTGGAAATTTACTCTTGTTCTGGTGCAAGGAGCATGTCCTCAAAATTAGTAAAGGGAACTTAGTTAACTCTACATAAAAAAGTTGTCACTGGTAAAACACGATAATTTTGGTGTAATGTACCAGTTTCATATGGAAGCTCAGCTAGTGCATAAGTACTCAACACCCTGCAGTCTTCTGTTTGGAAAGCAAACGTCTTTCGTAAACCTAAAAGAGATGAGTGACAGCTTTTGTGTGACATATTAGTTACAAGTACTATATCACAAGTGTTCCTATCCAAATACATGTCTCAGACCAGTGTAGAGGCACCACCTTTTAGGATAGGAAAGTTGGTTTTGTGCGAAATTCTGAGAAGACGTTACAGCCAGATGTGGGTCAGATTGTAATGAGTTACGCATACCAACAGTTGCGAAGTAGAATAGAGGCCACAGAGCTGTCAAATTGCCGAAAGAGTATACATAGCTGTTTTGCATGTCGCAAGCCACAGGCACAATGGGCCCACTAGCCAACCTAGTTTGCTATGAGTTCGCGATGTGAAGTACTGTGCTTGGCAAAACATAGGCGCACAGCCAATTATAAATAGCTGCCGCTTTCTAACAAGATCCATTCAAGTGTGGCAGCTCTCCTGGAAGGCGGACGTGTCACACCACCGTCTACACATAGCAGCAGATGGGGCACCAGCGTTCTAGTGCACGGCAGGTGGTTGGTTCAAACTCCTGAGGTCGACAACGGGTCTGTAGCCAGTCAGCCAGTGGTGGGCCACTCCACGACTTGCTTCTGCTGGCAGTCATCCTTACTTCCAACATGCGCCGGAGGCGTCCCAAGGCGACGGCCGCAGATCCGGACGCCAGATGGAGGGTGCTTGTTGTCACCTTGATCTCAGCCACGCCGGAGAGAAAGACGCAGTTGGCCGCCTGCAGCTCACACTGAATGGCCCTGAGTCGGCAGGTACACAGACCACTGAGCCAACTCCTGGCATCCTGAAGACAACTCAACTCCGCTGGCGTACAAGGCCAGCTCGACACAACTTTGCATTACTCAGGCCACTGAGGTGCTTCCTCAGCATTGTAGGGCCCTGTGATGCAGACCAAGAGGAACGAGGGCACTGTAGTTGGAAAGAATAAGTCGCTTCGAAAGTTCTCGCCTAGCTTTAACACGGTGTCTCCTACCTCTTACCCCTACATTTGGCGTTTGTCACCACTAAATCTGTAACAAAAAAGAAAACATAAAATCATTGTACAATGACTTTGCAAATAAAGGTCATGCTGTCATAGTGGTTAGTTCAGGAATCACTATTGAAAATTATCAGGGCTGCACTGTTCAGATTCAGCTGATAATCTCTTTGACAATGGGCCTTGCAAATTTTCATTATGTTTCAGTTTTTTAATAGCTGTGAAAGGCTCAACTTCAACTACTCTGTCAGCCAGGATGACAAATGCTTAGATTAATGAATTAACTGCTGATGCCAGGTACTTTGTTGGACAAGGACTGTTTTGCTGTTAATGCTATTGGAAGCGAGGAACAGGGAATATTACCAAGTTAACCTCAGAAAATTCAAGGAAGCAAACTGCCACTCATCGGTGTGTTAGCAGTAGTATGAGGAGAGGAGAATGTAAGGGAAAACTGTCACATAATCATGGCTATCATTGCTGAAGAAAGTGTATATATACAATAATTTTGAATCTGAAATGTGTAAGATAAGAAGAAGACAATGTATCGGTATTCCACTAAAATATTAGAACGTTAAAAAATTAAATTATGTCTCTCTGGCTGCCTATTACAAATAAAGCAGACATACACTGATCAGCAAGAAGATTATGACCACCAAAGTACTATCGATACAAAAAGCAGCGTCATCTGGTGAAGAATTACGGCCAGTCACACACACGCACTATGCATTTAATATCAGTGAGTGTTCTTTCCGTATGGAGAATAGGGTAGGCGCACACTGTATCTGCGTTTGACCGAGGGCAGATTGTGATGTGTCAGAGGCTGGGCAAGAGTATTTCGTAAACTGAGAGACTTGTCGATGTTTGAAGAGTGCTATGGTGGGTGTCTTTAATATATTATGAAACCAAGTTAAAACTGCGTCCAAACTTCGCGGAGGTGGGCGACATCCCTTCGTTACAGATTTCGGACGTCGTAGGCTGGGCAGACTGGTAAAACGGGACAGGGGGCGTACTGTGGCGGGATTAACAATAGACATTTATGCTGGGCAGAATATAAGTGCATCTGAACACATAGTGCACCGTTGGTACCTATCACTGGGTCTTCGCAGCCAACGACCCACACGTATGCCAAAGTTAACACCGTGAGATCGGCAACTACGACAGACATGGACACATGACATTCGGTACTGGACGTAGTCGCAGTGGTAGAGTGTTGTATGGTCTGATGAACCCCGATACTATTTCATCATGCCAATGGCAGGGACCTAATACGTTGTGTTCCATGGGAATAGCTCCTTGACACATCTACAGTGGAACAAATAAAAGCTAGTAGCGCCTTTATTATCACACATCCAAGTGGACATTCAACGCTGCAGTGGAGCTCATGCAAGGCACCATGATGGCCAAGGAGTATCGTACACTGGTTGCAGACCACGTAAACCCTTTCCTGACGATCATGTTTCCCGTCGTCAGTAAGATTTTTGAACAAGATAATGCAGCATGTCACAAGGCCAGGCGTGTTATGGAGTGGCTAGAGGAACACAGTAGAGAGTTCCAGTTGATGTACTGGTCCCCTGATTCGTCAGATCTGAGTCCCAATGGAACACATTTGCTGACCCGCGTAGAAACCGGAATAAGATAATTTAATTAGGAAATTAGTTTACGACGCTTTCTGATGGCTAGCCATCGGTACTACAATGCAGTTAAAAATAACCGTGCAAGACACCAAGATACAAAAGATTTCACATTTAGAGGTAACTTAAAGCACGTTTTAGGTCGGTTTCTTCATCTGAAGAAGGGACAAGTCGAGGGTTTTCTTCCACTGTTCACATTACAACTGTTAGGTCAGTTGGGCTGCGACTGCAAACGTAATCAATTAGTTTCTTACTCTGTGTTATTTCCTTGCAGTGAAAGTGTTTGGTTTGAGTGTGATTATTGTGTGGTCGTCTTAGGATTTTCGAAACGAGTGGATCATCACCAGATGGTGAGAACCATCTATTGGTTAATCATCTAAAATGAGGAAAGTTATGGCAGAATGAGTAATGTCCGTGGGGATCTTAAGGGAAAGTTGGGAAGTGTCTGAAAATGCCCACTGTTTGAGTGTTTCAAACAAATCAAACCCTACGAAAGAGAACAACTTATTAAGAAAATCAGATTGTTGTTGTTGTTGTTGTTGTCTTCAGTCCTGAGACTGGTTTGATGCAGCTCTCCATGCTACTCTATCCTGTGCAAGCTGCTTCATCTCCCAGTACCTACTGCAACCTACTTCCTTCTGAATCTGCTTAGTGTACTCATCTCTCGGTCTCCCTCTACGATTTTTACCCTCCACGCTACCCTCCAATGCTAAATTTGTGATCCCTTGATGCCTCAAAACATGTCCTACCAACCGATCCCTTCTTCTAGTCAAGTTGTGCCACAAACTTCTCTTCTCCCCAATCCTATTCAATACCTCCTCATTAGTTACGTGATCTATCCACCTTATCTTCAGTATTCTTCTGTAGCACCACATTTCGAAAGCTTCTATTCTCTTCTTGTCCAAACTAGTTATCGTCCATGTTTCACTTCCATACATGGCTACACTCCAAACAAATACTTTCAGAAACGACTTCCTGATACATAAATCTATATTCGATGTTAACAAATTTCTCTTCTTCAGAAACGCTTTCCTTGCCATTGCCAGTCTACATTTTATATCCTCTCTACTTCGACCATCATCAGTTATTTTACTTCCTAAATAGCAAAACTCCTTTACTACTTTAAGTGTCTCATTTCCTAATCTAATTCCCTCAGCATCCCCCGATTTAATTTGACTACATTCCATTATCCTCGTTTTGCTTTTGTTAATGTTCATCTTATATCCTCCTTTCAAGACACTGTCCATTCCGTTCAACTGCTGTTCCAAGTCCTTTGCCGTCTCTGACAGAATTACAATGTCATCGGCGAACCTCAAAGTTTTTACTTCGTCTCCATGAATTTTAATACCTACTCCAAATTTTTCTTTTGTTTCCTTTACTGCTTGCTCAATATACAGATTGAATAACATCGGGGAGAGGCTACAACCCTGTCTCACTCCTTTCCCAACCACTGCTTCCCTTTCATGCCCCTCGACTCTTATTACTGCCATCTGGTTTCTGTACAAATTATAAATAGCCTTTCGCTCCCTGTATTTTACCCCTGCCACCTTTAGAATTTGAAAAAGAGTATTCCAGTCAACATTGTCAAAAGCTTTCTCTAAGTCTACAAATGCTAGAAACGTAGGTTTGCCTTTTCTTAATCTTTCTTCTAAGATAAGTCGTAAGGTCAGTATTGCCTCACGTGTTCCAACATTTCGACGGAATCCAAACTGATCCTCCCCGAGGTCTGCATCTACCAGTTTTTCCATTCGTCTGTAAAGAATTCGCGTTAGTATTTTGCAGCCGTGGCTTATTAAACTGATAGTTCGGTAATTTTCACATCTGTCAGCACCTGCTTTCTTTGGGATTGGAATTATTATATTCTTCTTGAAGTCTGAGGGTATTTCGCCTGTCTCATACATCTTGCTCACCAGCTGGTAGAGTTTTGTCATGACTGGCTCTCCCAAGGCCGTCAGTAGTTCTAATGGAATGTTGTCTACTCCGGGGGCCTTGTTTCGACTCAGGTCTTTCAGTGCTCTGTCAAACTCTTCACGCAGTATCGTATCTCCCATTTCGTCTTCATCTACATCCTCTTCTATTTCCATAATATTGTCCTCAAGTACATCGCCCTTGTATAAGCCTTCTATATACTCCTTCCACCTTTCTGCCTTCCCTTCTTTGCTTAGAACTGGGCTGCCATCTGAGCTCTTGATATTCATACACGTGGTTCTCTTCTCTCCAAAGGTCTCTTTAATTTTCCTGTAGGCAGTATCTATCTTACCCCTAGTGAGATAAGCTTCTACATCCTTACATTTGTCCTCTAGCCATCCCTGTTTAGCCATTTTGCACTTCCTGTCGATCTCATTTTTGAGACGTTTGTATTCCTTTTTGCCTGCTTCATTTAATGCATTTTTATATTTTCTCCTTTCATCAATTAAATTCAATATTTCTTCTGTTACCCAAGGATTTCTAGCAGCCCTCGTCTTTGTACCTACTTTATCCTCTGCTGCCTTCACTACTACATCCCTCAGAGCTACCCATTCTTCTTCTACTGTATTTCTTTCCCCTATTCCTGTCAATTGTTCCCTTATGCTCTCTCTGAAACTCTGTACAACCTCTGGTTCTTTCAGTTTATCCAGGTCCCATCTCCTTAATTTAGCACATTTTTGCAGTTTCTTCAGTTTTAATCTACAGGTCATAACCAATAGATTGTGGTCAGAGTCCACATCTGCCCCTGGAAATGTCTTACAACTTAAAACCTGGTTCTTAAATCTCTGTCTTACCATTATATAATCTATCTGATACCTTTTAGTATCTCCAGGGTTCTTCCACGTATACAACCTTCTTTCATGATTCTTAAACCAAGTGTTAGCTATGATTAAGTTGTGCTCTGTGCAAAATTCTACTAGGCGGCTTCCTCTTTCATTTCTTAGCCCCAATCCATATTCACCTACTATGTTTCCTTCTCTCCCTTTTCCTACACTCGAATTCCAGTCACCCATTACTATTAAATTTTCGTCTCCCTTCACTATCTGAATAATTTCTTTTATTTCATCATACATTTCTTCAATTTCTTCATCATCTGCAGAGCTAGTTGGCATATAAACTTGTACTACTGTAGTAGGTGTGGGCTTCGTATCTATCTTGGCCACAATAATGCGTTCACTATGCTGTTTGTAGTAGCTTACCCGCATTCCTATTTTCCTATTCATTATTAAACCTACTCCTGCATTACCCCTATTTGATTTTGTGTTTATAACCCTGTAGTCACCTGACCAGAAGTCTTGTTCCTCCTGCCACCGAACCTCACTAATTCCCACTATATCTAACTTTAACCTATCCATTTCCCTTTTTAAATTTTCTAACCTACCTGCCCTATTAAGGGATCTGACATTCCACGCTCCGATCCGTAGAATGCCAGTTTTCTTTCTCCTGATAACGACATCCTCCTGAGTAGTCCCCGCCCGGAGATCCGAATGGGGGACTATTTTACCTCCGGAATATTTTACCCAAGAGGATGCCATCATCATTTAATCATACAGTAAAGCTGCATGTCCTCGGGAAAAATTACGGCTGTAGTTTCCCCTTGCTTTCAGCCGTTCGCAGTACCAGCACAGCAAGGCCGTTTTGGTTAATGTTGCAAGGCCAGATCAGTCAATCATCCAGACTGTTGCCCCTGCAACTACTGAAAAGGCTGCTGCCCCTCTTCAGGAACCACACGTTTGTCTGGCCTCTCAACAGATACCCCTCCGTTGTGGTTGCACCTACGGTACGGCCATCTGTATCGCTGAGGCACGCAAGCCTCCCCACCAACGGCAAGGTCCATGGTTCATGGGGGGAGGATCAGATTGTTAAGTAGCTGAAATAGTCACCCTTCCTGTTCAACCTGCTGGCTTTCTGTGTCATCTATTGATTGTAGAAGGCCTACGAATCACGATTCGAATCCCAGAGATCGTTTTTTTCCCTAATCATTGTAAGAATCAAAAGAAATGATGCTATGAGTCATCACAATTATATTGGCTACAATTGGTATTAATGTTTTAAGCATATTTTTGTACTCTTGAGAGTTTAAACTTTCTCTCCTGAACGATGTTCTAAGTGTGGCTTGCACCATTATTTCCGTGGTGTCTTCATCTGCGATGTGATTGAATATGGCGTCAGAGCTCATCGCCCCCCGCCCCCCCTTTCCCGGATTCTACAGGAATTAAATGACTTTTGTTGTGTAGATGGGGTTCCAGTTACATCCAGCTATCAACCAAGGTCTCGTTGCTTCCATTCCACGACGCGTCGCCACTGTTATTTGTGCCAAAGGTGGACATATCGCCTATTAGGTAATTGGTCATAATGTTCTCGCTCATCCGTTTAAGTTTCTGAACTTCTTTACACCACATAAATTGGAATCCTGGATCTTCTTTTCCTTATTCTTCTCCTTCTTCATGTTCCTCCTTTCCTTGTCCCATTACTTCGTGGTCGACATTGCTCTACGTATTTTGGCGGTGTGTTTTGGGATCGTTAATTGTAACCTGAGGGCTCTATGAACTTCCTGACGCCACCAGTCCTCCATGTGACGGAATCTGTGGAACCCATCTGTCTGTGTCTAGTTAAAGTTACATGTTTCAGTAAAACACCGTTTTCTACATGTCTGTATCGTGTATCTCCTAGATGAATGTGGGACAACGCCTAACCTAATACCGACTTCCACATTACGCAGCACGCCAGAATCGCCAATAATACGTCGGGCACGCTCGATCCAGGGCCGAAGTGCTTTTCATTTCTCGGAAACAGACTTGGCTATCCGGGCGGGTGTTTGCTGAGTATGGAGGAACACAGGGTAGCATCAAATTAATGCAGGCAAACAATGGAGGATTTGCGCTAATACTGACAAGGGATAGAGAATATAAAATTTTTAATAAACTAGCATTTTGCCGTGACATCATTTCAGCCTTTTGCTGTTTAAGGAGAAACTTACAGAGAAAAAAAAACAGTCAAAATTTATAGGCCTGCAGGTGATATTTTACACTTATTCAGGTAACAACTAGATGTATTATTAAAAATCTTAACGTCAGTTGAAGTGCTACTAATGTGTATCTGAATTTAACGTTTTAAGGTATACCTGTTCTATAGCTATACTAGAATAACATCTTATTTCATATACTCATATTTCTCTCATACATTTTCAGTTACGTATGTCAGAACATCCAATCATTATAAGTTGTTTATCAACTCTTTAAGTCTGCTGAATCATGGCATTCTATATTATACATAGTATAAGCAAATGGTTTATGCTTCTGATCATTGGCCATGATAGCAAAAAGTGAGAAGCCTTTAATCGCAAAGGTAAGAAATTGAAACATAATTAAGGAATTCATTAATTATTTGTGGAATAAGAACAAAATAGATGCATGCTAAAATACTGTTCCAAATGCAATTACTTCAATTTACTCCTCAATAGATCTCTAGGAATCTTCTGAATTTTTCAGAACAAACAACCTAAGTTTAAAAACAAATATTGCTTAATCTATCGGAAAAACATGCACAGCTAACAAAATACTTTAGTTAATGTCAAGGACACTAACAATGACAAGGTTTTACTCACTTTACAATTGAGAAACTCTAATTTGTTAGAGAATCAATTTGCACATAGGAGTAGTTTGCAGAAACGTAAGTTTTCCCTTAGTGATAAGAACTAATAAGAACGCAGACTTAAAGAATATTCTTTGAAGTATGTTATTTCATTTCGTTTGTATGTTTTACAACCTACAAGATTGTAATGTTTCGAACCAGACTCACGATTTTCATAGTAACAGTTCTCATTCCGTAACGAAACAGGTAAAAAATATTGGTTATATGGATTACGTGAAATATTTTGAACCATACCTCTGTTTCGTAGTCGAGTGCCCAACAGACGTACCACGACAGCAGTCACCACGTCGTGCGTTATCACGGCGTCAGCCGTAAGGGTGGAAGGTATTTTTAATGTCGTAGCGTGATCGAGAGTTACTGCAAGAAGACTTTCTGTAAGTGTTTTCCTATCAAAACTGTATTTCCAGATATTTTCTTCGCCAAAACTCGCCCGTTACGTTTTTCATTTCTGTATAAATATTCATATGGCATTTATGTGCCTGAATTCACTTGCACTCATGAATATAATAATTGAATTTTTTGCCTAGCGAAGCGTAAATCACTTGATATTTCTGTGTTTATGGACAATTACTACTATGGAAATATGTCTGTTTGGGCATGACGCAGATTCAAAACAAAACAAGAATTATATGAACAACTATTTGAAACAAGGCACTTCTGTTCTTTTATGACAATATTATCGCATAAGATCTCTTAAGATCTACGAAATCACGCTCATCAACAAATGTCGAAACAGACCAGGATGTTCAGCAATTTTTACAGTGACTTCTCAAGTGTGTGTGCTTATATATATATATATATATATATATATATATATATATATATATATATATATATATATATATATATATATGTGTGTGTGTGTGTGTGTGTGTGTGCGTGTGGTAAAAGAAAATAGTTGAAATGGCTCTGAGCACCATGCGACTTAACTTTTGAGGTCATCAGACGCCTAGAACTTAGAACTAATTAAACCTACTAACCTAAGTACATCACACACATCCATGCCCGAGGCAGGATTCGAACCTGCGACTGTAGCGGTTGCTCGGCTCCAAACTGTAGCACCTAGGACCGTACGGCCACTCCGTCCGTCAGTAAAAGAAAAAATAGAGACAATGAAATAAATAAATAAATAAAGAAGGAGGAGGGATAAAGGAAGCAATTAAGCTGTGAGTAGGACAAGAAGGTAAAAAACTCGCTTGTTTAGCTGTACATAATGTATTGCATTCGATGCAGTGTTGACAAAATAAGTTTTTATTTCGGATGATTTACACGAGCGTTATGTCAATACATCAATCTGAGAGAGTTAACACAAGGAAAGCAACTGAACTACCATTTTCTTGTGTCATCCGAAAGTTAGGCTGTAAGTGTCACGGAGATGCTTCGGGAAGTCAAATGGGAACCTTGGAGCGAAGGAGTAAATTTAGGGAACCGGCATTTGAAGCTGATTGCCGCACGATTCTACAGCCGCCAACATATATTGCGCGTAAGGATCATGAAGATAAGATACGATAATTAGGGCTCACACGGAGGCACACACAGTCGTTTTTCCCTCTCTCTATTTGCTAGTGGAACAAGGAAAGAAGTGCCTAGTAGTGGTACAGGGTACCCTACGCCAAGCACAGCGCGTTGGCTTGCACAGTGTCTATGTAGATGTGGATGTAGGCGTAGATGTAATATTCAACTGAAATCTTGAAATGTAGTAACTAACGCTAGAAGAGCGAGAAGATACAGTGACAATAGCATACTTTGTCGAATAACGTGGAAGCAAAAATTTCTGCGATGGAGGATTATTTGCAAACTGTATGCATCTCGAAATCAAACTTAGTTGTCCATACAAGTTAAAATTTCGTCCTACTGTAACTGACAGTCTATAGTCACCATTAATGTCGACCAGTTGCTCGTCCAGAAAATCATGGAAACAAGGTTTAATGGATGTTATTCGTCGTATGACCCATATTTGCTGTCCAACAGCTAAAGAAATGTGCTTACACGTGAAAGTTATTATTTGCAGTAAGATATCAAACATGAACGCACCAGATGCATTGCATATTATTTAGAATTATAATGTAAGTTACAAGTACAGTGAATGTTATCCTTTGATAAACACTGAATAATGAAGAAATTCATCTATGAAGTTACACATACACGAAACTACGAAGGTGAAATGTTGAAAATTACTTACCTGCATTGAACCAATTGATAAACAACCATTGCTTGAATCATTGTGTCCTGAGCTAGCAAACCCTTGAGTTGACTAAGTGTATCTGTATTCCAAACTACGATTGAAGGAGCAACCAGTCGTTATACTTACATATGGTAGTGATATAGTGCTATTTCCTATATTAGGCGACTATCGACAACTGTTAACTATTTTAAGTATTTACGTTCAGCAGTAGCACTAGTATTTACTTTATTGCTACCAGATTTGGTCACTGACCAGCTCTCCGGTATCTATTTAAACAAATGTGTCACTAGAATTACAAAACCTTACTACAAAGAAGAGTAATAACGCAATTTATTATCAGAATTGTAAAAATTTTCGTGGTTTTTGCATCTTGTGGTTATGAACATTTATGACTAAATTGGTTGTAACAGACTTTTCTCCCATGGATTTTTGGTAAGTCTTCATGTAACGTTGCTTCAGAAATATTGTAACTTACATACGGTACAGAATCATACCTGTTTCATTGAACAGCTTTGATAAATAGTATTTAACAATTTTGAGGATGGAGTACTTTAATAGGTTCGAAAATGTAAATAACGCACTTCGCACACGGTACTGAATCCATAGAATTCCCTATAAGTGTCTTATTACAAAAGCTATAATTTATCATCCGTTATGAACAGTCTTATGTATGCCAATTAAGCAATGACTCACTGAAATAAATGGTGTATATGTTCGCAATGTTCTACCTATGTCCACATTAGCCTGTAAGAGCACTGGTACGTTTAATCGCCTCGCGGGGTAGCGGCGTAGTCAAGGGCGTCTTGTCAAAGTCCGAGTGGCTGCCGCCGTCGGAGGTTCGAGTCCTCCTTCGGGCATGGGTGTGTGTGTCGTCCTTAGTGTAAGTTAGTTTAAGTTAGAGTAAGTAGTGTGTAAGCTTAGGGACCGATGACCTCAGCAGTTTGGTCCCATACGATCTCACCCCAAATTCACAATTTTTTTTACGTCTAATCAAGAATTTCTTTTCCTTTTTTCTTGCGGATTGTCTACGGCTGGTGCCGTTTCCCCGCCTCCAGTCACCATCTTCTTCTATTATGACTTTCCTCAACGTTCTTAATGTTTGCTTCTATTACCTCCTCCACAACAGGTTGCCAGCTGCGTCGTGGGCGACGTCTTTTCTTTCGTCGGGATGTATGTATTGTAGGGTCAACCCAATCAGAATACTGATGACTTAAGAAAAATTTATTTCGTCATTACTTTTGCCAGTTTTATTGAGTAATATTCCAAGGTATTTTACGTTTTTTAATGTAAAATGTGTTCTGGCTCTACCTCCACATAATTTATTTTATATGAATGCGTGGTGTCCGTTCTTACGTAAAGAGCGGACACCATACATTATGATTGGTCTAGGTGGCCAGTGGATCGACATTCATCATTGCGGATACACAACATTGTCCGACCTCCTGTGGGAATCAAAGAGAGTGGACATAGAGGAAATAGACAGAGAATACAGATGGATGGTGCTCGATGGGAATATGAATCGTCCGCGAGTAGTGTTGAAATAGTCAGCGTAGTTTCGTCAACGCTGTGTCCCGGATGGCGCAGTGGTTAACGCAGTCGCCTAGTAATCAGGAGATCGCTGGTATAAACCCTGCTCAAGTATACATTTTCACTCGTCGCTGCTGATTCCGCTTAACATCCCAATGCAGCTAACAGCTCTGATTCCCATCCTTATCTTTTTTTTCTTTCCCTCTCCACCTTCAATTTACATACAATCCAAATTACTGAATTTTCCCTGTCTAGCGGTCAGGCTCTTAAACTTCCTCACGTTCATCTTCAGGGCAGTCTTAGTGTTTTACTTTTAAGCTTTCATGTCAAATGACTCCGATCATCTTCATCTTCTGATTTTAAAATCTGGTCATCTGTAAAAAAAATCACTAAACGTGTTGCTATACTTTAGTGTTACTCCCATAAATTGGCATTTAATATGCTAAGTCGCCGAGATGCCTCTTGGATACAGCGTAAAGAGTGTAGGTGTGATCTCAGTCCATGTCGCAGGCCCTTATTCAACTCGAATTCTTCTGTCCAACTACTTCACTTCTTGCTTTCGCTATTTTATCATCGTATAGTCTTATGACAGCGTTTAGCAATCTTTCAGTCATCTCAGTCTCTTTTAACTTTTCTCTCAGTTTGAAGGTGGGTACATTATCATATGATTCTTCTAGGTCAATCGAACATGCGCATCCAATCCAACCTTCGTATGTTTTTCACGTATTCGTTTCAATGTGAAAATGTTGTCCATTACCGACCTTCCTGCTTGGAACACTGCTTGCTCTTCTTGCTGCTGGTGACATGTTTCTTTCTCTACCAGAATTTTAAAAATTTCTTAAGTACAGTCATCCAATGAAAGAGATCACGGCAAAGCTGCTATAATTATTTGGGTCATCACATAACCCCTCCTTATAAGCCACTATTGTGAGTCATGATACCCATTCCGAAATAACATCTCCTGCATTCAGTATACTTTGAAACAGGCTTCTTGGCATCTCCAATAATTTCAGTGGTCCGGAATTCAGCAACTCTGAATGTATTCATCCATGCCCAGCTGCGTTATTCATCTTACAGCTTCTCACGGCTTCTGAAGAACAGTTAAATTTAAAACCCATAACTCCTCGTGTTGCATTATCACCTGGCGTCTATACGAAAATACAGAGTCGTTAACTTGTAATCAGTAGTTAAATTATTTTTCCATTGACCATGAGTAATAATATTATTACGTAACTTGTCCCCAGTTAAAGCTCGCAGTGACCTGATTTCTCTGCATGCCTCAGAACCCAGGTCCAACAATCGTTCTGTCTACATATTCACATCTGTCTTTTCAAGCCTTATTTTTTCCCTTTAACACGTCTCTTTGTAATTCTATATTTAAGGTTCTGTGTGTATCTGTACTTTGATTGTCATTCACATTGAGGGACATCATAAAAGTATCTATTTTCATTTCAAACGTCTCTGCCATTTCCATATCCCACCACACTTTTCTTTCTTTTCAAATTTCTCGAGGACTTCTTTTTCTGCGTCATTTATGACCGTCTATATATGTTCATATTCTCTTCTATTGTTCTCTATACAATATCCAGCATTTTTTCCAGGTTTGCTATTGATATTACTTCTTAGTAATATATTTCATAAATTGTCCTGATGATTTCAGGCTTATCAACATATGCCGTCCTATTTGTATGGGGAACACAAATTTTACACTCAATCAGATCATAGTCACGCCCACAATATGCCCCTTTTTCAACTCTGACATCCTGGATTTTTGAACTGGTCTTTTGCTTGAAGATAAGGAAATCAGTAACTGAGTTATTTCCTCCTGTATGGCTATATTATGTAAGTTTATGTATAGTCTCGTGAGCAAAGAATGTATTTCCCATCCGTAATTCATACCCATCAACCTTATTACCACACACGTTCCTAACCAGTATCAGTTCTTGGCCACTTAAAATGGCTTCCGTAATCTCTGTCGGCATCTATGCAAGATCCTTTTTCGCCTTCAAAGCCACGTCTTCAGCTGGGGAATACTTTCGATCTGGGGATTGGGATTTAACAAAATTTCATTAACGGCTACCCACGAAGTTACCTACTTTGACCACCGTTTATTTAGAATGATGGACACTCCTGCTCTCGCTCAACTCATTTCATGCATTTGACTAAAATAATGGGAGAACTCCTGCGGCTATTCACAAACTGTAGCTTTCTTTTTTTTTTCTTTTTGGGAATCACAGCTACATCAGTGCAGCTATGTTTTATGTCCTTTGAACTTCTTGTTTTCTGTTCATGATGCACATTTCATTCCAAATAGTAAAATGTAAAATTTATTTTCGTTTCCGTTGTCGAACGGAACCGTCCGAAAATAGGTGTACATTACTTGTTTTGTTTTGCTGTGGATGAGGGGACTGCCCATTCCACTACTTCCAATTTGGAGGAGCAGGATTTGTCACAAGGGCTCTCTTCCCCTGGGAATACCAGCTTCTCCAGGCCCCGTGTATGTATTGAACTAGGGATCTAGAAACGATTGAGAGGCTCTGACCCCGCCTTAGCACGCCATGGAATACAACCCCACCACAGGCTACTTCAGGCCACTCACCCCAATGTTTGCCTGGTACAAGTAATTATGGTGCACGCGTACGTGGAGATAGTGTTTGCGCAGCTATCGCCGATATAGTGGAACTGAGGCGGAATAAGGGGAACCAGACCGCATTCGCCGAGGTGGATGGAAAACCGCCTTATAAACCATCCACACGCTGGCCAGCACACAGGACCCCAATACTAGTCCACAGGGCGGATTCGTGCCGGGGCCGGGACGCCTTCCCGCTCGGGAAGCAGCGCGTTAGACCGCGCGGCTAGCCGGGAGTGCGAGATCTACTTTACTATGAAGAAGATGAGAAGGGATAGCAAGACATTCTGATTTACCTACCTCTGTCATAGGCTCTTGCAGATAAAGAAAGGAAAGGGAATGACAGGACGTTGCAGGAGACACTTCGTGTTTTCCTCAGTTAGGGCGTGTTTGACAAGCGGTACCTCACAAGCTACTAAGCTACCACTGGCATAGTCCCCTCCCTCAGGAAGGCACGGAAACCTACTGCTCGCTAGTGCAGTGCTTCGTTAATGCGGTGTTTTTCAAGAGATAATCATATTGTTTTAGTCACAAACATTTATATGTAACTGAAATAGTTCCAGAAGGTAAACATCATCCACAAATTGAAAGCTTATAAACGATATTGATGCATGCTTTTATTTCGATTGTTCATTTAGTCAAAATTATTTCTTTCTATCCTATCAACTTTAAGATACATTCGATGCTATGAACATGAACATAAATCTAAACTATTGTAGACATGCACCTGGTCTGCCTGATACAATTTTGTATTTACCATTAGATGGCAATTGATTATTTGCGTTTCTTTCAGTTAATCTAACTTTGTACGCATCTTGTTCTATTACATCACTCATGACTGTTCACATGTAAGTATATGATCCAGTTTTCTGCCATTTGTAACCTATACATTTTTTTCTGACTACAGGTTTCGATAGTGTGCTTTCAACAGGACGTGGCCCAGAAAGGTAATGCATGTATATTGCGGTGTACTTTCCTGAATGTTCGTTCTCTTGCCAAAACGAGAGCCAGACGCAACTGATATTGTGCGAATTTTACCGTCTGTATTACCGGAAACTTCGAGGTGCAGCAGGTAGCATAATGCTTTCTAAAATGAAATCCGACGTGCTCGGCATTGCTGCTGTATGTGACAGCATGGCTGAATTGTATGTACAGAGGAGACCGTACAAAAAACTCAAATTTTCGTCAGAATCAACATCTCATACATTTCTTGTTCTGCGGTTGTGGTCATTTAAACCCGTTTAACATGGAGTTCAGCTTCGTTCATATTAGATAGTTGTTCCTTTCTGACAAAATTTAAGTTACCTCTAGTCTAGGATCGTTGTCTCTATTCACTACACCTCCCCTTTCTGCTGCCGAAACCTCGATATTGCTGTTCTCGTGTGCACAACGTCATCTTACTTTTATGTATGCATGTGATGTCACTAGCTACACACGTACTGCTAGCCATATTTCACACTAGATTTCGGCTATGTGGAGAACTGTTTCCACTTAGGTGTGGACGTGGTCTCTGTGATGACTGATGGATCGGTTGACGAACGATCAACATGAAGTCTTACATCTGTAAGTGGGATACAGGTATGGTGGTGATTGGAATCATATGGCCAACCGTCAGTAAAACATCCCTGGTTGTAATAATCCTCTATTCATACGACTTACAAGGTTGGAGCGGTAACTGAAGAGATGGTTACTTGCCTCAGTGATGCAAGCGGTCTGTCAGTGTCAGCATTTCATTCGCGTGGTAGGCAACAAGTGTGGGAGTCACTGCTGCAGACTTCCGCGTAGCCAAAGAAACCTGATCCAAGCGCTGCATCGTCAGTGATGGCCAACCTCGGTTGTTGCTAGTGGCTCTGCGGCTGCCGCACCAACACACCATGATGGACAGTGTTTAAACCACAGTTTTGTAAAATGAAAAGAAACCGCACAACTGCTGCTGAACCCACGATCTTTTACTGTGTTCACGACCGCTGCCAGAATGCGAAGAGTAAAGACTAAAATCGGTTAACGATCTGATGTCATGCTCACCCCAGTGTTGTCATGGAACCAAATTACACGTGTGAGAAGGACGAAAGGGACCTAAATTTCATAAAAATGTTCTCCCGTGCTGCGCGACTGGGAAAACAAAGAGGAAAACTATATAACAGTAAAATCTAGCCTTGTTGTGCACCACATGGGAACGATTCCTATGGAATTTGTGTCCCTTTTGACACGTAACCTTTGGTTCCATGACAGCAATGGGTTTAGGATGCTCTCAGTCGATTGAGTGATTTTATTTTTTGCACCTGATGAACGAACTTAAAGTCTTCCGAAATCAGACTTGTACAGCAATAAAATGTTGTAGATTAAGTAACTGTTGTCCGTTTCTTTCATTTTACAAAATGGATGTATACAGTTGCTGCTTTCCGGCTGCCAAGTGAGAAGAACTCTTCAAACCATAGTGCTCGACAATACCTAAGAGGGTGGCATGTTCTCATCCCTGCCAATGCTCAACAATGATGTTGGCCCATACAGACCGGGTAACCGTGACAGTGTAGTTGGGCAACAAGCAGGACGAGATTCGAACTCGCAGGCAACGAGGGATGTGGCAGGCTACAGAAGGTATTCACCCAGCAGGTGGTCCAGGAAAGTGGAGGCACCATGTTGATCCAGGCAGACCTCAGCTCAGGAAGAAGCCTGTGAATAGTGGCAACAGGGTACCTGCATAGCGAAAGGCTGGATCATCTTGTGGTGCAAGTGGTCTCGTATTCATCAACTGTTATAGACTGCGACGCACTGCATACTGCTAGATATAACTAATACCGGAGACCCGATGATTAGAGGTAGTATATATGTGAGCTGGTTAGTCCCTCTCCAGTGGCAGCACTCCACGCCAGAACTCAAACAGGCTGCGCAGAAAGGGCATCTCCTTTGGGCGACAATCAGTTCATTGGGTCTGACTTTCTTGCTTGGTCAGCTCCTCCAGAGTTCTGCCGTAGTTTTATGATTTCACAGCTTTTTCTTTCAGATACGCTGGATGGAGTCTTCGGCTTCCTGGATCCTGAATGAATGAACTTACACTCTGAATGGCCTTCTTGTGTAATGGCGAGTAGATTTCAGTCTGATTATCGCTTGCCTTTCCATAACTCTATTCTGCCGACTGTGCAGGACAGTTCCTTGGTCCAGAGGAGTCAGGGCGCAATACCACCAAGGATTAGTGGCGATTTGAACTTGAAAATGTTATGGTTTCGCGAACACCTTGATCACTTTTCATGCATCAGTCATACAGAAATAGGAATTCCTTCTAGAAGTGCAACAACTGTTCTTCTTGGAGCCTTCAGGTGCAGAAACTAAAAGTTTTTCGTGTTGAACCATGGCCCTGCATGACGGCAGAGATGGTATCCTTTAAGTGCGTACGATACCACTAAAAGAGAATGCCCTATGCTCTCTCCTCTCGAACAGCGTCAAGGTAGCCGTTGAGCTTAATTTTCTCATATGTCGGACGGATCACCACCAACAATTGCACATACCATAACTCTATAAGGGACTTGGCATCTAATCCACGACAATGGTGCAATTTCCGATGATCGGGAACTCTGAGCCACCACTTCGCCTCTTCTTCCCTGACAAATCAATTCTGGTATGTGTAAAGTGTGTTAGTGGTACTGAAGTCAGTGTCCAGACGCTCGTGGACGAGAGAGGGAGTGAAATTGAGAGTAGCAAAAAAAACAAACGCTTAAGTCAGTTATAAAATTTTCCTCTACAAGTGACCATCGACCTATATTACCGCAGCTTAATTGTAATACCACAGCAGACATGAGTGGCACAGATATGATTGTAAGTCGTGTTCAAAAGCAGCTAAATCTGAAGCATAGCTCCTGGGGCCAGATGGAATCACACCAATACTCTCTAAGAAAAGACTACTGTTGGAATGTAATATCGCACACAGCGGCTAATGATTGAGGTGTGCAAACAAACAGAAGGGGATGACGGGTTACCCCTTTTACTTTATTGCATGCACATGGCAACGTGAAATAGGTACCACGCCGTCCCTATGTAAGCTGTCAGCTGCCGCAGCGCATTTTTCTAATGTCTCGGACTGGCGAGCAAGATACCCCTAACGACAACAGCGATAACACCTACCTCGGGAGAAGCTCATCTTACTACCGGAAACCGTGCCTGTCATGGGTCTGGTGTCGACTGAGATGCCTTCCCACAGCCTTTCCTATGATCGGCTTGTTTAATCCCTTCCAGAGGAATGACTAAATTATCCATTTCACGATGGGTAGTTGGCCTCTCAACAGACAAGACGCTGGAACGATTCTCCGGTTAAAATTTTTGAAAAATCTCGAGATCAGCGAACTCCAGATCAAAGGCCACGGCGGCCAGGTATACATTAAAAAAATATAAATCAAAAATGTTTTGCGTCACCTAGGTTGTGAGAGTTTCGGTATCTACACAGAAAATTGGAATAGAGATCAACATAAACATCATTTTCGCCCTTTTAATTGTCACGGAAACCACACATTGCATGCTGTACCACCATACATCGACACCTTCAGAGCTGGTGGTCCAGAATGCTGTAAACTCCGGTACGTCTAATACCCAGTTGCGCGTCCTCTAGCACTGATGCATGCCTGTATTCGCCGTGACATACTACCCACAAGTTCATCAAGGCACTGATGGTCCAGATTGTCCCACTCCTCAACGGCGGTTCGGCGTAGATCCCTCAGAGTGGTTGGTGGGTCACGATGTCCATAAACAGTCGTTTTAAATCTATCCCAGGCATTTTAGAATGGGTTATTGTCTGGAAAACATGCTGGCCACTCTAGACGAGCGATTTCGTTATCCTGGAGGAAGTCATTCACCCGATGTGCACGATGAGGGCGCGAATTGTCTTCCATTAAGACGAATGCCTCGCCAAGAGGCTGCCTATAAGGTTGCGCTATTCGTCAGAGGAGCGCATTCACGTATTGTCTAGCCGTTACGGCGCCTTCCATGATCACCAGCGGCGTACGACGGCCCCACATAATGCCACTCGAAAACAGCAGGGAACCTCCACCGTGCTGCAATCGTTGGACATTGTGTCTAAGGCGATCAGCCTGACCAGGTTGATTCCAAACACGTCTCTGACGACTGTCTGGTTATGACACGTGTGACACTCATCGGTGAAGGGAACCTGATAACACTCCTGAGCGGTCCATTTGGCAGGTTGTTGGGCCCATCTCTACCGCGCTGCATGGTGTCGTGGTCCAAAAGATGAACCTCGCCATGGATGTCTGGAGTGAAGTTGCACATCATGCAACATTTTGTTGACTGCCCATTCTGGCACGAAGTAATGTAGTGGTGTAGTGTGGTGTACTTAAAAAAATTAAAGACACTCTAAACGATTTCGCTGCTGCCATTTCACGTTTAATGCCTTCTCCTTTGGGCGGAAGTTCAGGTCTAACTTCAAAGTGTGTTTTGAAGATGAGTCTTGTACCTGGTTGTTGTTGAGCAAAAGAAATTATAAGTGGCTTTAGATTACTCAGTAACAAATATCTCCGTGATCTTTCGGCAGAAAGTATCAATCACGGCGGCACTTTCTTCAAAAGTTATGCGCAGTTGAACAAACAACAAGACACGATTACTCACGTTTGTTCAGAACCTAGTAATCAACAGTTACTGACAGAAGTGTACTGTTAGCAAACAGCACTCCCTCTCCACCTCCTGTCGTACTAACAATATAAATTTTCTCTCACCGATCTAACGCCAATATATACACCGCAAGAAAAATACTTATTTAATAAAAACTACCGAAAGATAGGGCCTCTTCTATGTTGAACACTCGGTATATTGCAAGGCAAAACTTCCTGCCTGACAAGAAGGCAGCTAAAAAAACGTTCAAATGTCGTTGCTGCTTTCGTAGATAAATATGTGTAACCTATGTTTCTCTCTCTCTGTCTCTCTCTCTCTCTCTCCCTCTTGCCCCTGTACCTGTGTGTGTGTGTGTGTGTGTGTGTGTGTGTGTGTGTGTGTGTGTGTGTGCGCGTGTGTGTGTCACCCATTGTTCCAGTGTCTCTTCCTGACCTCCCACTCTCTGTTCCTCTTACACACACACGCACGCACACACACACACACACACACACACACACACACACATACAGGCTCGTGCACATACATACACAAACACATTCATAACATACAGGTGAAAATACAAAACTGGAATGCTTTACTTGGTTGCCGTGCAATTTCACGGAATATTAAGCGGAGAACGAAAATTATGAACACAGTGTAATTACGGAAACGTAAATTTTAGTCAGTATATTGCACAATATTTGTCAGCGATATATTCAGTAAAATATTTTGCCCGCGTTTCCTTTCGCTCCGGAAGTCATCACAGCAGCAGAGAGGTTCAGCAGATGGGTGGCTAACGCAGGTCGCAGGAACCCAGCTGTTACTGCCGCGAAATTTATACGAACTTACATAACGTGGAGGAAATTGTCCTCCAAGAGAAAATATTCGTGGCACCGAAGGAAATGAGTGTTTCAGCATAACGAAAGTGAAACGGAAATAGAAAACATAGCAAACTGCTTGCGTGGAAATTGCCTCTTGCAAACGACATCTAAACATCAGTATTGCAACAGTTTCAGCACAAATACGTGGGAACTTAGCAGTGAGTAACAAATGGATGAGATTCAATGTCACTCCAAAATGTATCTCAGCGGTCCTTCCTTGCGCTACTTACACATAAAATGTCGTCAAATGTGATCTAAGTGCCCAAATACTGAACCGTTATACCTAAATAATATGTGAAATGTCTATTTTTGAATTATGACCTACCGGTTTTCAGCCATATCACTGCACATGTTAGTCTTCTTCACTGAAAAGTTTGTGAATTGCCAGTGCGCTCTAAAGTTTCTTGAGAGATTTAGTATCGAACGCCATTCTTTTACAGTATGACTCATCCCCTATGATCACGGCACCAGTACCCAAAACGTCGGCAGATAGACGAAACAATTAGATCCACATCATGAACATATTGCACGCAGCAGCTGAACAACAGTTGTAGGAAAAAACAGTGAATTTTATTTGCATAAAAGCGAATCTATGAATATCTCAAAATGAATACAAAAACAGTAAGGATTTCCACTTCATGGCGTCTTGGTACAGCAATAAGTATGCAGAATGTGGTGAAACCAATAGTTCTGAACTATGAATTGATTTTATTTTTTTGTTCATTCACGAAACGACTTTCGTCATGGTTGATGAAGTAATTTTATTGCTTTATTTGTTCATGAAGAAACGAGCGTTATGAATAAAGAAAGCAATAAAATCAATTAAGGGAAAGAGACTGTTGTTTTCACCACATAGAAGCAATTCTCTAGAAAACGATTTTAATTCATACTACAAGATCCCTTAATTCATGGCCTTGGCATTAAGATCGTGGGAAGAAGATTACAAATCTGTGAAATGTCGTGGAGCAAAGTGGTGCTTAAAATTTTTTGCTAGAAATAAATGTCTGTAGCATACTCGTAAGAGATACAACAAAAACATACATTATGTCTATTCCAACGGTGCGCTCATATCGTATATTGACTGACAGCTGCTAAGAAACAGAGACATTGTTGGACAGAAAGAGTCGCAGGTAGAGATCGACGGTGTGAAACACTGTACATAAGTGACAGAGAAGGAGCAGTATATTGGTAACGCAAAATGGTACATATATCACCATATAGGAAACTAGGATAACAGATAAATTTCTCCTTCATGTTTGACACAGGTCACACTCCCAACATATAGATCGATATCACGGGATCGGTAAGAAATACGCTCTTCTCAAGCACTAATGCGCATTCGGTTTCTATTATTAATGCTGGCGCCCATACTGTTGAGGACTCTTTGGGTGATACTAAACGCCTCCCCTCTCAAGGCGGTTTTGACTTCTTGCACTGGTGGGAGAATGGATGTTCGTTGTGAAACATGTCTGTCCACAGCATTCCAGGCATGCTCCAAGGGGTTTCGTTCTAGGGAGAACGCAGGCCATTCCATACGCTCCATACCTCCACCTCCAGTGTGGGCAACGATCGTCGGCAATAAAAATAAAATCGGAACCTTCCGCAACCTTGCACAGAAGTAAAACCTCAAAAGGATATCTACTGCAGTCCTTGGGGTATACTATCCCACTCCTCTAAAGGCGGTTTTCAGTTCTTGCACTGGTTGGAGAATTGGTGCCTGCCAATAGATTCCCAGGCATTCTCTATCTGGTTTAGTTCTAGAGAGAACCCAGGCTGTACCATATGCTCCATACTTTCACCTGTATGGGCAACGATGTCGGCAATAAAGATAAAATCGGGACCTACAGCAGCCTATACAGAGGTACATGATCCTAAAGAATGTACTGCAGTACCCCTCTTCTGTAACGGAATCTCGAGCAAATATATGCAGTGGTGTTCGGCAATTGTGCATAATGCCTTCTTACACCAAAAAGTCTAAGCCACACCGAAGACATTCATGAACATTCTGTCGTGTGTAATATGTTATCCTCTCCCTCCCCAATAACTTGCCGCCAGAGTCACCTGCGACAATGAAACGGGATTCGTCGGGGAACTTCACTCTGGACCACTGTTGCTGAACAAACCAAGATGCTTCCTACACCAGCGAACTCTATCTTGACGATTGGTTTTGTTTTGTTTTGTTTTAGGGCGCAAAAAACAACTGGAGTTATACGCGCCCACTCTCTCTAGACGATGGTTTGGTTGACGTGGGATGTTTTCAACAGGCTTCCGAGCATACGTACCTGATTTAATAACAGCAGAATGGTTCTTTCAGGCGCACGGTTACAGGTAACGGTTGCAAGGTGTGCAGCGAGCATCCTTAGAGAGAGATGTCCGTTGCTTTCCGCCACTATGGATACGTATCGATCCTCCTCCGGTGTGTTGGTCCGTCTACATAGCACTACCGCCTTCAGCGTGTAACCTCCCTTCTGATGGAAAAGGTGTTTTTTTTTTTTTTCATCAGTCTACTGCCTGGTTTGATGCGGCCCGCCACGAATTCCTTTCCTGTGCTAACCTCTTCATCTCATAGTAGTACTTGCAACCTACGTCCTCAATTATTTGCTTGACGTACTCCAATCTCTGTCTTCCTCTACAGTTTGTGCACTCTAGTACCATGGAAGTCATTCCCTCATGTCTTAGCAGATCTCCTACCATCCTGTCCGTTTTCCTTATCAGTATTTTCCACATATTTCTTTCCTCTCTGATTCTGCGTAGAACCTCCTCATCTCTTACCTTATCAGTCTACCTAATTTTCAACATTCGTCTATAGCACCACATCTCAAATGCTTCGATTCTCTTCTGTTCAGGTATTCCCACAGTCCATGTTTCACTACCATACAATGCGGTACCCCAGACGTACATCCTCAGAAATTTCTTCCTCAAATTAAGGCCGGTATTTTATATTCGTAGACTTCTCTTGGCCAGAAATGCCTTTTTTGCCATAATGTGTCTGCTTTTGATGTCCTCCTTGCTCCGTCCGTCGTTGGTTATTTTACTGCCTAGGTAGCAGAATTCCTTAACTTCATTGACTTCGTGACCATCAATCCTAATGTTAAGTTTCTCGCTGTTCTCATTTCTACTACTTCTCATTACCTTCGTCTTTCTCCGATTTACTCTCAAACCATACTGTGTACTCATTAGACTTGTTCACTCCGTTCAGCAGATCATTTAATTCTTCTTCACTTTCACTCAGGATAGCAATGTCATTAGACTGCTCATTCCGTTCAGCAGATCATTTACTTCTTCTTCACTTTCACTCAGGATAGCAATATCATCAGCGAATCGTATCATTGATATCCTTTCACCTTGTGTTTTAATTCCACTCCTGAACCTTTCTTTTATTTCCATCATTGCTTCCTCTATGTACAGATTGAAGAGTAGGGGCGAAAGGCTACAGCCTTGTCTTACTCCCTTCTTAATACGAGCACTTCGTTCTTGGTCGTCCACTCTTATTATTCCCTCTTGGTTGTTGTACATATTGTATATGACCCGTCTCTCCTATAGCTTACCCCTACTTTTTTCAGAATCTTGAAAAGCTTACACCATTTTATATTGTCGAACGCTTTTTCCAGGTCGACAAATCCTATGAAAGTGTCTTGACTTTTCTTTAGCCTTGTTTCCATTATTAGCCGTAACGTCAGAATTGCATCTCTCGTGCCTTTACTTTTCCTAAAGCCAAACTGATCGTCACCAAGCCCATTCTCAATTTTCTTTTCTATTCTTCTGTATATTATTCTTGTAAGCAGCTTCGATGCATGAGCTGTTAAGCTGATTGAGCGATAATTCTTGCACTTGTCAGCTCTTGCCGTCTTCCGAATTGTGTGGATGATGCTTTTCCGAAAGTCAGATGGTATGTCGCCAGACTCATATATTCTACACGCCAACGTGAATAGTCGTTTTGTTGCCACTTCCACAAATAATTTTAGAAATTCTGATGGAATGTTATCTATCCCTTCTGCGTTATTTGACCGTAAATCCTCCAAAGCTCTTTTAAATTCCGATTCTAATACTGGATCCCCTATCTCTTCTAAATCGACTCCTGTTTCTTCTTCTATGACATCAGACAAATCTTCACCCTCATAGAGGCTTTCAATGTATTCTTTCCACCTATGTGCTCTCTCCTCTGCATTTAACAGTGGAATTCCCGTTGCACTCTGAATGTTACCACCGTTGCTTTTAATGTCACCAAAGGTTGTTTTGACATTCCTGTATGCTGACTCTGTCCTTCCGACAATCTTATCTTTTTCGATGTGTTCACATTTTTCCTGCAGCCATTTCGTCTTAGCTTCCAATGCACTTCCTATTTATTTTATTTCTCAGCGACTTGTATTTCTGTATTCCTGATTTTCCCGGAACATGTTTGTACTTCTTCCTTTCATCAATCAACTGAAATATTTCTTCTGTCACCCATGGTTTCTTTGCAGCTACCTTCTTTGTACCTATGTTTTCCTTCCCAACATCTGTGATGGCCCTTTTTAGAGACGTCCATTCCTCTTAAACTGTGTTGCCTACTGCGCTATTCCCTATTGCTGTATCTATAGCGTTAGAGAACTTCAAACGTATCTCGTCATTCCTTAGAACTTCCGTATCCCACTTCTTTGCGTATTGATTCTTCCAGACTAATGTCTTCAACTTCAGCCTACTCTTCGTCACTACTATATTGTGATCTGAGTTTATATCTGCTCCTGGGTAAGCCTTACAATCCAGTATCTGATTTCGGTTCAAATGGTTCAAATGGCACTGAGCACTATGGGACTTAACTTCTAAGGTCATCAGTCCCCTAGAACTTAGAACTACTTAAACCTAGCTAACCTAAGGACATCACACACATCCACGCCCGAGGCAGGATTCGAACCTGCGACCGTAGCGGCCGCGCGGTTCCAGAATGTAGCACTAGAACCGCTCGGCCACCCCGGCCGGCTCTGATTTCGGAATCTCTGTCTGACCATGATGTAATCTAATTGAAATCTTCCCGTATCTCCCGGCCTTTTCCCAGTATACCTCCTCCTCTTGTGATTCTTGAACAGGGCATTCGCTATTACTAGCAGAAACTTGTTACAGAACTCAATTAGTCTTGCTCCTCTTTCATTCCTTGTCCAAAGCCCATATTCTCCTGTAACGTTTTCTTCTACTCCTTCCCCTACAACTGCATTCCAGTCGCCCATGACTATTAGATTTTCTTTCCCCTTTACATACTGCATTACCCTTTCAATATCCTCATATACTTTCTCTATCTGTTCATCTTCAGCTTGCGACGTCGGCATGTATCCCTGAACAATCGTTGTCGGTGTTGGTCTGCTGTCGATTCTGATTAGAACAACCCGGTCACTGAACTGTTCACAGTAACACACCCTCTGCCCTACGTTCCTATTCATAATGAATCCTACACCTGTTATACCATTTGCTGATGCTGTTGATATTACCCGATACTCATCTGACCAGAAATCCTTGTCATCCTTCCGCTTGACTTCACTGACCCCTACTATATCTAGATTGAGCCTTTGCATTTCCCTTTTCAGATTTTCTAGTTTCCCTACCACGTTCAAGCTTCTGACACTCTACGCCCCGACTCGTAGAACATTATCCTTTCGTTCATTATTCAATCTTTTTCACATGGTAACCTCCCCCTTGGCAGTCCCCTCCCGGAGATCCGAATGGGGAACTATTCCGGAATCTTTTGCCAATGGAGAGATCATCATGACACTTCTTCAACTACAGGCCACATGTCCTGTGGATACACGTTATGTTTTTTTAAAAAAATAAAAGCATTTAAACCGAACAGGGGTATAATTATTAAAAGGAAAGTTATTTTGTGCATTCACTCACGAAATACACTGGGCAGAAAGGGATACCACTGACCATGAATCCAAAAGTTACGCTAATGAACGAAAAGGAGGTAATTGACGGTAGCCAGCCAACTAGAGCAATTTACATCCAAAATCATGTACAATATGATGGGAAAGAATAACATTTATTATTAAACACTGACGTAGCAACTAAAGTGACACTAATTTTAAGTGAGTATGTAATGATAACGAAAACTGATAAGTCACTCTTACGTTATGTTTGGTATTAAAGATTGAAAAAAGGTAATCGAGTAATGAATTGAAATTATACATGTAAGGGGTCAGGCAAATCCAACACCTTCCATGAAAACCCTGATATGATAAGCAAACCCAGTAGTATGTCACATAGCTCCGAATAAATTGTGACATTAAATTAACCAAAGTAATACGAGTAACGAGTGAGCAAATGGAATACCACAGACTAACACAAGCATGCCTAAATGCATGTCACACCTTCCCACCGTGAGACAGATGCAGTTCTGAGGGGAGAAACGTGAACAGAAGCCGAGAGCAGAACCCTGTTAAGCTGAAGGCCCTACAATAACGGGCGGACACCCACGTCGCCAGCTAACCGCTAGGTCCACCCCCCAACCCATGTTAAAAGCTAGAGCCCTCCAGAAAAACAGTATAGATCTTACGATAACAGAAAAAGGGTCACACCACCCTCAAGTTTTAGCGTGAGTGTTTTCGCGTCTCTGCTACGTTAGGACCACCCCCCAGCCCATGTTAAAAGATAGAGCCCTCCAGAAGAACAGTATAGATCTTACGATAACGCTAAAAGGACCACACCAGCTGCAAGTTTTAGCGTGAGACTTTTTCGCGTCTCTGTTACGTTGCAAATTTTAAAAACATGGCCCCACCACGAAAAGTAGAATTTTTGTAGGCGGAGCTTAAGGTTAACATTGAGACCCTGACTGGTCAGATGAAAACACAGCCAGATAGTTTTTTTTAAACCAACTTCTGTTAATTGTAGTTACCAGAATTTAGGAGAGAGTTGCTTCCGACACAGCGAGGTGAGCGGAGCTGTGCTTCCCGCAGCCCCCTGACGAACACCGACAAGGTAATGAATGCACGCGATACCGCATAACAGCTCATAAAGCTTCACTCCGAACTGGAGAAGTCGCATCTGTTACACATTCTTATTGCGTAATACTAGTGTCGATTGTAAATTAAAGCTCATGGTGTTCACTTTTGCCCCTTGAAGTAAAAATCTGAAACGTGATGATTTCTCTGTTATATAATTATTGAGAAGCCACTGTAATTTACGACAAGTTAGATAAGTAATTAAAGATAATTGAGGGTCACTGTAGACCATTTTGATAGTTTGCTCTTTTCTTAAACTTAATTTAAACCTAGATTATAGGTGTGATATGGCATAGGTCATCCTTCGATCCATTGTAGAACTTGGAAACCCATTCAGGGAATATTCGTTCACATTATTGTTGAATGCAGTTGGTTTTTACCATCCTGTATTAAAACATCTCCTTTTATCAATAGTGCAATTTATTAATAATTTGTGAGTAGAATAAAATTTCCAATGGTAAACTTAACTGATTTTTTTGACGTTATTTTACCAACTAACTAAAAATAGGAAAGCCTTGAACCCTTTCCACTAAATTTAGTTAGTATTAAGATTCTTTTCTAGGGAGTGCAGTGGAGCTGACGCTGAAATCATTAAGTATTTGGTTATATCATCGCTAGTCTCACTGAACTCTTCTGAATTCTACATGTCATGTGTGGTCTGGCGTCTTCTTACCACCAACAGGTCACAGGTTCAAACTAATCAATTCCCCAAAAAACACGCTCAGAGCGTCGTTGCGCGAAAGTGGTAGGGAGACGTGATATAGAACATACAGACACCACGCAGAATGTTAGATACAATTAAACTGTATGTTAGTACTGAACTTCGTTACGTGAACAATGACTTTCAGTGACCTCAGCATGACGTCATCAAAGAAATTTTGAAAAAAAAAGCATGCACTTTTTACTTTACCGTTATTATTTTTGAAATTGGATTTCATACTTTTGTCTGAACAACTGAGCCTTTTTTACTGACTTGAACAGAATTAAATACTAGAATACGTACCAATGTGCTCCAAGCCATATATAAAATAAATAAAACATCCGCACTCTTAATTTGTGCATTTCTTTAGATTTTGATTTTTTCCAGTGAGTGATTTTCAAATTTGAAAAAAGAAATTGCTTTACTTTAGTCATATACTGAAGCTTCTGTTGTACAACAGTTAATTGCAAGTAGTCTGAGACTGAAATTCTTAAAAGAGAAATTATTCATTAATAAACAGGCTGTAATTATTCTATTTGTTTCTTATGACACTCAATTAGCATATTAGTAAAAAAAGGAATAAGGATCATGCTTGGAAACGATGTCTGGGGCCAGTGACGACACAATCGCCCTTAGTTTAATTGACTATTAATTAAATAAATCTTATCAAACAAATCACATTCATTTGTGCTGCTGGGTTAGCAGCTAATACTTTCTACCAATGAACAGTCTTACTTCAGTGCTGTGCATACGACGAAACTCGGAACCGAAGACGAAACTGTGTTGCTGGAACTGCTGCTGTTGTCGAAGGCAGTAGCTTACTGTGTGAGCCACGGCCAATTATAGGAAAGGGCAGTCGTAAATAGTACAGCCTCTTTCGCCTGTCCACTGTTCGTACTCCTGCTCTAGACATCTGGCCGGCACGTGTACATGAAGCCGCCGAAAATGGTACTCTCTACGGCGAGAGTGTTAACACCTCACTTCAGCACATTACAAGCGCTGGAACCCGTCACCCGCTCTCTCCTCGCGGTCTGCGCAACAACCCCCGACCCAAAGATTTTACAACGCACAAGCACTGCTATTATCGTTGCTAGTCAATGCAAATAACTATTCCTTTAGCTTTTTTCCCAGAGCTTATAAGTTTCACATTAAAACACAGATAAATACAAGGAAATGTCAACAGACTTCTACCCAAATGTACACATACAGTGAAGCAATGTGCTTACTTATCAAAAGAAAGCATTTAAATTACAAATATTTACACACAATTCAAAAAAAGTTATATATAGTTAGCAGGTGCCATGTATCCCGCATTTTCGGTGTTACAAGCGGACTTTGGTCCTAGTAATGGCACCTGGGACGGTTTTGAACCGTTCAACTGCTTGTGCACAATCATAAGCAATTAAATGATGTCTAGGATGATTGGTTGGTTGGTTTGGTGAAGGAGACCAGACAGCGAGGTCATCGGTCTCATCGGATGAGGGAAGGACGGGGAAGGAAGACGGCCGTGCCCTTTTAAAGGAACCATCCCGGCATTTGCCTGGAGCGATTTAGGGAAATCACGGAAAACCTAGATCAGGATGGCCGGACGCGGGATTGAACCGTCGTCCTCCCGAATGCGAGTCCAGTGTCTAACCACTGCGCCAACTCGCTCGGTAATGATGTCTAGGACACACGTTGCCTTGCCACATGGAATGTCACACTAATCGGTTCCACAACAACCTACATCAAACACGGTATTGCCCGAACTGTCGAATGCATTACAGAGTGTTCACGTAAAGGTTTCGCTGCGGTTAACAAGTCCCGCCCTCCACATTTGCTTTTGTTGTCATTGGTTGGGTGCTCTGTAGGAACTGTCGATTGTTCGGTAGTAGTTGGCAATTATTGCTTACCACGTATCAGTAGCTCCTTAGCAATTGTCAAGTAGTGTATTAAGTTAGTCTGCTCCAACAAACAGGAGTCAGGGAAATGGTAAACTGGTCACGGGCAGCAAAAATCTGTTACTGATTCTGTGCACTCTGTAGAGCAATATGCAAATCAGTTTCCAAAATGTAAAAGCAGGCTACAGAAGCACGTATGGCTATGGAATTGTGAAGGATCGTGAAACAACGTTTCTGAATTGTACTGTATCTCTAATTCGCTGATGACAGACATTGTGTACTGTCCATGGTATACGTTCTGTAAAATGGTTCCAATGCATTTTTTGGTGCCAATACTTGGGAAAAACGACAAGAGCGGCAACTATTGGGATCTATTAGACATCTATGATATTTCTAGAGGACTTACACATCGATTCTTAGCGACTATAAAGCGTTATTTCCTCAAGTTTAACGTAAAACGCACACATCCCAGCTAACTCATCTACATATTGTGGCCTTCAAATTATTTACATTCATTACTGAAATTTATCAGCTTTCTGCACGTTTTCTAGTTGTTGCAGTAATATTTGAGTACAGTATACAAGAACACTATGATTACAAAACAAGGGCACAACTGAGCTCTAGGGAGAATATTTAACATTAACTCTTGTTAACTCTCCAAGAGCTGCTATCTGATAGCGCAGCTACAATTACGAACTAAGACGAGCACAAATGTTGAAACGACTGATTGTCCTCCTTAGATGAATCATAAACGAGGACCGAAGCGTGTGAAAGCTACACTTTTCATTAGCCATGTAAGTTCATTTGACGACATCGCGCCCAATAATAAGAGAGAGTACTTTAGCAGGCGATTGCTAGAAACTTTGGCTTGTTTAATGCCCTTGAACGACGCTGTCGAAGACTTGCTTGATGACATAAAATCCTAAGCCTGTGTCTCAGTACGTGAAAAGAAAAGACAGTTCTCAGCGAAGACTTTAAGATCCCACGGCCAACAGGACGAATTCTAATTTTTCTAAACATTCGTGCAGTTGAAGTGTTCGACAACCACTCGACCTATTTAGAGACCATTTTGGTGACACTGAGCAATGAACTCCTTTTCTGGAACATTTGACCCGTTAGCGATACATGTACGACCTTGCCCACTGCCAACAAATATACATTTCTTCCAGAATACATGGAAGGAAAACCTATCATTGTAGCGGCAGCTGGTTACTAACAAACCAAGGAAATTTTGTGCTCACGTCATGGTAACGAAAATATAACTGGCCAAGCACATCTGGAGGACTTCACACCTGTAACATCTGAATCTCCTGCTTCTCTTAACTTAAAAATTCTTGTTGGCAGAGGTATTGGGGTACTGAAAACTTAAAATACTCCTGATGAGAAGTGCACATTGACTAATACTGTATCGTCTACAGCACTCTTTAACGATCTAAGTATGATTTACAGCACGCACGTCCGTATGGAAGGTATAAGTCAACAGCGTTGGCACTAGGCACAAGACTACGATAAGGTGGAGGATGATCATGACTGCCTCAAGATTTTAAGGTCGTGTAATAGGTGCTTCCTTAGCATCAACCAGGGTCACATAGTACAAGACTGTAGAAAGAAAGGAAAGCATTTTGTCTCTTTTGGAAGAGAAGCTATCACAAGTCAGTCTGCAGCAGTGCGGAACATTTTACTTTCTCCTAACTAATACTGTTTAATTCGCAATATGAATAGCGGATAATTAGGAGTCGTTTATCTCCAGACGGTGTGCATTTATGCAACAGGACCCACAGGTGTATGTAGACTTCACACTGTTTTTAGAGGCTGGCAGCCAATCTTGCATCATCAGTGGATAACTGATCGATAACTGAAGATCTGGAAGTTGGTGCCAGTCACGCACTGGCAGTCGATGGCTATGAGTCTTCATTCACTACGTCACACACTCCTCATGTTATTGAGAAGCGCAAGGAACAATGTTCACATTTCACCTATTGCATTTCAGAGTTCTCAGTCATTTTCGAGACATTCTTCAGTACCTTTGCAACTGGACAATCCCACAGAAGGCTACGATGGTCTTCCCACTTAGCTACCAATTGCATCCGATGACAACTGGAAAACTATTAAGGTCAGTGTGTCGTTACATGAATCCCCTTATCCAGCTTTACGTTGCGATGGGTCTTTAGCAGAAGCAGCCGAAGTATTACCGTAAATAAAGCATTCATTAGTCTTGTTAAGCTGTCGTTCACGCGGGCACTTGACAACGAAGTTCGAAACATCCAGGATGTAGAAACAATAGGGATACGGGACGATCCGGACCGATCAATGAGTGTGAAATAATGAGAACATCTTGAGGAATTGCATGCTACCCATTGTATCGTACATCAGTGAAGAGTACGAACTGTGGCTATAATATGATGGGACTGATGTTGTCAGAGAGACAGTACGCATTCGCTAAAGGTGAACGACCTATGGCTGTTAAGCGCAAAGCCTTCTCAGTCGAGTGCGGCATCTCTGGTGTCTGTAGACAATTTGTCGTGGCCATGGCCTTTGTTTGTGCAAGAGCCGTTTTTCTTCAGAAAAATTATAAGTTTAATAACAGAGGAATCAATAGTAGTGAAGTTTCACATGAAACATGAAAAAATGGCTACTGAAAACTTTCTTTCACTAAACGAAGTGTTGGGAGAAGACTGTTTATCATGTACGCGAGTTTTTGCCTGATTCTAGCGTTTCCAAGGTGACCAAGAACACTTTGAATATGACTCACGCCCAGAGCGCCTTTCAGTATCAGAAAAGTATGGAAGTCCCGAAAAGTAGGTAATATCGTTCGATCTGACGATCGGGTGAGTATTACATGGATTGCTGAACCTATAGGAACCGGAAAGGAATGCGTAAGTAAAATTTTGCACAATCAGTTTGAACACCAGAGAAGTTTGTGCGACACGTGCGCCAAAAATTCTCATTATCGAACAAAAAGAAACTTATCAAAATGTTTGTACTGACACTCAAATACTGTTGAAAATGATAGTAACTTCTAGGAAAGAGGGATAAAATGTTACGAATCTTGCTTTTTCACTTATGATCCAGGAACTAAGCGCCAAACGATGGACAGGAAAGCCGCATCTTCACCGACATCGAGTAAAGCTCGAATGAGCAAATCGAGATTCAAAGCGATGACTAGTATCTTCATTGGGTTCCCGATGGTCAAACTATTAATCAAAATTACAGCCTTGAAGCTCTTCCTCAACACCATGAGAAAAGAGGAAAGAGAAGAAAATACTAACCGAATTGTGGAAGAATAAGTCATGGGCTCAGCTTCAAAACAACGCACTCGCTCACACCGCACTGTCTACTAAGAAGTTTTTAGCTGAGTACAGTCCCACTGTGATTCAACACCCAACTTACGCTTCTTACCTAGTAGCGCCATGTGACTTTTATATGTTCTCCAAGGTCAAGTCGCATTAGAAGGAACATGATTTCTGTCTGTTGATGCAATAAAAGAAACAGCGGTACGCGTCACCAGGCAGCTCACCGAGGGAGTTTTCCAGCACTGTTTCCATGCATGGAAAATATGCATGGAACATTATAGGGGTAGAGGAGGGTTGCAGGATTACAGTAACTAAATAAATATGTTTTTAAAATAAAATGTTTCGCCGGCCGGTGTAGCCGAGCGGTTCTTGGCGCTTCAGTCTGGAACCGCGCGACCGCTACGGTCGCTGGTTCGAATCCTGCCTCGGGCATGTATGTGTGTGATATCCTTAGGTTAGTTAGGTTTAAGTAGTTCTAAGTTCTAGGGGACTGATGACCTCAGATGTTAAGTCCCATAGTGCTCAGAGCCAAATTAAAATGGTTCATTGCGAAAGACCCATTATTTTATAGCCAAGCAATGTAGTTCGTTTCTATTCATTCTTCCAAATAATTTTTGGTATGCAAAAATATGCTTCCTAACGTTGCAGAGGTGTCTAGTGAAGAACGACTTCCTTAATGCCGTCTATAAGACACAGGTGTCAAATTACATCCGAAATTAACACGTCGATCTGGTGAAGAAGCCAACAGTTGAAAAAAGTTGTACATCACAAAATTCAGCCGACACCTTGCATCCGCGGCATATAATAGTGATGAGAAAGAGATACGACACATCTGCGCAAAAGAGTGGCAGTCTCACAGTCGATGATTTAATGGAAACAGTAACCTCCTTTCCTGAATAACTGCAGTATTCATGTGTCTTTGAATGTATCATATTGCCGTCGTCGCAGGTACTGCTCATGCCTTTTTGGAATTAGTTCTCGATCCAGAGACCTGAGAGATTTTTCTAGTTTACTTTCCATAACCACAGAGCAACTAAAGCAAGCAGCATGCAGAGAAGAGCTACTCACTGATGGAAACGACTTCCCTTAGGCTTACGTCCGTTCGTTCCTACTTTCAGCTGCCCTGAGGGAATTGGCACGCATTTGCCAATTGCGCTGTCCTACGGCCAGTGCTTCATTAGGTCGTAAAACTTAGATGGCTGGTATTATGTAAACTGAGGGCGATGGAGGGAGAAAGGGAAGGTGGAGAACTATTGATGTTAGCTGCATCGGGAATCAGCGGCGACGATTGAAAATGTTTGCCAGACCGGGATTCGAACGCGGTATCTCCTGTTGCTGGGCAGTTATGGAAACCACTCCACCCCCCAGACACAATGTTTATCTCAGTTATGTGGACTATGTCAGCACATCTCTCGTCCCATACACACTCCCACATAGAGACACATATCCGCAGTCCCCGAACGTACCCTCCATGATCACTACTTTCAGATTCCCGCAGGATGTCGAAGGAAACTGTGCATTAGCACTAAAGGTGGTGGATTCATTGCCCATCGAGATGAATCAGTTGTATTAATGCGTGCTATCTGTTCGTTCGGACATGTCCGAAAGAACGAGCGTTAATGGGGACGAGACTTATACTTTACAACAGCAAGGGTAGCCATAAGTAGAGAAATTCTTTGGACTGACTCCGTGGTGATACGTTTCTTGGCTAAACGGTAATTCCAATCCTTCGAAAACTTTTGTGTGCAACAGGATCACGGAAATTCAAAGGTACCTCGCTGTACCAATGGAGGCATTGCCCATGCAGAGGTAAACCTGTGGTTCATATGTCAAGACAAATAACACCTCAAACCTTAAGTACAGGCGATATAACCTTGTCTCTCACACGACCCCTGTCGCTGACCAAATGAATACCTCGCATTTGCTTTTGTTTCTGGAACTTTAATACTTACACTTCTCGTGGAGACACCCAGCCACTGACAGAAACTGAAAAACGTAGTTCTTGCTGGAAGCTACTGCGAGTCACAGCCCACGTACTCCGACTGAACAGAAAGATTAATGACGAGTGTAATTTACGGCGAAAAAAAAAATATGGCAGCAGTTCGACGTGCTTGGATCAGTGGTGTACAATAATTATGCTTTCTACAAGAAATCTTTCTTACTGCTAATATCTTATTCCTTCCTTACTGCTGCTGCTGTCTTTTCTCGCTATCGTCCGTGGTCAATGTCATATACTCTTTCTTTCATTATCACTGGCTCTCCTTACTTTGTCTCTTCATACCCCTCCCCGTCCCCGATCCTCCATCTACCGACACTGTCTCCTTCACTCTCTTCCTAGAATTATTCTGTCACTGTCAACTATGTTCACTGCCACCTCATTCTTCTCATTGTCTCACATTGTCATTGTCTTTTTCGCTCTTGCTATAATACAACCACTGTCTAGTATATTCCAATATTTATTACTTTTCCGACTCTTTGCCACTGACATTCTCTTATTGGGATGCTTTTTAAAGGTGCTGAGGAAGGTAGAATGAGGCAGCCAGACCCCACATTTCAGTCAGAGTATTTTAAATAAACACTAATATATTTACTTTTTTCTCTCCGATAGGAGCATTTTTTTGCTGGCTCCCCTCTTTCCTCTGCTGCAACAGGGCATGCAACTCATACGAAATGATATGTAATGGTAAGCGAAACTTATATAACTTACTGATGTAAAATGGAAATGAGCGTTTGGCGTCAGTGGCCGGGAGGCCTCTTGCGGGGAAGGTCCTGCCGCCTTGGTGCAGGTCTTGTTACATTCGACGACACATTGGGCGACCTGCTCGCCGTATGGGGATGAAATGATTATGAAGACAACACAACACCCAGTCCCTTAACGGAGAAAATCTCCGACCCAGCCGGGAATCGAATCCAGGCCCGTAGGACGACAATCCGTCACGCTGACCATTTTTTTCTTTGTTTTTTAACTCATTTTGTTTTATATTGCTCGTTGAATTAGTTCGTGACGGACGTCCGATGACACCCGTTCAGGCTGTTCGTTGATCAGTTCACTCAGTTTTTTCTTATTAAAGAGGGTAGCTAAACCCTCTGACCGGACACGCTGAGCTACCGTGCCAGCAAACCACTCAGCTATCGGGGCGGACACTTACTGATGTGAAACTGAAACAACGCAGACTTGTCTTTATACCGCAGAAACGATTTTACGTGATAAAGAAGCTCTGCATGTGGTTCAGTACTACAACATGGGGTTTCCACACCCTAACAGAGAAACTGTACAGAGTGAAATTAGAATTCTACATTAATACCTCCAGCTGCTGACGGGCGTTGATGTATATCAACGGGGACAGGTGAAAATGTGTGCCCAGAGCGTTACTCGAACCCGGGATCTCCTGCCTACGTGGCAGACGCTCTATCCATCTGAGCCACCGGAGGCACAGATGATAGATGGTAGGTGGTTAGTGTTTAACGTCCCGTCGACAATGAGGTTATTAGAGACGGAGCGCTAGCTCGGGTGAAGGAAGGATTGGGAAGGAAATCGGCCGTGCCCTTTCAAAGGAACCACCCTCGGCATCTGCCTGAAACGATTTAGGGAAATCACGGAAAACCTAAATCAGGATGGTTGGAGACGGGATTGAACCGTCGTCCTCCCGAATGCGAGTCCAATGTGCTAACCACTCCGCCACCTCGCTCGGTACAGAGGATAGTGCGACTGCAGGGACTATCCCGCGCACGCCTCCCGCGAGGGCCACATTCTTACCTTATATATCCACACACTACATTCGTAGTGTCCCTATCCAACCACTCATTACTCGTGGAAGACATTCTTACCAGGTCCCGTAAGAGTTCGGGTAATATGTGTGCATATTGAGTATTTCGTGGTACTACGTCACTTTATAAACTACTTTTTCATCTAATACTGGAAGTTATATGCGTATGTTATGTGTTCAATCAGGATAAATTTGAACCTTTGTATCTCTAAAACGGATGTAGAAATGAACAAAATTTTACACATTATTCGAGATTGGGATCTTAGGAATATACCATAAAAATTTCAGCCATTTGCTGTACATAGACGTTTTGGGATCTTCCACTGAGTGTTAGTGTTGGTGCGCTGGCGATGGCCAGTGTGATTTACCGAGGAACCGCTCATGAACTGATGGTATCTCCATAAGATACTTGAATACACCGTACACAACAAAAAATTCAAGAAGAAACCAATCTATTTTCTCCATCTACCTAAGCAGGACGGATTGTATTATATTCATACTTTGACCATACAGTGTAGAGTAGTAACACTAGAACGATTCTGCTGTTGGTTATACAAATGGTCTCTAACCCAAGAGTTATCCAAAATACTTGACCCTCCGCCTTTATAACCAACAACATTGAAGTCTGTATACAAAATCTATTTAAAACTGCAGCTCCAATATTTCACTAAGATGGCGGCTAACATAAGATAATCACTTATCAAGTCTATTTCAGGCTGTATTTTACTCGTAATAAATAATATAAATTAAATCATTTCTCACCTTCACTGCATGCATTAACACTCGAAAATAATTCTCAATATTTTATGACACATTAATATTCACTTTTTACCAATAAACTGCGCTGTATGTCTACAGAGCTAATGGTTGCTTTCTTTGGCAGCTGAGCAGAAAACTTAATATTTAATAACACATAAACACTGTTTTTTAAATATCAGTTACCAACATAACAATACGTTAGTACACTTTTTTACAGACCTCCATGTTACGAGATATCAGTCACGTCCTATCAGTATAACAGTTCGCACAAGAAGAAGAATTTTTTCTATAAAAATCATAGATAACGAAATATTGAGACTTTCATTATCCTTTTGATCTTGTCTGAGATATATACACTCCTGGAAATGGAAAAAAGAACACATTGACATCGGTGTGTCAGACCCACCATACTTGCTCCGGACACTGCGAGAGGGCTGTACAAGCAATGATCACACGCATGGCACAGCGGACACACCAGGAACCGCGGTGTTGGCCGTCGAATGGCGCTAGCTGCGCAGCATTTGTGCACCGCCGCCGTCAGTGTCAGCCAGTTTGCCGTGGCATACGGAGCTCCATCGCAGTCTTTAACACTGGTAGCATGCCGCGACAGCGTGGACGTGAACCATATGTGCAGTTGACGGACTCTGAGTGAGGGCGTATAGTGAGCATGCGGGTGGCCGGGTGGACGTACCGCCGAATTGCTCAACACGTGGGGCGTGAGGTCTCCACAGTACATCGATGTTGTCGCCAGTGGTCGGCGGAAGGTGCACGTGCCCGTCGACCTGGGACCGGACTACAGCGACGCACGGATGCACGCCAAGACCGTAGGATCCTACGCAGTGCCGTAGGGGACCGCGCCGCCACTTCCCAGCAAATTAGGGACACTGTTGCTCCTGGGGTATCGGCGAGGACCATTCGCAACCGTCTCCATGAAGCTGGGCTACGGTCCCGCACACCGTTAGGCCGTCTTCCGCTCACGCCCCAACATCGTGCAGCCCTCCTCCTGTGGTGTCCCGACAGGCGTGAATGGAGGGACGAATGGAGACGTGTCGTCTTCAGCGATGAGAGTCGCTTCGGCCTTGGTGCCAATGATCGTCGTATGCGTGTTTGGCGCCGTGCAGGTGAGCGCCACAATCAGGACTGCATACGACCGAGGCACACAGGGCCAACACCCGGCATCATGGTGTGGGGAGCGATCGCCTACACTGGCCGTACACCTCTGGTGATCGTCGAGGGGACACTGAATAGAGCACGGTACATCCAAACCGTCATCGAACCCATCGTTCTACCATTCCTAGACCGGCAAGGGAACTTGCTGTTCCAACAGGACAATGCACGTCCGCATGTATCCCGTGCCACCCAACGTGCTCTAGAAGGTGTAAGTCAACTACCCTGGCCAGCAAGATCTCCGGATCTGTCCCCCATTGAGCATGTTTGGGACTGGATAAAGCGTCGTCTCACGCTGTCTGCCCGTCCAGCACGAACGCTGGTCCAACTGAGGCGCCAGGTGGAAATGGCATGGCAAGCCGTTCCACAGGACTACATCCAGCATCTCTACGATCGTCTCCATGGGAGAATAGCAGCCTGCATTTCTGCGAAAGGTGGATATACACTGTACTAGTGCCGACATTGTGCATGCTCTGTTGCCTGTGTCTATGTGCCTGTGGTTCTGTCAGTGTGATCATGTGATGTATCTGACCCCAGGAATGTGTCAATAAAGTTTCCCCTTCCTAGGACAATGAATTCACGGTGTTCTTATTTCAATTTCCAGGAGTGTATTTTGTATAAAATATTTGATTATGTCTTCGACAACAATTATTTATCATTTTATTGACGATGAAGTCAGTTTTATTAGTATCACGAGAATGCGATAAAAGTTCAGTCACATTCCACATACAGTGCTGCAGTCAGTTTTATTTTGAATGAAATACAGGGGTGGATATTACAACACTGAAGGCTTCTGTGAATGCCAGGACCTGCCTGATGACATGATGGATAAATGTGTAGGAGTCGCTAGGAAAGAGATAGAGAATCCGGTAGTAGAATCAGAATTTAAAAGAGCATTTGCAGTCTTAAGATCAAATAAGACAAAAGAGGTAGATAACATTCGGAATTTCTAAACTCATTTCGGGTAGTAGCAACAAAAATACCATTATCATTGGGGAGTGTAATGTCTGTTAATGGTGATACATTATCAGACTAAATCAAGTAACGTTCACTGGATTTGATGACGTGGAAAAAGCGTTCGACATTATCAAATGGTGCAAGATGTTCCAATTCCTGGGAAAAATTGAGGTAAGACAGATGATATACAGTACATACAAGAACCTAGAGTGAAGAACAACAGTGAAGACCAAGAACGAAGTTTTCGGATTAAAAAGGGTGTAAGACAGGGATGTAGTCTTTCGGCCCTAGTGTTCAGTCTAGACATCGAAGAAGCAATGACGTTATTTAAAAGGGATGTCCATGTCTGGCATTAAAATTCAGGATGAGAGAATGTCAGTGGTGAGATCACTGATATATTTCAATCTCCAGTGAAGTTGAGGAAGAATTAAAGGATGTATTTAATGGAATGAACAATCTAATGGCTACAGAAAAGGGGTTGAGAGTAAATCAAGGAAATACGAAAGTAATGAGAAGTAGCAGAAATGGGAACAACGAAAAATTAGCATCAGGATTGAGGATCATGAAGTAGAAGTTGTCGGAATCTTCTACCTAGAGAACAAAAATATCTATGACGGACGGAGCAAGGAGGATCTAAAAATAAAGAGAGCTTTCACGGCCAAGAGCAACCCACAAGTATTAAACATAGACGTTAATTTGAAAAATAAAGTTCAGAGAATGAATGTCTGAGCACAGCCTAATGTGGTAGTGACACATGAAGTGTGGGAAAACGAGAACAGAAGAGAACTGAGCAGTTGAGATCTGATGCTACAGAGATATGTTGAAAATTTTGTGAAACAGTAAGGTAAGGAATGAGGACGTTCTCTGCCGATTAACACAAGAGAGGAATTCGTGGTGGGCCATATCAAACTAGTCACAAAACTGATGACCCCCCAAAAAAAAAAATTTTGTCTCGCAATTTGGTAGTGTTGAGTCACAGACGTCATGTTGTAACACAAAAATTTCCGTTAATGTAGATATCCATATCTACATCTTCGTCAATACTCGGCAAATTGTTTGACGATGTGTGTAGCGCAGGATACTTCTGGTACTACTAACTAATATCCACCTCCCCGTTCCATTTGCGAATTTCGCATACCAGGAATGATTGTCGTTAACTCTGTGCATCAGCTCAATTTTTGCAAATTTTCTCGCTGTCGTCATTTCGTGAGACACACGTAGGAGAAAGCGATACGTTACGAAGTTCCTTCCAGACAGTACTCTCTTGAAAATTTCAATACTAAAACTATCCGTAATTTACAACATCTCTCCTGTAGCGTCTGCCCTGGAGATTGTTGAGCATGCCTGTAACGGTGACGAAATACGCCACCCTTCGTTGGATCTTCTTAGTATCTTGTATCAGTCATACGTTGTAAGAATCCCAAATTTCAAACACTACTCAAGAATCGGTCGAGCAAGCGCCTTGTATGCCACTTCTTTCGTGAATGAGTTACATTACTTAAGATTCTTTCTACTAGTTTAAGTCTGGCATCTCCTTTTTCCTACTGTGTCTTACCTCACTTAAGGTTCTTCTGTATAGTTACTCTGAGGTATTCCGCGGCAGATACTGTTTCCAGCGACTTGTTATCAATAGTGTAGTTGTATAGTAGTGTCAGAAACTCTTATGATATGCTTCCTATTTAGCAGGAGAGAGCTAGCACTAATTAGTGCAACTGGAATATACAATTCTTCTCGCAATGTTTTAGTCAGTGAGGTTCCTTCACAGGGGCTATGTTCAGTACTAAACATACGTTTATAGTATACATTTCTTGACATTTTCATGTATACTGATAAGCCAAAACATTATGTCCGGTGCCCAGTGCGACGTTGAATGCTGCCTGGTGGCTTTGCAGGAACGTGACGCAATAACAAAAGGATGAAATCGGAGCAGACACGGCTGGGGGATCACCCTAGCGAAGACATAGGGTGCAAATGGGAAAAGCCGTCGATATAAGCGACTATGACAAAGGGTGGGTTATTACTTTTCACAACCCTGTGAACGAATATCTCGAAAACGGCAAAGCTGGTCGTATGTTTACGTGCTACTGCAGTGAACATGTACAGAAACAGGCAGTAGAATAGTGAAACTACAGTCGGGGGCTAAATAGTTGGATGTCCACGATTCTTCACAGAACGTAGGGTTCGGAGGCTTGTCTGATCAGTAAAGTAGAATAGATGGTGGTCTGTAGCATCTCTGCCGAAAGAGATATAAGCGACTCTCACAAAAGGTAGGTTAATATCTCGCATAGCCCCTGAACAATTATCTCGAAAACGGCAAAGTTGGTAGGATCTTCACAGTGCTACTGCCGTGAACACGTACAGAGACAGGTAGAAGAGCAGTGAAACTACGATCAGTGGCTAAACAGTTGGACGTCCACGTTTCTTCACAGAACGTGGGGTTCGGAGGCTTGTCTGCTCTGTAAAGTAGGACAGATGGTGTTCTGTGGCATCTCAAACCACACTGTTCATCGTACACTGTTGAACATGAGCCCCGCAGCAGACCACCCCTAAATATTCAATGTTGACTCAACGACATCGTCAGTAACGATTGCAGTGGGCACTACCCATCGGAGTTCGACAGTCGATCGATGGAAAAGTGTCAGCCTCTTCGGCTGAATCACTACACTACGTCGATGGTCATTTCCATATACGATGCCTTTGGGTGAAAGAGCGCTCGAAACGCGCAGCGCGCCTCGGATGAAAGCTGGTTGGATCAGTATTAGGGTATGGGTGACACTCTCCTGCGCTTGGATGGAACCTGTGGTACTTATCGAAGACACTTTGAGAGCTGCTAACCACCTGCATCCCTTCAAGAGTGATGTCTTCGCCGAGGGCGGTATCATCTTTCAGAGTATAAATGTCCATGTAGGTGCCAGAACTGTGCTACAGTGGGTTCGAGGAATAATATAGTAAACTCACTTTGAAGTGTCGAAGAGCGATTCATCTGATGAAAATATTACGAAATCCATCTGTGTCGCTGTGGAGCGCCATCGCCGCGTATACCAATCAGTGGCATGGTATATATGCGAATTACATCATCTGTGCGTAAACATCTAATGCCACATACTTCCTAATCAACCAACATATTGTCGGATATCTGATATTCAAAATCAGTGATGTATTTCGTTCTACAGACCGACGGATAAGCCAATAAGCAGGTGGTCATAAGTTTTTTGCTGATCAGAGTATCTTTCCACAGCTGAAAATATCTGTAAATGTTGCAGAAGATATTCCCGCAGTGCACATAATACGCTGAAAGAGGGGGAACCCTGAAAAGGGATAAAGAGGCAGAGTCGAAAAAGAAATGCGACCTCATTACCAGCACATCAGTTTCTGGCCTTCCCTCCAGACATGAATTCAAAAGCTGTGAAGAACCCTACACACGTAAGTAGTACTTTTCTGTGGAAAATGTGCACTCTCTACTTACTATGCAAAGCTTGAGCCATTATGTGAACATTTACAGTTGGCAATTGCTGGCTTCTATTATCTACAATATTCATACCGAACGTAATGTTCAACTTTAGTTTCCGTCCGCCATCAGGTGTTTAATATCCGCCGTAATACTCATAGCCTTTACTTGTACTCATGCTATAGTAGCCTCTACAGAAGTATAAAAAGTGAACTCCGCATTATATTCTTATAATTGAAATTTACTTCCAGCATTTTTAATCGGAAATATCTCCCATAGCCGACGAACTTACGTCAGCAGAGAAATAAACGCTGGCCCCTCATTTGTACTGTATGTAAATGAATGTGCTAGTTGGAGATATCAGCTCGAAATTCTGTGCCCCTTTTTTGCAGCATTACAGACCACATTTTAAACGATAGAACAATGGCATTCTCTTGTTAAAAAAAGCTTCTCTCTGAAAGATTAGCACGGTTCGTAAACACTACTGTCTTGAAACACATATACACTCCTGGAAATTGAAATAAGAACACCGTGAATTCATTGTCCCAGGAAGGGGAAACATTATTGACACATTTCTGGGGTCAGATACATCACATGATCACACTGACAGAACCACAGGCACATAGACACAGACAACAGAGCATGCACAATGTCGGCACTAGTACAGTGTATATCCACCTTTCGCAGCAATGCAGGCTGCTATTCTCCCATGGAGACGATCGTAGAGATGCTGGATGTAGTCCTGTGGAACGGCTTGCCATGCCATTTCCACCTGGCGCCTCAGTTGGACCAGCGTTCGTGCTGGACGTGCAGACAGCGTGAGACGACGCTTTATCCAGTCCCAAACATGCTCAATGGGGGACAGATCCGGTGATCTTGCTGGCTAGGGTAGTTGTCTTACACGTTCTAGAGCACGTTGGGTGGCACGGGATACATGCGGACGTGCATTGTCCTGTTGGAACAGCAAGTTCCCTTGCCGGTCTAGGAATGGTAGAACGATGGGTTCGATGACGGTTTGGATGTACCGTGCACTATTCAGTGTCCCCTCGACGATCACCAGAGGTGTACTGCCAGTGTAGGAGATCGCTCCCCACACCATGATGTCGGGTGTTGGCCCTGTGTGCCTCGGTCGTATACATTCCTGATTGTGGCGCTCACCTGCACGGCGCCAAACACGCATACGACCATCATTGGCACCAAGGCCGAAGCGACTCTCATCGCTGAAGACGACACGTCTCCATTCGTCCCTCCATTCGTCCCTCCATTCACGCCTGTCGCGACACCACTGGAGGCGGGCTGCACGATGTTGGGGCATGAGCGGAAGACGGCCTAACGGTGTGCGGGATCGTAGCCCAGCTTCATGGAGACGGTTGCGAATGGTCCTCGCCGATACCCCAGGAGCAACAGTGTCCCTAATTTGCTGGGAAGCGGAGGTGCGGTCCCCTACGGCACTGCGTAGGATCCTACCGTTTTGGCGTGCATCCGTGCGTCGCTGCGGTCCGGTCCCAGGTCGACGGGCACGTGCACCTTCCGCCGACCACTGTGGAGACCTCACGCCCCACGTGTTGAGCAATTCAGCGGTACGTCCACCCGGCCTCCCGCATGCCCACTATACGCCCTCGCTCAAAGTCCGTTAACTGCACATACGGTTCACGTCCACGCTGTCGCGGCATGCTACCAGTGTTAAAGACTGCGATGGAGCTCCGTATGCCACGGCAAACTGGCTGACACTGACGGCGGCGGTGCACAAATGCTGCGCAGCTAGCGCCATTCGATGGCCAACACCGCGGTTCCTGGTGTGTCCGCTGTGCCGTGCGTGTGATCATTGCTTGTACATCCCTCTCGCAGTGTCCAGAGCAAGTATGGTGGGTTTGACACACCGGTGTCAATGTGTTCTTTTTTCCATTTCCAGGAGTGTAGTTTTATACCAGTCGGTATTTTCCGAGAAATACGGGGTGGATTACTCTTGCTAAAATGAGGAAAGGCTTTCGATGCAGCACCATACCAGCCGTCGTATAATATAATAGTCGAATCATTCCCAATACCGATTCGTAGAGTTTCTGACTTAACAGAACACTATACGAATTACTAGATAAAGAATGCTCAATATTATCAGCTATGACAAAAGAGTTATAGTTGTACAACTAACGATTCAGTTCACGTCAGCATTTAGCAGATAGAGTCAGCAACACGTTCAGATTATTCCGTGTACACGAGCACAAAGATACACTAAAAAAGATTGTCGTGTGACTAGGGCCTCCCGTTGGCTGGACCGTTCGCCTAGTGCAAGTCTTTTGAATTGACGCCACTTCGGCTACTGGCGCGTCGATGGGGATGAGATAAGGATGATTAGGACAACACTACACCCAGTCTCTGAATGGAGAAAATCTCTGACCTAGCCGCGAATCGAACCCGGGCCCTTATGATCGACATTCCGTCGCGCTGACCACTCAGCTACCGAGGGCGGACAAAGATGCACTGAAGGGCCTAAGCATCGTGACCACCTACTTAGTAGCTTGTTTGTCCGCCTTTGGAACGAAATACATCACTGATTCTGCTTATCAGAGATCCGATAGGTTGTCGATAGGTTTGTGAAGGTATGTGGCATTATAACTCTAAGCACAAGTCATCTAATTTGGACCGCCGCCTTCCGTAGATGGTGATGGCGCCTTATAGCGAACAGATGGTTTCCATTGGAATTACCACAGATAGGTTTGTTCGCAGAGACATCAACGTGAGTTCACTATAATGCTCCTCAAACCATTCTAAACTCAACTGCAAAGTGATACTCTTAGTCACTCCATTCAAAATATTCAACCCATCAGCGGTCCGAGGTCCTCGACGTTGGGGTGGGAAACGTCTCTGAAAAGGCGGAATAATTAACAACGATCGACGTCGTGAAGATACAGAAGGAATTACAAACCCACCTGTGTACTTCGGAAAATTTACGAAGATCCGAATATAACAACACGGCCACAGTCAAGGAGACGGCGATCGGACATAATATTAATAATTGGTACGCATAAAATACCATGAAGACGATTTATTTATATAAATATAAAGTAAAATGATTCCTTTCCCGTTACAGGCAATGCCTAGCTTATTGTGCTTGTCCTTCATGCCAAAGAATTAATCTCTTTAATTCATCCATTTTAAAAAAAGCCACACATTCCTACATTTTATTATCATTCATTCCCTATCCTATTATATTATCATTTTATTATATTATAATACAAGATTACGGATTTGTTCCCCATTTGGATCTCTGAGAATGGTCTGCAAGGGATGTGTTCAGCAAGAGAAAAAAATTGAATAACCAGTGAAGGGATAACATGATTCGAGTCGGAGCAAACAATGTAAGAACTTGGAACGTAGTAGTAAAAGTAGAAAATCGGAAAAGGAAAATGCAAACGCCCAGTCTACATGCAGTGAAGGGAAATGGAAAGTAGTTCAGTACTTCTGATCCCCATGAATTTAAGGTAATGTCAACAGCAGCATAAAACGTTATAACGGGAGTACGGATCGTTGTGTGTAGGAAAGCAGGAGAGAGTGTGAGCTACTCATCCTGTCAGTTTCGACAGGAAAGTAAAGTCAACAAATAACGTTTAGGTTGTTACTAGCAGAAGATGAAGAGATTGTGAAAATGTATCAGGAAACTGAAAGGGAAATTAATCACTTAAAGACAAGTGAAACTGTAATGATCAATGCGGATTGAAACACGATTGAAGGAAAAGTAACAAACGAAAGCGTTACGACAAAATATTGTTTTGGTAGTAGTAATGATAGAGAAGAAAGACTGCAGTGCAAATGGAGTCTGAGATCAAAATTTAGTATTGATGAGGAGGATACTTAAATTTGAGGGAAACATCCCGAAGAAACAATGTGAAAGAAGGCGCTTATTAAACGAATAATGAAAATACTAAAGCAGTAATGAAACGTATTTGAATTTCGCTAAGGACGTGGATACTACTGGAAGAAATACAACAGCAGACAGTTGGGGTGAAGAAGGGAGGGCATTTCTAAAATTGGCACTCTCATACACTCCTGGAAATTGTAATAAGAAGACCGTGAATTCATTGTCCCAGGAAGGGGAAACTTTATTGACACATTCCTGGGGTCAGATACATCACATGATCACACTGACAGAACCACAGGCACATAGACACAGGTAACAGAGCATGCACAATGTGGGCACTAGTACAGTGTGTATCCACCTTTCGCAGCAATGTAGGCTGCTATTCTCCCATGGAGACGATCGTAGAGATAATGGATGTAGTCCTGCGGAACGGCTTGCCATGCCATTTCCACCAGGCGCCTCATTTGGACCAGCGTTCGTGCTGGACGTGCAGACCGCATGAGACGACGCTTCATCCAGTCCCAAACATACTCAATGGGGGACAGATCCGGAGATCTTGCTGGCCAGGGTAGTTGACTTACACCTTCTAGAGCACGTTGGGTGGCACGGGATACATGCGGACGTACATTGTCCTGTTGGAACAGCAAGTTCCCTTGCCGGTCTAGGAATGGTAGAACGATGGGTTCGATGACGGTTTGGATGTACCGTGCACTATTCAGTGTCCCCTCGACGATCACCAGAGGTGTACGGCCAGTGTAGGAGATCGCTGCCCACACCATGATGCCGGGTGTTGGCCCTGTGTGCCTCGGTCGTATGCAGTCCTGATTGTGGCGCTCACCTGCACGGCGCCAAACACACATACGACCATCATTGGCACCAAGGCAGAAGCGACTCTCATCGCTGAAGACGACACGTCTCCATTCGTCCCTCCATTCACGCCTGTCGCGACACCACTGGAGGTGGGCTGCACGATGTTGGGGCGTGAGCGGAAGACGGCCTAACGGTGTGCGGGACCGTAGCCCAGCTTCATGGAGACGGTTGCGAATGGTCCTCGCCGATACCCCAGGAGCAACAGTGTCCCTAATTTGCTGGGAAGTGGCGGTGCGGTCCGCTACGGCACTGCGTAGGATCTTACGGTCTTGGCGTGCATCCGTGCGTCGCTGCGGTCCGGTCCCAGGTCGACGGGCACGTGCACCTTCCGCCGACCACTGGCGACAACATCGATGTACTGTGGAGACCTCACGCCCCACGTGTTGAGCAATTCGGCGGTACGTCCACCCGGCCTCCCGCATGCCCACTATACGCCCTCGCTCAAAGTCCGTCAACTGCACATACGGTTCACGTCCACGTTTTCGCGGCATGCTACCAGTGTTAAAGACTGCGATGTATCTCCGTATGCCACGGCAAACTCGCTGACACTGACGGCGTCGGTGCACAAATGCTGCGCAGCTAGCGCCATTCGACGGCCACACCGCGGTTCTTGGTGTGTCCGCTGTGCCGTGCATGTGATCATTGCTTGTTCAGCCCCTCGCAGTGCCTGGAGCAAGTATGGTGGGTCTGACACACCGGTGTCAATGTGTTCTTTTTTCCATTTTCAGGAGTGTATGTTGAACAGACAAAAATATGTACGAGGAAATTAACTCCGGAGAAACCCTCGTGTAACAGAATAAATACTTCTTCTTACCGACTGAAGAAGAAAGAAACAAATAGGAGGTATTATGCAGCTAAGGCGAAAAAGCTACACGAAAGGCGTGAAGAAATCGGAAAAAAATCATCGTCGGGCGGAGTGAGTCAGCCTAGAGAAAAATCAAAAAAATTTTCCTTGTAATGAAAAGAGTGCATAGCGAGGAGATATTGGGCAGACAGAAAATGAATGACTTATCTCATGCGGTGCTACATCATCTCAGAGTAACACTTGAAAATAATCTACAATTATTTGCTAGATGTATTCCTGTAACCGTTTTTCTCTACAGTTTTTACCCTCTATAGTTCCCTCTACCTTCATGGATGAGTTATTTCGTGATGTCTTAACAGATGTCCTACAATCCTGCCTCTTCCTCTTGTCTATGTGTTCCATGTACTCCTTTGCTCACGGATTCTCCGGGAAACTCCCCATCCTTTATCTTAGTAGGCCACTTGATATTAATGTGAAATGCTTCGATTTTCTTTTTCCCGGTTTTCAAACATTCTGTGTTCCACTTCCATACAATGCTGTTCTCACAGGAAATTGTACCTCGGATTATGACCTATGTTTGATATTAGCAGACATCTCTTGGCCAGGAATACCCTGTTTGCCAGTGCTAGTCTTCCTATGTCCTCCTTGCTTCGACTATAATGGGATGTTTTCTTGCTTAGGTCGCGGAATATCTTTATCCATCTCGTGATCACCAGCCCTGATGTTGAGTTTCTCACTGTTCTCATTCCTGATAATTGTCATTATTATCGTCTTTCATCGACTCACTGTAGTCCGTATTCTGTACGTATGAGACTGTACATTCGATTCGGCAAATCTTGTAATTTTTATTCAATTTCATTGAGGACAGCAAAAGTCATGAGGGAATCTTGTCATTGATAAACTTTCACCTTGGATTTTAATTCCGCTCTTTAACCACTATTTTATTTCGGTCGTTGCTTATTCGAGGTATTGTTACTGTTGCTTCGATGTACGCATTGAACCATACTGTTGAAAGACTATATCCTTGTTTTACAGCCCTTTTAATACAAGCACTTCGTTCTTGGTCTTCCACTCATGTTGGTCCCACTTAGTTCCTGTACTTATTGTGTATTACTCGTCTTTCCCTATAGTTTATCTTTACCTTTTTCTAGTATTTAGAATATCTTGCACCACTTGCCAGTGACAAATGTATTTTTCAGGTCAATAAATCTTATGAACGTTTCTTGATTTTTCTTTATCTTGCTTCCATTATCAGCGACAAAGTCAGAATTGTCTTTCTGGTGCCTTGGCACTTCCTAAGGCCAAACTGATAGTCATGTGACACATCGGAAACTCTCTTTTCCATTCTTCTGCATATTATTCTTCTCAGTAACATGGATGCATGATGTGTCAAGCTGATCGTCGATAATTTCTGCACCTCTCTGCTAATGCAGTCTTGGAAATTGTATGACATGTTATTCTGAAAGTCAGATGGTATATCGCTAGAATCATTCATTCTACTCACAAAAGTGAGTAGTCATTTTGTTGCCACTTATGAAAATAATTTCAGAAATTCTGATGGAATGCTATACATCCCATTTGCTTACTTGATCCTAAGTTTTCCATAGTTCTTTTAAATACTTATTCTAATACTGAATCCCCTGTCTCCTCTACATCGATTCTTGTTTCTTCTTCAATTAGATCATAGGACGAGTTTCTCCTCACAGTTGCCCCCAACCTACTCTTTCCACCAATCCCCCCCCCCCCCCCCTCTATTCACTCAAAATCCACGGGAAACATGAGGTGAGAACCGGCACAGGGGTTTCACACTTAAGTAACATTTATGTTTATAAGTATAATCAAAAACTGTGTGGTACATCGAGTTAGGAGTTTATTTTACATACAAACACAAAGTTTTTGAAAACCAGTATAAATATAAAGCTTTTACATAAATTTAATGTGCCTAATACAAGATTAGTGAAACTGAAGAGATTTCAGATAAATTATTGAATTTCTTATCGGTGAGGAGAGCTTCATAAAGCTCTGAAAAATAATTCTACCAACTTCACACAAATAAAAATACACAGGAAGAATATGATCATAACATAACACAAAGAAAGCTGAAACTAACACTCAAAGTTGTAATGTAGCCATCTCATGCTGGGTAAGATGTACTCTTCATAATGACAAAAAGAACGAAAGGACCTCATCATGTAACTTCATAATAACTACGAATAAATAGATTAACAGTGCAAAAAACCCTACAACAAAAATAAAATATATAATTAACTAAGAAATCTGAACAGTAGATTTGAGACAAATTATTAGCTGTGAAATATCTACCCAACTGGAAAATGTTTATAACACATATGCACATAGGAATAAACACTTATACCCTTAATTTATTGTGATAGTGAGTAATCAATTGTCAGAAAATACCCAGAACGGAAAATTTGGTTCAGATAGGCATATATATATATATATATATATATATATATATATATATATATGGCTAATTGCAGTGGTAGCACCAGTTCCGATCAGATCACAAAGGTTAAGTGCTATTGGACTGTGCTAGCATTTAGATGGGTGACTGTCCAGTCTGCCAAGTGCTGTTGGTAAGTGTGGTGCACTAAGCCCTTGTGAGGCAAACTGAGGAGCTACTTGATTGAGAAATAGCAGCTCTGGTCTGGTACACGGACTTACAACTAGGAGAGCAGTGCGGTGAACGAATGCCACTCTATATCCACATCCAGAGTTGCCTGTGGGTTGATTAAAACATGGCAGCCAGTTGGTCCAATTGAGCTTTCCAAGGCCTATGTGTGTGTGTGTGTGTGTGTGTGTGTGTGTGTGTGTGTAACAGATAATTTTAGATAAGGCATAAAAATATCTAAACCCATAAAGCTGTACTACATAAAAATATAATCACATAAGCAAACACCAGAAACAAGAATGAAATTTGTAGTTGCATGAAACCCAATTTATGGTAACATGGAACTCAACAAAATTACAATTACGTCCTGATAAGTTATAACTATTTGAAAATGTGGCTGATGTGTAAATTGATTCAGTTCCCAGTTTGTAAGTCACATAAAGTCTCAAACAATGGGAGAGGAGAGAGAATGCTACTATTATCATTAAAGTGGCAGTTGTTGTAAACAGTGGTTATTTTTTTACTTTAAAGGGAAGTGTATTCATTGACTTGGATACAATTGGAGAGTATGGGTTGACATTTCATTTGGTGATGAATGACCATGTTTGTAGCTAATGTTCGTATAAAAGAAGATGTTTCTTTAAAAATGTGAATCTGACTTGGAATTAAGATGCAGGTCAAACATCCTAATAACAAAATAAATGATGACTGGATTATTAAGGTGCTCCTTTGTTGCATCACTGAAGAAATCACATCCAATTAAATTCAAATGATATGTTAAATAATGGTTTGATTAAAACAGAGAAAATGTAAAACAAAACATGTTTAAAATGTAATATTCCGATTATTATTAACAAAAGTTACAGCAAGTACACATACATCTGCATTAAGATGATGTAGAAACAAGAAGAAAAAAGCAAACTAATGATGCTTCATCATAGATGGAATAATTGCAACTTCATACAACAAAGGTTAACATAATATCAGGAGTTGCAGATACTTATTTTCTGAAAACTATACATTTCCGTGATTACTAATAAAAGACATGGTTATTTTGCTGCTCATTCGATGTATTTTCCATAATTTTGCAAACATTTGAACTGAAATAATATTAGGAAGTTTTATGTGGCAATCCACATGCTGGAATGTGACCTGACATTGTTATTATTATCATTTAAGTTACGACAACTCAGTCATACACAAGAGTTCACATCTGCGGTTTCATCAGTAGTTGTTATGCTGTAGTATTCAACCGGTCTTCTGTGAATTAAACAGCACTCACAGCATGTACATGCCAAAATATGGAAATTCCGAAGTGTATGACAGAACTACATGACGAATGCAATGTGCAGAAATATGTTATATGTAAGATTTCTAACACAATTATTTCTTATTATAAACACTATAGCAGTAGAAGAAGAAAAAGGAGTTTGCTCTACAGGTTTCAGGACTACACAGAATGCCTGCAGAAATTAACGAGATAACAATATCGGAAAGACTCAAATTAACACTACTTTCATCAAGAAAATAAAATGATTAGTGACATCCAGATGTTGAAAATGTATCTCAAACTGCATGTGTAGCGCGCAGCTTTGTCTAAAATTTAATAAGTGCAGTGGGAGAGTCGGTTGTAACGAAACTGAAAATAATTACAGTGTGTTACTATACAACCAAACGTTTAAGTAAACTAGTATGTGAAATATGAGAGCTGGAGCAAGTAGATGAGACAGAGGACTAAATAAGTCTTGAACATTTTTACCAGAAGAAAGGCTCAGATGGTGGAGTATTTTATAGTGTCAAAGAATAGTTAACTGGCTACTGGAAAACCTTTCGTACGAAAATTTGCAGTAGCAGATAGAGATAAGTAATTGTAACAGACAACAAAAAGTCATAAGTGTTCGCGACACAAGTATTTAGAAATAAACGAGTTAAGAATGGATACAACGAATTGGACAAAAGTATAAAACAAGTCATAGTGTGGAAATTTAAAAATAAATCAGAGAAAGGTCAAGCACCATGTGAGAGACAAGGCAACACCCAGCCTCGTACTAACTGCTCATTCTCGCTGGAAAAGAACTTTTTTTATAATTCATGGCTCACATTTTCTGTTCAAGGTCATTCACTATCTCAGTTTTGCTGTGAGAGCATTGATTTTCTTATTTTTCTTACCATGGTCATTTCTCCCAATATCGGTGAAAGTCAACAGAACGCTTTCTTAATGAGATCGTGCGGCAGTGTAAAACGCGTTCTGTTGACGACTTTCTGCCAAACTGTGACATTTTAATAACAGAAAACGAGTTGCTTCCTTTGAACATTTTCGGTTCACTTCGTCAGTCCTACCTGGCAAGGATCACACATCGCGCAACAATATTCCAGAAGAGGACGGACAACAGTAATGTAGACAGGCTGTTTTGTACATTTGCCCTATCTTGTAAATGTTCTGACAGTAAAACGTACCTTTTCGTTCTACTTCCAGCACATTATCTATGTGATGCTACAAATTTAAGTCGATAGAAACTGTAATCCCTAGATATTAATACGAATCGACTACCTTTACATTTGTGCGATTTATGTGGTTTGACGTGAAATCCAATTTTAATCGATTTTTAGTACTCATCTGGAAGAATCTCTCACTTTCTATTGTTCAGGTAAAATATGTATCTTGACTGTATTGGATTCTTTATCGTTTCGATCTTCTGTTAACTCAACTATACTGTAAACGACAGCATTATGTGACAAAAATCGAAGGGGACTGCTCAAAATGTCTCCTAAATCGTCTGTAATGATTGAGAACTCCAGATATCACTTCTGCATTAGACTCGTCATCATTTCCCATAGATTGCGACCTTCCTGACAGGAAAGCAAGAATGTAGTCGCATAACTGACTCGATACGTCATAACGAACCAACAGATTAGCAACCGACTGCGAATACTATGTCGCCCGTATGGAGTCTGTGCGCTGGTCAAACGACGGTATGCATGTACGATGCTCCAGCGTAAATGATTTCTTAAACGTAAAAATTGAAACAGCAACTTTTCATTTGGTACCTTCTGTTGCCACATCAGACTGGTATCAAAGGCTAAAGAAAATCTTTAAATATGGAATCAACTTGGTATCCCCTGTCGATTGCATTTATTACTTCACGGGAATAAAGAGCCAGTTGTGTTACAGATGAACTATATTTTCTGTATCTGTGCTAGTCATGTGTCAGTAGATCGTTTTCACTGAGATATTACATAAGTAGAAACGTAGTAAAATCCCGCTGCAGATCGATGTTAATGATATGGCACTGTAATTCAACGTATTACCTATAATTCATTTCTTGCTTTCTTGAGTACTGGTATGACCATTGCAAATTACCCACCTTTAGGTACGATTCTTTGTCTGTCCAATGGATATATTAGACTGCTCAAAATGGGGTTATTTCACCTGAGTATTTCAAAAGGTACCAACTTCATACACCGACTACGATACTGCCTCTATTGAATTAAGCTACTTTGCTACTGTGAAGGCATCTGCTTTTAAATTACTGATATTGGCCGTTTGTTCTGATTCGATTCTTGAGTATTTACTGGATCTCCTTTAGTGAAATAATTCTGGGAAACCGTGTTTAGTTATCTCGCTTAGTGGTGCTGTTGTGAACATAACCACTGTTGCCCCGCAGTGGAGGTATTGATTTTATTACTGATCCCGTCATGTCGCTTGTATATCTTACATACTACTAAAATATTTGTATTTTCTTTCGGTTTTCAAAGCGCAGTTTTGTTCTGAAAACTATCAAAAGTGTCTCGCACTTAATTTCGGGCTACGCTTAGTAAATTATTGCCAATCGTGGGGACTTTTGATTTCTTTTAAATCTACCAAGCATTTTCGGTCGCTTCTGCGACACTCCTGTCTTGTCTGTGTACCATATACGATCTGTTCAGTCCCTTATTAATGTCTACATCTGCATCTGCATACATACACCACGAGCCACCGTATCGTGAGTGGCAGAAGATACTTTACACCACTACTAGTCATTTCCTGTAGCGTTCCACTGGCAAATAGATCGGGGGAAAGGCGAAGGTCCCGAGTTCGAATCTAGGTCCAGCACACAGTTTTAATCTGCCAGGAAGTTTCATATCGCGCACACTCCGCTGTAGAGTGAAAATTTCATTCTAGGTTTTTATTTCTTTATTTTCTTATTTACATTTAGAGTCAGCCGCATTTATCACACGAACGATCTAAAATTATTGTCTAAGTTATCTCGTACCCTCCTACAGTCAGTCAATGACGACACCACGACACCTTCCGTATACCACAGAATTATCAGAGTCAGAAATAAGTCGTAGACTGCGAGTCATCTTGACCGTCAGATCATTACTATGACACTCCCATGGGGCACTACGACTATGCTCTTGTGTCTGATGACAATCAGACATCTGGGAACCTATTCCACACACCCGTACAGACTGTAGTGGGGCACAGCGTCAAACGCTTTTCTAATATTATGGAGTATGGGACGCCCTTCGTCCACAGTTCGCAGGATATCGTGTGAGGAAAGGGAACCCTTTATTTCTCAAGAGCGATGCTTTCTGAGACCATGCGGATTTTTAGACTGAAGTTTTTCCATTTTGTAGACTGAAGCTTTTCCTTTTCAAAGAATATTGTGTTTCCACCATCCTTACTTGTCATAAAACCCTCATCTGCAGTCATTACAATTTCTTTGAATTTAAGCCACATTAAGCCACATCTGGTCGTCGCTTACATAGTTACCTGCCATAAGAAGTGTCACGGACGTATCACACATTGTAGTTTGTTTAGTGTTCTTCAGTTGATCAATATTAACGAACCAATATACTTGTTGAAGTTCGTTTCTCTGTAAGAAGATACAAGCAAACAACCCCCCTTCATTCATTATCGTCAATTAATCTATCTCGGAGGCTTCAAAATAGTTTCTGTATAACTCCTTTCTTAGCGTAATTGCAATCATGGTAAATTGCGTGTGTTTATTTGCCAATCTTGAATCAATTTGTTCCATTACTACCTTCTTCCTTCGGAGTACGACTGCATGCCAAGTTGTAAGACTCTTATCTTGTAACCAAACGCTTTGACGAGCAACTATGTTTCCGAAGTGTAGGCAACAACAATGTTCCACAATGACAAATTTTGAGGACCAATAACGTCCAACTAGCATTTAAACCAAAATTCTCGTAGTTGCTCTTTGCAGTTTCCACAAAGATTTCCACACATTTCTCTTAGTACTTATGATGTCGAGCGCACAGGACGGTCTTACACATCCACTAACTTCAGAAACGAATTATAATGAATTCTGACAAAACACCCTCCTACTGTCGTTGATGACATGTAGCTTGTAACACAGACGTGCTTCGTAAAGTCTCCTTTGATTCTGAGAATGTGGTGGGATTGCTACATCACTCCAAGGTAGGCCGAAGGACTTCTGTACACTGTGTAAGTGCTGACCGAACGAGAAATGCCACATATGAGGAAGAGCCACATTCCGCTTTTAAAGGGCGTTTTATGAGAAGTATACAGTTTTATTACAGGCATTGAAGTTTCAACGACTATCAGACCTATTTTTGTCATATTGGTGTCCCAGTTGGGCAGACCGAATGTACTTCCGCTACAACAGAAGTTTGTAGCACTATTGATAAAATCTCATCCTTTTGATCATCTTGAGAGCGCGTATAATCTGCGCGTAATCTCCAGGAGAATGGCTACACCGAAACGCAGACTAGACGCGCTCTCAAGATGAGCGAGAAGAAGGAGGAGGACATTCAGGAAGAAGAGAACAACAACGGTCTGGCGTTCCTCCCGTACTCTGGACCTCCCACGGCAAATATTGCCAGGATACTGGAGAAGAACAAGATTAAAATCTTCTTCCGTCCACAAGCAAGGATCAGGAGTATGCTGGGCTCAACGAAGGACAACTTGGGTTTAAGATCACCGCTGTCTACGGCACTTCCTGTGAATGTAGAAAACAATATATCGCACAGATACAGAGTTGCATCACACAACGCATCTCTGAACACGTGAGAAGCATTCGCATCGGAAAAAAGGATAAATCCTTCGTTGCGGAGTACAGCATCAGTGAAGAACACACGCTTCAATCTGAATAGACCACAAGGCTATGTGGAGCGAAAGGTTTCTGGGACTCTTTTACTAAAGAGGCAGTGCAGATACGAGTCAGTCGTGTGACTAGGGCCTTCAGTCGGGTAGACCGTTTGCCGGGTGCAAGTCTTTCGATTTGACGCCACTTCGGCGACTTGTGCGTCGTTAGGGATGATATTATGATGATTAGGACAACACAACACCTTGTCCCCGAGCGGAGAGAATCCCGACCCAGCCGGGAATCGAACCTGGGCCCTTACGATTGATATTCTGGCGCGCTGCCCACTCAGCTACCGGGGACGAAAACGAGTCAGTGATAACCCGGTTAACCGGGATAGTGATTTAGAACTCGTCGCCGCGTGGGACCAAACATTAGAAACAATAATAGAAGAGAGCACCAATGGAGGCAGGTTGGTGGCGGCGAATGGAATAAACAGGCCACACCGAGACCAGACGCCAGGACCAGGAGCCCGTGGCTTGTCCCTCCCCGCTACCTCCCTACTTCTCCACCTATCACGCGCCTCCGTGCAGATTCTACTCTTCCCTGACTGGTCCGACCGACGCCGAGGATGCAGAGGAGCCCGTAGTCCAACGGCTATAAGTATCCTGACGAGACGTGAACGCGACACTTCGACTGAAGATGGCAAGTAAGAAACTTGTTGAAACGTTGCTGGAGGACGACACGTTGACTCAGCTGTCCACCCCAGAAGATTTTATCATCGAGACTCGCCGGGAAAGCCTCCGTTTTCATATTTGTGGCACTGCTCGTTTGCTTCCATCACCAGTACTCTACGTCCTCATTAATAACATTTTAAGGAAAGGGTTGCTAAAGTCATCAAAATAGAGTTGTAGTTTTCTACGTAAAAATAAATGAACTAATAATAGTTCGATATAGAAATACTAAAGATTTTTTTTAATTTCAATGAAAGGGGACAGGTCGTTGAAAGTCAAGGTTAACAACTATAAGCTCTGCGTTAATGTCCTCACATGCTAACAGTTACTAAGTTATGGTATGTGCAGCGTCAGTCAACCAGTAACGAACACAGATACTTTAGTCCGTCGTCGACCTGCGCTGGTTTCTAATACGAACAATCTGTGTCGACCTCAGATTTACCCTAGTTCTTCACGTCAGCATTTTGGTGAATTGGTGCCTAAAATCGTGATAACACAATTACTCTATTGTGAACAACTGTAGCACTTAAATATATGTATTTTGAGACTGTTAAATCATTAGATATCTATATTGAAATCAAAAGGTAAAATTCAGCTTTTCACTAATCAAAAGATATATTCAAAAGTTGAAAATGTGAATAATTTTGCAGACATTTTAGGTCACAAATTTTATGCTTAGAAGCCAGACAGAAATAAATATTTTACATACAGAGAATGTAGAGGTATTGTCCTGTGAGGATATAGGTCCTCTAAAAAATGGAACAACCGTTATTTGAAAGCATAAATCGAAAGGAAATATCTACATTATACCTCGGCTTGTACTAGGACAAGAAAGACGTTACAAATTCCGAGATATGGGAAGGTTGGAAAAAAGTGAGGCAAGTTGTGAATATCTGGGCTGAGAGTATGCCATTACACTCGGGGGTCAGGGCACTCCCCAAAGATAGTTAAGTTTTAGAATGCAACAAGATGGCATTTAGCCGATAGATGTAAACTGAGGTGACAAAAGTCACGTGAATCCCCTAATATCCTTGCGGACATCCGTTTTCCCGGAGGAATGCTACAACTCGCCGCTGTAGGGACTCATCAAGTCGCTGTAACATCTCTAGAAATACTGAGCCATGCTGCCTCTATAGCCGTGCATGATTGCGAAAGTGTCTCCTGTGCAGCATATTGTATATGAAGTGAAGTCTCGGTTCGATGAGATCTTGGTGACGAAATCATCCCCTGGAATGGCCAGAATGTTCTTCGAACAATTCATGAACAATTGTGGACTGGTGAGATGGTGCATTGTCATCCATAAAAATTCCGTCGCTGTGTGGGGCCATGAAATCCATAAATGGCTACAGATAGTCTCCAAGCTGCCGAACATAACAATTTAAGTTCCATGATTAGTTAAATTGGACCAGGGGTCAAGTCCATTCCATGTAAACACAGCCAAGAACATTAAAGAGCCACCACTGGCTTGTACAGTGCCCTGTTGACTACTTGAGTCCATGGATTCGTGGGGTCAGTGCCACACTCGAAACCTACGGTCAGCCCTTATCAACTGAAATCGAGACTGATCAGACCATGACACCCTTCATGCTTCTAGCAAAGGCACACGCGTAGGTCGTCTACTGCCATAGATCGGTAACATCTAATTTCGCCGCAGTGACCTAACGGATAGGTTCATTGCACTTCCCAGATTGATTTTTCCGTTTATCCATGCTGTATTGCTTCTCTGTTGGCACTGACAGCTCTATGAAAACATCGCTGCTCTCGATCTTTAAGAGACTGCCGTTGGCGACTGTGTTGTCCGTGGTGAAAGGCAATGCCTGGAATAGGCTATTCTCTGCACGATCTTGACTCTCTGGATCTCGGAATATTGAATCCCAAACGATTCCCGAAATTGAATGTCCCATGCGTCTAGCTTCAACTACTGTTCCGCGTTAAGAGTCTATTAATTCTTGTCGTGAGGTCGTAATTTCGTCGGAAACCTTTTCACATGAGTTAACTGGGTACGCCACACACCTCTACTTATGCAATGCACTGCCCGTGTATACGTCGTGTACGCGATACAACAGCCATCTGTATATGTGCATATAGCTATCGCAGGACATGTAACCTTCAGTGTATGTCTTTTGATGGTATAGAGGTGAACACATCACTGTCGTTGTACTGGTCGGTCTCCACGATACTTCATTCTGAGCAAGAGTTTTCATCACTGTCATCTACATCCATCTGTATCTGCTTACTTTAGTGAAGCCTGGTACCCTTCCGCAACTTTCACCTCACACTCTTCCCCCGACTACAAGACTAACAACTTCTGCATGCCTTAGTATGTATACTAATAACCAAGGTCTTCTTTCAGTCTAGCTGTACCATGAATTTCTTTTCTCTGGACGTCAGTTTTAGCATACCTCCGTAGCATGTTGTTCCATGTTTCATTTTTGTACTAGGTACACTCCAGATATCTTCAGAAAAGATTTTCAGTGCGTGTAGTTCATGTTTAATATTTACAAATTTCAGTTTTTCAGAAACGCCTTTGCTGCTATTTTCAGTCAATATGTTTTAGTCCACTTTGGTCATCAACCGTTAATTTACTCTTCAGGTAAGACATTTTGGCTAAAATAAATTTGCTGTCTCGTTTCCTAACGTAAATTCATTAGCATCTCTTGATTCAATGCGACTACATTCCATAACCCTAGTTTGACTTTTGTTGGTAATCATCCCATTAGCCTACATCAACATGCTATCCATTCTCTTTTACTGATTTTCCAAGTCCACAACATCTTTGACAAACGTTAATTTCTATTTCTCTCCAGTTGGCCTGATATCCCCTTTTCAAAAACGCACAATAAAAACCCTGGGTTCATTGTGGGACGGCGCTGGGGTGTGTGGACTGCTGTAGCCTGTTGTGAGGATGTGTACCACTGCGGGCTACGGTGGGGAAGACTCCTCTCCATCGTTTCTAGGTCCCCACTTCGATACAATATAATAGAATGCAATAAATTCTTTTTCCTTCTTTCAATATCCACTCCTTTTAATTAAATATTATTTAACATAATAGGCACATGATACTATTATGATATTACATGATAACATATCGCCTGTGAAAAAAAACCAGTTGGTGAAAACATGGCACAATATTAAATAATAAACTGTATATTTCATTTGATAAGAGATGGAAACCTTGAGCATATATTACTCATATCTCTGCTCCTTCTCTTTTTAACTCTTACACTTTTATGAGACAGAAATAATTTCTCATTTGGGTAATTTAGAAGCGATACCAGATGTGTACATATCCTCTGATACTTACATTCACTGTTAAATTTTTCATACTAATGGCGTTGTACAATATAAGGTTTATTGGGCATATGTCAAGTTCAAATTAATGACAAATTAGTTTGATAAAATTGGTGAGTGTCTGACAGTTGAGTCACACAAGTTATTATAATATGAATAATTACAGTTTCTCTATGACGCCATTAGAATTGATTTTAACCTTGGTGTCTCAATCAGTTACAATGTGTTTAACTTCAACATTCTGATATGGACTTGACACAGAAATTATTTTCCTTGTTGCTTGGTTTTTATGCTCTCTGTTTTTAGTTGTATTACCTCTTGTAATGTTACAACATTACATATCTATGTACATTTTTATTTCAGTGTAGTTTCAGTGTAGTTGTCACCAAATCATTGGTTTGTTGTTAAGTAACATTGCAATATTACCAGATCATACGATTATTATATAACATTAACTGTATGTCACATGCAGTTCCTCATGTGGTTACACTATTTGTGTCCTCAAACCCCTGATATTGATATAACATTCAAATTGTTTTGCTGCTGTCATTCTGAGTGAGTCAAATTAGTTGGATGGATTACATAATAATTCTTCAACATACGAATATATATATATATATATATATATATATATATATATATATATATATATATATATATATATATATACTCCTGGAAATAGAAAAAAGAACACACTGACACCAGTGTGTCAGACCCACCATACTTCCTCCGGACACTGCGAGAGGGCTGTACAAGCAATGATCACATGCACGGCACAGCGGACACACCAGGAACCGCGGTGTTGGCCGTCGAATGGCGCTAGCTGCGCCACATTTGTGCACCGCCGCCATCAGTGTCAGCCAGTTTGCCGTGGCATACGGAGCTCCATCGCAGTCTTTAACACTGGTAGCATGCCGCGACTGCGTGGACGTGAACCGTATGTGCAGTTGACGGAGTTTGAGCGAGGGCGTATAGTGGGCATGCGGGAGGTCGGATGGACGTACCGCCGAATTGCTCAACACGTGGGGCGTGAGGTCTCCACAGTACATCGATGTTGCCTCCAGCGGAAGGATCCACGTGCCCGTCGACCTGGCACCGGACCGCAGCGACGTACGGATGCACGCCAAGACCGTAAGATCCTACGCAGTGCCGTAGGGGACCGCCACTTCCCAGCAAATTAGGGACACTGTTGCTCCTGGGGTATCGGCGAGGACCATTCGCAACCGTCTCAATGAAGCTGGCCTACGGTCCCGCACACCGTTAGGCCGTCTTCCGCTCACGCCCCAACATCGTGCAGCCCGCCTCCAGTGGTGTCGCGACAGGCGTGAATGGAGGGACGAACGGAGACGTGTCGTCTTCAGCGATGAGAGTCGCTTCTGCCTTGGTGCCAATGATGGTCGTATGCGTGTTTGGCGCCGTGCAGGTAAGCGCCACAATCAGGACTGCATACGACCGAGGCACACAGAGCCAACACCCGGCATCATGGTGTGGGGAGCGATCTCCTACACTGGCCGTACACCTCTGGTGATCGTCGAGGGGACACTGAATAGTGCACGGTACATCCAAACCGTCATGGAACCCATCGTTCTACCATTCCTAGACCGGCAAGGGAACTTGCTGTTCCAACAGGACAATGCACGTCCACATATATCTCGTGCCACCCAACGTGCTCTAGAAGGTGTAAGTCAACTACCCTGGCCAGCAATATCTCCGGATCTGTCCCCCATTGAGGATGTTTGTGACTGGATGAAGCGTCGTCTCACGCGGTCTGCACGTCCAGCACGAACGCTGGTCCAGCTGAGGCGCCAGGTGGAAATGGCATTGCAAGCCGTTCCACAGGACTACATCCAGCATCTCTACGATCGTCTCCATGGGAGAATAGCAGCCTGCATTGCTGCGAAAGGTGGATATACACTGTACTAGTGCCGACATTGTGCATGTTCTGTTACCTGTGTCTATGTGCCTGTGGTTCTGTCAGTGTGATCATGTGATGTATCTGACCCCAGGCATCATGTGACATTCTACTGTATAAAATTACTACATATAATGTGACAGTATGTTACAAATAATTTTATTGAAAAGAAGGGAAAAACTTAATAGAAAAATAATAATAAAATTAAAAAAGGAAAAATGCTCCAATAGCGGGAAATATTTTTATAGAGTTGTTTCTCCATTTAATGTATCCAATTTGATGGGATTTGAGTCTTGTGTATCTCACTGTGACTTTACTATAGTGTACACATATTTTTATAAGTTGTTCTTTGACCTTGACCTTTGATTTTAGCTTTTAGCTTCTTTGATCAATGTTTGTGCATTAATGTATTGGATGTTTAGTGCCTGAGCTGTGGTACTTGGCACTTACTGGTTCTACATGTTTTCAAGTTTCCAGTGTTTTCAGCTTGCTTAAAACTGTATTTTAATATAAAGTACTATTTTATGACATTTTCAGATCAGCAGTTGTGCAACTTTATCTGTTGAAACTGAATGCGTGATGTGTGAAGGTTTCACAACATATACTTTTCGTAAGGTTGCTTAGTTTTTCTGACTATTAATTTTCTTGAAAAACTTTGTTTTCATTTTAATGCTTGCACTGCGCAGATGGTCCATGATCAAAACTAGATGTGAAGAAATGTACTGACATCACGAATTTCTCAAAAACAAAAAAAAACAAAAACAAAATCTATACAGATTTATTAGATTAAGAACCATGACCTGAAACTGTCTGAATAGCTGCGAAGACAATCATGTCACTCCAAATTCGTAAGTGGGTGTTAAATGGGCCATTTTTCTAGAAATTGTTCAAAATCACATTTTATTATCTATGTAATAAATCATATTTCAAGTTACCAACTAAGTGTATAGGAACAGTATTGTGATACCTTCACATCAGAACTTAAACATGTAGCTGCTGCTCACTGTATGGCATTCCTTCTCCTCATGCCTATTGGACTTGCAGGGCACACAGCTGAGACACAGTTTTGGACCTCAAAAACATCTTATATCCAACGACATACTACTGTAACCATATCAAACCGACGTCACGATTCACTATTGTTCAAATTGTACTGCACCTAATTAACTGGTTGTTGTGTGCCCTAGCTGTAGACTGGTCTGCAGTACTGTCTCACCACAAATGACTGCAGCTAACTTCTGGACAATTGAAGTGCTGAGCACAAGGCAAGAGAAAGATGTCATAATGAGAGATGTAGTACATACACTATTTTTGTGGCTGAAGACTACCTTTGGAAGAAATAATTCAGTTATTTAATGTCATTAATAATGAAATTAATTTGAAGCTCATCATAGTTTTAATAACAGCAAATTCCTAAGTATGTATTGCATAATTATCAGTAAGTATTCACTGATTTGATAGTCAGTGCTATCCAAAACGGATGGGAGGAAAAGAAAGTAATGCTGTGAGTACAGTAATGACTATATCCAAGAAATACACATACAGGCTGAAACTTTAACAACTACAGTTTAGGTTGGCTACAATTATACAATGGAAAGTGCCCATTACGTTTCGTCACTGGCGTTAGTATTCGAAATGGTGACATATGCTGTAAAAAAGGTGTATTGTGTCACAGAATACGGAAGAACATTATCAAAAATAATTTTCGGTCCACCTTTGGTGAAGTGGCGCCATACCGTCACAATAGTGCTAGTTGGAAAAAGAAGTATACAGAGATAGGATGAAGTGGTGTGGAGTGGTATTGGTGTTTTGCAGTTTTGGGCAAGACTACAACAAAACCAATTACTTTTTATTATTAGTGTAACATGAGGTTTTCTTTAATATCTGCTTCTCCCAGCGAAATATAGTTCTTTTGTTAAACAAAACTCTACCTAGGAATGTGTAGCAATGTTGCCTCTCAAGCACGGTAAATGGCTCTAAGTTCATGCACAAAAGTGGTCTAATACAATATTGTTCCGTATGAAATCAGACTGTGAAAATATGTTAGCTTACTGATTTGTATATTCTCAAAATTGGCAGATACTCTGAGTGCAAAAGTTGCTGAATGTAATCGCCTTAGAAGATCCAAAATATGAATTTTCCAATTAAGATTCTAATCTGTATATACAGCCAAAATTCTAGTATGCTCTACCCTGTGTACTGACTTCTGTTGACGTGTTATATTTATGGAAGTAACTGTGTTTTTAGAAGTAGGAAATTGGATTTACCATGTTTTTTTTTTCTTCGTTTAAAGCAAGCGCTTTTGCAGAAAACCAATTAATGACTTTTCCAAAGACCTTATTTGCATCATTTTCAATTGGAGTTCCTTTTACTGGTTTAATAATGATGCTTGTATCATCAGCAATTAGTGTCAGTTAAGCTTCTTGTTTCAGATAAGAAGGGAAGTTCTTCATATATATCAAGACTAGAAGGGGACCAATGATTGAAACCTGTGGAATACCTAATATAAGTTCACCCCAGTTGGATGAAGTGGGAAATTTATTTAAATCACTTGACCCATACAAAGATACTTTTCGTTTCCTATCCTGTAGGTATGATTTTAAACCACACATATGCTATTCCATTTATACCATACTTGTAATTTCTGTAAAAATGTCATGGTTCACACAATCAGATGCCTTGTACAAGTCACAGAAAATTCCTGTTCGTGACAGATTATTATTTAAAGGTTCTGTTATGTACACAGTGAAATTGTATATTGCTGTCTCAGTGGAAAAGCATTTTTTAAATTCGAATTGTGATTTCCTAAGCATCCCATTACTGTTGAGATGGCTAACCACTAGTTAGTACATTACTTTCTCGAAGCTTTTTGAAAATCCTGTAAGCAAGGATACTGGCTGGTAATTGTTGACATCCGTAGTGTCCTCCTTTACGTAGAGAGGCCTCACAAAGCCATGTTTTAACTTGTCTGGAAAAATATCTTGAGCTATTGATGCATTACATATGTTATTCAGAACATCAGCTGTAATTGCGCCACAATGTTTTAATACCTTATTAGAGATGTCATCTACTCATACAGAACATTTATTTTTCAAAGATTTAATAATTTTACTTATTTCACAAGAAATTGTTAGGTGAAAATCTCACTAAAAGCTTTCAAAACTCACTCTTCTAATCACTGCCTGCCTTTTTCTTTTGAACTACTCTCACCAATTTTTTCTCCTACAAGTAATAAATTGTCATCATATTGAAACCTACCCGTTTCTTCTGTATCTCTTTTGCTACACAGCCTTCCCTTCTACAATCACCTATGAAACCCTCCCTTAAGTTTTCTATCTCTTGCTTAATAATAACAAATGAAATCTGCCCTTTGAAATTAATTCTCTTTCTCAATAACAATAAGTGCAATCTTCGACAACAAATTTAATTGCTGCTTATTGAAAGTGATCTGCTGGTTTTTTCGACGAAACATAGAATATGTCGTCGTTGTGGCCCTCAGTCATTACCTGCAATAACCCAAACTTTTCCTTATATTTTTTACTGTTACTGGGTCGCCATCTGACTGCTACATCGATCTGCGACATGAATATACAGGGTGTTTCAAAAATGACCGGTATATTTGAAACGGCAGTACAAACTAAACGAGCAGCGATAGAAATACACCGTTTGTTGCAATATGCTTGGGACAATAGTACATTTTCTGGCAGACAAACTTTCGAAATTACAGTAGTTACAATTGTCAACAACAGATGGCGCTGCGGTCTGGGAAACTCTATAGTACGACATTTTCCACATATCCACCATGCGTAGCAATAATATGGCGTAGTCTGTGAATGAAATTACCCGAAACCTTTGACAACGTGTCTGGCGGAATGGCTTCACATGCAGATGAGATGTACTGCTTCAGCTGTTCAATTGTTTCTGGATTCTGGCGGTACACCAGGTCTTTCAAGTGTCCCCACAAAAAGAAGTCACAGGGGTTCATGTCTGGCGAATAGGGAGGCCAATCCACGCCGCCTCCTGTATGTTTCGGATAGCCCAAAGCAATCACACGATCATCGAAATATTCATTCAGGAAATTAAAGACGTCGGCCGTGCGATGTGGCCGGGCACCATCTTGCATAAACCACGAGGTGTTCGCAGTGTCGTCTAAGGCAGTTTGTACTGCCACAAATTCACGAAGAATGTCCAGATAGTGTGATGCAGTAATCGTTTCGGATCTGAAAAATGGGTCAATGATTCCTTTGGAAGAAATGGCGGCCCAGACCAGTACTTTTTGAGGATGCAGTGACGCTGGGACTGCCACATGGGGCTTTTCGTTTCCCCATATGCACCAGTTCTGTTTATTGACAAAGCCGTCCAGGTAAAAATAAGCTTCGTCAGTAAACCAAATGCTGCCCACATGCATATCGCCGTCATCAATCCTGTGTACTATATCGTTAGCGAATGTCTGTCGTGCATCAATGGTAGCGGCGCTGATGGGTTGCCGCGTTTGAATTTTGTATGGATAGAGGTGTAAACTCTGGCGCATGAGACGATACGTGGACGTTGGCGTCATTTGGACCGCAGCTGCAACACGGCGAACGGAAACCCGAGGCTGCTGTTGGATCACGTGCTGCACTAGCTGCGCGTTGCCCTCTGTGGTTGCCGTACACGGTCGCCCTACCTTTCCAGCACGTTCACCCGTCACATTTCCAGTCCGTTGAAATTTTTCAAACAGATCCTTTATTGTATCGCTTTTCGGTGCTTTGGTTACATTAAACCTCCATTGAAAACTTCGTCGTGTTGCAACAACACTGTGTTTTAGGCGGTGGAATTCCAACACCAGAAAAATCCTCTGTTCTAAGGAATAAACCATGTTGTCCACAGCACACTTGCACGTTGTGAACAGCACACTCTTACAGCAGAAAGACGACGTACAGAATGGCGCACCCACAGACTGCGTTGTCTTCTATATCTTTCACATCACTTGCAGCGCCATCTGTTGTTGAAAATTGTAACTACTGTAATTTCGAAAGTTTGTCCGCCTGAAAATGTATTGTTGTCCCAAGCATATTGCAACAAACGGTGTATTTCTATCGCTGCTCGTTTAGTTTTTATTGCCATTTCAAATATACCTGTCATTTTTAAACACCCTGTACTTACTCTGTTATTACTATATTCTGTTAGCTGCTGGTGGACTGTCATCGTAAGTTGCTGTATTTAATATCAAAGCTGACGTTATTCTTTGATAGCAAAGCTGACGTTATTCTTTAATTGATTTGACTGAAGTTACGTAATTCATAGTTAAACTTTTTGTTGACAACAGTAAAACTTTTCTAAGTTTTACGTTGATGGATTTTGGGATGAATTATAATCAGGAATGCAATATTGCTGGCAAAAATTGATTATATTGTGAAAACGATTCTTCATATATTTACTGTTGGTAATGAAATGATTTTACAAACGTTGAAATGGGACTTACTTTTTACAATAATCTTACAGCTAACATTGCGCGAACATAACTTCAGTAGTCTTGAGTTTCTCAACAAAAAAATTTAATAATACTAGTTCCTCTTTCGACAATAGTTATCTGATGTCTCTGTACATCCGTTTATCATCTCTTGTAAATCACAGCTGGTAGCTGGCAGGCACACTGCTCCTATCAACCTCTCGCTTCAGACCTGCTACCGACTCGCTTCACATCTCGCTTACTACTGACTTCCTACGAACGCTAAAGTGTGGTCTCTCCTGCCAACAATGCTTTCTGATGCAGACAATCCCTGCTACCATTACAAAATGTATCAATGTGCGGTCTTTCTCACTCTTTTCTTAAAATGCATCCCCCTTTTTAAAATTATATCAATGTGCGGCCTCTCCCACCAACAATACTTTGGTGCAAACATTCCCTGCTACCACAATTATTTCAAATGAGAGTCACTAATTATTCCTACTGATTTGATTTTATTGACTGGGTTGTTAATTTCTTCATTGAAATACATATTTCTTGATTTCCTTACAACTTTTCTCAGTGTGGTACAGTAATTTTTATAGTGTAAGACTACTTCTGAATTTTTAGTAGTTCTTGCTGTCTCATACAATTTCCTTATTCATTCTGAATACACTTTAATACATACCTAATCCTAGGTTTCTCGGAAAAGTGTGTGGTGTTACATTTGGTGATTTTCTTTGGGAAACAATGTTCAAAAAGCGATATAAATCTATCAAGACATATGTTGCATTTATCATTAGCAATTGGCTCATTATATACGTCTCCCCAAAAACATTCCTTAAACTTTCACTGAAGTGCTCTATAGATACTTCACTTACTATTACTTTCCATTTCTCCCTACTTTTTATCTTCAGTTACCCCCTTATATATACTGGTTTTCAGATTTACATGCAGTCAGTTTCTTGGCAAAATAGCTCCATTGCAGACAGTTTCAGAGTTCCTAGCGCTAATAGGAAATACTGATGTTCATATAGTTATAGACACTGAAAGCTGGCTAAAGCCAGAGGTAAGTTTAGCGAAAACTTTTGAGATGGACCTACTAGTGTTCAGAAAGGATATGCAAAATACATTGGCAAGTGTCATGTTTTTGGCCGTTAAAATTAGTTTAGCTTGTAGCGAAATTGAAGCAGATAGTTCCTGTGAGGTGGTATGTGCAGTGGTCATTCTTGGAAGTCGGAATATAATTATAATTACATCCTTTAACCGACAACGCTGCTCAAACTATACAGTTGCTGAAAGGTTCAAATTAAACTTGAGTTTAATTTCAAACACATAGCCCACTCATACACTTATAGTTAGTGGCGACTTCAATTGACCCTCGATATGTAGGCGAAAATACATAATTAAATCCCGAGGTATGCGCAAAACATCATGTGAAATTGTGCTAAAAGGATTCTCTCAAAATTTATCGTCTTTTAAAGTCAACTGAAGATAAAAACATATTGCAAAACGATTTAGAAAAGATATCTGTGTGGTGCGAAAATTTCCAGTTGACCCTGAACAAAAAGTGTATGAGTGCTAAAAGGAATCCATTAAACTTCGCTTAAACGATAAATCAATCAAATCTAGAGGCCGCAAATTCAGATAAAAACCGTGGAATTACAATTAAGGACTAGTTAAATTGGAAGTAACATACAGAAAATATTGTGAGGAAGGGGAACCAAAGACTGTATCTCATTGAAACTACACTTAGAAGAAGAAAAAGACCTATTAAAGAGACTGCCTGAACTACGTTTACCCATTCTCTTATCTAGTACAGATGCATGGCGTGCGATCCTGAGGAGATAGCATTAACACAGTACGCCGAGAAAGTGTAGAGAAGTACTTTATTATTTCCTAGAAACAGGATGCTACATCACCGAAATCATACAGGATATAGGGTCGACATCATTAAAACAATGGCGTTTATCGTTGCGTCGGAATCTTCTCATGAAACTTCTGCGTTTCTGCGTGTTAATTTAGTGTTTAACGGACACAGTTCTCGCGTTTCCGTTTGCGTCGGAAAGTAAACCTATTTTGTGACACATTACAGGTTCCTAATCAGAGGCAAAACATTTAGTCTCACCTTTGTGCTTCGGCAGTTCAGTTTTAAAATCTCTGCGTGTTTAATTTATTGAAGACAGTTCTTGAGATTCCCTGAGAGATTGTAGGGCACTCTCACTTCTGATTCGGTGTATGCTGCTTCATGTTCCTAGAGAATATGATCTTTATTGCAATTTGACTCCGAACTATCAATTTAATAATTCACAGCAGCAAAATACTAGCGCGAATTCTTTGCAGACGAATGGAATAACTGGTAGAAGCCGATCTCGGGGAAGATCGGTTTGGATTTCGTAGAAATATCGGAACACGTGAGGCAATACTGACCCCAGGACGTATCTTAGAAGCCAGATTAAGGAAAGGCAAACGTACGTTCCTAGCATTTGTAGACTTTGAAAAAGCTTTTGACTATGTTGACTGGAATACTTTCTTTCAAATTCTAAAGGTGGCAGGGGTAAAATACAGGGAGCGAAAGGCTATTTACAATTTGTACAGAGACTAGATGGCAGTTATAAGAGTCGAGGGACATGAAAGGGAAGCAGTGGTTGGGAAGGGAGTGAGATAGGTTTGTATCCTCTCCCTGACGTTATTCAATCTCTATATTGAGCAAGCAGTGCAGGAAATAAAGGAAAAATTCGGAGTATGTATTAAAATTCATAGAGAAGAAATAAAAACTTTTAGGTTCGCTGATAACATTGTAATGAGACACTTAAAGTAGTAAAGGAGTTTTGCTATTTGGGGAGCAAAGTAACTGATGATGGTCGAAGTAGAGAGGATATAAAATGTAGACTAGCAATGGCAAGGACAGCATTTCTGAAGAAGAGAAATTTGTTAACATCGAGTATAGATTTAAGTGTCAGGAAGTCGTTTCTGAAAGTATTTGTATGGAGTGTAGCCATTTATGGAAGTGAAACATGGACTATAAATAGTTTAGACAAGAAGAGAATAGAAGCATTCGAAATGTGGTGCTACAGAAGAATGCTGAAGATTAGATGGGTTGATCACATAACTAATGGGGAAGTATTGAATAGGATTGGGGAGAAGAGAAGTTTGTCGCACAACTTGACTAGAAGAAGGCATTGGTTGGTAGGACACGTTCTGAGGCATCAGGGGATCATCATTTTAGTATTGGAGGGCAGCGTGGAGGGTAATGATAGTAGAAGGAGACCAAGAGATGAATACACCAAGCAGATTCAGAAGGATGCACGTTGCAGTAGGTACTGGAAGATGAAGAAGCTTGCAAGGATAGATTAGCATGGAGAGCTGCATCAAAACAGTCTCTGGACTGAAGACCACAACAACAACAACAACAAGTCATGATGAAATGGTGGGCAATATTTAATGCTCTTGCTTGCGTGCTGTAAGGAAGGAATAATGGTAAGCTTTACCTGCATTAAAAGGAATAGGTTGCCTATTTAAATAACTGCAGTAAAAGCACAGCGATGGTGGGCCTTAGGAAACGCATATTTCCTGCGGAATCTGGGTGGAAACATTTCCCGACGGCCGACTTCTACGGTCTCATTGCACAGACATGTTGATCGGCGCCGGTCGGTTGGCAGCCGTGTCCAGATAGAGTGACTAGCGCCGAGTAGTCGCTGCTGCAATGGCCAGCGCATTGTAGACCGGCAATAATTCTATTGTAATTTAGATCACAACTTATCTCTGTGTTCTGATTCACATTACCTTGCCAATTTTATTAAAGTCCAGATTCTAAGAGAGAGTGGTAACCTTGCATCCCTCTATGCCAGAAGTACAGTTTTGTAAAGCGTGTCGATTGTTCTTGTTTGTACAGTGTAGTTTTCCGTGGTCTTTAGTATGGATAGCAATTGTGATGGCTGTGTGTGGATGCGAGCCGAGCTGGTGACACTTTACTCTCAGCTCTTGGGTTTGATGGAATGGAATACACAGCTTGAAGCTACAGTGGTTGGACATCACAGTTGTGGGTCGACCGTGCTGAGCCAAAGGACGGCCATCACGTTTGAGTCTGCCAATCGGCCCACACCAGTGACGAGCGCACTTACTACTCACACTGACGTTGACCCATGGTCGAGTGGGAGGTCGCCTTGGGGCAGGGCCGGCGATAAAAGGCTTCTCAGGTCTGCGCACACAAGACCTCCCCGGTTAGTCTGGCAAACTAGTTCTAGGTGCTGTCTGTTGGATGACACTGTCCCTAGCCAGATGGAATCACTTGTTCCGCTTCGGAATGGAACTCTCAGCCTGCAAGATCTGGGCAGTCACAGAGGGTGAGATTACTGGTAGCTGGGAGCTCCAATGTCCGGCGCATTATGGGGTCCCATAGGGCTATGGCTGCCATGAAGGGGAAGAAAGCCAGTAGCCACCATGCACTCCGTGTGCATACCAGGTGAAGTCATTAAACACGTGAGAAGGGTCTTTCCGGATGCCATGAAGAGCACAGACTACAGCGAACTGCAGTTGTTGGCTCACATCAGTATCATTGAAATGTGTCACTTTCGATCGGAAGAGATTCTGTCTGGTTTCCAGTGGCTAACAAAGTGCTAAAGGCTGCCAGACGTGCTTGCGAGATGAAAGCAGAGCTCACCATTTGCAGCATAGTCGATAGGACCGATTGACCGATTGTTGACCTTTGGTACAGAGCCGTGTTGAGGGTCTGAATCAGAGGCTCAGACAGATCTGCGACCGTTTAGGATGCAGATTCCTCCACTTGCGCTACACGGTGGGGGGATTTCGTGTTCCCTGAACTGGTTATGAATCCACGTAGGGGCGGCTACATGGGTAACTGTGTGATGTAGACTGGTCATTTTTTAGATTGGAGAGTTTTGGGGAAAAAGAAAAAGGGCTTCAGTCTCGAAGAGAGCAGGTCGAACATAGGAAGAATGTAGATACAGGAACCATCAGTATAAGAGTTGTAAATTGTCGTAGCTGTGTTTAGAAAGTACTAGAGCTCCAAGCGCTAATAGAAAGCACTGATACTCAAACCCTTACAGGCACTGAAAGCAGGCTTAAGAGGGAGAGAATTTCAGCCGAAATTTTTGGGAAGAACCTAACGGTCGATCCGAAAGGATATGCTAAACACAGTTAATGATGGCGTGTTTGTTGCTGTTACCAATAATTCAACTTGTAGCGAAATTGAAGTAGATAGTTCCTGTGAATTAGTATGGGCAGAGGTCATTCTTGGCAACCAGAATAAAACAATAACTGGATCCTATTACATCCTTCCCAACTCAAATGGTACAATTGCTGAGAGGTTCAAAGAAAAGTTGAGTTTCATTTTAAACACGTACTCTACCAATAAAATTACAGTTGGTGGGACTTCTACTTACCCTAGATATGTTGGCGGAAATACGTGTTAAATTCGGAGGTACACAACAGCATCATCTGAAAGTGTGCTAAATGCCTTCTCTGAAATTTATTCGAGCAATTAGTTCATGAGCCCACGCGAGTAGTAAACGGTTGTGAGAACACACTTGACGTCTTAGCGGCTAACAAACCTGAGCTAATGACGAGCATCAAAACGGGTACAGGGATTAGTGAACACAGTGTCTTCGTAGCGAAAGTGAATACTCTAATCCCGAGACAGAATACTGTAATCTCAAAAACAAACGAAAATTATACCTACTGAAAAAAGCAGATAAAAATTCACTTTACGCCTTCATGAGCGAGAATCTCCACTGTTTCCAAATTACTAGTGTAAATGTAGACAAGATGTGCCTTGAATTCAAAGAAATAGTATTGGCAGCAACTGAGAGATTTATATTAAATAAATTAACAACATGCCAAGTCCAGACGTAAGCAAAATCTCCAAGATGGTCGATATTTTACAGAAGCTCGAAATTTAGAGCGGACTTCAGTGGAAGATGCTTATAATAGTTTCCACAATGAAACTTTGTCTCGAAATCTGGTCGTATGAGAAGTATACTAACGATAAGATAGTCATTGCCTTCTCTGCGCGACAGCAATGGGAATGCTATCGACGACAGTGCTGCGAAAGCGGAGTCACAAACACAGCCTTCCGAAATTCCTTCTTCAGAGAAGAAAAAGTAAATATTCCAGAATTCGATTCAAGAATAGCTGCCAACACCAGTAACTTAAAAGTAGATATCCTCGCAGTAGTGAAACAACTTAAATCACTTCAAAAAATCAAGTCTTCTGGTCCAGACTGTATACAAATTAGGTTCCTTTAAGAGAATGCTGATGCAATAGGTATATATTTAACAGTCAGATACAAGCGCTCGCTCGACGATAGATCCGAACTCAAAGGACTGAAAGTCGCACAGGTGACACGAATATTCAAGAAAGGTAGGATTAATACACTAAATTACAGGTCCATAGCTCTAACGTTATTATGCAGCAGGACCTCAGAACGTATATTGTGTTCGAACGTTATGAATTACCTCTAAGAGAACAGTCTATTGACACACAGTCAACACGGATTTAGAAAACTTCATCCTCATGGAACAACCAGCTCTTCACTCACAAGAAGTGTTGAGTGCTATCGAAAAAGGATTTCACATTGTTTCTGGATTTCTAGATTTCCAAAAGGCTTTTGACATGGCCCCACACAAGTGGCTTGTAGTGAAATTCCCTCTAAGCTGTGTGACTCGATTCGCAATGTCCTGTCAGAGAGGTCATAGTTCATAGAAAGTGATGGAAAATCAACGAGTGGAACACAAGTTTTTCCTGGCGTTCCCCAAGGTAGAGTTATAGGGTCTCTGCTGTTCCTTTTCTACGTAAACGATTTAGGAGACCACGTGAGCAGAGTCTTAGATTGTTTGCAGATGATACGGTCGTTTGTCACGTAATAAATTCATCAGAAGATCAAAGCAAATTTCAAAACGACTTAGAAAAGATGTCTGAATGGTTCGAAAATTGGCAAATGACCAAAAGAACGAGAAGTGTGAGGTGATCCACGTGAGTGCTGAAAGGAGTCTACTGGGGCACATTTGTATGTGGCACCTGAATATGTTTCCATAGACGATGATAAGCTTTATGTCGCTGAATGTGTAAGACTGCATACTCAGAGAAGATACTGCTTCTCGTCTGAGATTATTATAGTTTTGGAGCAAGAGAGCGCTTGTTCCGCAGTTATAGGTAGGTTGTCTGTGAGGGAAAGACGATGGAGTAGGCAGTTTTGTGTTGTGTTGTGTGAAGCCACCAAGTGGTAGATTGATTTAGGTATGTCAATATTGTTGAACTTGGAAGCATAAGTCTTCATCCAAGCAACGCAGAAATGTTAAATAATTGTTAACTTTCTTTTGCCTAGCTCGTTAGTATAGATAAGTTGGCTAATAATATGTAATTATTGAGTAACCCCAGAATGTACATAAATTGTGTTGATAAGAAGGCTAGTTAGATATTTCATTTTTATAATGTTTTTCAGATTGGTTAACAGAGCTATGTGTAATTTGATGATTTGCATTTATGTTGGATTAGTAAGGCTACATAATATTTGCTTATGAATCGATTGCCAGTAATGTAACTTAAATGTTAGATGTTTTTGAAAAGCCAAATTCAACTTGTAATATAATTTTGCTAAAAAAAAACTCAGTGTTAGAAATTCACCTTAATCAGTATCCCCTACCTGTTCAGGTCACATTTTTTAAAGAAGTTAAATTTTTTAAAATGTTCATGTTTATCCGCTAAAAGCATTTCATGTGCATTTCAAAGTATTGTGGTCATCATTGCACGCTGCTGAGCCTGTAGCTATCATATTTTTGTTTTTCATGAGAGACCAAAATACATTGCGCTACTCCGTTGCTGCTTTAGAGCTAAGACAATTTAATTTTCTTGTTATGGGCACAGGGACCAAAGTTACCAGTTGTGAACAGGGCAACATGATCCAGTGCCTAAGGAGCTGAATGTATTTTTCAGTGACAGGTTTTCTACACTGATATTGGGAGCTGCACTGCCCAATCAATTAGTATAAAGTTTTTGCTAACAATAAAACAGAATAAGCACATCGCTTGCAGTTACAACACGCTTTACGATAATCTTGTTGAACATGGAAGCATGCAAGCAAGGTAAGGACGTTAAATAATTATGAATTTTGTTTTAAGCCAGAGAGGTAGTGTTGATGAGTTAGCTGATGATTTGTAATTGTTCAGTAAGCCCAGAATGTACATAAACCGTTTTGATAAAAAATGCTGGTTAGATATTTAACTTTCGTAATGTTTTAAGGATTTTTTAACACAAGTATGTGTACTTTGATGAGTGCATTTATATTGGATTAGTGAGGTTATATAATACTTGCTATTTAAATCTCTTTGTGAATCAACTGCAAGTAATATAAATTCGGTTGTCTGATGTTTTTTAAAAGACAAACTTAGCTTGCAATATAATTCAGCTAAAAAAAACTCAGTGTTCGAAATTCATCATAATCAGTACCGCCTCACTGCACAGGTAATATTTTTTTAAAGAAGTTGGTACTGGGAGTTGCATTTCCCAATCAATTCGTATAAAGTTTTTGGTAACAATAACAGAGTAAGCAGACCGCTTGCTGTTACAAAACGCTACACGATAATTCGGCTTCATTACCCATTCCTCAGATTAGACGTTCATTGAAAGTAATCGTAATACTTTTCTTTTTATAAAAGAACGTTACTGTGCTACAAGGAATCCGTTAAACTTCGATTACTCGATGAGTCACTCAAATCTAAAGGTGGTACATTTCACTAAATACATAGGACTTACAATTACCAACAACTTAAATTGGTTGGATCACATAGAAAATGTTGTGGGAAAGGCTAGCCTAAGACTGAGTTTTATTAGCAGATCTACTAAGGAGGCAGCCTACACTACGCTTGTCCGTCCTCTTTTAGAGTATTAACACGCAGTCTGCGATCCACACCAGATGATATTAACGGAGTACATCGACATAGTTCAAAGAAGAGCATCATATTTGTATTATCGCGATATAGGAGAGAAGTGTCACGGAAATGATACTGGATTTGCGATGGACATAATTCAAACAAAGTGTTTTTCGTTGCGTCGGAAACTTCTCACGAAATTTCGATCACCAACTCTCTCCCCGGAATGCGAAAATACTTTGTTGACGCCGACCTACATAGAGAGAAACGATGGTATGATAAAATAAGAGATATCAGAGCACGCACGGAAATATTAGGTGTTCGGTTTTTCAGCGGGCCGTTGGCGAGTGGAATAGTACAGAATTACTGTGAAGATATTTCAATGAACACTCTGCTAGGCTGAAGATGATTCGATGAACTCTCTACCAGGATATTAAGTGTGATTTGCGGAGTATCCATGTAGATGTAGATTCAAGTGCATACCCGAACAAATAAACTGTAAATAATGCATCTGTTTAGATAAAAAGTACTGTTGAACTTACTGCACACATACATTCTCAAAACCAGTGTCTACTAAATACAAAGCTAGATATGTAATAAAGGCACAAAATAAAACATAATTAACCAATATTTCTGGCATTTTAATACATAATTGCTGTTACTTTACTGAAGTATGCATTTTAATGAATTGACAGAATGAAAATGATCCTCAGTTACTACCACTGACATCGTGTTCTGTTGAGTCTGTAAAATACAGTACAACATAATTTGATAGGAAATCATAAATATGGATGGATTTGGACACATCGATGACAGTGGCTTCACTGCACTTCGTAGAATCATTCTCAGATTCTCAGTGAAAAATGTTGATGTCTAGGAGAGATTACGAACGAGCACCAAGACTATGAACATTGACTGTGTTTCTTGAAGACACAGCTTATAAGAAATGAACAATAAATTGTGATAGTACAACTTTGACGGTTCCTAGTCAGGCCATAATTTTCCTGTCTTTCTAACACTGTTTGAACTATTTAGCACGATGTTTTTCATTGTCATTGTTAAGTGTGACTGAAAAAAGTTGTGTGCAAAGCCATCACTCCATAAAACTTGAGTTTTTTTGAGACCGAACAAGATGTATACAATAAAATACGGCGCAAAGTTCACAAAAATACTAAATGATCATATAACACTATTTAAAGCTTGTAATATTTAACGAATATATATATATATATATATATATATATATATATATATATATATATATATATATGTATGTATATATATACCGGGTGATTAAAAAGTCAGTATAAATTTGAAAACATAATAAACCACGGAATAATGTAGATAGAGAGGTAAAAATTGACACACATGCTTGGAATGACATAGGGTTTATTAGAACCAAAAAAACAGAGTTCACAAAATGTTCGACAGATGGCGCTGGACAGCAAAACGTCACTGAATGCGCATGACAACTGTGTATAAAAGGAGCTGTAATGAGAAAGAGAATCAGATGCGCCAGTAGTCATAGCATGCTGACGTTACCTGAAAAAGCGCTTTTAGTGAAACTGTATTATCAGAATGTGGAATGTGCTAGTTCAGCGTTACGATCCTATCGCCGTAGACAAATGCCGTTGAAAAATGCAGCTGTGGCGAGAATGATTTCGAAGTTCGAAGTCACGGGTTGTTTAGACGATAGACCCCGTACTGGCTGATCGAGCACAAGGCGTAACGCTGCGGAGACAGTTCAGGAAGAAATTGAGACTGTAGCGGGTTCGTCTATGCACGGCGAAGTTAGCGCTCGTGCAATCGCACGTTGCACCGCCATGCCATAAACTACTGTTTGGTTCGCACTGAGGCGTACCCTCCGACGCTATCAGTACAAAATCCATCGACATCATGAACTGTTACCTGACGACTTAGTGAACCGGAGGGCATTTTCGGTGTGGGCGTTTCAAAAGATGGCGGAAGATGACGATTGGTTGACTAACGTGTTATAGACCGACGAAGCTCATCTCACGCTCCGAGGGTCTGTAAACGCCCACAACTGCAGAATTTGGGCTACCGCAAATCCTAGAACTGTCGTGGAAACTCCATTGCACGACGAGAACGTCACGGTATGGGTAGGATTTACCACATCTACCGGGCCTTTTTCTTCGAGGAAATGCGTGATTCTGGTTTTGTAACTGCTATCGTGACGGGTGAGAGGTACGCCGATATGTTACAGAGTCTCATTATCCCCAGCCTGGCTAATAAACACCTGCTGGAACGTACGATGTTTATGCAGGATAGCGCTCCACGCCACATTGGTAGATGCGTGAAAGATCCTTTGTGCGTCGTTAGGTGATGATCGTGTGCTCAGCAGCCACTTTCGTCATGCTTGGCCTCCCAGGTCCCCAGACCTCAGTGCGTGCGATTATTGGCTTTGGGGTTACCTGAAGGCGCAAGTGTATCATGATCGACCGACATCTCTATGGATGCTGGAAGACAACATCTGACGCCAATGCCTCACCAGAACACCGGACATGCTTTACAGTGCTGTTCACAACATTATCCCTCGACTACAGCTATTGTTGAGGAATGATGGTGGACATATTGAGCATTTCCTGTAAAGAACGTCATCTTTGCTTTGTTATACTTTGTTATGCTAATTATCGCTATTCTGATGAGATGAAGCGCCATTTGTGGGATATTTTTTGAACTTTTGTATTTTCTTCGTACTAATAAAACCCCCATGTCATTCCAAGCACGTGTGTCAATTTGTACCTATCTATCTACATTATTCCGTTATTTATTCAGTTTCCAAATACAAATTTATATAGATCTTTTGATGTTCTGTTAATTTTGGTGAAGGATGTTGAAGCTAATAGTTGCATAAATGTATGTGTAATGACATTTATAATATGGTCTCTTCCTCCTCCAACTGAAACATTTAATCCTATTTTTGCTGCCACATTAAAAGTAGTTGTAAAGTGTACTGAAACTTCCATTTATCAGTCACAATATCGTCATCTAATTCAACTGCTATGGTACCCTGTACATTAACTGGCTATCCAGTCTCCCATTTGAAAATATCAGACATACTTCGTACCTTATTATTTGCGTTATTAATTTCTGCCCGGGTATACATATTTCTTGAATTTGTAAATACCTTCCATGGAATACTACACTGTTCTTGTAGTGTGAAGGTTTTGATTCCCTTTGTTATCCACATCTACTAATGGATCCTTACAAGTATTTTCTGGATAAATTTTAAGAAAATATTGACACAAATTTACCATGAAATAAACTGAGTTTGACATTACCGTCTGCTTACGTATGTACCTCTACCCACACCATCTCTTTGAACTTCCTTCTTAAATACTGTATCCTGTTCTCATTAACAAGCCTCGCTACCTTGCATGACCTGCCTCGGGTTCATCATGATCAACATGATCAGATAGTGCTTTAACAATTGAGTTGACATTAATTATTTGTGTCTGAACACTGTCTATGAAAATGTCCTCAATCAAGATTATACAATTTGTCTGCTGTTGGAAAACCAAGTTTCTAAATTAGATTGAATCACTATATAATGATTTCAGTTCGTATTTCCTGTTCGTATGTTTTGAGAAATCTGCATTGACTTGTTCTTATACTGCTAACGTTTTCTTATTGACCGACATCTAGCTGAATATAGCATCTAGGTTCCTCATAAACAGCTGAAAGCATCACAGAGGGTATCTATGACTGTTGCAGTTACAAGATAAGTACTCTACAGTAACTATTTACAAGGACGTGCTTCCAGGTTCTGATTTACATAAAAACAGTTTATTTCTATATTAATGCAGCTCCCCCTTTCCCCATGTTGACTCTTCACAATAATGATGCTAGTCTAGATGTTTGATGTTTGTCTTTTCCAATGCTTCAGTTACGTGGTGTTCAGTGAGGCACACAACGCTATCACTTCGGACTATTCAATATCTTTCAGGCATATAAGCAGCTCATCTATCTCGTTTTTAATCCCCTAACTTTCTGAAGGGAAAAAGTAAATTTAGTTTTCTGGAAAGTGTTTCGTATATTATAATTGTGTCGTATTCTAGTTTCTTTCAATACCGTTTGTCAAATGAATCACATGATTTGTTTCTCGCAAAATAAACCCACACAGGAAGATGTCTTTAAAATTAATTGAGGCGAAGCTATGAAGAAAATTATATACATGGGGCCACAGGAGGGAGGGTCAGTGATTATGACATTTAGTAAGCATTATATAGAAAAGGTGGTACGAGCTATGAGCAATTGCTCAGTAGAAGAGATTTGTTTCACAGTGTTGAAGAAGTGCTCAGAGCTCTTAAGTCATGCTCAGTGATCAGCCAGAACGTTATGACTACCTACCTTATATCCGATATGTCCACCTTTGGCACGGATAACAGTGGCGACGCTCCATGGAAGCACTGACTTCTTGGTAGGTCGCTGGAGGGGGTGGCGCATCTGCTCCTCCAATTCACTTAACTCCCGTAAATTCCGGGGCGGAAAGACGATGAGCTCTGTCGCCACGTTTATTCACAATCCAGATATGTTCGACTGGGTTCAGATCTGGTTAACTGGAGGGCCACCACATCAATTGGAAATCGCCACTGCGTTTCTCCAACCACTCTATCACACTCCTGGTCTTGCGATATGCGTCATTATGTTGTTGAAAAATGTGAATGCTGTCGGGAAGCATGATCGTCATGAAGTGGTGTACGTGGTCTGGAACCAGTGTACAATACTCCTCGACCATCATGGTGCCTTGTACGAATCCACTGAATCAGTGGATGCACATGTGATGGTTCCTCAGAGCATAATAGAACTTCTGCCAGGTTGTCTCCGTCCCGCTGTCAAGGGGCTGTTCCTCAGGGACGCGACCGATTAGCGCCCTCTCATCGGCTATGAGTATTTAGACACACTTGTACTCAGCCCAACATTAAAGTCTGGTGTTAGTTCTGCCACAGTTGACTGTCCCGTTTTACCAGTCTGCCCGGTCTACGAGGTCCGACACTCGTCTTGAGGGGCGTCGAACCCCAAGACGTCCGGATGTGGTTTCACTTTCGTTTCGCCACGTGTTGAAGACACCCGTTACAGCATTCCTCTAACAGTTGACAAGTCGTGCAGTTTTTAAACTGTTCGCTCTGAGCTTCCAGAGCATCACTATCTGTCCTCGGTAAAACTCAAATACGTCGCTCGCTTTCAGCATTCTACATACAGACCTCACTCACAGATATGACATGCATCGTTCGTGTGTCTGACTAGCTGTCATTCCTCGCCAGCTGACGCTGCCATCACCTGGACGTTTTAATATCGATTGTAGGTCATATTTTTCTGGCTGATAAGCGTATTTTAAACCCCATGTTTGCTCTACCTCTTGGCTCTGAATTTTCGTTCTTGTCGTACCCCACAATACGCTGCATATATATTTATGTGCATGTATACATTATTTACCTAAGTGTTATTCTTCAGTGGTTATTTCATTGCGTCACATGCTTCTCTAGCTATGTCTCCATGTCTCCAATGTGTTGTGCTGCAACTCAATTCCAAGTCTTTGGAAGAATTCCCAGTAGGAAGATTTTTTTTAATATTTTTATTTTGGGTTATCACTCTTTTGGCTGTTTGATGTGGCCCGCCACGAATTTCTCTCCTGTGCTAATCTCTTCATCTAAGAGTAGCACTTGCACCTACGTCCCCTATTATTTTCTGGATGATTTCCAATCTTTGTCTTCCTCTACAGTTTTTGCCTTCTACAGCTCCCTCTAGTATAATCGAAGTAGTTCCCTCATGTCTCAACAGATGTCCTATCATGCTGTTCCTTCTCCTTATCAATGTTTCCCACATAATCCTTTCCTCTCCGATTCTGCACAGAACCTTCTCCTTCTTTACCTTATCAGTCCACCAAATTTTCAACACTTGTCTGTAGCACCACGTCTCAAATTTTCGATTCTCTTCCGTTCCGATTTTCCCACAATTCATGTTTCACTACAATACAATGCTGAAATCCACACGTAGAATCTAGGAAATTCATCCTCAAATTAAGGCCGATATTTGGTATTAGTCACTCGTTATTTTACTGCTAAGGTAGCAGAATTCCTTAACTTCATCTACGTTGTGACCATCGATCCTCATATTAAATTTCTCGCTGTTCTCATTTCTACTACTTCTCATTACCTTCGTCTTTCTTCGATTTACTCTCAGTTCATTCTTGGTACTCATTAGACTGCTCATTCTATTTAACAGATCATGTAACCGTTCTTTACTTTCACTCAGGATATCAAATTCATCAGCGAATTCTATCATTGCTATCCTTTCACCTTGAATTTTAATTCCAATCCTGGAGCTTTTTTTATATTTCCATCATTGCTTCCTGGATGTACAGATTAAATAGTAGGGGTGGAAGACTACATCCCTGTCTTGGACCACTTTTAATCCGAGCACTTCTTTCTTTTTCGTCCACTATTATTATTCCCTCTTGGATGTAGTACATATTATATATGTATTATCCATCTCCCTACAGCATACCCATATTTTTCTCAGAATTTTTAACATTTAGCACCATTTTAAATTCTCGAACGCCAGATCGACAAATCCTATGTACGTGTCTTGATTTTTCTTTACTCTTGTTTCCGTTATTAACCGCAATGTCAGAATGGTCTCCCTCGTGCCTTTACGTTTCCCAAAGCCAAACTAATCATCGTCTAGCGCATCCTCAGTTCTCTTTTCCATTCTTCTGTATATTATTCTTGTCAGTAACTGGGATGCATGAGCTGTTAATCTGATTGTGCAACAATTCTCCCACTTGTCAGCTCTTGCCGTCTTCGGAATTACGTGGATAATGTTTTTCCGAAACTCAGATGGTAAGTCGCCAGACATACATTCTACACACCAGAGTGAATAGTCGTTTTGTTGCCACTTGCCCCAACGATTTTTGAAATTGTGATTGAATGTTATCTATCCCTTCTGCCTTATTTGATCTTAACTCCTCCAAAGCTCTTTTAAATTATGATTCAAATACCGGGCCCCCATCTCTTCTAAATTGATTCCTGTTTCTTCTTCTATCACATCTCACAAATCCTCCCCCTCATAGAGGCTATCAATGAATTCTTTCCACCTATCCGCTCTCTCGTCTGCAATAACAGTGGAGTTCCCGTTGCAATCTTAATGTTATCACCTTTGAATTTAGTGTCACCGAAAGTTGTTTTTGATTTCCAGTATGCTGAGTCACAACATTTGTGTACTTCCTCCTTTGATCGATCAATTGAAGTATTTCTTTTGTTATCCAGGGTTTCTTCGCAGCTACCTTCTTTGTACCTGTGTTTTCCTTCCCAACGTCTGTTATCGCCTTTTTATAAGGATGTTTTTCTTCTACAACTGTACTGGCTACTGATCTATTTCTTAGCGCTCTATCTATAGCCTTAGAGAACTTCAAGTGTATCTCGTCATTCCCTAATACTTCTGTGTCCCACTTATTTTCGTATTGATTCATCCTGACTAATATCTTTAATGTCTTAAATTTCAGCCTACTCTTCATCACTACTGTGTTGTGAACTGAGTCTATATCTGCTCCTGGATACGCCTTACAATCCAGTATCTGATTTCTGAGTCTCTGTCTGACCATGACGTAATTTAACTGAAATCTTCCTGTATCACCCGGCCATTTCCAAGTATGCCTCCTACTGTTCTGATTTCTGATCAGAGTATCCGCTACTGCGCTAGTATTAGTCCTAGTCGAAGGAAGGGGAAATTTTCTCAAAATTCAATGAAGGCATGGTTGGGCGATAAAATCTGGGGCCGCTGGCAGACTGCGGTAACAGTCAACTGCCAGCGGGCAAGGCAACGTAAACGTGGCACTCACGGCCCGGAGCTGCGACGGCAGTATTGTACTCACAATTTGTTTTGAGTGCAGCAACAACGAGGCAGAAAACTGAAGCGTTGCTTTAAGTTCTTGCGGTGTATGAGGTGGGGCACTAGGCCAGAGCCAAGAGTGGCGATTTGTAGGTTCCTGACGTGTGGGAATTTATCCATGCCATAGTTTCTGTCTCTACATCAGATATAAATAAACAGACGTCTACCTCTGGGGACACAAAATCCGGGCAGGACAGAATGGCAACCTGGAACTTGGAGATAGCACTGTCTGCCTGAAAGAGGGCAGGCACAGAGACCTTCAGCGGGTCCAGGAGGGGCTCAGTTCCACTTGAGTCTGTGGGCCATGGGCACTTCCCACCTGGTGTACCGGGGTCCAGGTGAGGCGTACGCTGCGTGAGGCGCAGAAGCACTTTAACAGCGCCAGAGACGGCGGCGGGTGTTGCCATCCGGCAAACACCACTAGTGGCAAGTTGCAGCACAGTATCCAGGGGGGCGCGGATACGAGTCTGGTTCTTCCCTAAGACCAGCAGCGGCCCGAGGGCCACGGGTGACCAGTACACCCACCTTCGTCCCAAGGTCTCACAGAGCAGGCTCACGGGGCAGAGGGCGGTGAGGATCAGCGACTGCAGCAGTCTCCTGAATTACGAGCAGCAGCGTGGTAAAAGATGCTACGCATTGGCGGGCGGAGACCGGGAGAGCGCGGCTTACTTCCAGTGGGGCGGACTTGATGATGGCAACAGCGGCATCGGCAAACCAGGAGTCTGCTGAGATTTCTGGACTCATGGGACAGTGCACGGTTGACATGCCGACACTACCCTTCACCCATCGAGTACAGTAAATTATCTGAATAAACAAATGTTACCGAATTCCGCTGTATCACTCTACACTGACCCTTGACGCTCTTGAGCTTGCTCGACCTACTGGCAAAATATGGCGCTGTGGGTCCTGGCTTCAGCTCTGCTATCTGGAGTCCTAGGTTCGACACACCAACCTCACAACATTGCTATTACCAGCTGAAGTTTACTATAGAACTCAATTAATCTTTCTCCTCTCTCAATCCTTTTTCCAAGCCCATGTTGTCCTGTATCCTTTTCTTTTACTCCTTCTGCTACAACTGCATTCCAGTCCCTTATGACTATTAGCCGTTCATCTCCATTTACATACTGTATTACCCTTTCAATATCCTCATACACTTTTTCTGTCTCTTCATCTTCAGCCCACGACTTTGGCATGTATAAGTGAAATATCGTTATCGGTGTTAGTTTACTACTGATTCTGATAAGAATAACCCTATCACTGAACTGTTCACAGTAACACACTCTCTGCCCTACCTTCCTATTCACAACGAATCCTACTCCAGTTATACCATTTCCTGCTGCTGTTAATATTTCCCTATACTCATCTGATCATAAGTCCTTGTCTTCTTTCCACTTCACTTCACTGACCCCTACTATGTCAAGATTGAGGTTTTACATTTCCCTTTTCAGAATTTCTAATTCCCTACCACATTCAAGCGTCCAACATTCCATGTCCCGACTCGTAGAATGTTATTGATTGTTCATACTTTTTCTCATGGTAACCTTCCCCTTGGCAGACACCTCTGAGAGATCTGAGTGGGGGACTATTCTGGAATCTTCTGCTAAAGGAGAGGTCCTCATTAAACTTATTCAATTACAGACCACATGTCCTCTGGACACACGTCACGGTGTCTTTCGTGCAGTGGTTTCATTGGCTTTTGCATCCTCATGCCGTTGATCCTTCCACCTTCAGTGGCAGTTTCTTTCCCCCGAACCTCTGCCCGCTCCTCCGCCCTCTTTGACAAGGCTGCTGGTATGATGAGGGTGACTTCTTATGCCAGAAATCTTCGGCCGCCAATGCTCATTATTAATCAAAATTTGAACAGCGGTGGGATTCGAACCCTGGAACGAAAACTTCTCAATAATTTATCGAATATGCTACCCCAAGACCAAAGTTGTAACTATGAAGACGCGCTAGCTTCTTAGATGATCGCTGGCTTGTTGGGCATAGTCTCACACATTAGAGTTTCGTATTTTGACTGTATGCAAGTAATTGTCTGCAGAAATGTGTCCTACAAGGGGGGAGGGGCTGGAACGGGAATAAGGGGGCACGATGTAAAAATTGCCATTTTTGAGGTACATTAATTGATTAGGTACGAGATATATCATTACTGATAAGTTGATTTTATATATGGACCAAACAAATAATTTTATCCCTGACAATTTGGTGGTTGTCTACTCAGTACATGTCATTGACAGTATACTTTGATACATAAAACAAACAGATAAACATAAATTATAAAAAAAATCTGCTAAAACGATAATATTTTCCCACAGCCATCAGCCATGTAACGCAACATTTTTTTTTGTTGTTGAAAATGAGTGGTTTAGAGGATTTCACGAACTAATATAGAACATTAAATTCCTAATCAATTAAAACACTTTACCCCATATGCCAGTGGTGCAGGGTCAACCGCATACACATGTCGCCTCTCCCTTTTGTGGAACAATGATTTCCAATAACGTATTAGACGTTAGATAGTGATCGAGTAAGAAGTTATGAATCGTTCCTTCGTGTACCCCAAACTGCTCCTTATATCAATTTTCCACTCATAGGTTAGTTCTCCTGCTTGTCACGAAATAAACCAATCATGACAGTAGTCGTGTCACGATGATGCAGCACTCTGAACCACAAAAAATATCGCAAAACCGATTTAGACCGTAGAGAGTTGGCCTCCAAAGGCATCGACTGTAGGATCTAATGCAGCTGTACAGAGGTCTCCGAAAAGTTGTGAAAGTATTAATTAAATCGTTCAACTTTAGACATTGTGGCCTGTAATATACCGCAAAGACGAATGGCGACAGATGAAAAGGTTTTTTGCTGGTAAGATGATACTACTAGTTCCATACATTTTAGGTTGCTCATCAATACTGAACAACTTTCAGCATTACAAACAAGGATAAATAGAAATGTGATATATAAAGAAATGTTCTGTATTATTATAGAATGCTCACTTATACAATGAAAGTAATTCTTGTACATAGTTTGGAAGTCTCAACAAGTTACGGAATCACGAGGAAGACACCAAACCGTAGTTGAAATGACGCGGTGATGTGTTACAGCGCCAGTGGAAAGTCGACAGGTATGTGGAACTGTGTGGACAGCCCTATTGTTCCGTATGATGGCTGGTGAAGTATAAGTAAATCAATGTTTCTAAAGAATGATAGTAAATAACGAAACAAAAAAAAAACAAACACCGTCCGAACAAGCCTTGAAGCTCCAACGGCACGGACTGGCCCGCTGTGTCTTCCCAAGCCCTTAGGCATCACTGGATGCGGATATGGAGGGGCGTGTGGGCAGTATACCGCTCTGCCGGCCATTGTAAGTATTCGTGACCGCCGCCGCTATTTCTCAACAAATAGCTGCCCAATTTCTGCCACAGTGGTTCAGTCACCCCCCTTGCCACCAGCACGTATCACCTCGACAGTGTCCCACCCAAGTGCGAGCCCAGCCCGTCAGCGCTCAACTTCCGTGATCTGACTGGAACTGGTGTTACCACCGTGACAAGGCCGTTGGCAAAGAATGAAAGTAGCAACATGTAAGCCAGCTACCAAGAGTTTTAAAAATGGCATTCAATAAATAGTTACGAGAATGCTATGGTATGTTGTCAGTGAATCATCTTAGATGTGATTTTTCACTGAAGTAGTTCGGCAAGTTATCACATGTGCAGTACAGGTTGGATGACATAATGTTTATCTGCACAAAACTTATGACCCTGTAGGGGCGATGTGAAAAGCAGTTCCTCTAATTCTTCATCTTATGCTTGTGATGTTGACATGTATACCTGATCCATTGGTGTTTGGCGTTTGTTTCAAAGTAGCTCATTCTTAGCACTGCTTTCCTATTCATAATAAACCATTGTATTTTATTGCATTGTATGTTAGCCGGGGACCTAGAAACGACGGAGAGGCTCTGTCTCCGCCGCAGCCGCAGTGATCCACAACCCCACAACGACTACCGCAGTCCACTTCACCCCTCCGCCGCCCCACACCGAACCAAGGGTTATTGTACCGTTCGGCCCCCCGGTGGACCCCCACAGAGAACGTCTCACAGCAGACGAGTGTAACCCCTTATGTTTGCGTGGTCGAGTAATGGCAGTGTACGTGTCTGTGGAGAACTTGTTTGCACACCAATCACCGACATAATGTAGCTGAGGTTGAATATGGGGAAACAGCCGGCATTCGCCGAGGCAGATGGTAAACCGCCAAAAACCATCCACAGACTGGCCTACTCTCCGTAACTCCACTCAAGTCCGCCGGGCGGATTCGTGCCGGGGACCAGGTGCTCCCTCCTAATCCGGAAAACCGTGCTTTAGACCGCTAACCGGGCGGAGTAATAAATCATACTCCCATCATACCGTTTACTGCAACTCTTCATATTATCCTATATTCTTCTTGGCATTTCACTTCACTGATTATTGTTATATCTAGGTTCAGAATTTCAGTTTCTCTTTTCAGATTATGTAGCTTCCTTATTTAAAATTCTGACTATCAACACACTGACATAGCAGGTGGCAACAGTCACCCCTGTGGCACATCAGGCACATCAGTGCCAGCCTCATCATGGACAACTTCCAAATACTTAGGACTGGAATACTTGCAAAGATGTTGCACCATTAAAAATAAATAAATAAATAAAGTACCAAGCTGCATTTCCTACGCATATTTAAATGACCTAAGATGCTCAAAAATTAAACTTGCCAGATGCTATTTCATTCTACTGCAAACTTTCCAAAATATGAGCTGTATTTTACTTCACTTCAAAGTGTCACAATATCTATGGGCAAAATTGAATAGAAAGGCAGTTCATTAGCAGCCTGTGATATCAGACTACAAGACGCAAAAATGTAATATTTGTTACTGAATGGTCTCTTGGGAATCCAATGGGAAAGATACTACATTGGAGAACACTTGTGAATCCCAAGAGAGTTGTTTTTAACTTTTTGTATAAGAAGTACAAATTTTACTGGAAAATCAACTACAGAGATGATGGTACCATTGCTTCATTTACACACTAAAAATCTTAGGCGCATGAAATGATGGAAAATTTCTCTTCCCATGCACCGTGCAACACAGTTAAATGGGCAATCAATGATCTGTGTTGTGCTGGACGACACAACATGGATTCATATCAATGTTGTATCGCTGTCATCGCGTTTCCAACCAATAAAGTCGCTTCAGCTCGTTTCTTGGCACTCCACCGAGTTGGTTCAGCATCTTATCGCTAGCTGCATTGCGTACTGTACTGCCCCAATGAAACCAGCATCTTACGTGAGCAGCGCACTGCATGCTGTAAGCTTGCACGGAGAGTACGAGCAGTGGCACACAGGACTTTTGTGGTGGTCTGCCGCAACAACAGCTGGCTGTGACGCGGACGTGACAGGATTGGCAGGTGCAGCAGCGTGGCTGTGGGGGACTCATAACGAGCAGTGAGCGCGGCGACGCGGGCCACGAGCTCCCGCGGGACACCGGACACGCGCCGCCGCTAATTAAAGCCACCTCCCAGTGGTGAATGCCGCGCCACGCGACCAGCTATTAGCCGGCAGACATTCCGCGCTGCCTTCACACAGTGGCGCCTACTGTGCCATGTGAGCCACCCTACGCGGTCGCCTCTTTTGTCTGTCGGCTCTGCTCCTGCCTCTGGCACCCGTAATAACATAATGGGTGGCGCGTCACAGGCAGAATATTTTTACAGCAGAACGGAACCGAAAACAGAAGGCGAGGACAGGGGAAATATTTTGATATTTCTACCCTGCTGGTGGCGTTTCAAAATCTGTCCATAATTAACACAGGTCACGTATCACAGGAAACAATCGAGGTAATATTCAGAACCGAAAAGTGAGGTAAAAATTGTTGGAGGTAATGTTTCTGGAGTGTGCCATCGTCAGTAAAGGAGTGGGAAACAAGTATGACCAACTGGAACAATGTATAATCAGTCTCTTGTGAACTAGAGAATGTACATGAGAAGAAGAAGTAATGGATATCGTGCGCAACTGCTAGCAATCCCGTACTACCGTTTAGGTCACGAAATACAAGTTTATTGAGTGAGGCTTTCGTTTAGATCCAGCATTCACTTGCTGTTGGAACTCAACACCTCGTTTTTAATAGTGTTTCTGGGAGCACCCAATGGGAGAGTTCTAGGGCTGTCACTATCGATAGTATATATGGAAGTCATCTGGTGGATAACGCTATTGCTCTTTGAGCCTGTTCACAGATGGTGTTGTTAATTACCGGAATATGGTCTCGCCATAAAGGTGTAGTGAAATGCATGAATACCTTCAGAAGGTCCACAGTTCCTGCACGAACTTGAAGTTGACATTGAAGGTAAATAAACATAACGTAACATATCGACAAAATAGACGAGGAGGTGCACTATTGTTCGATAGAACTATAAGCGAAAATTCACTGGAAACTTTAACTATCATAAAATTACATAGAAGCAAGCCTAACCAAACGGAAGGATCTGAAGTGAAAAAATTCCTAAAAAACAACCAACAGGAAAAGCAGATGACTAGCTGCGATTTATTGCAGGAAAATGAAAGAAATTCATCCCCAGGAGACTTGTTAAAATGATTCTTAGGCATTGATTGCTCCATTAGTATGGTAGCCTCACCAAGTTGAACCAGAAAAATAAATAAGAAAGGTAGCTCCTCATATGTTATTAAAGCTCGTCCTCTACCCAGTAACTTTGAAGTAATGCCAGCGCAACTAAATCTATGAGAGAATTCGGGCGTAATGTTGCAGACGGCCGACAAAGGTAATGCTACAGTTCCCTTATTTAGCTGTGGTCTACGGGCTGCGTCTATGGCTAGTAATAAAAACAAACTGAAGCCCAGGTGGATACCAGCTACCGTCAATACAGTTAATAAAAATGATCATCACAGGTGGCTGCAAATTTCCCTTTCAAAGAGACACCGACCTTCTCCCAAACAGCATTGACTCACAAGGCGAAGGAGGACAGTTTCAGGGCAGCCTCACGTCCTTTGGAACAGACCCTAACAGGAGAAAGAAGCAGCAGTGGTCAAAGGCAAGAGGATGAAAAGGCAGTGGATGCCGCTGCATTAAAGACATTTAATGTGTATTCATGGAATAAGAGATCTGTGACTGTCTTGATGATCTCTCCATTAGCAAGATTCCAAACTAGTATCCTATTTGCATTGCAAGAGAAGACTGCCAAAGGGTAAGTAAAAAATGACAAAAATGAATGATCACCGAAAGGATAACTTTCAACGGGTCAGAGGGTGGGATGTTGAGAGTTTGTACGTGACAAGGAAGCTAAAATATCTGGAAAGGGAGATTCGATTACTGGAACTAGATATAATGAGAGTTAGTGAAGTGGAATGGCAAGAACGATTGCTGCTCAGGGGAATATAGAATAATACTAGTGGCTGCGGTACATTATGTGAAGGGAATAGGATTTGTTATGAACAGGAAGACAGAGAAAAGAGTGAGCTACTTGGAGACCAACACCGATCGATCAGGTATATAAGACAGCCTCACAGACATAACACGAGTAGTAGAGGAGGTATACGAGAATACTTAACAGATAGTTCAGCAAATGAAGATAAATGGCAATCTAAAGTTCATGGTTAATCAGCATAATGATATTGATCATGGAAAGGATTATCAGTACTTATTGAGAACGTCAACAGCACTTATGTCTACAGGTTGGGATTGCGACTCCTCCATGTTAGTTTGAGTTTGTTGGTAACACATGAAATCTAAACATTAATTTGGTTTATGGCACCTGTAACTCCAGATTAATGGAAAAAATATAGGGTGCGTGTTTAGGGAAGAATGAAACATTCCAGGCTATGCTGGAGCTCTGGACAGGAAACACATTGTCATTCGTGCCCCTCTCGCTGCTGGGTTCAATAAACACAAAAATACTCTCAGTATAGTACTAGTAGCCTTAGCTGACTGTGATTAATATTTCCTGTATATTGATGTAGGACTTAAGTTGTGATGGAGGATACATTACAGAACAGCAGATTGTACGACGCTTTGGAGACGGATTTTCTTGTAACGCCAACTGGTTTCATTACTGAAGGGATGACATTTTTCCTCTAAAAATATATTTTGTGAACCCATACAGCCGCGTAACATGTTGCGACACGAAAGAATTTACTAGAGCTTTAAAATACATTCGGTCTGGTTGATCCAACGTTATTGGGAATACCAGTAACTTTAAAAATACAGTCGGTGGACAATGAAGCGCTAGCCAGCTCCTCGCTGCATAATTAGCCGCGGAAAACGAATCCTACCAACATCTTAGGAGATTTACTTGACTTAGAGAACGAAAATCATCATAAAGTAATTACTAGTCTACAGTTCATTCCGCAAATGACCCACAGACATCCATTTGGACAGGCACAACAAATTCGGAATAAGTGCCGTGATTACTGTAATGATGAGGGTGCTGTGCCCTGAAAAAGTGTACTACTCAGTGACGTTCAAAATATAGATATGTAGATAACATCATTGTCACTATCATGCTCATTTAATTTGTACTATCTCAACTTCAATTTTCACGCGTTACAAAGTGAATGTATTGCTACATATATTTATCACACAAATGTCATATTTATAGTGCTAAATATTGTCGTATTAAAAGAAGATGATACAGTTCCTCTAATATAACCACTATTTTGTATAATCATTATAAAAATTGCTGTAGCAATGTAACCTTAACAAACACGTCTACATCTACATCTACATCTACATCTACGTCTATACTCCGCAAGCCACCTGACGGTGTGTGGCGGAGGGTCCCCTGAGTACCTCTATCGGTTTTCCCTTCTATTCCAGTCTCGTATTGTTCGTGGAAAGAAGGATTGTCGGTATGCTTCTGTGTGGGCTCTAATCTCTCTGATTTTATCCTCATTGTCTCTTCGCGAGATATACGTAGGAGGGAGCAATATACTGCTTGACTCTTCGGTGAAGGTATGTTCTCGAAACTTTGACAAAAGCCCGTACCGAGCTACCGAGCGTCTCTCCTGCAGAGTCTTCCAGTGGAGTTTATCTATCATCTCCGTAACGCTTTCGCGATTACTAAATGATCCTGTAACGAAGCGCGCTGCTCTTCGTTGGATCTTCTCTATCTCTTCTATCAACCCTATCTGGTACGGATCGCACACTGCTGAGCAGTATTCAAGCAGTGGGCGAACAAGCGTACTGTAACCTACTTCCTTTGTTTTCGGATTGCATTTCCTAAGGATTCTTCCAATGAATCTCAGTCTGGCATCTGCTTTACAGACGATCAACTTAATATGGTTATTCCATTTAATATCACTCCTAATGCGTACTCCCAGATAATTTTTGGAATTAACTGCTTCCAGTTGCTGACCTGCTATTTTGTAGCTAAATGATAAGGGAACTATCTTTTTATGTATTCGCAGCACATTACACTTGTCTACATTGAGATTCAATTGCCATTCCCTGCACCATTAATCAATTCGCTGCAGATCCTCCTGCATTTCAGTACAATTTTCCATTGTTACAACCTCTCGATACACCACAGCATCATCTGCGAAAAGCCTCAGCGAACTTCCGATGTCATCCACAAGGTAATTTATGTATATTGTGAATAGGAACGGTTCTATGACACTCCCCTGCAGCACACCCGAAATCTCTCTTACTTCGGAAGACTTCTCTCCATTGAGAATGACATGCTGTGTTCCGTTATCGAGGAACTCTTCAATCGAATCACACAATTGGTCTTATAGTACATATGCTCTTACTTTGTTCATTAAACGACTATGTAGAACTGTATCGAACGACTTGCGGAAGTCAAGAAACACGGGATCGACCTGTGAACCCGTGTCTATGGCCCTCTGAGTCTCGTGGACGAATAATGTGAGCTGGGTTTCACACGACCGTTCTAGTCTCCAGAAAAGTGATTATACTCGAACATAATACGTGTTCCAAAATTCTACAACTGATCGACGTTAGAGATATAGGTCTATAGTTCTGCACATCTGTTCGACGTCCCTTCTTGAAAACGGGGATGACCTGTGCCCTTTTCCAATCCTTTGGAACGCTACGCTCTTCTAGAGACCTACGGTACTCCGCTGCAGGAAGGAGGGCAAGTTCCTTCGCGTACTCTGTGTAAAATCGAACTGGTATCCCATCAGGTCCAGCGGGCTTTCCTCCTTTGAGAGATTTTAATTGTTTCTCTATCCCTCTGTCGTCTGTTTCGATATATACCATTTTGTCATCTGTGCGACAATCTAGAGAATGATCTTTTTTTTTGGTCATCAGTCTACTGACTGGTTTGGTGCGGCCCGCCACGAATTCCTTTCCTGTGCTAACTTCTTCATCTCAGAGTAGCACTTGCAACCTACGTCCTCAATTATTTACTTGACGTTTTCCAATCTCTGTCTTCCTCTACAATTGTTGCCCTCTACAGCTCCTTCTAGTACCATGGAAGTCATTCCGTCATGTCTTAGCAGATGTCTTATCATCCTGTCCCTTCTCCTTATCAGTGTTTTCCACATATTCCTTTCCTCTCCGATTCTGCGTAGAACCTGCTCATTCCTTACCTTATCAGTCCACCTAATTTTCAACATTCGTCTATAGCACCACATCTCAAATGCTTCGATTCTCTTCCGGTTTTCCCACAGTCCATGTTTCACTACCATACAGTGTTGAACTCCAGACGTACATCCTCAAAAATTTCTTCCTCAAATTAAGGCCGCTACACTGCAGTTTTCCTCTGTGAAACAGCATTGGAAAAAGACATTTAGTAGTTCGGCCTTTAGTCTGTCATCCTCTGTTTCAGTACCATTTTGGTCACAGAGTGTCTGGACATTTTGTTTTGATCCACCTACCGCTTTGACATAAGACCAAAATTTCTTAGGATTTTCTGCCAAGTCAGTAGATAGAACTTCACTTTCGAATTCATTGAGCGCCTCTCGCATAGCCCTCCTCACACTACATTTCACTTTTCGTAATTTTTGTTTGTCTGCAAGGCTTTTGCTATGTTTATGTTTGGTGTGAAGTTCCCTTTACTTCCGCAGCAGTTTCCTAACTCAGTTGTTGTACTATCTCTTACGATCTTGCTTGGCACATACTCATCTAATGCATATTGTCCGATGGTTTTGAACTTAGTCCACTGATCCTCAACACTATCTATACTCGAGACAAAACGTTTGTGTTGAGACGTTAGGTACTCTGTAATCTTCTTTTTGTCACTTTTTCTAAACAGAAAAATCTTCCTGCCTTTTCTAATATTTCTATTTACGGCTGAAATCATCGATGCAGTAACCGCTTTATGATCGCTGAGTACATGTTCTGCGTTAACTGTTTCAAATAGTTCTGGTCTGTTTTTCGCCAAAAGATCTAATATGTTATCGCCTCGAGTCGGTTCTCTGTTTAATTGCTCAAGGTAGTTTTCAGATAAAGCACTTTAAAAAATTTCACTGGATTCTTTGTCCCTGCCACCCGTTATTAACGTTTGTGTCTCCCAGTCTATATCCGGCAAATTAAAATCTCAACCCAGAACTATAACATGGTGGGGAAATCTACTCGAAATATTTACCAAATTATCCTTCAGGTGCTCAGCCACAACAGTTGCTAAGCCAGGGGCCCATAGAGATACCCAATTACCATGTCTGAGCCTGCTTTAACCGTGACCTTCACCCAAATTATTTCACATTTAGGATCCCCGTCAATTTCCTTCGATATTATTGCACTTCTTATCGCTATAAATAAGCCTCCCCTTCCACTGTCCTGCCTGTCTCTGCGGTATACCTTCCAATCTGAGTTTAGGATTTCATTACTTTTTACGTCTGGTTTCAGCCAACTTTCTTTCCCTACTAACATATGGGCGTTGTGACCGATTATTAATGAGAGCAGTTCTGGGACCTTTCTATAGACGCTGCTGCAGTTTACTATTAGCACAATAATGTTGTTATTCCCTGTTGCATTTTGCCTACTCCTACCTTGCCGCGTCTCAGTATGCGTCTTGTCGGGCCTAGGGAGGGAATTCTCTAACCTAAAAAACCCCCATGTGCACTCCACACTTACTCCGCTACCCTTGTAGCCGCTTCCGGCGTGTAGTGCAAGCCTGACCTATTCAGGGGGACCCTACATTTTTCCACCCGATAGCGGAGGTCGAAAAATTTGCACCCCAAATCTCCGCAGAATCGTCTGAGCCTCTGGTTTAAGCCTTCCACTCGGCTGCAAACCAGAGGACCGCGATCGGTTCTGGGAACGATACTACAAATAGTTAGCTCTGATTCCACCCCGCGAGCGAGGCTTTCCGCCTTCACCAATTCCGCCAACCACCTGTACGAACTGCGGATGACCTCTCAACCCAGACGCCAGGAGTCATTGGTGCTTACATGAGCAAGAATTTGAAGTCGTGTGCACCCAGTGCTCTCTATCGCCGCGGGCAGGGCCTCCTCCACATCTCGGATGAGACCCCCGGCAAGCAGACGTAGTGAACACTGGCCTTCTTCCCCGACCTTTCCGCTATTTCCCTAAGGGGCTCCATCACCCGCCTAACGTTGGAGCTCCCAATAACTAATAAACCCCTCCCCCCGTGTGCCTGCTCGGACCTTGCTGAAGGAGCAGCCACATGTCCAGTCACAGGCAGAGCAGGCGATGCCACATGGCCAGCCTCCACATTGACCCTCCGCCTCGTGCGCCGCGAACGCCGCTGAACCCGCCACTCCCCTTGGGGAGAGGGTGGCCCAACCGCGCCCGGTACCCGCGAAGATGTCGCGACAGCAAGGACAGTGGGTGAAGCATGTAACACCTGGGGTGTACCATGCGACGCACCAGACTCCCCACTGACGCTACACTCCGAGGCATCAGCCTGAAGACGGCTTACCGCGGCCATCAACACGTTCAGCTGTTGGCGAACAGTGGCCAGCTCCTCCTGCGTCCGTACACAGCAGTCACACAGCCTATCCATCCTAAGAAATGAATTTACTGTAGAGAGTTAATCAACTTTTAACTAGACTGCTAATTCACGAAAGGTGGCTGATTATTGACTAAACTGTGATTGCTAGCCACTTCTTGTAGAAAACAAGGTAAATAGCCCTACCTGTCTCTGGACTATATTGAAAACAAACACTAGCATTACTGGCACTATGGCTGACTAAAGGGACTCTCTCTGACTGTATTCAAAACAAACACTTTTGAAAATGTTTGAAGTTTTAAAAATTAAAACGTAAGCTCCTATTTCACTTACTACATGTGAGAGTGTGGGTCGTTGCGGAGCGAATGGGCGAATGAAAACCCGTATCTCCTCAAACCAGAAAACTTTTCGTTGATAAACGTCAACAGTGCCAGCTATGAGTCGTTCGTTTGCCGCTATATTTTTCAGTTATTGACTTTACGAACGGTTTAAGTTTTTAAGCTTTACGTTTACTTCTTTCAGTCAGAATGCCGGAATTTGGAGCTCATCAGAAATTCTTTTGGTAGCTGCAATTTTGGCGTCTCGGTCTCTGTGCTCTTTGCCGCTTTCATCACACAAGACTTACTCAGCAACTTAAAGTTCCAGAAACTGTAATGTTTCACTGTCTATCAACTTGATCAAACGACTTTTAATGACTCTAGTTGTCATCTTGCTTTTCGTAGGACTAGATGGTGTAACATGATACAACCACAGAAGAAGCAAACTCATATCTAAAAGTCAGACACGTGTGATTCGAAGCGTGAGCCTTCACGCCTGCCTGTGACGTCAGGGTCAAAATTACGGCCCTTCGTCTACACTGGTAGCGTTCCACGACAGTATGCCGTATGCCTCACGCTAACGTTGCACGATCAGTGGGGAAACGGCTATAGAGTTACACAGTGGCACCAGCGAGAGGACTGCATGCAGGTTAGTGTGATCAGTCACAGGATTCCTAACACATACGCGTTATACATCAACGCGGTGTTGAGCTGCGGAACGGAGGAAATCTTCGTCAGTCTTCGATGGCTCACCAGAGGATAACTGGAAGACACCAAACGAAAATTTCGCAGGGTGGAGTGAAGGACGACAAAATGCAATCCTGAGATTTCTTTGAACATTCAATGCACCGATAAAATCTTTAATAGCCACAGGCACGAGTGACATGTAGAGATACTTAACTAACTCCATTGGCAGACGTAATAGGAGAGGCTTGCCCATCGCGGGATAGTTTGCTGTTGACATTTGGAGAGAATAACTTCCATGAAAAGTCTGGAAACGGATTATTTCCCCTCACATGGGTTTCGCAAAGTGATTACTACAGGAAAATCGGAGAAGATTTACCAGCAGTGATTTTATCCACTCACCTTTCGTGAATGGAATGAGGAAGATGTGAAGAATTAGTGCTACCACAAGCAGCTGCCGCCACAAACCAATAAGGTGGCTTGCAAAGTGGGGGTGTAGATGTACAGCAGGAGTGCTGAGTGTTACCCACATGCCCTTCCAATAGCACCAACGAATGCGCTGTAAGCCTCTTTAAAGTGAGTGCAAATTACATCACCTACAGGTATGAGGTGGCTGGACAGTCTTTGAGGTATATAGACAATTCACACCAGGGAGACACTACGAAATTTTAACTATGGGACAAAATGAAGTTGCCGAGGTGTTTAATCGACCCCTCTCCTGTAACGTGAGCTCTTTACTCATTATACGTTCACCCAATAGCACTCATTCAGTTACACGCCTGCCAGAGGTATTTATTGCATCTGAAGTAAAATGAAGTCCATTTCTAACGCTAGTCTTTTATTTGCTGCATACAAAATGTAGACGAAATATTCTCAGTCATAATGGTGTCTTCTCTCGGTGATGTTTTGAGGTTCCGGGTAGCCTGGGCGCGCCCAGTCTCTGGCTTGAGAAGTTTTCCAATAACTACGGGCTAGGTAGCAATGGGACGCTTCAAAAAATGGTTCAAATGGCTCTGAGGACTATGGGACTAAACATCTATGATCATCAGTCCCCTAGAACTCAGAAGTACTTAAACCTAACTAACCTAAGGACATCACACAACAAACAGTCATCACGAGGCAGAGAAAATCCCTGACCCCGCCGGGAATCGAACTTGGGAACCCGGTTGCGGGAAGGGAGAACGCTACCGCACGACCACGAGCTGCGGACTATGAGACGGTCATGTCTGAACTATACATAGTGGGGAAGGGCCGATAGTGTGTGATACGAGTGGCGGCTCCTGGCCAGTATTGTGGATTCGTGCTGTGGAAAGTCCGCAGGTCGTGGTCTAGTGGCTAGCGTAGCTGCCTCTGGATCAGAGTGTTCCGGGTTCGATTCCCCGCCGGGTTGGGGATCTCCTCTGCCAGGGGACTGGGCGTTTGTGTCGTCCTCATCATTCCATCATCATCATTCGGATCAGTGGCTAGATTGGACTGTGTAAAAAACTGGAAGGTTTAAAAATTGGAACTTTGTACTGGCGCAGATGACCGCGCAGTTGAGTGCCCCACAAACCAAACAACATCATCGTGCTGTGGAAAGGTTGGTGGGGCGACAAGTGGGGATGCTGCATAGTGCGACTGCACCTTTTGACAAGCTGTTGCATCGGTACTGTATAGCAACATCGAACTCTGCATTTGGCTGGACTTCCCTAATGACAGTCGTTTTGTGAGTTCGCTTTATCCGTTTTATTGTTAATACTGAGGAGCGGTTAAGTTTACTCCTGCTGGTTGGTCAAGTGTCCAGTTCGGCACTAGTAATACGAGTGTCACATTCGGACTATATAGCTGTGTTTACTGGAATATAATTGTGAATTTTGAACTGTTGAGACACATCCGGCAGTTATATTCCAAGCTTTGTAAGTTTTCTCGCTCTTGTAGAGCCTTGTCATCAGTAACTATGAAAGTAGACGACTATGGGGAGTTGAGAAACAGAAGAGAATTGATAATTCTGAGAGAGGGAGAGACCAAATGAAACTTAACAGCTCCTTGCTTTCCGATACCTAGCCTGTATGATCACTCGTATTTGTCCCTTCTTCATTATTATTCAATCTGTTCTTTGGGACACTCCCCTTTTCTGTTGGAACAGCCCTCAAACATGCATGGAATGGCTTTACTTCCGGTCCACAACCGAGGCGAAATGCCGAGAAAGAGAGAAAACCGGCAGTTTACGGCAGTAGTTACTTGAATTAATATTGCCAGGTACTACAAGTGGGCAACGAATAACGGGAGAGAGAATGAGGGAGTCCAAACAGAAGAGCATAATGTGTCTTTACTCTTTTGTATTTACTAGTTGTCAAAGGGACTGGGATTGTACATGCTAATACGTGACCCAGTTATCATTATATTTTCGTCTAGTTTGCTTCTGCTGATGGCATCCGAGTTATTCTACTGATTTACAAGGGATATTTGTCTGCATGTTAAAGATTCAGCTGTTCACCATTTAATTATGTATTAACTGAATTAACTGAAAACATCGTCATCGACATACACCACGCTTAGGACAAATATTAACATCACTATGATGTAGACAAAATTTTCATTGATACACAATATAATTAAGATAGAGACATTATCACAATGAGCGCACACTGCTTGAGCACGTGAGTGAGAGGTGGGGATTGCGTTTCATCCAATTGCTACTACCCGTCATTCGTTGGTCTAGAATGCATGCATTCAGCTACACTAAATGAGAAACCAAATACAATAAGACAGGTATGTAATAAGATAGGGATTGTTTGGGGGAGAGCAGAGATTCACTACTCGCATTCAGAACTTTAACGTACACGAGGTTACCTTTTGCGTACAAGAAAACGTTTCACTTTGAAAACTTCTTCAGCCTGTACGCGCCTAGCCTAATGCGCTCGCCTATTTTTCAAATGGCTCTGAGCACTGCTCGCCTATTGTGCCGATGACCACGTGATCCTGGTCAAACACATCACCCGTTATGCTGTTTGCAAAATCGACCTAACGCGTGTGTGAAAAGGCCCCTGAAGCGGCAAAGATAACTTAATCGATTCCGTTCGGCATCTGATCTTATCGGCAGTGGGCAACAATCATTCTAAGAGCGGCCCTGTGCACGTGGTCCACATGGAGCATCGTGGGTCACAAAGGAGAAACGGTCACGACATTCCCTAGCCAGAACGGAGGTGTTATCCTTCGTTAGTCTAGTCATTTCACACGCTGTAAGGGCTTGCTGTTAATGTAACAGGGGAATGTAACAGGCTTAAACTTCCACACTGGCTACAGCGTGGCGAGGAACAAGGAGCAGAGTCCTCTCCTGCACATTTTGAGGCTAATGTTAATAAATGAAGTCTTTCCCTATGCAACGATGTGCTACATACAGAATGTGTTAGTACATTTATCAGATATTCAGATACCTTTGTCCTGAATTTGGTGACAGACGTACTGAAGGTAGTGTACGTTTTCTGCCTTACCTGTCTTCTTACACTCTGCCCCCCGTCTGCCGAACTGGCGGGCACCTAGCGTTCCTACTGGGCTTCGGTGGAGGGGATCAGCGCGCTAAATATGTGCCGTGACCAACGTCTCCATCTCCAAGCCTTTTTCATTTAGCCGACTATTTTGGGTCACTACCTGTTTTTGTACTCTCTGCTCTCACCCCAGAATGACAGAAACTAAGTTAGTATTACTTTGTAGAGCTGCTATGCAACGACAGGTCGTCTGTTTCCCAACTAACGTTGACTACACTGAGGGATAGGAGGAGAAGGATGTGGGATGCATACACACAAAAAGCGCTTCAATACTGACCTAATAATAATAACTAAATCTATAAAACCAATTTACAATGTTTTTGACTACTGCCATCCGTCAACATGGCTTTGCCGGCGCTCATGACAAGGCCGTGTCACATGAAATTTGGTGGAGCAGTTATTGCGTCCTCGTCGTCACGACCTTAATACTATGACAGACGATCTTATACTGTTATGGAACGACACAAATGATATCGTTTCAACTTAAATGGGATGTGTCCGGATACAAGGCAGTGAGTAGTGTCAACTCTGATGGAGCATAGTAGGCGGCAAGGTCGGGATCGTAAATTTATATTCTAGTAAAAATGTATCCCTCTTTAAATTCATTTACTGTACTGCTCAGCTGTATAATTCATGAGATTCTGGCTGATTTGAATGTACACAGCTGTCATTTACACCACTTTGTGAATAACTGAAAATAACTGCCTTGTTTGGTTGGTTGGTTGATTTGGGGGAAGGGACCAAACAGCGAGCCCCATCGGATTAGGGAAGGATGGGAAAGGACGTCGGCCGTGTCCATTCAAAGGAACCATGCCCGCATTTGTCGGAAGTGATTTAGAGAAAGAACGGAAAACTTAAATCAGGATGGCCGGAAGCGGGTTTCAACCGTTGTCCTTCCGAATGCGAGTCCATTGTGCTACCACTGCACCACCTCGCTCGGTCCTTTTTTGCCTGCTTCTTGTTTACATGATGGCTGAAGTTTAAAACTTTTGTGCACTCCTCTTCTATTTGAATTGAATTCGAATGCAGACAGCTGTCTCGGCTCTGTTTTGAAGGCTTGGTTCTGTAGTCAAGGGCTGTTAGCTGACAGGTAAGAATGAGTCTTGAATATTTGACTCACCTTGTTGCCTTTGTGATGACAGCTGACATTTGCGTAAATTGTCCTCTTAAAATTCTAACTCAAATAGAACTCATAGTTCAATTGTGTGTATGGCTTTTAATGTATTTGCTGTTAACTTCATGCAATACAGATTTCCTTTTCTGCTAGTGTAATAATAATTCATATGTAACATCTAATTAGACTGCTCGTCCGTGGAGCTTCGTTTATTAATAACGGCAGTGAGCGAGTGACAGGCAGGAATACTTGTGTATTGTTTGTGGTCTGCTTACATAAATCAAGTACTTATTTGTTCTTTTGGGGAGTACCTTGTTGTATCTTATATTGCATCACGTGTCAGCTTTTGTTAAAACATTGTAAAAGTACTAAACTGAAATTGTCCTTGTTCTTTAAAAGATAGTTTAATGAATTGTTTGATACAGGCTCAGGGGCTTACCACTCAAAGATCAAATACCCATGTCCAACCTACCAAAGGTTTTCCCATCTCATATCCTATGTGCACGAAAAATGATAACTCACGACACTTTTAATATTCTGTAATTTCACAAATCGATTTTCGACTATTAGCCATCATCAGGTACAAAGGTAATATTTATCTTTGTACCTGACGATGTCACAACATCTGAAAACCGGTTTTTAGAACAAATTAATAAATATCACACAACATTATACCAGATTCCTGTGTGGTTCCATTCATAATAGAATATTTTTATACCTTAATAGTCTCAAACAGCTGATGTAGAACTGGCTCCCCTATGTCTATATCGAAACCATGTCGTGATACAAGTCCTCCTCCCGCCCCCCCTCCTCCCATGTACTCTGCCTACCTATCAGCTCTCTGCTTTGCTTACCCATCCGTTCTCTGCTTTGTGTTTAACAGTGCTATTACCATTGCACAAAAATTTTTGCCATGATGCTCAGTCTGAGACATGTAATACTTTTAGGAGTAAAGGGCCATTTGACTCTTTAATACTATATTCTTCTTCTGTACCATCCGAATTGCGGCCTTTATGCTACGATAAAATTACAATGCTAAACGTTGTTGGACCATTATTATGTCATGTTTGTTAATGGAGTTCCATTCACGTCCCATTCCAGTCTTTATTTTGAGTCCCTTCTTTTTAATGCTACGAAGGCTGTTTCGATTTTTCTGCATGCTGAATGAATCCATCTGATGATCATTGGTTTTTGATTTCTTTGCATTTTTCCATAGCAATTCCGATTTTGCTTCCTTGCACTTCGTATTTACTACATTCGTAAGAGACCCACTAATGTATTCCTTTTTATTTTCTTGAAAATGTTTGTACTTCCTTCCACTATGGATCAACTGATTTCTTCTGTCATACAAGGTTTCCTGTACCTCTATTTCTGTGTCTAGTCTCTGTGAATACCCTTTTACACACATTCATACCTCTTCGACTACCTACTGTGGTAATCATTATTGCAGTTAGTATATTCTTAGAAAATTTCAAACACGTCTATTCATTCCCCTCCTGTATACCACTTCTGATTATTCCGGAAAATTCTGTTAAACTACAGGGTGTTTCAAAAATGACCGGTATATTTGAAACGGCAATAAAAACTAAACGAGCAGCGATAGAAATACACCGTTTGTTGCAATATGCTTGGGACAACACTACATTTTCAGGCGGACAAACTTTCGAAATTACAGTAGTTACTATTTTCAACAACAGATGGCGCTGCAAGTGATGTGAAAGATATAGAAGACAACGCAGTGTGGGTGCGCCATTCTGTACGTCGTCTTTCTGCTGTAAGCATGTGCTGTTCACAACGTGCAAGTGTGCTGTGGACAACATGGTTTATTCCTTAGAACAGAGGATTTTTCTGTTGTTGGAATTCCACCGCCTAGAACACAGTGTTATTGCAACACGACGAAGTTTTCAACGGAGGTTTAATGTAACCAAAGCACCGAAAAGCGATACAATAAAGGATCTGTTTGAAAAATTTCAACGGACTGGGAACGTGACGGATGAACGCGCTGGAAATGTAGGGCGACCGCGTACGGCAACCACAGAGGGCAACGCGCAGCTAGTGCAGCAGGTGATCCAACAGCGGCCTCGAGTTTCCGTTCGCCGTGTTGCAGCTGCGGTCCAGATGACGCCAACGTCCACGTATCGTCTCATGCGCCAGAGTTTACACCTCTATCTATACAAAATTCAAACGCGGCAACCCCTCAGCCCGCTACCATTGCTACACGAAAGACATTCGCTAACGATATAGTGCACAGGATTGATGACGGCGATATGCATGTGGGCAGCATTTGGTTTACTGACGAAGCTTATTTTTACCTGGACGGCTTCGTCAATAAACAAAACTGGCGCATATGGGGAACCGAAAAGCCCCATGTGGCAGTCCCATCGTCACTGCATCATCAAAAAGTACTGGTCTGGGCAGCCATTTCTTCCAAAGGAATCATTGGCCCATTTTTCAGATCTGAAACGATTACTGCATCACGCTATCTGGACATTCTTCGTGAATTTGTGGTGGTACAAACTGCCTTAGATGACATTGCAAACACCTCGTGGTTTATGCAAGATGGTGCCCGGCCACATCGCACGGCCGACGTCTTTAATTTCCTGAATGAATATTTCGATGATCGTGTGATTGCTTTGGGCTATCCAAAACATACAGGAGGCAGCGTGGATTGGCCTCCCTATTCGCCAGACATGAACCCCTGTGACTTCTTTCTGTGGGGACACTTGAAAGACCAGGTGTACCGCCAGAATCCAGAAACAATTGGACAGCTGAAGCAGTACATCTCATCTGCATGTGAAGCCATTCCGCCAGACACGTTGTCATAGGTTTAGGGTAATTTCATTCAGAGACTACGCCATATTATTGCTACGCATGGTGGATATGTGGAAAATATCGTACTATAGAGTTTCCTTGACCGCAGCGCCATCTGTTGTTGACAATTGTAACTACTGTAATTTCGAAAGTTTGCCTGCCTGAAAATTTACTGTTGTCCCAAGCATATTGCAACAAACGGTGTATTTCTATCGCTGCTCGTTTAGTTTGTATTGCCGTTTCAAATATACCTGTCATTTTTTAAACACCCTGTACATTCCACTCTCTATCTTTACTAATCTGTGAGTCGAGTCTGTGACTGCTGCGTCTACCTGAGAATTCAGTGTCTGATTTCGGAATCTATCGACGAACGTCATTTTATATAATATCCCCTTGTCTTGAGTCAGTATCCGGGTATACCTCTTGCTCTTGTAATAATTGAACAGACTATCTGCTATTATTAGCTGAAATTAATTCAGAGCTCAATTACTGTTTCACCTCTCTTATTCTTACTACCAAAGTCACATTCTACTGTAATAATGCCTTCTCCCTCTTCTGCTATCACGTTCCAGCACCTATGGTTACTAGACCTTCACGCACCTTTACATAGTGAACTGCCACTTAAATATCATGATATTGTTCCTCAGTCCCTTTCTCTTCTGCTTCTGACGACTTGAACTTGTGGTTTGATTTGTTGTTGATTCTGAAGACAACAATTATGTCACTGTCTCTGCTCTACTAACCTATCGATAAGGAGTCCTTCTTCCATCATACCATTCCGTGCAGTTGTTGATAATAGCCTATATTTGTCTTACCAGAATTCCCTATCTTCTTTCCATTTCATTTAACTGATCCCACTATATATATCTTGAGCGTTGCATTTTCCGGTTGACGTTTTCTAGTCTACGTACCAGGTATAAACCACTGACATTCCAAATTCCTACTAGCAGAACGATGTCCTTTCGCTGGTTATTCAGGTTTTTTGTCATAGTTATCTTCCCCTTGACAGTACCCTCTCAGAGATCCAAATGGGGGATTAATCCGGAATCTTTTGGCAATGAAGAGATCATCATTACCTTTTATTGAACATGGGTGCAAATTGTCTCACGAAAATTTACTTACAACATTTCAGAGCGAATAATCAGGCCCCTACCAATTGTACCAGGCACACAAAATTAGATTTGTTTTCCATCCTAATTACTCCCTCCCACACACCTAGCAGTTGCTTTCAGAGTTTGTGTGCAGACGCAGATGTAATTCTTTAATTTCAGACATTTCCAGTAGCAACCCAGGATGGACTCTGAAACTTTTGTGAAAGTCATGCAGTGCGGAAGTCATTCGGTCGGCAGACATTCTGGGACGGCCCGAACGATATTTCGGGTCTCGGGTCACAAGCAGTGAAGCGTGAAAAAAAGAAGAGGGAAAGGAGAGCACATAAAGCTCACTGGACCGCCAGCTCTCGAGGCGGGGCGCTTCGCGCTGCCTTTCATTTACCTGCAGCCATCCCCGGCTCTCGTTAAGAGAAGGCGCGAGCACCCTGTGGGTGTACCAGTCGTCCCCTGTAATGGCGCGGCAGAGGAAGACGCAGGTGGAGGTGTAAAAGCGGCGGACCGCGCCCGGGCCGACCTGGAGCGCCACGTTCGCACTAATTGCTCGCAACTGTGTTTGCTCGCCAGGCGGCAAGAGCCGGCCGCGTTTCGGCCATCTGCGCGTCTCTTCAGGGAGGCACGTCCTTCACCAAGTGCTGCAACATCAAGAGAAAGATTTCTTCGTTGACACATCTCAGATTTCCTTTGGATAGCAGCACTGGCACTGGAGGACGACAGCACTGGATCACGGTGTATTAAAACATCGGCCAGCGTAATGCCCACAAATGGCGGACTGTTTCTAATGTAATTAATCATTGTTGATATCCTGCAGTTTATTATGATTCGTTATATCGCATAATGCGAAATTCTTCCTCAGTCGATGTGATTGACGGGGTTCATCTGTAGCACGCGGCATAAAGACCTCCTGGTATATCTGAAGGTAGTTACAAATAAAGAAATTCACATTTCGGATTTCAGAAATGCTGTTCCACTGAGACAGCAATACACAATTTCACTTTCCACATAATAGAGTCTTTAAATAGCAAAATGTCACTAGTAGGAATATTGTGTGGCTTATCCAAAGCATTTGATTGTGTGAACCATAACACTCTGCTGGAGAAATTAAAATTCAATTATACAAATTGAACATCAGAAGAGTGGTTTAAGTCATATCTACAGAACAGGGAGTGCTTCAAATCATTCAGAGGATTCTGCCTCTTCATCTAACTGGGCTGAAATTACATTACGTGTTCCACAAGGTTCGATCATGGGTCCCCTACTGTTCTTGTTATATGTGAATGACCTCCCTTCTTATGTGAAACAAGATGCTGAACTGACACTGTTTGGTGATGATGCAAGCATAATTATTAATCCAGTAAAGGAAAGTCTGATACTAAATGATACAAATAAAGTCTTTGGAAAGGTTACTAATTGGTTTTCTGTGAATGGGCTTGGTCTGAACTTTTAAAAGCGCATTACATCCAATTTTCTGCTGCAAAAGTGTAATTCCTTCAATAAACATAACACATCAAAAGAAGTCAGTAGCATGCGGAGAGCATACTATGTTCTTGGGTGTACATATAGATGAGAATCTTAAATGGAAAATTAATATTTTGGATCTCCTAAAGCGACTAGATTCAGCAACTTTTGCAATCAGAATAGTTGTCAATTTTGAGGATGCAGAAATTGGTAAGCTAACGTACTTTGCATACTTCCACTCTCTGATGTCATACGGAATAATATTCTGGGGCAACTCAACACTTAGACAAGAAGTATTCGCTTCTGAAAAGAAAGTAGTTGAATAATGTGTGGGGTTCATAGTCCGACATCTTGTAGGCATCTGTTTAAAAGTTTAGGAGTTTTTACAACTGCTTCACAGTACGTTTACTCAGTAATGAAATTTTTTCTCAACACAGACTTTCATGATTACAATACCAGAAAAAAGAAAGACCCACACTACGCATTACGTAACCTATCTTAGGTACAGAAAAGGGTAAAATATGCTGCTACTAAACTTTTTGATAAATTACCAAGTGAAATAAATTGTCTGACAGACAGCAGTAATAGTTTCAAAAACAAATTGAAATCATACCTCCTTGACAACTCCTTCTACAATATAGATGAATTCTTGAATATGAGTAAATAAATCTGGAGATATAATATACGCATTTTGTGCTATTTAAGGGAATGGGATAGATAATAGAAATATTAAGGTATAACACTGTAATCTACACAAATACACTCCTGGAAATGGAAAAAAGTACACATTGACACCGGTGTGTCAGCCCCACCATAATTGCTCCGGACACTGCGAGAGGGCTGTACAAGCAATGATCACACGCACGGCACAGCGGACACACCAGGAACCGCGGTGTTGGCCGTCGAATGGCGCTAGCTGCGCAGCATTCGTGCACCGCCGCCGTCAGTGTCAGCCAGTTTGCCGTGGCATACGGAGCTCCTTCGCAGTCTTTAACACTGGTAGCATGCCGCGACAGCGTGGACGTGAACCGTATGTGCAGTTGACGGACTTTGAGAGAGGGCGTATAGTGGGCATGCGGGAGGCCGGGTGGACGTACCGCCGAATTGCCCAACACGTGGGGCCTGAGGTCTCCACACTACATCGATGTTGTCGCCAGTGGTCGGCGGAAGGTGCACGTGCCCGTCGACCTGGGACCGGACCGCAGCGACGCACGGATACACGCCAAGACCGTAGGATCCTACGCAGTGCCGTAGGGGACCGCACCGCCACTTCCCAGCAAATTAGGGACACTGTTGCTCCTGGGGTATCGGCGAGGACCATTCGCAACCGTCTCCATGAAGCTGGGCTACGGTCCCGCACACCGTTAGGCCGTCTTCCGCTCACGCCCCAACATCGTGCAGCCCGCCTCCAGTGGTGTCGCGACAGGCGTGAATGGACGGACGAATGGAGACGTGTCGTCTTCAGCGATGAGAGTCGCTTCTGCCTTGGTGCCAATGATGGTCGTATGCGTGTTTGGCGCCGTGCAGGTGAGCGCCACAGTCAGGACTGCATACGACCGAGGCACACAGGGCCAACACCCGGCATCATGGTGTGGGGAGCGATCTCCTACACTGGCCGTACACCACTGGTGATCGTCGAGGGGACACTGAATAGTGCACGGTACATCCAAACCGTCAACGAACCCATCGTTCTACCATTCCTAGACCGGCAAGGGAACTTGCTGTTCCAACAGGACAATGCACGTCCGCATGTATCCCGTGCCACCCAACGTGCTCTAGAAGGTGTAAGTCAACTACCCTGGCCAGCAAGATCTCCGGATCTGTCCCCCATTGAGCATGTTTGGGACTGGATGAAGCGTCGTCTCACGCTGTCTGCACGTCCAGCACGAACGCTGGTCCAACTGAGGCGCCAGGTGGAAATGGCATGGCAAGCCGTTCCACAGGACTACATCCAACATCTCTACGATCGTCTCCATGGGAGAATAGACGCCTGCATTGCTGCGAAAGGTGGATATACACTGTACTAGGGCCGACATTGTGCATACTCTGTTGCCTGTGTGTATGTGCCTGTGGTTCTGTCAGTGTGATCATGTGATGTATGTGACCCCAGGAATATGTCAATAAAGTTTCCCCTTCCTGGGACAATGAATTCACGATGTTCTTATTTCAATTTCCAGGAGTGTAGAAATAAAGAAACTTGTTTCCTGTGCGCATTTTTTGGGCATTTGACACGCTCCACATCATAACGGTTTTCCGCGCTATTGATTAATGTAACACGTAACAAACTAACAGATAAAAATAGTGTGACTTGTGAACAACTCACAGTATGCCATTTTACATTAATTAGATTTAAAAACTACGTGCGGTAAATGGCGTTCCCCATTGTCAGCACATTTTCAAAGCCGTCCTGGAAATTTTCCGTACTTCTTTGTGTCATTACCGGTGAAATAGCAGCATATTCCTGAGTGATTGCCTCCTTAAGTGCTTGCAGGTTTGTGGAGCGATGTTTCTGCACTTGAACCTTTAAGTGCCCCACAGGAAAAAATCATAAGGTGATAAACCTTGTCACCGTGGGGACTGTGGTGTCATCCGCTAATCAGGTCGGCAACACTTCCAAATACGCGCCCCGCCATTTACGCCGCCGCGTTTCCTAAACCCGCCACCGCGGCACGAGAGCGCTGTCCCGAAGGATTACGCGGCTGACAATGAGAGGCAAGCACACCCTCTCCACAGCTCCAGCGGTGGGTGTACTTAACTTGGAACCTTCGTGGACTAACCACATATCGTGTGTCTACCGGCTGAATAACATAAACAGACACTGATGGTGACCAGCAGTGGAAATATTTTGAATAGATATTGTACTGAAGAATGACAGACTTACAAATCTCGTGCGGTATATATTTCTAAATTTAGATCTATTCTTAACGGCTAACGTTGGAACTACTACAACAAATCTATGTATTATTTTCAATGTTGGTATTAGATGCAGACTAAATCATATCTCATATCTCTGTTCCTCACACCTGCATCTACTAAAGAACCTCAATACGTGAAAGGTCCGGGCAATTTCTCCTAGCGAAGAGAGAATACGCCCAGGAAACAATACTCTCAACGCCGAGAAGTGTGTGTGAGGTGTGTTTCAAATGGTTCAAAAGGTTCTGAGCACTATGGGACGTAACATCTGAGTCATCAGTCCCATACAACTTAGATCTACTTAAACCTAACTAACCTAATGACATCACACACATCCGTGACATAGGCAGGATTCGAACCTGCGACCGTAGCAGTCGCGCGGTTCCGGACTGAAGCGCCTACAACTGCTCGGCCACAATGCCGGCTTTTAAAGCAGGTACACTAGAGGAGGCAAAGGGATTTACAGCTGGCGGAAGAGAGGAGACAAAAAGATTAAATACAGGACAAAGAGAGAAACCAGAACTACCAAAATAGTAGGCGGAATGAAAGTAACGTTAAAAAGGAACTCGAGTAAAAACTGAGGGAACACGTAAGCGAAATCAAAAACGAGGTGACTGCAGTGAAGAGGACAGCAGCTGAGTCACAACATATAGCAGTCAAAGCGAAGAAACATGCAAGTGTCGCTAGGATCGAAACAATACTAGCAAGGAAAAGAGACGACAGCAGCAAAGAAACACGCAAGCAAATAATGCAGCAAGTTCAACGAAAAAGGTTGTGGCCACACTACAGGAACAGAGTACCTGAAAGGGAAGTCATAACAGGGCCCGGGCGATTTCTCCTAGCAAAGAGAAAGTACGACCAGGAAACACCGCCCAGAAAGGTGTGTGAGGTGTGGTTCAAATGGTTTAAAGGGCTCTGAGCACTATGGGACGCAACATCAGAGGTCATCAGTCCCATAGAACTTAGAACTGCTTAAATCTAACTAACCTAAGAACATCACACACACCAATGCCCGAGGCAGGATTCGAACCAGCGACCGTAGCGATCGCGCGGTTCCACACTGAAGCGCCTAGAACCGTTAGGCCACACCTGTGAGCTGTGGATTCGTCTTGATGATCAAACGATAAGTTTGAAATGGTCGTTGATGAAGTTCCGGAGGGTTTCCTGTTATTAGCAGAAATTTTGTATATTTACGGAAGTCGGTAACCGTCTTCTCTGTCCATGTTGGCAGGTCGCTTGGCTATTTCTACTGTCACTGTAATCTCTCTCCTGAACGTAAGAGGTTGTTTCGCCAGTTCGCGAGCTTCATCAAAATCAGTCTGTTTGCCGCATTTTCTATGGTGTTCTGCGACCGCTGACTAGGTGTGTTGACCTACTCGGATATATCTTCCGTGTTCTGATATCAGTGTGCTGATGGTTGGCCTGTCTCACCTACATACAAAAAAAAAAAAAAAAAAAACTGCTCTGAGCCTTATGGGACTTAACTTCTCAGGTATCAGTCCCCTAGGACTTAGAACTACTTAAACCTAAGAAACCTAAGAACATAACTCACATCCATGCCCGAGGCAGGATTCGAAGCTGAGACTGTAATGATCGCGCGGTTCCAGACTGTAGTGCCTAGAACCGCTTGGCCACCACCTACATACACAATCCACATTAGCACAGAAAGGATAGGGGCACGCTTCAAGGAAAGCGTTACATAGCGTTGCAGACACAATTAAGTAAGTACCAAATGGGAGCATCTGTTCCATAAACGCGTTAACTTAGATTAAATTTCTAGCCCCGGCAAGGGACCAGAGCCTTTAGGTACTGACATAAAACTGAACTTGATACGTCAACCTGATAGAGAGAGAGAGAGAGAGAGAGAGAGAGAGAGAGAGAGAGAGAGAGAGAGAGAGAGAGAGAGAGACAGACAGACATTAAAAAGACGAAAAAATTATTTTTTCGCGTGATATGACAAAAAATATTTATTCGTGTGATATGACAAAAAATAATTTTTCGTGTGATATGACTACAAACTAAGAATGACGGATTTTTGCTTTACGTGTCCTGCAAAATATTGCCTACTGCCGAATTTGATGTTGTATGTCAAGTAGAAGTACCCTATAGGCATGATATCGTGAAATATTGAACCAGAACCCTATGTGGATTCATTTATAAACAAATTTTTTTTTCTATATTGTAGCTTCACATATCTGACGTGATATTTTCTCGAGTTACTGGCGACCGCAGCCACGTGTCCACTATGAAGGCAACAGACACTGCTCTGGCTGCAGAAGGTTTATTAAAACATAATTTCGTAAACTCCAGCACGATGTAGTTTTTTAACTGCAATTTTAGTTGTGCGAAGAGCATGCTTCTTTCTGTTGTTGCTTCGGAGACTCGGCTTGATACCTGCTCGGCGGAGAATTTTACCCATCCGTATCAGATCTAGATAACAGCCACGTCTACAGGTATATAAGAAACTAAGTTTTCTCACTTAGCAGTAAACAAAAACATCTTGACGATAGTTATTAGCAACAGTGGCCGAAACGTCGGTAATTTTGCATATTGACAGTGTGGTCACAAACCCAGAAAAAATTTATTGACTGCGTTTTTAAGATTTCATTTCTTTAGAGTGAACAACTAATGGCTAATAAAATTGTAACTCAATGATGGCGGCATACAACAAACGTCAGACTGTCATTAATAGTAACTGATTACACGCTTCGATAAGCAAATTTATTATCAGTTTAACGTTATAGCAAAAAGAAGGTAGTTGCAACACTCTGTAGAGTTTGTATTGTAAGGAGAGATTACTCAGCACGTTTCTGAAGCAGAAATTGCGTCTGACTGTCCTTACGTTTCGGTGCCTTAACCTGTAATTACGGAACGCTTATACGATCGCTTTGGTGACCATCTGTATGTATGATATAGATGTCCGACTTTTAAGAACTCTGTTTCTTAAGTATGGCTAGACACATCAAGCTGAAATTGTGTCACTTATTAAGGATTATGGTTCCTCAGTGGAGTAAAAGTTATAAGCTACAAAGGCGAAGCAGTCACATGATCCGGCCATTTACGTCACAGATTTTGATACTCGGAAACTCACTCAACAAAACCTGAACGAAACGTTGGGAGACATGAAATTTGGCAACAGGCCAAATTATAAGACCAACACCACTCCGACTTTAGAAAACTTATTAATATCACGACGGGTTTCAGCCAATTTAGGTGCATCCTTAGGTGACCTAAACAAGGAATAAGAATGAGGTACTTTACTACATTTCTCTTTACGCGGGTTTTAATGAATATTGTTTCATGGAGGAGAATAGAACCACACTAATCTAATTTTGTCTAGAACATTGTTTCATTATTTAAAGCTTTCCCTGAAATCCCCTCCCCCCCAATCCTTTGTGTCATTATTTAACTCTTTCTTGAAGCCCTTCGCCGTCTTTCATCTCACTGAACGTGCTAGAAGAGTTTTATAAATAGACAAAATGAAATAAAATGAATATTTGGTGCGGAAACAGTAAAATAAGCACTTCAAAGCGTGCAAAATTATGTATAAACTGCAGTAAAAACATTCCATAATGTCAGGTGGAGGCAATGTGGGACTGGACACAGGGAACACTGAACTAGCTACGGCCCTATGCAAACAGCCACGATGAAAACTGCATTGGCATTTCCAATCCCTGTTTAGATATCGTGAACATGTGCCTGAACGGGTGCGAGGCCAGTTGTTGTTTTAATAACCCTTCTGCAACCAGAGCAGTGTCTGCTGCCTTCATAGTGGACACATGGCTGCGGTAGCCAGTAACTAGAGAAAATATCACGTCAGGTATGTGAAGCTACAATACACAAAAAAAATTTGTTTACAAATGAATCCACATAGGGCTACTTGTCGTTGACATACAACACAAAATTCGGCAGTAGGCTACATTTTGCAGTACAGGTGAAATAAAAATCAGTCATTCTTAGTTTGTAGTCATATCAAACAAAAAAATATTTCTTGTCATTTTTAATCCGTCTCACTCTCTATCTATCTTTCTGTCTCTTTCTCTGTTTCTCCCTTTCTCTCTGTTTATATACCACTATTTCCTTTCAGCAGATTGACGTACCAAGTTCAGTTTTAAGTCAGTTACTAAAGGTTCTGGTCCCTTGGCGGGGTTAGAAATTTATTCTTAGTTAACGCGTTTTTGGAATAGATGCGCCCATTTGGTACTTACTTAATTGTGTCTACTGCACTGTGTAACACTTTCCTTGGAGTGTGCCCCTGTCCTTCCTGTGATTTATTCACTCCTGGAAATTGAAATAAGAACACCGTGAATTCATTGTCCCAGGAAGGGGAAACTTTATTGACACATTCCTGGGGTCAGATACATCACATGATCACACTGACAGAACCACAGGCACATAGACACAGGCAACAGAGCATGCACAATGTCGGCACTAATACAGTGTATATCCAACTTTCGTAGCAATGCAGGCTGCTATTCTCCCATGGAGACGATCGTAGAGATGCTGGAAGTAGTCCTATGGAACGGCTTGCCATGCCATTTCCACCTGGCGCCTCAGTTGGACCAGCGTTCGTGCTGGACGTGCAGACCGCTTGAGACGACGCTTAGTCCAGTCCCAAACATGCTCAATGGCGGACAGACCCGGAGATCTTGCTGGCCAGGGTAGTTGACTTACGCCTTCTAGAGCACGTTGGGTGGCACGGGATACATGCGGACGTGCATTGTCCTGTTGGAACAGCAAGTTAGCTTGCCGGTCTAGGAATGGTAGAACGATGGGTTCGATGACGGTTTGGATGTACCGTGCACTATTCAGTGTCCCCTCGACGATCACCAGAGGTGTACGGCCAGTGTAGGAGATCGCTCCCCACACCATGATGCCGGGTGTTGGTCCTGTGTGCCTCGGTCGTATGCAGTCCTGACTGTGGCGCTCACCTGCACGGCGCCAAACACGCATACGACCATCATTGGCACCAAGGCAGAAGCGACTCTCATCGCTGAAGACGACACGTCTCCATTCGTCCGTCCATTCACGCCTGTCGCGACACCACTGGAGGCGGGCTGCACGATGTTGGGGCGTGGGCGGAAGACGGCCTAACGGTGTGCGGGACCGTAGCCCAGCTTCATGGAGACGGTTGCGAATGGTCCTCACCGATACCCCAGGAGCAACAGTGTCCCTAATTTGCTGGGAAGTGGCAGTGCGGTCCCCTACGGCACTGCGTAGGATCCTACAGTCTTGGCGTGCATCCGTGCGTCGCTGCGGTCCGGTAGCAGGTCGACGGGCACGTGCACCTTCCGCCGACCACTGGCGACAACATCGATGTAGTGTGGAGACCTCACACCCCACGTGTTGAGCAATTAGGCGGTACGTCCACCCGGCCTCCCGCATGCCCACTATACGCCCTCGCTCAAAGTCCGTCAACTGCACATACGGTTCACGACCACGCTGTCGCGGCATGCTACCAGTGTTAAAGACTGCGATGGAGCTCCGTATGCCACGGCAAACTGGCTGGCACTGACGGCGGCGGTGCACAAATGCTGCGCAGCTAGCGCCATTCGACGGCCAACACCGCGGTTCCTGGTGTGTCCGCTGTGACGTGCGTGTGAGCATTGCTTGTACAGCCCTCTCGCAGTGTCCGGAGCAAGTATGGTGGGTCTGACACACCGGTGTCAATGTGTTCTTTTTTCCATTTCCAGGAGTGTATTTCGTATTTTGATGCTCGCAGACTCGCTTATCCGAATTTTTAGGGTACTGCTCGTTGACCTAGAATCCTGAAATTCGGTAAGAAGCAAACTTTCACAGTGCAGGTGAAGTAAAAAGAAATCTTGAATTTGTTATATTTTAAGAGTGTCGCAAACAATATGTTTTTGCCATTTGAACATACATTGAATTCTTTATCCGTCAAAACAATAACAGACAAATATTATTGCACGCAAACATATAATGAACGTTGTTGTAATGTTTCAGTAAGAAAATAAAAGTTTTTTTTTTAATTTTCGCTCTTTTCCTTCGTGTCCTATTACGCTGACAAAGCCTACGAAGAAACAATGTTTATTTTATGTGTTACCTAAAATACATATAGGTGCGTATGTGTGTGTGTGTGTGTGTGTGTGTGTGTGTGTGTGTGTGTGTGTGTGTGTGTATGTGTGTGTGTGTATGTGTGTGTGTGTATGTGTGTGTGTGTGTGTGTGTGTGTGTGTGTGGGTTTGTTGGTTGGTTGGGTGGGTGTCTATGTATGACTTTTACGTGTTCAGTAGTCTAGTATTAATCCCAGAGAGATTATTATGAATGTACGCTTTGATGAACAGAAGAAGGAGACGTGGGGACGTGTGATAGCGTTTTTTGCACTCGTTGTGTTATAATGCGAGAGAGGCACAAATGGTTACAGTACAACGAACTAAGAATTAAATATCATTATAGAACATGGTTTGAACTGAACCCCGGTATTTGATGGGCAGGAATACTTGTGTGGATGCATTTGCAATAGCATTTGTTGCAACAATCAGTGGTTCAAGTCGCGGAAGAAGCACAAAAAGTTGTAAAGGACACTTAAAATAATTGTCTTTCTGCATTTTAGTTTAAAATTTGTCTATTCTGTTGGAGTTTGAAGTGTAACGTTCAATTGGAAGTCCGATATTCCTTAAACAAGGAAGAAAGTTACCTAAAAAGTGCACTTTTATAAGCAACTTTACGGACGGAGAACCGAGTGTGAAAGGTCGAAGGCTATAGTGCATTGAATCAGTATGATTCGTAATTACAAAACGATTGCCCATTCGTTCAACTAAAAGATGAGTGAGCGATCTATATGAATGGAATGTGTGAATTTAATATTCATCTCATGTGAATATCCTACCAAGCATGGATTTGATTTTTAGAAACTGCTAAATTACACCTTCATCTTTTTACCAGCCATATATAATCTCAACAGTGTGTTTCACGATAAGTAAGAAGGTGGTACCGCCATCCTGGATCGAGTAGAAACATCGGAACCAGAGACTGCAGCGTCAGTGGCTATTGTAACTCATGAGACAGCTTGCTTTCAGTACATCTCTGACCACAGAAACCATAAGCAGTAGAGGTGCAGTTTACGTTCAATTCATCTTTGACCACAAAAAACATTAACAGTAGAGGTGCAACCATGGAGGTAAGGAAAGAAGGGAGACGCAATTACGTCACAAACTTGAAGCCGATGTCCGCAGTCCTATTTAGCCTAGAAGACTTGGTTCACCGCATTCATATCTCCGTGTTCCATTGATACCTTGGTGTGATGTCACTGATATGCCCATTCTCAGTTTCGACTTATTTCCGTGTTTTGATTGTGTGGAGACGTAGCTCTTTCATCGAAAATGCCAGCTTGCGTTGTTTACGGATGTACTAATCGATATGATCGTAATCTAAAGGTTAAAGTCAGTGAAGCAATTCACGCAATATTTTCTTTTGTACAGCAGGATTATTGCAGCACTATTTACTTTTATTTTAATGGCTTTATTTCTCACAGGTGACTGTAGATTTTCCCTTATTTTACTCAGTGTACTTAACTCTGTCTCCCTTCTTTCCTACGTTATTCATTGCCTTCCTAGCTCCAAATGCTCCAACAACTGTGCGACATTGTATCATATGCCTCTCCGCGCACAACACACGGCTACGTAACCTCGCTGATTGTTGGGGCAACATCAGATGCCCTAAATTCCTCTCGCTGATGATTATTATTGATTGTTTACATTTCCTCCCCCTTGTGATGTTACAAAATAAAAGTGAGGTTGTTATTCAAAGGAAAAGTTGGAAATTGAGATTTCGCTTACTGTTTTATCAGTCACAATTGAAGTAAGAATCATGGATTGACCATTGTCATAAAATATTGAATTATGAGATGTGAATAGTATTTACTTGCAGTTTCGCGTGGCTTGAGGCAGTCACAACTAGCGTGCTATTGATTAAGAAATTGCGTTATCGTCTTTCTAATTACTTCATGATCGTAGATACGATCATACCCGGTTGTGAAGTTATTGTTATGACAAAACAACTTCCTAAGGGACCAGAAAGTTCTTAAGGGCGCTAAAACAACTGCAACATCACACAAAAGGAAATTCAATATTAAAGCTGATGCAAGATGACGGTATAACAGCTTTCTTTTTATCAATGTAACACGCACATTGGACTGCTGACCTCGGTGTCTGTAATCTTAGCAAAATGCATAATTAAAATGAAAATAATACTGAGGAGATGATAGGAATGAGCACTGCTAAATAATTCAGTATTCCCAGAACAAATATTTATTATAGCTAAAACATATATCGTACCTTAAGCTTAGCACTATAATGCCGGTAGATTTTTATGTCCGTATCACGTCCATTGAGGGCTCTTCTATATAGCCATTGTCCTTTTGAGTCACCCGTGCGTCATCACGATAAGTTATAACAGTTCTTCTTACACTTCACTCAAACTTAGACAGAACACGTTTTTCATTTATTTTGTAAAAAAATTTGATCAGACCGCCACAAATCTGCGTCCGTCTTACTTCAGAAAAAAAACGATACAAGTCTTTAGCGCTCAAGGCTTCATTTGTTCTCCAGCGAGCAAAATAGTGAAGGAGCGCATATTTATCCGTATTTTTTTGTTTATATTGCCGCCCAAAGACGACGAATTACATTATTCAGATAATTCCACCGTCACTATGCGACGCCTTATTATACATTTATCATTATTTATAAACAAGTATTTGCCTTCTGGCCGAAAATATTAACTACTCAGATTTGCTGTTTTAATGAAGTCAAAAATAGCGAATATCACACCCTTTAAAAGAATTTTGGCTACAACAGCAGAAGGTAGCTGTCACGTGAGCGTGAGATTTGTGTGTATGATTTTATGAGAGAGTATGTGAGTTGTACTTCCTTTCTCAAGAAGGCTTTAGCAGAAAATTTATGTGAACTCTCTTTTCGTCGTCTGCAGTCTATTCGTTTCACAGTCTAGTCATTCCCTCACGACGTTTTTTGTAAATAATTCACTGCTCTTCGACAGAAATAGTGATATACGCAATTACACTACCAGAAGTAAAAAATGACATTTAGTACGCCACATTGAGGTTGTCTGTAGCACAAATAGGGGTTTACAATGCTGTCAGCAAAAGTTTTGATCACTCACCCATTGATATAAAATGTCTGACATACAGCAAAATAAAATTTGAAACTAAACTGAAAACGTTTCTCTTTGATAATTCCTCCTATTCTGCAGAAGATTATCTGTTACTGTCATGTGTAAATGGCGATGGGTATGAATTACTGACTAACATCTGGCTGTCTTTAATTAATTAAAAAGCGTAAATGATCAGCACGGACGCATATTTACAAGAAAATTACATCTGTGTATAATGACTCGCTCCGTATCATTATGATTTATCGTGCAAATATTACATAGAACGTCAAACTAAGTAACTGACTAGTGGTATATCACAAGGCATGGCACAGACTTATATGTTCTGAAATCCTCAAAATGAAATTCGAAAGTAAAATACAGCAGATGATCAAAGTAGACCTACATTCCTATTGTGCTATGTTTCGATAGTCCTGAAAAACTGAGAGTTACTGGCGGGAAATACTTCGGGAAATGAAGCAAATATGCTACTTTTGGAAACATAGGCCTAGATCTTACATAGGTTATGCTGCCATTACTAAAAAGTAGCTTACTTACATGTTAAACCAAAATATCCATTTTAAGCGTTTGACCATTCACTTAATCGCATTTATGACAGTCCACAGTGCTGGAAGATACTAAAAAAATATATCGTTTTTGTAACCTGTAAGTTTTTATTTTGGCCACACACTGAATAAGGTGTTATAGATCTTTTTTTGATTTGGGAAGATGGGTAAACTACAGTGAGATTAATGCGCTAGGAATCTAATAGAACAAGAACTCCTATTCCGCGTGGAGATAAACCTCTATGCAGTTCTGTTTCTTTGACATAATCATTCACTTAGTTGACATGCACAAGATACGATAGCATGCCTTGCTTCTTTCCCCATTGAACAGGTTTATGGGCAACACGTAGGTTTTTGGCAAACGTGAACATTTAAAATATGTACACACGAGCTGAATGTTAAAAACTTAAAGAACAAAAGCAGTACCGATACCAGTAAGCAAACAAGCATTGGTTTCGGTTTTTTCCAGTTTCATTTCCTGTTGACACAAATTAAATGGATTACGAAAGCAAGCTTTTCGCATCACTTCGTTTTTCTGTTTCTGGTTATCCGAAATACAGCGGCAAAAAAACAAGATGCGTTAACGAGACTAAATGTGTCGCACTACCAGAGCAAATACGCATTCGAGAACAGAAAAACTTTCGACGGTGCCTTCCTGACATTGTCATTTATGTAAGGTCTATAATTTTTAGTAGATAAAACAGCTGTTGCGAGCGCACGACAGAAATAATGAATAAGAAGCAATCGTAAACAGTAATCTATTGCCGGCCGCGGTGGTCTAGCGGTTCTAGGCGCTCAGTCAGAAACCGCACGACTGCTGCGGTCGCAGGTTCGAATCCTGCCTCGGGCATGGGTGTGTGTGATGTCCTTAGGTTAGTTAGGTTTAAGTAGTTCTACGTTATAAAGAACTTATGACCACAGATGTTGAGTCCCATAGTACTCAGAGCCATTTGAACCATTTCAGTAATCTATTAATGTTTTTGGCTATTTAAAATGGCGACAGGCCCTGCACACTCTGGCTTCCAAACAACGTACAGCTTAAGTTTATAGTGCCACCGCCCTTCATTTTTTACCTCGACGGATGCAGCTTAGTTTCAATAAATCTTTGACCATAGGGAACATAAGCAGTAGAGGCGAAACAAAAGTAACTTGACAGTCCTATGTACACTCAAATGCAGCAATCATTAATATTTTGAACCATTATACATACTAAAACGTCTCTTATATTTCATGAAACAAATAATTTTAGAAGTATTCTCCAGGCCAAATCCCTGAATGTATTTGCTTATAGGCCCTATGGGTACCGAGTGGAATAAGTAACCACCTTCAGTATTCGACTGGCGTAGGTACGATCAACAGGTCGAGCAAGTTAACGTCTTCACGCTGCGTAACTAAGACAAGAAATCTTTTATGAATCAGGATTCCAATCTCCAGTATGCGAAACGGATAGGTACAATCAATATGTGGAACAAGTAAACGAATTCATACTGCCTACACTTTAACAATTATTATTGTATGAATATTAGGGTCACATAATTTTTAATCTGTCCGAGAGTTATAACAGCCCCTGATTCTGTAAGCAGTTGTCGGAATGGTTCCCTTGGCTGTAAGGTATTTTTATAACTAACAATAACTTCGTAATTGGGACTCCCTTTTCTCCTTTACTAGCTCGCGTGTGTTCGGCTGCAAAGCCCGTGTCTTCCCGATGGGTTATTATTCCAACAGCCCGTTATACCTATAGGGGAATACAATGAAACGTAGTAAGTAAAAAGGAAGTCTACAAAACTATTTGTATTCTTGTAGCAAGAGATATGTTAATGAAACCTTGCAAATCATTTATCAGGTGTAGCAGAACAGCTTTTACTACCAGAAAATATTCAAAATTATGAATATTATACAGTTGTAAATGTTGTGTATTTGATAGTTTCTACGTTTCGAATTCAGTTTTACACCAAAATGAAGATTAACAATGGGAGCACAACTTTATCACAGGAGGAATGTATGTAGCCTACACGCTTACAGTACAGCAAAATCAATCAAATGGGTAGCCCGACCATGCACTCGATGCGGCTCATTTTGGTATATAATTCACAATTACTGTGGTTAACGTTAAAGTTACAGTGCTATAGGGAAATGGATGCACGGCTGGAACCATAGGATTCCAATAACATACAGTGAATACACTCCTGGAAATGGAAAAAAGAACACATTGACACCGGTGTGTCAGACCCACCATACTTGCTCCGGACACTGCGAGAGGGCTGTACAAGCAATGATCACACGCACGGCACAGCGGACACACCAGGAACCGCGGAGTTGGCCGTCGAATGGCGCTAGCTGCGCAGCATTTGTGCACCGCCGCCGTCAGTGTCAGCCAGTTTGCCGTGGCATACGGAGCTCCATCGCAGTCTTTAACACTGGTAGCATGCCGCGACAGCGTGGACGTGAACCGTATGTGCAGTTGACGGACTTTGAGCGAGGACTTATAGTGGGCATGCGGGAGGCCGGGTGGACGTACCGCCGAATTGCTCAACACGTGGGGCGTGAGGTCTCCACAGTACATCGATGTTGTCGCCAGTGGTCGGCGGAAGGTGCACGTGCCCGTCGACCTGGGACCGGACCGCAGCGACGCACGGATGCACGCCAAGACCGTAGGATCCTACGCAGTGCCGTAGGGGACCGCACCGCCACTTCCCAGCAAATTAGGGACACTGTTGCTCCTGGGGTATCGGCGAGGACCATTCCCAACTGTCTCCATGAAGCTGGGCTACGGTCCCGCACACCGTTAGGCCGTCTTCCGCTCACGCCCCAACATCGTGCACCCCGCCTCCAGTGGTGTCGCGACAGTCGTGAATGAAGGGACGAATGGAGACGTGTCGTCTTCAGCGATGAGAGTCGCTTCTGCCTTGGTGCCAATGATGGTTGTATGCGTGTTGGCGCCGTGCAGGTGAGCGCCACAATCGGGACTGCATACGACCGAGGCACACAGGGCCAACACCCAGCATCATGGCGTGGGGAGCGACCTCCTACACTGGCCGTACACCTCTGGTGATCGTCGAGGGGACACTGAATAGTGTACGGTACATCCAAACCGTCATCGAACCCATCGATCTACCATTCCTAGACCGGCAAGGGAACTTGCTGTTCCAACAGGACAATGCACGTCCGCATGTATCCCGTGCCACCCAACGTGCTCTAGAAGGTGTAAGTCAAGTACCCTGGCCAGCAAGATCTCCGGATCCGTCCCCCATTGAGCATGTTTGGGACTGAATGAAGCGTCGTCTCACGTGGTCTGTACGTGCAGCACGAACGCTGGTCCAACTGAGGCGCCAGGTGGAAATGGCATGGCAAGCCGTTCCACAGGACTACTTCCAGCATCTCTACGATCGTCTCCATGGGAGAATAGCAGCCTGCATTGCTGCGAAAGTTGGATATACACTGTACTAGTGCCGACATTGTGCATGCTCTGTTGCCTCTCTCTATGTGCCTGTGGTTCTGTCAGTGTGATCATGTGATGTATCTGACCCCAGGAATGTGTCAATAAAGTTTCCCCTTCCTGGGACAATGAATTCACGGTGTTCTTATTTCAATTTCTAGGAGTGTATTATGTCGTACTCATACACCAGTTCTATCACCAGAGTATACGATTGAGCAGGGATAATGCATTACTGGGTGATCCGTTTACGGTCTTTACGGCATGTGGTCTGAATCAAACTTAACGCTTTCGAAATGGCAATGCTTGTGTTAGTCAGGAGTAGGATGCAATGTTCTTCCAGATGTGTATACATGTCCCAAGGAGCGACCATAGTCACGGCTACAGTCGTTATGAAATAGGTGAAATGCATTCACTGTTGCGAATATGGACAACTGTAAGCTGTATGATGGGACAAGAATGAAAGCTTATGCTGGACTGGGACTTGAACCCTGAATTCCCGCTTATCGCGAGCGGTCGCCTTGCGTTATGCTATCCGAGCACAGTTTACAGCTAGACCCCAACTTCCATAAGTCGTCAACCATGCGCCTACAGGCCGCACTCATACAACCATTACCTGTATTCAAGTGCAGAACATAGATTTTAACTGGAAGTCGCTTGCCCGGTGTTGACGCATAAATACGCAAATACACAGGGACTCCAGTATGGTATTTATCCTCCGATACTGTGCAGGGGACTTTAATATTTGTCCTGCCTACGGGAATATAATAATAAATGTACGAGTGCAGGCTGTAAATCCTCGCTTGCATCCGAGTGCGGCACAAATTTTCAGTGTCTTCAAATCATTATACAGCTAGTGGTTGTCCATATTCGCAACTGCGAATAAATTTTTTTGTGTACACTTTCCCTTTGCGCATGGCTCGCCTTCCGACTGACAAAGTGTAGCCTCTCTTTAATAGCTCGACTATTCACCAGGTAGTGTGGCCCATCCATACATGGGCCTGTCAGTGCGAAAACCAAACCTAGAGCTAGTGTATTGTAATTGCGAGATCTTAGCCAATGGGTACACATCGATAACTTTGTTCGGTAATAGATTAATCTCCGTTGTCTATCCTTGGTTTGTGTTTTACATATTCTAATTTCATTATGTTTATTTCTATCGACAGACAAATAGCGTTATTTCTTCGGTCAAGTAATAGTGACCCCTATAATTTCTGGATATACCGTAGTTTTATATGTTATCCGTTGCTATTTACAAATTTATGGCTAGAGTTCCTTCAGTCAGACTACCGGCCGCTGTGGCCGATTGGTTCTAGGCGCTTTAGTCTGGAACCGCGCGACCGCTAAGGTCGCCGGTTCGAATCCTGCTTGGGTCATGAATGTGTGTGATGTCCTTAGGTTGGTTAGGTTTATGTAGTTCTAAGTTCTAGGGGACTGATGACCTCAGATGTCCCATAGTGCTCAGAGCCATTTGAACCATTTTTTTAACTTTCAGTCAGACTGATTTCAGACAGAGAGTATTAGAACATTTATTATCGTTACACAATCGTCTCTTAGTATTCCATGACTTTGTGTTGTAACATACAGAATAGCACATTCTACTTCCCTGTAGCATTTTGAATCTAATTATTGCTGTATGAAAAATTGATCCATGTTGGCTTACTTTATGTTTTGTAACATACACTGTACATTTTACAACTTTTGTACTGCGCTTTATGTTTATTATACCATTTATCTTATTGTAATGTATATGCAAATGAGATTTGGTATCTCAGAATTGTGACTGGGAATGCGGATATCTTAACGTTGCCTGTAGAAGAATTCTTCTTAGCAAAAAATGTCGGGAATAATGAAATCTTGGAATGATTCACGTCAGGGCCCCCTCTGTTTTTCTGTAAGAGATCTAATAACGACAGATTTTGACATACACATTGTGAGTAACGATAATGCAGCCCAACGAAAAGGGAATTGCGCTAGTTAACCGTGAAAATGTACATGGGATGAGACACAAGTTTGATAAATATATCGACCAAGCTAATAACGAAAGCGACAAACAAAAACTCCAATAGGCACTCGTTTCCAAGTGAAACGGGGCGAATTTATTTACAGTTGGATTTTACTAGCATTCATTGTCATTGCCATATAAGGTTCAAAATCCTGCTCATGGTACACAGAGTGATGAAGTTTCAGGCAACAATATCAAATTCCTGTGGTTCAATATGCCTCTGAAATGTGTAAAGGTTGCTGGCCATTTCTGTAACATTTTCGGACGGGCTACATTGAAATCACAAAGGAAGCCATAAACGCCATACATTAGTAAGGCATACAGGCCGTACTTTGGCTGAGTAATCGGGGACCAAGACAATCCCTGGGCTCCTCATGTAAGTTGCATGTCTGGGGTTTCGAGTCTCAATTTGTGGTTCAATCGTAAAATGTTTTGCTTTGGGTTTGTGACACCAATTATCTGGCAATATCCATCGAACCAGGTGAAGGAACTGCTACTTTTGTATGACAACACTAAAACATTATATTCCCAAGAAGAAAATGTCTTCCTTGACGTATCCTAATATACCGTCGGCCATGCAACCACTGCCTTAAGGAGGCCCCTGATCGAGACAGTAACGAGGGCTGTAGAAAAACTAGAGCTGCACCATCATCTACAAAACCCAGTTCTTCGAAAGATCCTGATCTTCTGTGTGACGACAGTGTACGGATATTCGTAAAATTACGCAGTGTGAAATTAATGACCTAGTGAGAGATCTGGAATCGCCGAAAGGTCAAGTTGAACCGTTGCGTAAAGACTACAACAGCGGAATATTTTGATAAAACAGTAGATGTGACTGCATTCTGTAGCCATAACATGTCATTCCTTCCATTTATCGAAAGTAATAAGTAGTATTTTGTACTGACGTACAGGAAGTAATGGCAGCTACGGACATTGAGTGTAAAAGTGATCAGTGGAGGTTGTTCATCGTCCTCAAAGGAAGTCTCAGGTGTGTGCTACTGCACAACGGCAAGGTGTTACCATCGATTCCGATTAGGTGTGTGCCTTTCATGAAAGAAAGCCAGAACATTATGACCACGTGCCCAATAGCCGGTATGTCCATCTTTGGCACAGATAACAGCGGCGACGGGTCGTGACATCAAAGCAATGAGGCTTTGGTGTGTCGCTGGTCGGAACTAGCACAACAGGCGAATTGTAGTGCCAGCACATCAACTTGAACTCGCCCTGTTCGCCCTGTCTTCCTCGAACCACTCCATCAAACTCCTGGCTTTGTGACGTGGTGCATTATCGTACTGAAAAATGCCACTTCCATCTGCAAACATGATCGTCATGAAGGGGTGTACGTGGTCCGGGACCAGTGTACAATATTCTTTGGCCATCATGGTGGATTTCCATGTGAATGTTACCCATAGCATAATGGAGCCGCCGCCAGCTTTCCCCTTCCCGCAGTACAGGTGTCAAGGATCTGTTCCCCTGGAAAATGACGGCTTCGCGCTCTCCAGTCGGCATGATGAAGATTCAACTGCACGTCCAGTGCCGATGATGACTCGCCCAGTTGAGTCGTAGTTGCCGATGTCGTCACGGTGACAACGGCACGTGCGTGGGTCGTCTGCTGCGGAGGCCCTCCGCATTTCTCTATTCGCACGAGATATTTCTACGCCTTGCTGTACGCAGATGAGCACTTCGGCACCATCCTGACAAGTGATAAAAATTTAGCTTGTGATGACTTTGTTCAAGTGTCAACAAATTTCTAGGAAATATGAGGCCACAAAACTATAAGGATATCGTGACAAATAATTTGCATTGCTAAAATAATACGGAACAACGTTTCCTTAAAGTTATGCTTCCTAAATTCCTACTTGGACTTTAGCTAGACAACTGGTGTATTATAACCGACGAGAACGGAGAACCAACAGCAGATTCCGGGATTGGAAAATAGCTGCCTGGGAAAGTTTAGTGTATCAACAGTAGCCGATTACTGTTCAACCCCTGTAGCTGGATGGTCAGCGTGACGGATTGTCAATCTTCTGGGCCTGGCTTCGATTCCCGGTAGGGTCAGGGAATTTTCTCCATCCAGGGACTGCGTGTTGTGCTGTGCTCATCATCATACTATCGTCCTCATCGACTACAGGACGCCGACGTGGCGTCAAATTGAAAGACCGGCACCCGATGAACGGTCTGTCCGACGGGGCGCCCGAGCCATAGGATTAAATTTAAAAACAGCCGATTACTCTTGTGCTCTAATCAAGGTATGACCAGCAGAAAACTATAAACACCAGGCAGAGCGGTTGCACATTCAGGACTGGGGGACAACACTAAGGTGAATACTTTGATGAGCCGAAGCATCAAGACCAACTACTTAGTAACTTTTTTGTCCGTCTTGGGAACGAAATATATAACTCATTCTGCGTAATAGGGATCCCACAGTTTGTTGACAGGTTTATGGAAGTATGTGTAATTTTATGCCTACGCACAGGTCATGTAATTTGCATTAATAACGGGTCGCTGATCTGCGTGTGCGGTGACGGTTGCCGCTAGCGAGCCAGATGGTTTTCATATGATTTACATGAGGCGAGTTTGGTCGCCGAGACGTAAACGTAGTTCACCATAATGCTCCTGAAGCCCTTGTAGCACAATTCTGGCTCCGAGACACCGACAATTATGTTGCTGAAAGATGACATCGCCGTCGGGCAAGTCATCAGGAATGAAGGGGTGCTGGCGGTTCGCAGCTGTGAGTGTGTCTCCGATCACCACCACAGGTCCCATGCAAGCGCAAGAGAGTGTCTCCCACAGCATGGTACTTCTACCACCAGCCTGCGTCCGCCGCGTGCTCCATGTTTCGAGAAGCCGTTCACCAAGATGACGGCATTTCTGTAGCGAAATAAATGTGTTTCACACGAAGAGTTGACAGGATTCCATTGATCGACGGTCGAATCCCAGTCGTTCTTGCCCAGTGCAGTCGTAATTGATGATGTCGTTAGGTTAACATTTGAACAAGTAGGTTTGGTCTGTTACGACGCTTCTTTTTAGCAATGTGTGATGAATGGTGTGGTCCGAAACACTTGTCCATGCATCAGCATCGCACACTTTCGGCAGAAATGCTATAGGTCATCACTTATCCTACTTTATACAGCAGACAAGCCTGAAAGCCCCAAGTTCCATGAAGAGCCGTGGAGGCCCAACCATTTAGCGCTTACCTCTTTCCATAGATGCTCACATCCAAGAACAATAATCGGAAACAACTCCATGAGCGCTAAAGAGCCACCAATCACTAAAGGACGTTGATACTCTAACAACATATTTGACTCTGTGCACTTCAGTTACTACATCAGTACTAACCAAATTACTGATTCTCCCTGTATCATTTTTGCATGTGATTAGTTCAGGGGTTTGGCAGCTGTTGAGCAAGCTCGCGATAGCAATGTTTTTTTCTTTAGCCATTCATCAAAACTCCAAGCACTTAGATCCTCCAGTTTGGCGAACAATAGCAGTATTTAATTAAGTAGTCAAAAATTACCGAAGTGCCTAGAATCATAATTTCAAAGCTCCCGTTTTTCTCCTTAGCAACGTAATTTATCACCGCCTACGCGAAGTTTTAATTCTTTGCTGCAACTCAGCGCCGCAGGGTAATTTAACACGTGGAAGATAAATGACAGTCACCGTTTGCAGCTGAGGTCTGTTAAATGCTGCAGTCTGTCTCACGCCACGTGGCAGTTTCAGCTACCGCTGGTAACACGTGTTGTCGTCGTCTGACGTATGGTTTCATGCGCCCTCAATGTTTTACCGTTTCGCATGTCTGTTCGTAAAAGCAGTTACAAACATGATAATGCTTTCACTATCCAAATGACGGTATCCGAGAACAATAGTTACCACAATACTGTAACACTATACCATATGTCTCAAACGGAATATTATTACTATAATGCTGTGCGTTAACGTTGCGAACGGTTGCATATTGGGACTATAATTTCCCTGTCGGGGAAACACAAGAATGCCTTTACCAAAACTATTGGAGCTTTCGTATTGTTACGTCGTATCAGCAACTGATATTCATCTTTGCTTACTAAGCAGTTGATGCTGCAGCAAATAACGCAAATCAACATGTACATCCACATTTACATCTATGTGAATACTCTGCAAATCACACTTAAGTGACTGGAAGAGACTTTATCGAACCACCATCACAATAATTCTCTATTTCCCCACCCTCGAACACTGGCAGAAAAAATAACTCATATGTCTTTGCGTGAGAATTCATATCTTTTACAATAAGAACAGTACTTTGTAACATCAGCATTTGATGTTCTTGAGCACACAGCAGTCTGTCAGGTGATAGGGTCAATTATATGTAATGCTTACACTTTATGGCAGCCATTGTATAAGTAGAAAAAATGGTCTCCAGAGCACTTCAAAGCAAATTGATGTATTAATAATTATATTTATAGTTTTCTTTCAATTATATAAAACGTTTGTTACAAAATTTAGTTAAGAAGGGTTATGAATTACTTGCCTTGTATACACTTCCAAAATTTGGTTTCAAATGCACCTGATGTAACATGGTGCTAAATATATGACATATACACCAAAGGGCGTCAAATGAATAAGAATAAGAAACGAAGTCGCCCAACCTCCATTCTAACAAGTGAACCGTATTTGCTCCTTGGTTAAATTTATGGAATATGGGTTGTAACTTTCATGTTGCAGAAGATAATTCGATCATATTATAGAAACTATTCACTTCAGTATCGTTCACAGAAATGTACGTTATGCTAATTTTGAAGTTTCCAAAACGTTAATAAAAAAAGTATTGATTTTGAAACTTAACTCACGGTTAGCTATTTGAACCAAACTGCATTACTCCAAACTTGGGCCGCTTCCTAAAGACACTGGGCAAAAAGTGGCAATGTAGTATAAGAATAGTGAGACTAAATCCGTTAAGGTAGCTGTAGTCTTACAAATTTCTGAAATGTTTCTACGAAATCATAAATACCCAGCGTTAAGACTCATTTCCTTCCAAAAAACAATTAACTGGTAGTTGATATTCTATAGATGTTGTCAAAACGTATAGGTTCTAAAGTATTTTATTGATTGAAACAGTCTCTAGGTGGTGCACGCATGAGAAACAACACAGATGCCTGTTTTGCATTCCCCTCGCTATGAACTTCAGTTGCTATTCGTCACGGAATGAGTGCCACTTTTTTTATCACTGTTATCATTAACATCTGAGAGTCTCAAAAACATATCTGAGAGATTTGTTTCACTGAAAATGGCTACTTCTAAGCACAATTCAACTACGAATATTCTGGGTACACATTAAAACTATGTAATGTAGCGGGTGTTCTTACTCATACTCATACACACATACACACACACACAAACAAACAAACACGCACACCAAACCTTCATGCATTGCAGCTTACTGTTCCCGATTATGTGTGCGTGCTTCTTCTGAGTTGATTGTTTGCAACTGTGCTATGTTTGAAGAAGTGAAGGCGGTGAGGAAATTTTGCAGTGTCATCCACTTGTAGGAGAGGGATAGTGTCCTCAGCGGCCCTTAGGTGTAGAAGTTTAGAATAGCAGCTGGCAGTATCTGCTATCCTGGAGACACACTCTAATGTCAGAAGCTTCTCTACCAACAAAACCAATTACTTAATTACTCTTCGTCAAAAAATATCTGTATTGTTTGCAATATGATAAGGAAAATATAACGCAATTCTTCATAACGGCGCTAGCGTGCACTGTTCAATCGCTTCACCGAAGATGGCTGTATATCACATACGACCCAGTGTCAGGGTCGGCCAGCAGCAGTTGAACAAGTTCCGCAGTCTTAAATTCGTAGTCGGAGTAAATCAACGAGACGTGGAGCCAGCTTACAATTGAATACGCCTCTTGTTACAGTGTGGAGGGATTTACCAAAACGCCTGCCATACTAACGCCACAAACTGGAAGTGGTGCAAAGCTTTAAGAGAAAGTGACAAAGGAAAACGAGCTGAGTTTTGTATACAGATGTTAAACAAACTTTCTGAAGATGATTTTCTTGGTAAAATTATGTTCAGTGACGAAACCATCTGCCATGTCTGCGGTAAAGTGAAGAGGCATAATGTTCAGATATGGGGTTATCAGAAACCACTTCACGTAATCGAAAATGTACAGAACTAGCCTAAGATAAATGTTTCTTCAGCTGTAAGCTGTAACAAGATTTACGATCCTTTCTTTTTGGCAGAGTTAGCTATAACGGGCTTGTTCTACCTGGACATGACTGAACAAAATCAAATGCCTCAATTACAACAGGATATGGGCGTAGAATTTATATTCCAGTAAAATGGCGCGGCACCACATTTCGCATATTACCACAGGCATGTGCCGACTTGCATTGGACATGATGAAATAATATCCTGGCCACCACGATCATGTGATCTAACTCCAATGGACTTCCGTGTACGGGGCTACATTAAAGAGCAGTCTGCTGTGTCAAATGACAGAAGTGATAGGACAGCGGTAGTATCGCGGGCACAAGAAATAAAAGCGCATGGCGGACCTGTCATTTATACCCAGGTGACGCATTTCAAAAGGTCTCCTACATGATTATGGCCCCACCACGGGAATTAACAGAGTCTGAACGCGGAATGGTGGCTGGAGCTAGAAGCATGGGACATTACATTTTGGGAAATGTTAGGAATTCGCTGTCCGGAGATCACGGTGTCAAAAGTGTGCCGAGAAAACCAACTTCGAGGCATTATTTCTCACCACCGGCAACACAGTGGACGAAGGCCTTCACTTAACGACCAAGAGCAGCGCCGTTTGCGTAGAGTTGTTGGTGCTAACAAAGCAGCAACACGGAGTGAAATAACAGCAGAAATCAATGTGGGGTGCACGACTAATGCATCAGTTAGAAAAAATGTGGCGAAATTTTTCGTTATTGGCAGCAGACGACTGACATACGTTTGCTAACAACACGACATCCCCTGCAGCGCCTCTCCTGGGCTCGTTATCATATTGGTTGGCCCCTAGAGGATTGGAAACTCATAACCTGGTCAGATGAGTCTCGATTTCTGTTGATAAAAGCGGATGGTAGGTTTCGAGTGTGAGGCTGATCCCACGACGTCATGGACCTAGGTTGTCGACAAGACTCTACTCAAGCTGTTGGTGGCCACATAATGGTGTGCGGTGTGTTTACATGGAACAGACAGGGACCTATGGTCGAATTGAACCAATCATTGACTAGAAATGGTTGTGTTCGGCTACCTCGAGACCATTTGCAGCCAGTTACTGCCTTCATCTTCCCAAACAACAATGGATTTTCTATGGATGACAATGGGCTACCGTGTCACCGGGTCGCAGTTGTTCGCGATTGGTTTCAAGCAGATTCTGGAGAATTTCGAGCGAATGATTTGGCCACCGAACACCCGACGTGAATACCGTCGAATATTTATGGGACATTATTCAGAGGCCAGTTCATGTACAAAATCCTGTACAGTCAGTGAGGCAGTAGTAGCCGACCGAGACAGACTCCTAACCACGAGTGAATTTTACTACATCATCTGTAAGCTTCAATAGCTCAGTTACTTCAGTTTCTGTGTATAAATTTAATATATAATAACCACTGTTTTCGCGTTTTCGTTTGCGTCGGAAAATAAACCGATTTTGTGACACATTACATATTCCTAGTCAGGGGCGAATTATTTAGTTTCACCTGAGTGCTAAGGTAGTTAGGTTTTTGAATATCTGAATATTATTAGACATTTCCAGCGTTTTCGTCAGGGTGTAGAGTTGCGCATCAGGTGCAGATTGTCCGTTTATCTGCATAGTTTAGTTTTCCACGGTCTTTAGTATGGACAGGGATTGCCATTGTTGTGTGCGGAAGTGAGCCAAGTTGGTAACACTCCGATCTCAGCGTCAGGGTGTGATGGCTTCGGTTACACAGCTTGAGTATGCAGTGGATGGGCTCCACTGTTGTGGACGGGCTGTGGGGATCCAACGGACGTCCAGCACGTCCGAGTCCTCCGATCGGTCCTCACCGGTGGTCAATCCAGTTACTGCTCGCACTGAAGCTGACCCCTCACCTGTGGTTTCCCAGGTGGCGGCGCGTAAGGTCTCTCCAGTTTTTCTGACAACCAGGTTCCAGGTGCTGTCTGTGGCTGACACTGTCGCTGAGCCAGATGCTGTCACCTGTCCTGTTTCAGAGGAAACCACTCTGCCTTCAAGATCCGGGCAGTCATAGAGGGTGGGATTATTGGTAGTTGGGAGCTCCAACGTTAGGCGCGTTATGGGGCTCCTTAGGGACTTGACTGACAAGAAGGGAAGGAAAACAAACGCAGCTTCGTGTGTATACCGGGTGGAGTCATTCCAGATGTGGAAAGGGTCTTCCCGGATGCCAAGGTGCAGCCAACTGCAGGTGGTTGCTCACGTCGGTAACAATGATGTGTGTCACTTTGGATCAGAATGTGTTACTTTGGATCAGAAGAGATTCTCTCTGTTTCCAGTGGCTAACAGAAGTGGTAATGGCTGCCAGTCTTGCTTGAAAGTTGAAAGCACAGCTGACCATTTGGAGCATAGTCGACAGAACCGATTGCGGCCCTTTGGTACAGAGCCGAATGGAGGGTCAGAATCAGATGGTAAGACGGTTCTGCGACCGTGTAGGCTGCAGATTCCTCGACTTACACCAAATGGTGGTTGAGTTTCGGGTTCCGCTGAATAGGTCAGGTGTTTACTATACGCAGGATGCGGCTACACGGGTAGCAGGGGCTGTGTGGCGTGGACTGGGTGCTTTTTTAGGTTAGAGGGTTTCGGGAAAACACAAGGAGGGCTTCAGCCACCAAGGGTGCAGGCCTAACACAGGAAGAACGTAGATACAGGAACCATTGATACAGCAGTTGTAAATTGTTGTACCTGTGTTGTGAAAATACCAGAACTCCAAGTGCTAATAGAAAGCACTGATGCTCAAATCGTTACAGACACTGAAAGCTGGCTAAAGCCGGACATAAGCTCAGCTGAAATTTTTGCGAAGAACCGAACGGTGTTCCGAAAGGATAGGCTGAACACTGTTGGCAGTGGCGTGTTTGTTGCTGTTAGAAGTAGTTTAACTTGTCGCGAAATTGAAGTAGCTGCTTCCTGTGAGTTAGTATGGGCAGAGGTCACTGTTGGCAACCGGAATAAAACAGTAACTGGATCCTTTTACCGACCTCCCAATTCAGATGATACAGTTGCTGAAAGGTTCAAAGAAAACTTGAGTTTGATTTCAAACACGTACCCGACTCATACGATAATAGTTGGTGGTGACTTTAATTTACCCTCGATATACATGTTTTATTCCGGAGGTACGCATAAAATATCATCAGAAATTGTGCTAAACGCATTCTTTAAAAATTATTGTGACTAATTATTTCATGAGCCCACGCCAATACTAAACGATTGTGAAAAAACACTTGACCTCTAAGCTATAAATAATCTTGAGTTAATAACGATCATCAAAACCGATTCAGAGATTAGTGAACACAGTGTTGTCGTAGCGAGAATGAATATTGTAATCACAAAATCCTCGAAAAATAAGTGAAAAATATACCTGTTTAAAAAAGAAGATAAAAATTCACTTGGCGCCTTCTTGGGAGAAATTCTCCACTCTTTCCAAATTAATAACTGAAGTGTAGACCCGATGTGGCTTGAATTCAAAGAAATATTCTCGGAAGAGTGAAGCAAATCTTCTGGTCCAGAATGTATACCAGGTAGGTTCCTTTCGGAGTATGCTGATGCATTACCTACATACTTATCAATCATATAAAACCGTTCGCTCGACGAAAGACCGTACCCAAAGACTGGAAAGTTACACAGGTCACAACAATATTCAACAAAGGCAGTAGGAATAATCCACTAAATGACAGGGCCATATCGTTAACGTCGGTATGCAGCAAGGTTTTGGAACATATATTGTGTTCGATCGTTATGAATTACATCGAAGAAAACGGTCTATTAACAAACAGTCAACATGGGTTTAGAAAACATTGTTCCTGTGAAACACAACTAGCTCTTTATTCACACTAAATGTTGAGTGCTATTGACAAGGGATTTCAGATCGATTCTGTATTTCTGGATTTCCGGAAGGCTTTTGACACTGTGCCACACAAGCGGGGCTTGTAATGAAATTGCGTGCTTATGGAATATCGTCTCAGTTATGTGAATGGATTTGTGATTTCCTGTCAGAGAGGTCAAAATTCGTAGTAAATGACGGTAAGTCATTGAGTAAAACAGAAGTGATTTCTGGTGTTCCCCAAGGTCGTGTTATAGGCCCTTTGCTGTTCCTTATCTACATAACTGTTTAGGAGACAATCTGAGCAGCAGTCTTAGGTTGTTTGCAGGTATTGTTTATCGACTAATAAAGTCATCAGAAGATCAAAACAAATTGCAAAACGATTTAGAAAAAAATATCTGAATAATGCTAAAAGAAACAGTTGACAAGTAATGAAAAGTGTGAGGTCATCGACATGAGTGCTAAAAGGAATTCGATAAACTTCTGTCACACGATAAATCAGTCTAATCTAAAAGCCATAAATTTAACTAAATACCTCGGTATTACAATTACGAACAACGTAAATTGGAAGGATCACAACGAAAATGTTTTATTGGCAGGACACTTAGAAAATGTAACAGATCTGCTAAGGAGACTGCCTACAGTACGCTTGTCTGTCCTCTTTTAGAATACAGCTGCGCAATGTGGGATCCTTACCAGATAGGACTGACGGAGTAAATAGAAAAAGTTCAAAGAACGGCAGCACGTTTTGTATTATCGCGAAATATGGGGGAGAGAGTCACTGAAATGTTACAGGTTTTGGGTTGGACATCATTAAAAGATCGGCGGAATCTTCTCACAAAATTCCAGTCACCATTTTTCTCCTCCGAATGCGAAAGTATTTTGTTGAGACCGACCTACATAGGAAGGAACTATCACCACGATAAAATAAGGGAAATCGGAGCTCGCACGGAAAGGTATAGGTATTCATTCTTTCCTTGCAAAAATTGGAATAATAGAAATTGTGAAGGTGGTTCGACGGTCCCTCTGCCAGGCACTTAATTGTGATTTGCAATCTATGTAGATGTAGATATAGACGAAACACTTTCGTAGTTATGAGCGGTTGTAGAGGCAACATGGCTCAATATGTCTTCAGGGGTCTTCCAACGACTTGATGGGTCCATGCTAGGCCGATCGGCTGCAGTACACAGGGTGCAAGGTGTTAGGTGTCCCACGACCTTTGCCACCTTAGTGTAAAAAGACGTGTTCGTCGTGAAGAAGCCCGAGTGTGGAACATATCCGGCCGCTGTGGTCGAGCGGTTCTAGGCCCTTCATTCCGGAAACAGCCATAGTGCTTAGAGTAATTTTTTTGTTTGTTAAGTCTCATACATTTTACAGCCATTTTACACTGGGACAGAGTTTACGTCCCAGTTGGTGCCATACTTGTTCTGGGGTCTTGGAACTCACGAGGGTATATCAACATCATACAGGCAGTTCATAGGGACACGTGCCGAGTGTGGACGAGCATTGTCCTGTTGAGAAATGACACCATGATAATGCTGCATGGGAGGTATCAGATGAGGGGGCGAAATATCCGTGACATAGCGTTGTTCCTTCAACAACTACCTGTCATGACTTGAAATCATACGCGACGGCTCCCCACACCGTGATGCTAGGAGTAACACTGCTGTGCCTCTTCAAAACAGTTGAAGAATAAGAACTTCCCTCAGCGGGGTCATACTCGTCAAACGAAGCTAATCCGTTGTAGTGCAGGACCGCGATTCATAGTCGAATATAGTGTGACACCATTCACCAGCAGTCCAGGCATCCCGGTCGCTGCACCGCTGAAAGCGCAGCCGATTTCGATCTCGTGCTCACGCATGTCTACGCGTGGACCAGTAATTTAGTACTCTGGCTCGTGCTGGTCTCTGACCAATGGCGTCGGGTGACACAGCATGTAGCGTGGTCGACCGATGCTTTGAGAGCAAGTATGACTGCCCTCACTTTACTGTTCAGTCCAACATGTGGCCACTGTCACATTCTAATTCCCGACAAACCTGGATATGACATGATTTGACCTGCCAGACAAATGGAAACCACAGTAAGTCTGTCAGGTGTTGATAACGATAGGTCAAATGAGAATATGGCATCTCCGTGTCCTTCAAAGCGATCTCTCAACATATGGCGATGTTCGCATGCTACATATACCTTATAAGGCCTTCTGACACCACGACACACAGACTAAGGACTTTGATGGCTGCCCTGGCTCTCACAGAGAATTGCCAGTCTAATCATTTACATACCCACTGATAATTAGTAGGTATACGAAGTTACCCTGACATCCAGCCAAATCACCCCAGTGATTCACCTTTTTCGTCAGAGTTGTTCAGATCGAAACTCGGTTATAAAGACCTGTTTCAGAAAAGCACACACTTCTCTTCAGAGCGATAACAAAGGTCTTTTCAGCGCTGATTTCTAAAATGGAATCCATTTTTTCTATCACGTCAGATTTTCTCAGAAAAAAGGGAGTATTTTTGGATATAATAACAAAATTGAAGCAATTTTTTTCATCGTTACAAATTTTTTTTTACTTATAAACCATGTTCTAAACTTCATTTCCAGTACACTTCCATTTCTTTTTAAGCTCATAAATCCTTATAATAACGCTTTCGCTTTCCGTCGAAGTTTCTTTTATTGCTTTTCCGGCTGTGTACTCGTTGAGAATCATCTCTTTTTATCATGCAGTACTAGTCCGCTATCATGTTGATGTTGCATCTTCTTTAATATCTTCTTTCCATTTCTTTGATGTCTTGGTTGAATCTTTCTCCGTGCTCTTCACTTACATCATCAAGGTTTCCAGGGAAGTAGTCAAAATTTGAGTGGAGAAAATCAGCATTAATGCCCATGTTACAGACCAGCTTCTTAAAGATGTCGAGCATGTCTGCGACGATTGTCTTGTAGTTTGGATCTCTTTTGTTTCCTTGGAAACCGGAAACAACTAATTTAAAATATGTCCATGCTGCATTTTGCTTTGTTTCCATTTTGTTCACTAACTTGGAATCTGTAATTAGTTTTCTAATGTCAGGTCCGATAAAGATTCCTTCATTTAGCTTTGCCTCGGATAAACCAGGAAACTCTCCACAAAGATATCTGAAACAGTCTCCTTCTTTTTTCAATGCCTTAAACAAATTGTTTCATCAGCCCAAACTTAGATTGAAATGGTGGAAATAACACCTTTTTGGGATCCACAAGGCTTTTCCTCTTAACATTTTTAACCTGTACCTGTAAGATTTTTTATGTAGTTTTGCTTTCTGTCTTTACTGTCCCATTCACAGGGAAAGCAAGGGAACTTTGTATAGACACTTTGTTGACCAAGAAGCATTGAAATCACTTTTAAATCACCACAAAGTGTCCATTTGTGGTCTGAATAGCAGAGTTTTCTTGAAACCAGTTAAAGGGTTTCGTAACATTCGTTTTAGCGAACCGAGTGTCAACTGCTATAGAACATACTTATTGCCATTGTGTAGAAGCACTGCTTTAATTCTTCTTTTTGAAGGATCAGTAAGTCTCCACTCATCAGGAGCATATTCTGCTTTGAAACGTGCCATAAGTCCAGGAACATCACTGCAAAACACCAGGTCACCTTCTTGAGAGAAGAAACATACAGACTCCTTTTCCCTCGATCGATACCAAGTAAAGGTTGTACCCGCAGCCAACATATGTTTATTTTTCAAAAACCTTTGCTGATACTTTAGAAATGCCTAGGCCTCTAACTAAATCGTTCAGTTCAGATTGTGAGAATGGAGTGGGATCGGTTGTGCCAGGATCTTAGCAATCTCTGTCTTCTTCATTATCACCTTGCTGAGCCAATGGCTCGTGATCATTTATATCACCCAAAGAATCTGATTGAGAGGGTAATGGTACTTCAGGTCCACGAGAAACTGCGCGAATGGCTGATTGAATGTTAGGGTAAGAAATATCCTTTTTGTTTTTCAGACTGAAACCTCGTATGTTACAAGAACAAAAATAGCAGTCATCAATATGATTTTTGGGCTCTCTCCAAACCATTTCTGTTCCAAAACGTAAGGACTCCTTTTTACGTTGAAACCATTGCCTCAGTTCTTCAACACACATTGAACAAACATTTTGTGGGGCCAAAGGGTTATCGTGATCGCCTAACTTATACCAAAATAGGCAAAATATACTTTTTCAACAAAATCGGAAACCTTTCTTTGTTGTTCTTTAACGGTATAGTTACCACGCAAATGTAGCAATAGGAATCTGGCGAATTCATACATCCTCTGGTAGCCATTGCACGTTGTCCATAAGACTACTTCACAAGACAATAAAACAGTTACTACTTTAAAGCACTAGTAAGAACAACACAGAGTGAAGAGGTACTGTGAGCTGAACGACAACAGCAGAAGCTCACCCCTTGGCGATGGCGGGGGAAGGGGCAGAGCGACAGACAGGCACTGACGTGAAAATACTGCTGGTTTCTCCTAATTGCTCTTTATTTTACGTACATCTAGTGTAAAAATGGCTGAATAACAGTTTATGGAGATATTACAAACCAAAATTCAAACACATCAGAGTGCTGAAATATCGAAAAAAGCTAAAACTACACAAGCAGTTTGTGAAATAGCTCTACGTCTCTGACTGTAAGAACATTGCTTCCATTAGGCTAGATTCCGAATCCGTGTTCCAAGCTGGTACAGTTTTTTTGCTGGCGTACATCTTCGCCTACACTCCAGTCTGCACTAGGAAACATGTTGTAGAAGGCGCTGAACTAGGCGCTCCTATGACAAGAGACGAGCACCTTAGCTAGCAGTACGGGAATTTTAGTCATTGTACGCTCAAGGATTAGAACATATTAAATGTAGCTGTTAACCACACAAATTCAGATTGAACGTCACTGAAATGAAGTACACAGTTGGTTTCCGTTATAAAGTGTATTTTAATCAAGTGTGCATTTTGTTTTGTAGTGAGAGGAAATCGACCACCCTCTCCTCATTCAGCCACCACCCACAAATACACTGCTGGCCATTAAAATTGCTACACCAAGAAGAAATGCAATTTGGGTGCATATATCCTGAGAAATCAGTACCCATAACAACCACCTCTGGCCGTAATAACGTCCTTGATACGCCTAGGGATTTAGTTAAACAGAGCTTGGATAGCGCGTGCAGGTACAGCTGCTCATGAAGCTTCCACACGATAACATAGTTCATCACCAGCAGTGACTATCATATTGTGACGAGCCAGTTGCTCGGCCACCATTTACCAGACGTTTTCAGTAGGTAATAGATCCGGAGAATGTGCTGACAAGGGCAACAGTTGAACATTTTCTGTATCCAGAAAGGCCCGTACAGGAGCTGCAACATGTGGTCTTGCATCATCCTGCTGAAATGTAGGATTTCGCCGGGATCGAATAAAGAGTAGAGCTACGGGTCGTAAAACATCTGAAATGTAACGTCCACTTTTGAAAGAGTCGTCACTGGGAACAAGAGTTGACCGAGCTGTGTAACCAATTGCACCCAATACCATCACGCCAAATGGTACACCAGTATGGCGATGACGAATACACGCTTCCGATGTACGTTCACTGCGATGTCGCCAAACACGGATGCGACCATCCTGATGCTCTAAACATAACCTGGATTCATCCGAAAAAATGACGTTTTGCCATTCCTGCACCCAGGTTCGTCGTTGAGTACACCATCGCACGCGCTCCTGTCTGTGATGCAGCGTCAGGGGTAACCGCAGCCACGGTCTCCGGGGAGATAGTCCATGCTGCTGCAAACGTCGTAGAACTGTTCGTGGAGATGGTTAATATCTTGCAAACGTCCATATCTGTTGACTCAGGGATCGAGACGTGACTGCACGATCCGTTACAACCATGTGAATAAAAACCCTTTCATCTCGACTGCTAGTGATACGAGGCCGTTGGGATCCAGCTCGGCATTCCGTATTACCCTCCTGAACCCACCGATGCCATATTCTGCTAACAGTCATAGGATCTCAACCAACGCGAGCAGCAGTGTAGAGATACGATTAACCACAATCACGATAGGCTACAATCCGACCTTTATCAAATTCGGAAACGTGATGGTACGCATTTCTATTCCTTACACGAGGCATCACAACAACGTTTCACCAGGCAAAGCCGGTCATCTGCAGTTTGTGTATGAGAAATCGGTTGGAAACTTCCCTCATATCAGCACGTTGTAGGTGTCGCCATCGACGCCAACCTTGTGTGAATGCTCTGAAAAGCTAATCCATTGCCTATCACAGCATCTTCTTCCTGTCGGTTAAATTTCGCTTTGTAGCACGTCATCTTCGTGGTGTAGAAATTTTAATGGCCAGTAATGTAATTGCAAGAGGGCACAGCCACAACAGTTTTTATGTCGCAGGAAGTTTCGGGTTATTCTGGTAGTGACAGTATGTGCCTAAAACTAAACGCTTTTTGAGAATAAGAGACTGAGGTTGCTCATGTTTTAAGAGAGTTCGATGTCGTATCCTAGTTTTCTGATCCCTTCGACTAAGTCACGCCAATACCTTATGACCGCAGTTCACAGTCGTCCACGCTGTCGCTATGCGAATGTCATTTCCCATAATAGCTGCAGGGAGCAGGCGTGATAGCCTGTCGGTAACTTACTCCCAGGTGCACGCATTTACATAACTGCTCTTCTATTAACGCAGGTCCAATTTGCTCCTCGTGCTATACGCCGCCGTTTGGAAACCGGGTAATTCTGGTGATATGCAACGAGGCACCACATGTACCGATAACTACACTAGAGTTCGGCTGTAGCAATTACACCGCGAGATAGCAGAAGCTGGAATGCATAGGACGCAAACAGTGTTCGCAGCTGTACTTACCGAGTGACCTCAGAATCCTAACTAAGCATCTAATAAACCATAATATTCCTGACACTGATAGGCCGAATGTTATTAACATTTCTTATAGAAAACGTCTTGCTCTTTAACTTCGTTGTCGTATTATGTTGTTTTGATTATTTTCACTGATGTATTTCATTTTACAACAAATCAGAATTAAAGGATACACCGATTTCCTATTTTCGTGTGATTTGTATGCTGAATAGTTTTACTCTTCTTTTTTTTCACTATGAGTTTAACTCGCAAGGTATTATCAACAATTTTAAACTTTCTCTGCTGAGACAACCGTTCAGAATCCGAATGTTCGATGTCATATGTGTGCAAGACTTTTTATTCGTTTATTTTTCTTAAATATGTTAATTCTTAATCATCACGAGTTAATTTCTGGGAATAAAGAAAAGATTGATTTGCTTTTTTATGTTCTTTTGTAATCAGTCCCGTCACTGCAGCGAAGACCGTTAACAGAAGAATGTGTTGTAATGCCTTTTGGGGGCTGTTAAAGTCCTCACGTTGGAAGCCTGTGATATGATTTGTGAGATAAACAGGCCAGTTTTATTGCTGTTCATTAACGGGCGACGACTGTGAAACTCGTTCTCATTGTGTGTCTGCAAGAACACACTATGTTTTGAACTAATAAGTTATAAACAAAAAATTTCTCTCTCTTGTAAATGATAATGAGCAGAAATACGAATATCAAAGCGCATACAGTTCTGGAATTTCAATATCTGATCACCATATCTAATATAAGTTGAAACCATGAAGTATCGTGTTCTTGTAATCATCGAAAACAGACATATAATGAACAGAATTTAATTGAGCTACATTTACGTCACCTTATGATAGAGTATACCTCACTGTATATTTTAATTAGGTTCATTCGTAACCGTGCAGGCTTTTATTGTAACTTTATCCTCCAAGACAACAGAATAACAAATACAGTAACGCCTTACGACACGTCAAAGGAAAGCCACATTAACGCATTACATTTGAGCAGAAAATATTTCGGAACTTAAAAAGCAATGTCCTTGCCGCAGTGGATGCACTGGTTCACGTCAGATCACCGAAGTTAAGCGCTGTCGGGCGTGGCCGGCACTTGGAGGGGTGACCATCCGGCCCACCGTGCGCAGTTGCCATTTTTCAGGGTGCACTCTGCCTCGTGAGGAGGCATTTTCACAATGGACGCTATCACTTATCGGGGGCCGTACACCGTCTTAGAGGTTTCCAGTACACTCAAAACATATTGCTACAACGGCACATAAGGGGTATGTGAAATGATTAGGTATCGACTGATGCTGAAACACCAATACTAACACGTGATGTAGTCTCCACAGGCGACTGTGCAGGCGCTGACTCTCGCATCCAGTCAATCGTACAGATGTCGAATACTGTTTCGGGAAACGTCATTCAACGCCCGCTTGACCTGTTCACGTCGTTCTGTATGGGTCGTTGGACGTGGAGTCAGACCAGTCACCTCTGTTCCGTCACATCCGACACGTGCTCGGCTGGAGACAAGTCGGGATATCATGCTGCACGTCTTACAGAGTGCGTTGAGTTCGTGGGTAGTGTGTGGTCGAGTATTATCCTGTTGGAACAATGCGTCACCTTCCTGTTAGAAGAATTGCAAAACGACGAGTCTTACAATCCAGAATGAGATTTTCACTCTGCAGCGGAGTGTGCGCTGATATGAAACTTCCTGGCAGATTAAAACTGTTTTCCCGACCGAGACTCGAACTCGGGACCTTTGCCTTCCTCGAGCAAATGGTCTACCATCTGAGCCACCGAAGCACGACTCACGGCCGGTACTCACAGCTTTACTTCTGCCAGTACCTCGTCTCCTACCTTCCAAACTTTACAGAAGCTCTCCTGCGAAACTTGCAGAACTAGCACTCCTGAAAGAAAGGTCCCGAGTTCGAGTCTCGGTCGGGCACACAGTTTTAATCTGCCAGGAGGTTTCGAGTCTTACAATATTCTGCACATACCGAGTGCTAGTTAGCGTTCCCATCAGAAACACTATAGGAGAACAAAACCAGGAAGCCTGGTAGAGGGCCAGTCGCTACGTCACACGCAAGAGCGACCCACACTTGTGTGCACACAGAATCTGCTTTCATCGCTGAAGACCACGGTGCGCCGTTCCAACTTCCAAGTGATCCTCTGACAGCACCAGTCGAATCGTGCACGTCAATGCTGTGGCGTGAATGGAGGGCGGGATAAAGATCTGCATGCCCTTAGACCTACTGCTAACAACCGGGTCTCAAAAGTTGGCGTTGGTACGTGCTTCTATCTGTGCTGTGGTAACTGAACGATCTGCCGCAGGTGCTCTTACGAAACGACAATCTAGGCGGGCGTCTGTGCAGCGAGGACTTTCAGAACCTCGACTGCGGCTGTGAGAATGCTCACGTGACCATAGACAACACATCGTTATGCAACTGACGCAGCATATCCAACTCGTGTGGCAGTGCTCCGAAAGGACCATCCCACCACCACTCGGAAGGACTCAATTTGACCCATTTCCATCTCTCTTAGTTGGCTATTCGAATCACGAGTGCTTCTATGTGGTACGGTTGCCAGCTTGCTACACTCGTTTGTACCACTCTGAGCTTTTGGCTGTGAGCATCCCATATCAAAGACTATACACAGATGGCGCTCTGCTAGCTATGCCACTGCATTATTGTTGGAGGGCGATGCTGAAATCATTATCGCTACACCTTCTATCCCACAGATGGCATATGTCGTCATCAGATCAAAATAGACGTTCTCGCGTCCGTCGGACGTCATAATTTAATATATTATTATTATTATTATTATTATTATTATTAAAATGGTTCACATGGCTCTGAGCACTACGGGACTTAACATCTATGGTCATCAGTCCCCTAGAACTTAGAACTAATTAAACCTAATTAACCTAAGGACATCACACAACATCCAGTCATCACGAGGCAGAGAAAATCCATGACCCCGCCGCGAATCGAACCTGGGAACCCGGGCGTGGGAAGCTAGAACGCTACTGCACGACCACGAACTGCGGACTATTATTATTATTATTTGATTGTTGCCGACTTACGTGATGGGCCTTAATAAAAATGATATTTCATTCCATTTTGATATACGATTAAATGCTTTCCTGAAGTTCTCCTTTTTAACAATATTAATCTTAAATTATTTGTTACGTTAATGAATGTTAGACTCGCTGACTCTTAAAACATGAGCATATATGTTGAAGAACGGAATAAACTTTTCATATGAATTTCCTCGACTACTCAGTTCACTTTAGAGCAAAAAAACTTTAGTTATTAAATACAATTGCGGCCCACACACGCGCGAGAGTATTTTTTCTTGCCTTCGTTAACCATTGCATTGTAGCGGAGTCCTGGCTCTGGCTCTAGGCTATGGTACTGAAAATAAGAACCTTAAAGCTACGTATTCCTCTAACTTCGTGCGTCTGTGGAGAAAAATGGATATTATGTTAATAGCGGGCGAGTTTTTCGCTTCCGCAATATTTTTTGTACGTTAATATCGAGACGCAATGGCGTCGTTGGCTGCATCGGCTGCTGCGATTGTTGAACTGTAAATTACTAGAATGCCGGTTAATTCAAGGAAGGCAGACATGAACTCGGGATCATCTCTTACAAATTAAAAGTGCACAATAATATTAAATCAATATATTATCTGCTTAATTCATACAAATATGCTTACAATTGCCAGCACTCGCAAGATGTCCGTCTACACACAACCAAGACAAGAGAAGAAATGAAGACTGCTAAAGAATTAATAAAAGAGCGTTTCTTGTCTCTTTAGATCATTTTGTTATATTTCTTTGCCCTCGAAACTTACACAGAGAAATTATAAAAATACATATTATTCTATTTTCAAATGTCTCTTCTTTATAAATACTGTTTTTTAAAAAAATTTCTCATTATTTCACTGGGGACGCTATAACGTCTTCTTTGTAAGTGTACTAATTTTTAATTTTTCCGGAAGTTTATTTTTACTGATTTTCCGGACTTTAGAAGTACGATTGCCTTGCTGTGAAAGCTGCATACCTGCGTATATTTTACCTCTTGTTTTTTGACTTTCTTTTCAGCCTTCCTGCTTCTTGTGTTATTTTCTGGAGTTAATTTTCGTGTTGCAATTTTATGTCCAATGTGTCGTCCGCTGGTAATTGCGTCTCCTGCTAGTCGATCTCCTTTGATAGGTATAAGTAAGTTAGGGTAGGAAGGGCAAAATTCGGTCTTGCCTTGCCTTACTGAAAGTGAGCTCACGGAGTCGTGTATGACAGGACGGGACTATCAGCGTCAACACGTCAAAAATATAATAGCTGCTGAAGAAATTACAGGCTATTGGGTTTTGTATCACGTGGCATTCCGTACCATAACGAGGGTTATTGGTCTGTATGACGATTGCTTCAGCAACGTTCGTTCTCACTGTATGTGGGATATGCCAGTCCGAGCCTCAGAACCGAGACTCTACAGAAAATAAGACAGAAAACATGTGGTGGCTACACTCCTGCATCCAGCGCTGACGTTTGGCGCTCAACTGTCGGCGCATCTGAATCGACTTCCGTGTCAAAGGAGGACTCATCACTCGTCGCGATGCTTACATCGTCCTCCAAACTCAGTCACACTTTCAATGCGGATTCTTTTCTAGCTATCAAAATCGATTTCCTGGCTGCAGCTAATTGACGTGGTTGTCCTAGTATGCTGGGTCGAGAGAGCAACACGTCTGTTTCCACAGGCGAGTGAGACCATTGGGCATCTGTATGGCGTCCAGTACGAGCCTCCAGAAATCATTGCTTCCATTTTATCGTTAACTGTCATGCGATTCAGTCTAGCAGATCTGCTACTGTTCATCGCCACGAAAACGTATGTTTGAAGTTACGATTCCTGCATGATTACATAAGTCCCCTGGATTTAGTCCGAAGGTGATCACTCTGTTACTGAAAGCTATAAGTAAAATAAAAGATTTAAGATTTATACAACCAACGCAGGAGTTTCCCATGTGTGCAATACATGTTGTGTGGTCGAAATACGCAATGCACAAGTTTCCTACGGGAAGTCAAACTGAAGAATTTGTGGCTAGCACTCACATCAAACACACCGTCATATTCCACACAGCGCTCTGCATCTATTGTAAAACCACCAGCTACCACCGTCATAAGCAAAAGACGCTTTCTCCACCTCCACTGGGATAGCAGCCCAGCAGGAAGAAAACACCAATGGCTCCACCAGGCTCTTGTCTACATGCAGCGGCCACGCCCCATGCAAACTCTGGTTACATGTGGCTATCAGTACCGCCGCACATTGTTTCCTACTGGCCCCCAATACTGGATCCGCCCACGTCGCTCATTGATCTCCCACGCAGCGTCTGACCACTCCTTGACGCCTACCCCACCACTATAAACACATCGTAGACTATACCAGTCTCGCCCCTGGGGACTAGCCATCACATCATAGTATAAAGGCTTTCACCACCGGACGACATATCTTCTGGTAAACCTTCCGGGATGTAAGGTCGTGGTCCATGAAACTCTTCAGCTCCTAACGTTTCGTCCAGAGCTGCGCTGGACATCTTCAGAGGGGTGTTTCTCCTCCGGTGAGTCTTGCCGACTCGGAGCTGAAGAGTTTCATGGACCACGACCTTACATCCCGGAAGGTTTACCAGAAGACTAGCCATCAGCTTGTCCACCGATTCCACTTCAGTAACTGTACTGGTCACCAGAAAATGTTGCTGATACCACCTGCCGCCGCCGACTATGACTACACCGCCGACTGGCTAAGCTACCGGCTTGGCCATAGTGATACTCACGGCAACCGCGTACCTGCGTGTAGCATGTAGCAGGGTGCATGTAGCAGTAAACCTGTAAAAAACATAAATGAGTCAAGTACTAATTAGGAGTGCTCACTACCGATTGCCAGCCTGTAAAAGTAAAGGGACAGATCAAATTAATATTACAGTATGCTGATAATATTTATTATGGGACCGTCTAATTACAATTTTTGGCACAAAAATTTTGTACTATTCAATTGCAATTAGAGAGTACCACAATAAAAATTAACATAATTTAATATTATGCGTAGGTGAAGACGACTGGACCACGGAAGTTGAAAATCACGTTATTATTCTGATGGGCAAAGTGTGAAATCATATTTCGACTGCATGTGGACAAAGGACTTCTAATTACGATGGGAAGAAAATAGTACTGGGTGTATTGTACGATTCACGGGTTGCGCGGTTCACATTACAAGGTGTCTGGTTTGACCTTCCCAGTCCACAAATAATTTGTAGCTCGAGCGTGGATCACTTAACACAATGAATCTTGAATCACCACAAACCAAGTACAGAGAGAAGCCTTAGATATATGGTGTGTCAGAACGCATATAAGACGTTTTAATTTACTTATTTACTTTAAATGTTTACATGTCAGTTTCCACGGGACTATACGAGCCACAGTTACTTGGTCACTGAACGAATCACAAAATCATTTATGAAACGATGGTCAGAAACTTTAGATGTGAATGTGGGAAAGAGTTAAACATGACAGAATACTGATATAGTGGCTCTGGCTCTGAGCACTATGGGACATAATATCTAAGGTCATCAGTCCCCTAGAACTTAGAACTACTTAAACCTAACTAACCTAAAGACATCACACACCACCCAGCCATCACGAGACAGAGAAAATCCCTGACCCCGCCGGGAATCGAACCCGGGAAGCCAGGCGTGGAAAGCGAAAACGCTACCGCACGACCACGAGATGCGGGCACTTATAGAGTGTATAAATACGTAAAACATTACAGGAACTTCTCTATAAAACAGGTGTTCGCCTCTAGGAAACCTATTAACTTGGACTGAGCTGTAAGGGAGTTTCTCATCACATTTTTTGAAAATTAAACCTGCTGTAATGTGCACACTTTTTTGTACAATACCTATGGAAGTGTTCATTTCGTTCACAGAATGAATACTGAAGTTTCTCCTCAATGAGTCAGTATTGTCAACAACAAATCCCATGAAAAAATCCACCTGAACAACGACCTACACGCCGGCCGGTGTGGCCGAGCGGTTCTAGGCTCTTCAGTCTCGAACCGCACGACCGCTCCGGTCGCAGGTTCGAATTCTGCGTCGGGCATGGTGTGTATGATGTCCTTAGGTTAGTTAGGTTTAAGTAGTTCTAATATGGGACTGATGACCTCAGATGTTAAGTCCCATGGTGCTCAGAGCCATTTGAACCATTTTGAACGACCTGCACGAAATCTGGCAACTGATGGTAAAGCTCACGGCTACCTTTTTCTAAACTAGGAATCTTCTTGGCTAGTCCGAAGTTAGCAGCGATAAGATCTTGAACGTGATACGTACAAGATTACACTCTGAGAGTAACATTCCTGCCATTGACTTGTTTATTCATTTGCACTGTTGTAGAGTAGTTTGATATCAGGATTAAATTGGTGGTGTGATTAACTGAGCTTGCGTCACACATTACCTAAAACGTTTATTGAAACTTGTATGAAATTTAACATTAGCCCACTTCGACAGGCCAAATCCAACTTACATGGACTAACTGCTAAAAGAAATATAAATTTAAAGTAAAGCCAAAATTACTTAAATCTTCAAGCCGTCACGTATGTGAATTACTTAAGAAAACAGTTTAATAAACAATCCGTCATCAAGACAAGACAGCTTTAGACGAAATGTTTTCCAATTACTGAAAGAGGACTGATAGTAACAGTGAATTCAGAAAAAAAAACTTATAATTTAGAAATAGAAGGCTGGCACGTTGCACAAAGGTCCAAAATTACTAAGTGAAGAAAGAATTAATGAGTTAGTTATCAATCAGCTGACAAGTAATGGCTAAGTGTGCAGTACAAACACAATGTCCTTCAGGAAAATATACTTTGCTTAAGACAGGGCAGCGAGTCTGCTGGTTGTAAAAGATTACATTCAAAATCAGGTAATACACACTTACAACCACAACCACCAAAGGCAGCTTCTGAAGAAAGCTAATAGTTAGTCACCTGAGTGCAACTCGGATTCAGAAATTAGCAAGCAGAGATGCCGGTGCCCAAAGAAAAACAGTCTCTCGTTTGGCTCCATACAGCTCACTCCCATCCAAGGCGATGTACAGTTCCAGAACATAAACGTATGGGCATACGCCACGTTTGTTTACGAGGAACGCCGTTAAAACTGTCCGCTTCCTCGTGTCGCTTCGCACTGTCTGTCCCCTTTCTTCTTCCTGCCCCCAGGGAAATACTTTCTTGTAGCGATCTCGTATATCGGTGAATTCACTGCCAACTTAGATCACAGTTTGGAGCAGTGCCAACCACGACACAGCAGTTAAGCGTTCATTTGATCTCCGAAAATCAAGTGATGATGCTACTGACCATACTATAAGCTATAGCACTACACCATCTACATTACAATGCACGCCTTTCAAAATAACTCTGCAAAGAAAAATATTTATGAGTCATCTGTATGGTTACTGATAGATCATTCTTGTTGTTTGTTGTTATTGTGGTCTTCAGTTCGAACACTGGTTTGATGCAGCTCACAAAGCCATTCTATACTGAGGAAGCCTGTTCATCTCCAAATGACTATTGCAACTAACAGCCTTCTGAATCTGCTTACTGTATTCATATCTTGCTCTCCATCTATAATTTTTAACCACCCGTAGGCGCTCAGTCCGGAACCGTGCGACTGCTACGGTCACAGGTTCGAATCCTGCCTCGGGCATGGATGTGTGTGATGTCCTTAGGTTAGTTAGGTTTAAGTAGTTCTAAGTTCCAGGGGACTGAGGACCACAGATGTTAAGTCCCATAGTGCTCAGAGCCATTTGAACCATTTAACCAGCTGCACTTCCGTCCAGTACTAAATTGGTGACCTTTCGATTTCTCAAAATATGTCCTATCAATCTATACCTTCTTCTAATTAGGTTGTGCCATACATTTCTAATCTCCCCAGTTCTGTTTAGTACCTCCTTATCAGCTACGTGATCTGCCCAAATAACCTTCATCATTCTTCTGTAGCACCACATCTCAAAGCTTCTGCTCGAATAGAATAGAATAATCTATGCTCCTCTTCCTACTTGACGTGACCCCAGTCCAATGCTAATCGCTTCCCAGTTTCTTGGTATTCAAGGACAACATCTTCTTCCTACATTCCAGATATGTAGTCAACCATAGCTGGCCTTTTCCCTAATCCATTAACGTTCCCACATATTCAAAGTATTGTGTGGACCACATAGTAAAACGCTGTTTTTAAAATCAAAGATAAGGCCTCAGAGTTTCTTACAAACAAATAAAAAATTAATCATATCTTGAATGTTGCAGTTCTTCTTTCGCGCTTGCTAAGAAAACTGGAGTTAAATTCCGTCTTATGGAAGCCAGTTCTGTTGTTTCGTTTTCACCCACACATGTTTCAGCGCATTATTGTTAATTATTTTTTATATTGGTTTGCAGAATATTTCATAGCAATGAAAAGCAACAGCTCACATTCAACATTTGCAGAACACTTTACAGCACACAATCACCACCTGTACAGTTTAGAAACCCACTTAAAATTTCTTATAACTAGTAACAGCTTATACCAAATATTAACAGTAGGAGAAAACTCCTCGTTCAATTAAATAGCCCAGTCTAAGAAAGTGCTAAACAAATACATATCACTGTGGAATAGAAACCCCTTTACACCATAGAAGAATTACATAAATAACACCCACCCCAAAACTGCGTATGTCCAGCCTCTATTCAGTCTATAAGCCTATCCTCAATTTCTCCCACCACCCCTTCCTCCCTCCCTCCCTCCCTCCCTCCCTCCCTCCCTCCCTCCTCTCTCTCTCTCTCTCTCTCTCTCTCTCTCTCTCTCTCTCTCTCTCTTCCTCTTTCTGTCTCTTTTCCCCTGTCCCGGAAACACAAACAGACGCACAAACACACTCACGCACACACAGAGACACACACACACACAAACTAAATGCTACAAACGACAAGAACAAATCCGCGTGCCGCATCCCAAGCAAACATGCCACGAACTAAATGAACACTGCACAGCCACAAGAACACGTAATGGCGGCGAAAGCTCTGTGCTTTGCCAAACAGTAGTAAAAATGAATGTGAGATGACAGAAGCCGCGCGTAATTAGCCGAGCGGTCTCAGGCGCTGCAGTCATGGACTGTGCTGCTGGTCCTGGCAGAGGTTCGAGTCCTCCCTCGGGCATGGGTGTGTGTGTTTGTCCTTAGGATAATTTAGGTTAAGTAGTGTGTAAGCTTAGGGACTGATGACCTTAGCAGACAAGTCCCATGAGATTTCACTTACATTTGAACATTTTTTTTGTTGTTGACAGAAGTACAAGTAACAATCAGCTTACCTCGACACAAACAAAGTAAAACTCAACAACAACAAAAATTCTAAGAAATATGTCAAACAATATGATACATACCGCTTTTTGGTCGGAAATGCACAGTAAACAGAAAAATAAATAATGTTTTGCTGTTTGCAGATGACAAGCTGTAGGTTGCGTGGTAGACCTAACGCTACTAGCATAAGTACCCAACAGCTTCATCTGAGTTATGTAAAGAGATGCATACACCCACTTTGTTCCCAAAATGGGCTACAGACGCATCGGGAATAAACAACATAGACTGCTTCAGCTCAATGATACGTGTTCCGACCGTGTATTTTACAAAAAACAATGTCAAAAATATTTGACAGTAATTGCTCATTTTAAAATGTAAATATCTTGTATGAACATTTCTTTATAGGTTAAGATGTAACAGTTCTTCAGAAGAAAATAGACAAATAAGCCCAGTGAAGATAGCACAAAAACTGCAGAAATATTTCTGGGTGAAAACGAGACAACAAAAATGTTTGTTCATGTGGTAATTCCTCTCCACTCCAAATAAAAAATTGTATTTATCGTGCATACTTCATTCCCGAAGCCAACTGCGAGTCTGACATCAAATTATGTGTAGTGGACTGTGCCTATACTGTCCTCTACATTGGACACACGTCGGGTGTTGTCACAGAAACAAAAGTAATAACTACTTAGTTGATTATAAATCCTATTGGAACAATTTTTTCACGTTCCTGAATGTAAATAGCTGCTTGCGAAAGGCGGAAGCTTCATGTTCTAGTCCCCATCGTAATGTCCAGTTGCTACGAGACTCAATATTAGGCCCTATTATATAGTAATAAGTGGGCTCTTAAGCTATTTCATTTTAGTATTAGCTCTTCCCACATTGATAAAAGTAGTTGTGGTGTACATGGGTAAACTAAAAAGTTTCCGTTCGAAAGCCTTACAGCCTAGAATCAACAGGTCTATCTGCAAAATCGCCGTGAGTACTGAGGCAGTCATCCCACCAATGCAAGAAATTGAAGATACCCGTTTGGTAAAACGACTTATCGTGCTGCTTGATGAAATCCGTAAATGGCTGCTGCACAGCCTCGTCGGAGAGAAATTGTCGACCCTTCAAGGCGTTTCTGAATGAAACTAAGGTTTGATAATCCCCAAGGCATGGGGGGGGGGGGGGATTAGGACTACAGGGTAGGTGCTCGATTGTCTCCTACATGTCCATAATGGAGGGGCTGGCCTCCTATATCGACCAGTGTCTTGTGTTGAATCGCGACTAACACTGAATTTGGGGCGACATTCCAAACAGTGGTTTTTGGCAGACTGTATGCCCCATACACTAAGTTGCATATACTCTGAAGCGACACTCGAGGACGGAAACTTTTTGATCATCCCTTGCAATTTGGGTAAAATTTCCGTAAGAGATCTCTAAAATATGTTAACATTCAGGTAAGCGTGCCCATGAAAGGAAGCACGTTTTCTGAAACAAAGAAACAAAAACTGAAAATGTGCTATAGGTATCACTTCTTTACTTGGATACATTACTAAAAGAGAACGCGATTGTATGCAGTTGTGCATACACCGTACCAATATCGCCGATGTGCGTAGCGAAGAATGCGGGCGGGACGTAATTGTGGAGAGTGATAATGATTGTTTGTTCCAGCGCGAGGCCTCGTTTCGCGTTCCGTGCATCCGCTCCCACACAGAAAGACAAACGTGTAACACAGTGGACAGAAAGAGAGAGAGAGACTAAAGCGCGCTTCCGAAATGGTACAGAAAGCAAATCTCACGCCAAAAACAGCAAAACAGAAAAACCTAAAAAAAATTGAAAAAGTCACCCGGTCGAGGTAGCGGAGTGGACGTGCCTGACGGGGGAAGGGTGCTGTTCCGCGCTCAGCGGTATCTCGCCCTCCCATCCTTCCCGCCCCCAGGCACGGGGGTTCCCCCATTCCTGCAGCACGCCCTCGACACCCACACACAGCGCACAATCCTTTCCCACCCCACCACCCACACCAGACTCCACCCCGCACCCCCCACCAGACTGCCACGCTGACCCTCGCAGGAACGCCGGAGCCCGCTCCGCAGCCAGCAGCAGTATTAGCCCGACTCAAAACTCGCGCCTGGCGCCGCGTTACTATGTAATGCAATTACCGCGGGATCCGCTTCTGTACCGCCCCAGGAACACGGCCAGCCGCGGCCCCCAAACATAGGCACATACCAGCCGGAGTGCAGCCACGGACCACTGCGCTCGTATCCGGAACTCCGATCCCGTTGCCACTGCTGCTGCCGCTGCTCTGTATCGGATTGCCAGAGGTCGCGTTTGCTGGTGGCCGTTTACTGATACGATATCTCGCGGCAGTTATTTTTATCTTTTAATTGGATATTTGGCGAGAATATGCCGTGCAGGTTCGCAAACGGCAAAAAGTAAGGTCCCACACTTAACTGTCCAGCACTCCGACATTTCTTTTATGCTGGACGTAGCAAATGTAAACTACTGGCCATTGAAATTGCTACACCACGAAGAAATGCAGATGATAAACGGGTATTCATTGGGCAAACATATTATACTAGAACTGATATGTGATTACATTTTCACGCAATTTGGGTGCATAGATCCTGAGAAATCAGTACACAGAACAACCTCCTCTGGCGTAATAACGGCATTGATAAGCCTTGGCATTGAGTCAAACAGAGCTTAGATGGTACAGCTGCCCATGCAGCTTCAACACGATACCACAGTTCATCTAGTGACTGGCATATTGTGATGAGACAGTTGCTCGGGCACCATTGACCAGACGTTTTCAGTTGGCGAGAGATCTGGAGAATGTGCTGCCCAGGACAGCAGTGGAACATTTTCGGTATCCAGAAAGGCCCGTACAGGACCTCCAACATGCGGTCGTGCATTATCCTGCTGAAATGTAGGGTTTCGCTGCGATCCAATGAAGGGTACTGCCACGGGTCGTAACACATCTGAAATGTAACATCGACTGTTCAACGTGCCGTCAATGCCAAGAAGAGGTGACCGAAACGTGTAACCAATGGCACCCCATACCATCACACCTAGTTATACGCCAGTATGGCGATGACGAATACACGCTTCCAATGTGCATTCACCGCGATGTCGCCAAACTCAACTGCGACCATCATGATGCTGTAAATAGAACCTGGATTCATCCTAAAAAATGATGTTTTGCCATTGGTGCACCCAGGTTCGTCATTGGGTACACAGTCGCAGGCGCTCCTCTCTGTGATCCAGCGTCAAGGGTAACCGCAGCCACGGTCTCCGAGCTCATAGTCCATGCTGCTGCAAACGTCGTCGAACTGCTCGTGCAGATAGTTGTTGTCTTGTAAATGTGCTCATCGGTTGACTGAGGGATCGAGACGTGGCTGCACGATCCGTTACAGCCATGCGGATGAGATGCCTGTCATCTCGACTGCTAGAGATACGAGGCCGTTGGGATCCAGCACGGCGATCCGTATAATCCTCCTAAACCCACCGATTCCATACTCTGCTAACAGTCATTCTATCTCGACCAATTCGAGCAGCAATGTCGCGATACGATAAATAGGAATCGCGATAGGCTACAATCCGACGCTTATCGAAGACGGAAACGTGATGGTACGCATTTCTCCTCCTTACACGAGACATCACAATAACGTTTCACCAGGCAACGCCGGTCAATTGCTGTTTGTGTATGAGAAATCGTTTGGTAACTTTCCTCATGTCAGCACGTTGTAGGTGTCGTAACCGGCGCCAGCCCTATGTGGATGTCCTGAAAAGCTAATCATTTGCATGTCACACTATCTGCCTTCCGTCGGTTAAATTTCGCGTCTGTAGCACGTCATCTCCGTGGTGTAGCAATTTTAATGGCCAGCTGTGTAATATCTTCCTCTAACGTAAGTGATCTATAATTACTTCAACCATTGGTCAACATTTATTTGTGATCTACCTCCTTACTTGATTGTTAAAAATATGTACTGACCAGCTTAGTGCCCGCTGGTTCGCACTTTTTGCTGTATGGTCTGCTTAGATTTTTTTAAGTTCTTCACAAGTCGCAACAACTTCTAATCTTTGCAGGCGTATTAAGGTCATAGAAGCATATTTGGTTCAAATGGCTCTGAGCGCTATGGGACCTAACATCTAACGTCATCAGTCCCCTAGAACGTAGAACTACATAAACCTAACTAACCTAAGAACATCACACACATACATGCCCGAGGCAGGATTCGAACCTGCGACCGTAGCGGTCGCGCGGTTCCAGAATGAAGCGCCTAGAACCGCTCGGCCGTCAGCGGCAGGCCTAGAAGCACAGTCTTTTCCGATTTTCTTTCTGAGAGAAAAGCAAGTCTGGCAGCTAGAGCCGGAGATCTTTTGAGTACTTGTGGTCATATTTCCATAGTAACTTTTATCCCCTAACACATTTATTTGTGAAGCAATGAACTGGTAGGCAAGATCGCAGTAGTTCTTTTTGTTCCATGACAACCGGTTTCGGCGAAACTAAAGCCGCCATCGTGTGATATAAGGAGGACAGAAAACACTATAAAAGTGGGCTTGGATTCCACTTATATAACATGTTGTTGTTGTTGTAGTCTTCAGTGCTGAGACTGGTTTCATGCAGCTCTCCATGCTACTCTTTCCGGTGCAAGCTTCTTCATCTCCCAGTACCTAGTGCAGCCTACATCCTTCTGAATATGTTTAGTGTAGTAGTAACCAAAACAAATGGCGGGACGCCTTGGGCACCGGATTAGAGCCGCCAGGCGGGGAAGCCGCCGGCGGTGGAGCACGCAGCACCGGGTAAACACAAGGACGAGTCGGACGACAGACCAACGACAACCGACAACAACCGACAACGACCGACACAACAAGGAAGAGATACACAACGGAAGCTTGTAGAAACCACAACACCAAACACCAACAGTAAATCCACTCGGAAAACCAATGGCGGGACGCCTTGGGCACCGGATTAGAGCCGCCAGGCGGGGAAGCCGCCGGCGGTGGAGCACGCAGCACCGGGTAAACACAAGGACGAGTCGGACGACAGACCAACGACAACCGACAACAACCGACAACGACCGACTATGACCGACACAACAAAGAAGAGATACACAACGGAAGCTTGTAGAAACCACAACACCAAACACCAACAGTAAATCCACTCGGAAAACCAATGGCGGGACGCCTTGGGCACCGGATTAGAGCCGCCAGCGGAGAAGCCGCCGGCGGTGGAGCACGCAGCACCGGGTAAACACAAGGACGAGTCGAACGACAGACCAACGACAACCGACAACAACCGACAACAACCGACAACAACCTACAACGACCGGCTATGACCGACACAACAAGGAAGAGATACACAACGGAAGCTTGTAGAAACCACAACACCAAACACCAACAGTAAATCCACTCGGAAAACCAATGGCGGGACGCCTTGGGCACCGGATTAGAGCCGCCAGGCGGGGAAGCCGCCGGCGGTGGAGCACGCAGCACCGGGTAAACACAAGGACGAGTCGAACGACAGACCAACGACAACCGACAACAACCGACAACAACCTACAACGACCGGCTATGACCGACACAACAAGGAAGAGATACACAACGGAAGCTTGTAGAAACCACAACACCAAACACCAACAGTAAATCCACTCGGAAAAACAATGGCGGGACGCCTTGGGCACCGGATTAGAGCCGCCAGCGGAGAAGCCGCCGGCGGTGGAGCACGCAGCACCGGGTAAACACAAGGACGAGTCGAACGACAGACCAACGACAACCGACAACAACCGACAACAACCTACAACGACCGGCTATGACCGACACAACAAGGAAGAGATACACAACGGAAGCTTGTAGAAACCACAACACCAAACACCAACAGTAAATCCACTCGGAAAACCAATGGCGGGACGCCTTGGGCACCGGATTAGAGCCGCCAGGCGGGGAAGCCGCCGGCGGTGGAGCACGCAGCACCGGGTAAACACAAGGACGAGTCGGACGACAGACCAACGACAACCGACAACAACCGACAACGACCGACTATGACCGACACAACAAGGAAGAGATACACAACGGAAGCTTGTAGAAACCACAACACCAAACACCAACAGTAAATCCACTCGGAAAACCAATGGCGGGACGCCTTGGGCACCGGATTAGAGCCGCCAGCGGAGAAGCCGCCGGCGGTGGAGCACGCAGCACCGGGTAAACACAAGGACGAGTCGAACGACAGACCAACGACAACCGACAACAACCGACAACAACCTACAACGACCGGCTATGACCGACACAACAAGGAAGAGATACACAACGGAAGCTTGTAGAAACCACAACACCAAACACCAACAGTAAATCCACTCGGAAAACCAATGGCGGGACGCCTTGGGCACCGGATTGGAGCCGCCAGCGGAGAAGCCGCCGGCGGTGGAGCACGCAGCACCGGGTAAACACAAGGACGAGTCGAACGACAGACCAACGACAACCGACAACAACCGACAACAACCTACAACGACCGGCTATGACCGACACAACAAGGAAGAGATACACAACGGAAGCTTGTAGAAACCACAACACCAAACACCAACAGTAAATCCACTCGGAAAAACAATGGCGGGACGCCTTGGGCACCGCATTAGAGCCGCCAGGCGGGGAAGCCGCCGGCGGTGGAGCACGCAGCACCGGGTAAACACAAGGACGAGTCGGACGACAGACCAACGACAACCGACAACAACCGACAACGACCGACTATGACCGACACAACAAGGAAGAGATACACAACGGAAGCTTGTAGAAACCACAACACCAAACACCAACAGTAAATCCACTCGGAATACCAATGGCGTGACGCCTTGGGCACCGGATTAGAGCCGCCAGGCGGGGAAGCCGCCGGCGGTGGAGCACGCAGCACCGGGTAAACACAAGGACGAGTCGGACGACAGACCAACGACAACCGACAACAACCGACAACGACCGACTATGACCGACACAACAAGGAAGAGATACACAACGGAAGCTTGTAGAAACCACAACACCAAACACCAACAGTAAATCCACTCGGAAAACCAATGGCGGGACGCCTTGGGCACCGGATTAGAGCCGCCAGGCGGGGAAGCCGCCGGCGGTGGAGCACGCAGCACCGGGTAAACACAAAGACGAGTCGGACGACAGACCAACGACAACCGACAACAACCGACAAGGACCGACTATGACCGACACAACAAGGAATAGATACACAACGGAAGCTTGTAGAAACCACAACACCAAACACCAACAGTAAATCCACTCGGAAAACCAATGGCGGGACGCCTTGGGCACCGGATTAGAGCCGCCAGGCGGGGAAGCCGCCGGCGGTGGAGCACGCAGCACCGGGTAAACACAAAGACGAGTCGGACGACAGACCAACGACAACCGACAACAACCGACAACGACCGACTATGACCGGCACAACAAGGAAGAGATACACAACGGAAGCTTGTAGAAACCACAACACCAAACACCAACAGTAAATCCACTCGGAAAACCAATGGCGGGACGCCTTGGGCACCGGATTAGAGCCGCCAGCGGAGAAGCCGCCGGCGGTGGAGCACGCAGCACCGGGTAAACACAAGGACGAGTCGAACGACAGACCAACGACAACCGACAACAACCGACAACGACCGACTATGACCGACACAACAAGGAAGAGATACACAACGGAAGCTTGTAGAAACCACAACACCAAACACCAACAGTAAATCCACTCGGAAAACCAATGGCGGGACGCCTTGGGCACCGGATTAGAGCCGCCAGCGGAGAAGCCGCCGGCGGTGGAGCACGCAGCACCGGGTAACCACAAGGACGAGTCGAACGACAGACCAACGACAACCGACAACAACCGACAACAACCGACAACGACCGGCTATGACCGACACAACAAGGAAGAGATACACAACGGAAGCTTGTAGAAACCACAACACCAAACACCAACAGTAAATCCACTCGGAAAACCAATGGCGGGACGCCTTGGGCACCGGATTAGAGCCGCCAGGCGGGGAAGCCGCCGGCGGTGGAGCACGCAGCACCGGGTAAACACAAGGACGAGTCGGACGACAGACCAACGACAACCGACAACAACCGACAACGACCGACTATGACCGACACAACAAGGAAGAGATACACAACGGAAGCTTGTAGAAACCACAACACCAAACACCAACAGTAAATCCACTCGGAATACCAATGGCGTGACGCCTTGGGCACCGGATTAGAGCCGCCAGGCGGGGAAGCCGCCGGCGGTGGAGCACGCAGCACCGGGTAAACACAAGGACGAGTCGGACGACAGACCAACGACAACCGACAACAACCGACAACGACCGACTATGACCGACACAACAAGGAAGAGATACACAACGGAAGCTTGTAGAAACCACAACACCAAACACCAACAGTAAATCCACTCGGAAAACCAATGGCGGGACGCCTTGGGCACCGGATTAGAGCCGCCAGCGGAGAAGCCGCCGGCGGTGGAGCACGCAGCACCGGGTAAACACAAGGACGAGTCGGACGACAGACCAACGACAACCGACAACAACCGACAACGACCGACTATGACCGACACAACAAGGAAGAGATACACAACGGAAGCTTGTAGAAACCACAACACCAAACACCAACAGTAAATCCACTCGGAAAACCAATGGCGGGACGCCTTGGGCACCGGATTAGAGCCGCCAGGCGGGGAAGCCGCCGGCGGTGGAGCACGCAGCACCGGGTAAACACAAGGACGAGTCGGACGACAGACCAACGACAACCGACAACAACCGACAACGACCGACTATGGCCGACACAACAAGGAAGAGATACACAACGGAAGCTTGTAGAAACCACAACACCAAACACCAATAGTAAATCCACTGGGAAAACCAATGGCGGGACGCCTTGGGCACCGGATTAGAGCCGCCAGGCGGGGAAGCCGCCGGCGGTGGAGCACGCAGCACCGGGTAAACACAAAGACGAGTCGGACGACAGACCAACGACAACCGACAACAACCGACAACGACCGACTATGACCGGCACAACAAGGAAGAGATACACAACGGAAGCTTGTAGAAACCACAACACCAAACACCAACAGTAAATCCACTAGGAAACAGAGCCATTCAAATGTCAACAATGAGCAACGACTAGAACGCAGTACCGCCGAGATAGACACGCTTTCCAGAGCGAGTGCCAGACTGACTGGACTAGGTTTTTTTTCTTTATTTTTATTTTTAAACCTGTTACAGGCCGGCCATCAGCGGCATAGTACGCCACTCTTTGACCACAGAGAATACAAAAGACACAAATTAAGACAATTACAGAAAAAAATACCGTGGATATATAAATGGAGACATACAAGTTTAAAATACTTGGAGCTCTTCACGGGCGTAGAGTCCGAGATAAAATTTGTTCAGACACGTGGACACACACAGAGACGAAAACTGTCACACGTGAACAGATGAGCACACAACGAATAACACTCGAATACCTGAGCACAAATGACGTCACACACAGAAGCACGGGGCGACGATCTCCAGCACGCGAATGTTCACTGAGCGTGTACTAGTCCGGGGACATTCCAAGAGAGGAGGAGGGGGGAGGGAGAGGGAGAGTGGAGAGCAGAGATGCCAAGGGTAGGGGAGAGAGGGAGGAGGAAGAAAGGGAAGAAAGGGGTAGGGGAAGCCTGGGGGAAGAGGGGTGGAGGAAGGTGGGATGGAGGGAAAAGGAGGGGATGGGAGGGGAGGGAGGGTGCTCAAAGGGACAAACACTGGAATGGGGAGGGGAGGATCAAAGTTGATAGGAGGGGTAGATGGAGGGGAGGAGGACATTATCAGGGAGGGGGAGCTGGCGGAAGCCACCTTCGGAGAGGGTAAGGAGGGTTGAAAGATGGAGACTGGTTGGGACGTGGGAATACAGGCGCGGCAGCGGGCAAGGGTGGGAGAGAATGGGTGAGAGAAGCAGGTGAGGATGATCAAGTTAACAGGAGGTGTAGAGGATCCGTATCCGTTCTAGGAAAAGGAGGAGGTGGGGGAACGGAATTAGCTTGCACGGTGTCAGCGTGGTGAATGGGAGACGGATGCGATATGCGAGGTGGAGAGCATGGCTTTCAATGGATCTGAAGGGATTTATAAAAGGTAGGGGGGGGCTGAGATGCAGGACGGATGGGCGTAACAAAGGATAGGGTGGATGAGGAATTTATTGGTGTGGAGTATGGTGGAGGGGTACAGACCCCATGTACAGCTGGAAAGGGGCTTGTGGTGACAGAGTCGGTAGTGTGCCTTGGCTTGGATTGTCCAGAGATGGAGGGTCCAGGAGAGGCGACGGTCGAGGGTGACGCCAAGGTACTTAAGGGTGGGGGTGAGGGCGATAGGACGGACATAGATGGTTAGATAGAAATCGAGGAGGCGGAAGGAAGGGGTGGTTTTGCCCACAATGATCGCCTGGGTTTTGGAGGGATTGACCTTTAGCAACCACTGGTTGCACCAAGCAGCGAACCGGTCAAGATGGGAATGGAGAAGGTATTGGGAACACTGCAGGGTTGGGGCAAGGGCAAGGAAGGTGGTGTCATCAGCAAACTGGAGAAGGAGGACGGGGCTGACGGCGGCGGCATGTCCGCCATTTACAAAAGGTACAGAAGGGGGGGAGAGGACGGAGCCTTGGGGCACACCGGCGGAGGGAAAAAAGTTGTAGGAATCCGTGTTATGGATGGACTGGACGAGGGCAGAGTGGGTTCCTATATACGAAACTGGAGGGAGCGGCTATTGGCCGCTGCCTGCACGTGGTGTAGCGGTATCGCCCTCGTTGCGCGAGAGCTGCAGCGTGGAATAACCGCAGCGGACGCAGAGCCCTCTCTGGGCTGGCCACGTCCATTTGTTTTGGCGTGTGTTCGACTTCCGCGGCGGGAGGTACTAGAAGTGTGTTCATCTCTTGGCCTTCCTCTACAGTTTTTACCCTCCACGCTGCCCTCCAATACTAAATTGGTGATCCCTCGATGTCTCATAACATGTCCTACCAACCGATCCCTTCTTCTAGTCAAGTTGTGCCACAAGCTGTTCTTCTCCCCAATTCTATACAATACCTCCTCATTAGTAATGTGATCTACCCATCTAATCTTCAGCATTCTTCTGTAGCATCACATTTCGAAAGCTTCTCTTCTCTTCTCGTCCATGTTTCACTTCCATACATGACTACACTCCATACAAATACTTTCAGAAACGACTTCCTGCCATTTAAATCTATACTCGATGTTAACAAATTTTTCTTATTCAGAAACGCTTTCCTTGCCATTGCCAGTCTACATTTTAGATCCTCTCTACTTCGACCATCATCAGTTATTTTGTTCCCCAAATAGCATAACTCATTTACTTCTTTTAGTGTCTCATTTTCAAATCTCCCTACAAAACATATTCATTGAGAAGTCGAATGCAAATTATCACAGATTTGGCTTTAAAATGTGTAATATAATGACACATTTTCATTAAAAGCTTTCATCCCATGTGTCACTCCCTTAGGGGTTTAATTTCCAAAAACACTGAAACACTTTTTTTTCTTAACCAAGAAGCAAAATACAAATTGTCTTATATTTAGTTTAAACTTCTTTCACAACGAAATATTTTCATAAAAATTTCCTCTTCTATTTCACCCCCTTATAGGTTGAGGTTAGGTTCTTACAGAGAAGTCAAATGTCGTTATTCATAGATGTAACTTTAAAAACGCTTTATTAGGATTTCAGAAATGATCTATTTTCCAAAGACTCTGTCACCTTAGCAGCTGAATTTTCAAACTCTCTGATGCAGATACTTAATTTCTCCCAGATAATTCAAACATCAAATATTGTAGTTGTAGCTTCAATATTGCCTTCCAACAATCCTTTACTAACCGATGCCTACCGTATAACAACAACAGCCTCTGCAAATTCCAAGTTTCTATCTATAGTGGTTTGACCTGGGCGATGATGAGAAAGTGAGTGAGTGAGTCACTCAGTCAAGACATTAGCTTTTACGTATAGAGATAATTGAAGGAGAGTATTGGCCTGGCTGTAGAAAATGAAAGTAAAGCTTAAACGAAGAAAAAATTTGTTTCCCCTGGAGATACTTCGCTAATATCGTGTTTCAGCAGATGTACACTTGATAATGGGAAGTTCTGCGTTTAATTTCGTCAGGTGTGCCCTATCCGGCTGAAATCACTCATTGGAGATCATATATCGTAGAACAGTCGTGCAGATATCGGACGTTACGTTTCACACAGTGTTCGACATACAATGGTGTGCGAAACTGAAGGTCGAATTTAACTTTCGCATGACGTGTCTCTGCCTTGTAACATCGGTATATGAAACTTGGACCACACACAGACAGAACTGCTATAGTTTACTGCTGTAGGTAATTGAAAGAAATACGCAGTGAAACGAACAGAAATGACACTTCTATTAAGAGACATTAAGTGCACTAAAATTATTCAGCATTCAACTCACCTGACGCTACTCAAATAACTGACGATCTTTCTCACAGAGGATGCCCGCAGTCGAAGTCAACGACACTAGGGGGTAAATAAATGTTTTGGGACAACAAAGCTGTACTCCAATTACCTTACCCTACTTCCACTTTTAGGAAATTGTCCTGGGTCATAAACGACAATGATACAATCTAAGATTGAAAACAGCGTAAAGTTCATAAGACAATCCTAGTTAATACGATTTCACAACATTATCCAATTGACAAATATGTTTGGGGTCGTAAGGCTTAGGGCTCGACACCGGCGAAAGTAATTTTCTTAAACTATGATTATTTTCAACACATTTCAATACACTTATCATTTAAACAACCACAACAGCACCCCTACTTTAGATTCCAGCCATTTTATAAACAGATTTCATTTGCAAGGTTTTGTATTCAAGTTCCATCATGTGTAATTTTACTATGCTTAATTTGAAAGGTAGCGCCTACCACTGCTGGAATAAAATGAAGTCAATTTTGTGCATGGTTGAATCATATCTCAGCTGTAGATTAATGAGCTATGTGTGTAATATACTACCACATTATCTGGTACGTATTTAATCCAACGGAATGAACAGTCTATTGAGTACACAGTATGTTTTGAGAGTAAATCGGAGAAAGACGAAGGTAATGAGTAGTAGTAGAAATGAGAACAGCGAGAAACTTAACATCAGGATTGAGGGTCACGAAGTCAATGAAGTTAAGGAATTCTACTACCAAGGCAGTAAAATAACCAATGACGGACGGAGCAAGGAGGACATCAAAAGCAGACTCGCTATGGCAAAAAAGGCATTTCTGGCCAAGAGAAGTCTACTAATATCAAATACCGGCCTTAATTTGAGGAAGAAATTTCTGAGGATGTACGTCTGGAGTACAGCGTTGTATGGTAGTGAAACATGGACTGTGGGAAAACCGGAACAGGAGAGAATCGAAACATTTGAGATGTGGTGCTATAGACGAATGTTGAAAATTAGGTGGACTGATAAGGTAAGGAATGAGGAGGTTCTACGCAGAATCGGAGAGGAAAGGAATATGTGGAAAACACTGATAAGGAGAAGGGACAGGATGATAGGACATCTGCTAAGACATGAGGGAATGACTTCCATGGTACTAGAAGGAGCTGTAGAGGGCAACAACTGTAGAGGAAGACAGAGATTGGAATACGTCAAGCAAATAATTGAGGACATAGGTTGTAAGTGCTACTCTGAGATGAAGAGGTTAGCGCAGGAAAGGAATTCGTGGCGGGCAGCATCAAACCAGTCAGTAGACTGATGACAAAAAAAAAAAATAAAAAATTAAACCAATATTCTATTACTCAATTTCCAGCACCCCCTTCTCTCTGTGTTCTTCATCCTCCCCCAACCCATCGCCTCCACCCCCTCTCTCTGTCCATCTCCTTCTGTCCCTTTTCCTTCCATCTCCTCTTATACCCTCTCCCGGTACATTTCCTCCTCCCCGTTTATCTCCTTCTCCATCCTATATGTGTCCATCTTCTCCTTCCCTCTCGCTTTATGTCCACCTCTTCCTCCCCCACCGAGCGAGATGGCTCAGTGGTTAGCACACTGGACTCGCATTCGGGTGGACGGATGACGGCTCAAACTCGCAACCAGCCATCCACATTTAGGTTTTCCGTGATGTCACTAAATCGCTTCAGGCAATGCCAGCATGGTTCCTTTGAAAGAGGCACGATCGACCTTCCCCATCCTTCCCTAAACGGATTGCACCGATGACCTCGCTGTTTTGTCTCCTCCCCCAAATCAAATAACCAACTGATCACCCCCTCCCCCCACCCCCTCTCTCTTTCCATGTAATCACACACATCTCAGTAGCAGACAGATGATTTATACCCCAACGGCATTCCTTTCCTGTTTATAGAATAGAAATCGACCTCAGGCTCCAACAATATTCTTATTTATTAAACTTCATAGTCAGGTGTCACCAAATAATTATAGCAACATAAATTTGGTGGTTGCTCCTGTCAGCCTGGGCGGTCACACCCACGTCAAACAAACACATGGCAGCGTAGCACCTGAAAATGCAGTGTCTACCAGGACAGCACTACGCATTAGTGACTGATGCAGCCAGCCCAGACGCCAGCTGGACATTGGGGCGGAAGCGGATTTCTATTTTATAAATGTGTTCCTCAGTTTCAGATGTACACCTGATCAAGTATTCTTTCCAGTTTGTAACTAATGTGCTTGTCAAATCTGGCTGAAATCGTTCCAGGGGTGTAGGATGAGCCACTTTTATCAGCCAAAACATTATGACCACCTACCTAATTGCTGCTACCTCCTCCTTTGGCACGAATAACAGAGGTGACGCGTCGTGGCATAGAAGCAATGAGGCATTGGCAGGACGCTGGAGGGAGATGGCACCACATCTGCACACCTAGGTCTAGTAAATCCTGTGGATGTAGTGATGGCTCTGACCAATCACATCCCAGATTGGGTTCACAAACGGCGAGTTGGGGGACTAGCACATCAATCAGATCTTGCAGCTGCATTCCTCGAACCACTCAATAATATTCCTGGCCGTGTGACATGGCGCATTAACAATACGAAAATGCCATTTTCGTATGGAAAAATGATCGTCATGAATGGGTGCGTGTGGTCTGCAAGCAGTGTGTGATCTCCATGGCCGTCCCGGTGCCTTGCACCAGCTCCACTGGACTCACAGGTGCCAATGTAAATGTTCCCCAGAGCATACTGGAACAGCCCCCCAGTTTATCTCCGTTCCGCAGTTTCAGGTGTCAAGGAGGCGACGGATTCACGCCCTCCCATGGGCATAACGAAGAAGGTCTCGGGATTCAACAGCACCAACGTCCCGTGCCGATGGTCACCTGACCATCTCAGTCGTAGTTGCCAATGTCGTGGTGTTAACGTTGGCACATGCATGGATGGTCGGTTTCAGAGACCAATCGTTAGAAGTGTTCGGTGCACTGTGTATTCAGACACACTTGTACTGCGTCCAGCATCCCCTTCGGGTGTTAGTTCCGCCACAATTCACCCGATGTGAACAAGTCTGCCCAGCCTACGACATCGGCATCTGCAATGAGTGGTGGGCACCCAAACACACGTCTGGACGTGGTTTCACCACGTGCTGAAGACACTCACCACAGCACTCCTTGAACACCCGACAAGTCGTGCAGTTTTCGAAATGCTCGTGCCGATGTTACAGGTCTTCACAATCTCCGTCAATCTCACATAGATCGCGCGCAATCACAGTTCTACACACCGACAGCACGCTCACTGATACTACATGCATAGCAATGATTAGCAGTTGTTTCTCGATAGTGACGTTGCTACCGCTCGCATATGTTTGTATCAATAGTACTTCGTTACCATAATGTTCTGGTAGTCAGTGTACTTCATCCTAGGTTTCCCTGCGTACCCACATGTCAAATGTATTTAACATACACACAGCATATTTCACAAGTATTTGTGCACATATTTCACTAGCATCTCTACGGAATTTCGCGCAGCAGTTTCGTTCTCACACAGTTCAATGTTTATGACGTCGTAACTCCTGAACTGTTGCTGTTCGACGATAGAATTTAGCAGGTGCATCCAGTGGTATTTGTGGCTATAGTCTGTGAAATGTGTTAGAAATAGAGTTAGTAGTAAAAAAAATAATAAATTACAGTGCTAGGCATGATGGGGCATTTTTCACGGCCTACTTGTATTTGACGTCATATCTCCGAAATTCTGTGTCGTACGATGTATTTTGGTAGGTAAATTCACCGGGAAATGAAAGTGTTGCGAACGGAGTTAGTACCGACGAAGTAATATATTTAAACATCTTCCGTAATCAGGCTATTTTGCATGCATGTCAATATTTATGAATTCATAGCTTCTGTACTATTTGTAGTATCATGACAGAATTTTTCTGGTACTTTCAGTGGTATATGTGAATATTGTGTGCAAAATATGTCATGATTACAGTTGGTGATAACTGTGCACGAACAGCGGAAACGTAGTATGCGATAAACATTTTCACTTTCATCATTTTTTTGGGGTCGTAAGTGAGGAAAAGTATCTTAAACGTCTGAATATATGTATAAAGTATGTTGCAACTCTATAAGTGCTCTCAGTCGGGTATGCTAGTTCAGTAACGTGTGGGTTTTTGGGTGTCGTGGTTTATTAATTTGTTTAATTTATTTATTTAGTAGTGATCATATCTATGTTTCAGTAAATGGAATAAAGTGAATTGGATTTTTTTAGATACTCTTTATTATCAGTATATCTTTTTTATTATTTAAGATTCTGTGTGAATCGTCTAAATGTATGGCACGTAACTACGTACGTAAGAATATTACAAACACAATTTTTGTCTGAGGGATTTATCACAGATGGAAAATATGAGAAATTAATTATCGTGGAGTCGCGTTGTGAATATTGTAAGCAACTGTTAATAATTTCTTTGCTTTGTGTTCTTTCCCTTTAATTTATCAAAAGCTATTAATAAAACTTCGGCCGAGAAGCGGCTTAAAGAAATCCCTGAAATGTAGTCCTGGTTGAATTTCTTAGTATTTTAAAAACAGTTGTTCCTGCTATATTTGGAAATTATTTGTAGAGTCGGTCTAAGTCGTGCTCGCCGCCGTATCTCAACCAGGAAGCCGTAAAGCAAATTTTTTTGTAGTTGCAGTGGTCAGTGGGTGCGTTCAATGCTCCTTCACCGTCTTGATTTAGCAGGTAGGTGGTTTCTACTCTCAGAACAATGATATTACTGAGTGTGAGTGATATGTGTATCAATTAAGGTTGGAATGAATGAATCTCGTCCGACCAGGGCAGACCGTTCGTCGTGTGCAAGTCTTTCAATTTGAAGTCACTTCGGCGATGGCTTCTACTCTCAGAACAATGATATTACGGAGTGTGAGGGATATGTGTACCAATTAAGGTTTGAATGACTGAATCTCGTGCGACTAGGGCCGACCATTCGTCGGGTGCAAGTCTTTGAATTTTAGGTTACTTTGGCGATTTGCGCGTCGATGGTGGTGAAATGATGATGATTAGGACAACACAGCACCAAGTCCCCTGAGCGGAGAGAATCTCTGACCTAGCCGGGAATCGAACCCTGGCACCTAGGATTGATATTCAGTCACGCTGACCACTCAGCTACCGGGGGCAGACAATTAAGGTCGAAATAGGTTAAGTGGTTTAGAAGGTGATGGGGAGCGTGCACATGTACATAAACTGAAGAGCCAAAACAGTTTGCTTAATAGGTTGCTTGTCCCTCTTTGATACGAAATACGACACTAATTCAGCGTATCAGGGATTCGACAGTTTGTTTAGAGGTTTTTGGAAGTATGTGACATTAAATGTCTATTTACAGGTCATGTAATCCACGTAAATAAGGGCGGTGATCTTCGTACGCGGTGGTAGAGCTAGATAGCGACCCAAATGGGTTCCCTAGGATTTATATCAGGGGAATTCGGTCGTGGGACATGGACTGTCTTTTACGACGAGATGAATGTCACCAACTGAAATGGGGCGATGGTGTTCACAGGCAAAGCGTTAAACGAAACAATCCGAAACAGATTACTGAATGGCATATTGAGATCTCGTGTTTTTGTGTAGCATTTACGCGATGACACCACACCAAAGACTACAGAGCTTTGCCTGGAATTGAGCCACAGGCGACTTGGATAGTGACCGGCAGTTTACGCTGTTCAGTGACTAGTGTCGCTTCTGGTGTTCATACCGTCACCAATGTGTCTCCAGTCATACAGACAAAAGGTCGCTGGAAGCAGGGATTCTAGAGACCTAAGTTTGTCTTGTAATCGTGGTGCGAGAGCTGATTTAACAATTGCTGCAGGGGAACTGAACAGTGGCCAGTATGTGACAAGAACAACCAACTCGGCTCTCATACCATTTTTACCGGGTTACCAAATGGTACTTTGTATCAGGATATTGCAAGACAGCACATTGCAGTTCACCCCATAGTCTGCTTGAGCTATGTTTGCAACCATGACTGCTCTACCGAGCTCACTAATTTGTCATAATGAGTGTCTCAGATGTGAAGGGGCGATGTGTGTTAGCCTCACAAGCTCGCACCGATACGGATTTGCCTTCGACCAGTATCTGTAGTGGTAGACTAGCAACTGATCCAGTGGCATCGTTTCAGAACGCACGACCAGTCCGCCTGCGATGTAATATATAAGGCGCACGACGAAGACTCTCTCTCTCATTCTGTTTTGGAGTTTTCCTGCTGCAGCTAGAAGTGAAAGAATCGTGGCCGAGCGCCGTGTTCAAAAATGGCTCTGAGCACTATGGGACTTAACATCTTAGGTCATCAGTCCCCTAGAACTTAGAACTACTTAAACCTAACTAACCTAAGGACATCACACACGTCCATACCCAAGGCAGGATTCGAACCTGCGACCGTAGCAGTCGCGTGGTTCCAGACTGTAGCGCCTAGAACCGTATGGCCACCGCGGCCGGCGAGCCTCGTGTGCCATGTGCTTTGCAGACTAGCGAGTTGAAGGCGACGCTCTAACCAGAGGGCATTTTTAGAAGACATATTGTTTCCCAAGAGCTCCAGTTAGTGCCAAAGAGAGGTCGACAGGCCTAAGGAACTTACTGTTTGTAACTTCAGCCCTGAGCTCCGACAGCAATCGCTAAAGACAATAAAATTGGTGAAAGGGTTTTGCGTATTTGCCTTCAGCTATTTGGTCTTCTGCAACCACAGACTGGTGTTCTGTTAAGATTGAGCTTGGCTAGATTTATATGGATGCCGATCTGAATCAACTTCTGCAACGATAGTGAGTTGTAATGTAGTTTTAACACTGTTTCCAATACTGCTATCAAACTATGTGGCCACGCCTTTGGATTTGTTTCTGATGATGACAAAAATCATTGACATTGGATCTGATTGAAGCTTGCTTTGTGTTGTGAAGATTAATAGTCTTATAAATTTCATAGCGTTATTTATTTCAGTAAATACTGCTGTTATTTTGAAGGATAATAACCTTCTTCAATTTATAAATTTCGCTTCTATATTTTTCTACGATTAGTAGTTTTTCCTAATTTTATTAATTGAATCTTTGAGATCAAAAGGGTTATATGTCACTCAACTGATGTTCTGAGATATATTGAAAAAAACTGTATAATTGTGAATAGCGTTATTCCCAAACCTTATAGTTAGTCCCAAAGACTCGTGAGGAAGAATGCAATGTTATACCAACAATCTGTAATAATAGGATGAAGGCAAGTAATAGAAAATGGTAATAGACAATGACTGACATATCCCCTTTTTGATTTAGACAACAGTCAATGTAATGAAATATTGACTTCAGTCTCACCACTCGGCGTTTAGATATGCCATGGAGTGCAATAATTAAGCTTTCTTGCATACTATAATTTCCTTGAAACCAATTTTAATCTGCAAATACAAATCATAAAACAAAAATCTTTATAATCATAATACTATAACCTTATTAAATATATGCCTTGACATTTTGCCTTACAGATTTTACAAAACGTGGATCAAAGATGTACATAATTCGGGAACGAAATTGTTAATAAAGTAATATTACAGTTTTCATGACAGTTACTTTATAATAATAGTTTTCTGTCCTTCCTTGGAAAGAAGGGAAGAATGTGAGCACTCCAGTACCCGCCCTGTCCATCATAATTGGGCATATTGTTGAATTCCGTCAACAATAGCTCCTTCTCAGCAAATGATAAATTCTCAAAACATTTACGCTGGCTTCTGTAAACAGATATTAGAGTATTATTATGCTATATAATCGGCAAATAACATTTTTTAAATCGAATTTTTATATTACAACTAAAACATAAAGTTCAACTTTGCGTCCATGAAAGGAATTTATATTCATATTTTACTACAATGTTTCTACACAACTTGCCTCTGCTACAGAATATCCAGTTGGCATGCTCCAAACCCTTGACCTCCTGTTTAATCACATTCCTCTTCCCCAATTCGGGGCGTCTTTTCTTCCTTCTATATTCATGTAAAGTGGTTCGGTCACCGAAGCCATTCGGAAATCTCATAGATGATTACTGCAAACCCCTACAGTGCTGCCCTCACGCCTTACTTTCTTTCGTGCAATATAGGGATTTGTCTCAGTGACAAGTCCTCTTTCTGCACGAAAGGTATTTTCAACACTGATTTTGACAGGGAAAATCATTGAACAAGTCCCATTTTAGAATCAACAGATGCGGAATCATGTGAAAATACCAACTACAGTAATAACTCATATACCCCAAAAATGATGACAAGTCCCGTTTCCGATCGCAACCCCTCAATTATTGGTCTGTACTTCATTGAAAGATGAAATGAAATGAGTGGCTAAGGCCTCTCATCGGGTAGACAGGTAGCCTGGTGCAAGACTTTTGAGTTGATGCCACTGCAGCAACTTGAGTGTGGATGGGGATTATGTGATGGTGATGAAGACAATACAACATCCCGTCCCTGAGCCTAGTAAAATCTTCGACCCAGCCGGGAATCGAACCCGGGCCTCTAGCATGGCAGTCCATTTCACTGAGCACTTACCTTTCAAGGCGGACATTAAAGGATACTAGACGTGCTAATATTTTGAAAGTCAATGAGAATGTATTCAGAGTCCTGTTACTTCTGGAGTTAAAATTTTTACGAAATTATCTGCTTTCGAATATCCCACTGTGTAAGCTTGTTAACGCTAGGTTTGAATAAGTCCTGTGAAAGTTATAGTATGGCCGGTTACTGGGTGAACCTATCTAGTGAGTCAGCCAGAGTGCACGACCAGTTGCGGTGACTGACGCCAGCTCCTCGTTCAAATGCCTGAATTCAAGCTGTTGTAAATTTCGCAAGAGGCTGCTCGGTACGAAGTTTATCTTAAAATCCCTCGGCTATTGGTTTGATGTAGTTTTATCTCTTACTGTAGTCCTGGTTCGAGAAAACGAAGTAACTGCGTTTTTAAATAAATATTTTCTAGGACTGGCAGTGCTCCTATCAACAGTCTTTCGCCTCATCCTTGAGCAAGGCATCAACTGTTTTAGACTTTGTAGTGAAGTCCTCAAGTCAGTAAACGGAGGCTATTTCCTTCCTCGCCACAATGAAAATATTAAAGTTTCACTTCTTAATAGTTCCTTGGTAAGAAAGACGTTTATTTCTTCTCTTTAAGTTTTCATTTCTCAGTAAAATTTTTCAGAAGGATTTTCAATTCATTATAACTGTTTCTAAAGACATCCTGTAGCAACATCTTGATAAGGCACTATGTGGAACCAAACCTGTTAATCTGGGGAGGCGAGGGGAATATTGATAATAAATCGTGTATGTACTGAGTAGTCGTTGTGACAGCGTTAATAAAGGATGGATCTGATGAAGACATCACGTACATTTCAGGAAGACAGCACTTCTTACTTGTTGTGGAATCTGGAAGCATACGTTTCATGACTTTTAAGGCAAATCGTCAGAGTGAAGCTCTATGACAATAAAGTTTCAAACCGATGAGTTTCTCCTAACAATGTACACTCCTGGAAATGGAAAAAAGAACACATTGACACCGGTGTGTCAGACCCACCACACTCTCTCCGGACACTGCGAGAGGGCTGTACAAGCAATGATCACAAGCACGGCACAGCGGACACACCAGGAACCGTGGTGTTGGCCGTCGAATGGCGCTAGCTGCGCAACATTTGTGCACCGCCGCCGTCAGTGTCAGCCAGTTTGCCGTGGCATACGGAGCTCCATCGCAGTCTTTAACACCGGTAGCATGCCGCGACAGCGTGGACGTGAACCGTATGTGTAGTTGACGGACTTTGAGCGAGGGCGTATAGTGGACATGCGGGAGGCCGGGTGGACGTACCGCCGAATTGCTCAACACGTGGGGCGTGAGGTCTCCACAGTACATCGATGTTGTCGCCAGTGGTCGGCGGAAGGTGCACGTGCCCGTCGACCTGGGACCGGACCGCAGCGACGCACGGATGCACGCCAAGACCGTAGGATCCTACGCAGTGCCGTAGGGGACCGCACCGCCACTTCCCAGCAAATTAGGGACACTGTTGCTCCTGGGGTATCGGCGAGGACCACTCGCAAACGTCTCCATGAAGCTGGGCTACGGTCCCTCACACCGTTAGGCCGTCTTCCGCTCACGCCCCATCATCGTGCAGCCCGCCTCCAGTGGTGTCGCGACAGGCGTGAATGGAGAGACGAATGGAGACGTGTCGTCTTCAGCGATGAGAGTCGCTTCTGCCTTGGTGCCAATGATGGTCGTATGCGTGTTTGGCGCCGTGCAGGTGAGCGCCACAATCAGGACTGCATACGACCGAGGCACACAGGGCCAACACCCGGTTTCAAGGTGTGGGCAGCGATCTCCTCACTGGCCGTACACCTCTGGTGATCGTCAAGGGGACACTGAATAGTGCACGGTACACCCAAACCGTCATCGAACCCATCGTTCTACCATTCCTAGACCGGCAAGGGAACTTGCTGTTCCAACAGGACAATGCACGTCCGCATGTATCCCGTGCCACCCAACGTGCTCTAGAAGGTGTAAGTCAACTACCCTGGCCAGCAAAATCTCCGGATCTGTCCCCCATTGAGCATGTTTGGGACTGGGTGAAGCGTAGTCTCACGCGGTCTGCACGTCCAGCACGAACGCTGGTCCAACTGAGGCGCCAGGTGGAAATGGCATGGCAAGCCGTTCCACAGGACTACATCCAGCATCTCTACGATCGTCTCCATGGGAGAATAGCAGCCTGCATTGTTGCGAAAGGTGAATATACACTGTACTAGTACCGACATTGTGCATGCTCTGTTGCCTGTGTCTATGTGCCTGTGGTTCTGTCAATGTGATCATGTGATCTATCTCACCCCAGGAATGTGTCAATAAAGTTTCCCCTTCCTGGGACAATGAATTCACGGTGTTCTTATTTCAATATCCAGGAGTGTATATTCTACATTGAGGGGGCCTATCAGCGGATGTACGTTCGAAGCCGTGAGACACTGTTAATTTGACAAAAATATTTTTTGAGGGTCACTGTGTTCTTGGAATAAACATCGTGAAATTATTCTGTCGCGTAGTGTGAAGTACATTTGTGCGAAAATGGCACATACGAACGACAGTTTACTAACAGAAGATGTTGTGCGGGAAGCACTGTCAGAAGAAATCAATCGAGAGTGACGTAAGGGACGTGCGTGATCAAAGTGATTCCGAAGGTGATGATCTTGCAACAATTATGGACAATCTATCTCTTGCTGTTAAATTTATATAAATCTGAACTTCTTACATACCTAAATGACCTGTTTGTTTCGTCCATGACAAAAATAAAGCCAACAGAAAATAATTGTGGATACAATTACATCGCCCGTATCCAACGACGTCTAAAAAACACAATAGGTAACCTATACTATATTCCTCGTAATGCTTCGCACATTAATTCCATTCTGTACGTTTGACGTCCATGCGTATTGAACCGCGAATTTACATTCAAATTTTTTTTAAGAATTTACTTTATTTACTAGCGATTCATCAAGAACATTAACACATTTAATCACACTAGGTGAGTGTGGAAGTAGTTGCCAGGAAGTAATTGATGGAAAATGAAATTACCTTTAACAAATGTGAATTTTATTCCTAAAAGCTTTTTCAAAAACATATTTAAAATTATAAGCAGAAAAGCACCATCGAAATATCAAGTTACAATTTTATTTAGAGGCAGAAAGAACAATAATAACAGTAGGAGCCTTCGGGCTGAGAAGCTTGCCTGCTCCCTTCCAACACAGCCGTAGTCTTAACCGCTCTTAACAACCTCAGAAAGAGTACACTGGTGCATATTTGCAACACACCAGATTACTTCAAACAAGAAAATTTTTAACAACTCACACAACACGTAAACTAGCACCCCGTAAGAGGGATGGAAATGGTATAACACCCAAATTATTTGCCACCGAAAGTGCAATTTATTTTATTTTTAAAGGACTCTTACGGTGGGAGGGTGGCAACCTTCTAACGTAAAATGACTATTGAAATAAAACCCCTAAAAGGCAGACTTACATAAAATGTACAACATGCTCTACATTGCACATATACCACCTCGCACGATGATAGGCAAGATAAAAACAAATATCAGGAATTCGTCTTTTGAGCAATAAATTCGTTAACACCGAATCCGACAAATATGACAGAGGAAGCTATTAACGTATGGCAGGTTGACAGGGGGGTTACTAAACAATCCGAAACGCAGATTTTTCTAAACCTCCCCAATTCCACAAGGGAAACTCGGACCACTCAATTCACAAATAACCACCTTCCCGCGGGTGGGATAACGGATAAGAATGGTGGGACGAGCCAAAACAAAGTGGATGGTGACCTCACCAAGCAAACAAGTAGAATCAAATAAGTAAATGAAACCACATATCTCCAATCACTTAACTTCTAATAAACTGCGATTTCTGGCGAGGACCTGGTGCAGCACCACTAATGATCTCCTGAACCGTCCGCTGACAGCCGCTTCAACGTACGCAGGAAGGCGCGCCGATCTCCCGTCTCACGGAGCCGCAGCTCGCCCCGGCCAGCCCGATGTCGTGGTTTCACTCCTGTGGCTCTCGTGTCAACCGCGAAGCCACTATCCCTTTCTATACGGTGCTGCCCACCGGACTCACGTGGGGACCTCACAAGCGCCGACGCTCAAGGTGAACAAGTCATGTCGTGTCTCAATGCCTGAGCGACCATCCGACCGATCCAACCGCAACTCGAGCAGACTGGTGGCATAACGGGCAGATTCAGATGCAGGAACTCAGCCCCGACGGGGCGACCACTAGCTGAGTTCTGTTATTGGCGGAGTGGAAAGACTCTCACTATCTGGCTTTAAAGTTTGATCCAAGCGAGCGACGTACCAGCACTCCGACGACTGACAGACACTTACTGCCGCACAAATGCGAACGAGAGACAGACCAGCAACTGGTGACGCGAAACAGACCTAGCCTCACTCCGACTGACCCACTCCGAGCTGATAGCGCCCCTTAAATGCACGTCCACAGGCGACCGTTCCGCTTTCCCACCTGAGGGAGACACCACAGAGGCGCCACCGCCAGAAACGGAGGGCGACTGCTTCACACAACACGCTGCGGCGCGCTCTTCAAAACAGCATCTCTTTTTTTTTTTACCACGGCTCACGTATTTTCGTCCATTTTTGAAAGAGTCAGGCTAAGTATTGGAAACTGATAGTCAGTGGAATTTCAAGTAGTGATGAATATAGTGGTGGAAGGTAAGAATTGTCATAGCAGGAAAACAGCTGTTTCTAATACATGAGCCCTAGCAGTAGCCTATAAGATTATAGCCCATATTTCAAGAGAGTGGAAGTAAAGGGTGAACGATTAATAAATAAGTGCGAACAAGTCAAAATATTTGTGTAACATGTGCATTTTATTAAATAAATACCATCTTGAACTAAATAAACTGATAATAAAGTCTACAGATTCGGATCAGTTTCAAATTTCATCACTGAAAAGCTTCCATGGCAGTTATTACTTAGTCTCGTATTCTGGATGTATAAATACTAATATTCATTATATAAATACATGACAGAGATGAAATATAATGTGTTCAGTGTGTGAGCCCAATTTGATGATAAAATATTCTATATTCAGGCAATGTCTTGTGCGAATAATTGTGGGTAACATCGACCCTAGCGTACAGTTCTTGTGACTGCTTCAGAGTTGTACACTAATAGGCTTATGATCAATTACTTCCGCTGGTCGAGACTGCGTCTCTAACTGGAACGTGGTGAATTTGCATTTTTGTGAGTCTCTTCTGAAAAAGGTCCCATAACGAATGGGTGACACATCATAACTAAGTTTTCGATGGATATCAGATTCGAATGGAATGAAAGTTAAGATGGCCAGTTTCTATGTGATGTATCTGACAACTTTTGTCTTAAATCGTAAGTAACAAATTTTATAAGTAATCTGGTGTATTGTACTGCAACGAAAAGTTCATGGACTATAACGAAGGAAGAAAAGCATGCTCCAATGTATTTTATTTTATGTTTCATAAATGATATGTAGGCTCGACCTTTCATTGTATCCGAAGCTTGTGATTTATTGTATCAGTCTACTTCAACAGTAATTAATAGAATGGTACAGTTATTTTAGACCCTTACCGATAACATTTTAAACAATTTCGATGGAATAGTATGCATATTTACTTATCTTGTTTGCTATAATAGAGCCTCGTTGAAGGATGCATCAAGTATTTGTTCGGAGGCATTGTGATGATTTGTCAGAATTTGTGGTGCTGCACAGTGAAATGGATTGCTGGCGAGCGTTTTACGCCATTTTTATTCGTAAAATTTATACGCATACAAAGTATTATATATCAGAGCTGTGTCTTCATCTCATTTACGAGCGCTTAAATCAATGTGAGAGCTTATTAGCAGATAACACATGTATTATCCCCTATTATGTTACAAATAAATATTCCCATCCTATCCTACTGCCCATTACAATCATAGCACTATGTAGTAGGCTGTATGATGTCGACAGATGAAAAGACTTTACGATATAAAGCTTATAACTTGTAACCTTGGTGTGCACTATCTTTGCTACGTGCCAACTGGCTTAGCTCCACATGTTGTCAGTGCACGTTCTAACAATACCACCACTAGCAAAGATTAGAAATCAGATTAGTAATGTTGCTCACGTAGCATATGTTCGCTCTATCGGGCAACAACAAAACTATAGACTGTGAATGGTATCGTCAGAATCGAAAAAATGAAGTCACTGTAAATACGTCATTAATTTGGCACTCATCTTCAATGGATTCCCACGTAGATTTCGTCAAAGTAGTTATGGCTCATCTTTTTGATTCTAGGGTGATTCCATTTTGGCTCCTAGGAAGGTCTGGATCTGTATTTTAGCAATATTTGAATACCTAACAAATGCGTTTTTCAGGAAATTCTTAATGATCAAACAATTCCAGATCGGAACAATGGCTTGATAGAAATAATTTTTGACTTTGTGTTCACGATCCACATTTTTAATAAACTTCTAGCGAATTGACATATACTTCCTCTTAATTGTGAAACGTCCCATTAGAACAATTTATACACGACTGTGCTTAAGCTGACACACAATATTTTTAGCGCAACGCAATCTGACTTCCAAAAATCCCTACGAAAGAATGGCTCTGACTAACATTAACCTATACGTTTCACAAATCACTTACCTCACAAAAATCTTCGTCACTCAAGCTACTGCAATAAAGCGAGCGCCACTACTGCCAGCTAAATAAAAGATTCAAACAACTGAAGGCACTAACTACTGATAGGCATAGTTAGCATATGAAAGATTTTAATACAGAACAAACAATGCATTTACCTTAATAGTCATTATATATATATATATATATATATATATATATATATATATATATATATATATATATATATCAGTTCGTGACACCAATTCTTAGAAATTTCAAAATTCCGTCATCTCTCTCCCCACGTCCACCACTGCTGGCGGCTCACCTCCAACTGCGCAACGCTACGCGCTGTTCACATCCAGCTGCCCAACGCTACAATGGCGAGTATTACAAAAATGCCAACCAGCCACAGACTGCACACGGCACAGCCAGTGATTTTCATAAGAGCGCTAGTGGCGGCGGCGTTACCAATAACAAAACTTAAACCGCCTACTTACAATTGTCACATATCATCAAGAAAACAGTTTTGTGTCAATCTTCACATATTTGATTTCAACTTTAACCAAACAGAAGACTTGACTGTTTTTTTACAAAGCGAAATAAGAACGTAACTTCTGCAAAGTGAAACCAAGACTGCCCTGTGCGAGTTTACACCACAACGGTTACAAGTCAAAGATTATGAGAGTCTCACAGACATGCATACACACACGAACCATGTCGCTGTAATATACCGATACGTCGGAGTACCTATACATTAATTAAACCAAATGTGAATAGTGTCACAAAAATGTCTGTTACTTTGCAGAAAAGTAGTTCGATGTTACTGGTATCGACAAATGGGGTTGGAGTGCCGTAGTGGTCACGTAAATAAAGAACCATTACAACCTGAACTTGTATGTGTGATAGAGTATCAGAACGATGGTAACATCGACAGTTCGGTATATATTTAACAACATATTGCAATGTAATAAGTGTCGTACTCATCGGACCTTTGGGACTCTCACAGTCAAAAGGCTGCATTTTGATGACGACATGTACTCCCCAATTTTTATAATTGATCTGCTTTCTTCATGATATGTTTGCTTTATTATGTATATTCACCTTGTGCTTTACTTTTGTATCTTTGTGGTTAGGTTACATTGCAGTGCTACTTGAAAATGGCCATAAGGCAGAAATTGCGATAGTAACAATAACTATTTTGTACAGTCAACAGCGACTATGATGTGTTTCAAGAAAGTTAAATCGTCCTACATCAGTAATGCGACGAATACATCCGCAAAGTTTGATAAATATCAGACTTGCGCTTCATGAGTAGCAATTATCGTTTCCGCCGGTGTGTTCCAGAGCCGTACGGAATGACAGAGGGTAGCAGTGTTACATTCCGGGCCGGTGTGTGTAGGCGTCGCGGCCGACCGCAGCGGGCCACACGGCCACCTGTCGGCGGGCCGAGCCCATCAGCTGACACGCGCCGCTGATGACGGCGGCGGTGGCGCCATCGACGCCTGCGGCCGGTGCGGTCGCCGGCCGAGTGCCGACCCGTGTTCTGCGGACCAGCACTGTAGTGGCGCCACCGCCGGCGCGCCACTAGCTGTAGCGCCAGTAGCTGTAGCGGCAGGCGTCTCGCCGCCAGCCAGAGTCGCCGGCTATAGACATGGGGCGGTGGTCAGCAGCCGCTGCACGTCATCTGTCTAGCGTTTGAGCAGCTACTACATCAGGCGACAGCCCGTGACTCTCCGCCATGTGTGACGGCGTCGGCGTGTGGTCGCGCATGTCTTAAGCAACTACCGCCAGAGTGTAAGCCCATTTGTTACATCACACGTTAGAGTCCGAGTAGTTTCCTGTACCATGTCTATCCGTGTCTGGTTTCTGGCGTATATACAGGATAAAAAGTATTTAAACCGACAAACTCTGGGAGGTTGTAGGGGACATAAAAAAAATTTTTTTTCCCTAATGTCGTATTTTACTATGAGGATTATTTAAACCGGTGGCGGTCGTATTACGCTCTTCAGTTGTTAGAGGCTGTATTACAATCTTCAGTTGTTGGAGGGCGTATTACCTTCTTCAGTTATAGGCAACTGCTTTCCACCAGTGTAGTAGAGCATTGTGTCAGTTTACTAATGGAGCGATACACGTTGAGTGAGTACAGTGACATGGTTGGTGCGTACTACGTAGCGCACCACAACGGACGAGCTGCACAGCGGGTTTATCAACAACACTATCCTAATCGCTATATCCCATATCATACATTTGCTGCTGTGTACCAACGTGTGCGTGAGACCGGGTCATTTTGCAGGTTACCTGGACAGGGACGCCGTCGCACGGTAAGGACGCTGCAATTTGAGGACGCTGTCTTGCCGCATGTGGAGCGGGATCCTTCAATCAGCACTCGTGCAATTGCACGTAACATGGAGACGAATCAGCCAAATATAAGATCAATCATTCGAGAAAAATTGTTACGTCCATTACACTTACAGCGTTTCCACAACCTGGAACCAGTTGATTATCTATCCAGAGCGCCTTTTTCTCAGTGCGTCCTACGTTTCCATCCTCTGTGTTGTTAGCGGATGAAGCAACGTTTACGCGTGATGCAGTCTTCAACATGCACAATTCGCATGTTTGGAGTGAGGATAACTCACATGGCACAGTTACTAGCGCTCATCAGGAGCGGCTCTTCGTTAATGTGTGGGTTGGTGTTGTTCGGGACTGTTTAATTGGGTCATATCTGCTACCTAGGCCATAAAATGGCAGGCACTAATACAATCTTCTCTCCAGAATATTACCAGAATTGTTGGAAGACATCACGCTCCCTACAAAACAAAGCATAGTGTTCCAACATGACGGGGCGCCGGCACATTTCAGTCGTCATGTGCGTCGATTCCCGGATTGACGGTTCCCAGAAATGTCGATTGGCAGAACAATTCAGGATACTTCTGGGGTTTTTGCCCGTGTCAGACAGAACATCATGCGACGGTGTAACCTTTGTTTACGTGTCAATGGACGCATTTTTGAAAATCTACTGTAATTAAAATTGAGTTGTTTTAATGTGTAGTCTCTTGGTCATAAAAAAATGGAAAAGTGCTTATTGGTTTAATTAATTTGCCGCCGGAAAATCCTCCTCTACCCGCTTAAATACATCTCACAGGAAAAAGTGAGATCAGGGAAAGTATTTGTTTTGATGTCCCCTACAACCTCCCAGAGTTTGTTTAAATACTTTTCACCCTGTATTTATGTATTCGGCTGGCGTAACGGATATACCTCGTATGAGTAGACTAGAAAGGTTTAAGAAGAGGTGTCTCTCAGGCATTATGCAGGGAGAAGTTAAAATGCCGCACTTGGGGGTCGGCATGAGATTCTTCATCCCATTTCAAGAGAAGAGTGTATCTAGAAAAACCAACTCTCGCCAATACACTTCATAGAAAAAGATTTAAAAAATGAGGCTCTGACAAGGCTGTAACAGCGTGCAGTGTGGTCAACAGCAGGTAGCATGAACTCTGCGCTCTGCCGGAAATGTCACACTAGCTCAGTGAAACGAGGAAATGCTGTGGGGAGCGGATATGCAGAATCGCCGCTGCTCGCGCCCTGCTTCTACTTCTCTCAATTAAAGCGTTAAAATGTATGCAGTTTACAACACCACAATGCGGTAACTTTTGTCTTTATTTCATCTGCATCTACATTTATACTCCACAAGCCACCCAATGGTGTGTGGCGGAGGGCACTTTACGTGCCTCTGTCATTACCTCTTTTTCCTGTTCCAGTCGCCTAAGGTTCGCGGGAAGAACGACTGCCAGAAAGCGTCCATGAGCGATCGAATCTCTCTAATTTTACATTCGTGATCTCCTCGGGAGGTATAAGTAGGTGGAAGCAATATATTCGATACCTTATTCAGAAACGCATCCTCTCGAAACCTGGACAGCAAGCTACACCGCGATCCAGAGAGCCTCTCTTGCACAGTCTGCCACTTGAGTTTGCCAGACATTTCCGTAACGCTATCACGCTTACCAAATAACCCTATGACGAAACGCGCCGCTCTTCTTTAGATCTTCTCTATCTTCTCTGTCAACTCGATCCCACACTGATGAGCAATACTCAAGTATAGGTTGAACGAGTGTCTTGTAAGCCACCTCGTTTGTTGATGGACTACATTTTCTAAGGAATCTCCCAATGAATCTCAACCAGGCACCCACCTTACCAACAACTAATTTTATATGATCATTCCAATTCAAATCGTTCCCTACGCATACTCCCAGATATTTTACCGAAGTAATTGCTACCAGTGTTTGTTGCGCTATCTTATAATCATACAATAAAGGATCCTTTTTTCTATGTATTCGCAACACATTGCATTTGTCTATGTAAAGGGTCAGCTGCCACACCCTGCACCACGTGCCTATCCGCTGCAGATCTTCCTGCATTTCACTGCAGTTTTCTAATGTTGCAACTTCTCTGTAAACTAAATGTATGATAAGTAATCTAAACTAAAGAAGAGTAACGATATTTAACAATTTTCTGAGCTGTCGCATTACAGTCTCCTTACTGAAACTTCCTGGCAGATTAAAACTGTGTGCCCGACCGAGACTCGAACTCGGGACCTTTGCCTTTCGCGGGCACGTGCTCTACCGACTGAGCTACCGAAGCACGACTCACGTCCGGTACTCACAGCTTTGCTTCTGCCAGTATCCGTCTCCTACCTTCCAAACTTTACAGAAGCTCTCCTGCGAACCTTGCAGAACTAGCACTCCTGATAGAAAGGATATTGCGGAGACATGGCTTAGCCACAGCCTGGGGGATGTTTCCAGAATGAGATTTTCACTCTGCAGCGGAGTGTGCGCTGATATGAAACTTCGTGGCAGATTAAAACTGTGTGCCCGACCGAGACTCGATCTCGGGACCTTTGCCTTTTGATATCTCCACAGTATCCTTTCTTTCAGGAGTGCTAGTTTCTGCATGTTTCACAGAAGAGCTTCTGTAAAGTTTGGAAGGCTGTGAGTACCGGGCGTGAGTCGTGCTTCGGTAGCTCAGTCGGTAGAGTACTTGCCCGCGAAAGGCAAAGGTCCCGAGTTCGAGTCTCGGTCGGGCACACAGTTTTAATCTGCCAGGAAGTTTCATATCAGTGCACACTCCACTGCAGAGTGAAAATCTCATTCTAGTCTCTTGACTAGTTGCAAATCGTTTATCGAATTTAATTCTACTGTTATTCGAGGTAGCAGTTCTTTTCTTTAAGCAAAATGAACAGTTTTGTCACACAATACCACATGCACACACCACTAATGTATTCTTTCCTGTCAAAATATTTGATAAAAGTTAATCGCTTATTATTCGGCATTTACCAATAAACCGCACTGTGGATCAATAACGCTAATGGATGTACTCAATTGTAGCTGATATGAAAAACTTAATATTTATATCTGACGAGACTCACAATGAAATAAAACTCCAAACAAGGAATATTCATTTCAGTGACATAGAAACTTCTCTATTAATTAACAACATAATACAGTTTTTTCCGACCTCTGTGTCGCGAGACATCAATCACATCCGATCAGTACAACAGTTCGAACAAGAAGAAGGATTATTCTAGAAAAATCATAGATAATAAAAGATTGAGATTTTCCTTTTCTTTTTCCATTAGTATTGTCTGAGATATAATTTCTCAAATTATCTCATTGACAATAACTATTTTTCTTACTATCGATGTAGTCATTTAATTAATATCACTAGAATGTTCATACGCACTCCACACACAATGCTGTCACGAATATGATTCTGAATTAAATTTAGGCCTTGATATTACTACATGCTGGTTGTGTTCCCTCAAATGAGGGCTTTTGGGGAGGTTGAAAATACCTTCACGAGGGATGCCAGGTTTGTCAGCCCATAAAATAGTAAGTTGGCTGTTTAGGTTTTTTTATTGGTAACGCCACATAGTGCTCTGTATGAAAATCACTGGCTGTGCTGTGTGCAGTCAGTGGCTGGTTGGCATTGTTTTAATACTCGCTATTGTAGTGTTGGGCAGCTGGATGTTAACAGCGCGTAGCGTTGCGCAGTAGGAGGTGAGCCGCCAGCAGTGGTGGATGTGGGGAGAGAGATGGCGGAGTTATGAAATTTGTAAGAATGGATGTCATGAACTGATACATATATTATGACTATTAAGGTAAATATATTGTTTGTTCTCTATTAAAATCTTTCATTCGCTAACTATGCCTATCAGTAGTTAGTGCCTTGCGTAGTTAGAATGTTTTATTTATCTGGCAGTAGTGGCGCTCGCTGTATTGCAGTAGTTCGAGTAACGAAGATTTTTGTGAGGTAAGTGATTCGTGAAACGTATAGATTAATGTTAGTCAGGGCCACTCTTTTGTAGGGATTTTAGAAAGTCAGATTCATTTGCGCTAAAAATACTGTGTGTCAGTTTAAGCACAGTCTTGTATAATTTTTCCAAGGGGATGTTTCATATGTCGCGACATACTATTCAAACTACGGAAGGCATTAACTACTGATGTTCATGACATCCATTCTTACAAATTTAAAAACTCTGCCATCTGTCTCCCCACATCCTCCACTGCTGGCGGCTCAGCTCCAACTGCGCAACGCTACGCGCTGTTAACATCCAGCTGCCCAGCACTACAATAGCGAGTATTAAAACAATGCCAACCAGCCACTGACTGCACACAGCACAGCCAGTGATTTTTCATACAGAGAGCTATGTGGCGTTAGCCATAAAAAAACCTAAACAGCCTACTTAGAAAATGTTCGTTATATTCCATTTGGTTCAAAAGCCATTCAAAACTGCTGTACTCGTCGAATGCTGCCTTCGCACCACTGGTGTTGAGTAACGTGTAATGATACAGGCACAGTTACTCATCGTGCAATATTTCAATAATAATCAGTCTTTGAGCTATCTGGAACTGCCTTTGAATATGACGGGTACTTCGCTTAGGTGAGCCGTGAACGGTTTTAAGAATCGCTTCCTCTGTTGGACGACCTCCGTCCATTACTTTTGGACGAAGATCACCGTTTTGTTTAAGGCGTATCACCTGGCGACGAAAAACACTCTTATCAGGAAGATGCCTTTGAAGGTACCACGTAGTATACGCACGAACACAGCCGCAGGTTCTTTATCGGTTGCACCCTGCACCAAAAGCAGATACAGGTATTCATCATTTTTGTACTCCAACGGGACACCTCTCTACATGAACATGAGAGGCCTAGTTATGGCTTTACACGGCACAGTTAGTTCACGTTTCCCTACACTTCAATGGACCTCACTGTCATAGGTGAAAGTCGTGTGTCGAAGTGATGTCCTGCTTACAAACGATGAACACTACGGAATGGACGTCTAAAAAATTTTAAAAAAGGAGTCTGACGAGGATTTGAAATATAATTATGTAATAGATAGGCGTTTGATGGCCAAACAGTCTATTAACTTAGCTACGGCGGCTGGTGCGGTAGTATGGCATGATACACGTTTCTCTGTACTTTCCGATGTGCTGCACGTTATGTCAGTGTTGGCATATCCTCTTTTTTATCCATGTGTTTGAAAAAATGCACCCAATCTAATTTTGATAGATAAACTTTTCTCTTGAAATGGCTGAGGAATTGCATGGCAAAGCATTGCTTCTTAACCCTGTATTTAACCCCGTCAGTCCATAAAGTTACGAGAGCAGATTAAAGAAAATAGAAAAATGTGAAGGTGGTTGTTGAAATGTGTGTTCAACATAGAGCCCCACCATTTGAAATCAACTTACAGAACGTTCGTACAACCATTACAAACCGTTAAAGAATTTCTTCTCTGAGATCTTATTCAACTCGCGCGTAAATTTCGCTCCTTCTTCCGTCTTGACGGACCATCAGAGACCCATTCTGTGCTTTGTCGACTGGTAGTAGAATCGTATTGATAACACCAAATCTAGTGACCTTGATTTCTTCCAGATTTAGCGTCTTGATTACAACAGTAATTCCTGTGTGATTTACATAAAAGACAAACTAGGGGATTTTGAGGTAAATCTTAGTTACAAAGAGTCAGATGGCACCATTGATAACACTCTGTTAGTCTTAAATAGTGATTCTCAAACAACACTGGAAATAATTCTTTTAAAATGCTCGATCCTAAAATGAGCAGTAGCATTCGGTGCTCCCCCTTACCTGCAATATTTACAGCAAATCCTCCTGAAAAATATAAATCTACAACTAGAACGAAAACAGCCACCGCAAAGATTTGAACAGATGCACACTATTACAGAGAGGTATCACGTACGTTGATACACTTGTATTCAACAACATACACCAATACACCGTATTAAAGGCCTCGTAAGTAATGTTGTGGAGTTCAAGACTGGATTATAGTCAACGTTCTGCTCATTTGAAGAGTACAAAGGAAGACTTAAAATAATTGTTTTGGATTCCTTTGTAACTAAAATTAATAAACAATAAGTCACTTAATTGTATTACAATTAGATAAATATACATTATCGACTTTTTTGCAGTATCACATTGATAGAATACGATTAACATAACGTATATAGCAAGAACTTGAATATGTAGTAATCCATGTTGTAATGTCAGACGCGAAAGACAACTTACTAGTTCCAACATTAAACTAATAACAGACGCCTGGAAACAATATTTGATCATGTGTTGCGTTTACGCTTAATTTGTGACTCTAATCAAGACAGTTAATATGAGATATATCGATTTCTATAAAATTTTACCTCAGTTGTACGTACGAAAATTGTATAACATAACGTATAGGCTACTAGGTACGACACATCATGATGTAAAGACTCTAAACTACCGAATAAATAAAATACACAGCAACAACTCATAATTAAATTCACAAAACCAGATTTTAAGCTAGAAACGTTTCTAGGGGCAGCTGCTGACTCTTACCGTTATTTGATGGTTATGAACTTCAAACTGAAAGTGGAGATTATGCGAAAAGTTACTAACTTACAGGGGCAGGAGCTGAACTAACTGACTTCACAAGAGATTGTCGAAAGTTTAAAAGGAGCATTAGGCAACGAATTTCAGAAAGAGTTTGAAAAGCATGCAAGTGAACACGAAGGAGCTGCTTGGTAAGATGAAACAGTGAGAACAGCATAGAGAACACTCTGTAGATATTCTTGGGTAATAGAAAAGATAATATATTTAATCAGTGAACGGATTATGTGAGAAAATGCAGCCTATGTTGCACGCAGAATAGAATATAAACGTCCAACAGTTGACAGAAAGTGCAAAATGGCGAAACAAGTATGATTTAAGAGGAATACAAAGTTCTAGAAGCGAAATTTAAAAGCCACCAATAGTAAAACTGAAGTGATTTTGGAGAAAATATTAAGACTTCATGTAATAAGCCAATTCTAAACAATGAAGAGTAAAAAATAAAAGGAATAAATAGGCCTATACAGGAAAATCGAACTATAAAAGAGAATTACAGGAAAAGGAAAGGAAGCTAACGAAAGAGGTGATGTCTGCTGAACTACGAGATGAATTTGTCTGAGCAACAAGACCTAAGTCGAATCAAGCGCATGGGAATAAGTGATACTCCTCCAGTGAAAAGTTTGGGATGGCATACCACGACAACAAATACAATTCCACAATAAATACTACTCCACCTGGTAGGTCGATAAATGAAGAAGGCGAAATACTCTCGAACAGTATGATGCCAGTAATAACCCAATTCCAAAAGATACAGGTGCTACAGTCTGAATATTAAAATTTAATAGAAGCCGGTTAGCAAGATAGTTATACCTAAATTTTCTAAAGAATGGTTTAAATGATGGTATCCGCTCTCAGGAAAGTACAGGTTGGCTTCCGCAGGAATGTAGATACACGTGAGCCCTTAATGACCTTGCGATTTACCTTAGAAGATCGACAGAATATAGGTAAACTACATTGATGCCCTTTTGTGCATTTATGGGAAGCGTTGGAAACGGTTGACTGAATTGTTATCTTTGAAACTGTGAGAGCTGAAAGAATAATATGTACAGTAAATGAAATATTACATAAAAATGTGGGGAAACCAAATGGCAGTTATAAGAGCCGAAGGGCATGAAGAGGAAGAGTTAAGATGGGAGTGAGACGTACTGTATCCTACCCTGATGTTATTCAGTGTGTACGTTAAGCAACCTGCGAAGCAAAGCAAGGCCTACTTTTGGAATTTACATATACAGCTATACTCTACAGGCCACCTTTGTGTAGGAGGTCACACAACGTACCCCAGTCACTTCCCCCTATTCCAGTTCCACTCGCGAATATTTCGCAGAAAGAACACTTGCAGCAAGTCTCCGTGAGAGCTCGAATCACTAATTTTATGCTTACGGTCGCTTCGCGAGATGTACGTAGGACGAAGGAATATATTTTTAGCTCTGCTATGAAAATACGGTCTCGGAACTTTAAGTCCTAAATGTAAACCACTTCCTGCGGCGTCTGCCAATGGAGTTGGTTAATTATTTCTGTGATACTTACGTGTTCACTAAATGAGCCTGTAGCGAAACACGCTGCTTTTCTTAGGATTTTTTCTATTTTTCTTTATTCAATCCTATTTGTATAGATCTCATAGTGACGCTCAGTATTCAAGTACTGCTCCAACAAGCTTTTAATAAGCCTCTTCCATTTCTGATAGAACTCATTTCCTGATAATTTTTCCACTGAATGTCAGTGTGGCGTCACCTCACTCTCAGTTAATTTTAGGTGACCGTTGTATTTCATATGGCTCTGCAGTGTTACTGTGAGGGTAAGACAATTGAAAAACCCTAAAACTAACCAGTGACTCAGGGTGTGGCAAAAGCCCGAAGTCTCCTATTATATAAATAGGCATCGAACTCATACCGAGAGACTCTGGTAAATCCAATGATGCACGCATACCAACGGGTAAAATCGTATTCCTTACAAAAATCATTTTAGCAATTTATAGATATAGTTTGTATTTATTGTAAATTAATGTATTTTATACATTCTCGCATTCCAATGTGATTATAATCAGCAATATTCCGTATTAGTGAAAAATGTTGTAAAGTATGTTACTTTGTGAACGTTAATTTTTATTACAACATGGCTGACTGTAGTGGCATTTTGAATTACATAATATGAAAGACGATTTACACAAGCATTTTTTAGTTGAACACTGTTTTAAGCAACTGCTTTTTTCGATCCCTCGTCCTTCAACAAAAGAGTGTTTGGCAACCGCTTCTCGTAGACTAATTTCTTCTCTTGCTACTTCTTCGAAGTTGATAAAATTTTCCTTACGCAACGTAAATTGGGTCCTACTGTACAATGAGTTCAGTTTATCAGCTTTGGTACCAGTTGATAAAATTCGTCATCCTGAATATGTATCACGTTATTATAGATTTTGAATCAATTTTTGCCCTGTCTACATCCGGTGCCTTAGTTCTCACATTCTGTCCAACTGAAGGTTTTGGAATTTAGTTACATGAAACTGCTTTTATTTTCTTTGCCTGCAATTGAAGATCTTCTTTGGAAGTTTCTTGGATCCGTTTCAGTTTATGAACACTGTTTGAAGTTGTCAGCGCATCGTCGCAACTAACAGCTGTTGCCAGAGTTTTGTTGGTAACTGTCGTCCAATTCTATGTCTCCGGCGCTTTCTCACCTGCTGCAGCCGCACTTGCTATCTCCGTTTCTTCCGCTCCAGAATTTAATTCACTGGCGTCAATTCCTTGGCCATCATTTTCAATTTCCTGTGAGTCAGCGGAAGTGGTGTTTGACATCGTTTCCTAGTCTTCTCCAATGTTTATATTTTTCATTAAATAACGTGGAACAACTGAGGCCGCAATGTCCACTTTCACTAGAACCCCAAACATGACTTCATATGGCTAACATCTGTTCCCTTCATGGTAAGCCCTCTTTTTCATTGCTTCAACAAACCTCAGCCCTTCAGACCATTTTGAAGTTTCATTTGTTTCCATCCAAGTCGATAACACATTTTCGATATCTTGATCTGCTCTTTCGACTGATCCTTGAGACTGACAGCGCCTCGGCTCTCTATCAAATATTTTTATACCACTCCACAACCCACATAACCTTCGAATGACTTGGTTAGAAAACTGTTTACCATTATCAGAATGAAGGATACTTGAGGTACCAAAGGTGGTAAAAATATCCAAAAGATGATAGGCTACTTCATCATCCCTTTTCGAAGATAGCGCGCGAAGGATAACAAATTTCGTCACTTGATCTTGGTATTCAAGTACTAACTTCGACTTATTGTTTGGGTTTATCAACATGTCGATTAAGTCAATTTTGCATCGTGAATTCATTTCACAGTGTGTGATAGGTTTCACTACGATACCCCTTTCCGTTTTTTTAAAATTTGTATGACTAGTTTCAAATAATCTCAAATTGATTCTAGAGTCACATTCTAGTGCTCACGATTCAGTTCCACAGTCATCCGTGTTCGGCTGCCATGTCCTATAGCAATGTGGGTCTCATGTAGTACGTTAAACAGTTCATCAAAACTAACGTAATAACGAATTTCTTTTTTTCGAGCAGAAAGCGGTACTATGAGCTTCTGTTCACCTACGATGTTGAGAACGTCTGTGGTGAAAAGCTATTTTATTGTAAACTTGTTTCGATTTTTTTACTTCAGTTACCAGAATATTTTTATTGCACATCAGTTACATAAAAACTGTGGTCCTCCTTATCGCTGATTCACTTAAAATTCGTAAAATCTGTTACGCATAACATCAAATACACAAATCTGCAGAAGAAACAACACTAAAACGAGTCGCAAAGATGACCATACGCACGATGCTCGACAGTGACTGAAACTACGCAGTGGTGATCGGATTGCGAACTCACAACTGCCAACAAGGAAACTTACCTGAACACAAAATTGGCAACAATGGAAGATGTCTGAACCTGTATGGCGGAGGCGGGAGTGTTTCAGTTGTGGGTTTACATATAGGCCCACTAGACACGGACCCAGGGGCGGCACATTAAGTGGCGGTCATTTTTTGCTCTGTATTCATTTTAACCTTTTACGTTTTATAATAACTGCGCTTACAAACGACAAAAATTGTTAACATTGTTGAACAACTTGTAGTTTAAGTAAGCCTTAAGAACAAAATCGGAAAACAAGAGCTTGAAAATATGCAATTTAAAATCGGTTTTCTGTCTGGTATCATCTTCATGAATGTTCAAAATATTTGTAAGTAAGCTGTCAGGACGGCAATCTACAATATAATGTTTGAAATGTTATTATTCCGAGAATGTTGTCGGCTTCTACTTAACCCTTCCATATTTTCCCCGTGAAAATACAATGACCCCTGTAAAGCTGTGACAAACTAATCAGCAGTTCCTTAAATACTGCAGCGTATGTGGTCCTCAGTATGTAAAACCAAACTGCACTTAAATGTTTTGTAGGAATTACGGGGAAGTATCAAGTCAATGCTACATTACTGTGGTCTTCAATTTCTAAGCTTTGATTTAATGTCACTAATTTAACAAAACATGTTGATAGTGGGATGTTTCACATTTTTAAACACATCTTTATACGAAAAGAACATAAGTAAACTATCTAATAATAACACTTCACAACAGTTCCAAAATTTTATTTAGAAAGAAAGAAGAAGAAACCAACTTTCGTTTGTCTCATTTATTGTGTTGCAGCCTGCACGATATCGAAGGTCCCAATGTGCGCAGTCGAACAGTACGTGGCACTGCAAAGTTTATGTTAAACTTCTGAACTAAGCTTTTTTTTCGATGAAAGGATACTTTTATTTCATGTTGAAGCAAAATGCGCATTTTCGTGTAGACATAACAGCAGTGTTCACACAAATGACGACACACCATGTCAGCGGCCCACAAGACTTCTTAAAATTTGTAGTTTGTCTTCTCCTCCCACAGGAACCCCTAAAATGTTGTCAGAATACGTCGAATAAGAGTCGATACAGCACACCTCATTACAATAATTTGCAAAAATTGTTTGCTTTTTTAGACTGGAAAGACAGTGTCAAGAACGTTCAGAATATATCTACGCCCCACCTAAAATTCCAGCGACGCGGAGAACAGAAGCCAATAAAACTGTCCCGTTTTCTTTACGAGACGAACTCTAGCCACCAGGTGTGCTTCTGCTGTTCACTGAGAACAGAGAAACACGCGACAATGAAATTGAGTTATTCTGCATTGTCGTTCTTTCGTACTACAGTTATGTCGAGTAATCAGAGTCGGTCTGTACATCGCTCCGTGTTTAAAGGAAAAACCTTTGTGATCATGAGCGGTGTAGTACGAGTGGAACTGGGTACAGTCTTTCTTTCTTTCATTTTGCAATATTTTTTTCTTTTGTTTTGATTCTTGGCTGATAATTTTGCAAGCGCATTAGCATGAATAATAGTGAAAAAAGGAAAGGTGCAAAATTAAGTGGAGCAGCCTATCGGAAATTATCGAAGGAAAGGCGAGAATGAGAATCAAATATTATAATGTTGCTGGTTCAACTTCGAGTCCAAGTAGTACGGATGATATTTCTGAGACTCCAGCTGTTGCAAAAGAAGTAAATATAGACAAAACAAAAGTTAAAAATGAAGAAAAGCAGACTGTTCCTGATTTCGAGTTTCATGAAAAACTAAATATCGAGTCAGACATTACAAAAAGCAATAACCTCGTAAGTGATGATACTGCGGAATGATGTGTCAATGAATCAACATTCTCTTACAACGTGGCATTAATCAAAATTGTAACGGTGATTTTTCTAGTTCAAAAAGGTCTTCAAGCAATAAAACCTGATAATTGAACAAAAATATATTTTACCGATAACTTTTAAATTGTGAAGAAACTTTGCGTGGTTTTCTAGTATACTCCTGTAGCACTGGTGCTGTTTTTTGTGCACCATATAAATTGTACGGAGGTAAGGACACGATTTCTACTAATGGTATTGCAGGTTGGAAAAATATTTGTAATACTTCACCTCATCACGAGAATTCGCTTGAACACAAAAATTCTGAATTATCACTCTTAACAAGAAAAAAGTCACATGGAACAGTAGATAACCATTTCGAGTCATATTTTGAGACAGAAAAAATGTGAGACCTTAACTTTTCCCGCGCGAATTGAATGTTCAAGTAATTTACGGGTTTGCTGATGGATGACGTCGTCGAGCACCGCCGATATTTCGGCAGGAGCCCACCATGCCGTTTGTCAAGGCACAACTGTAACGAGGAAGCAATGTGCAAGGAAATTTAATACCTCGGTTCACAGAGGAGAAACAAGGAAGATACCACACACAGAACAAGTAACCGCAGAGTCAACACAAAACCAAAGCTAACCAACATCAGAAATACCGGTAGTGACTATTAATCAACAGGTGAGGTAGCACTACTTTTGTCCCTCTGTTTTTTGATGAGAGACAGGGCCAGATTCCAAGCAGCATTTAAACAAATTCCACCATCTCTGTTTATAAGGTTGCTAGATAGATTGATTTGAAAAGCTTCCTTAATGACACTAACCCAATAGCTAGACGTGCAAGCCAGAATCTCCAAGTTGTTGTATTCCATAGGATGACCGACGTCAAAGGTAATGTTCTGCAATAGCGGATTTGCTCGGCTGTTGTAAGCGTGTGTGACGCTTATGTTCAATACACCGTTCTTCCCCAGGCCTGATTGTATGAACAATATATGACATGACACAACTGCAAGCAGTAAGATGACACCATCTTTTACGGACGCCAACTGGGCCTTAAGCTTAGAAAGTGGTCGAAAACACATTTCACATCATATTTCCAATACGGCCAATTCTGTAGGAAATGCTTCCTGCGTAAGGCAAAAAGGCTGTAAACAGGTTAGGGTGACCAAACGTCCCGGAAAACCGGGATTGTCTCGGTTTTCATCACTATGTTCCGGTGTTCCGAAAATTTGTTTCGGGACCCTCAAAAATCACGGAATTCAGTTTTTAAATACATTTCGTGAAAGTTTTTCAAATTTTTGGGATTTCGCTATATTAAAGGAAATACAACACAAGAAGTTAATATATTTTAGCTTATTTGTCTAAAACCTCCATTGTCACATACTAGTAATCACAGTATCAGTATTGATTGTCTCAGGCAATAATTTACTTTGAGCGGTACTTTGGCCAACAAGTAGTAAGTTGTATTATTGTAAGAGAGCTATGAAACCGTCAGATTGTCGCGCCACTTACTCACATACTCATTGTCAGAACAGTGTACTAGTTGATGTTCTGTCAGACAAACTGCAATAGTTTTTTTCATATTAGTGGTATTATTTCTGCAGTACTGCGAAACGCAATGCCGAAACGTGCCTGCAAGCTCAGTGACTGTTATTCCAAGGAATGGAATTTCATTAAGAATGGTAGTTTTGATTGCGAAGCAGAGTGTTCCGTATGTAACTGTTCTATTAGTATAAGTCATGGTGGACGTTCCGACATAGATGATCACATCACGTCAAAGAAACACATTAACAGATGCAGTGCACCGAGCTGCAGTAAAAGTCTACAAAATTATTTTGTGAAACATCAGTCAAGTGAAGAGACGAAAGTTCGAGCAGCCGAGCTTACACTAGCCCACCACACGGTAAAACATCACCAAACTTATAGATCTAGTGATTGTACTAACAGCATTATGTTTGATGATTCTTCCATTGCAAAAAAGTTTAGTTCAGCAAGAACTAAAATGTCAGCCTTAGTCAAAGGAGTTATTGCTCCCCAAAGTGTAAAGGAAAGCCTTGAATACATCTAAAGTCTTCTTTCTACGGGATATCCACTGATGCCAGCAATCATAAGGCCACTAAAATATTTCCGTTTGTTGTTCACTTTTTCGATATAAATCAGGGAATTCAGACCAAACTTTTGAAGGTGAGTTCCCTACCTAATGAAACAACTGATGAAATTTCAAGATTTTGTATGAATACTATCCAAATGTTTGATCTTGAGAAAAATCAACATGTGGCATTTTGTGGAGACAACACCAACACAAAATTTGGTGGTTTAAAAAGACAAGGCAAATGCAACGTTTTTACTATACTCACACTTTTACATATATACTGTTAGAACAGAGAGGCTTAAGGAGTTCTGTGATTATGTTGGAACTGAATATATGAATGTAATGTGTCACTCGAAAACTTGCTGGTTATCACTGTTTCCAGCAGTTGAAAGAGTAATCCGCCTATTTGAACCGTTAAAAGATTTTCTCCTAAATGAAGACAGAGTCCCCAAAATAATGGTTAAGTTTTTTCAGGAACCCTTTAAGTTAAGCCTACTTATGTTTCATTCACAGTCAGCTTAGCACTTTGCAGCAAAATAATGGTTCAGTTTTTTCAGTAACCCTTTAAGTTAAGCCTACTTATGTTTCATTCACAGTCAGCTTAGCACTTTGCAGCATGGGATAAAGAAAATTGAGGGAAGAACGAAAAGTGTAATAGAGGTAAATGATGTTTTGGAAAATACTCTGGAAACTGTTACTAAGAGGAGAGAACAGCAGTTCATTTCTTTTAATGTTAAATCCATCCTTAACAGAGCGGAAGTATCAGAAGCAGAAGAAAGGAGTTTTCGAGAAGAAGTTAACAAGTTTTATGACATTTGTCTAGAATATCTCAGCAAGTGGAGCGCCTTATATTTGCCCTCATCGCCGGTGTTTGATTGAATGTTACCGAAGCGAGAGCCAAAATGGGAAAGTGTTGAAGAGACAGTTTCTTATTTGAAGAGTAAAGAGATCGAAATCGATGATTCCATTCTCTTTTGATCAGTTCGGCATACTGACAAATTTTGTTGAAGAAAGTCTTCACAAGTGGAATGATGAAAAAAAAAACACCATTGGAATGCCATCAGAAGTGGGTGAGTTTTTTTAAAAGCTGTGACTGTTTTCAGCATTACTCTGAGTTGGTAATAATTGCAAGGTATTTATTAGCAATCCCAGGCCATTATGCCAATGTGGAAAGAATATTTTCGTTCATGAATATCCAGTTGACTGATGAATGAAACAGAATGGAGGTGGACTCTCTTGAAGCAATCCAGCAGATCCTGTACAACTACAAAATGGATTGTGCCTAGTCTTATCACTGTGTTTCAAAGAACAAAGACATGATCAAGAAGGATGGAGGCAGTGAAAAATACCCTCTTCCCCAAGGACAGTCAATTCCATCTACAAGTGCTCAGTAATATTAAAGCTCATGTTAATATTAATTGATTAAATGCTGAATGGCTGTAATTTTTTTTAAATCGTAATATATTTCTCTATTACTGTATACGTTCATTAAGTTTCATTAATTATACAGATAATCTGTATTATATCAATCTTTTGCATCGTCTTATTAGTTACAATAATCGGGTTAACAAAATGTATCAACAAAACATTAATATTTAAAATTAAGAAACTTGGGTACATGTGGAATGAGGTGTCCATTGGCACCCGGGTGAATGTGTCCCGGTTTTCACCGAAAATAATTTGGTCACAGTAACTTAGGTGCCACTTCATTGCTATCGTCACTCACCCGTTGCACAGAAGGCTGATAGCGCAACGCACGTTTGATCTGCCTCTCACTATAACCATTCTGACGAAAGGTGACTTCGAGATGTGATAGCTCAGCTGCTAAACTTTCAGAGTCTGAGATAACGTGGCCCTGTGAACCTAGGTACGAAGTACTCCTTCACGCTGAGTTGGATGGTGAGAACTATCAGCTCGCAGATACAAGTTAGTGTGAACAGGCTTCCTATAAACGGAATGTCAAATCCTACCATCAGGCCCCCGTCTGACCAACACATCAAGGTTGGAAAGGCATCCATTCTTTTCCACCTCCATAGTGAACTGAATATTCGGGTGGATTGAATTCAGGTGTTCCAAAAACCGGTTTAAATTCTCACTGCCATGAGGTCAAACAACAAAACTATCGTCTACATATCTAAAAAAACACGCAGGTTTCAAGGTCGTTGACGCCAATGTACGTTCCTCAAAGTCCTCCATAAACAAAGTTCCCACAATAGGAGACAACGGCCTTCCCATTGCGACTCCGTCAGTCTCTTCGTAGTACTGATTATTGAATAAAAAGTAAGTGGAAGTCAGCACACGCCGAAACAAATTTGTTAACTCGACACCAGATTGAGCCTCAAGTAGCTGCAACGAATCAGAGAGAGTAATGCAAGTGAAAAGAAAAACCACATCAAAACTGACCAAAATATCAGAGTAATTCAGACGTAATCCCGGCAGTCGACTTAAGAAATCTGCAGAGTTCTTTCTGTATGTTGAAAGGAAATTGCCAGCATCGATTCTCCACTGGTCTTCATGCATTTCACTACAATTTTGTAGCATAGCGAGTTCTCTATATATAGCAGCACAATCCGCGGAATGTCTGATACAATTTCCTACTTTATCTACTCAGTCTTTTATACTGTGTTTATCGTGTAAGTTAATGGTCCTATAACACGCCACTGGTACAGGCCCGTAGTTACTTTTACATATGAAAACCTGAGTTCTGAATGACATGTTGTGGTCTGTTTTCTGTGTCGTCCTCCGTTTTAGTGGCATTATTGTTAGAGAGTGTCTAGGCAGACGGCTTCATCCGTTTACGGATGTAACATAAGATCAAAAATTCTTAGGATTTTCTGTCAAGTCGGTAGACAGAATTTTCCTTTCGAATTCAGTTAACACTTCACGCATGGCTCTCCTTGCCGTAATTTTGACATCGTTTAACTTTTCTTTGGCTGTGACAGTTTGGCTACATACAAATTAGCAGTGAAGCTCTCTCTGCTTTCGTAGCAGTTTTCCAACAAGGCTGCCTAACCTTGGTGCGTCAGTTCCATTTAGAACTGTTGATAAAATATCGATATAACGATATAAGTACATTTTTTGAAAAGTGCGATATATGTGTTTGGTACTGGTTTCACCAATATATCGATATCAAAATGGCAATATCGAATGCCGATTATTAATATCTTTTTCTCAATTTTCGGAAAATATTTAAAGTACCGGTAGTTATTTTGTAATTGTAGTAGGGCACAATTTTACTTTCACTGTGTTAAGGAGTCTTACTACTTTTGAGCTTGCGTAACGTCCAATCTTTTTGTTTGACTGTATGAATCAAGTATGTTGTTGTGGTCTTCGGCCACGAGACTGGTTTGATGCAGCTCTCCATGCTAATCTATCCTGTGCAAGCTCCTTCATCTCCCAGTACCTGCTGCAACCTACATCCTTCTTAATCTGCTTAGTGGGTTCATCTCTTGGTCTCCCTCTACGATTTTTACTCTCCACACTGCCCTAAGAATATGTGGCACAAAAGAAGAACACGGATTGCAGGGAGGAGGGTTGGCGGGGTGTTTGTTAATGGAGTTAATGGAGTACCAAGATTTCCATTGCAAAGCAACATCACACAAGTTGTGTTAAAAACATATTATCACATCTAAATTCTTTCAAAACAGTAGCTGAAAATGATGAACAAACATCTAAATCACGAGATCCGTCTTTGCCGTCGTCGGAGTCGTGTGAAGGGAAATTCGGACGTAATCGGTGTTACCAACAGAAACTGCAACGTTTAGCTTCACCACGCAATTTTGGCAGTAGAGCTCCTATGCCGCTGGCGTTTGCAGACATGAAAAAAAAAGGGATGTCAGCATGAAGTGTTCCGGACGAATCCGATATATGACGAAACCGAACGATGGAACTATCAGGCACCTTTTATTGCGCCACTTACAAGCAGTTACCACTTTTAGCAAACTGGTTATCGCCGAGCTGAACGTGCATTGTTTACCTCTTAATTTTTGCTCTAAGCAAGATAAGTAGGCCTCTAGCCTGTTGATTAACAGAATATCTAGTAATAAATTAATACTTAAATATACTCTGAAACATATTTACCATGTGCAGAAGTCATTTAATATGTACGTATGTCGATACTTTTCCGCCGATATATCGAAACTTTTTCTCTATGTAAAGAGGCCCTATAATGATATTTTTTTAAATTTCGACATAGCGGATGCACATTACTTTTAAAAATGTCAACAGTCCTACTCCATCCCTCACATCTTTTCCCGGCACATACGTCAATGTCCCGGATTACAGGGGAGCGGAGCAAGAGCGCAGAGTGCTGGCGCGCGCCGGGCGGTTGCCTCACAGCTGATTCGGGCCCGGGTACACACTGTAATTCACGAAGATATGCAAATATTTTAATATGTTGTTCTGCAAGTAAAACTGAAGAAAAAATTCCATATAAACATAGGTCCTCTCATGTTTAGTTACGGAGTTATGGCTAATAAAATATTTTGCTTGAAATGTGGCAGTTTCACTAATATCAAGCCGTCGGAAAACTGTACGAGGTTAAAATAGAGCACGACTTCCATGTATTTTCCTTTTACTGATCTGATGAATCTCATAAAACATGTCCCAGACGTGTACCTATACCAGTTTTCCAGAACGGCCAGAGAAGTAAAGAAGAAATTTCGTAAAATTTTTAATTTATTAACTACTTGGCAAAATCAGTTTTTTAAAATCCAGACAATTACATCAATATTTCAACAGAAGTTGAAGAGAATCTAATTTTGGGAAAAAAATATGGTAACAACGTTAACTGAAACTGTGTGAATGTGTCACTGATCAATGAAAAAAGTTGAGAATCGTGCGTTTCATAGCTCCACTTTCCAGCTTCATAGTGAACTACCCCCGTTAGGGGTCATAGTCATCGTGGTATTTCCAAAGTTTGTAACTTACAGAAATAATTTCGAAAGGTTTTCACTGAGTAATAGAGGTCCCTATGAACTTGCATTTGGTGCATATTAGATCATATATTTTACCAAATGAAGCGCAGGTAACATACCGAATTATTCTTTAAACTTATAAACATGTCGATATCTGTCATCACTCTCGAGAAAAGCGCTTCGTCCCGATCTCGCGCCAGAGCGATGAGTCAATAACGAGATACTTTTCTCGTTTCACATAAACGACATGAGAAATTGAAACAAGGTTTTGGCAAATGATAGTACGCGAAGTAGTTGACGTAACTCCCACAGTTAACCGATGTTCAAGCAACTACAGGTTTTAGAAAAAAAAAAGAAATGTCAATTGTTGATCAAACGAGAATTATTGCAGGTTCCTACAAACCATAAGAAGTTTTCAAGATATGCCTATGACATCAACAACCAGATTCACAACAGTTATAAGTATTTTGGAGTCAAGTACCAAAACGTTGCGGGATTGGTTCCTGCCACATTGCATGTAAGTACCTGCCTCTCAGTACTATAAATGATTTATAAAATATTCAGAGCATCCAAAATGCAGTCGGTGGTGTTGACAGAAAACACTTTCATCTAAAATACCCAGAATATTATGTTACATCTGTTTGTAGTTATAAAAAAAAATGTGCCGGCCCCCCGCGTCTCGTGGTCGTGCGGTAGCGTTCTCGCTTCCCACGCCCGGGTTCCCGGGTTCGACTCCCGGCGGGGTCAGGGATTTTCTGTCTCGTGATGGCTGGGTGTTATGTGATTTCTTTAGGTTAGTTAGGTTTAAGTAGTTCTAAGTTCTATGGGACTGATGACCATAGATGTTAAGTCCCATAGTGCTCAGAGCCATTTGAACAATTTCTCTTTTTGTGCCGGCTGCCAGGCCGGGCGGTTCTAGGTGCTTGAGTCCGGAACCGCGAGACTGATACGGTCGCAGTTTCGAATCCTGGCTCATTCAAGTCCTTAGGTTAGTTAGGTTTAAGTAGTTCTAAGTTCTAGGGGACTGATGACCTCAGATATTAAGTCCCAAAGTCATTTGAACCATTAGAATAAAAATTTTATTTTGGAAATTTGTGGGACCAAGCAGCTGAAGTCATCAGTCTCTAGACTTACACACTAATTAATCCAACTTTCGCCAAGGATAACAAACACACCCATGCCCGAGGGAGAACTGTAACCTGGGACGGAAAGAGCCGCGCGAATCCTGGCAAGGCGCCCAAGACCGCGAAGCTACCCCGTGAAGCTAAAAATTTTATTCAGTCATACTATAATCCGTTCCAGATCGTCAGAAATAATTCATTATAACCGACGTTGGAGGATATTGGAAGGATGGGGAAGGTGGTAGATTTTATTCTTACAGTGTATTTCGCTCCTTGCAGGAAGAGAAGCTTAATACACTACCAGACTCTCCACTACTAAATAGACTGAAGACCCACAGGTACTGGTACATCTGCCTAATATCGTGTACGGCCCACTCAAGTAAACATAAGTGCCTTAACACGACGTGGCATGGACACAAACGTAATGTCTGAAGCAGTGCTGGAGGGAACTGACACCATGAATCCTGCAGAGCTGTCTGTAGATCCGTTAAGCCCTGTACACACGAGGACTCATCCAGAGCCAGTAGCTGTGCAATAAGAAAGTACCACTTCCTGTTCCAAGAGATTGCATGCCATCTGGCAGCTGTGTTTGTACACACAATGACTACAGATGGCGCAACGTTATTTTACAAATTGGTTGACACGAACAGAGAATGGCAGGTGCTGCTTATGCAGTTAGTACTGGAGTCATATCTCGGTGATGTTGACGAAGAAATTTACTTTGGTATGATAGAAGATGGTGGAGCAGAGCTTGGATTTTACGATGTGACAACGGCGGTTAACAATTCCTCATTTTATTAAACGATGAACTGAGGTTTTAGGGCATGGAACCCTACAAAACGTTTCTGAGAATGTGCAAGGCAGAGTTCTAGAAACTGGTTCTTTTAGTAGGTAATTCTTTAAAGTGGCATTCTTAAAAATTTCCAGCCTCCCAACAGTAAAAAATATAACATTCACATTCAGCGTAACGTACTAACAGATGAATTCCGTAACCTACCAATAATAAAAATGTGACTAATCTCTCAATAAAATTGTGGCAGACTTACAACCTGTCAAATATTGACTGTGAATTCAAACTGGTAAATTTTTTTACGTCAGCAGTGTTGCGTCATGGCCATGAGAGATCATACTGAATAAATTGAAAATTCTTACCTCAATAAGGTCGCCGGGTAAAGAATATATATCTGCTCCTATAAGAAATGTTTCTGGTACAGCGCAGTCAACGCTGGCCGATAGATTTGTCATGTATAAAAAGAAACAACAGATTTTTTTTTTTTTTTTACAATCGGGGTGACCATAGATTGATGAAATTAGCAAATTGTTTAAATTGAGATGTGTGATTGTCAAAAGTTAATTTTTATAAGAAAGATTATTATTAATAGATTTTTTTAAAAACATTTACGTGGGACTTGATATAACAATAGTACATATGCGCGAGGCTGCTTTTACCTTATACTAAATCGCTCAGGCACCGCCATCGCTCCGCACGACCTGCCCAGCTAACTCGACACACACGACTGCTAGCATATGCTTACTCCTGCTGCTACAGACGCTGCTCTTACTGCATACAACACTGCTCTCTGTCTGAGATTCTCTTATAGCTTACATATCGCAGGCAGCGCGTGAGCAATCTATCAAAATTACATCTGCTCGAGTGCGCTAGCAACAAATTCCTTAATCATGGGTGGTGGGGGGCGGCAAATATTTGGCAGCGATAATGAGAATTGGACTTGGAATAAGCAACAAATTTTTCTGTAAACTATTTAGTTTACTAAGTCTACAGTCACGCAGTGTATATATGATAAATAATATAAGTATAGAACATATTAAGAAATGAACTAGAGTGCACATGCACTGAGAATAAAATATATTAACAAATGGCATTAAGTGCACCTGCACTGTAAAACTCTTTAGTATTTTACCTGAATTAAACTATCAGGAGTGAAATAAAGTGAACACACATTGTAGAAGTCTTTAGCATATCTACAAGAATTAAACACACCAAAGAGAGCAATAAAGTGCGCATGTACTGTAAAAGTCTTTAGCATTTTTACATAAATGAAACATGTCAGTGAGTGAAATAAAGTGCACATGCACTGTGTACAAAATATGTTAACAAATGACATAAAGTACACAAGAACTGTGAAACTCTAGCATTTTTACGTGAATTAAACGTATCAAGGAGTGAAATAAAGTGCACATGCACTTTAAAAGTCTCTAGCATTTTTACTTTATTTAAACATATCGCGGAGTCAAATAAAGTGCACTCACTGCAAAAGTCTTCAGCATTTTTACATGAACTAGGAAAGGAATGGGAAGGATATCGTCATGTTTGTAGCACAGTGGGCTTCACATAGCCGCACTGAAAGTCCATGTCTTTCCACAGAATCAGAACACCAAGTGATACAATCTGAAGTTCTCTTCCCTGAGGTATTTATCACTGTAGCCAAGACACTGAAATGTTGTATTAATATTCTATGTTATCATTTTGGTAGTACATTACATACACCAAACAGTAGGACCATAATGACATCTCCTTCGGTCAGAGTGGTGGACAGCTTGATATGTCAACACCACATTCTTGTAGGAACCATACTCTTACATCAACGTACAATTATTGAAAAAAACAAATATACTGCTCCATGATCATGAGGATGGACAGGGCATACGGATATTGCAGTTTCTGGTAATTAGGTCAGAAGGCGAAGGACATTAAGTCTTGTACTAGTCATCATTCAGAATTACACTAGTAAATCAACTGATTTGAATAATTATTGACACCCATTGGCTAGTTACTAAACATTTATGTGGTATGCATGGAGTATTACAAAACATTATTCATAAGTCATCTAATTACAGTAAATACAGGTATTCATTTATAGAGTATAACAAAATATTATTAAGAACTCATGGCATTGCAGTAATTATTGGCATAGCATTTATGCATAAGTCATCTCATTGCATTAATAATTGGCATAGCATTTATGCATAAGTCATGTCATTACAGTAATTATTGCCATAGCATTCTTGTATAAGTCATGAGTGATTTAAAATGGAATGATCATATAAAGTTGATCGTCGGTAAAGCAGATGCAAGACTGAGATTCATTGGAAGAATCCTAAGGAAATGCAATCCGACAACAAAGGAAGTAGGTTACAGTACGCTTGTTCGCCCAATGCTTGAATACTGCTCAGCAGTGTGGGATCCGCACCAGGTAGGGTTGATAGAAGAGATAGAGAAGATCCAACGGAGAGCAGCGCGCTTCGTTACAGGATCATTTAGTAATTGCGAAAGCGTTACGGAGATGATAGATAAACTCCAGTGGAAGACTCTGCAGGAGAGACGCTCAGTAGCTCGGTACGGGTTTTTGTTAAAGTTTCGAGAACATACCTTCACCGATGAGTCAAGCAGTATATTGCTCCCTCCTACGTATATCTCGCGAAGAGACCATGAGGATAAAATCAGAGAGATTAGAGCCCACACAGAAGCATACCGACAATCCTTCTTTCCACGTACAATACGAGACTGGAATAGAAGGGAGAACCGATAGAGGTACTCAGGGTACCCTCCGCCACACACCGTCAGGTGGCTTGCGGAGTTTGGATGTAGATGCAGATGTAGATCTCATTACAGTAATTATTAGCATAGCATTAATGCATAAGTCATCTCTTTATAATAATCATTGGCATACCATTTATGCAGTATTACAAAACATCAATCATAACTCATCACCTTACAGTAATTATTGCCATAGCATTCATGCATAGGTCATCTCATTATAATGATCATTGGCATACCATTTACGCAATATTACAAAACATCAATCATAACTCATCATTACAGTAATTATTGCCATTATGTCATGTCATTACAGTAATCATTGACATTCAGTAATGCATAAGTCATCTCATTACCATAATCATTGGTATAGCATTTATGCAGTATTACTCAGAAGTCATCATTCAAAACAAGAGCTTTTGCATGTAGCATCAAGCTGCTAGTGTTTATGTATGATATCATGTAAGTGTCATAAGACATATTTAAAATGTATGTAACTATTACCCAAGGTCTGTAGTCCACTTATACGTAGACATAATGGAATCAATACATCAGAAAAATTTGCTTTGTATTTAGGACTAGAAATATTTCTTAAACTAGTAGCACTATTTAGTTGTATACTGGTAATAGTTGGGAATGGTAAAAAAAATGTGCTAGCAATGCATTGTGTTGGGATCGATAATTGCTATAGCATGAAAATATTTGCTTTTGACTTATAGCTTGAAATTCAGACTAATAACGTCATTCGTCATGAGTCAGCTGTAGTAAGGTTATGAAACAAGTAGAATATATGTGGTCTCATTAATGAATGATACACACAACTGAGTAAATAAATGCAAGTATTAGAACAGATTTCATAACTAACTGCTTATAGCATACTAATATCGTGAAAAGCTACTCCTGTAAAAAATACAAAATGGATTATTGAGCTGAAAGAAGAAATGTATTCATATTATGCTGAAATTTACATTTCATAGTAAACCACTGTGGCTGTGTAATTTTTTCCTTTTACATGTTATTGGTTTCTGAAAATGACGAATATGGATTAATGTCTTGCATTTAAATCATATACCGATTAAAAGAAAACTTGTTCCCAGTGATATAACTAATCATGCAGCACAGCATGACAGAAAATTTAATATGTCAAAAACATAGACAGTTTTTCAGTGCGAAAATATACACACAGTAGCATAATGTAGAAGCAAAAACGTGAAATAGTCCAGATATTGATGAGATATCTTAAGACAAAAATGTCAGAGTCTACTGGTGTTTGCTGCATCTTATAGAATTCACGGAGCATACAAACAAAAATTCTACTTTCGATAAGAAAACCATGATATATACATAAAAAAATGGAAAATGTGCATGGTCTGATATAAAACGACAAGAAAAGCGACCTGCTAACCTTACCTTGCCGGGCACGTGCCAAGAAAAATATAATCATGATCAATAAGTGGTCATATACATATCTGGAAATGGTATTACGCTGTGGTAAATGATAAAGTATGTTTATTCAATAAAGGGTTTAATACTGGAAATATGGTGGTTGCCCTTGCTTCTTATGGTTCTCAAAGTTTCTACATTTACCACATTGTGGTGAGGAATGCAACGTATTCTATATGGACCTGCGTATAGAAACTCTAATTTACTGCATCTACTCATTCCTCTGTTGGATAAATAGTGTGTGCGTACTAATATCTTCTGTCAAATGTGAATGTCACGGCGTGTACAAACCTGTTTTTGCTGTCTTCTCCGGCACTCTGCTGCACGTTTGATCTTGTTGAGCGCAATGACGATTATTTCATAGATCGAAATTGTGGTCCATTGTCGGAAATTACTTTCACTACATGCCCTACATGAAATAAAAAATGTTTTACAAATGATTTCGAAATAGATTTAGCAGTAGCTTTGTGTAACGGAGTAAAGTCACAAATTTCGAAGTGAGTTCAACAGCGACAAAGACCTTGCAAAAACGCCTTTTAGTTCTGCGAATCAGTACAAAAATGTCTACAGTGGCCATGTGTCTCAATTTAACGGGTACAACGGGATTTTTTATTTTTTATTTATTTTTTTTATTTTTTTTTTTTTTTTGTCATCAGTCTACTGAATGGTTTGATGCGGCTCGCCACGAAATCCTTTTGTGTGCTACCCTCTTCATCTCAGAGTAGCACTTGCAACCTATGTCCTCAATTATTTGCTTGACGTATTCCAATCTCTGTCTTCCTCTACAGTTTTTGCCCTCTACAGCTCCCTCTAGTATCATGGAAGTCATTCCCTCATGTCTTAGCAAATGTCCTATCATCCTGTCCTTTCTCCTTATCAGTGTTTTCCACATATTCATTTCCTCTCCGATTCTGCGTAGAACCTCCTCATTCCTTACCTTATCAGTCCACCTAATTTTCAACATTCGTCTATAGCACCACATCTCAAATGCTTCGATTCTCTTCTGTTCCGGTTTTCCCACAGTCCATGTTTCACTACCATACAATGCTGTAGTCCAGACGTACATCCTCAGAAATTTCTTCCTCAAATTAAGGCCGGTATTTGATATTAGTTGACTTCTCTTGGCCAGAAATTCCTTTTTTGCCATAGCGAGTCTGCTTTTGATGTCTTCCTTGCTCCGTCCGTTATTGGTTATTTTACTGCCTAGGTAGCAGAATTCCTTACCTTCAATGACTTCGTGACCACCAATCCTGATGTTACGTTTCTCGCTGGTCTCGTTTCTACTACTTCTCATTACCTTCGTCTGTCTCTGATTTAGTCTCAAACTATACTGTGTACTCATTACACTGTTCATTCCGTTCAGTAGACCATTTAATTCTTCTTCACTTTCACTCAGGATAGCAATGTCATCAGCGAATCGTATCATTGATATCCTTTCACATTGTATTTTAATTCCACTCCTGAACCTTTCTTTTATTTCCATCATTGCTTCCTCATGTACAGATTGAAGAGTAGGGGCGAAAGGCTACAGCCTTGTCCTACTCCCTTCTTAATACTAGCACTTCGTTCTTGATCGTCCACTCTTATTATTCCCTCCTGGTTATTGTACATATTGTATATGACCCGTCTCTCCCTATAGCTTACCCCTACTTTTTTCAGAATCTTGAACAGCTTGCATCATTTTATATTGTCCAACGCTTTTTCCAGGTCGTCGAATCCTATGAACGTGTCTTGGTTTTTCTTTAGCCTTGCTTCCATTATTAGCCGTAACGTCAGAATTGCCTCACTCGTGCCTTTACTTTTCCTAAAGCTAAACAGATCGTCACCTAGCGCATTCTCAATTTTCTTTTCCATTCTTCTGTATATTATTCATGTAAACAGCTTCGATGCATGAGCTGTTAAGCTGATTGTGCAATAATTCTCGCACTTGTCAGCTCTTGCCGTCTTCGGAATTGTGTGGATGATGCTTTTCCGAAAGTCAGATGGTATGTCGACAGACTCATATATTCTACACACCAACGTGAATAGTCGTTTTGTTGCCACTTCCCCTAACGATTTTAGAAATTCTGATGGAATGTTATCTATCCCTTCTGTCTTATTTGACCATAAGTCCTTTAGAGCTCTTTTAAATTCCGATTCTAATGCTGGAACCCCCATCTCTTCTAAATCGACTCCTGTTTCTTCTTCTATCACATCAGACGAATCTTCACCCTCATAGAGGCTTTCAATGTATTCTTTCCACCTATCTGCTCTCTCCTCTGTATTTAACAGTGGAACTCCCGTTGCTCTCTTATTGTTACCACCGTTGCTTTTAATGTCACCAAAGGTTGTTTTGACTTTCCTGTATGCTGAGTCTGTCCTTCCGACAATCATATCTTTTTCGATGTCTTCACTTTTTTCCTGCAGCCATTTCGTCTTAGCTTCCCTGCACTTCCTATTTATTTCATTCCTGAGCGACTTGTATTTCTGTATTCCTGATTTTCCCGGAACATGTTTGTACTTCCTCCTTTCATCAATCAACTAAAGTATTTCTTCTGTTACCCATGGTTTCTTCGCAGGTACCTTCTTTGTACCTATGTTTTCCTTCCTAACTTCTGTGATGGCCCTTTTTAGAGATGTCCATTCCTCTTCAACTGCACTGCCTACTGCGTTATTCCTTATTGCTGTATCTATAGAGTTAGAGAACTTCAAACGTATCTCGTCATTCCTTAGAACTTCCGTATCCCACTTCTTTGTGTTTTGATACTTCCTGACTAATGTCTTGAACTTCTGGTGTGTTGGGGCTTATGGGCGCTCAACATCGAGGTCATCAGCGCCCCTTGAACTTCAGCCTACTCTTCAGCACTAGTATATTGTGGTCTGAGTCTATATCTGCTCCTGGGTACGCCTTACAATCCAATATCTGATTTCGGAATCTCTGTCTGACCATGATGTAATCTAATTGAAATCTTCCCGTATCTCCCGGCCTTTTCCAAGTATACCTTTTCCTCTTGTGATTCTTGAACAGTGTATTCGCTATTACTAGCTGAGACTTGATTACAGAACTCAATTAGTCTTTCTCCCCTTTCATTCCTTGTCCCAAGCCCACAATGGGATGTAACGGAGGAATATGTGAAGTCGTGTCTGATTTAGCATTCTGGCAGATTTTACATGACGCTAAAACTTGTCGAATACGTTTCTCCATGTTCGCAAAATAACAGTTCTGTCTCAGTATAAGAAAACATTTTCTGGCTCCATAATGTGGGTAACTTAAATGAGTATACCAAATTAATTTGTTAACATGTTCGTCAGGAATACGTATTAACCAGTTGTTGCTGTCAGGGTGAGTGCGGTGAAACAGAATATTATTATTTACAGTATAATGGTTTCTAATGGTTTCCTATCTTGCCTATCTTGCCAAAGGTGTTTAATTTCTTTCCATACGTTGTCTTTGCTCTGCGCTTGTGCTACGTCTCGTAATGACTTCGAAACAAAATTTTCGTATGCAACTTGTTGAATATACATGACGTAAAATTTTCTTGGCAGAAGTTGGTTGCGATGTCTTGCTGATTGTTGCTAAGAGAACGGGATAGTGCATCTGCTACAACATTTTGTGTACCAGGAATGTGAACAATTCTAAAATTAAATTCCTGTAAATAACGTCTCCATCTGCTTAATCTGCCATGTGTGAATTTAGCGGAAAGTAAAAACTGCATAGCTCTATGATCTGTGTAACGGTAGTATGTCTTCCATAAAGAAAATGCCTAAATCTGGTAAATGCCCATACAACATCAATGTTTCAAGTTCTGTAACAGAATAATTGAGTTCAGCAGCTGACAGAATTCGACTTGCAAAAGCGATGCTTTTAATTACTGTAATACCGTAGGACCATATAGCTTTTCTACCTGTCAATTGGCATAATCTTCGAGTGTCTAAAGCAGAGAAATGAATAAATTTACCAAAAAAATTAATTAAACTCAGAAAGCTGCGATGTTGTTTCTTCGTTGTTTGAACAGTAATGTCACATAAAGCTTGAAGTTTTTCCGGGTCTGGCGCAATGCCTTGTCCAAGGAACTTTATGGAAGTTTTGCCTAAGTATGATTTGCTAAGATTAACTGTGAGCCCTTGTGCACTATCGGTTTGCTACACTTGTTCAAGAATCAGATCGTGTTCAGACCAGTTAGCTTCTGCAATAAGGATGTCGTCTACATACGTTGTGATTCTGTCTTTAAGTTCTATCGGAAGTATAGTATTCAAACCGCGGATAAATGCTGCTGAAGAAATTGTTAAACCGAACGGTAATTTGCAAAATTGATAACAATCACCAAAACAGAGAAATGCTGTGTACTTTCTGCACTTCGGATGGAGCTGAATTTGCCAGAACTCCAATTTAAAATCTAATGTGGAATAAACAGCAGTACCATCAAATTTCTGTAGAAGTTCTTCTAGTGTCTGTGGGCGTTCTGTTTCATTAATAACAATGTTGTTGACATGATGCGAATCAAGTACGAGGCGAAGTGAGCCATCCTTTTTCTTAAAAATATGGAGCTGGTTTATGTACGAACTAACTGCCGGTTCAATAATTCCTTGGTCAAGCATAGCTTGTAATTCTTTCTTAACTAGTTCTCTGTGAATATATGCTATGGGATAATGTTTAGCTTTAAATGTGTCGTGCTTTTTAACTTGAAATTCATACATAAAACCGGACATAGTACCAGGGATGTTGTCAAAAACTGGAGCTCACCCCCAAAAATATTGCGTAGTTGAGTACGTTCGTCGTCTGTATTTGCAGTGCTCTGTTTTACTTTCTCACAAGGGAACCTCCCCATCGCACCCCCCTCAGATTTAGTTATAAGTTATAAGTTGCAAAAACTGAACCCAGATCAATTTAAAAAAAAACAGGAAGAAGTTATGAGGAACTATGATAAAATAAGCAAAATATACAAACTGAGTAGTCCATGAGCAAGATAATCCACATAAATGAATATATGAACTCAGGAGAACCGTGTCCCCGTGGTTAGCGTGAGCAGCTATGCACCCAGAGGTTCTTGGTTCAAGTCTTCGCTGTAGTGAAAAATTTTAATTTTTTATTTTCAGAAAATTATTATCTGTCCGTCCGTTGTGTTTCCATCACTATTTTGGGAGTGATTATCACATCCACAAGAAATCCTGAATCGGACAAGGTAGAAGAATCTTTTTACCCATTCGCTATTCGACAACATATTTCTGTCATGTGACCCACATGCCGTCACCAGTGTCGTATAGAATAAATCAGATGTGTTTTCCTGTGAAGGAATCGGTTGACCTATGACCTTGCGATCACATGTTTTCGGTTCCCATTGGAGAGGCACGCCCTTTCGTCTACTAATCGCACGGTTTTGCAGTGCGGTCGCAAAACAGACAGTAAACTTATTGAAGTGAACAGAGACGTCAATGAACGGACAGATCATAACTTTGCGAAATAAATAAAATTGTCGCTCGACGGAAGACGTGAACCAAGGACCTCACGCTCCGCAGCTGCTCGCACCAACCACTGGACCATGGCGTCCCTGGGCTCAAACTATCCTTAATGTTGCCTATCTTGTACATGGGTTACTCAGTTTGTATATTTTGCTTGTTTTTTTCATATTTCCATACAACTTCTTCCTGTTTTCTCGATTGATCTATGTTCCGTTTTTCAAGGCCTATCCACTGTGCCAACTTGTAAATAAATAGGAGGGGAGTGTGATGGGGAGGTTCCCCTGTCAGAAACCATTTGCATAACATCATAATCGGCTTCGTCTGGTGTATTGGAGTTGTGAACAGACGTATCTGTGAACAAGGTGGAATGACAGTCTATGTTACGTGATGCAGAAATGACCTCTGCCCGATTAATTGTTTGTTCTTCTACAGATAAAGAGTGCTGATGCATAATGCCAGTTGTATATTTTCATCCTTTAACATTAAATAGGAATTTTGAAAGTCAATAATTGGGTCATGTTTTACCAAAAAATTCGTACCTAAAATAACGTCTGTTGTCAATGAGGGAACAATCGAAAAAATTGAGCGGAACGTATGGCCTACAATACAAAATGATAAGTGTGTCTGTAATTTTGCATTTACCCCTTTATTAGATACTGCTCCTTTTAGTTTAGTTTTGCCTAATGGTAACTTAGGATAGGTGTCCTCTTTGTTACATTCATTGAATGTTTCTTATTTTATAACTGACATAGGTGATCCAGAATCGATTACTGCTGAAAATGTGGATGATCTAATCTTAACTTCAATGATAGGATGGGAAATGTTTTTTGAATACCTGGTTTTTCATGTAAAACTGTGTCTCGGAAGTCGTCAAAAGTAGTAACATTTTCGTGAACAAGATTCTGTGTGTCAAAAGTATCGCTTACGTTGCTGGAAGGTGCAATCTGTACTGTATCCAGACAAATTCTTTCTGATGGGCTGTAAAATGCGGGAGGATGATGTGGCATTTCAACTATTTGTACTGTTCTGTTAGTTCGTCCTGACGTATTAGGTTCGGGATGATACCGAGTGTCTGGTTCATTCATGATAATCTGTTGTTGCGGATGATTCTGCCGCTGATAATACCCACTGTTATTACATGTACGCTGAAAAATGTGCTCATTACTTTTACGTCTGTCATAATAATCGCCGGCCGTTGTGGCCATGCGGTTCTGGGCGCTTCACTCTAGAACCGCGTTACCACTACGGTTTCAGGTTCGAATCCTGTCTCGGGCATGGATGTGTGTGATGTCCTTACGTTAGTTAGGTTTAAGTAGTTCTATGGGACTTAACATCTGATGACCACAGATGTTAAGTCCCATAGTGCTCAGAGCCATTTGAACCATTTTTAAGCACAATAATAGTTGTTATACGGCACACTGCGATAGGAGTTGAAATGGTCTGTTTTCTGTACGTTAAAGCTTGGTTGACCTTGCTCGTTACATTGTTGGTCAGGTATGCTAACTGACTGGTTTTGTTGTCGTTGTGTGGAAAAGCCTCTATTGTTGCCAAAATCTGTTTGCTGTTGCTGATAATTATGATGATACTGATAATTAAAATTTTGTCTCGTATTAAAGTTCTGGTGGTGGCCATTTCTGGAGAATATAATAAAAACTGTCACTTTCAGGTAAATCTTGTCATATCAGGTTTTCTTTACTCATTCCTAATACTAGATAGATCGATAGTTGAAGAGTTTTTTTGATAGATATAAAGGACAGTAAAAGAGTAGGCAGCAGTGCAGAAAACTAAAGATGAAATAGCACTACTACGGCTCGAGGCCCTGTGCACGCTACAGCACATATTCATGGAAGTGTAATGAATCCCCTGAGGTCACCTACGAGCTACAAATAAATTTTAGTTTCTGCGATACAGGCAAGGGCGGTGAAAATTCAGAAGCAAATTCTTGTATCCAGTCCAAATGGTGATTCTGTGTTCTGTCATCCTTGTTATTGTTGTTGTTGTCTTCAGTCCTGGGACCGGTTTGATGCAGCTCTCCATGCTACCCTATCCTGTGCAAGCTTATTCATCTCCCAGTACTTACTGCAACCTACATCCTTCTGAATCTGCTTAGACTATTCATCTATTTGTCTCCCTCTACGATTTTTACCCTCCACGCTGCCCTCCAATGCTAAATTTGTGATCCCTTTATGCCTCAGAATATGCCCTACCAACCGATCCCTTCTTCTAGTCAAGTTGAGCCACAAACACCTCTTCTCCCCAATTCTATTCAATACTTCATCATTAGTTATGTGATCTACCCATCTAATCTTCTGCTTTCTTCTGTAGCATCACATTTCGAAAGCTTCTATTCTCTTCTTGTCCAAACTATATATCGTCCACGTTTCACTTCCATACATGGCTACACTCCATACAAATACTTTCTGAAACGACTTCCTGACACCTAAATATATACTCGATGTTAACAAATTTCTCTTCTTCAGAAACGGTTTCGTTGCCATTACCAGCCTACATTTTATATCTTCTCTACTTCGACCATCATCAGTTATTTTACTCCCCAAATAGCATAACTCCTTTACTAGTTTAAGTGTCTCATTTCCTAATCTAATTCCTGGAGCATCAGCCGACTTAATTCGACTAAATTCCATTATACTCGTTTTGTCTTTGTTGATATTCATCTTACATCTTCCTTTCAAGACACTGCCAATTTCTTTCCACTGCTCCTGCAAGTCCTTTGCTGTCTCTGATAAAATTACATGTCATCGGCGCACCTCAAAGTTTTTTTTTCCTTCTCCATGGATTTTAATACCTTCTCCGATTTTTTCTTGGGTTTCCTTTACTGTTTGCTCAGTATACAGATTGAATAACATCGGGGAGAGGTTACAACCCTGTCTCACTCCTTTCCCAACCACTGCTGCCCTTTCATACCCCTCGACTCTTATAACTGCCATCTGGTACAAATTGTAAATAGCCTCTCGCTCCCTGTATTTTACCCCTGCCACCTTTAGAATTTGAAAGAGAGTATTCCTGTCAACAATGTCAAAAGCTTTCTCTAAGTCTACAAATGCTAGAAACATAGGTTTGTCTTTCCTTAATCTTTCTTCTAAGATAAGTCGTAGGGTTAGTACTGCCCCACGTGTTCTAATAATTCTACGGAATCCAAAATGATCTTCCCCGAGGTCGGCTTTTACCAGGTTACTGTAAAGAATTCGAGTTAGTATTTTGCAGTTGTGACATATTAAACTGATAGTTCGGTAATTTTCACATGTTTCAACACCTGCTTTCTTTGGGGTTGGAATTATTATACTCTTCTTTAAGCCTGAGGGTATTTCGCCTGTCTCATACATCTTGCTCACCAGATGGTAGAGTTATGTGAGGACTGGCTCTCCCAAGGCCGTCAGTATTTCTAATGGAATGTTGTCTACTCGCGGGGCCTTGTTTCGAATCAGGTCTTTCAATGCTCTGTCAAACTCTTGACGTGGTATCGTATCTCCCATTTCATCTTCATCTACATCCTCTTCCCTTTCCTTAATATTGTCCTCAAGTATATCGCCCTAGTATAGACCCTCTATATACTACTTCCACCTTTCTGCTTTCCCTTCTTCTCTTAGTCATCCTTAAATACCTTACATTTTTTCACAGATAGAAAGTGCTTACAATCAAGATTATCTTCCCTGAATGTCTCAACAGGTTCAGGACTATATGATAATCTGTTTGTCTGTGACTGTTCGGAATGTAAGTCTCGTCCTCTCTGTAAAATACCTAAATTATACTGGCTGTATGAATGTGAGAAGTGTTTGGAATGTGGCGTATGCTGTGTCGTGTTAGAGGCTGAAACATTTTTCATCTCCGTCGTTTCGTTCTGTAAAAATGATAATTTTCTACGTAATGTATTATGCGACGAACTTATGTTACTGATCGTCTGCTGTAAATTTTGGAATTCGATCGTTTGATTGGAAGAAATAGTTGACGTATCTTCAAATTTGGTTTCGTTGTTATTTTCGATAACGTCAGTACGACTGAACAAGGCTTCAAATTTTTCAGTCAGTGCTTCAACCTGATCGTCATTTTTAGTGTAACAAGCATTAATTTGTTTTTGCATTTTTCGATGGTTTTGTTTAATTTCTTAATGTTTGCTTTAATAGCATCGGGATCTTGTATTAATTGTAATTGTTCAAGTGTGCTAGTCATTGTCTGATAGTCTACTGTGTGTGTCTGTTTTTGTTTCAAGAGCGAATTCAGTGATGAACTGTTTGATATCATCTCATACTGTAGCAATGTTGTTGTCTACATTTGTTTTTGCTTTCGTAAATAACTTACGCTTATCTTCCTGTCTCTGTGCAGTAATTGTTTCTATGATTTGTTTCTTTACTTTGTTTTGTTACTGTATGAATTTACGGTAGCGCGTTTCACAGTTTTATATGTGGTGATTAAAACGTTCGGAAATTTGGCTGTTCTGTTGTTTGAATTTCTTGTCTACTTTCGCATCCAGTGAGCATGAAAGTTCTGCTGGCATTAATTTAAGCTCGTCGCGTAACTGTGTTGCGTTTTCAGAACATTGTTTAGCGATTTGCACTAATTTCACCTCTAAGTAATTTCGTTGTGGCTGCATTCTTGTGCAACAGATCTATTTTCTTCACTACTTTTCCTAGCACATGCCTTAATTTCTTCACGTAATTGTTCTTTAGTATAATGACATTACACGGCAACGGCGGCTATCTGTTCACTAAGTTGTTTCTAATTGTTGCCTTGTTTATCATTCGACTGTTTGAGATTTTCACTAAGTTGTTTGTTCGATTCTTAAGGTTGTCTTCTTCATTCAACTGTTTAAAATTTTCATTAAGGTTGTCTTGTTTTTCATTAAGTTGTTTGTTCGATTCATTAAGTTGTTTGATATTTTCATTAAGTTATAGGAATACTGCCATAGCTTGATCCATGTCAAATTGTGTACCTGCATGTGTCACGTTTTGTGTAACCATTTGGTCATTATCTGATTCAAAAAAAGGTTGACAATTGGATGTGCACTGTTTGTCACTACATCGGAATCAAATAAATCTGACACATTTTGAGTACATTGTTCACCTTCGTTAGAAACATTTATCTGTTCACTTAGTAAATTTTGCAAATCAGGTGTGTCAAACTGGGCAGCGTCCATTGTAACGGAACGTGCCGCGTCATCAATTGTAGTTAAATTAAGTGTGGACATTATTGAATTTGTTTGCTCATCATTAGGATTAGTATCATTACTAGTGGTCAGTACGCACTGATTATCAGTATTTGGAAGATCATTATTATGACATTGAGTGTCGCTAGTATTATCAGTCAAATTACTGAAGTCGCCTTTTCACTCATTATGGATCGTGGTGTAGTGTTAGCAGTTTTTTGCGGCATTTTCGCAACTCAAAGATAGGCACAAAATCAAAGACAAAGCAAAAGGGAAGAAATACAATAACAACGAACAGCCATAAATTGCTTATGATCTGTGAATGAGAGAGTGACAAATTAGTAAATGCGTTGCACCAGATGCAAACTGCATTTAACATTAAGTAAATAAGAGAAGATATATAGCTGACTACTTCTCAGAAATTCACAAAAATAGGATACTAGGGCGGTAGCCAATTGTTACCTCCCAACAATAAAAAATATAACATTCACTTTCAGCGTATTAATACATTATACCACATCACTCAGACACCACCATCGCTCCCCACGACCGGCCCAGCCAACTCGACACACACAACTGCTAGCAACTACTTACTCCTATTGCTACAGACACTGCTCTTCTACATCTACATCTACATCCATACTCCGCAAGCCACCCGACGGTGTGTGGCGGAGTGTACTCTGAGTACCTCTATCGGTTCTCCCTTCTATTCCAGTCTCGTATTGTTCGTGGAAAGAAGGATTGTCGATATACTTCTGTGTGGGCTCTAATCTCTCTGATTTTATCCACGTGGTCTCTTCGCAAGATATACGTAGGAGGGAGAAGTATACTGTTTCACTCTTCGGTGAAGGTATGTTCTCGAAACTTTAACAAAAGCCCGTACCGAGCTACTGAGCATCTCTCCTGCAGAGTCTTCCACTGGAGTTTATCTATCATCTCCGTAACGCTTTCGCGATTACTAAATGATCCATTGGATCTTCTCTATCTCTTCTATCAACCCTATCTGGTACTGCTCCATCACTGCTGAGCAGCATTCAAGCAGTGGGCGAACAACCGTACTGTACCTTACTTCCTTTGTTTTCGGATTGCATTTCCTTATGATTCTTCCAATGAATCTCAGTCTGGCATCTGCTTTACTGACGGTTAACTTTATATGATCATTCCATTTTAAATCACTCCTAATGCGTACTCCCAGATAATTTATGGAATTAACTGCTTCCAGTTGTTGACCTGCTATTTTGTAGCTACATGATAAGGGATCTATCTTTCTATGTATTCGCAGCACATTACACTTGTCTACATTGAGATTTAATTTGCCATTCCCTGCACCATACGTCAATTCGCTGCAAATCCTCTTGCATTTCAGTACAATTTTCCATTGTTACAACCTCTCGATTCACCACAGCATCATATGCAAAAAGCCTCAATGAACTTCCGATGTCATCCACCAGGTCATTTATGTATATTGTGAATAGCAACACTCCCCTACGGCACATCTGAAATCACTCTTACTTCGAAGACTTCTCTCCATTGAGAATGACATGCTGCGTTCTGTTATCTAGGAACTCTTCAATCCAATCACATGATTGGTCTTGTTCATTAAACGACTGTGTGGAACTGTATCGAATGCCTTCCGTAAGTCAAGAAACACGGCATTTACCTGGTAACCCGTGTCTGTGGCCCTCTGAATCACGTGGTCGAATAGCGCGAGCTGGGTTTCACACGACCGCCCCCTTCGAAACCCATGCTGATTCCTACAGTGCATTCTTCCTCTGTGAAACACCTTTGGGAAAGACATTTAGTATTTCGGCCTTTAGTCTGTCATCCTCTGTATGAGATTTTCTTATAGCTTACATATCACAGTCAGTGGGTGAGCAGTCCATCGAAATTACATCTGCTTGGATGCACTCTTACTTTATATATATATATATATATATATATATATATATATATATATATATATATATATATATATATATATATACTCCTGGAAATAAGAACACATTGACACCGGTGTGTCAGAACCACCATACTTGCTCCGGACACTGCGAGATGGCTGTACATGCAATGATCACACTCACGGCACAGCGGACACACCAGGAACCGCGGTGTTGGCCGTCGAATGGCGCTAGCTGCGCAGCATTTGTGCACCGCCGCCGTCAGCCAGTTTGCCGTGGCATACGGAGCTCCATCGCAGTCGTTAACACTGGTAGCATGCCGCGACAGCGTGGACGTGAACCGTATGTGCAGTTGACGGACTTTGACGAGGGCGTATAGTGGACATGCGGGAGGCCGTGTGGACGTCCCGCTGAATTGCTCAACACGTGGGGCGTGAGGTCTCCGCAGTACATCGATGTTGTCGCCAGTGGTCGGCGGATGGTGCACGTGCCCGTCGACCTGGGACCGGACCGCAGCGACGCACGGATGCACGCCAAGACCGTAGGATCGTACGCAGTGCCGTAGGGGACCGCACCGCCACTTCCCAGCAAATTAGGGACACTGTTGCTCCTGGGGTATCGGCGACGACCATTCGCAACCGTCTCCATGAAGCTGGGCTACGGTCCCGCACACCGTTAGGCCGTCTTCCGCTCACGCCCCAACATCGTGCAGCCCGCCTCCAGTGGTGTCGCGACAGGCGTGAATGGAGGGACGAATGGAGACGCGTTGTCTTCAGCGATTAGAGTCGCTTCTGCCGTGCAGGTGAGCGCCACAATCAGGACTGCATACGAGCGAGGCACACAGGGCCAACACCCGGCATCATGGTGTGGGAAGCGATCTCCTACACTGGCCGTACACCTCTGGTGATCGTCGAGAGGACACTGAATAGTGCACGGTACATCCAAACCGTCATCGAACCCATCGTTCTACCATTCCTACACCGACAAGGGAACTTGGTGTTCCAACAGGACAATGCACGTCCGCATGTATCCCGTGCCACCCAACGTGCTCTAGAAGGTGTAAGTCAACTACCCTGGCCAGCAAGATCTCCGGATCTGTCCCCCATTGAGCATGTTTGGGACTGGATGAAGCGTCGTCTCACGCGGTCTGCACGTCCAGGACGAACGCTGGTCCTACTGAGGCGCCAGGTGGATATGGCGTGGCAAGCCGTTCCACAGGACTACATCCAGCATCTCTACGATCGTCTCCATGGGAGAATAGCAGCCTGCATTGTTGCGAAAGGTGAATATACACTGTACTAGTACCGACATTGTGCATGCTCTGTTCCCTGTGTGTATGTGCCTGTGGTTCAGTCAGTGTGATCATGTGATGTATCTGACCCCAGGAATGTGTCAATAAAGTTTCCCCTTCCTGGGACAATAAATTCACGGTGTTCTTATTTCAATTTCCAGGAGTGTATGAATCCTTCAAACACTGGTAATTCGCCTTTAAAGTGTCAAGAATAATTGAGGATATCGTGCTTACAGATATTCTGAATGGAGACATTAGGCTTCTGTAGCTTTCTCCAGCAGCTAGAAACCTCAGTGTAGATATAAGCTGAAGAAATTTATGGAGCTAGTTACAGTTACAAGTATGAACTTTACGTACAGCAACGTAATACTACTAGGCTGATGTCAAGGTACATTCTCGCATAACTGTATTCTCTACGTTATTTAGGGACCTACTAAACGAACCAGTTTAAAGATCTCTGCCTCGCACATTCTCAGAAAAGTTTTGTAGGGTTCCCTGCCCTCCAACCTCAGTTCATCGTTTAGTAAAATGAGGAATTGTTAACCGCCGTTGTCACATCGTAAAATCCAAGCTCTGCTCCACCATCTTCTATCATACCAAAGTAAATTTCTTCGTCAACGTTGCCGGGGTATGACTCCAGGACTGACTGCATAAGCAGCACCTACCACTCTCTTTTCGTGTCAACCAATTTGTAAAATAACGTTGCGGCATCTGTAGTCATTGTGTGTACAAACACAGCCGCCAGATGACATGTAATCTCTTGGAAAAGGTAGTAGTACTTTCTTATTGCACAACTAGTGGCTCAGGATGAGTCCTCCTATGTACAGGCCTGAACGGATTTACAGACAGATCTGCAGGATTCATGGTGTCAGTTCCCTCCAGTACTATTTCAGACATTACGTTTGTGTCCATGCCACGACGTGTTAAGGCACCTCTGCTTGCTCGAGTGGGCCGTACACGATATTAGGCAGATGTACCAGTACCTGTGGGTCTTCAGTCTATTTAGTAGTGGAGAGTCTGGTAGTGTATTAAGCTTCTCTTCCTGCAAGGAGCGAAATACACTGTAAGAATAAAATCTACCACCTTCCCCATCCTTCCCATATCTTCCAACGTCGTTTATAATGAATTATTTCTGACGATCTGGAACGGATTATAGTGTGACTGAATAAAATTTTTAGCCTCACGTGGTAGCTGCGCGGTCTTGGGCGCCTTGCCAGGATTCGCGCGGCTCTTTCCGTCCCAGGTTCGAGTTCTCCCTCGGGCATGGGTGTGTTTGTTATCCTTGGCGAAAGTTAGATTAATTAGTGTGTAAGTCTAGAGACCGATGACTTCAGCTGCTTGGTCCCACAAATTTCGAAAATAAAAATTTTATTCCAATGGTTCAAATGGCTCTGAGCACTATGGGACTTAACATCTGTGGTCATCAGTCCCCTAGAACTTAGAACTACTGAAACCTAACTAACCTAAGGAAATCACGCAACACCCAGCCATCACGAGGCAGAGAAAATCCCTGACCCCGCCTAACGTTACCGCTGGATATATTTCGCAAACCACATCAAATACTGACGAACCGATTCCACAGACCGAACGTGAGGAGAGGGGCTAGTGTAACTGTTTAGTACAAACCATACAAAAATGCACGGAAGTGTGTTTTTTAACACAAACCTACGTTTATTTAAAAGGAAACCACATTAGTTTTGTTAGCACATTTGAACATGTAAACAAATACGTAATCAGTGCCCATTGTTGCATTGTAAAATGTTAATTAAATCGAGAGATATTCTATCGAAAAGTTGACGCTTGAGTACCACTCCTCCGCTGTTCGATCTTGTATATCGGGGAGCACTGAAACATACATCGCGTTTCTACAGAATGATCTGCCAACGTTGCTCGAAAATGTCCCACTGGAAACGCGTCGACGTATGTGGTATCAGCATGATGGTGCACCTGCACATTCCGCAATTAACTAGGCTGACCCTTGACAGGATGTTCGACGGGCATTTCATAGGACGTGGAGGACGCATAAAATGGCCAGCCCGTTCTCCTAATCTTACACCCCTGGACGTGCTTCTGTGGGGTACGTTAAAGGAGAATGTGTACTGCGATGTGCCTACAACCCCAGAGGATATGAAATAACGTATTGTGGCAGCCGGCGGCGACATTACACCAGATGTACTGCAGCGTGTACGACATTCATTACGCCAGAGATTGCTATTGTGTGCAGCAAATGATGGCCACCACATTGAAAATCTATTGGCCTGACATGTCGGGACACGTTCTATTCCACTCCGTAATTGAAAACGGAAAACAACGTGTGTACGTGTACCTCACCCCTCATGGTACAGTACATGTGCGTCTTTGAAAAAGACTAATAAAAAGGTGTTAGCATGTGGACGTAATGTGCTGTTCCAGTCTCTTCTGTACCTAAGGTCCATCACCGTTCCTTTTGGATCCCTCCGTAATTCGGTGCTCTCCGATACACACGATCGAACAGCGGAGGAGTGGTACTCAAGCGTCAACTTTAGGTTACAACATCTCCGGATGTAATTAACATTTTACAATGCAACAAATGGCACTGAATACGTATTTGTTAATATGTTCAGATGTGCTAACAAAACTAACGTGGTTTCATTTTAAAAAACGTAGGTTTGTGTTAAAAAAACATACTTCCGTGCATTTTTGTATGGTTTGTATTAAACAATTACACTAGCCCCTCTCCTCACGTTCGGTCTGTGGAACCGGTTCGTCAGTATTTGTGTTAGTGTGTGGTATTCCATTTGCTCACTCGTTGATTGTATTTCTTTAGTTAATTTAATGTCAGGACTTATTCGGATCTATGTGACATACTGCCGGAATTGCTATCATGTCAGGGTTTTCATGGAAGGTGTTGGATTTGTCTGAGACCTTCCACACCATTCCACATTTTTCTTATTAAATCTCTGGCAGAAGAGGTTTAATAGTGAGAGATTGTGTAGCCTCCCAAAGATACTAAAAAATATACTCCTATAATTCACATTCAGTGTAACTGCCCAACAGATAAGTTCCGAAATCTATAAATAATACAATGTAACTAATCTCTCAATAAAATTATAGCTCAGTTATAACCTTTCAATAATTGACTGTGAATTTAAACTGGTAAATTTCGGACGTCAGCAGTGCTGCGTCATGGCACTGAAAACTCATTCTGAATAAATTGAAAAATCTTACCTCAATTAGGTCGCCGGATAACGAGTATATATCTGCTCATATAAGAAATTTTTTCTGGCGCTGCTCAGTGCAACGCTTGCCGGTAGATTTGTCTTGTATAAAAGGAAACAACTGAATTTTCTTTTCAATAATCGGGATGACCAAGGACTGGAGAAATTAGTAAATTCTTTAAATTGAAATGAAACATTGTCAAAAGTTACTTTTTATGATAAAGATTGTTATTAAGAGATTTTTTTAAAACATTTACATGGGACTTGATACAACAATACTACATATGTGCGAGGCTGCTTTTACCTTATCCTACAACGCTCAGGCTCTGCCATCGCTCCCACGACCGGCCCAGCCAACTCCACACACAAGACTGCTAGCTACTACTTACTCCAACTGCTACACAGTTCCTACTGCAGTCAACACTGCTCTTTGGTCTCAGATTCTCTTATAGCTTACATCTATCAGGCAGCGCGTGAGCAATCCATCGAAATTACATCTGGTCGAGTGCGCTAACAACAAATTTCTTAATCATGGACCTCTTAGAGTTGTTTGCTCTGCAGAGATAAATCAGTTGGTAAAAACCAGGAGAGAATGGACAAAATTGCGTTTGTTTATTTATTTATTGATTATATTTAGTGTGTGCCACTTTTCCCTACGTGATTTCCTTTGTGTCACGTGGGCTGTGTGAATGAGAAATTATGTAAAGTAGCAGAAAGCTTTAGTCAGAGGTTGTAGCAGTGCATGAGCACCGTGGTTCTGTGGTAGGGTAGCACCGACCCCTCAATGCGGACAAGTTTGCCAAAGACAAATTGTGCAAGTCAGTTAAGAGATGTCGCTAAGGCTCGAATGTAAGCTCTGTCAGGTTGGCGAACCACTCCCTTCACCCCTGCTTTTTAACGTACAACGGTTAGGCGATGTAGCTCGCAGGACACTGGTTCCTGGATAGCGGTGCTGTACAGATGTTGAAGACTTAGCTCTCGATTTTATGGTACTATTCGCAAAGATATTAGAATGTTTCAAACCTGTTTCTTATTAAGGTCCATATGTTGAAATCAAGTGTGAGATACCGCAAATTCCCCACAAGGGAGTTTATACTCATAATTTGCTTAAATTTCCGTAAGAATTTTGCGTTGGTGCCTTGGTCAGGCACGCACCATGTGCCTTAAGCTCACAGTCGTATTATTGCTCTGAGCCTAACAGAGGTTAACGCATTTACTGTATTTTAATATGGTGTTCCTCTGCCAGTGATATTTTGTAGATTTTTTAAATTTCTGATATTTTTTCTTTGTGTACTTGGTTTCCCGCCACGTGATCGGTGTGAGCCACCACCACATTAGTGACCTGCAGTTTAGTTCCAAGAATGTACAGCAGCTTCACTACTGTGTCGTGAAGCTCAATTACAAAATAGTAAATTTGTGAGGACTATAAGAATCATGAAATGTGCGCGTATTAACTTTGGCGTGAAACTGTGTCAACAGACGTTAATAGTAGGATGGGCAAGACCATTTGATATGAGGTACGAGTAAACTATTATACTGTAGTGCGTGAGTGTGAGATAGGGCAGAAAAAATCTTGTGTGAAACTTCCCAGCGGATAAAACTATGTGCCGGACCGAGACTCGAGCTCGGGACCTTTGGCTTTTGCGGGCAAATGCTCTACCAACTGAACTATCCAAGGTTCGCAGAAGAGCATCTGTGAAGTTTGGAAGGCAGGAGACGAGGTAGTGTCAGAACTGAAACTGTGAGGGCGGCTGGTGAGTCGTGCTTGCTAGCTCAAATGGTAGAGCAGTTGTTCGCGAAAGGCAAAGGTCCCGATTTCGAGTTTCGGTCCGGCATACAGTTGTATTCTGCCAGGAAGCTTCGTATCAGCGCACAGTCCGCTGCAGAGTGAAAATATCATTCTGAATAATAACTATCCACGTGTGTGAACTAGTATGAAGGTGATAATTAGTAAATGTTTTTTGAACTCCCACCTCCATAATTATTTGATTTGCTTATAATGAAGTGCTTTACATAAAATATACGGGTTATAATTGTGTATCTATGGAAAGTTCAGATTTTAATGCCTAGTTCTCCCGCCACACTATAGTAAATTTTCTTGCACCCCCAGGTCAGTAACGTGGTGTTGTTTCGGAATGCAGGATTAAACCACAACTGGCAATCATAGACAAGTAGTGACCTATGGCAATAAAATTTAATATCAATAGAATGCGAGGGTTTAGATTTAACTGTGTGCCTGCACAAAATTCCTCTCCCTTTCCATAATTAAATGGCGAAAGCAAACCCTGTTAAGTAGAGAGATCATTTGTCGTGATGTATAATATGAGACCCTTTGCCTTGCTCAAGAATGGGCGGTAACTATTCCTATATATAAACGTCTAATTGTACAAATGCTATAGGTATTCAATAAATATCAATAAATCTTGATCCTCTACTGATTATTTCCTACCCTTATCATTAACAATTTAAAGAGTAGGTGAAACCTAAAGTATCCAAACCTCTCTCTAAAATGGAAACTAGGGTTAGAGATGACAGGCAAAGCCCCACAAATTAGCCCTACCTCAGTTGACTGCGGCGTCAACAAATAAAAATAATTCAAAAGCTCTATGCACCCTATTAAACCCTGCACAGGTGCCTTCTATAGTTGTTATAAAGACTGAGTAATCCATTGCCTTCAAATTTTTACGGGTAAGTTAAACCCACCCGCGAAAAGTTATTGATACCCCAGCTGTAAATCGCAGGGACTGAGAATTTCGAAGAGCACATGTGTTTTGTAAAACAGTACTGTAGAGGGTAGCTTGCAGAAGCAGTTGGACACGAAACGCGACTGTAAACATCCTACCCGGACGAATTTTATCAGTACCATCAGTAGCCTGGTTACGTAGCACTATGAGGCCAATAGATGCCTAAGCATTCATCTCAGACCCCCAACGCCACCGCAACCAAGGGCAGCAGCCTGAAACATCGCGATTGTAGCCAACACAGTACCCAGTCGTATACAGACAGTAAAAAATTCCCTCTTCACCCATACACTAAAGTTCTTAGCCATCCTTAACCAATTTCTGAGGGAACCACATGTAATGTAACATTAAACCCAGAAACAGAAATCACTCAATACAAACAATCGGAAACAACTGCTGTTCGCTACTACTGAGAAGAAAGTTTAAGTAACTCTACATAAAAAAGGAAATGTCCTGAGTGCCTGACTGATTCACTCCATATCGCCCAGACAAAATCGATAGGGACAGAAACTCCCATTTTTAGATGGTGTGACTTTTACAGCGTAGGCGTTGTTTAAGCTGGATTTTTTTGAAATTCCAGCCCCAGGAGGATGATAGGGAATGGTGGGTTTTTGTTTTTGAAAAATATCGCTAATGAGGCAAGTTTTAACACTAGACCTACGAAAATTGGTTTTAGGTTTCTTGGTCAGAATAAAGTAATGGGAGCTCCCGTATTTTTGGAAATTTAACCCTGAAGGGGTGAAATAGTGGATGAAAGCCTTCTTTGAAACTATGTCGTTGTTAAAGAGCTACTATAGTATTTTCAAAGCTGCATCTATGAACACTGGTATATGACTTGGTGGCTACCAATAAAAAAAATTCGTGTTCCAGTGTTTTTGGAAATTGCAACCCTAACGAGCTGAAATAGAAAGTGAGTTTTTTTATGAAAATATTTTGTTATGAAAGCAGTTTTAAAGTTAAATTTATGAACATTTAAATCTGGTTTCTCAGTTATAAATAAAAATACTGGTTTCAGTATTTTAGGAAATTCATACCCCATTGTAGGTGAAATGGAGGATGAAAGATTTTATTGAAATATTCCAACATCTTTGTAGCTAAATTTAGGAAAATTTGTATTTGGTTTCTCTGCAGGAAATAAAACAGACGCATGTCACTGTTTTTGGAAATTAAACTCCTTCGGAGGTGAAATAGTGGGTGGAACGTTTAGTGAAGATATTTCATTGCGGAAGCATTTTTAAAGCTAAGTGTTTGATAACTGATGTTTGGCTTCTCGGATGGAGATGAAAAAAATACGCGTTTCACTGTTTCGGGAAATTCAACTTCTAAAGGAGAGCAAAAGGGTCACAGTGATTCACTGGCTCATAATCGCCCAGCCCAAACCACTAAGGATACAAATTTGAAATTTGGAGAGAGCCTGGTCCTTTACCGCAGGCGTCTTTTAAGAAGAGATTGTCCGAAATTCCACTCGAATACGGTGAAATAGGGGACGAAAGGCTTTTGAAAATATATCGCTATTAAGGAAATTTTGAAGCCAGAAATACAAAAAGAGGTATTTGGTTTTCCATTCAGAAAATAAAAGAATACCTCTTACAGCAATTTTGGAAATTCAACCAACAAGGGGCTGAAAGTGCTCTCGAAAATACGTAATTACTAAAGACTTACTAAAGGATTTTTAAGGCTACATCTACGACAACTGGTATTTGACTTCTCCGTTAGAAACAAAAAGAAATACTTGTTTCAGTGTTCATGGAGTTCATCTCCTAAGGGAGTGTAATAGGGATGCTAATTTTATAGAAAATATTTCGTTACATAAAATAAATTCTGAAATCAAAATGATGAAAACCGCTATTTTACTTCTCGCTTAAATAAACATAAAAATTTGTTAGGGGATGGAAGCTGCTTTGGAAATACCTCGACAAGAACACAATAAGCATGATTAACTAAAACTTTTGACTTCAGATATAAGATCTCTTTTTGGTCATAAATGCATTCGGAAAAGACCATGCTTATAAGGTCTTAATTAGCGTGAGAGACTAGATAGTTCTGCAATTTGTGAACAATATAAAAATTCGAATAAATCAAAACAAAACAAAATAAAATGAATAGTTCAGAAGATCATGATGTCGATGCAAGCGAAGCAGCGAGTGCTAAGCTAGTCACTGTACAAAACCATGTAGACAATCTGTGTACAATTGATACGCTGCTGATGCTCTAACTGCTGCTGCTGGCTCCACTCTTCTATGAGTCTTGAGCTCTACTGGTAACTAAAGGTCAGATTTAATCATTTAGAACATTAGAGTTCCTCGCTTACACTATAATTCTCTCAGAGATGTCAACAGACTTCGTTGAACGGATTGAATAGGGTCTTGTGTACATGTTACAGGATAAATATTGACAAAAGTGTGCACATCATGTACCCGTGGCTATTTGAAATCCACCCTACCGACGTGGCAGTGATGGCTGAGCATCTCGTTGGGAGCGAGGACGTGTGGAGAGAAGGAGAAGCGGTCGTGGAGTCTGTGCCCGTGCAGGGCAACGGTCCCGAGTTCGAGTCTGCGTTCGGCACTCAGTTTCAATCTGCCACGAAGTTTCATGTCAGTACACACTCCACGGCAGAATGAAAGTTTCATTCTGAAATAAATTTATTTTTCATTAATGATATATGTGAGATTTCTCACAGCATGCGTACTGGCAGTACAGACAAAAAATCTTTACCTTGAGCGGCACTCGTAGAAGTTAAATAAGTGCGTTATACCTAAGTCTGGTAGTATAAAAAACAAGAGTGACATTCTTTTAACAAAAGGGAATCAGTTTTCAAAGCTAAAAATATGAAAAAATTATATTAATTTCCATTTTATATGTCAAAGCTATTCGTTGATACTAAATTTATTATGACGCAAGTGCTCTTACTGAAGCTAAAGCAGAATCCTGACACACAGCACACCAGGGATGGGATGGTGCACATTTAATGCACACAGGAATGTGTCTGCTCGAAAGGCGTAATACTCCCATCTCTTCTTGGAAGCAAACATCATGCAGACGAGTACTGTCAAAAGCCCGTGCTGTCACATGTCCAGCTGACGAAGCTCTTGCGGTTTTCGGGTTAACAATCGTTACAGCTGCCCGATGATTTGAAAAAAATTGAATATTATCTGCGTCATTCTGAAATAATCATCTCTGGCTTCCGGCGGCTATCTGATTTGGTGAAAATTGCCAGTGTCGCCAGCGGGATGAAAGCAGAGCTCACCATCTGCAGCATCATCAACAGGATTGACTGCGGACCTTTGGTAGAGAGCACAGCTGAGGGTCTGAATCAGAGGCTGAGACGGTTCTGCGACCGTGTGGGCTGCAGATCCCTCGACTTGCGCCATAGGATGGTGGGGTTTCGGGTTCCACTGCATAGGCCAGGAGTCCACTACACACAACAAGCGGCTACACGGGTAGCAGGGGTTGTGTGGCGTGGACTGGGCGGTATTTTAGCTTAGATGGCCTCGGGCAAGTACAGAAAGGGCAACAGCCTCAAAAGATGAGGGGCAAAGTCAGGATATGGGGGGATCAAGCTGCAATCGGTATTGTAATTGTAAACTATCGAAGCTGCGTTGGTCAAGTACCGGAACTTCAAGCGCTAATAGAAAGTAACGAAGCTGAAAAGGTTATAGGTACAGAAACCTGGCTGAAGCCAGAGATAAATTCTGCCGAAATTTTTACAAAGGCACAGACGGTGTTTAGAAAGTATAGATTGCATGCAACCGGTGGTGCCGTGTTTGTCGATGTTAGTATTAGTTTATCGTGTTCTGAAATAGAAGTGGACAGTTCCTGTGAATTATTATGGGAGGAGGTTATACTCAACAACCGAGCTAGGTTAATAATTGGCTCCTTTTCCGACCTCCCGACTCAGCAGCATTAGTGGGAGAAAAACTGAGAGAAAATTTGGAATACATTTCACATAAATTTTCTCAGCATGTTATAGTCATAGGTGGAGATTTCAATTTACCACATATAGACTGGGACACTCAAATGTTTAGGACGGGTGGTAGAGACAGAGCATTGAATGACACTATACTGAGTGCACTATCCGAAAATTACCTCGATCGATTAAACAGAGGAACACACCCGAACGTTTCGAGTCTGTAAGCGCAGAACAGGGATTCAGTGATCATAAGGCCGTTGCAGCATCCCTAAAATATGGAAGTACATAGGAATATAAAAAACGGAAGAAGGTCTGTCTGTTTAGCAGGAGTAATATGAGGCAGATATCAGACTACCTAACAGATCAAAACGAAAATTTCTGTTCCGACACTGACACTAATTGTCTTACGTTAAATCAGTAAGTGGATCGAAACAGTATATCCAGACACTCTGGGAATATGATGGCATTGAAACAGAGGATGACACGCGTAAATCTGAAATACTAAACACCTTTTTGCAAAGCTGTTTCACAGAGGAAGACCGAGCTGCAGTTCCTTCTCTAAATCCTCGCACAAACGAAAAAATGATTGAAATCGAAATAAGTGTCCAAGGAATAGAAAAGCAACTGAAATCACTCAACAGAGGAAAGTCCACTGGACCTGACGGGATAAAATTCGATTCTACACAGATTACGCGAAAGAACTTGGCCCTCTTGTTAACAGCTGTGTACCGCAAGTCTCTAAGGGAACGGAAGGTTCCAAATGATTAGAAAAGAGCACAGGTACACCCAGTTTTCAAGAAGGGTCGTCGAGCAGATGCGCAAACCTATAGGCCTATATCTCTGTCATCGATCTGTTGTAGAATTTTAGAACATGTTTCTTGCTCGCGTATCATGTCGTTTCAACATTGATTCCGGACACAGCGATCGTGTGAGATCCAACTCGCTTTAGATGTTCATGAGACCCAGAAAATATTAGATATAGGCTCCCAGGTAGATGCCAATTTCCTTGACTTCCGGAAGGTGTTCGATACAGTTCCCCACTGTCGCCTGATTATCAAAGTAATGGCCTACGGAATATGAGACCAGCTCTGCGGCTGGATTGAAGAGTTTTTAGCAAACAGGACACAGCATGTTGTTCTCAATGGAGATACGTCTACAGACTTTAAAGCAACCTCTGTTGTGCCACAGGGGAGTGTTATGAGACCATTACTTTTCACAATATATATAAAAGACCTAGTAGATAGTGTCAGAAGTTCCATGTGGCTTTTTGCGGATGATGCTGTAGTATACAAAGAAGTTGCAGCATTGGAAAATTGCAGCGAAATGCAGGAAGACCAGCAGCGGATAGGCACTTGGTGCAGGGAGTGGCAACTGAACCTTAACACAGACAAATGTAATGTATTGCGAATACATAGAAAGAAGGATCCTTTATTGTATGATTACATGATAGTGGAACAAACACTGGTAGCCGTTACTTGTGTAAAATATCTGGGAGTATGCTTACGGAACGATTTGAAGTGGAATGATCATATAAAGTTAATTGTTGTTAAGGCGGGTGCCAGGTTGAGATTCATTCGGAGAGTCCTTAGGAAATATAGTCCATCAACAAAGGAGGTGGTTTACAAAACACTCGTTCGATCTATACTTGAGTATTGCTCATCACTGTGGGATCCGTACGAGGTCGGGTTGACAGAGGAGATAGAGAAGATCCAAAGAAGACGACAGGGTTAATTGGTAAGCGTGATAGCGTACGGAGATCTTTCGCAAACTCAAGTGGCAGACTCTGCAAGGGAGGCGCTCTGCTTCACGGTGTAGCTTGTTGTCCAGGTTTCGAGAAGGTGCGATTCTGGATGTCGTATCGAATATATTGCTTCCCTCCCCCCCCCCTTACCCCCTACTTATACCTCTCGATGAGATCACAAATGTAAAATTAGAGGGTTTCGAGCGCGAACGGAGTCTTTCCGGCAGTCGTTATTCCCGCGAACCATAAGCGAATGGAACAGGAAAGGGAGGTAATGACAGTGGCAGGTAAAGTACTCTCCGGCACACGCCGTTGGGTGGCTTGTGGAGTATAAATGTAGATGTGTGTCATTCACTGTAATTACCACGTTTTCGTTCTGACATGTAGTATTTGTAAAACGATTGTTCTTTATAGATGTGGTCAACTGGGTCTCATAGAACTATATTGCAAGAAGGAATGTAAGCAGTGTGTGGTATACGATATTATACAAGACATCTAGGAAAATGTGCTAAGGTTACATGACATCTCCGCTCGGTAATGAGTGTAAAGTGAAAATTTCTTCTGGTATTTTAAAGTGCAACACTTGATGGTCATTAACTCACACATAAAGGTTGCTCTTCCTACAGAATCAATAACCGTTGACCGAGACCATCACGAATTAGTGACGCAGGCTAACGGTTGCAGATTCCTTAACTCGATCGAGGTGAAAAGACACATGCTATGTCTAAAGTGGCGTTTTGTTGTCATGACACGCTGTAATCCACCCGGGAATAACATTTTTACTTGCTGTTGACTTCCTTACACTGTAACCTCCCCACAAAATATAATAATATTAATAATATTTTCATTTAGCCTAACTACCCAACAGTGAAAACAATACAATGTTACAAACCTATAACCTTTCAATAATTGACAGTCAAGTTAACCTGGAAAAATTTTGGACGTCAGCAATGCTGCGTCATGGCCCTGATACATCATTCTGAATAAGCTGAAAAATCTTACCTTAATTAGGTCGCCGGATAACGCGTATATACCTGCTCCTATAAGAAATTTTCCTGGCGCAGCTAAGTGCAATGCTTATATAAAAGGAAAGAACTGACTTTTCAATAATCGGGATTGCCAAGGATTGCAGAAATTAGTGAATTCTTTAAATTGAGGTAAATGTCAAAAGTTACTTTTTATGAGAAGGATTATTATTAACAGATTTTTTTAAAAACATTTACATGGGACTTGATGTAACAATACTATATATGCGCGAGGCCGCTTTTACCTTATCCTACAACGCTCAGGCTCTGCCATCGCTGCACACGACCGGCCCAGCCAACACGATACACCACACCAGACTGCTCGCTACCAACAACTAACTGCCACTGCTACACAGTTCCTACTGCAGTCAATACTACTCTTTGGTCTCAGATTCTCTTCTAGCTTACATATCGCAGGCAGCGCGTGAGCAATACATCGAAATTACATCAGCTCGAGTGCGCTAGCAACAAGTTCTCTAATTATGGATCTCTTACAACACAATGACATTAATAATTTCGATCTTCTTTAATCATTGATATTAAATATTCCACAGTAATACGTTGAAAAAGAGGAACACCAATATCCGAAATATGCCTACCCCGACCCCAAAACTTTGTTCCGACCTTAATTTCAATCAGTGTACTGTAAAATAATAGTAACTCCCTAATTATCGCCCAATTAATATGAAACTGTCGCCTGTTTGGTTTACACATACTTAACTCAACCTTGTAGTCAAAATGGCAGAGCCTCGTAGAACACTGTTTCAAGAAACAAAAACGGCTTTAATTGTTAACCGTTAACTACTCACTGCTCGACTGTTACGACTCGACAGAACGCACTAATCCTCCAATTTCCATAACTTGGTGACTGACGTTTCAGCGGCCAGCCTCGACTCAATCGCAGTTTTCTCTCGAGCTCCACGTGGTCACTGTGTTCCCTGTTTTGCGGGTATGTGGCTTGCTGGGTGCCCCCGTCGTAACCACTGCCACTGCAGCAGGTCAATAAGAAAGTTATTTCAGTCAGTGTGTGACTGAAAAATAGACCTTGTAAGCGCCAAAATTGCGGCAGTAGTCGAAATATTGTAATAAATAAAATGGATGTATGAAGCAAACTAGACTGTCTTATACGCGAAAATACACAATAATCCTACTTTCATTTAGCGAATTTGTTTACTTTATTATTACACTTCTAATAAGCATTCCTTTCTTCCTTCTTCAAAGGTGATGCTGTCGCTAGCTTTCGGGAAACTGAGAGGGCTAACTGGTAAATCGGTCTTCAATTTACCAGGCGGGTTCGATATACGTCTCGCAATGTAGATTTCAGGGAAAACCCCGTAGCTAACTTGTGTGAATGTTTCCAACATTTTTAAAACATTTCCATTAACTGCGCCAAAGTGCATGTATCTTCCCCCGCAGAGCAGGCTTGTGGATGCGAAGGAGCTTGGGAATGGAAGCGGCTAACTGCCTCCGGGAGCAATTTCACGCTGCTCCCTCTTCACACAGTTATTTTTCAACATATTCAATTTAAAGTGCGGTCTGCACTTCGCTGACTTGGCAGCTGTACCCCCTGCAGAGCAATGAGCTTACCGAGGGCAGAGACTACATTCCGCTCGGCGAAATGCGGCTGCATTTATGTAGACGCAAGGACTTCGGCAATAGCAGGCTGTGACGCACATTACTTGCAGAGGAGAAGTTCGACAAATCTTAATAAAAGTTATCGAAGTAGAAGGGTTTCTTGAGAAATGTTGATAGCGATAAGCATACGTATCACAGTCAAAGCCGTGTACGGTGATGAAGCAGGAACCCTAATACGTTACAAATGAGGCACACGATTCGATGCAAATAACAGACATTCAGCGTCAATAAGGATAGTATTTTCATACTTTACGTTGTTGGTAGTACATTATTAGGGATGCCTGAAATCTTTCGTAGCCTCGCAACGATAGTGCCACAAGAGGAAAATGACCGCTCTCTCAGTAATGATGGAAAACCGTTGTAACCTTCCCACAATCAAATAATATGGATAATATTCACATTTACTGTAACCTCTCAACAGTAAAAATTCCGAAATCTCCCAACAGTAAAAAATATGACCGTAACATTGACATTTAGCGTAACCTACCAAAAGATAAATTCCGTAACCTACCAATAATACAATGTGGCTAACCTCTCAATTAAATTGCGACTCACTTATAACCTTTCAATAATTGACTGTGAATTTAAACAGGTTTATTTTGGACGTCAGCAGCTGTGCGTCATGGCCCTGAAAGATCATTCCGAATAAATTGAAAATTCTTTCCTTAATAAGGTCGCCGGATAACGAATATATCTCAGCTCCTATAAGAAATTTTTCTGGCACAGCCGAGTGCAATGCTAGCCGATAGATTTGTCATGTACCAAAAGAAACTACTGATTTTCTTTTCAATAATCAGGATGACCATGGATTGGAGAAATTAGTGAATCCTTTAAATTGAGATTAATGTCAAAAGTTACTTTTTATGAGAAAGATTTTTTTAAACATTTACGTGGGACTTGATACAACAATACTACATATGCGCGAGGCTGCTTTTACCTTATCCTACAACGCTCAGGCTCTGCCATCGCTCCCACGACCGGCCCAGCCAACTCCACACACAAGACTGCTAGCTACTACTTACTCCAACTGCTACACAGTTCCTACTGCAGTCAACACTGCTCTTTGGTCTCAAATTCTCTTGTAGCTTACATATCGCAGGCAGCGCGAGCAATCCATCGAGCTTACATCTGCTGGAGTGCGCTAGCAAGAAATTCTTTAATCATGGACCTCTTACATAACCCTCCACTGGGGGGGGGGGGGTCAAAACATTGGCAGCGATGGTGAGTCAATTGGACTTGCCTGTAAGGTGGCAGACAAATCCAACACATTCCATGAAAACCCTGAAACCCTGATATGATAAGCAAATCCAGTAGTATGTCACATAGCTCCGAATAAATCGTGACATTAAATTAACCAAAGTAATACGAGTAACAAGTGAGCAAATGGAATACCACAGACTAACACAAGAATGCCTAAATGCATGTCATACCTTCCCACCGAGGGGAGAAACGAGAACAGAAGCCGAGAGCAGAACCATGTTAAGCTACAAGGCCCTACTATAAGGGACGGACTGGACACCCACGTCGCCAGCTAAGCACTAGGACAACGCCAGCTGCAACTTTTAGTGTAAGACTTTTTCGCGTCTCTGTTACGTTAGGACCACCCCCCCCCCCCCCAGCCCATGTTAGAAGATAGAGCCGTAAAGAAGAACAGTATAGATCTTACGATAACGCTAAAAGGACCACACCAGCTGCAAGTTTCAGCATGAGACTTTCTCGCGTCTCTGTTACGTTGCAAACATCAAAAACATTGCCCCACCACGAAAAGTATAACGTGTCTCATTGGACAGACAGAATTTTTGTAGGCAGAGCTTAAGGTTACCATTTAGACCCAGATTGGTCAGATGAAAACACAGCCAGATAGTTTTTTTTTTAAACCAACTTCGGTAAATTTAGTAAGGAGAGGTAGGAGAGTTAGTTCCGAGATGGCGAGCTGGATGGCTGCTGCGCCGGCCGCTGCCCCCTGGAGCTGCCTAACCAACGACAAGGTAATGAACGCACGCGATGCCACATAACAGCGCATAAAGCTTCACTCACAACTGCAGAAGTCTCATCTGTTACACCCCCTTTTTTGCGTAATACTAGTGTCGATCGTAAATTAAAGCTCATGGTGTTCACATTTGCCACTTGAAGTAAAAATCTGAAACGCGATGATATCTCTGTTGTATAATTATTGAGAAGCCACACCAGCCACTGTAATTTACGACATGTTAGATAAGTAATTAAAGATAATTGATGGTCACTATAGACCGTTTTCATAGTTTTCTCTTTTGTGAAACTTAATTTAAACCTAGATTATGGATGTGATATGGCATAGGTCATCCTTCGAACCACTGCAGAACTTGGAAACCCACTTAGGGGATATTTGTTCACATTTTTGTTGAACGTAGTTAGTTTTTACCATCCTGTATTGAAACATTCCCTTTTATCAATAGTGCAATTTATAAACAATGTTTTGTGAGTAGAATAAAATTTCCAGTGGTAAACTTAACTGCTTTTTCTATGTTATTTTACCAGCTAACTAAAAATAGGAAAGCCTTGAACCCCTTCCACTAAATTTAGTTTGTATTAAGATTCTTTTACAGTGAGTGCAGTGGAGCGGACGCAGAAATCATTAAGTATTTGGTTATATCATCACTAGTCTCACTGAACTCTTCTGATTCCTACATGTCATATGTGGTCTGGCGTCTCCTTACCAGCAACAGGTCCCACGTTCAAATTAGTCAATTCCCTAAAAAACACGCTCAGAGCGTCGTTGCGCGAAAGTGGTAGGGAGACACGATATAGAACAAACAGACACCAACCTGAATGTTAGATGCCATGAGCAACAAAGTTTTCTACAACCTTTTTAGTTTATTAAACAGTCACAGAGTACATACATTATTGATAAGTGCAGAACATATTAAGTAATGAAATATAGTGCACACGTACTGAGTTGAGAACATACTAAGAAATGACTCAATGTATACGCAATGAGTACAAAATATATTAACAAATAACATAAAGTGCACAAGCACTGTATAAGTCTTTAGTAATTTTTACAAGAACTGAAAACATAAACAAATGAAATAATGTACACACACACTGTAAAAATCTTTGAATATTTAGGATAACTGATCATATTAATAAATGAAATGAAGGGCACATATGTCTTTATCATTTTGCATGAATTTAAACGCACTGTATAAGTCTTTACCATTTTATAAGAACTAGGAAAGGAATGGAAAGGATTGCATCATGGTTGTAGCACAGTAGGTTGCACATAGGTGCACTGAAAGTCCATATCTTTCTACAGAAGCACAACACCAAGTGAGACAATCTGAAGTTCTCTTCCCTGAAGTATTTATCAGTGTATCCAAGACACTGAAATGTTGTATTAATATTCAATGTTATCATTTTGGTAGTACATTAGGTACACCAAACAGTAGGACCATAATAACATCTCCATCCTTCAAGGTGGTGGACAGCTTAATCTGTCAACACCACATTTTTGTAGAATCCATACTCTCACATCAACAGAGAATTAGTGCAAAAACCAAATATAGCGCCCCATGATCATGAGGATGGACAGGACATACGGATATTGCAGTAATTGCTGGTAATTAGGTCAGAAGGTGAAGGATACATTACATATTATGGTAGTCATCATAGAATTACAGTAGTGTAATAACCGATCTGAATAATTATTGGCATTCATTGGCTATTTACACAGCATTTAAGTAGTATGTATGGAGTATTACAGAACATTATTTATAAGTCATCTAATTACAGTAATTAGTGGCCTTATCAGTCTTCTCATTACAGTAATCATTGGCATAACATTTATAGAGTACCACAAAATATTATTTACAGAAATTATTGGCATAGCATTTATGCATAAGTCATCATATTACACTAATCATTGGAATCATAAGTCATGTCATTACAGTAATTATTGGTACTCATTGGCCAGTTACAAACCATTTTATGCATTATTCAGAAGTCATCATTCAAAGCAAGAGTTAATTAATGGCATAGCATTTATGCATAAGTCATCATATTACAGTAATCATTGGAATCATAAGTCTTCTCATTAAAGTAATCATTGGCACTCATTGCCAGTTAGAAAGCATTTTTATGCGTTACTCAGAAGTCATAATTCAAAACAGGAGTTATTGGGTGTAGCATCAAGCTGCTAGTGTTTATATATGATATCATGTGAGTGACATAACACATATTTAAAGTGTAAGAGATTGTAACTATTACTCAAGGTCTGTAATCGGATAATACGTAGACATAATGGGATCAATACATCAGAAAAATCTGCATTATTATTAGGATTAAAAATATATCTTAAACTGGTAGCATTATTTATTTGTATACTGGTAATAGTTGGGACTGGCAATAATAAATTTTGGTGCTAGCAATGCATTGCGTTGGGATCGATAAATAATTGCTGGGGCATGAAAATATTTGCTTTTGACTTATTGCTGGAAATAAGGTTTAACAACGTAATTTGTCATGAGTCAGTTGTAAAAAGGTTAGGAAACAAGTAGAGTATATGTGATCACATTAATGAATGATACACGCAACTAGGTAAAAAATGCAAGTATTAGAACAGGTTTAATTATGAAATGCTTACGGCATATTAATATCATGAAAAGCTTCTCGTGGAAAAAATACAAAATGGATTATTGAGCTGAAAGAACAAATCCATTTTATGCTGAAAAGTAGTGAACTTCGAATTAACAGGTAATGAAATGTGTACTCAATATGTATGTACTCTAGCTGTCTTTTCCAAAACATTCAGTCATTATACTATATAACATAGGGCATACAGTCAAAAGGAACTGCAACAAATACTTAAATAACTACAGAGCATTTCTTAACTAATACAAAATATATAAACCTCATCATTATCATCATCTGTAAAGAAAAACTTCATAATTCATATTAGCATATTCTTCATATAACTATTCATCATCATTTATTATCATCTGCAAAAAATAGACACTTCATTATCCATATTCATATTGCCATTTACTTCACACAACTGTTCATAGTATAGAGTTTCTTATTTCTAGCATATTTCATCACTAAAATTAACATGTGTAGTTCTGTCTGACAGCTTGCATCAATCGCCTCGTATTCTGAAAGAAAAATAATTAGTTAAGACTGCTATTATACGATGTGTATACTATATTCTTGTTAATGCTTGTTAATTCTGATCCATTTACTCTTCATGACAAGGTATTGCATTTTCTTTCGTTTATTCCGGAGGTGAAATTCCCATTTCATAGTAAACGACTGTGGTTGTATAATTTATTTCTTTTACATGGTATTGATTTCTGAAAATGATAAAAAAGGATTAATATCTTGCATTTAAATCATATACTTATTAAATGAAAACTTGGTTCTAGTGATATAGTTAAGCATACAGCATAGCATGACAGAAAATTAATTAGGTGGAAACCATAAACACTTTTCTAGTGCAAAAAATGTACACACAGTATAATAATGTAGTAGCAAAAAACGTAAAATAGACACGATGTTGACATATTGGAATGGCAAAATGTCTATGTCAACTGGTGTTTGTTAAATCTTAAAGATTTCATAGTACATACAAACAAAAATTCTACTTTCGATAGGAAAACAATCATACATACACAAAAAGTCGAAAGTGTGCACGGTCTGATATATAACGACAAGAAAAGCGACCTGCTAACCTTACCTTGCTGGGCACTTGCCAGAAAAAAAATATGATAATCATCAGCAGGTGTTCATATCAGTAACCGGAAAAGGCATTACAATGTGATAAATCAGAAAGTATGTTCATTCAATAACGGGTGATTTCCTTTGCTTTTTCTGGTTCTCTAAGTTTCAACATGTACTACATTGGGGTGAGGAATGCTGCGTATAGAAGCTCAAATTTACTGCATCTACTTTTTCCTCTGTTGGATAAATAATGTGTACGTACTAATATCTTCTGTCCAATGTGAAAATCACGGTGCGTACAAATCTGTTTTTGCTGTCTTCTCCGGCGTTCTACGGCACGTTTGATGTTGTTGAGTGCAATGTCAATTAATTCATGGTGGCGTAGTCGACGACATGTAGGAAAGGATACTAATTCTTTAATTTTGTTATAGCATAGTAGATTCATTTGGTATGGAGTTAATTACATCCTGGAATGAAAGTATGTGTGTATCCCAATCAATATGTTTTTTATGGCAGTATATTCTACATAGTTTACCAATTTGTTTCATTAGTCGTTCACAAGGGTTCGAGGAAGCGTGATACTTGAATATATAGATTGGAGACATGTTTCTAGCTCGTAAGATACGTGTCCATATCGCAGATCGAAATTGCGCTCCATTGTCGGAAATTACTTTCAATACATGCCCTACATGAAATAAAAAATCTTTTACAGATGCATTCGAAATAGTTTTAGCAGTAGCTTTGCGTAACGGAGTGAAGGTAACAAATTTCGAAGTCAGTTCAACAGCAACGAAGATGTAACGAAAACCTCTATTAGATCTGGGAATTGGACCAAAAATGTCTACAGCGGCCATGTGTCTCAATTTAACGGGTACAATGGGAAGTAACGGAGGAATATGTGAAGTCGTGTCTGATTTAGCTTTCTGGCATATTTCACATGTCGTTAAAACTCGTCGAATACGTTTCTCCATGTTCGCAAAATAACAGTTCTGTCTCAGTATAATAAAACGTTTTCTGGCTCCGTAATGTGCGTAACTTAAATGAGTATATCAAATTAATTTGTTAACAAGCTCCTCAGGAATACATAATGACCAGTTGTTGCAGGCAGGGTGAGAGCGGCGAAATAGAATTTTAATGCGTACAGTGTAATGGTTTCTAATGGTAACATTATTCCTATCTTGTCAAAGGTGGTTAATTTCTTTCCATACGTTGTCTTTACTCTGCTCTTGTGCTATATTTCGTAATGCCGACGAAATGAAATTTTCGAATGCAACTTGTTGAATATACATGAAGCTAAAATTTTCTTGGCACAAGTTGGTTGCGATGTCTTGCTGATTGTTGCTAAGAGAACGGGATAGTGCGTCTGCTACAATATTTTGTGTACCGGGAATGTGAACAATTGTAAAATTAAATTATTGTAAATAAAGTTTCCATGTGCTTAACCTGTCGTGTGTAAATTTAGCGGAAAGTAAAAACTGTGTAGATCTATGATCTGTGTAAACGGTAGTATGCTTTCTCAAAAGAAAATGCCTAAATCTGGTAAATGCCCATACAACACATAATGTTCCAAGTTCTGTAACAGAATAATTGCATTCGCAGGTGACAGAATGTGACTTGCAAAAGCGATGTTTTTAATTACTGTAGTACCGTCTTTTTCAGTTTACTGAAAAATGTGTACCCTAAAGCTGTGTTAGAACTGTCGGTGGCAATGGAAAAATGTATGGTTAGATCTTGGTGCGATAAAAGTGGTGCATTCAGCAAGGCATGTTTCAGATTAACAAACTCAGAATGTGCTTGGCTATCTCAGGACCAAATAGCGTTTTTACCCGTCAGTTGGCATAATCTAGGGGTGTCTAAAGCAGAGTAATGAATAAATTTACCGAAAAGTTAATTAATCCCAAAAAGCTGCTTAGATGTTTCTCCGTCGTTTTAACAGTAATGTCACGTAAAGCTTGACATTTTTCCGGCTCAGGCGCAATAGCTTCTGCTGAAATTACATGTCCAAGAAATTTTATGGAAGTTTTGCCAAAGTGCGATTTGCTAAGATTAACTGTGCGTCCTTGTGCACGAAAAGTTTGCAACAGTTGTTCAAGAATCAGATTGTGTTCAGACTAGTTAGCTTCTGCAATAGTAATGTCGTCTACATACGTTGTGATTCTGTCTTTCATGCAAAAGTGTGTCTCGGATGTCGTCAAAAGAAATAACATTTTCGTGAATAAGATTCGGTGTGTCAAAAGTATTGCTACGTTGCTGGAAGATGCAACCTGTACTGCATCTAGTTAAATTCTTTCTGACGTGCTGTTATTTGCGGGAGGATGATGTGGCATTTCAACTATTTGAACTATTCTGTTACTTAGTCATGACGTATGAGGTTCGGATTATACCGACTGTCTGGTTCATTCATAATAATCTGTTGTTGTGGTTGACTCTGCTGCTGATAGGGTCTACTATTATTAAATGTACGCTGAAAACTGTGCTCATTACTTTTACGTCTGTCATGATAGTCATTACCAAACGGTGCGTTGCGATAGGAATGGAAATGTGTGTTTTCTGTACGTACTGGTTTCCTTGTTGCGGTGTGTTACTATTTGGTGGAGCCGACGCTATACGTGTAGGTGGCGAAACATTAAAGCTTGGTTGACCTTGTACATTACATTGTTGGTTAGGTATACTAACCCGCTGGTTTTGTTGCTGTTGTAGGGATATGCCTCTATTGTAGCCAAAATGTATCTACGATTGCTGAAAATTTTATACATACTGATGATTTAAATTTTGTCTGTTATTAAAATTACGCTCGTAGTTCTTGTCATTTCACGGGCGTAAAATTAAAACTGTCACTTTCATGTAAAAGTTGTCATATCAGGTTTTCTTTACACATTCCTAATACTAGATAGATCGATAGTTGAAGAGGTTTTGATAGATGTAAAGGATAGTAGAAGTGAAGGCTGCAGTGCAGAAAACTAAAGATGAAATAAACTACTAGGGCTCGGGGCCCTGTGCACGCTGCGGCACATATTCATTGAAGCGTAATGAATCCCCTGGGGTCTCTTACGTGCTGCAAATAAATTTTAGTTTCTGCGTTACATGAAATGCCGGTGAAAATTCGAAAGCAAATTGTTGTACCCAGTCCAAAGAGTGTATTTGTGTTATGTCATTCTTAAATACGTTAAATTTTCTCAGGGATAGAAAGTGCTTATAATCAAAATTACCGTCTCTGAATGTCTGACCAGGTTCAGGATTGTATGATAATCTGTTTGTCTGTGTCTACCCGGAATCCAACTCATGTACTCTCTGTAAATTACCGAAGTTACACTGGATGTTTGAGTGTGACAATTGGTCAGAATGTTGCGTATGCTCTGACGTGTTAGAGACTGAAACATTTTTGATATTTGTCGCTTTAAAACGCTCGTCTATTTGGCTATTCTGTTGTTCACATTTCTTATCGACTTTCGCATCCGGAGTGCGTGGAAGTTCTGCTGACATTAATTTAAACTCGTCGCGTAACTGTGTTAAGCGACTGCACTAGTTTCAGCTGTAAGTAATTTCGTTGTGGCTACATGTGTATTACTTAATTCTTGTGCAACATATCTACACTCCTGGAAATTGAAATAAGTACACCGTAAATTCATTGTCCCAGGAAGGGGAAACTTTATTGACACATTCTTGGGGTCAGATACATCACATGATCACACTGACAGAACCACAGGCACATAGACACCGGCAACAGAGCATGCACAATGTCGGCACTAGTACAGTGTATATCCACCTTTCGCAGCAATGCAGGCTGCTATTCTCCCATGGAGACGATCGTAGAGATGCTGGATGTAGTCCTGTGGAACGGCTTGCCATGCCATTTCCACCTGGCGCCTCAGTTGGACCAGCGTTCGTGCTGGACGTGCAGACCGCGTGAGACGACGCTTCATCCAGTCCCAAACATGCTCAATGGGGGACAGATCCGGAGATCTTGCTGGCCAGGGTAGTTGACTTACACCTTATAGAGCACGTTAGGTGGCACGGGATACATGCGGACGTGCATTGTCCTGTTGGAACAGCAAGTTCCCTTGCCGGTCTAGGAATGGTAGAACGATGGGTTCGATGACGGTTTGGATGTACCGTGCACTATTCAGTGTCCCCTCGACGATCACCAGAGGTGTACGGCCAGTGTAGGAGATCGCTCCCCACACCATGATGCCGGGTGTTGGCCCTGTGTGCCTCGGTCGTATGCAGTCCTGATTGTGGCGCTCACCTGCACGACGCCAAACACGCATACGACCATCATTGGCACCAAGGCAGAAGCGACTCTCATCGCTGAAGACGACACGTCTCCATTCGTCCCTCCATTCACGCCTGTCGCGACACCACTGGAGGCGGGCTGCACGATGTTGAGGCGTGAGTGGAAGACGGCCTAACGGTGTGCGGGACCGTAGCCCAGCTTCATGGAGACGGTTGCGAATGGTCCTCGCCGATACCCCAGGAGCAACAGTGTCCCTAATTTGCTGGGAAGTGGCGGTGTGGTCCCCTACGGCACTGCGTAGGATCCTACGGTCTTGGCGTGCATCCGTGCGTCGCTGCGGTCCGGTCCCAGGTCGACGGGCACGTGCACCTTCCGCTGACCACTGGCGACAACATCGATGTACTGTGGAGACCTCACGCCCCACGTGTTGAGCAATTCGGCGGTACGTCCACCCGGCCTCCCGCATGCCCACTATACGCCCGCGCTCAAAGTCCGTCAACTGCACATACGGTTCACGTCCACGCTGTCGCGGCATGCTACCAGTGTTAAAGACAGCAATGGAGCTCCATATGCCACGGCAAACTGGCTGAAACTGACGGCGGCGGTGCACAAATGCTGCGCAGCTAGCGCCATTCGACGGCCAACACCGCGGTTCCTGGTGTGTCCTCTGTGCCGAGTGTGTGATCATTGCTTGTACAGCCCTCTCGCAGTGTCCGTAGCAAGTATGGTGGGTCTGACACACCGGTGTCAATGTGTTCTTTTTTCCATTTCCAGGAGTGTATTTTCTTCACTACTGTTCCTAGCACAAGCCTTAATTCCCTCGCCTAATTGTCCTTTAGTATCGTGACATTGCACGTCAACGGCTGTAATCTGTTCACTAAGTTGTTTGTTCTGTTCATTAAGGTTGTCGTGTTTTTCATTCGACTGTTTGAAACTTACATTAAGTTGTTTGCACGATTCAGTAAGTTGTTTGAAATGGTTGTATTTTTCATTGAGTTGTTAGAAATTGTTGTCTAAACTTTCATTAAGTTGTTTGTACGATTCATTTATTTGTAGCAATAATGCCATAATTTGATCAATGCCAACATTAGCGACTCTTTTTTCTGTGATGTGTGATCGAGTATGTGCATTGGTCACGTATTGTGTAACCATTTGGTCATTATCTGATTCACGAAAAGATCTGATAATTGGATGTGCACTGTTGGTCACTACATCAGAACCAAATAAATATGACGTATTTTGACTAAATTGTTCATTTTCTTTAGAAACATTTATCTGTTCACCATAGAAATTTGGCCAGTCAGGTCTGTCAAACTGGGCAGCGTTCGTTGTAACGGAACGTGCCGCGTCATCAATCGTCGTTAAATTAAGTGTGGGCATAATTGAATTTCCTTGCTCAACATTACGATCAAAATCATTACTACTAATCGGAACGCACTGATTATCTGTAATTAGAGGATCATCACTATTACACTAAGTGTCGCTAGTACTACCGATCAAATTATTCGAGTCGGCTTTTTCACTCATTACGGATCGCGATGTACTGTTTCACAACTTAAAGTTAAGCACAAAATCAAACAAAGACAAAGCAAAAATGGAACAAATACAGTTACAACAAAGAGCAATAAATCGTCGATGACCTGTGAAAGAAAGAGTGACAAATTAGAAAATGCGTTGCGCGAAATGCAAACTACATTCAATATTAGATAAATAAGAGCCGATATATAACTGACTACCTCTCAGAAATTCACAAAAAGACAATCCTGGCAGGGTCGCCAAGTGTAATCTCCAGACAGTAAAATAATAGGAATAATGTTCACATTTAGTGTAACCTCTCAACAGTAAAAATTCCGAAATCTCCCAACAGTAAAAAATATGAGCATAACATTGACATATAGCGTAACCTACCAACAGATAAATTCCGTAACCTACCAATAATACAATGTTACTAACCTCTCAATTAAATTGCCACTCATTTTTAACATTTCAATAATTGACTGTGAATTTAAACTGGTTAATTTTGGACGTCAGCAGTGCTGCATCATGGCAATGAAAGATCATTCTGAATAAATTGAAAATTCATACCTCGATAAGGAGGCCGGATAACGCATATAAATCTGCTCCTATATGAAATTTTTCTGGCACAGCCGAGTGCAAAGCTGGCCGATAAATTTGTCATGTACCAAAAGAAACTACTGATTTTCTTTACAATAATCTGGATAACCATGGATTGGAGAAATTAGTGAATCCTTTAAATTGAAATTAATGTCAAAAGTTACTTTTTATTAGAAAGATTATTATTCACAGATTTTTTTAAACATTTACATGGGACTTGATATAACAGTACTACACATGTGCGATGCTGCTTTTACCTTATACTACAACACTCAGGCTCCGCCATCGCTCCACAAGACCGGCCCGGCGAACTTCACACTCCAGACTGCTCGCTAGCAACTACTTACTCTTGCTACTACTACTGCTGCAACAGTTCCTACTGCAGTCAAAACTACTCTTTGGTCTCTGATTCTCTTGTAGCTTCCATGTCGCAGGCAGCGCGAGCAATCCATCGAAATTACATATGCTCGAGTGCTCTAGCAACAAATTCTTTAATCATGGACCTCTTACACCGTTTCATGATATACACCGTATGTCCTGTAATATTTCCTATTTCAGATTACAGTACGTCTTCTACGACTTTGTCGTGCTGCCTAAACCCTATGAAACACCACTATCTTTACCGTTAATCCATCTTGGGAAATGTTGGGCAACAGGTTTTAAGCTCTCTCTATTAAGTAATGTTGTGTACCTCAATGGAACTCCTATAGATGAAAATTAGGACTCCAGAATGGCTGCCATGGTTCTAGCCGAGACGATTGGAATAAGGGGACATGGCGTTATGTACTAAGATAGTCATTGGGTGAAGCTGGAGTGAGTAGCAGTCCGTTATCTTAGGGAGACCAAGACGGCGGAACTTCTGTTACGACTCTGTGTGAGTCTTACCCCTCTACTTACAGTCAATGAAGTGAGAGTCACTGCTCATTATATACGTATATACGACGTACATTCTCCGAAAATCCCTACAAATCAAACAGGAGACAACATAAATTGTACAAGGGGCGTTCAATAAGTAAAGCAACACTTTTTCTTTCTGAAAGCAGTTTGTTTTTATTCAGGATTCAAGTACACCGTATTATTGCCCGGTCTTTTCGCTAAAATAACCTATATCTCAACAGAATCACCTTCCAGTGCGACATCGAAGCCAACGACTTGCTGCATCAATGATCTCCCCATCATCCACGTACTGCATTCCGCGGAGTGCGACCTTCATTGGTTCATATGGTTAAAATGGCTCTTAGCACTATGGGACTTAACATCTGAGGTCATCAGTCCCCTAGAACTTAGAACTACTTACGCCTAACCTAAGGACATCACACATATCCATGCCCGGGGCAGGATTCGAACCTGCGGCGGTAGTGGTCGCGCGGTTCCAGACTGAAGCGGCCACCCTGGCCGGCCTTCATTGGTTCAAATGGCTCTGAGCACTATGGGACTTAATTGCTGTGGTCATCAGTTCCCTAGAACTTATAACTACTTAAACCTAACTAACCTAAGGGCATCACACACATCCATGCCGGAGGCAGGATTCGAACCTGCAGCCGTAGCGGTCCCTCGCTTCCAGACTGTAGCGCCTAGAACCGCTCGGTCACTCCGGCCGGCCCTTCATTGCTCGAAACAAAAGGTAATCGGAAGGTGCGAGATCCAAGCTGTAGAGTGGATGAGGAAGAACAGCCCAATGAAATTTTGTGAGCTAGGGTGCGCAGACCTGTGTGAGGCCTTGCGTTGTCATGAAAAGAAGTTCTCTGCATTTTTTTTTACACGTCTAGCTCTGTAGGACGTAACTGAGGGGCAAATCTACAAGGTAATGGAACGTGTCAGTACATTAAATTACAACATAAAAGTAATAACAGTTAAAATAAAACGTTTATCAACCCAAAAAAAGACAAGCCACACGTTGAAGTAAACGCAATCAACAATATAATAAAGGAATAAGCTTAATATTTCAAAGAACTCCTCGAGTGCTATAACTGGAAAGGAAATAATGCTTCAACTTCTAAAGCACTATTTTGTGATCAACACAAGCAGAAGTCTCAGTTAAACCAAAAAAGATTCCTAGTGGTGGAAACGTTTTATTTCATCCATCCAGTACCTCACAGAGAAAAGAAAATATAGAATTCTCAGTTGTTAAATCAGTTCTAAGACCGAACTGTGCATCTGACAACAAATTGTGTGAAATAAAATGTGCAATTGCTGTTACATACAGAGCCTTTCCACAACCTTTAGCAAACTCTGATGGCATACAGATAGGTCTAAAATTGTCTACATTATCGCTTTCTTACTTTTTATAAAGCAGCTTTAGCACTGAGTACTTCAATCGTTCAGTAAACTGACCATTCTTAAAGGAAAAGTTACACATATGGCTAACTACAAGGATAACATGTGCGTCACAGTACTTTAATATTCTGCTAATACTCCATCATATCCATGAGGATGCTTAGGTTTCTGTGATTTAATTATTGTCTTAATCTCCCTCTTACCAGTATTAAAGAGGAGTGTTTCAGACATCAGTCTCGGAAAGGCGTTTTCAAAGAGAGTTCTATGATTCCCTGCAGAAACTGAGTTTTTATTTAATTTACCATCACTGTTCAGAAGTGATTGTTAAGTACTGCCCATATGTCTAAGCTATCGGTAACAGAAATATTTTGGCTATGAACTGACTTTAAATCCCCGACCTTGTGCTGCTTCCTTCAAGACTGACCATACGGTTTATATTTTATCCTGTGAATTAATTATTCAATTCTCTTACCACATATTCTTTGCTTTCATAACAACATTTTAAATCACGTTGTAATACTGTTATAATACTGGGCTATTATAGCTCAATTGTGACAACTTCCAACATTCTGATATAGTTCCCACATTCTACAAGATATCCTTATCCACTTGTCAGCCACCCAGCCTGTCTTTTACTGCTAGTACCCTGTTTAGAATGTTGTAATGGAAAGCAGCTTTCAAAGAGCATAGTTTGTTAAGGTTAGCGTTATATGTTTCGTCTATATTGCGGGCACTATAAACATCCTGGCAGTCTTGTTTCATGACGAGGTTTAAAAAACTATCTCTTTCCGATGGATTAGCTTTTCTACCTAGTTTGTTATTATATACAACATTTGCTTCAGTACAAAAATCTTCTATTGTTAATAGTTGGGCATCATGGTCTGAAAGGCAATTTACCCTTTTACTAACAGAATGCCCATCTAGTAATGAAAAATGAATAAAACTATTTTTTATGGCTGTGCTACTGTTACCCTGCTTCCTGGTTGGAAAAAACATGTATGCGTCTGAATTTATTAGATATTTCAACCTTCTTTTCCTTGCACAGCTACATTCAATAGTAATACTGAAATCACCACATATAACTAAGTTTTGGTATTCTTATAAAGAGAACCAAGAACCCTCTCTAGATTTAACAGAAATGCTCTGAAGTCAGAGTTAGGAGACCTATAAATAAAAACAATTAGTAGTTTTGTTTCACTAAATTCAGCTGGTCTTGTACAACATTAAAATACTTTTTCGGTGCAGTGTCATGATACGTGTATGGACTCAAACGGAATACTATTTTTTTACGTACATGTCCAGTTCCCCACTCCGCAAAGAACTCCTTCAAAAACAGCCAACTAATATGTATCCTAGTGAAGTAAGCCTCTGAATTGTCAAACTATTTAAGTGGTGCACCGATATACCAATAACGTCAGAGTCAACATTTACTACGAGTAAGCAGTTCACGAACTTTATCTCATATTTTGAAGAAATATGCTAATTCCCTCACTACTTGGATACGTGAACTTTGAAGGTGATTCCTTTGTTGGAGGGCTTCATTTAAGCATGGATACCTATCAGCTGAGTTCAATCTAAAAAAGGTCGGGCTCTAACAGCAGCTACTACAGTAATTTTCCCATGAATGATCCCACTACGACTCAATACACTGTCACCTTTAAGCTTTGCCAGCCTCCCCTTCCCATATCTATTTATGTGCAAGCCATGCCCAGTGATAGCCTCAATTGGCACCACTGCAAGAGTGAGCCATGTCCTCCGACATCAGCACCTTCTCCCACCTCATGTTAGCACGCCTAACAGCAGCATTAAAATAAGGCCATGCTCATTAGTGCCACCAGTTTGAGTAGCTATTTTTACCTGATCACCACTTAGATCACACTCCCTGCCCGCAGTCGACACTCTTTCTAGTCCCACCTACAATTGCACCCTGATTCTCTTTCGTAAAATTCCTACATAACTCCCCTATTTTAACAGTCACCTGCGACAATCCGGCAATAGGCTTCACAATGCTGGTGATCTGGTACTCACTCCCCAACATTTCTTGCAACTGCTGGCCCACAACTCGGCCAGGCCAACTAATTAGCAGCAGAACCTTCTTATTTCTCTTAGAATGTGCAGCTGACTTAGGCTCCCTAACTGCTGAACTGTCGTCAGACATTTTGACATTTCGCTGCCTAAGAAACAGAAACTCACTTAATTCCACTACCCATGTTTTACTTTTTGTGCTGCTAGAGGGAGTAGTAGGACTGGCCTGTGCTGTGAGTGGTTTTGGTCCCTTGTTACGGTAGTGTTTATTTTATTTATACATAAAGTATATTTTAGTAAATTTTAAGACAGGTACACTCGCGAGAAGGAGAACTAGTTCACCATTGAATAACAAATCACTGTGTAGCAGATTAATAGAACATTCTAAACAGTCCACCAGATATGAAGGAATAATTGAAAACCTGTACAACAGAGGGTAAATATAGCTCCAATGCTACTTCGCTCTTAATAGCCAGTTAAATTACGTCTACTGCAACAACTAACTCATCATTTCGTTTCAAGCTTGACAGAATAATTTCCAAGCGATAATTCAAGAACCGTAATTTAATTTGTGTAGTATCCCCCTGTGTTGCATAGGGAGGGAGGGGGGATACTGCACAAATTCAACCAGCGTTCTTCTGTATGCCGCTGAAACATGAACTTGAGGAAGAAGGACAGAGAAATGCTGGAGGCTTTTGAGATGTGGACATGGCGGAGGATGGAGAAAATAACTTCGATGGACAGAATGAAAAATGAGGAGGTACTGAGAAGAGTGGGAGAGATGTAATAAAAAGAAGAAAAAGAAACTGGATTGGGCTTATATTAAGAAAGAATGATGGAATGCTAAAAACAATTTTAGGTTATATACAAGGAAAAAGGAAGCGAGGAAGGAAGAGATTTCAGATACTGGATTATGTGCAGGATGGCACAACATAAAGCAGTCTTCTACATCTACATCCACATTCTGCAAGACACCTGACGGTGTGTGGCAGAGGGGGAAAACGAGTAACTCTATCGCTTCTCCCTTCTATTTCATTCTCGTCATGTTCGTGGAAAGAAAGATTGTCAGTTTGCCTCTGTGTGTGCTCTAATCTCTCTGATTATATCCTCATGGTCTCTTCACGGGATAAACGTAGGAGGGAGCAATATACAGCTTGACTCCTCGGTGAAGGTATGTTCTCGAAACTTCAATAAAAGCCCGTACCTAGCTACTGAGAGTCTCTCCTGCAGTCTTCCACTGGAGTTTACCTATCATCTCCGTAACGCTTTCGCGATTACTATATGGTCCTGTAACGAAGCGCGCTGCTCTCCATTGGATCTTCTCTATCTCTTCTATCAACCCTATCTGTTACGGATCCCACACCGGTGAGCAATATTCAATCAGTGGGCGAACAAGTGTACTGTAACCTACTTCCTGTGTTTTCGGACTGCGTTTCCTTAGGATTCTTCCAATGAATCTCGGTCTGGCATCTGCTTTACGGACGATTAATTTTATATGGTCATTCCATTTTGAATCACTCCTAACGCCTACTCCCCGATAATTTATGGAATGAACTGCTTCCAGTTGCTGACCTGCTTTATTGTAAAAGCACTCCATCTGGGACCACCGACCGCCGTGTCATCGTCAGCGGAGGATGCGGATGGGAGGGGCGTGGGGTCAGCAAACCGCTCTCCCGGTCATTATGATGGTATTCTTGACCGCAGCCGTTGCTATTCGGTCGAGTAGCTCCTCAATTGGCACGACGAGGCTAAGAGCACCCCGAAAAACAGCAACAGCGCGTGGCGGCCCATCCAAGTGCTGACCACGCCCGACAGCGCTTAACTTCGGTGATCTTACGGGAACCAGTGTATCCACTGCGGCAAGGCCGTTCTCTGCTATGTTGTAGCTAAGTGATTTCTATGTATTCGCAGCACATTACACTTGTCTACATTGAGATTCAATTGTCATTCCCTGCGCCATTTCTAAATTCGTTGCAGATCCTCCAGCATTTTAGTACAATTTTCCATCGTTACAACCTCTCGATATACTAATATTATCCGCGAAAAGCCTCAGTGAACTTCCGATGTTATGGTGAATAGCAACGGTCCTACGACACTCCTCTGTGTCACCCCCAAAATTACTCTTACTTCGGAACGCTTCTCCCCATTGAGAATAGCATGCTGTTACAAAGAGAAACAATCAGTCACTTAAGACAATGAACCTACATGATAAATATCCCCTAACAATTCACGTGATCGAACGAGCAAGTTATTTATACGGCTCGAGGACTACTTCGACTGCGAGAGAAAGATTATCTCTGACTCGTGATATAATGTGGGGGTAATGTGAATCATTACGTGTACAAGGAAGTTATTGACTTCTGATTGACGACTGGGGAGAGTAGTATGACAGTGGAATTGCAATTATCGGTATTGTTGTAAGTTTCCATCATGAAAACGAATGCAATTTGATGAATTATGATAACATATCATATCAAACAGTAGGATGATGTACATTCAAATGTATCTAGGAAGATCATTTATGGAAAAATACAATTTCATGAATGGAGAAGATACCTTCAGTTCTTTGGTTATTTTAACTTCTCCCTCGTCTGTGACTAGGAACTCTATTTGGTGTGCCGTTGCTCCTAGGGAACTTTGTACCCTGGGATATCAGTAGAGCCTGCCTGAACTACGGCCGTTTATGCTCTACTTTAAGAGATAAAATTATGGACTTTATTGAAACTGATACATGATTTGGACTTTGATTCCCATGCTGCAGAGTCAGTACGCTGTAACACCCAAGACGGCTTCCCCACCGCTTACGATTATGTCTCTGATTAACTGAAGAATTTTCAGAGTCGACGATCGCCGGGATAGTGCAGAACTACAGATTACGATTATGAACTGTAACTTCTAATCTTTTTGTTTTATACACTTGAGAATTCAAAACGGTAACAAAATTTTTGTCCGTAAGTGTGAGAGTTAATTGTTTAAGAATATTGAGAAAGCGACTTCTCTCGCCCAAATGTTTCCATTAAAGTAACTAGACGTTATCCAGTTATAATAATTTATCTTCAATTTAATGGGGTGGGAAGATAAATCTCTTTGCTTGAGGAATTTACAAATGTGTTCCAACACAACAAAACAAGTATAACCGAACACGAAACGGTTAAATATTCCGTAATAACTCGTTCGCAAATGTGTCAGTAATTCACAACAGATACGGAAAGAACTAAGCAAGGAGCAAATTCTACTTAAAGTTTTAAAATGAAGAGCATAATAATCTTAAAAAGAAATACACAATAATCTAGATAAACAATACCTGCCCACCCAGGGCCAAATAGAAAGCCGCGGAAAATGTACAAGCGGTAAGAACGTTTATTATCACAGCCGGTGAGCTAGAAAATTCAGCAGAAACACGGCAGTTAGAGGCGAGTGGGTGACAGAAAGTATGAGTGAAAGCCATAACGACACCAAACTGAAAGGGGACGAAACGACTCGGCAACTGAAAAACTTGATTATTGTATCTGGGCAGTTTAGACACGCCGAGGCAAATCAGACAGCGAATGGTTTTACAATAAAATGATCTTATGTGGCTCAATTGTACTTACTACATGCAACAGCCGACAAACTCTCTTATTATGACATCAGCTGATATCCAACCAGTAGAGAACATCCCCGTCTTATAAGACACGCAGGTAAATTCCCTGTCTTCGGGTTCTGTTTGTGGAAAAGACAAGCCAGCCAGCCCTAAATCAAACTGCGCCCAGCCTTGCCATATAGTAAGTTTTCGGCTAGCTCTCTCCTTGTTGCAGCTGTCAGACCAAGGCAGCCACGGCGGGCAGTCGAATGCTACGGCCGTGTCCTCTATTTGTCGTCTGACAGCTATTTCTAACTGCAACGGCTCTACCATCTTTTTTTAGTATTTTAACAGGACGGGTTGTTGATAACGTTGCGAAAAAAAAGGAAATGGTACGGTATAAAGGAGTTTTGAACATGGCTCGCCCACTTTTTTCCGTGTTAGATAATGACAAAGCAAATAAAATTCTCTGGTGTTCTAAAATAACTGTCGAGTTTCTTGAAAATGTAAATAAGTACACTTTTTCAGTATGTGGTTTATTTTCAGATCATGTATCATTCTAATATATTTATTTATCTTATATATTTGTTGAGATCACTTAGGACGCCCTCTAAGCGATTAACAATTATGTGTTATTACCATCGATATCAAACAAAGGAAAAAGAGAATTACAGAAATTAAAGAAAACGCCCCCTAGACAGAGCAGACATAATGGCATCCGCGTCCCACCAACTTTTGGGTAGACTCACCCTGAAACTCAATGGAGTCAGGCATGTTCCAGGTACGTCTTCACGCAGAATATTGCATTTGCCGGCACTCTGGACTGAGTCCTGGTATTACACAGTCTCACTGAAATCACCTTCTCATACCTGGGACATCCCAGCTGCAGGGGGGATCGAACAAGGCACTACCCAAAAAGTTGGCTTAGTACTGACAGTACCGCGGAGGGGGACGAAAAAAGTAAAGCGATCTTGCCGGAACATCCAAAAATCAGGAACACTCTAATCACCTTCATGGAACAAATAAGAGATCGAGAGGTCTTTTATCCAGACCTCAGCGTTGGTCTTCGTATGTGGGAAATATGTCTCATCTGGGAACAGAAGAGAGTTCGGTGCAATGGCATGGGGAGCCGTACATAGAAGAAAGGGAAGCATCCTCTGAGTCAGCTGCCACGCCTCTGCAGAAGATCCACACATCAGACGAAGTTGTGTCACGTATTTTCCATTAAAGACCAGGTACCAGGTCGCCCGAGTGCTCCTGTACAGGAGTATGTGGCGCACAGAATGCCCAACCACAGGCCATGGGATCGTAGGATATCGGCTTTCCACAAATTTCAAGTATGACTTTTCATCATTAGGCGGTAAACATCACGTGCCGTAATGTTTCTGGTACTAGGCAAGTCGGCATGGACATACTGTATTCGACTAAAAAGGTGCTGAAATGTGAGAGAGAGGAAGAAATATGGGCTACTGCAACGAGTACCACTCGAGAGGGAGGAGTGAGTTCATCAATCAGGCTTCCGGATAATCCAGTTCGACGGCGGGTCCACGATCTAACCACCGCACTTACATAAAGGCAGCTGCTCTTGCTTGGACATTGACAAGACCGAGGCCGCCATCTTGAGGAGGAAGTGTCAGCGTGTCGTAGCGGACTTTGAGGATAAGGCCCGCGCCTAAAAAGTAGCCGAACTCCGCTTGAAGTCTGTTTGCCATAGCCTTTGGCGTCGGTAAAATATTTGCTAAATGGGGTAGTCGCGAGATTAGATGAGTGTTAACAAAATCTAAGTTTTGTAACATGTCCAATGTTCTCAGCAGGTTGCCACGAACGTTACATTAAGCAACTCTTGTAAGAGCTACACCAGTGTGTTACATCTAAATTTGGTTGTATAAAAAACGAATGACAATCTTTTAACAACAATGAATTATTTTTCACAGTTGACAAAGAACAAAAATTTGTATTGATTATCCAATTTATATGTCGAAACTGTTCGTTGATACTAAGTTTATAATGACAGAAGTGCTATTACTAAAGCTAAAGCAGAAATCTGACTGACAGCACAAGAGGAAAGGGATGGTGCACTTTTAATGCAAACAGCGATGAGTCTGCTCGCAAGGAGTAGGACTCCCATTTCCACTTGAAAGCAAACTTCACAGAGACGAGTACCGTCAAAAGCCCTCCCAGTCCTTTATTGACCAGACGGCGAAGCTTTTGTTGCTTTTGGGCTAATAATCAATACAGTTTCCTGATGATTTGAAGGAATTTAATATTATCTTTGTGGTGTCACCGCCAGACACCACACTTGTTAGGTGTTAGCCTTTAAATCGGCCGCGGTCCGTTAGTATACGTCGGACCCGCGTGTCGCCACTATCAGTGATTGCAGACCGAGCGCCGCTACACGGCGGGTCTACTCTAAAGAGACTCCCTAGCTCTCGCCCCAGTTGTACAGCCGACTTTGCTAGCGATGGTTCACTGGCTACATACGCTCTCATTTGCCGAGACAACAGTTTAGCATAGCCTTCAGCTACGTCATTTGATACGACCTAGCAAGGCGGCATATTGAGTTACTATGTATCCTGAACAGATAATATTGTGAATTATGTACCGTCAAGAGCGACGTTCATCATTAATGGACTAAAGTATGAAACTAATTACGTCTGCTTTCTGCATTCTAATTCCTTGTCATTTTCCAGACCTCACGTCAGTATAGTTCTTCCCTCCTCACGCCAGCCTGCGTGAGCTAAAAGGCGTGCATTTCGGCCTCCTCTAGTAACACGGTGTTGGCTCTTCTGCCAACACAACAGTCTTCGTCGTTCACTGCAATTAACACATCCTTGTTCTAACATGTAGTATATACAAAACGTTTACCCTCCCCAAAAATCGGAAAAAATAAGGGGGAAACAATAGAGCACATTTAACTTGTGGATGGACAATTCTTCTCAATGTTTCAAGGCCACAGCACACTGAAACACATTGTGTACAGGTATCCACCTTCACAGAGTTTGTCTGGATACTGCTTAGCAGCTAATGACCAAACGTTGAAGGATTCTATATTTCGTTCATCGTAAGAATAAACCTGATGCAAACAAACACAAACGCGATGATTAGTCAGCAGCAGTGGCACACGTACACTGGTGTTGTCCGCTCTTGAAAGTAGGTCCTACTTGTGCATTATATATATTGTTACTTTGTTATTGTCGCGTACTGTTAAAGTAGGTGACGCTGCTTCCTGCTCCGTTGTGACACAAGCGCGTAGGACACCGTTAAAAAAGGTCGTTCGTAATGTTTTCCACAAGTTTACAGAGAAAAACGGCTTTGAAGTTTCCCAAGCAAAGTAGTTCCACTGTTTTAACGTGTTGTTCCTATTGAGAGGCGTTTTGTATTCGGTAGCGTTATGTGAATAGCAGGTTCGAATCTCCGTGTGTTTTAGTTTCGATTCTTTTTCGTTTAGTTCGAAACGTACATCATTTAAATATTAAATTCTTCAAATATGAGCTAATTAACAAATCTATTTATAATTTTTATGTAAATGAATGTCTTTTTGCTTTTAATTACAGTTCGCAAGCAAATTTCCAGTTTTTATTACAAATATAAATTCTTAATTTTTGATATTTCCTTACAGATTGCTCATGAAGATTATTTACATTAAGAAAACGCCACAAATTACATTTTTACCACAAAAGTGAAAAATCAAATACTTTTATTTGGACGATACCCACTGTATTGTGATAAAGATGTAGTCTCACATGAACAAGAGAGATAAGCATAGGAGAAACACGAGAAATTATAATTTTTCTCCGCAATGAGCTCACTTTGGAAATGCTGCATTTTTGTAGTTGCCACAAATTGAACTGATTTGGTGAAAAGTTGAGGAATTTGTCGCGAAAAATAACAAGACATTTAAGCTGCCATACGTACTGGAGCAAAGGCACGAAGCTTTGTCACACGTCACTGCCGTACACTGGTGGGATGTAAAAACGCGCTTCATACAAAAAGAGGAGAAAATGTGACGCTTAGTTGGCTTCGCGGACTCTCTTGCCCACACTTCGTTATCAACGTTGCAGATGGGAATTTTAGTTCTGAAACGTATCCCTCGGATTCGGATATGGAAGGAGCTCAGAGATTACGAGACGGACTGACTGTAATACCTTCAGTGACTTACATATTTTACTATAATGTGGAATGCGTGAACAAGCTTTTAGGTCACACAGCTCACGCGGAAAAATTTCGCTGTATGTAAGTTAGGAAATTTCATCGCTCCTGTTTTTAATTACAATAGTACGTTAGCTGAGAACCAAAGCGAAAGCGTGTTATGTTTTTCGTCTGGCTCTCTAAGAACAGTACTGCCTAAATTTTGCCGTATATTATTTCATTCTATTTAAAAATTAAATGTCATTCGAAGCTATAGTGCTTCTCTGTTCTTCTCTTTTCACATCTTAACTGCAGCTGTTCCCCTTACTGCAGAGCATTTGGACCAGGTGGCTGGCCAATGCTGTCGAACTAAATGCGCCAGTAAAGCTGTTATCCCGTATTATCGGTGTACGGATGTGCGCGTAACGCACAGCATAAAACGTATCCTTATTATCGTACATGACTGCTCTCAAAACAGCTTCGCTGACCGCTTCAAGTGAAACGAAATAGAGCGAGACTCCAGAAAACGCGGAAGAACACACGGTGTAATGTTTACATGAGGTTTATGCTTATGAGGAATGTAGTCTCCCCTCATATGTCTTGTACTTAGGCTGAACTAACTTTATGTTTCGAATATCATGCCTTGAACTGTACAATGATTTACGTCCAGGAAATGAATGGGGGCATATATCCACTTTGGTTCAAGATGTCTCCCACGTCATGGCTTGAAATGCACAACGAAGGGATGAATCCAACAATTTATATGTACTCTTTACAACAATTTATAAGTACAATTTGTATGTACTCTTTACGTATTTATAAGCTTTTGCAATGTGAACGTAACAGTTTGCTCGATTACCGATACATTTTAGAATATTGTGGCATCTAACAAGTATCATAGATGAGGTAAAATAATTAATATGAGCCTACTACGTTTTGTACCATACCTCGACCACGTCCCAAACATCTGCAATGATTGTTATCGACAACATTTTTCTAGTGCTACACAATATTTACTCTCGCCTTCCGTGATATTTACTTCAAAGTTGACAATCATGTTAGAGAGACTGATACGTGTGGACAATAACATCATTCAAATATTGTGATAATCGACATAAACATCACACTCTCTGCCTTGCCTAAGTATTTTGCACACCCTTTACAACATTTTGGCATTTGAAAATTATGATAGATGTGGAAAATAATGAATGAAGGTGGAAGGAGTAAAATACAGGGAGCGAAGGGCTATTTACAATTTATGCAGAAACCAGATGGCAGTTATAAGAGTGGAGGGGCATGAAAAGGAAATAGTGGTTGGGGAGGGAGTGAGATAGTGTTGTAGCTTCTCCCCGATGTTATTCAATCTGTATATTGAGCAAGCAGTAAATGAAACAAAAGAAAAATTCGGAGTAGGTATTAAAACCCACGGACAATAAACAAAAACTTTGTGGTTCGCCGATGACATTGTAATTCTGTCAGAGACAGCAAAGGACTTGTAAGAGCTGTTGAACGGAGTGGACAGTGTCTTGAAAGGAGGATTTAAGATGGACTTCAACAAAAGCAAAACGAGGATAAAGGAATGTAGTCGAATTAAGTCGGGTGACGCTGAGGGAATTTTTTTCGGGAATGGGACACTTATCGTAGTAAAAGAGTTTTGCTATTTGGGGAGCAAAATAACTGAGATTGTCGAAGTAGAGGGGCTTTATAATGTAAACTGCCAATGGTAAGGAAAGCTTTCCTGAAGAAGAGAAATTTGTTAACATCGAGTATAGATTTAAGTGTCAGGAAGTCGTTTCTGAAATTATTTGTATGGAGTGTAGCCATGTACGGAAGTGAAACATGGACGATAGATAGTTTGGACCAGAAGAGAATAAAAGCTTTCGAAATGTGGTGCTACAGAAGAATACTGAAGGTTAGATGGGTAGACCACATAAATAATGAGGAGGTGTTGAATAGAATTGGGGAGGACTTTGTGGCACAACTTGACTAGAAAAAGGGATCGGTTGGTAGGAATGGTTCTTAGGCAACAAGGGATCACCAATTTAGTATTGGAGAGCAGCATGCAGGGTAAAAATCGTAGAGGGAGACCAAGAGATGAATACAATAAGCAGATTCGGAAGGATGTATGTTGCAGTAGGTACTGGGGGATGAAGAAGCTTGCACAGGATAGAGTAGCATGGAGAACTGCATCAAACCAGTCTCAGGACTGAAGACCACAACAGTAACAACAACAACAACAACAACAACAACAACAACTCTTGTGTCTCGAACCAAGTGTGCTCCAACTTCGTTTTATGAACGTGTTTACCCGTGAATGCCCTTGTTGAGGTCAGTGGGAGCAGGTCGTGGTACAGAGGTCGAACATGTGTTTTTTAATGGCGGAGCCACCTGTTAGCGACAGTAAGCACTAGGGTTGTAAGACAGTTGTTGATTTTATTTCACGTTTGCAGGTTTTACAGAATAGTATTTGAAGTATAACTCATGTTTGACAACTACATATTAATTCGGTTTCTATACAGGGTGTCCCAAGAAACTCCAAAAACACTTAGTATGTTGTACGGAGAGGCAAACTGAACGGTTTTAAAGAAGGAAACTGCATCCAAAATCGCACGCTTGAGAACGGTTGTGACCGTTTGTTCTGATTCGTTTTGGTGTCTGATTACGAACGGTTTGCAATCCTTTAGCTATCTGTGTACTGCAGACCCCAAGTGTAATAACATTGTAGGACATGCACAACATTCCTCTACACAGGCCTGTACGCATCGTACTGCGCACTGCGTGTATGTTGTTGACATCAGTGCAACAGGTACCAGTACACAGCTGCGGAAATGACCGACATGATGTTGCATATGTCAAAGTGGATTGCAATGGGAGAGCAGCTGCAAGTTTATATGCGGAACGTTTTCCAAACATACGTGCGTTGCATCATTCCACGCTCGCTGCCGTCGAGAGACGTCTAAGAGAAACCGGAATGTTACACGTAGGTATTTTCTGACTGAGGTGTGTGAGCACTTCTGTTTACACCGAAAGCTCCAGGTGTCAGACACTCAAAACGGTAGCAAACGTTTTGTGTTGATAATCAGCTAAAACACTGATTTAGTTCCTGCTGTGTGCCGTCGTCCTGTAGAAGATGCGTAAACGCAACTAAAAGTAACATCTAAACGACGGACTAAAGGGAGACCGAATCTGTGACTTGCGACTGTGATTGTGTGTGGCAGTTGAGGTGGTAGAACATCACCTTACCGTATTAAACGTTCCGAGTTCGAAACTCAAGAGGGGCGATTTTTTTCAACAGTTTACTAGTGAATTTATTGAATGGGAGAATATTTTTCTTACACGTGAAAGGACGTTTTAGATTTTGTAGCAACGTTGTTTTGGCAGACTGGTTTCGCTTCGTTAATTGAAAATACCAAACCTAGAGCGTACATTTGTATAGATAACAACACAGCTGTCTATACAAATGGAACCGGCAGGTGTGGCCGAGCGGTTCAAGGCGCTTGAGTCCGGAACCGGGCTGCTGCTACGGTCGCAGTTTCGAATCCTGCCTCGGGCATGGATGTGTGTGATGTCCTTAGGTTAGTTAGGTTTAAGTAGTTCTCAGTTCTAGGGGACTGATTGCCTCGCACGTGAAGTCCCATAGTGCTCAGAGCCATTTGAACCATTTTTATACAAATGTACTCTATAGGTTTACTACTTTCAGCTAACGAAGCTAAAGCAGACTACCATAAGAACGTTGCTACAAATTCTCTTACATATCAGAAAAATTTTCTCCTATATTTTAACTTCATGCTTAAACTGTTAACAGAATCGTTACTAGTAGGTTTCGTACTCGGGACCTGTAGTACGATGATCTGACGCTTTACGAACCTTACTACAACAAATTTTCGCACTCGTACCTCACAGATACGATTTCCCCATACTTCGTAGTACAGGTGTAACTTTTAATTACCGTTTACACATCTTATACTGGACGACACACACATCACGAACAAAATAGGTGTGTTCGTTGATACTCTATCGACCCACAGCGTTTCGTACCGGTCTGAGTGTCTGACATCTGGATGTTTGGGTGTTAGTACGTGCGAATATTATCCCTATTCTACTGTTTGTCCTCTAACAGGTGCTAGAATGAGATGTGGATCGCTTGGCTCGAACTCAAAATTTGTAGCAGGACGTTCAGACGATGTTCTAAGAGGACCGATCCATCGTAACTAGGCAGGTGTCACAGGCACTGCAGATGGGTAAAGGCGCTGCGTGGCGTGTAGTTTATGGACATTGACTCCATCCACACTATTTGCAGAAAAGTCCCGGCATTATGGAGGGACTGCCTACGACATGCACAGTTTGGGCAGTAGTATTTACAACAATACATACGCCAACCGCAGTTCACGAGGTTGGTGCTATTCACAGATGCACGTTTTCTAGACACCTCATATTAAAAGTTCACAACGTGCATGTTTGGGCGAACCAAAATCCACGTGCATAGGTGATTCAAAATCACCAAAACAGCGTCGGTATTAACATCTGGACCGGGAAGGATGATGAGCGCGTCGCTGGGCCATATCTACAGACTAAAACGAACAATCTAGCTCATATTAATTAGAGAGGTTTTGTACCCTGTTAGATGAAGTGCCGGATGGACATGTGGATGCAAGACGACGGAGCTCCAGCAAATTTTGATGTTGATGTATGGAATCACCTCAACATTACATATCCCAGTCGATGGATTGGTAGGGGTGGATCAATTCCATAGCCAGCACGGTCGTCGGATCTCACACCTCTCGACTATTTTCTGTGGGCAGTATGAAGACTATGGCGTATGGCACACACGTGTAAGGCACACAGATGTAACGTAAGGAAAGGACCTGATTGCTCAAGTCAACGGAGTGATTGGAATACTTCAAAGACAACTAGAGGTACTGCGTGAAGTGGTTGAGGCTCAGCACGGGGAATGTAAGCTCTTCAATGACGAGTCAGCTACGCAGTTCGAAGCCCGTTTTTAATTCAGGCAGCGCGATGTGTTATTCACGCTGGGTTTATTTAGGAAGTGTGAAATGTACACCCATCTCAGACTCAGCCACTCTCTAGTGTCCATGCCGTACGTTTACGGATATCGGTTCCTTTACGAAAATCGATCAGTGTGCCTTCCTGCATAACATACTGATCGTTGTCGGTGTTATTCGCAACACACTGTATACTATAAGCAAAAGTTAGTTTATAATTATTTATACACAATACGTCATATACTCATTCCAGTATTCCATAGCGAATGAGACATATATTCGAATGAAATTTATCAACGTGACCATTGGCCCAGTCTACAAACAATTTTTGGAAAGTCAGTAATGAATACACAACTGACAATATTTTAGGAAGTTCAGGCAAATCAGATACTTTGATGTATGTTTGATAAATATATGTGATGTTTTTCCCACAGCCCAAATGGAGCTTCTCTGTAACAGAAATAATGTTTCTCATTGGAGAAAAGGAAAAAAATACTGCTATATAATTTACAGGAAAACTGGAGTGTTTTGAATTTCATGCCGATTATTTAAATTTCCCGACTTATTTAAAATATACTCCTATATTATTTACAGGAAAACTGGAGTGTTTTGAATTTCATGACGGTTATTTAAATTTCATGCCGGTCATTTAAATTTCACGCCGCCAGTCATCTTGGATTTTATAATTTCTCACCATAAGCGATTGCAACTCCGTGACAGTGGTGTCATATATATTTTCCCGTACAGATACAATTGACCAAATCATAGATGGGACTGAATTGCAGTGGGCTGCATGTGCAACACTAGCCAGTATGTGCGTGCGCCATTTTACGTAGATAATGCGTGTCATTGACTGCCAATTTGTGGTTACATAATTTTTGCTCGATATCAACCACTATTTCCTAATGCAGTGTTCTTATTGGATATAAAGAGAGGGGGCTGCTTTAAAAAGCATAATTGGTCTGTTTCCATTATCTTTCATTTTTAATACTCCGCTATGACCTGCGACAAGGAGGAGGCGGACACTCAACTAAAACAACTGCGCTATTTCCGTCATCTTCGACTTATTTATTCTCTCCTATAACTAGCTGCAGTTAGCGTGGGGAGGAACGGGGCATATAGGACAAATCGGCTACTTCGATTACCTTATTTCATTATGACCGACGCCTTCTTTTAACATTTCACTACTTTTGTTTGGCAGATGAGGGAAAGTGTTAGAGGCATAAAGTACAGCTGACGAAGTTGGACTTTTTAAACTTCCCTTCAAGTTTTAAAATGTACAACCAACGTCTTCTTTTCACTTTCTGAAAGTATTCCATTTTTGAAATTTCTCTTCATCCTCCATCTATCACTTTTCAATTTCCCGATTTATTTAAAATATACTCCTATATTATTTACAGGAAAACTGGAGTGTTTTGAATTTCATACCGGCTATTTAAATTTCGGGCCCAGAGCCATAATGGATTTTAGAACTTCTCGACATAAGCTATTGCAACTCCGCGACAGTGGTGTCCTCTAGCAGTTGAAACTGGAGCTACGTGCTCACTAATACAAACCCACACTACTCATATCATGTATACTTTTGCTTTAATTGCTAATTTCAGTCGAGCCATGCTTGGCAGTTGCTCGTTATTGCAAGTGTCTAATTTTGCAGCTTTGTATACATTAAAAGAACAGGAAACAAAACAAAACTGAGTCATTTCTGGGGCCGTGCTTGCATCTGGAAGAGGTGGGATTTGACTATTTTGTGCTTTCCTGCGTTAGACTATGAAGGTTCTAACGCAACTTGACATCATCTCCTGTAGCTTCACCACTTTCTCATGTAACTCAGTGTTATTTATTCGCTTTTGAGCAACATTAAGTAAGTGCTGAGTTGCTGCTCGGGGTGATACCATATTACTCTCGGTAGTTGACCCAATTTCGGTTACTGTCTACTACTACCAGAGGAGTACAGTACACTCCAGAGAAGAAAAAACAATCGTACAGGCCAAACAAAAACAAAATTAAAATTGGCACTTAGCTGTCCGTTATCCCTGTATTCACTGTCACTGTTATTATTATCATTTCAGTTTTAAGCAGACGTAAAGCTTTTATAATGTGTGTGTCGAGTGGTTCTCTGATGGAGGTGGAGAGTAGGTGCAAAACATGAAAGCAGCAAGTGTGACAAATAATTTATTGATTCCTAAGTTAGACAGGTGTGGATGCAGCATCTCCAAGAGGCTTGCGGTTGCAGCGGTCAACTAACCCAGCCTGGGACAGTTAGGTAAATCTGTCAATACGTCTCGGCAGTGACCTTGTTAACTCCATGCCGTTCAGCTCGGAAAAGCGTCATGGGGAAAAGCGTCTGTTCAAGAATGATGGTAGGAATGTGCCAATACTCAAATCATTTGTAGGTGATTGCACTGCCCGGGGCCGAATCCCAATCCAGTTGCTCGATGGCAATGACTGGTACTGGCGACAGGGATTGGTCAACTAGGCATCAATCAGTGGTGCAGAATCCTACGGCGTTGGTGGTGGTTGCATCGAAAGTAGGATGTAGGAGTCATGTCTGCGTTCGACACGTTTTAAAACCTGCTGTCGGCCGCTGACCAAGTGGAAGATGCCTCATTTTAACCTCATGCAGAAGCGTCTCGAATAGGGGTAAGTGACCACAGTCCCGCGTTACCACAACGCAGTGGATCGAACCAAAGAAATTTCGATACATATGGCCAGTGTTCCTGAAACGGCCGTTAACTCATTGAAGTTTGGAATACAGGTGTCGTGTCTTGCCTTTGCTAGGGTTTCTGAGCAGGAAGGTCACCGACTCGACTATTTCCAGTGGTGGGGGCCCTGGTTACCATTGTAGACACTCGCTGTGTTGTGTATGGTTACTCGTGAAAAATCTGTTAATGGTTTGCAATCAACCAATTTCTTGCTCTTTACGTTTGTCTTGAACTTTTTTGTGCAGATATACAATACTTTTTTGCTTTCAAATTTCTCTACCTTCAAACACTATTGTTTCTGCCTGTTTTGCTTCTTTCGCTTTTTATTCATTCACTTTTAGTTCTTTCACGTTCACATCTTTCACTTTAACTCTCCACCCCCAAGATACCTAATGTATCTACAGTATAACGTCTCAGTCATTTCGAATATTCTGAGAACGCGTTCACATTTGCTTCAGCTACAGTATTTTCATACTTTATGGACACTTACGAAACGGTATTAAAGGCACGTAATGAGTACCTATGGGACATACGGCTTGAAACTGAAAGAGTCGTGAGGATCTCTCTATTGGCAAAAGATTCAAGAATAGTTCCCCCTTCAGATTCCCGGGAGCGGACTTCCAAGGCGGAGGCGATGATGAGAAAAAAATAATTCAAAAACAGATGTTCTACGAGTCGGGGCATGAAATGTCAAAAGTTTGAACATGTTAGAGAAGTTAAAAAATCTGAAAAGGGAAACACAAAGACTCACCTAGATACAATGGGCGTCCGTGAAGTGAAATGAAAAGAATTTCTCGTCAGACGATTATAGGGTAATATCAACAGCAGCAGAAAAAGTTATAACGGGAGTAGGATTCGTTATGAATAGAAAGGTTCGGGACAGAGTGAGTCACTGTGCAGAGTGATGGGCTTGTACTCATCAAAATCGACCACAAACGAACACCGACAACGATACTGCAGGTATACATGTCGATGTCGCAGGCTGAAGATGAGGAGACAGAGAAAGTAAAAGAGGATATTGGACGGGTAATGCAGTACGGAAACGAAGGTGAAAATCTAATAGTCGTGGGAGGCTGGAATGCGATTGCAGGGGACAAAGTAGAAGAAAGGCTTATGAGAGAATATGGGATTAGTACTAGAAACAAGAGAGCAGAAAGATCAATTGAGTTCTCCAATTAATTGTGAGTAGTAATAGCCAATATTCTGTACAAGAGTCACACGAAAATGAACTATACTGGGAAAAGGCTGGAGATACTGGAAGATTACATCATGGTCCAGCAGAGATTCCGAAATTAGATACCGGATCGAAAGGCGTATCCAGGAGCAGATACAAACTCAGAATACAATTTCGTTGTGATGAAGAGTGGGCCGGATTTTAGGGGATAGTCAGAAAGAATCAGTGCAAAATGAAGTGGGATACAGAAGAACTTTGGAATGAAGAGATACTCCTAAAGTTCTCCAATGCTATAGCGACTGCGATAAGGAACATCTCAGTAGGTAGTTCAGTTGAAAGGGACATCTCTAAAAAGGTGTGTCACAGAAGAGAAACAAGGTATAAAGAAGGTATAAAGAAGGTAACTGCGAAGAAACCGTGGGCAAGAGAAGAAATACTTCAGCTGATTAATGAAAGAAGTGTTGTAACTGAGTAAACTCTTTTGATGCTAGTCAGTTGTCAGGATGAGCATTACTGCAAAGAGCATTTGATTCTAAAGCATTATGTCAGGGTGGAAAATACTAAATAAATTACTTTTTCTCTCTTAACAACATGTGGGCAGGGTGGGTTCTTCCTTGGCTCGGGTATGAGGTAGAATGAAACAGCATTATTACATAAGATAACTTTTATTGAAAGATTTGTACAATGGTTTCCTTATTGGAGTGTTCTGGCTGGGAGAGTGGCAGCTGTGTCATTTGCGAAGCCTTGTGCTGCATGAACAACGACGTCTGGTTACGCCCGGAGGTGTGTATCTCGTGTCGCGGTTTTGCCCAGTTGACTGGAGACACGCATCGTGAGGTGACCCGTTTAATTATTGAGAACGAAGTAGTGAATCAGATGGTGATACCTTGGATGTGGCGTCGCAGTGTTTCTCTTCTCTATGCGGCTGCGTGTGGCAGTGTTGTGCGTCGGCCAGCAGAGCGGCGCGGAGGGGGAAGGCCAGTGTCCCGGACTCGAACGACAGACTCCAGCTTGCCAGTCTTCGGCTGCCAGATCTTCATCACCAGCTCACAGGTGACTGCTGATGTGAGGCCGCCTCCTTCCCATCCTCACGAGTCACCCGGGTACGTAAAAATCATTCTTCAAATACCTTCTAACTTATGTCTTCTGGCGGCGAGGCTGGTACTTGCTGTTCCATTACAGCGGCGGAGTTGGTGCTTCTTTGTATGACGTAGTTTCTTCCAGCACCGACTGAACTGTACTGGAACTGAACTCGAACCGAAACTAAACTGAAAACTACTGTCAGGCTACTGCATCTCGAGTATTTATTTACTTCAGTTCACTGGAGGTGAACGACTTCACAGTCATTGCCTCTTCTGTCACGTTGAAAAGCTCATCAAAGAATCTTCTTAACGCCGGCCATTGGAGCGGGCCTTTGATCGCATGTGACAACTGAGAAACACGTGAGGCGGTCGGGTGATGCCCTAACGGCTGAATCGACAGCTTCCGCTTATGTGGGGAGGGCGATGGCTTCTCCCGAACGTGCTGACTTGCAAGTGCCGGCCGTTGCCACTGCTGCTCTGCCCGCTGTTTGCCAGTGTGTAACTCTTCCAAACTAAACTAAGTTTTTCATTTATTTTCTAGTTTCTACTTCACCTCACATTGATTTCACTAATTTATTTGCCTATCTTAAGTACTACTCAACAGTATGTACAAGAATGAAGAGGGGAAACTCAGGAATACAGAAGTACAATTCGCTTAGGAATGAAATAAATAAGAAGAGCAGGGAAACTTAGTCGAAATGGCTGCGTGAAAAATGCGAAGAAATAGAAAACGAAATGATTGTCGGAAGGACTGAGTCAGCATGAGAAAAGTCAAAACAACGTTCCTTGAAATTAAAAGCAAAGATGGAGCAAAGATGGTAATATTAAGATTGCAATGGGATTCCTCTTTTAAAAGGAGGGGAGAGAGCAGATAGATACACTCAAAGCCTTTATGTCTGACGAAGAAACAGGAACAGATGTAGAAGGGATATAATTTAATAGAGATAGGAAGAATTGTGAGTAAATAAGACAGAAGCGAGAGATAACATTCATTCACATTTCTGAAATAATGATGGGCAGCGGCAACGAAACGACTATTTACAGTGGTGTGTGCAATGTATGAGTGTGATATACCACCAGAACTTCGGAAAAGTATCATCCACACATTTCCGAAGACTGCTGGATCTGATAAATGCTAGAATCATCGCACATTAAGCTTAAAAGCTAATGCATCCAAGTTGTTTACAGCAATAATATATCGAAGAATCGAAAAGAAAATTTATGGTTGTGTTAGATGACGATCAGTTTGGCTTTATGAAAACTGAAGCGACTGGAGAGGCAGTTCTGACGTTGCCGATGATCATGGAAGAAAGGCTAAAGAAAGATCAAGACAAGCATTTGTAATTCTGGACAAAGCGTTTCACAGTGTCAAATGGTGTAAGATGTTTGGAATTCTGACGAAAATAGGGGTAAGCTGTGGGGAGAGACGAGTCAAACAGAATTTGTGCATGCGCCAAGAGGGAATAAGAAGAGTCGCATATCAAGAACGAAGTACTCGGATTACAAAGGGTGTAAGACCTGGATGTACACTTTCGCCTCTACTGTTCAATATATGCATCAAAGGATGAATGACGGAAATAAAAGAAAGGTTCAAGAGTGGAATTAACATGCAAGGCCAGGTGAAAGGATATCAAAGATAAAATTTTATAATGACACAGCTATCCTCACTAAAGTCTAGAAGAATTGCAGCATAGGCTGAATGGAATAAACAGTCTACTAAATACATAATAAGGACTGATAGCAAATCGAAGAAAGACGAAAGTAATGAAGAGTAGAAGAAGTGAGAAAAGTGAGAAACTTACCATCAGATTGATGGTCACGAAGTAGATGAATTAAGGAATTCTGGTACCTAAGTAGCAAAATAACCCATGACGGTCGGAGCAAGGAAAAAGTCAAAACCAGAATAACACTTGTACGAAGGACATTCCTGGCCAAGAAACGTCTACTCGTATCAAACGTAGGCCTTAATATGAGGAAGAAATATCTGACAATGTACGTTTGGATCATAGCATTGTATGGTAGTGAAACATGGACTATGGTAAAACGGGAACAGCGGAGAATCTAAGCATTTGAGATGTGTTGCTACTAAGGAATGTTGAAAATTAGGTTTATGATAACGTAAGGAATGACGAGTTCTACACAGATTCATAGAGGAAGGGAATACATGGAAAATACTGACAGGGAGAAGGACAGGATGATAGGACACGTGTTAAGAGTCCACTAAATAACTTCCATGGTCCTAAAGGGAGCTGTAGGGGGTAACAGCTGTAGACAAAGACAGAGATTGGAATACATTCAGCAAATAATTGAGGACGTGAGTTGCAAGTGTTAGTCTGACTTGAAGAGGTTGGCACAGAAGAGGAATTCGTGAAGGGCCGGGTAAAACTGATGCAAAAAAAACAATAAAAATAAAAAAACGTAAATCCCCTCAAAGTGGTAAATCACAGATTTCTCTAGTTTACGTAATTTTAATTATATAAAAACAGAAGATGATACTGTTTTGTTTTGATATGTGTTATTCGTAGATTATAAAATAATTAACTTCTATCTGTTATGTAAATTTGTTGGAGTCGGTGTTTTCTCTCATCTGGTAACAAGGAAGATGCACTACTGCTCTGTTTACGAAATATAAGCGTGGTTCTGTATTCCCATCGAATATTTATTGGACACAATCTATTCTACAGGTCTGTTCGTGCACAAAATCCTGCCCAGATAGCTCTTTCGCAGTCTTTGGCGGCTGTAGAGGCAATATCGCTCAATATTTCTGCAAGGAACTTCCTAAAACTTTTTAACTCCATGGCTACTCTGGGAAAAGCTGTCCGACACCATATTAGTTGATATCCCATGACTTTTGTCACCTCAGTGTAAGTTAATGATTCTACTTAAGCCATAAGAAATTTCGAGGGCTAGATTTTTGCTAAGGAATGATTCATGTCGAGAGATATGGGTGGCTCAATCATTCGTTCAAACTGTCCAGATTGTTCTTCAAATCATTCTCTAAGAATTGTGGCTTGGTGAAAAGTTGCATTGTCGTCCATAAAGATATCATCGTTGATTGGGAACGTGAAGTCAATGAATGACAGTCTCGGATTAGCCGAACATAACCACCTTCAGTTTCACCAGACGACCCAGTCAATTCCATTTAAACACAGTGCACACCATTACGGAGCCACTACCGGCTTGCACAATGCCTCGTAGACTACTTGGGTCCATGGCTTCGTTGGTTCTGCGCCACATTCGAGCACTACCAACTTTTCCTACCAACTGAAACTGGGACTCATGTGAACAGAGTACGGTTTTCCAGTCGTCTAGAGTCCGTTTGGAATGGCCTCGAGCTATAGAAAGGGCTGCAGGAGACGTTGTGCCGCAGCCATAGTCTATTAACGCTTAATTTCGCCGCGCTGCCCTCACAGGTATGTTCGTCTTAAATCCCACATCGCTTTCTGCAGTTACTTCACGCAGTGTTTCTTCTGTGTTAGCACTCTTTGAAACCGCCACTGCCCTCGGTCGTTAAGTGAAGCCCTTTGGTCACTGCGTTCTCTGTGGTGAGAACTAACGCCTGAAATGTGGTATCCTCGGCACACAATTGACACTGGAGGTCTCGGGATATTGTATTTCATAAAGATTTCCCAAATGGAATCTCCCATGCACCTAGCTGTAACTAACATTCCGCGTTTAAGGTCCGTTGATTCCCGTGGTGCCGCCATAATCACGTCGGAAACCTTTTCACATGAATCAACTCAGTACAAATGACAGTTCCGCCAGTGCACTGCCCGTTTAAATCTTTTTTACCCGATAGTACCGCCATCCGTGTATGTGCATGTCAGCATAAGGTAATTTTTGTCACCTCGTTGTATATGGTTCCATACTGCTTCAGTTTCGCAATACAGAGAAAGGCGGATGGGTGGAGATTACTTGTCACTGATTTGCTTACTTTAATTCAAAGATAAATCTTAGATCTGTAAGTAGCGATGGCAGATGTAAGTAACGTGCGTCAGGTAGTAAAACGTCTTCATGGTCATACGTCAGACCCGAATCAAGTTTTCTTTCATATAATCTAGAAACGGGTATCAAAATATAATTTTGAGTGATTAAGTACCTTGGAAATTCTAGTATCGGACTGTGTTACACGTTTCAGTGCGCTGCAGCGAACGGGATTAAAATTATTGAGTATCTAGAGATGGAAGTTGGAGACTAGATGTTCATTGCACTTATTATTGTGACGATATTGCCAATGTAAAGACGTTTACTCTTCAGATGATGAAAGAAACTAGAACTAAGGGGAACCAAATAAAAGAAGAAACGAAAATTAGGTGTCTCACAGGGAAGTTAGTGCTAATTGCTATCGAAAATAAGATTGAGTTGTAATTTGTATGAGTATGTTTGAAATGCATAAAGGTTTAAACTAAGTTTAATCGCTAGTTACACTGTAAGCTACAAAACTTCGATATTCCACTCACACTGGGCCATACCTAACAAAATGTCATAACTGTAATAACTATAGTCATTGTAAATAGTGTTACTCTAGGTACTGTAGTTGTTCGCAGTGAATGCTGAAAGACACCACGCAGTTCCGAAAGTCACCTGACTAAGTGTCCGATGCGACATGTAGGGCAACCAGACAAACATTGTCCATAAGAGCAGGGAAACCAGTGTTATGGTGCTACCGATTTCGTAGCAAGTCATGTTATTCCCACTGTCAACATAAGCGTGTGGTAATGAATCTTGCAAATATAGTGTTGACTGTTAGCCATTACAAACACAAAAGAAGATTTACAGACATTACTGTAAAGAAGAGAAATTCAGCTGCATTCGTAATCAGTGTGAGAGATGAAGCAGTGGCGTCTACTGAAATACAACAGATTATATTTAAGAATACGAGCACTCAGAAGAAGACACGTCTGGTTGTGAAAAACTTGTGGATGATCCAGAACCTAATTATGATGAACAGTTGTTACAAAGCGATGAAAGCCAGTAGTCTGCTTATCAGCCAAAGAGGAAGAAGTGAGATGATATTTCTCTTGAAACGGCAAAGGTTTACTCTGAAGGAAAACTTAAGATTTCATCGACATTACATTGTAGATATGTACCGTATTCCATTATCTTTATTAAGGGGAGTTGTACCGTCCAAAATGACAAAATTTGACGTTGATACTTTTATGTAAATTATTAAAAGATGGATGTTTATGCTTAATTTCGTGTTGGTTTTATTGAAATATCCGATTAAAAAATGGTTCAAATGGCTCTGAGCACTATGGGACTTAACTGCTGAGGTCATCAGTCCCCTAGAACCTAGAACTACTTAAACCTAACTAACCTAAGGACATCACACACATCCATGCCCGAGGCATGATTCGAACCTGCGACCGTAGCGCTCGCGCGGGTCCACACTGTAGCGCCTAGAACCCCTCGGCCACTCCGGCCAGCAAATATCCGATTATTTACTATTTTAAATAAATATTTGAAAATAATCATGCAGTGACCTTTCCGTGAATCTTGTTTTCCACCATTTCGCAAACTGGCATTTTTCTCTGGAACTATATAGTCTAGTAGGCTGTGGTTTCTTTTGTTTGGTAGAGAGCTGTCCGTGTCATAAGTTGCTACACTAGCGGTACTTCGCAGTAAACTCTTTGAATTGTACATTTCTATGCGTTTGAAAACTACAGTTATCCACTAGCCGCGTATTAGTTTCTGTGTTTCCTGTGTAGTTTTCTTCATGACTAAACTAAAAGGAGTGTTTAAAAAGAATACGAAACATAGGAAACAGATACTACAGAACAAATATAACAGCAGTAAAAAGAGTGGTTACCGCCGAAGGGCTTGATAATTTGGTTGTAAATAGTGACAGTCCTTCTGCTCCTCCGAGTGCTTCCAAGAAAAAACTGCTGGGTAATGATGTAAAGTACAACGCAGCTTCAGACAGTGAAACAAACTGCAATATCATTATTAATCTCCATATACTTATCTGAGCTTCGTGTGAAACAGTGTGTTGTCGTGTATGTGGAGGGGAAATTGAAACTTCTGAAAAGCTATCTCAACGCAATGGTCTGGTGTGCACTTTACAAATAATGTGTTTCGACTGTAAAAGCGAAAATACTTTCAAGACATCAGAAGTAAGTGTAAAGAATGGACTTTTTGGCACTAATCTAAGATACTTCTAAGGACTTTGTGGCTTGCTGAACCTCCCTAATCCCCTTACAAAATCTATCAAATATAACACCATAGTAAGAAGTAGTGTCAAAGCGTGTGCTATAAAGTGTATGACTAGAGCAGCAGAGCAGGCTGTAGCAGAAAATGGTAGTTCTGACACAGCAATATCATTCGACGGATCCTGGCAAAAAAGAGGTTTCCAGTCAAAAAAGTAATGTGCACCTATTATCAGCATCGACCATGGGAAAGGGTTGGATGTTGATGTGTTGACCATGTACTGTCAGGGTGGTAGGCGAGCAGGCAAGACTACTGAAAAGTAAACTAATCATGAAATTAATTGTCAGAGAAACTATGAAGGAACTAGTGGAGGGATGGAGGTTGCTTCTGCAGTGAAAATGTTCCAACGTTCTCAGCATGACCGTGCTGTTGGCTACATGAGTTTTCTTGGGAATGAAGACTCACTATCGAATAAGGCAGTGGTGGAGAGTACCCTATCGTGATTTGTCAATTACAAAACTAGAGTGCATTAATCATTTGCAAAAGAGGACGGGCACGAGACTACGTAGACTCAAACAGTAGTTGGGAAGTACCAAGTTACCTGATGGTCTAAGTATAAGACGTTGACTGACTGATTAATAAATTGATCAGGTTACACAATATTATGGTATGGGCATTAGAAGTAACAAAATTACTATACCAAATGCTGTTATGTTTGCCATGAAACCCGTGTTATAGGATCTTGGTCAACCAGAGCTGCTGAAGAAATGTCTCAAGGGCAATCCACAAAATGTGAATGAATCAACTAACAATGTTATATGGTCAAGGATACCAAAAAATGTGTTTGTTGGAAGGTCAGTCTTTGAATTTTGTGTTTTGGATGCTGTTCTTACTTTTAATGATGGCTTATCTGAAAGACTACAGGTTTAGGAATATCTTGCCATTCATAAACGTAATTTTTTTTTTTTGGTCATCAGTCTACTGACTGGTTTGATGCGACCCGCCACGAATTCCTTTCCTGCGCTAACCTCTTCATCTCAGAGTAGCACTTACAACCTACGTCCTCAATTATTTGCTTGACGTATTCCAATCTCTGTCTTCCTCTACAGTTTTTGCCCTGTACAGCTCCCTCTAGTACCATGGAAATCATTCCCTCATGTCTTAGCAGATGTCCTATCATCCTGTCCCTTCTCCTTATCAGTGTTTTCCACATATTCCTTTCCTCTCCGATTTTGCGTAGAACCTCCTCATCCCTTACCTTATCAGTCGACCTAATTTTCAACATTCGTCTATAGCACCACATCTCAAATGTTTCGATCGTCTCCTGTTCCGGTTTTCCCACACTCCAAGTTTCACTACTATACAATGCTCTACTCCAGACGTACATCCTCAGAAATTTCTTCCTCAAAATAAGGCCGGTATTTCATATTAGTAGACTTCTCTTGGCCAGAAATGCCTTTATTGCCATAGCGAGTCGGCTTTTGATGTCCTCCTTGCTCCGTCCGTCATTGGTTATTTTACTGCCTAGGTAGCAGAATTCTTTAACTTCATTGACTTCGTGACCATCAATCCTGATGTTAAGTTTCTCGCTGTTCTCATTTCTACTACTTCTCATTACCTTCGTCTTTCTCCGATTTACTCTTAAACCATACTGTGTACTCATTAGACTGTTCATTCGGTTCAGCAGATCATTTAATTCTTCTTCACTTTCACTTAGGATAGCAATGTCATCAGCGAATCGTATCAATGATATCCTTTCACCTTGTATTTTTATTCCACTCCCGAACCTTTCTTTTATTTTCATCATTGCTTCCTCGATGTACAGATTGAAGAGTAGGGGCGAAAGGCTACAGCCTTGTCTTACTCCCTTCTTAATACGAGTACTTCGTTCTTGATCGTCCACTCTTATTATTCCCTCTTGGTTGTTATACATATTGTATATGACCCGTCTCTCCGTATAGCTTACCCCTACTTTTTTCAGAATCTTGAAGAGCTTGCACCATTTTATATTTCCGAACGCGTTTTCCAGGTCGACAAATCCTATGAACGTGTCTTCATTTTACTTTAGCGTTGCTTCCATTATTAGCCGTAACGTCAGAATTGCCTCTCTCGTGCCTTTACTTTTCCTAAGGCCAAACTGATCGTCACCTAGCGCATTCTCTATTTTCTTTTCCATTCTTCTGTATATTGTTCTTGTAACCAGCTTCGATGCATGAGCCTTTAAGCTGATTGTGCGATAATTCTCACACTTGTCAACTCTTGCCGTCTTCGGAATTGTGTGGATGATGCTTTTCCGAAAGTCAGATGGTATGTCGCCAGACTCATATATTCTACACACCAACGTGAATAGTCGTTATGTTGCCACTTCCACTAATGATTTTAGAAATTCTGATGGAATGTTACCTATCCCTTCTGCCTTATTTGACCTTAAGTCCTCCAAAGCTCTTTTAAATTCCAATTCTGATACTGGATCCCCTATCTCTTCTAAATCGACTCCTGCTTCTTCTTCTATCACATCAGACAAATCTTCAGCCTCATAGAGGCTTTCAATGTATTCTTTCCACCTATCTGCTCTCTCCTCTGCATTTAACAGTGGAATCCCCGTTGCACTCTTAATGTTACCACCGTTGCTTTTAATGTCACCAAAGGTTGTTTTGACTTTCCCGTATGCTGAGTCTGTCCTTCCGACAATCATATCTTTTTCTGTCTTCACATTTTTCCTGCTGTCATTTCGTCTTAGCTTCCCTGCACTTCCTATTTACACTCCTGGAAATGGAAAAAAGAACACATTGACACCGGTGTGTCAGACCCACCATACTTGCTCCGGACACTGCGAGAGGGCTGTACAAGCAATGATCGCACTCACGGCACAGCGGACACACCAGGAACCGCGGTGTTGGCCGTCGAATGGCGCTAGCTGCGCAGCATTTGTGCACCGCCGCCGTCAGTTTCAGCCAGTTTGCCGTGGCATATGGAGCTCCATCGCAGTCTTTAACACTGGTAGCATGCCGCGACAGCGTGGACGTGAACCGTATGTGCAGTTGACGGACTTTGAGCGAGGGCGTATAGTGGGCATGCGGGAGGTCGGGTGGACGTACCGCCGAATTGCTCAACACGTGGGGCGTGAGGTCTCCACAGTACATCGATGTTGTCGCCAGTGGTCGGCGGAAGGTGCACGTGCCCGTCGACCTGGGACCGGACCGCAGCGACGCACGGATGCACGCCAAGACCGTTGGATCCTACGCAGTGCCGTAGGAGACCGCACCGCCACTTCCCAGCAAATTAGGGACACTGTTGCTCCTGGGGTATCGGCGAGGACCATTCGCAACCGTCTCCATGACGCTGGGCTACGGTCCCGCACACCGTTAGGCCGTCTTCCGCTCACGCCCCAACATCGTGCAGCCCGCCTCCAGTGGTGTCGCGACAGGCGTGAATGGAGGGACGAATGGAGACGTGTCGTCTTCAGCGATGAGAGTCGCTTCTGCCTTGGTGTTAATGATGGTCGTATGCGTGTTTGGCGCCGTGCAGGTGAGCGCCACAATCAGGACTGCATACGACCGAGGCACACAGGGCCAACACCCGGCATCATGGTGTGGGGAGCGATCACCTACACTGGCCGTAGACCTCTGGTGATCGTCGAGGGGACACTGAATAGTGCACGGTACATCCAAACCGTCATCGAACCCATCGTTCTACCATTCCTAGACCGGCAAGGGAACTTGCTGTTCCAACAGGACAATGCACGTCCGCATGTATCCCGTACCACCCAACGTGCTCTAGAAGATGTAAGTCAACTACCCTGGCCAGCAAGATCTCCGGATCTGTCCCTCATTGAGCGTGTTTGGGACTGGATGAAGCGTCGTCTCACGCGGTCTGCACGTCCAGCACGAACGCTGGTCCAACTGAGGCGCCAGGTGGAAATGGCATGGCAAGCCGGTCCACAGGACTACATTCAGCATCTCTACGATCGTCTCCATGGGAGAATAGCAGCCTGGATTGCTGCGAAAGGTGGATATACACTGTACTAGTGCCGACATTGTGCATGCTCTGTTGCCTATGTCTATGTGCCTGTGGTTCTGTCAGTGAGATCATGTGATGTATCTGACCCCAGGAATGTGTCAATAAAGTTTCCCCTTCCTGGGACAATGAATTCACGGTGTTCTTATTTCAATTTCCAGGAGTATATTTCATTCCTCAGCGACTTGTATTTCTGTACTCCTGATTTTCTCGTAACATGTTTGTACTTCCTCCTTTCATCAATCAACTGAAGTATTTCTTCTGTTACCCATGGTTTCTTCGCTGCTACCTTCTTTGTACCTATGTTTTCCTTCCCAACTTCTGTGATGGCCTTTTTTAGAGATGTCCATTCCTCTTTAACTGTGTTGCCTACTGCGCTATTCCTTATTGCTGTATCTATAGCGTTAGAGAACATCAAACGTATCTCGTCATTCCTTAGAACTTCCGTCTCCCACTTCTTTGCGTATTGATTATTCCTGACTAATGTCTACATCTACATCTACATCTACATCCATACTCCGCAAGCCACCTGACGGTGTGTGGCGGAGGGTACCCTGAGTACCTCTATCGGTTCTCCCTTCTATTCCAGTCTCGTATTGTACGTGGAAAGAAGGATTGTCGGTATGCTTCTGTGTGGGCTCTAATCTCTCTGATTTTATCCTCATGGTCTCTTCGCGAGATATACGTAGGAGGGAGCAATATACTGCTTGACTCTTCGGTGAAGGTATGTTCTCGAAACTTTAACAAAAGCCCGTACCGAGCTACTGAGCGTCTCTCCTGCAGAGTCTTCCACTGGAGTTTATCTATCATCTCCGTAACGCTTTCGCAATTACTAAATGATCCTGTAACGAAGCGCGCTGCTCTCCGTTGGATCTTCTCTATCTCTTCTATCAACCCTACCTGGTGCGGATCCCACACTGCTGAGCAGTATTCAAGCATTGGGCGAACAAGCGTACTGTAACCTACTTCCTTTGTTGTCGGATTGCATTTCCTTAAGATTCTTCCAATGAATCTCAGTCTGGCATCTGCTTTACCGACGATCAACTTAATATGATCATTCCATTTTAAATCACTCCTAATGAGTACTCCCAGATAATTTATGGAATTAACTACTTCCAGTTGCTGACCTGCTATTTTGTAGCTAAATGATAAGGGACCTATCTTTCTATGTATTCGCATCACATTACACTTGTCTACATTGAGATTCAATTGCCATTTCGTGCACCATGCGTCAATTCGCTGCAGATCCTCCTGCATTTCAGTACAATTTTCCATTGTTGCAACCTCTCGATACACCACAGCATCATCTGCAAAAAGCCTCAGTGAACTTCCGATGTCATCCACCAGGTCATTTATGTATATTGTGAATAGCAACGGTCCTATGACACTCCCCTGCGGCACACCTGAAATCACTCTTACTTCGGAAGACTTCTCTCCATTGAGAATGACATGCTGCGTTCTGTTATCTAGGAACTCCTCAATCCAATCACACAATTGATCTGATAGTCCGTATGCTCTTACTTTGTTCATTAAACGACTGTGGGGAACTGTGTCAAACGCCTTGCGGAAGTCAAGAAACACGGCATCTACCTGTGAACCCGTGTCTAAGGCCCTCTGAGTCTCGTGGACGAATAGCGCGAGCGGAGTTTCACACGACCGTCTTTTTCGAAACCCATGCTGATTCCTACAGAGTAGATTTCTAGTCTCCAGAAAAGACATTATACTCGAACATAATACGTGTTCCAAAATTCTACAACTGATCTACGTTAGAGATATAGGTCTATAGTTCTGCACATGTGTTTGACGTCCCTTCTTGAAAACGGGGATGACCTGTGCCCTTTTCCAATCCTTTGGAACGCTTCGCTCTTCTAGAGACCTACGGTACACCGCTGCAAGAAGGGGGGCAAGTTCCTTCGCGTACTCTGTGTAAAATCGAACTGGTATTCCATCAGGACCAGCGGCCTTTCCTCTTTTGAGCGATTTTAATTGTTTCTCTATCCCTCTGTCGTTTATTTCGATATCTACCATTTTGTCAACTGTGCGACAATCTAGAGAAGGAACTACAGTGCAGTCTTCCTCTGTGAAGCAGCTTTGGAAGAAGACATTTAGTAATTCGGCCTTTAGTCTGTCATCCTCTGTTTCAGTACCATTTTGGTCACAGAGTGTCTGGACATTTCGTTTTGATCCACCTACCGCTTTGACATAGGACCAAAATTTCTTAGGATTTTCTGCCAAGTCAGTACATAGAACTTTACTTTCGAATTCATTGAAAGCCTCTCGCATAGCCCTCCTCACACTACATTTCACTTCGCGTAATTTTTGTTTGTCTGCAAGGCTTTGGCTATGTTTATGTTTGCTGTGAAGTTCCCTTTGCTTCCGCAGCAGTTTTCTAACTCGGTTGTTGTACCACGAACTTGAACTTCAGCCTACTCTTCATCACTACTATATTGTGATCTGAGTCTATATATGCTCCTGGGTACGTCTTACAATCCAGTATCTGATTTCGGAATCTTTGTCTGACCACGATGTAATCTAATTGAAAAATTCCCGTATCTCACCGCCTTTTCCAAGTATACCTCCTCCTCTTGCGATACTTGAACAGGGTATTCGCTATTACTAGCTGAAACTTGTTACAGATCTCAATTAGCCTTTCTCCTCGTTCATTCCTTGTCCCAAGCCCATACTCTCCTGTAACCTTTTCTTTTACTGCTTCCCCTACAACTGCGTTCCAGTCGCCCATGACTATTAGATTTTCGTCCCCCTTTACATACTGCATTACCCTTCAATATCCTCATACACTTTATCTGTTCATTTTCAGCTTGCGACGTCGGCATGTATACCTGAACTATCGTTGTCGGTGTTGGTCTACTGTCGATTCCGATTAGAACAACTGGGTCACTGAACTGTTCACAGTAACACACCTTTTGCACTACCTTCCTATTCATAACGAATCCTACACCTGTTATACCATTTTCTGCTGCTGTTGATATTACCCGATACTCATCTGACCACAAATCCTTGTCTCCCTTCCACTTCACTTCACTGACCCCTACTGTATCTAGATTGAGTCCTTGCATTTCCCTTTTCAGATTTTCTAGTTTCCCTACCACGTTCAAGCTTCTAACATTCCACGCCCCAACTCGTAGAACGTTATCCTTTCGTTGATTATTCAATCTTTTTCTCATGGTAACCTCCTCTTTGGCAGTCCCCTCCCAGAGATTCGAATGGGGGACTAATCCGGAATCTTTTGCCAATGGAGAGATCATCATGACACTTCTTCAACTACAGGCCACATGTCCTGTGGATACACATTATGTGTCTTTAATGCAGTGGTTTGCATTGCCTTCTGCATCCTCATGTCGTTGATCATTGCTGATTCTTTTTCCTTTAGGGGCTATTTCCCACCCCTAGGACAAGAGAGTGCCCTGAACCTTATGCGCTCCTCCGCCCTCTTTGACAAGGCCGTTGGCAGAATGAGGCTGACTACTTATGCCGGAAGTCTTCGGCTGCCAATGCTGATTCTTTATCAAAATTTAGGCAGGGGCGGGGATCGAACCCGGGGCCGAAAACGTTTAGATTATGAATCAAAGACGCTACCCCCCCTTTTTTTTTGCTACTCCTTTTTTTTCATAATTCAATATTTCTGGTATGCCTCAAAATTATCAGAAACTCAACACATTTTCGTAAATGTTAAGGGGGCATGTTTTTGTACAGATTTATTGCAAACGCTCTGTGATTGTAAATAATTCGCTTTTATATGTTGCGCAAGATGTCGCAAAAATTATTGCTTTGTATGTTTTTACGTTAATTGCCACTGCGGTTCTTGTTTATAATTATTATATGTATAAAAATTGAATGTTTCCCAATCGACTTTGTTCTTCTGATTAAAAACCCAATGTCCTTTCCTCATATACTTTACAATGAATAATGGAAAACCCTTCGTCATGAATTGTGTTGTTGGACAAAAAGAAAATAATTTTTATTCAATAATGTAACTAATTTGTCAAAGATAATATACGTTTGGAAAACTTTCTAAATAATTGGTGGAATAACAAAAAAAATGAAACAGAAGAAAAAAAATTACCATAGGGGGAATCGAACCCGAGACCTCTGGGGTAACTGTCCGAGCCCTAAACATCTTTTTTTTTCTTTTTCTTTTTCTTTTTTTTTTTTTAAACCCGGGCCGGTAGGCATTACATTCCGTCGCGCTAACCACTTTCTTTTTTTTAATTGCCTTTCGCGGGCAAGTGCTCTACCAACTTTTTTTTTTTTTTAAGAATGCATGAAAAAAAAAACAAGGCAGCCATGCGCAAAAAGTTGCCAATAAAGTGAACTAAAAAGGGCCATCTTGCTCGCAGCGGTCACATTGCTAGGCGGGCGGCCAGGAACGGGCGGTCGTCATTACATTGGACATCACCAGCCACCAATCGTTGGAGCGCCCGGGGCCGCTGCACACAGTCAGAGACTGTTTCTGTTACCATAGGGGAATCGTGGAAAGATCACATCTACAAGTTAATGTCTTCTCACACCCGGCACACCCCAGCTGGGTGGTGGGTCCATGAATGACGAACCCAAATAGTTCGCAAAAAGGTTCCGTAATCCTGTCTGTTCGTTAAGACCAGAAACTCGTCGATCATATAGTACCATAAATCGAGGACGTCTTTGTCTCCATCGCGGTATATGTAGTGTATCGCCATTCCTCGTACCCAATTAACCGCATTCATCCGGGTCGTAGGGAAATAGACAGCGTCGGGATGAAAGAGTTCTTGGGGTAAAATCGAAACGTAGGGGCGGCGGAGCAGGAAAGCCAGGATCTGGCGGATCAGTTTCCAGCACTCACGCGCGGGGCCACAGTTCAATCTACACTCCTGGAAATGGAAAAGAGAACACATTGACACCGGTGTGTCAGACCCACCACACTTGCTCCGGACATTGCGAGACGGCTGTACAAGCAATGATCACACGCACGGCACAGCGGACACACCAGGAACCGCGGTGTGGGCCGTCGAATGGTGCCAGCTGCGCAGCATTTGTGCACCGCCACCGTCAGTGTCAGTCAGTTTGCCGTGGCATACGGAGCTCCATCGCAGTCTTTAACACTGATAGCATGCCGCGACAGCGTGGACGTAAACCGTATGTGCAGTTGACGGACTTTGAGCGAGGGCGTATAGTGCGCATGCGGGAGGCCGGGTGGACGTACCGCCGAATTGCGCAACACGTGGGGCGTGAGGTCTCCACAGTACATCGATGTTGTCGCCAGTGGTCGGCGGAAGGTGCACATGCCCGTCGACCTGGGACCGGACCGCAGCGACGCAAGGATGCACGCCAAGACCGTAGGATCCTACGCAGTGCCGTAGGGGACCGCACCGCCACTTCCCAGCAAATTAGGGACTCTGTTGCTCCTGGGGTATCGGCGAGGACCATTCGCAACCGTCTCCATGAAGCTGGGCTACGGTCCCGCACACCGTTAGGCCGTCTTCCGCTCACGCCCCAACATCGTGCAGCCCGCCTCCAGTGGTGTCGCGACAGGCGTGAATGGAGGGACGAATGGAGACGTGTCGTCTTCAGCGATGAGAGTCGCTTCTGCCTTGGTGCCAATGATGGTCGTATGCGTGTTTGGCGTCGTGCAGGTGAGCGCCACAATCAGGACTGCATACGACCGAGGCACACAGGGCCAACACCCGGCATCATGGTGTGGGGAGCGATCTCCTACACTGGCCGAACACCTCTGGTGATCGTCGAGGGGACACTGAATAGTGCACGGTACATCCAAACCGTCATCGAACCCATCGTTCTACCATTCCTAGACCGGCAAGGGAACTTGCTGTTCCAACAGGACAATGCACGTCCGCATGTATCCCGTGCCACCCAACGTGTTGTAGAAGGTGTAAGTCAACTACCCTGGCCAGCAAGATCTCCGGATCTGTCCCCCATTGAGCATGTTTGGGACTGGATGAAGCGTCGTCTCACGTGGTGTGGACGTCCAGCACGAACGCTGGTCCAACTGAGGCGCCAGGTGGAAATGGCATGGCAAGCCGTTCCACAGGACTACATTCAGCATCTCTACGATCGTCTCCATGGGAGAATAGCAGCCTGCATTGCTGCGAAAGGTGGATATACACTGTACTAGTGCCGACATTGTGCATGCTCTTTTGCCTGTGTCTATGTGCCTGTGGTTCTGTCAGTGTGATCATGTGATGTATCTGACCCCAGGAATGTGTCAATAAAGTTTCCCCTTCCTGGGACAATGAATTCACGGTGTTCTTATTTCAATTTCCAGGAGTGTATGTTCGTCCGGGTCTAACGTCGTGCAACGGGGGCACACAGGGTCGTCAATTAGGTGAATGGCATGCAGCCGTTGTCGGGTTGGAAGTTTCTCGTTAACGACCACATACCACGTCGACCGCACGAAAGTAGACAGGAACGGCGCGTGGATGGCTCGCCATACCCGTGGCCAGTCGACCGTAGGGTGGCTCCGTACAATGTCGTTATCCGGAGTCCAGTGCTGGAGAGCACTATAATAAGTCTTCGCTGTCGAATTCCGTGTCTCCGATATAACCCGCAACACATAGCTATGCTCTACGAAAAACGTTCTAATATGTGACAGCGAGGGCGATAAATGTCCAACTGGTACCGGTGGGTACAGCGTACGTGGGGCCACTTCTTCAATCAGTAGGCCGGGGAGACTGGCTGTTGGTGAAAGCCAGAGTCGCCTCATGGAACGGAGATACAGTGCCAGCGCTCTGTGCTTGACGTGAGTGAGTCCAACACCGCCTTTGTCGAAGGGTAAAGTAAGCGTAACAAAACGGATCTTGAAAACAGCACCATCGTTCACCACGTGTCCAAACACTGCCTGTATCCTGGAAGCCATCGTGTCCGTTATCGGCAGTACATGGGCGTAATGGTTAAGGTGAGAAGCCATGTACACATTGACGTATTGGGCACGTTGCAAAATGTTCAATGATCTGAATTTATTGAGACGAGCCTCTAAACGGAGTCGTCGTAAGACCATACGATACGTAAAGGCCGCCGTGCGTTGTATTTGTCGATGGAGTGATATCCCTAAACACTTGAGCATCGGGACCTTTGTCAGAGGTACGGCCAGACCTGCAGGCATTCCTCGTCCTACCTCCATGTAGCGTGATTTCCGAAGGTTGAGCACACTGCCTGCCACCGCCCCATACTGGATGAGCCAGGAAAACGCCGTGTGTATTTCGTCACCAGACCGTGCTAAGAACATCACATCGTCGGCGTATGCACCACATCGAAAGGTTACGGAACGGAGGGTAAGTCCTTCTAAGCGTCGCCGTAGTCCGTGAAGAGCTGGTTCGAGGGCAACGGCGAAGAGCATGGCAGAAAGAGGACAACCCTGCCGGACGGACCTGTTGACACGGACGGGGGCGGACCGACACCCGTTGATCATAATCCTCGTGACAGCCCCATGGATCAATCGAAGCACAACAGACGTCGTCAGACGCGGGACACCGATGTGTTCCATAACAGCACGCAGGAAAACATGGTTAACGCGGTCGAAAGCATGGTCGAAGTCCAGCGCAACAAGAGCGCCTTGGAGGCGGCAAGTTTGCATGAGCGCCACCACGTCTCTATAGGTGCTTAAAGTCGTAAACACATTAGTGTCGCCCCCGAGGCAGGTTTGATCAGTGTGAATGGCCGCCATTACCGTAGGTTTGAGCCTCTCACGGAGCATGCGTGTCAACAGCTTATAGTCAGTGTTTAGCATTGTCAACGGGCGAAAATCAAGAGGGCGACGGCCTCCGCGAGGTTTGGGCACAGGGATCAAGAGACCCTCAGTGAAGTCAGATGGTACCTGAAAATCAGCGTCCAGGAGTTCACTGTACATCCTGACCCACATTGGGCCCATGATATCAAAGAACCGCTTGTAAAATTCAAGAGGGAGGCCGTCAGGGCCAGGCGTTTTGTTGGGAGAGCCACGCAACAGAGCCTCTCGCAGTTCTTCCAAAGTCACCGCCGACAAGAGCGTAGCATCATCTTGTAGGTTCCGAGAGACTGGTAGGTCAGATAGGACTTCCCTGACCCCTACATTCATGTGGGACTCCCCCTCGTAAAGAAGTTTATATGACTGTGAGAACGCTCGGACGATATCCATTTGTGCGTCAACGTGTCGCCCATCCTCCGTCTCAACCTCGGTAATGAGCTGCCTCTTGCGTCTTCGGCGTTCTTGAATGATATGGTGGAGGGAAGGTCGTTCACCACGAACATCATCAGTCGTCCTCGCTCGCACCCGCACACCCGCAAGACGTACGGCGTTGATACGAAGCAATTGTGCCTTGACGCGTTGTACTGCTGATTGTCGCTCTGGCGACGGCGGTTGTACAGCCAGTTCGCGGAGCGCAGTATAGTAAAAATCAGTAGTCGCAGTATACCAGCGCGCTCGGTCGCGTCCATAGCTGACTAATGTTCGGCACAGTGCGGGTTTTGCACACCGTAACCACCATTGAAGTACAGAACGGTAGGCGGGTAAACGCCGGTGGCAATTGCTCCATGTGGACTCGACTGCGCGTCTGCAATTTATCTCATCAAGAAGGGCCACATTGAGGCGCCACGGACCCCTACTTCGGCGGACGCGCTGGCGGGGAAGGGTGAGAGTACACACATATGCGAGGTGATCCGTGAACGCTGCCGGCCACATCTCAGCGTCGACAACGGCCGATCGTAGGCCGCGGGTGACGTAGACTCGATCCAAACGGCTCGCGGAGTGACTAGTAAAGTAGGTGTGTGCTCGACGGTCGCCGTGTTGGATGATCCAGGTGTCCAACAAGGCCAAGTCCTGTACAAGTGCCTGGAGTGCCGGGCAGGTGGTATAGTGTGGCTCCTGGTCGGATGGGCGGAGCAAACAATTAAAATCGCCGCCTACTACCAAGTGGTCGGTATTGCCCTGGAAGAGCGGGGCTATATCTTCGGCAAAAAAGGTGCGCCGTTCTCTCCTTTTGACGGTGCCTGAAGGAGCATATAAGTTCACCAGACGTACTGTACCAATCGTGAGTGCGACCCCCCGGGCCGACGGTAAATAAGAGACATCAGTGGCCATTATCTCTTCCCGCAGTAGAATCGCCGTACCTCCGCCGTCCACATCTGCAGGCATAGTGTAGGCGTCATATCCGTAGGCATCGAGACAGAGTCCTGATCGGACTTCTTGAAGGAAAACTACGTCCAGATCCGCAGCGCGTAACGTATCCTTCAGCATACGGGTCTTGACATCAGATGTAATGCCATTGACGTTGATCGTGGCGAGGCGGTATGCCTGGTCCATCAAGTCTCGGGAGGTGACCATGGTATGACAGGAGGGCAGTAGTCGTGACGTGGAGCGCCGGTCTTGCGAAGTGCTAGGCAGCGACGAGAGGTGCTCATGCCGCCCTAGGCGTCTGTCGCCGGCCGCGTAGACGCTGCCATCGGCATCGGTGCATCGTCTTGGTCCTGAAACGCATCCTGCAACTCCATCTCCTGCGCCCAGTCGCCCAGGGACGTTGACACCACTGGATCTCGAGAGGCAGACGGAGGCAAGGGTGCATCCCCGGTGTCGGAGCTGCGGTGATCTCCCGCATCCCCATGTGGTCCAGACCCAGCGGTAGTGGGAGAAGACGTCGAACCGTGTGAGACGGTAGGGTCGCCTGTGTCGGCGCGGTGGAGCGGTTGAGGCACCTCGTCATCCAGCGGTGTCGCCTCGGGCTGTTCTACGTCGTCGGTTGTCTTGCGCCGCTTCTTATGACGCTTGGGTGATTTCTGCTTACGCTGCCGCGCCTCTGTTTCCGACGTAGGGCAAGGGGAGGACGCTGCATCCTGTGCATCAACTTCCATCGCACCGTCGGCGAGCCGTTGTGACGGTGCGCCGGGGTCCGACGAAAGGACATCAGTAGCATCAGCACTGAAAGACGCTTGGGGCTCCGTGGAAGCTACTGCAGGGTCCTCCAAAGCTCGCACCAATACAGTGGGGTCGTCATATACAGCTGGCGTCTCCCGTCTCGCCGCCGCAACATACGTAATCGGCAGAGAGGTCGGTGTCGACGGACGAATCTGGTCGGTCGAGGGTGTCTGCACGAGACGGCGTTGCAGGCATTCGGTACGCATGTGTCCCGTCTGGCCACAACCGGAGCAGGTTCTCGGCTGACCGTCGTAAATAATTATTGCCCTGCAACCAGCGATCGTGAGATACGAAGGAATATGGCGATGCAGGTCAATACATACTTGTCGCACCCCGTTAAGGACAGGGTAGGTGTCGAAGGTCTTCCATTTTTCGGCCGTGTGGCCGAGAACTGTTCCATAGGGTCGAAGAGCAAGGGTGACCAAATCCGCTGGAACTTCAAAAGGGAGCTCAAACACGCGCACATTTTGGATTCCCAATCCAGCACGTTCAAGCGTCACCACACCCACGTTTCCGTCTGAGTGGCAGAACCGATAACCTGTCGTCGAGCGTCTGAGAAGTTTGTCACATGCTTCGTCGTCAGTGAACTTAAGATATACGACGCTGGAGACAATAGATAAGTGGATACCGATCAGCTCGTTAGGATCAACATGTACCACATCGCGTAAAAAACGCTCTACTTCGTGGGCCTTGGGTCTAGAGTACGTAGTGTCGAACTGCAGCTTGATCGTGGCTTTCCGATACGAAAGAGCCATCGTGTGTTAGGAACGTGACGGCAATACGTAACACTAGCGCGCCGGCGCGGTAAACAACAACACACCCGGAAACGCGACACGGAGCGGCCGGGACGTACCGCACCGCTCCACAGCCAAAGGCCGACTGCGGGGATCGAACCCGGGGCCGAAAACGTTTAGATTATGAATCAAAGACGCTACCCCTAGACCACGAGTACACCGTAACGGTTTCACCCCCACTAAAAGTGTGATGGACTTTTACCAACTGCGAATCATGAAGGCAGAGATTGCAATGAACAGTATGTGAAAAGAAGCCAGATTCAAAAGAAGGAGGGCAGCACTGGGTGAGGAAGATGAAGGACGAGATGAGGACTACCATCCAGGAGGATACTAACATATTTTTTATGTATCAATTGGCTGTATATTAAAATTTTTTCTTTAAACACAATTTTCTCAACATGACATTTATCAGTATAAAAGCCCATTTATCTCAGAAACTTCTGAATCTACATCAATTAATTATTGACCACATAACATAGATAGTACAATGATGTTGTAGTTATTCTTTAGTAGAATTTGCTGTAATAGTTAAAATTCGAGAAATTAAAATCGTGAAAATTTACACCAAAAAATTATATGTTAAGGGAGAAAATCATAAATTTTTTTCCAATTGTTATTTTGAAGTAACTGTACAGCAACTCAATCACAAAACAGGAGAAAATGTGATAAAAACACCACATTTATATACTCAACAGTTCCTGAGAAAACGGGGCATTTATATAGCCAATTTAACATTGTCGAGCTAGGGCAGTACGACCCCCTTACAGCTTATCCTATAGGATTGCTAGTGCATTTATCTCTTGGGAATTACCTGTCCCTGTGCTGGAAATTTCACAGACAGACTGCACGTCTAGTTAGTCCGAAGGGCATCACTATCTGAATGTAGGCTGTAAAAGGCGACGCCGACGTCATGTACTACAGCACCCGCCGAAGGCTGTTTTGTGTACTGGACGCCGGTCGCGAGCCGGTACAATGCGTACAGCAGGTAACCCGCGGCCATCCGGACCGCCGCCGAGATGTCGTTGGAATTTTGCATGAGATGACCGCCTGTCCAACATTGCTAAAGCCTTTTTCTGCTGTGAGGGCGTTGTAAATTCTAGTAATGGTCCTTGTATGCGGGCAACAACGAGCCTTGGGTGGAGAATGTAGAGAAGAACACGCCCATCTGCCGATAGGAGAGCAACGCACTGAACGAAACTACGCAGGCTCTCTGAAAGCTACACGTACTGATGTCTCTATGCTCTCGGCAGAACACAGCAGGCGAAATGTAGGGGCTCTGTAACCGTGAAACTGCAACTTTCTTGTTCCAAAAATACCTGTAGCTAACCGCTATATATATATATATATATATATATATATATATATATATATATATATATATATATATTCAGGGTGAATCTCCTAACATAACCGCTGCATATATTTCGTAAACCACATCAAATACTGACGAATCGATTCCACAGACCGAACGTGAGGAGAGGGGCTAGTGTAATTGGTTAATAAAAGCCATACAAAAATGCACGGAAGTATGTTTTTTAACGCAAACCTACGTTTTTTTAAATGGAACCCCGTTAGTTTTGTTAGCACAACTGAAATATAAACAAATACGTAATCAGGGCTGTTTGTTGCATAGTAAAATGTTAATTGCATCCGGAGATATTGTAACCTAAAGTTGACGCATGAGTACCACTCGTCCACTTTTCGATCGTGTGTATCGGAGAGGACCGAATTATGTAAGGATCCAAAGGGAACGGTGATGGATCTTAGGTACAGAATAGACTGGAACAGCACATTACGTCCACGTGATAACACCTTTTTATTGGTCTTTTTCACTGACACACATGTACATTACCATGAGGGGTGAGGTATACGTACACACGTGGTTGCCGTTTTCAATTACGGAGTGGAATAGAGTGTGTCCCGACATGTCAGGTCAATAGACGTTCAATGTGGTGGCCATCATTTGCTACACACAATTGCAGTCTATGGCGTAATGAATGTCGTACACGCCGCAGTACATCCGGTGTAATATCGCCGCAGGCTGCCACAAAACGTTGTTTCATATCCTCTGGGGTTGTAGGCAAATCACGGTACACATTCTCCTTTAACGTACCCCACAGAAAGAAGTCCAGAGTTGTAATATCAGGAGAACAGGCTGGCCAATTTATGCGTCCTCCATGTCCTATGAAACGCCCGTCGAACATCCTGTCAAGGGTCATCCTGTTAACTGTGGAATATGTAGGTGCGCCATCATGCTGATACCACATACGTCGACGCGTTTCCAGTGGGACATTTTCGAGCAACGTTGGCAGATCATTCTGTAGAAACGCGATGTACGTTGCAGCTGTTTGGACCCTGCAATGAAGTGAGGACCAATGCGGTGGTCGTCATTGATTCCGCACCATACATGTACAGTCCACGGTCGCTGTCGCTCTACCTGTCTGAGCCACCGAGGATTGTCCACGAACCAGTAATGCATGTTCCGTAGATTCACTGCCCCGTAGTTTGTGAAGCCCGCTTCATCGGTAAACAGGCAGAACTGCAAAGCATTCTCTGTTAATGCCCATTGACAGAATTGCACTCGATGATTAAAGTCATCACCATGTAATTGCTGATGTAGCGGCAAATGAAACGGGTAAAAGTGGTGACAATGCAGTATGCGCATGACACTACTTTGACTCAGTCCACCGGCTCTCGCAATGTCCTTTGTACTCATGTGTGGGTTCATTGCAACAGCAGCTAACACATCAACTGCACCCGCTTCTCCTGCGACGGGCCTGTTACGGACCCGTTTGCGTGCTACGACCATACCTGTTGCATACAGTTGGCGGTAGATGTTTTGCCTATGTGCGGCACGTTGGATGCTCTCTGTCCGGGTACCGTTCTGCATACACCATGCAGGTTTCAGCTGCATTTCGTCGACACTCGCCATAGATGAGTATCATCTCCGCCTTTTCAGAGTTCGAATACACCATGGTCACAGTTCCTACAACACTACACAATCACAGACGTCTGGTAACACGATGTACTACAGTTGGTCTACGTGAGGAGACGAATGCAGAATAGCAATAGCAGCAAGCACTACATGCAGACACTGCAACAGCTAGACCAAACCACAACAGTGCACTACAGCCACACTCGTGAACACGGTCGTCATCGTAAAAATGTCCCTGCAGATGCTGCTCGCTGACCGTGGCCCGTGTTTGTTCCAACACGCAACTGAACGTCGGAGGTTTCAAGCGTGAGCTTTAGGTTACAATATCTCCGGATGTAATTAACATTTTACAAAACAACAAATGGCACGGATTACGTATTTGTTTATATGTTGAGACGTGCTAACAAAACTAACGTGTTTCTATTAAAGAAAATGTAGGTTTGTGTTAAAAACATACTTCCGTGCATTTTTGTATGGTTTATATTAAACGATTACGCTAGCCCCTCTCCTCACGTTCCGTCTGTGGAATCGGTTCGTCAGTATTTGATGTGGTTTACGAAATATATCCAGCAGTAACGTCAGGTGACTCACCCTGTATATCTCACCTGGTGACAAAATTAAAATACATTGTCACTATTCCACCACCCTTTTTTAGGCTATAGGGCTATATCTTAGTATTAATAATATATCCTTCCATACAAATAATACTCTACAGTCTTCACTGGGCAACGGCATACTGATACAGGTTAAATGCCTAAAGGCATAGGTGGTGGGATAGTAGAACTGCATTCCACGTTTCTGGGAAAACTAAAAGACTAAGCATCAGTACACTACAGAAACGATATCGCATGGTGCAAGACACACATCATCTACGTTATTTGCCTAAATCGGTAGAGAAATGGGAGGAACGCCAGCGCTCAAGACTTCATGTGCTCTACTCTTAAATGCGCTCTACTCTTATTTAGCTGATAAAATCAGGTTGGCGATAGCTGTTGTAGGAACTTATGTTCACGAGAGGGTTATTCGTGCTTCGGGTTTGGAAAAGATGCGAGAAGTAGGACTCACAGACAGTAGTAAAATGTGTAACCACTAAAGCCTGGAATACAGAGAGTGACATGAATGGAATATATGACGAGTTCCACAAGGCGGTTATGTCCATAATGAACACCAAAGAAAGTATACAGATCTATGATACCTATCAAAGTGGTATACGGAAAGATCTTCACTCATCGCGAACTCTGAAGCGTGAGGTCAGTAAGAAGTTCAGTGTGAAGTGATCATGTAACTACTCATTGTTACACTATACAGGCTGTTATGTTGGCAATTGGATACGTGTTTCCGAAGATGCTGCTAATTTACGAGAAATCTAGTGATCAGTTTGGGGTGCGAGTAGTGCAACACATGCTGAAACCAAAAAAGCTTATTAAATTGACTCGAAGTCCAGTGTAATCACGAAACCAATCCTTATTCGTTTCTTTCAAGATATCCACGTCCATGTAGACTAAGCCGTGAAGTTGAAAGGAGTAAATGTATGGTGTGGGTTGTCTTACCGGGTCTTGATTTGGCCATTCTTCCTTGACGGCACAGTTACCGGTGAGGTGTACCTTCAGAAGCTTCAGACATCAATTTTACCTGCCATCCGAGAATTGTATGGAGACGGAAGAGTTTACTTTCAACAAGATGGTCCCCCAGCTCACTACCAAAATCGTTTTTGGACGTATCTCGACGAAAATGGATAGGCCGTCAAGGTGCTGTGATCAACCACTTTCCCCAGACCTAACTTCTCTGGTTTTTTACCAGTGGGGAATACTAAAGGACGTCGTTTATCGACAAAAGGCAGGCACATTGGATGAACTTGGAGAATCCATCGTGCAATAATGTGCAAATATCCAACTGAATACGTTGCAGTCAATAGTTCGTGCTGCAGTTCGGCGGCATCGTTTGTGTGTGGTTGCTAATGATGACACCCACAGTGATATCTTTAAGTTGGACTTTAAGGAACACTTTCACCAAAAATGAGACAACTCCGTCAATTAGTTTGCAATGTATGGACTTTTAAACAGTGGATACATTTTTTTGGGCCACTCTGTATATTACATCTTTCTGTCAGTTTTGTCATTCTGTGGAAACTTAATTATGGGCTCATTACTTCCATTATAATGTTTATTACCTTGTGAGTGTTGCTATACAACAAGACTTTCTTCTTTAAAGTGTACTGAGTTACTGTAGAAGCAATAATTAATGATTTCGTTCGTAGCTAGGCCTGTTGTCTCACTGACTGAAGACAGTGTAAGTGGCGCCGTATCTCATTGTTTCTGCAACATCGTAACACTGTGTATAACGTTTTATGTAAAGCATTAGCCTCCTAGTTGAATAGAAAGAATAAAAGGGTATTTTATCTCCTATAACTGGCGAGCTACATTACCCGGTGCACGTCTATGTCATGTTTTTTGTTTTGGCGACAAGTCATTAATTATAATGTATTTGACCAAAACATTAGTCAGTGCAACAACGTATCTATCTTAGAGAGCTTGCAACGCCATCTTTAACATGTATTAGCCTGGGTAGTGGCCTTCACTCTGAAGTTCCACGAGAGCCTGAGTCAACCGGTGGGGCACGTGCAGCAACCTAATTACATTAACGAAGACCTACTGTGCCTTCGGAGGCTCGGAACCATTTAATAACACAAGGGAGCAAATAAAGTTGGCGGAAATATCATTTAATTATCGCAGTGACAAGCCATGCGCATGCATTTTATGGTTGTCGGTCGTTGGTGGCAGTAAATATCGCGTAGCTCGCGGCCATAATCAGCTAATTAGAAGTGCACCGGGGTCAGGCGCAAACATGGGACTCTCAGTGGCGCGGCACAGCGATTTCAGCTGGGGCATGTCTTGTGCTACTCCCAACATCACAAAAACGGATTTGGGTCAGTAAATTTTTTCGTGTCTCCATTCTAGGGAACACGTTGTGAATTCTTCAAATTACCATGAGGGGTGTTCGTTCTGTTTCATAACTAAATAGTTACACACAACCTGATCTTTAATTATAATCTGTGATCACAAAAAGTTTTCGCCAAGCTGTCGATTTCGGTCGATAGTGCCCAGGAAGGAAGGGAAATCAAATGCAACTAACGGACAATCTAAATCTTTAAAGAAAATAATCATAAGATCATGCACTGATTCATAAATAAAGATAGAATAGATAACCTCAAAACACACCGCGATATAATAAAGTCAGTATTAAACATCGTTAAAAAATATGAACCAACTTAATTAAGTACCTTAGGTACCTTAATAACTTTCTTCTTTACTTGCTATTCCATACCACTTAGCAGATATGATCGGTCGCGGTGGATTGGTGGTTGCGGGTGAGGTTTCTCTCAGCTGTACCATCTACCCGCTCTTCCGTCAATGGGTATGTACAATACTGGCCATTAAAATTGCTACACCACGAAAATGACGTGTTACATACGCGAAATTTAACCGACAGGAAGGTGATGCTGTGATATGCAAATGATTAGCTATTCAGAGCATTCACACAAGGTTGGCGCCGTTCACGACACCTACAACGTGCTGACATGAGAAAAGTTTCCAACCGATTCCTCATACACAAACAGCAGTTGACCGGCGTTGCCTGGTGAAACGTTTTTGTTATGTCTCGTGTAAGGAGGGGAAATGCGTACCAACACGTTTCCGAATTTGATAAAGGTCGACTTGTAGCCTATCGCGATTGCGGTTTATCTTATCGCGACATTGCTGTTCGCGTTGGTAGAGATCCAATGACTGTTAGCAGAATAAGGAATCGGTAGGTTCAGGAGGGTAATACGGAAGGCAGTGCTGGATCCCAACGGCCTCGTATCACTTGCAGTCGAGATGACAGGAATCTTATCCACATGGCTGTAAGGATCATGCAGCCACGTCTCGATCCCTGAGTCAACAGATGGGGACGTTTGCAAGACAAGAACCATCTGCACGAACAGTTCGACGACGTTTGCAGCAGCATGGACTATCATCTCGGAGACCATAGCTGCGGCTACCCTTGACGCTGCATCACAGACAGGAGCGCCTGCGATGGTGTAGTCAACGACGAAACTGGGTTCACGAATGGAAAAACGTCATTTTTTCGGATGAATCGAAGCTCTTTTTACAGAATCATGATGGTCGCATTCCTGTTTGGCTAAACCGCGGTAAACGCACATTGGAAGCGTGTAATCGTCATCGCCATACTGGCGTATCACCCGGCGTGATGGTATGGGGTGCCATTGGTTACACGTCTCGTTCACCTCTTGTTCGCATTGACGGCACTTTGAACACTAGACATTTGAGATGTGTTACGACCCTTGGCTCTACCCTTCATTCCTTCCTTGCGAAACCCTACATTTCAGCAGGACAATGCACGACTGCATGTTACAGATCCCGTACGGGCCTTTCTGGATACAGTAAATGTTCGACTGCTGCCCTGGCCAGCACATTCTTCAGATCTCTCACCAACTGAAAACGTCTGATCAATGGTGGTCGAGCAACTGGATCGTCACAACATGCCAGTCACTACTCTTGATGAACTGTGCTATCGTGTTGAAGCTGCATGGGCAGCTGTACCTGTACACGCCATCCAAGCTCTGTTTGACTCAACGCCAAGGCGTGTCAAGGCCGTTATTACGGCCAGAGGTGGTTGTTCTAGGTACTGATTTCTCAGGATCTATGCACCCAAATTGCGTGAAAATGTAATCACATGTCACTTCTAGTATAATGTATTTGTCCAATGAATACCCGTTTATCATCTGCATTTCTTCTTGGTGTAGCAATTTTAATGGCCAGTAGTGTAGTACACACGAAGACGACGAAAAAACAAAGGCAGTTTTTAAATATGAGGTATTTAGAAGAGATTTGAAAGTTTGTTGAATTTAATTTACTAAAAAACTTATACAGAACGAACTTGACTTATGTAGAATACGTTCAAAGTATTTAAAACACGATTTGGAAAATTGTTGTCTTAAAAAACAAAACCAAAACTGTCACTAAACGTCTGTTACTGGAGAGGAAAAAGGCGTTTTCTGCAGTAGGAATTGTGTGTAAATTGTGGGCGATTGACGCCTAGTAGTCAGGAGAAGGAGTTGATGTCGGAGAGACCAGATAGGAGTAGTGGTTGACGGTGTCAGTTAGGCCATAATATGGAGGGAAAGGAAGTGGAGCCAGAAATGAGAGAGGAGGGGAAAAAGATAGGGAAATTTGGAGAGGGAAATGAAGGGGACTCTGATGGGTTTGGATTTGTGGAGTGGAGATGCAGTTGGTAAATCTCATTGTCTGGGAGAGAGAGAGACGGATGATATTTCGCTGGAAGATGGCCGCCGAGTCGGTTACAGTGTGACGTCGCCCCGCATACAGATGCAGTTTTTCTCGGTAAAAATTTGATAGTGAACAGTGATATTTAATTCTCGGGCACTGGGAGCGTTACCTTTATTACACAGTCCGTTCTCGTCTTCTCATTACTTACTGTAAATGAAACAGAGAGCGTGATTACAATACTTCCAGTGCGTTCGTCGTGTGCAACGCGTCAACGGAGAGGCCGTCGCTCTCCCACTGGCCGAGCGCGTGCCGGTTTCGCCGGTCAGGCGCGTCGGTTCTCGCGTGTCGGCACTCCGCGGCGCGCGCTGCGACGCCTCACCAGCCGCAGCGGAATCCGACGCGCCGGCAGCGGCCACCGGCTGCCCCGCGCCCCGCCGTCGACGTCAGCAGTAGCGGCCGCCAGCTGTGCTCCCTGCTCTCGATAAACAACGGCCTGCCTACGCTCGGCCCGGGGTTTCAGCAGACGAAGCTGCAACACCACCACACCAGAGGCCGACGGAAGAAGAATGAAAGCGTGGGGTAAGACGCTAGCTCGAGCCATCAACGTCACACCCAGAATGGAACACACGGAGGAAGGAATTGTATCTATGTCTCCCTGTCAAAAGATAGCAGCCATAGACAAAATACTGAGCGAAATAGGAGCAGAGTTAAAAGCAAAGCATGTTTCGTCTGGTCTGTTAACCGTCATTAGAGACAAAGTGTTTCCCTTAGGCGACTAAGACTTGAACTACAGAGATCCTCGAATCCAGCCAAAGACTTATAAATACAAAGTTTGCAAGAGAAGGCTGAGGAATTAGAGGACGAAAATAGGGAACTGAGTGTATTGAACCAAGACTTGCAACAACAAACAAGAGAACTGACTAATAAAATCACACAACAAGCGCAAACACAAGCATATGGCATGCTGCCACCTTAACAATAGAACCCAAAACCAAAGAGGCTCGAAGAATAGAACTGGCTAAGAGAAAACAGCCACAACCCTATGTATCAAATCGACAGCAAATCAAAACGCCAAAGCTGTTCGACAGACAATAACGAAGAACATAAATCCCAGGTAAGAGAATATGCATATCAAATCTATCAGAACCCCCCAGACTGCAGGTACAGTAGAAACGGAAACACAGGAGGATTGTCGACAGCCACGCGGGATTAGCCGAGCGGTCTCGGGCGCTGCAGTCATGGAATGTGCGTCTGGTCCCGGCGGAGGTTTGAGCCCTCCCTCGGGCCAGGGTGTGTGTGTTTAGGATAATTTAGGTTAAGTAGTGTGTAAGCTCAGGGACTGATAACCTTAGCAGTTAATTCCCATAGGATTTCACACACATTTGAACATTTGACTGCTGAAAAATAAGAGAAAATAGTAAAGATCTGCACACCATTGTCTGTGAAGGACCGCGAAAACGCAAGCCGCTCGTGGCAGTATATCACGTGCCAGATACCCTTACGGACGTCGAGTTTCTAGAAAGCATTTACGAGCATACTCTAAGCGATGACACCGCGAAATAAAACTTCGAGATAGAAGTCAATAGTAGGTTTAAAGCGGGGCCTAAGGGAAGGCGTTTGAGTCACCAGATACTGGAGGTCAGCCCACACCTGTCCAGAGTCCTTACACGGAGACAGAGAGTCTACAGAGACTTCGAAACACTCTCTGTGGAAGACTGTACAGTTGTAAACCAGTTTAAGTGTTGAGACCTAGGACATATGACTAAAACCTGCAGAAACGTCGACGTTACGTGCGCCAAGTGCGGCAATCAAATAAACAAGCGCACTGAGTGCACGTCCGAGACTCGCGTCTGCATCCCCTGCAAATACAGAGGCCGTGTTTGCAATAAATCAAAATGAAGTGATTGTCAGACCTATAAACATTTGCATAACCGGCTCCTGAACAGTACAGGCTATGGCAGCTAAAATCAACACACACACATAAACAGGAACACCCAAAGCCAATAACCCAAAACACATAAATACATATCACCGTCAACAATACAGAGAAACTACGAAAGAGAAATTTTCTGGAGGAGGCAAATTAATCTTCTGCCGAAGAATTACGATGATAATGAACTCATACCGCCCCAAGCACACTCAGCGACGTCACAGGATAGCTGTATTAATACGACGAGAATTACACCACTTGATAAACTTTCGAATAACATCAACGCAGAGGATAGATGAGTTACAAGATGAGCTTATATATTCTGCGCACAAGAAAATGAACAAACAAAACCGATATACTCATTCACAATTTCTCCCAACCGAAGTACATCACATCACACATAAACAACATGATCACAAACCGGAATCATCATCATATGGAAAACCCTACGACACAGGTAAATGTGAACAGTACATCAAACCAGTCTAATTTGTCTCGGCTGGCACTCTTCACCCCGGGCAAAAAGAACAAGGTACGGACAGGCACGCAGACATTGAATCAATACACATCGAAACAATCATGCCACAGATCAATACAGAACTCAGAACTACCGATCCCAGACTTATAAAAGTGGACAAATTAGATGAGGACAAATCAGAGGGAGGCATATGATGTCAACCTGTGTCTAGAAACAACCAACACTCCCAACTCCAACAAAGACAACATAACACATATAGTCAGTTCTACACAAATCACCACCATCTCCGACACCACCACATCAGCAAGCACCATCAACATCAGTGAAAAACGTGTAAAGGCAAAAAGCGTTGAAGAAGCGTATGACAAAACGAAGTATAACCATGTGACGTTCCAAAGAGATCTTTAAATGTCCTCCAGTCAGCGACCAACATCAAGCCACATTCCATCTAGCACCCCCCCAGAAACCGAAACACAAAAGTGCACCAACAGCAAGCCAGCTACATCTAATTTTGATAATCTAGAGTTTGTCTTACTTTAAGTAGGCTAGTGAAAAAGAGTTACTGCAGACAGCGTAGCGGAAACTACTTAGATTGTGCCATCCAAAGGGAGATTATCTCTGTTTTCCAGTAACTGAGCAGACAGACAGAAAACATTCCTACATCAGCAGAGCCGCTGCTCCACCTCATGCTCCAGGTCTGCCTGCGCAGGTCGGAATCATTCCACTTGGAAATAATATATAGAGATCATGTAAGAGCACACGGACGAACATATTTCGATTACTCACAGACAAGCAGTAATTGTTTTGTACACATAAAACACTCAGAACACATACAAAAAATGAATATCTTACAACATAATACAAAAAACAGTGCCACAGTCAGGATAGAAATTCATAAAATAACGCAAGACTTGCAGACAGACATTATGTGCTTACACGTACCTTACAATAGAAATGTACAACTAATATGTCTACCAAAACATGCTACCACAATAACAGGTAGCAATGACTGTAAGGCTGCAAAAGTAATTTTAACGAGAACTTATAACATAATTAAGGTAACAGACTTGTGCAATCAACACTTAATTACAACAGAGATTACCAATGGGAACGTTATATGAATGATTGCATCCACGTCCGCCCAATATGGCCATCAAATACAGCCGTACGCACACTACATTAGAGAGTTAGTAATGTATGTCAGAGGCAAAAAATTAAGTGATAAGTGCTGACATTAATTGGAGATCTAAAATTAAGACAGAACAGATGACACAGGACGCGTAATCACCGACCTAATACGAGAAACACAATTTCATGTAATGAACAAGGAGGGACCTATACCAACATATGCAGGGTTCGATGGCACCTGCAGTAATATCGACTTTTCGCTAGCAAATAATGTAGCGATGGCACACGTAACAAACTGGACTGTACACTGCAACATAACCAGTAGTGATCACAATGTCATAACATACACACTAACTCGAACTCAGAAGACGATGATCAAATCACACGCCAGACACTTTTTGTTGCACATAGCAGACTGGAAGAAATTAACGTAAATTATCCAACAACATGATCTAGAAAACATCAATGGAGGTATCGATTATAGAGCACACAAGTTAACACAGGTAATACAACATGTACAAAACACAACAATACCCTCAGCAAAGAGCACAAAACGCTCACCATTACCGTGGACCAACGACATCCCGACACTCAAGCATGATGCCTGACACAAACGAAAAGTATATCAAGATGCTATAGATAGGTTGGTTCTAGGGGGTTGAAGGAGCCAGACTAAAAAGGCCAAAATGCTATAGCAGATACTTAAAGACGCATAAGACTTGACGCATATAGGCATTCACAAGACTTACAGAGACAGACCCCATACAACACGTGTGGACCAAAATGGGAGCTATTTATAATAACACAAACAGAGCAAAATATATGGAGGGAACCATACAAAATACTGACAGAGAAGATAAAAACCCCACTAGTTTTGGGAAGGCTAAGGCAGATGACGACACGATGACAAGGGGATGGAGAAATACTGCTGAATTTCTGCTGTATAAACTGCTCCCCGACGACGATGTTGATACAGACACAGAATATCATGCTACACTTGGAGGAAACCTGCACATACCATACAACACAGCAATTGTCACCTGTTCTTTTGTGCAAGAAGAGTTTTCTCCAACAATCTCAGAGCACAAAAACAAGAAACCACCTGGACCAGATGGCATCCACCCGGACACACTGATTGGTTGTTTTGGGGAAGGAGACGAGACAGCGAGGTCATCGGTCTCATCGGATTAGGGAAGGACAGGGAAGGAAGTCGGCCGTGCCCTTTGGTAGGAACCATTCCGGCATTTTCCTGGAGATAATTGAGGGAAATCACGGAAAACCTAAATCAGGATGGCCGGACGCGGGATTGAACCGTCGTCCTCCCGAATGCGAGTCCAGTGTCTAACCACTGCGCCACCTCGCTCTGTCCGGACACATTGAAAAAACTATCACTGCTGCGGATCATCCCGTTCCTAACAACGTTACGGAACGATGCCCTACTGCTGGAGAGGATACCTTCGGTATAGAAAACCTCCAAAGAGGTCGTTATTAAAAAATCAGCAGATAGGGATCCTTCAGATCCAAAGACTTACAGGCCAATATGCCTAATAAACACCCTAGCAAAGATTCAGGAGAAGTTACTGTGTAAACGCTTGCAATCACACAGAGCTCCCAGGGGAATGAGCCAACACCAATTCGGTTTCAAAGCTGGCAGATCAATAGGTGATGCGATCAACAAGGCTCTACACATAGTTAATACTACAACACAGAAATACGATATGGCAATAATGATTGACATTGCCGGAGCATTCGATAATCACTGGTGGCTCGAAATGTAGAACAGTTTTCCAGACTACTGTAAAGACCGAATACTCGAATGGCAAATGGACAGCCGGAAAGTAATTAAAAGAATTACCAAAGGTTGTCCTCAAGATTCCATCTGTGGCCCCATCCTCTGGGACATAAAAATCGAGCCCCTCCTACAACTTATGGATGGGGATGACAGGTCAGAGGGAATTGTCGGCTACGCAGATGACCTATTAGTTGTAGTCACTGCAAGCAACAGAGCCGAGTTAGAAGAGAAAGTCAGTGGAACGCAACAAACAATTACACAATGGTGTCACAACAATAAACTCAGGTTAGCTGAAAACAAAACAACATTACTGAAAGGATCCTTGTGTCACAATTGGGGACACAAATATCAAACGAGCACACGTTATGCGCTATCTTGGGGTACACACAGATGAAAAATTGAATTTCCACGAACACGTAAGGCTAACAACAGACAAAGCAGAAAAAATACTACACAAACTGGTGACGCTAAATTCAATACGGTACAGATTACCTCTACCAGTCATGCGGATGTACCACTGTGAGCTCTTCGAATCAGTACTCAGCTTCGCAGCTAGCACGTGATCACACAGACTGAAACTGGTCACCAAATATACATCGGTCAGACGAGGGAAGAGAAGTGTCCTACTTAGGCACTCTGGCGCCTTAGGCACCACCTCAGGGGATGCACTGTATGTGGTGCTTGGAATATGCCCCATAGATATCACGATCAAACACAGAGCTGCAAGGAACTGATTAATGATGAGGAGATAAGATAAGATACACACAATAATTGGTGTGCCGATACAGACGATACGTCACCTTAAAGGTTGGTGTTTTGATACATGGCAAGGCGAGTGGGATGTAAGTGATAAGGGGCGTAGACTGCACAACTTCGTCCCTGGCATAAAGAAGCGGTTGAGAATGAAACATATCAATCCCAGCCGTGGTATGGTCCATTTCTTAACCGGACACGGACCTTATCCCACGCTCTTCAATCGCGTGAGTCTGAGGCAGACACCTACTTGCGCATGCGGGGAAGAAGGTTCACCAGAACACACTGTCTTTTTCTGCTGGAAATACACGAGCAGTGAACACTACATTTAGACTACACAGGAACAGACATAAATATATAGACAACAGTAAGAGACGAGTAATAAAGGGCACAATTAAACATACTGACAATCATTATTTCCAAAACAAAACATGAAGAGTAAATGCGGGCACGACATAACAGACATGCCTATATGCCACGTAACAACAATCTCCAGAGGGTGGACAACGATACCTACAGTGACAGCGAAAACAGTGAAAAAGAGGAGGAACAGGAGGAAGAAGGCGAGATGTGACAGTAAACAAGCATAAGGTGCTGTCGATCTAGCCAAGAAATTTACAAAATACTGTACACGGATGTGCACCTGAAGTTAATACTTAGGATTAGTAGTAAATACGAAAAGCAATAATATTTCTCTACTGATAACCATTTGTCTGTGTGTGCGACTGGAGGTCAACGGCTCGGAGAAACCATTCCGAGGTACTCACCGTCAGTCACATTCGCTGACGGTACTAATAAACTCTCCTCTATCGTATCATCTTATATTCTTCTTAAAAACAGTAAAATTTTGTTAAATTTCAACCTCAAATTATTGTAATTTTGAAAATTTTTGTTCTTTGTAAATGTTGTAGATAAAGCGAAAGAAAATATAACTGCAAAAAACATGAAAAACGAAACTTAGATGTACGACCTGTTTTAAAACATGAGGTAAAGGTCTATAATTTGGCAATAAATAAATAAATGAATGTGGTGAGTGTGATTATACAGGGTTGATGGAATGTGTCGATAAAGGATCTGCAGCGTGTTAGGTAATTCAAATATAGAGATTAGTATTATTGGAGTCGAGTTTATGGATGGTGTTGGTGGTCCAAATACGTTATTTGTGAGCGAGGAGAGGCGGGATATTACGAGATGGTAAAGGTTCTATATCGGGAAGGTAAACTGAATGTGCTGTGTGGTGGAATACATTACGTTCAAGGATATGGAGGGAATAATACACTCCTGGAAATGGAAAAAAGAACACATTGACACCGGTGTGTCAGACCCACCATACTTGCTTCGGACACTGCGAGAGGGCTGTACAAGCAATGATCACACGCACGGCACAGCGGACACACCAGGAACCGCGGTGTTGGCCGTCGAATGGCGCTAGCTGCACAGCAAGTGTGCACCGCCGCCGTCATTGTCAGCCAGTTTGCTGTGGCATACGGAGCACCATCGCAGTATTTAATACTGGTAGCATCTCGCGACAGCGTGGACGTGAACCGTATGTGCAGTTGACGGACTTTGAGCGAGGGCGTATAGTGGGCATGTGGGAGGCCGGGTGGACGTACCGCCGAATTGCTCAACATGTGAGGCGTGAGTGCCGTAGGGGACCGCACCGCCACTTCCCAGCAAATTAGGGACACTGTTGCTCCTGGGGTATCGGCGAGGACCATTCGCTACCGTCTCCGTGAAGCTGGGCTACGGTCCCGCACACCGTTAGGCCGTCTTCCGCTCACGCCCCAACATCGTGCAGCCCGTCTTCAGCGATGAGAGTCGCTTCTGCCTTGGTGCCAATGATGGACGAATGCATGTTTGGCGCCGTGCAGGTGAGCGCCACAATCAGGACTGCATACGACCGAGGCACACAGGGCCAACACCCGGCCTCATGGTGTGGGGAGCGATCTCCTACACTGGCCGTACACCTCTGGTGATCGTCGAGGGGACACTGAATAGAGCACGGTACATCCAAACCGTCATCGAACCCATCGTTCTACCATTCCTAGACCGGCAAGTGGACTTGCTGTTCCAACAGGACAATGCACGTTCGCATGTATCCCGTGCCACCCAACGTGCTCTAGAAGGTGTAAGTCAACTACCCTGGCCAGCGAGATCTCCGGATCTGTCCCCCATTGAGCATGTTTGGGACTGGATGAAGCGTCGTGTCACGCGGTCTGCACGTCCAGCACGATCGCTGGTCCAACTGAGGCGCCAGGTGGAAATGGCATGGCAAGCCGTTCCACAGGACTACATCCAGCATCTCTACGATCGTCTCCATGGGAGAATAGCAGCCTGCATTGCTGCGAAAGGTGGATATACACTGTACTTGTGCCGACATTGTGAATGCTGTGTTGCCTGTGTCTATGTGCCTGTGGTTCTGTCAGTGTGATTATGTGATGTATCTGACCCCAGGAATGTGTCAGTAAAGTTTCCCCTTCCTGGGACAATGAATTCACGGTGTTCTTATTTCAATTTCCAGGAGTGTATTTTGGTATTAATCGGCTCTTTTTCAGGGTTGAAGTAGTTAGCATTTTGTTACGAAAATTCATTCTTTCGATAAATTTTACCTGTAATATTAAAGTTTTCAGTTAGGGTTTCTTTCCCAGAGGGGAGCATGGGGGCTGACGTTATCCATTTGCAGTAATGCAATTAGTTAGTGCCTTCAACAAACGAGAGCAGCAAAAGTACCAAAAATCATATAGTTCCACTTTTAGCAGTAGCGTTTTGGGATTTTGAATTTCTTACTGGTCTCTCTAAAGTAACATGGTGCCTCACCCCGCCTAGCTAGCTTAAAACGTGGTCGCAACTGCTGACGAGAAATTCCTTGTGAAACCTGCTAGGATATACGTGTGTTTTGTGTGAGTTACTTAAGGCTCTAAGCATGAGACGTAATTTTTTGGAAATTTGATAAATATTGTGGACGTATCTTTTGATCCATGTCCACCCCTAATTTACAAGGAGCAGACTAGATGAGGCTCCACGTGCTAACTAATTGGTAATTAATAGGTTGTGTGAATGAATAATCGTATAGATTGGAGACAAGAATAAACAGTGAGGTGAGTACAAAAAACATTAGCCGTTGGTGTCGATCACCCATGTGGTGTCTAACTGCACCGCCAGCGAGCTACCAGTTTGTTCTTGAAAATCGTTAAGGTGAGGTTGCTTGCGTGTGCCGCAAATTGTTAATTCGCGATACGAAATTCTGATAGGATATCTTATTTTTAAAGAAATCGTTTTCTGTGTATATGAGAGATGTTTGTGTTTGCTTCGTTACCCTCAATTTTCTTACTTCATTCCTCTACACATTATTGTTGTCAGCATCTTGAATGTACGATTTATTAACCTGATTGTGTGATAGTTTTCTGATTTGTAGATTGTTCTAATATTGGTAACTGTGCGGATGACTTTTCACCGAAAATCACATTGTACACGGCAAGACTTATATATTCTACACACCAACGTGAATAATCGTTTTCTTGTCTCCCCTCTCAATAGTTTCGGAAATTACAATGGTATGTTATCTACCCTTCAGTCTTATTTAATACTACGTCTTCCAAAAATCTTCTAAGTTCTCGTCCTAATACTGGAACCCCTGCTTCGCCCCTATTAACTCTTGCTTCTTCTACCAGGTCATCAGATTAGTGTTCTCCTCACTGAAGCCATCACTGTACTCTTTCCACCTATTCGCTCTCTCCTCGAAATTTAACAACGAAATTCCCATTGCACTCTTAATGTTCTAAGTGTTGCTTTCAATTTCGCCGAAGGTAGTTTTGACTTTCCTTCATCCTAATTCAGTTCTTCCAAAATTCTTGTCTCTTTCGCTTTCTTACGTCTAAGTTTCCCTGTTCTTCGTATTTATTTCAGTCCTAAATGACCTGTATTTCTGTGTTTCTGAATTTCTATGACCATTTCTGTACATCCATTTGTCATCTATCGGATAATGTATTTCTTCTGGTACCCACGGTTTCTTCGCAGTTACCTTGTAATTAGGCACATCCTACATTCCAGTATCTGATTTCGGAAAAACAGCCTGAACAGGACATAATCTAATTGAAATCTTCCTATACCTTTCGGTATTTTCCAAGTATTTATTGTATAGCACATTTAATGACTCTCCTCTCTTAGTATTACTGCCAGCGCGTTTTCTCGTGTAACAATTTCGTCTACTCCCTCCGCTGCAAGTGCATTCTAATTCACCACTACTATTAGATTTTCATCTCCCTTTAAATACGGAATTACCATTTAAGTATGTTCTTATGCTTTCTGTCCCTCTTCATCTTCAGCTTGCGACATCGGCACGTATACCTGAACTATAGTTGTCGACGTTGACTTGCTATCGATTCTGATGAGAACAACCCTATTTCTGAACTGCTCACAGTTGCTCAGTTTCTGTTCTGTCTTCCTATTCATAAATATAACTACTGCAATTAAACTGAATGCCGCGGCTGTTTATATTAGCAGGTGAATATGACAGCCAACACGTTGCAATAGATGTTAGTTTTTAATTGACCCTAACCATTGTTTCGACGGATTTAAATCCGTCTCCTTCAGAAGGGCAGAAATCGGCATGTAGCTCTTACGTGTTCTGGCATTTTACGGGACTTACTGATGTGAGAAGCCCTTGATTTTAGGGGCGTTATCTTTTACAAACGGATGTACAGATCGTCACCGACACATTTCGTGTAGACATGTTAGATCGCTTAACTAACTTTCTGCTTCCTAATTAGAAGTTTGTTCCTTGTCCAGAATAAGACGGGTTGAAATCCATAGAAACCATGGTTAACGTTAACTGCAAACTACCATTCATTGCAATTGCTTGGATGTCTTATTCACCTACTACTCTGTAACCGTTACTGAAGTGCAGTCATATTAAAAATACAGTCGATATTATCCTATACTCGTTTGATCAGAAATACTTGTTTGGTTTCCATATCGCTTTACTGACGCCCACTATACCTAGATTGAGCCTTTGCATTTCCGTTTTCAGAAGTTCTAGCGTCCCTACCATGTTCAAACTTGTGGCATTCCAGACTCCGCCTCGTAGATCGTCATCACGTCGTTGGTTATTCAATATTTTTCTCATTGTAACCTCCCCATAGGCAGTCCTTTGCTTGAAATCCGAAAGGGAAACTTGTCCGGAATTTTTGCCAATGGACTGATCATTATGACCCTTTTCAATTACAGGTTACACATCCTGTGAATACATATTACGTGTCCCTACTGCAGTGGTTTCCATTGCCTTCCGCATCCTCATGCCGTTCTTCAGTGCTGATTCGTACGCATAAAGGGGCAGTTTCCCACCTCAAGGGCAAGAAAATGCCATGAATTTCTGTCCGCTGCTCCACCCTATTTCACAATGAATGAGAGTGACTTCTCATGCCGGAAGTCTTCGGCAGCCAATTCTGATTATTATTCAAATTTTTATCAGTGGTTGGGTTCGAACCCGGGACCGATAACGTTTTGATTACTAATAAGACGCTACCCCTAGATCACGGGTAACAGCCAAATTTTAAAAAGTCTACCATCACTTTATGTGACTGGTTGCAACATTACTAAAAATCTTTATTCACTATAGTCGCAGCATTCCAGATCTGTAATGGATAACATTATTAACAAACAATAATTTTTAAGATCTTTTTCGAGGTTTCTTGTGTTTGAGTGTCAGAGGAGTGAGCCTAACTGGTAGCGCCAGAAGTCCTCCGGCGTGGTGCCGGCGCTGGCGCGCTATAACAGTCTCCGCGGGCGGTGGCGGCCTCTGGTTCCCAGGAGACCATTGCCACTCCACGTCTGGGATCTCACTCCGAATCCCCTCCCTCCCCCATCCCACCACTTCGCGTCTCGCGTCTCCCTCAAGGCACCGACTGCCGCCTCCCCTGGGGCCACCTATCCGGACACATCTTTGTCACCCCATATCGAACGTAGCATATCTGTCCAGCTCCTCCGGTAGCCATCTTACGTCCAACTTGCCGAGTACGCCATTATTTGCCCCGCTTTATTTTGGTACGATGAGCAATCATTTGCGCCAGTACCCACTGCATCCACTTCATACATGAGTTACCATGTTTAGCTCTGTCACTTTTATACAATTCGGTACGTAATTACTTGTATGTATTACGAGCCATCACTTAAAATTTACGTTTACATGTGAGCAATTTTTTTCTCAGTCGCGTAGAATGAGTTGTGCTCAACTAAAAATTTAATTTATAGTCTTGATGTTAGACTATTATTCTAAATACTTTTCAGTTAAGGAACTTCGAAATACCATATCTTTTATGACGGTCCATATTCAATAGCACAAGGTACATTCATGTGACATAATTAATACTACTTTATCATGACTTTAGGAGCTGTCACCTAATTGTAAGAAGGTTAATATCCGTCCAGTTTTGTTTAAAACACAATGATTGAAGCACAAAGCAGTAATCAGTGCATGGTTTATGTTACACACATGTCCGAAAACACTAATATTACCGGTAATGTAAATTAGACTCTTTCTAATACCTATAGATAATTGAGAGTAAAACATTTAGGTATTTTTACATCTTAGAATAATACAGAGAATAAACATTTTATATTATAAACAAGTGTTATATAATAATGTTCTTTTTGAAAATCCGAACAGAAGCAATTTGCATATCTGTGGGAAGTAATTAAACGTATTTTCATGTAAAAATCTATATAATAAGTGTCAAAAGGTAAATGTATGCCTACTTACGTTCATAAAATAGTTCCTACGAACAGAAACAAGCATCGTTATTGTTGACGGTCTTCAGTTTATACTTTTACTGATTCTCTTAAGAGGTACTGCGTCGTAGCAATACGTGGAAGTCCCATTTTATGATACCTTTAATAATTAACACAAGTTCTGCTGACAAATTCTTTAATGGGGTATGGCTGGACCCAGAAATGCTTTTCATCACTCAGTAGGTTTGTTTGTAGGCAAACAACTTAATAACTACTGGAAAGTTGATGAAATCTTCTCAGGTTATTAGCGGAGTCTAGGCGTCGTTCTGTGGCGACGTTTCTACAAGTTTCCTACCGTTCATCTTCAGGCGAAGTTACTGAAAATATCTCTTATTCTACAATTGGGGCATTTCTCTGTCAGACTCAGCAATCTTAAGAATCTATGTTCATCCTAGGACTGACTTCGTGAAGTGGGTTGTTAGCTGGATAAATGTACGGACTATGACGAATTTCATTATCTAATAAACAGATCGATAGACGGTAATTAGCGGGCGAACTACTCCTTAAAAAGCCTGTGCGGTATATACTTCACACTTCTGGTAAATCTTGAACAGTTATCTCGAACAGTGATACCGGTCGACATATGAAATGTAAAAAAAGTATGACAGCTTCTTTTAAAACTTTAACTTATATTATTCTTTCAACAATTGCATTACAAGTGTTATGTGGCATGCTCTTTCCTAATTTCCGTTTCCAATTAGACGGAGAAGATGTTACATTTAGTGGCATTGTAATTTACAACATAATTAGCAAAATATGCCTAAAACTATGAATACGTAACACCTTACACACAATTATTTTATAATATAGTCGATGTTTTTCAACGCAACCCCAGGTCGGCGTCACTCACTTCAAGATCTGGAAAGAATAATGTAGTTACAGTATCTTGTAAACTAAAAGCTTTGAGCTGCACACAGTCTGGAAGAATATTTTAACAAGGAAAACGTTACCAAAAGCTTTGTCCCAGTGTTTGTTGCTTTTAGAAACTGATATTGCACAAAGGTAATTTCATTATATTCACTGGCGATTCATATTTGCGTCCTCTTCTGACCATACTACATCACCCACCTGGTCTTGGCCTGCCACCTTACATTTTTCCTGATAAAAGAACAAGAATATACAACCTCCCACACCCTTCCCCCTGAAATCCAATGTTGCACGCAAAGAGCGCCGATAACTCAGTAGTTCGAATATCTCTAATCATCCTGAAGTGTTCATTTTCTAATTTATCAATTGAACACATAAAGTCAGCAAATGAGTCTGTGATCATATTTTTGGCACTTTACTTTACAGGTCTGTCTTTTATGATCTGAAGATGGCAGTAGCCGAAACCAGTAATAGTTATATGAAAAATTTTATGTGATCAAGACGGACATGTAAAATAAAGTGCCAAAATTTTCTAATCTTTCTCATTAGTTTTGGCAGTAACGAGGTGAGTAGCGTAGTTTTGTGGAACTGAGTGTACCGTCTCCATTCACTGGATAAAAATTAGTCATGGACAAAAAGAAATACATAAATCTTTTTATTCTCCTGACAAATGAGAGATCTGGTATTTAGAACCGTTTCCTTTAGCACTTTGGCATTTGCTTACTAATGGACATAGTTCGCCGCTCATCTAATAACCATATTATTGGACTGAATACCACAAGTGAACAAGGGGATAGCACAAAATAATTCTTTGAAACAAGCCTTCTACACAAAATGATGGTATGTAGCCACTCTTCATGTATTGCCGTAAAAATATACGAAAGCTAGAGCATTAAAAACACATGGTTGTAGAAGAGATACCAATTTTCATACTACTACTACTACTACGTGATCAGGCCCAGTGGACCGCACGCATATACAAGTTTCCTCCTCCACTGTATTCTGTCCATTGCTGCTATCCGCCATTCGTCCACATCTATTGACATTTGTTTTAAATCTTCATGGAGTCCATCCCTCCAACGCTTCTTGGGTCTCCTTGGCGGTCCCTTTTTTGTAGGTGTGAAATCCAGGAGCTTCCGAGGCCATCTGTGATCCTCCATCCGGGCCACAAGGCCGGCCCACTGCCTTCGTTTGGCTTTCACAGCTCCTGCTATGTTGGGCTGCTGGTATAGTTCCTCAAGCTCTTGGTTGTATCTGATCCTCCATTCCACTGTATCTGCACCCAGAACCGGACCGAAGATCTTCCGAAGCACTTTTCTCTCAAAGACAAGGAGCTTATGTAAGTCCTGTTCCAGGATACTCCATGTCTCACAGCCATATAGAACAACAGCCTGAAGAAAATAAGAAATCAATGGTAGTCAGAGAGCGTTACAGAAAGCACACTGAGGTGACAAAAGCCACGGATACCTCCTCATAACGTGTTGGACGCCTTTTAGCTCGGCGAAGTGCAGCATCTCCATGTGATATGGACTCAGCAAGTCATAGGAAGTCCCTTTCAGAAATATTGAGCCATGCTGCCTCTACAGCTGTCTATAATTGCGAAAATTTGCCGATGCAGGATTTTGAGCACGAACTGATTTTCTGAGGTCGACGGGATTCATATCGGACGATCTCGGTTGCCAAACCATTTGCCCAAATCGTCCAGAATGTTCTTCATACCATACAAAGACAATTGTGTCTCGGTAAATAGAGCATTGTCATGCGTAAAAATTCCATCGATGTTTGGGAACATGACACTCATTAATGTCTGCAAATGGTTTGCTGGTAGACGAACATAACCATTTCCAGCCAACGCTCAGATCACTTTGACCAGATGACCCAACCCATTGTAAATAAACACAGACTCCGTTATGGAGCCACCACCAGCTTGAATAGTGCCTTGTTGACAATTAGCGTCCATGGTTGGTGCGGTCGGAACCACAATCGAATCCCACTATCAGCTCTTACCATCTGAAATCGGGTCTCATATAACCCGGCTACGGTTTTCCTTTCGTCTGGAGTCCAGCCAGTAAGCTCACGAGGTCAGCAGAGGCGCTACAGGCGATGTGGTGGTGTCGATCGTCTGTTGTTGCTGCCAGTTAACGCCAGATTTCACAGCACTGTCCTCAGAAATACCTTTGTCATTGGTCCCACATTGATGTCTGCGGTTATTTAACTCAGTGTTGCTTCTCTGTTAGCAGCAGGACGTCTGTGGAAACGCCGCTCCTCTCCGTCATTAAGTGAAGCCTATCGGCTATTGCGTTTTCCGTGGTGAGAGTTAATTCCTGATATGGGGTACTCTTGTCACACTCTTGACACAGTGGACATCGAAATATTTAATTTCCTAGCACTATCCGAATGGCACGTCCCATCGTCTATCACCAACCGCCACTGGCATTTAAAGTGTGTTAATTCCCGTCGTGCGGCCACAATTCTGTCGGAAACCAGTCACATGAACCACTTTAGTACAAATGGCAGCTCCACTAATGCGCAGCCCTTTTGCACCTATCGTAAGCGATACTGATACCATCTGTAAATGTTCATATCGCTATCGCATGACTTTTATTTTCTTGGTGTACACTGGGGAACTCTAGTGCGAGTTAGCTAGCTGTCTTTCTGTTAGTTGGCCATTGTTGGCGTGATACACTTGGTAGACGCAGAACGAACTGCATCTTGTACTCTTTCTGGGCAAAGCTAATTACACGAAATCGAAAACATATTGAAAAAAGAAGTATGGAAGGTCAGAATTTGACATTTCGTCGTTAATGCAGTTACTAGCGACTGAGGAGAGATCTAACTACGAAAAGATGGGAAAGGAAATCAGTCTTGACCTTTTCGAAATAACCATCCGATATTTGCCTGAAGTGATTTAGGGAAGGCACGTAAAATGAAAAATGTGGATTGTCGGAGAAGAGTTTGGACCGTCGACTTCCCAAATGCGTGTGTTGTGTGCTAACACCACTGCGCCACCTCACTCGATGAAAGCTGTTTAAAGACGACTTTATCAAAAATAAGAAAGCGAATCGAAATGACCATTAGATGGAAACATGGTTGCTACCTTTGGTCTAGACGGCTTTATTTTTCATTGACGGAAATATGTAATATGTTTGCATCCATTAATAGGTAATCTGTATTAATATATGAAGCCGGTATCTATACAGATATCATTGATGATCTTGCAGCTCTCAAAGAATGAAATTATAATGAAATGTAGAACTTAAGCTGCGTACAGGCGTTGACAAACATCAGCGGGGACACTTGAAAAATATCTGCCCTGACCGGAATTGGTCGAATAATATGGCAACCCACAAGGGCTTTGTTTTAACCACTGACGATGATGTCAATTCAGATAGCGAAATAATGACGGGGAAAAATCACATCAGCAAGAAGGAGTTGTGCGTGATAAACGAAAGTTGGTGGGCATGTTTCTGTAGGGGATAGATAACATCTATTCAGTAGCGCCACTATTAGAGTGCAAATCAGGTTTGCTTTAAATACGCTCTGTAGCAGTCGTCAGCGTTAGTTGCCTTGGAAATTGGACGTAGTGGTATGATGTTAGTCAATAACGCCTTGAAGACGATGAAGATACAATTAGCAACTTGGCTGTGTAAGTTGGATGTCCCTTCCGCAATATTGAGAAAAGGCTTGGTAGAAATTTCGCCACTGTACATGCCTGCTTCCAGCGGTGGTCACGGGGAGATGCGGTCGCAAGAAGACCTTGCTCCGAACGACAACGTGGCTACCGAGATAGAAGACTGTAATGTTCCGCATATGACTGTGGAGCATCGTACTGCATCACAGTGACAACTAACTGTTTATAAATCGGGTACTTCAAAGATAGCTCATAGCCTGTGCATTCTACTGATCCCAAACCACGTTAGTCTTATCAAGCGAAAGCTGGTTGGAGGGCGGAGGTCAGTTGTGTTTTTTGGTGAAATACGGTTATGACTCGATGCCAATGATGGCCGTGTGTTGGTTAGAAGGAGGCCGAGTGAGAACCTGGAACCAGTATATCTGCGGCCTTGTCACTCGGGGCCTGCGCCTGGAGTTATGGTCGGACTTGCTAATTGGTATGACAGGAGTGGTTATCCAACTGAATGCTACTTTGTACGTCACCCCTCCGGTGATTCGACCTATTGTGCTGTCGTTCATGAACTACACTCCAGGGAGTGTTTTCAAACAGATAACTCTCCTAAACATACCGCTGTTGTAACCTAGCATGCACTAGAGTACGTCGAAAAGTTGTCTTTGCCTGCTCCATCATCAGATCTGTCTCCAGTCGAGCACATAAGGGGACATAATAGGACGGCAGCTCTAGTGTCATCATGATTCAGGCACTAACCGTCTCTGTATTGACCCACCAAGGGCAACAGGCACTGAAATCCCACAAACTGATATCCGGCAACTGTACGACACAGTGTACGCATGTGAGCTTGTTTACATTCAACATTATACTGGTAGTTAATGTACCAGCATTTCACGTTTACAACGGCAGTTCTTTCACTGATATTAACCTGCTATATTGCAGTGTTATTCACTTAAATACGTTACCTACACAAATATATTCGAGAAATTTCATTGCTCTACATTACAAGATTTTAAGCATGGCTGAAACAGCAACTGTTGAAAATTCTTCACGGTAAATGACGACACCCAAAACAGATGCAGGATAAAGATTTATTAAAATTCTTGACATTAGAAGAATTTTAAGAATACTCTACATTAATTATTTCTTTAAGTTGGCATTTTTTTCGGTCAATGTATCATCAAACTAATTACATGGATAATTACTAAGTAAATAAAGATGAATCTAAGAGAGTCCTCCTACTCCGTGTGTATAGGTCAATCTATCAAAAGTGCATCTTACATATTTAAAGGACCCTTAAAAACTAACTTTAATGAAACACACAAAAGAACGAAGTGACTGGTTTTAAAAACACAGTGGTGAAAACAGATCATTTGTGAGGTCATACGTGTTACATATTAAGATATAATGTTATAAGCGCTGTTGATATATTGTCTCCCACAGGGATTGTTTGAGCATTTGAGTGATGCTCTCGCCTTGTCCAAGTAAACCTCTGCCGAAACTAGCAGCCCTTATTTTGAGGCAGTCGAACGTCGTCCAGGACGAAGAGTAAATATGTCAAAAGGCGGATTTCCTAAATACCTCATCTATCGTAAAATAAATATTTCGTATTTGCTTTCTATATAGCTACCATTATGTTGTCCACTCAGTGTACGTAGCATCAGACAGCTGTTACACACTTCGCGACTGTGCCTGAGTCCAGAATTTGGTCGCTCATCGTTAAGTCATCATTATGTAGAGTGTTTTCATACATTTATACGAGCTATATTTATTGGCGCTGAGAATCAAATGCTCTCCCTGCTCTGATCAACTTAAAGTCCTCCACGAAACGCTTCAAAATCAAATGATAAGTTTTCCCAGCTACGCATCCTTGACTAAAGGGTTATTTCATTAGGATGGTCTTTAAAAGAATAGTTTCACACAATCACTCTTGATTTTTAGAGAACACTGTACGAAAAGAGTTTGTTTGTCTCTGCCTACTTTTCTTGGCATATTTTTAAACCCTAGTGTTTGTAGCAACAATTACATTCAGTGCTTTGATATCGATAAAATCTGTTTCTATCTGGATGTAATTAAAGTACCTGATATAGCGATAATAAACATAGATGAGGACAGCTATGAATTGTTCCTAAAATTAATGAGATAAGAAAGATTAGGTCGAAAGACTAACTTCTCTTAGTAAAAATACAGAAGCTGGTAAAAACCAACAGAAAACGAAGTAAGTGCTAGAAAATGGAAAACGAAGTATGTTAAACGATAAAATTTTAGTATCTTAGTTTACAGCAAAGAACATATTAGGCCATTGTCCGTTCTTCATGTTACAGTGCGTATGTTGGGCAGTCATCTGTAATGCTAAACGAATGAAGAGCGCATGTTTTTCCTTATGGACGTTGATAAGCTACTTTCTAGAGCAATAGAGTTTGATGAGGTGTTGTATTAAGACGGATACTGCTTTCACCAAGTATTACGCTCTGCCATTTACAGAAGAACTGAATTGCAAAATTCGATGTCAGTAATTTGAAACGCTAAACAGAATGTTTCAAATGATAAACATGGCTTCTCCGAGAAGAGTTACAGCAGTTACGCTGACAGAATGATTCAGTAGCTAGAAAGCAAAAACGTGCGGAATACTCTTTGAGATAATAACCTTCCAGTAAACTCGAAGTTATTATCTTTCGCTGTGTTTCTACGTGAAGTAATAGGTTCATTATCATAACATCACGCTTTTAAGAAAAATTATTTTACATCATCTCACCAGCGCGCGTATCTCAACTACCATTCAGCACTTTCTCCGTCGTCTATGAATGCCCTCCGAATATTGAAACATTTTCTTTTAGACTATTGAAGCAATTGACCGTACGGTTGTTTCAGCATGGCGTTTGTTGACTCCTTCCGAATTCTAGTTTCACTACTACTCATCTTACGGCCTTCATGGACGTCTCACCCTCCTTCCACTCTCTATCTGTAACGCTCCTGTGCTTGTGTTGGCTCTAGATCAAATTACAACGAGAATAGGGCTGTACGTTGAAGCTGGAATCGTCTGGGGAACGACTTCGTCTGTCCTCTTTAACGTAACGGCCTGCTGCTAACTACAGAGACATCGCACAAATGTTAAACTGCAAAGTGGATGAACATTAGAATTAGGTCGCACGGGGACACACCAAGATTACGAATATGCTATTCTCTAACTAAAGTGAATTACACTTATTAAACATCTGGTTTAAGCAATTTTTTTCTCATGGTAGTATGTAAATTCAACACCACAGCACTAACGACAACTATGTAACAGTAGTGGTACAAATGGCTCTGAGCACTATGGGACTCAACTGCTGTGGTCATTAGTACCCTAGAACTTAGAACTACTTAAACATAACTAACCTAAGGACATCACACACATCCATGCCCGAGGCAGGATTCGAACCTGCGACCGTAGCAGTCGCACGGTTCCGGACTGCGCGCCTAGAACCGCGAGACCACCGCGGCCGGCGTAACAGTAATCATCAAACTATTTGTTACTCTATCAAAGCAACCACAATCTCTAAAATTTCAAGTGCAGCTACACCAGGAAGTCATTACCTTCTTGGAACGTAACTAGTTTACGTCTTCACCCACGGGAACACAGTAACCAAGTGTCGAAGCCTGCGATCAAAGAAATCATCTCTCTTAAACGCAGGAATGCGCTTACAGTTAACCAGGCAGCAGTCACTATTCCATACCAATCAGTTTCTCCTAGCATCTGCTTCACACACGAGTTATGATTCAATTAAATTGAGACCACAGCTTATACTGAGGGAGGCGAGAACGGTTTCACGAACTAGTTTCTTATTTGTATTATTAATAGTACCGTAGTGATATATTTACAGCAATTTTGAGTCATCTGCCTCCTTAATGCTTTCGTATCACACATCACTAATTCTTTTCCGGTGCGAACATCTCTCCCTCAGCGTATAAATTCCACTCAGAAGCCGAAATTATTTGTTAGATACCGGTTGGATATAGCTAAAGTGCATCTATTCACTGAGGTCATGTTACATACAGTAATCCATTAATGCGGGACCGAGCTACAGTTTCGGCCACCAGGTGCAAATCTAGCACTGTACACTGTTTGCATGATTGGATGGCATCCATGCTGTCCCCGACAAGCCATAAAGTGAGTCAACAGTACCGCTATCGACCGTGCTCTGTCAGCGAAACTGTTGTATGCGATCGGCAGCAGTGACAGTGCTGCATTCAGAGAGCATCAACGATAGGATATTCTCAGGAGAGATTCGATGTCATTAAATGGTTCAGAGTACATAATAATGAAATTCGAAATCATACGTGAACTTGGAATGGCTCCTAGAATAGGAAGGCTTCCTATCACAGTGGAAGTTATTCACGAGGCAGAAGGTGCCCTGTGTAGATCTAATGCTCGTGAAGTGTCACGAGGATTGTCCAGCTCATGGTCAACAGTATGGGTTATTTTGCGGTCTGTTTTACAATGGTAGCCGTACAAGAGCCAGACGGTATAGTCACTGAAACCTCATGATCTGCAACAACATTCAGATTTTGCGTTACGGTTTCCGGCACAGATCGAAATTGATGATATGGGGTCTGGTAATATACTATAGAGTGACGAGGTACATTTCACACTGCAGTGTGTAGTTAATACACAGGGCTTCCGAATTTGAGGTACTGCTAAATCGCATGTTTTTCAAGAGAGGTGTGGATTACTAAACACCTTATTCTCGGTCTGTTCTACTTCGAAGAGATGACAGCAACAGATATTGTCAGGTGTATCGTGACATCTGCACTTTATCGAGACCTCCTTTTACACCACGTCCTTATTGCTTTGGAGGAGCTCAGGTGTGTGGAAACCACCGTTTTCGTGGAAGATGGGGCAACACCTCACTTCGCTTGTCCAGTGAATAATTTGCTTAATGTAACGTTCCACGAACGTGGTATCTCCGGAGGTATCCAGATGCTTGGCCCAAAAGGTAACCTGATCTGAACCCATGTGGCTTACGGCACTGTGAATAACTAGAAGGACGTATTTACCAAGTACACTTTCGATCTCTACCCAGTAGAAAACAACACTTTGCCCAGATTATACCACTAATGCTGGGAGCATCTGTTGATCACGTCATTCTACGTATACAGCATCTCGTCGACGTCTCCGGTGCTAATACTGAGCAGATAGTGCAAGCGAGTGTTGATAATGAAACCAACGTTACTCCTTTCTCACTCGTTTGATCTTTTCCGTCCACGTCTCGTTTCTAATAAATTACATATGGAAATACTTCTATACTTTTTCTTGCGTTGACAGAGCAAGATTTATACATTTTGGAAAAATATTTAACTTCTTTCTTTCCACTGTTAAGTCTGTTCCACATTTATGCATAAGAACGCCTGCCAAGTTTCGCTGCCATATGATAAATACAACCCAAATGCGAGTAGCGTCACTCCAATTATAACCAGCAGATATATTACAACACCTGTCTTCCCCTGCAGTTTTTCCTCTCTACAGCTTCCTTGTAGTTCCATGGGTGCAATTCACTGACATCTCAACACACACCCTATAATCTACCGTCGTCTGCGGAGACCTATTACCAGTCAACTTCACTGTCAGCATCCTGTTTAATAATACATCTCAAACGCTTCGATTCCCTTCCGACATTACCATAGCCTACGATACCCTTCCTAAAAATACTATGCTCAAGACGTACATACTCAGAGATCTATTCCTGAAATTAAGACCTGTGTTTGATGCAAGTGAACCTGTTTTAGGAAGTAATATTCTCTTTGCAAGTGCTAGTCTCTTCTACCCTCCTTGGTTCGTCACCAAAGTTGCAGAATACTTTAACTTCTTATACTAAGTGGTTGCCAGTTGCGATGTTACATTCGCGCTGTCATTCCTGATATGCCAGAAAACATTCGTATTTCTTTGATTTACTCTCAGGGCACATTTTGTGCTCATTAGTCGGATCATTTCATTCAACAAGTCTTGTAAATATTCCTCGCTCTTTTTGGAGATAATTTCGCATAGTCATTTCTTACATCGTATCTGCAAAATAAATGTTTGCTGGCTGATCTGACTTCCGCAGGGTCACACTTTGACTCCTTGGAACAGCTGTGCTCATTCTAGAGTAAAAGTAAATGAGATCTGACATAATGTTGACATTTTTGTGTGGTTTCCTTGAAATCAAACAGGCGCGTCTCTGAATTACTGGGGCAAACTATTTTGAAGGTCTAGCAAGTGAAATTTCTTCTCTAGTGTGCTCCGTCTGCCTGTATAACTCTTGAGGGACTGTAAGTCTGCATTATAGACATAGCTAGATTTGATCGCAACTTTAATGACAAATACCGATCAATTTTTTACAACTGTTTTTTTGGATTTAACTGGTTTCCAGACGTCAGAGAATTTGAACCCCCTGACAAATTTGTAGTTTTTTGAAACTGCATGTTTTGACGCATGCAAATCGTATTTTTATGGAACTGCATTGACTTTGACACTAACTAACCGTTCATTATTTCAAAAGTAACTGCCTCTCTTATCTTCGAGACTGAGTTAATGAATTCTTCTGAAAGGGCAGTGGTATGTGTCAAGTGTCCAAAGTTATATGAGTCTACTTAAATAGTTGCCACTTTTCCCAGTGATTTGGGAATTCCTTGCAAATTTTAATGTATTTACCTTTCCTGACTTGTTGAATCACTGATCTTTCAAAGCTCTGTCGAACGCTCACTTTATTGCTGTATCCGCTATGTTTCTCAGATCGACGTTAGTCTCTTGTACAAAGACTAGCAAAGCGATTCGGCAAAAGCATAATTATATCGACACCTCTCAATTCAAACACACGATATTTTCAAGCTATGGCTGCCACAATGCATTGTCAGACATACTTTATACACTTGTATGCTCCATTTATTTGAATACACTCATGTAAGCTGAGGAAACCTTATTTGGATATACATCTAAGTTGGTGATATATTTCGTTTCGTCTCTCGTCAACTTAGGAGTGACTCAGATAATTCGAGACAGAGATATAGATGGCGCAGAGTGTCTTCGTTGCACTGATTACGTAGAAACACTACTTCATCAGTATTAACGTGTTGCAACAGGTGTTAAACAATAGCGCGCGGCATCTCAGCAGTAATTTTATTTTGTTTGTGAATAGATTTACACTTTATTTTATTTCATCGCCATATATACACATGTATACACGAATCGCCAGTTTTGTACTGGCCACGTCGCTACTACTGTGGAGACAGGGTTGCCACTGTCGTTACGGCAGGCTGAGTTTGTGAGTTTTAGAAACGGCTTCTGGTGCAGCACACCGCTAAGACAATTTCTTCATGGCACTATTACACAGCTGTACCTCAGGGTCAGGTAAATAGCACAGGAGAACGAAGGCTCTACAACACACCAACAAATTAGTAACAAACTAACTCAAATGAGTTGAAATGGCTTACTTATCTTTGTGACTTGTTGAATCATTACGTCTGTAACATTACCTATAATATAACAAAATGAGAATGCCTCATTGGATAAGTACACTCTTCAAGTTGCCATCACACATCTCAAACCATGAGTGTGTTTAAATCCCTTTCACACAGGGCCCATACAGTGACGGGCGCAGATAGTTTACCTAAAGAGCTTGCACACTTAAAGGCAGTGTTCAGAGACAGTGAACATTCGATCTGGTAAATTAACAGGGCATTCTAAGCTAAAACCAAGAACCATGAAGTGTATAAGGGGGAGAACGCGACAGCAAAGTCTCTAGCTTTTCTCCCCTTGTAGGAAATATTTCTCTCAAAATAGCAAGAATCCTTAGAAAATTCCTTCTGAAAGTTATATTCCGTCAACCATCTAAGCTTTTGGATGTGCTGGGATCAGCGAAGGATAACTCGTTATTGCGGAAGACAGGATTTACCAAATACTATATTAGTGTGGTATGGCGTATATAGGACAAACAAAACATGCACAGTGGAAGAACGTTGCACGGAACATAAACGTTGCACTCGCCTTGTGCAATCAGTAAGCCTGCAATTGCGTATCATTGTATCTCCAACGGACATTCAATTGAGTAAGACAAAAGCTTAATTTTGGGCACAGAAACATGTTTTTCGGACTCCATTATAAAAGAATTCGCTGAAGTACGCAATCAGATGAACCTTGGCAGCGGCCACCAGCTGGACAATGCATGGAATCTCGTAATCTTCGAGATTTGCACCAGAGGAAGACGCTAGAATTCTCCGATGACTGCGGTGAGCGGCAGCACCGAAGACTGCTGATCCTTACAATTCCACCAGAGAGGGCGCTGCCACCGGCCTGTGTGCTCCTTCTGCCACCGTGACTCCGAAGCTTGAGCGGCAGTACTATCAGCGCGTTTTATAAGGTGAAACGAAGAACATCTTCGTCAGTAGCACACACATACACCAAGACACGAACATGCCATCCTTCACACCAATCAGACAAAAGCACACTCAATCACTATACACTAAGACAGTCCCATCACCACTTCATCTCATCACTAGACACAGACCCCAGTCATATTAAGTACAATCACCCTAGGAGTATTACCACAACCCCCTCCCCCCCCCCCCTCCGGTACACCTCTTGCAATATTCTCATGACACCGCATTCCTCCCCTCGCTCGTACCCTCCAACGGTCCCAACGCCTTCCACAGAATCACCTTGACCTTCTTGCTGCATGGTGCAGCCAGTGGCTCCTGAAAATCAATCCCTCCAAGACCCAGGCAATCATTGTAGGTCGCACCACTCGCTCCTTCTGGCTCCGGGATTTCTCCCTTACTGTCTCCGCCAGTCCTGTCCGCCTCACCCTCACCCCAACCCTCACTTACCTTGGCCTCAACATTGACCGTCACCTCACCTGGATCCCTCATCTCCGCTCCATCCAATCCAAAGCCCACCACCACCGTCTCCGACTCCTCAAACTCCTCTCTGGCCGGACATGGGGGTTGCACCCCTCTACCATCCTCCACACCTACAAATCCTTAATCCGTCCCATCCTCTGCTATGCCAGTCCTGCATTGATATCTGCCCCCCCCCCCCAAATTCTATAAGTCCCTCCAGATCCTTGAGCGTCATGCACTCCGCTTCGCCTTCCGTATACGCCTCCCGTCCCCCATGAGGATCCACTATGATCTCATCCCTTTGCCCCATCTGCTCCTATTCCTCGAACATATCCGCATTCTTTACACCTCCCACCGCCTTGAACCCCCTCACTCCCTGGTGGCTCCTCTCCTCTCCCATCCCCGCCCCCTACCACGTCTTCACTGTTGTATCCCCCCTACCCTCCATCTCTACACCCTACATCTCCTTTCCCAAGGTTGCTTTCATGAACTCCCCCTCCCAGATGATGCCCTCTCTTTCTCCATTTATCCCTCCTATCAACTCTGATCCTCAATCCCCCTCCTTTCCTCTGTCCTTTTCCTTGGCTCCCTCTCCCACCCTTCCTTCCTCTTTTTTCCCCACCTCCCCTCTCGCCGCCCCCTTCTCTCCCCCGAGTCCTTTTGCATTTCCCTCCTCTGCCTCTTCTTATTCCCTCTCGTGTCTGCCCTGCCCCTCTCCCCCCTTATGAGTCCTCTCCCTCCTTGGTTCCCCCCCCTTTCGTTTTCTCTGCTCCTCCCTCTTTGTTTTCCCCCCTACTCCAGCCGCCCCCCCCCCCTATCTGCCTTTGGCTCAGGAGTGTCATATTTGTACCACCATTTTCGTGCAGTGTTTTACAGTGTGTGTTTTCCAGTGAGTGTTCCATAGTGTGCCTTTACGGTCGTGTAGCGAACGGCCAACATACTGTCGCTGGGTGTGATTTTTTATCTCTTGCGAACAGAAACCAGACTGTCGCCATGTTTTTTAATTGTGTGTCTACTATGTTACTTGTCCGATTCCTATGTATTTTATCGACATTGCCAACCCCTTTTGCTCTCTGTTTTAACTTTCCGCATTTTTACTCCGTTTTACACTTAAATTCATCATTTGTCGCCTGTTTTTCCTTGTTTCTTTCTTTTTCCTTTTCTTACAAAAAAGTCTGTAGGTTGTAGAGCAGCCTACTAAGCTGCTGCCAGCCTGTCCTCCTTGGGGGGAAATTGAAACTCAATAAAGAAAAAAAAAGAGTATTACCACACGCCAGTTTCCAACATGACACACACTTTATAGTAGGTACCCATCCACAATAACACATTAAACACAAAATCAAATACACGCAAAGGAGAACAAATGTACCTAAACCATCATGATCCAGACTTATCTTAGAAAGAAGACTCTAGGCAGAGTCCAACGGACCCGCAAATTACTTGGACAATTGTCCTGTCATATTACGCTGCTGCTGCTCTTCGTTACTCTTCGATGGCTCACCTGGAGATAACTGGCAGTTGTCCACGACTGGCTTCAATTCCTGAGCTCGCAGAATATTCAATTCGCCTGAAAAATTTAAATTTTCCCCCCAAAGGTGTCTGTGCTCTACACTAACAGCAGGAATGTAAAAACGCAATTCTTCACTAGAAGTTGATGGTGTGAAACAACGAAACGCGTTGTGGGAAAATAAACAAACTGGCACAGTACATTGTTTTATTAACGTAGAATAACATTTTCAAAATCGAATTCCGTATGTAGGCTTAGGTCGATAAAGTTAGTTTCAGTAGTCTGTACGTCTAGGGACCGAATACCTGAGCAGCTTGGTCCCTTAGCAATTCGTACACATTTGAAGATTTGCTAATAACATCGCGCCTGTCTGTGCAGCTGTTTCTGTTTGCGACTTATTACCTGGTGCTTGGAAGCACGGCCCGCTAGTGGCGCAGCTTTTTGTCCACGTCACGGTATCTAGTGGCGCCACCACGCTGATCCATGCTTATCGATTGCTTATTAGGCTGTTCATCGCCGTATACGTATGTTACAGTGGGACATTATGGAGATATCTTAAAATGGTCTCACAAAAATAGACTGAATTTAGTAATGGAATGCACTAAGTGCACATTTTCAAAAATTAAACACGTATAATCCTTCGTAATTCTAATGTATCAAGTAAATTCAAGAAAAACGGCCAGCTTAGGAATTTGGCTAACCACAATAAAGACCAGCAAAGTTATCAGCAATATTTCTCTAAAATATTTAAAGTATAAAGATTAAAATTAATAAAAGTGGCTTTGTGGGTGTCGCTTTTACCAACAGCTTTCATAGAGAAACTGCCGAATCGGACATACCAAACACGTTTCCTTCTCAAACAAATATCAGTTATTATAGAGAAGAGATCACGCTCTCAGTGAGCTAAAACACTCACAAAGGCAAGAATAATCAAGGTAAAACGCTTTACACGCTAAAATAAAGGAACACCTTACACAAAAGCCACTTGGTAGAAGAAAGTGAAACCATTTGGATAATGTACACTCCTGGAAATTGAAATAAGAACACCGTGAATTCATTGTCCAAGGAAGGGGAAACTTTATTGACACATTCCTGGGGTCAGATACATACACATGATCACACTGCAGAACCACAGGCACATAGACACAGGCGACAGAGCATGCACAATGTCGGCACTAGTACAGTGTATATCCACCTTTCGCAGCAATGCAGGCTGCTATTCTCCCATGGAGACGATCGTAGAGATGCTGGATGTAGTCCTGTGGAACGGCTTGCCATGCCATTTCCACCTGGCGCCTCAGTTGGACCAGCGTTCGTGCTGGACGTGCAGACCGCGTGACACGACGCTTCATCCAGTCCCAAACATGCTCAATGGGGGACAGATCCGGAGATCTTGCTGGCCAGGGTAGTTGACTTACACCTTCTAGAGCACGTTGGATGGCACGGGATACATGCGGACGAGCATTGTCCTGTTGGAACAGCAAGTTCCCTTGCCGGTCTAGGAATGGTAGAACGATGGGTTCGATGACGGTTTGGATGTAGCGTGCACTATTCAGTGTCCCCTCGACGATCACCAGAGGTGTACGGCCAGTGTAGGAGATCGCTCCCCACACCATGATGCCGGGTGTTGGCCTTGTGTGCCTCGGTCGTATGCAGTCCTCATTGTGGCGCTCACCTGCACGGCGCCAAACACGCATATGACCATCATTGGCACCAAGGCAGAAGCGACTCTCATCGCTGAAGACGACGCGTCTCCATTCGTCCCTCCATTCACGCCTGTCGCGACACCACTGGAGGCGGGCTGCACGATGTTGGGGCGTGAGCGGAAGACGGCCTAACGGTGTGCGGGACCGTAGCCCAGCTTCATGGAGACGGTTGCGAATGGTCCTCGCCGATACCCCAGGAGCAACAGAGTCCCTAATTTGCTGGGAAGTGGCGGTGCGGTCCCCTACGGCACTGCGTAGGATCCTACGGTCTTGGCGTGCATCCGTGCGTCGCTGCGGTCCGGTCCCAGGTCGACGGGCACGTGCACCTTCCGCCGACCACTGGCGACAACATCGATGTACTGTGGAGACCTCACGCCCCACGTGTTGAGCAATTCGGCGGTACGTCCACCCGGCCTCCCGCATGCCCACTATACGCCCTCGCTCAAAGTCCGTCAACTGCACATACGGTTCACGTCCACGCTGTCGCGGCATGCTACCAGTGTTAAAGACTGCGATGGAGCTCCGTATGCTACGACAAACTGGCTGACACTGACGGCGGTGGTGCACAAATGCTGCGCAGCTAGCGCCATTCGACGGCCAACACCGCGGTTCCTGGTGTGTCCGCTGTGCCGTGCGTGTGATCATTGCTTGTACAGCCATTCTCGCAGTGTCCGGAGCAAGTATGGTGGGTCTGACACACCGGTGTCAATGTGTTCTTTTTTCCATTTTCAGGAGTGTAATTTCAAAAATTAAGTAACGGTGGTTAAATCAGACGCCCTCATTCCATAAAAATTTAACCCTTAACGAAGTTTCACCAATATTTGTCCAAAATACTAAAGGTAAATATACTTAAACTTTCAAAAATGTTGTTTCAGGATCGAGTGAATCACAGGCTAGCCTAAGTTCTGTCGATCTCCCTCTTTCTCTTTCTATCTTTCTCTCAGTCTAAAGAATAGCAGGTTATTAATCTTAAATAAGAGCAATCCTATGGAAACATATTTCCTTTTACAAAAATTTAAAGTAATTAAAAACATTTAGCGAGAATAGAGGCGCCTAATTATATCCCATAAAAAAACACAACTTCACCAGTGACTGCCAAACTGAAAATGGGAATGCTAAATTCCACTTAGCCAAAATAAAGTACTTAAGAGACTGGTGAGCAGAGTAAGAACACATTGTCAGCTTTAACACAAATTCTCCAAGTCACCTTGGATTAAAACAAGTACATTAGTACCAGATGTTGACAAGTGTTTGCGTACTAAAGCGAAATCCTCACCGTTTATAGGTTTCAGTTCCTCTTTCTTTTCATACTATGAAAATATACAAGTAATACTTCGTAATCCAGTCAAGTTATCAAATGACAAATACTTGTTGTGCCAGTTGACCTTTAGATGCTCCCAATCGCACATTCAGCAATGCATAAAGAGCGCCTAATCTCCACCTGTACCACCAAGCATAACACTTTCACCATTACACGTATGGGCTGAAGATCTAACTAGAAACTCCACTTTACCTTCAGGTAACGCTGCGCGCTTACTCTGATGACCCATAACATTATGACCAACTGCTTAATCGCGTGTTGGTTCACTTTTAAAACAGAACACAGCAGCGATTCTGCTGGGCATGGATTCGACAAGTCCTCGGTAGGTTCTGGAGGTATGCGTCATCATCTGTCACCGCTCAGATCAGCCAATTTCCGTAAATTACTGGTCAGTGGTTTGCGTGTGCGCAGCTGACGCACGTCATGTGTTCCAACGAATACTTGCGGGCCAAGACATCAATGTTGGTTGACTATCATGCATGTCAAATCACAGTAGCACGATTCTGATCTTGTGATAGGAACAGTTATCTTGCAGGAAGATGTAGGGGAAGACATCAAGTATGAAGCGAAGCAGTTGGTCCTCTACGATGGTCACGAAATCCACAGGTGTTTGATGCCTTCGATTACTACGATAGCTCCGATGGAAGTCCAACTCAACGCATCCCTTTACTTTCGCATAATTCCGCCCTCACCGACTTGGGTATGTAGTGCGGCGCCTGTTTCTAGTAGCCATTCGCCTGGATGACGGCGTGTAAGGCCAAAATTATCGACCTAGTGTAACAACAAAGCTCGGTGATCCTGTGCCCAATGCTGTCGTAATTGACGTAGTCATTGTATCAACAGAGGGAAATGTAGGTGTCTTGTGCTGTGGATTTCCGTGTTCAGCTGTAGCCTTTGAACGGTGCGCTCTGAAACACATGTGCCTGCGCCTGCTTTCTATTCTGTCGCCAGACTTTACACCCCGGGCAATCCTCCTGTCTCCACGCCTTGTGGTGAGACGTGGACGTCCAATACCAGGTGGTCTACTCGTTATTTCATCACGTTTCAATCGCTTTCCTTAGATGTTCAACCATAGTACGTGAACAACAGACCAGCTGCCACGTCCAGGGCCACAAAAATCTGACCTTTGTCGAAGTCACTTATCCCACTGGATTTCCGCGTTTTCAATCCGTATCTTCGCCATAACGACTACCCATTCATCTTTGTTCCGTTTAAATTCTTTGCTTACCGCGTCACGTGACCGCAGCACTACGAGAAGGATTTCAATTTCGTGGTGGGCAGTGCACATAACGTATTGGCAGTATATACATTAAAAATGTCACCGAACTTCCATCTAGGATATCACTGTGGCGGCCACGCGACATAAGCTTCATATGTGAACGGCTTATGGCTGCCCCATGAGACTCACTAACACTTTTCAGTTGCTGGAAGACACAACGCCCGGAGCCGGTCCGCGTGCAGCGCTTTGTAGCCTCATAGTTGAACTCTGCTACATACCTATACGCCGACCTAAACCTTGCCTAGAGGCGTGGCCTCGGTATGTTTGAACATCGACAGAAGACCGACTCATCCTCTCCTACTTAAAAAAAATGTACGTCATCGACTAAGCATATTTTCACCCTGACGACATTCACTGCCTAACTTACGCTGAGGAAGATGAACACGAATAAGTTTCTTGGATTAGTGGTTACGGACAGAGTAGCTGACTGGTGTGATTTTTCGAACAACCTCACAACGTAGAAAAAAAACAATAATATCGTCTTAGCAATTCTCTGTCATCTTTCCAATGCTCCCAAAGCATCTTGTCATAAGCCAATACCCAACTCAAAGAGAAAAATAGCTATGATCTAGGATGTACCACAAAGCCTGTCTCTAATGCGGCAGGGAGTTGTTGTGACAGTCGAAATTCCATTTCATTTTAATGTTATCCGACGCAATTTTCTCAGTTGGGAGGTTGCTTGCCGTCCACGAAGTACTAAGTGGCGAATTGATAGGGTAGCCTAACATGAGCTTGACATGAGTCGACTTATGAGTCTCATTTACTATACTACCAAATGCGAAAACCAGCTGACACCAATACACCACCGTGAGTGATAATGGGAACAATAAATGATCTAGTCTGACTGTAAATTTTGGCTGATCAACTCTGCAGATGAAGGCTGGAGGAAACAAGGCACTGTAGAAATATGAGGAATGGCATGAGGAAAGCAAAGCTTCCTAAGTGAACTAGAGAGAAAGGCTGTCGCATTATCCAGTACCAAAAAGGATTTTCCTAAACTAGAGACATCATTAGTCAAGTATCATATTGTAGTACTGTCCTACTATTAACGAGATAAGTCTGGTAAATCTATCGGCTGTAAAAAAATATATGGTGATGCCCATTTTTAATGCGTGGAAATGGTCCTACGTTACCAATTAAGTTCTTATCCGGTGGGCTATTTTCCCAAAAAGAGCGCAACAGACCTAGATGCTTGTGGGGATTCTGGTTAGATACCTTACGTAATTTGCATTGACCGACAAATTTTCTAACTTCTTTAAGAAGCCCTTCAATTTAGATGTTCCCTAACTGTTTGGAACATTTTGGCGAAACACAAATGACTTTCATACAGGGCCAGATGTCTGATATCATAACAGATGGATGACATCACGAGCACACTAGCTGGCTCTTTCAGAACATACGATAAAGCATATTAGCAATCTGATTTTTAGATCTTCGTATTTGCTTAAACCGGATTTTAAACGCAGAGATACGCACTGCCCATTGAAAAATGCGACTATATATCCTAGGCCTGGTTACAAGTTTCCAAATCACAGGTTTCATGTTTAGGGTAAAACCTAAACACTTTCAGATCAAAGAGAGCAGGTAAAGCCCCCAATTCGTACATTAAGTACTTTTGTTCAGATTCCAACAGAGGGAGTAGCATCAGCTAACAGTCGGCATTCCCCTTCCTTTTCCTGAAGTACTATGGCAGCAAGGCCACTATTAGCTGCCTATGTCTGCACTCAAAGTCCTGACTGAAATCAGTGATCCCCAAAACTCTCTTTTTACAGAATCAAAAGCTGCCTGATTGAGCATGAGTCAAAGAGAAACTCTCATCCTTTCGCCGCGATTGATTGATGGATATGAAAAACAGAGAAAATTTCGAGACGAATGTACGATATAAATTCACAATATCAGTAAATGGTGCCACTTTTTTTTCCTTTTTTGGTCACTGATCATAGAAATCTTTAGTACATCCTTGGTAGGTTGATCCCTTCTACTCACTACAATATGGCCAAGAAAATAAATTTGATTACAAATCAATTTAATCTTAGAAAGCTTGACAGTCATGCCAGCTTCTTTACTTCGCTATATAATCTGACTAATGTGTTCAAAATATACGTAAAAATTTAGCTACACGTGACCACAACGCCAAGACAGATGTAAATGCATCAAAATATGGAATTCCCCAAAACTCAGTCTAATCTAGGAGGCAGAGCAGCACCACTGGCCCACCCAAAAGGAACACCACTAAATACCAATTCCTCAATTTCCTCAGGAAAGCCATAACTCGTTTGTACGTAGAACAGAACTGCAGGAGTCAACCATGGCACAGACTGGTTCAGAATTAAAAAACGAATATACGAAAGGCAATATGTGATGTTGAACTTTCTGACAGCCAAATGGTCGTTCATGGCTACTACGTTGGCGTACCACTGTACGAGACGTCATTGATCTCTGAACACTTCTCGAGATTGCTGGCAGTATGACAACATGATTGGTTTTCTGAAAATAAAAACATATAAATTAACAGTGCCTTGTCGTGAAGTTGCAGGTGGTATTCCATTTCAAATAAGTATCTTGTCACTCAAATGCTGACTGTGAGCTACGTTCCTGACCCTCAAATTTAATATTCTCTACGGCTGAAATATCATGATGTACATCAGCACTAGAAGTCAGACTGCCACAAAATAGAGCACGTGTCCTATCTTGTGGGCGCATTCCTTCCACAATAATACGAACTGTTTCACTCGCTGATAAATGGACACAACGATATTCTAGATACACAAACATTTCCTACATGTTTCTCTAAATATTCCTCAGTACTTTGTGCTCTAAAGAAGTATTTACCAATGATGTCCTGTCTCATACGGATCCTCATTTTTTCTTGCCGAATATTACTTCGAAAATAACCTAGAGAACTAGTTAGTGTTTTCAGTGTCTTCAATCATAAACTTATCCAAAACACCGGCAGTAAAGAGGTGAATAATTAGTAACAGTGTAAGACGTCTTGGTCTCCTGACCTTCATTGCTTACATATTCCGCCCTCACAATCATATTCCGCACATCAAGACGCTTCATTCGAACACAAACTCGATAAGATAAAGTCAATGTTGTATGAATGCACGTAAATGATATGCTAATAACTAATAAATTGCAAGTGGGCACCGCAGTTGAAATACTCGAGGCTGGCATACACGCACACATTCAAGACACGACAGTCACATAAGCTTTTAGTTTGGGAGAGGCAAACAGCGCACGCCAGGACGCCGGTCCCTTCAGAGGTTTTCACAGAGAGCTATCTATGTCGGCCGGCGGCTGCCCGTGGAGAGGACAGCGTTTGCCCGAGTGAAAGACGACCCCGTGTTCGGCTTAAAAGCAAATGCCGCTACATTGTGTGGGAGCGCCAAGCCTAAACGTTCTTCACACACAGAGCACACAGTTTCAGAGATTTTCACAGGGAGACAACAAATGCCAAACGCCGATGCTACAGATTTCTGTATTGGTCGCCTTACACGAAAGGTCATTCTCCAGTTTTAGAAGAGCAATGCTGATTGGCAGACGATATTTCTGACGCTTTGAGCTGAAGGAGTAATGGAAGAGACCGAAAGATATACCCCTTCACGTCTGGCGTGGAGAGGGGCCGTTCCATTGTCGCTCTTGGAGCGTGAACACGTAACGAAAGCGTGCGCGCTCGTACGTGTACTCAAAGAGCGAGGAACAAGTATCTCCTCAGTACTTCACTGGGAGAGCACGTCTGTCAAGAGCGAATCGAAGTGCTACTCTATATTGAGTCCTTGCAATTAAGCGTTGTTCACTGTGTTGGCCGACACACTTATTGTGCGGTGTGACTGGACAGAGTTATAGTTAAAACGCCTGCGAGCGAATTTTGAGTGGCATCGCGGTGGACTGGTTATCTGACTGGTGTACCACGCCAATAGTTAAACTAGGGGCGAATAGGAGTCCTTGACTTCACCAAGACATAGGGAGAGTTTGATTGGCAAAGGTCAATCCAGATAGAACGAATCTTATTTATCAGCAGCGAGCGGTGCAGACAGCAGTCATTGCAGCTTACAGTATTGTGCGCTACAGCTCTTGCGAGCCCCATATTTCCTCCACAACTGTACACTTCACAGCATTTCACACACGACAGCCTCGACCGTACCTGACAACATTCTAGTGGATAATTATTCAAGTTGAGTAGGAACGGCACTCAGCCATTCTCCCAATTGAATAACAATCTTAAACTTCGTATAGAAATTTCATTAGCGAATCCTATACTTGAGAGGTTAACTTGACATTCCAAAAAGAACCCAGAAATAAGTTATTCAGTTCATAACGAAAAGTGCCATTGTGATTTCTGATAATGTTTGCAAAATAAATAAGAATTTTCGTTAGTTTCATATATTTCTTACACTAACTAGCACTACTCCAGTCCCAAGTATCCCACTAGTTACTTAAGAAATTTTGTGACTTTTTGTGTCATTTCCTTACAGCGGACGACTCCAGAAGATATTTATTGCTGAAAGATCTTAAGTCATATCCCTTTAGAACGTTAGGGGCGTCTGTCTGGCTTCTGTAGTAGTGGGGAATGGAAACTGCATCTTGCAGGAGCCACAGGGTAAAGAGTACATCTCAGATTAATCCGTTGTGCAGAATGACAGAATAGCACCCATCCGCTGCTCACAATAGTAAGTGATGCGACAGCTGTAAAACGACAGATCATCTAATGCGACCGTTAAACAGAGAATTGTAATAACTTCTTCACTATTATCTAAAGAAAAGTTCGATAACTGGTAATTATTGATTGTAATTGATCTGGTATGTCACAATAACTGTTAGAATTATTTTTCTGGTTTTCACTGTTTGACACTAGGCCTTGACCTAATTGCGGCATATACGTTTCCCCTTGCCAAATTACCAAAGTAATCTTTTGCTGTAACGGAAGTACTCAGAAGCTCCAAAGAAACAGGTATAGGCACGCAAATTCACATACAGAGGTATGTAAACAGGCAGACTATGGCGCTGCGGTCGGCAACAATCAGTGTCTGGCGCAGTCGTTAGATCGGTTACTGCTGATATTATGGTAGGTTATCAACATTTAAATGCTTTTAAACGTGGTGTTATAGTCACCGCACGTGAGACGGACATAGCATCTCTGAGATAGCAATGAAGTGGCGATTCTCCAATCTCCGACATCGTTGTGGCATGAAAAAGATTCTGCATGAACGAGACCAACGACGACTGAAGAGAATCTTTCAGCATGACAGAATTGCAGCCTTTCCGCAAACTGCTGCAGATTTCAATATTGGCCCATCTACAATTGTCATCGTACGACCATTCAAAGAAACATAACTGATATGGGCTTTCGGAGCTGAAGTTACCTCCGTGTACCCTTGATAACTGCATGACACAAAGCTGTACGCCTCGCCTGGGCCCGTCAACACCAACATTGGATAGTTGATATGTGGAAACATGTTGCCTTGTCGGAAGAGTCTCGTCTCAAATTGTATCGATCGAATGGATGTGTACGGGTATGAAGGCAAGCTCACGAATCCATTGATCCGGCATGTCAGCATGGGACTTGAAGCGGGTGCAGGCTCTGTAGTGGTGTGGGGCGTGTGCAGTTCGAGTAATATGGGACCCCTCATAAGTCTAGATACGACTGACAGATGACACAGACGTAGGCATCCTGTCTCATCACCAGCATCCATTCATGTCCATTTTGCCTAATGACGGACGTGGACAATTCCAGTAGGACAATGCGGCACCCCGTACGTCCAGAATTCATAGAGAGTGGCTCCAGGAATACTTCTGAGTTTAAACACTACCGCTGGCCACCAAACTCTCAGACATAACCATTATTGAGCTTCTGGGATGCCGTGCTATTCAGAAGAAAGCTCCACCCTCTCGTACTCTTACGGATTTATGGACAGCCCTGCAAGATTCACGGTGTCAGTTTCCTCCAGCACTACTTCAGACATTAGTCAAGTCCGTGCCAAGTCATGCTGCGGCACTTCTGCTCGCTCGCGTGGGCCCTACACGATATTAGGCAGGTGTACCAATTTCTTTTGCTCTTCATTGTAATTTCATTGGGTAGTTGATGAATCTCAGAACGGAAGGCAAATTCTTTACTCAAAACATTCGAATCCAGTATCCCATTATGCAAATGGTAGCAGTATGCCTGGATACGCAAAAGGTGTGGCCGCGAAGACACTACCTGTTTCAAAATTTCAATGTGTGCATCATTCAACAGCTTAGAACCAACAGTGCAAGCGGTACCCACCTCTCTTGTTGCGTTTACGCAGATGTAGACGGGCTGGTGTAAGAGGCTCTGTAACCATTGAATAAATTCAGGGACGGTACGTTCTACTGGGGTGTCACGAAAGTGAAACTCGTATGTTAGACAGGACATTTTTTTTAGATAAGACAGACCCAATACAGCACATGGTCCAGATCCCATCCTGAGCCAATGAAAGAGGTGAACAGTAACCAGAAACGTATTTACCCGGGTCCAAGAATTTGCTCACCAACCACGGACGAATATTTGTCTGCTGCCACTGAGCTCTCTTAAATTTACCTCAAAGATATACCCCGTTCAGTAGTGGAAGATACCAAGCGCATGTACTCAAAAATAAACGCACACAATATTTCATAGTTAAATTTTTGAAATTTGGCCTTTCAGAGTGAGGCTTAACCAAAACCAAACACGTGAAATGACTGGGACACGGTTTCAGGTCCACATCACTCACCATTTGAAAAACTTTATTTACCATTAAAAAACACTGCATATACAAACAGAAACAATGGCTGAGCTCAGCAAGATGTACTTTAAACAGAAGTAATAGAAAAAATCTAAATTATACGACCAGTTCAATGACCCCAGGAAAAGGGAACAACAGTTTTGATACCAGCAACACTTATACAATGAAACAAGGTTTTTTCTCGAATCGGATCTCATTAGAGACAAGCCGATAAAACTGCAAACCACTAATTTCAAATTACGACCAAATATTATTCTCACTTAAAACGCAGACTGTATATATTTTTAAAAAAGGGCACAGCTTGGGAAAACAATAACGTACGCAATTAACTCAAATACAATTTTCCGTGACCTTTGGTATGAACGTTTCAAACTTGCCCCGTTGGGCTAACTCAACTCTTAAACAACCATGAAACAAAGGCACAACATCCTGCATTTTAGAATTAAACAAATAACAAACATGAAATGTCAGGACTAAGATCTTCCTCTACAACTCCGAATTTCATATTTCACGCTGTGACCTTTTGTTTTTCCTCTTTTTTCTTTTTTAAAGGAAGTCCAATGTCTAGGAAGTAACTTCTCTCCCCCTGAAATTTTAAGCTAAATTATTATTACTCAGCAGTATCTAGTTACTGCAATCGTAACATTTTGGTGAGAGAAGCTGCTTCCCCAATACTTTTACACCATTATCTTCCAGATTTCCAAAAAAAAAAAAATTGGCTCTGAAGCACTATGGGACTCAACTGCTGTGGTCATTAGTCTCCTAGAACTTAGAACTACTTAAACCTAACTAACCTAAGGACATCACACACAACCATGCTCGAGGCAGGATTCGAACCTGCGACCGTAGCAGTCGCACGGTTCCGGACTGCGCGCCTAGAACCGCGAGACTACCGCGGCCGGCCCAGATTTCCAGGTACAAAATTAATTATTAGTTCAATTCTCAAATGTATAGAACGAAATGATTAGAAGTCACAGTTCATAATCATACTCGGACTGACGCTCGTTGTCTAAGTCAGAATCTACAGATTCTTTAATGATGGAGTCCCTGAAAGATGTTGCTGTGGACAAGATCATTGTTTTCTCATACTCCAATGAATGTCCAGTAGAAATGCAATGTTCAGCAATAGCGGTCTTGCTTGGCTGCAAAAGGCGGGTGTAACGTTGATGTTCAGTACAGCGTTCTGTCACGGTGCGTGTGGTTTGACCTATGTAAGCCATACCACATTGGCACGGTATCTTGTAAATTCCGGCTTTTCGTGGTAACAGATTGTCCTTAACTGATCCAACAAGGTCCGCAATCTTCGATGGTGGGCGGAAAACCACTGTTACATGAAACGTTCGGAGGATTCTTGCTATTTTAAACGAAGTTTTGCCAACGAAAAGAAGAAAAGCTAAAGATTATTCCGGCATGTTCTCCTCTTTATTCACTTCCTGCTTCTTAGTTTTAACTGTTAGTTTCCTGTTAATCTTCCGGATGAAATACCCATTTTCAATTAATACTGTCTTTAGATGGGCGAATTCTTGAGGTAAGCTATCTACATCTGAGACTGTATGAGCTCTATGAACAAGTGTTTTAAGCAAACTCATATGGGTGATGGTAACTCGATGCTTGCAGGTAAAAATCAGTATGAGTGGGTTTCAGGTAAACTTAATGTCCTAGAGAACCATCATTCTTCCTTCGAACCAGGACGTTCAAGAGAGGCAAACAACCATCTTTTTCTGTTTCCATAGTCAACCGGATGTTGTTATGAATGGAGTTGGGGTGATGTAGAAACGCCATTAATTTATCTTCTCCATGAGGCCACACTATGAAAGTGTCATGCACATACATCAAAAAAACTCTCTCCTCAAAAATCCTCCATACAAAGGTTGGACACCAAAGGAGACAGCAGTGGGCTACCCATGGCGACACCGTCAGTCTGTTTAAAATATTCTTGATTAAACATAAAATAAGTTGACGAAAGATAGTGCCTGAACAAACCAGTGATATCAACAGGAAACATGTTACCAATCAGTGTCAAAGAATCTGCAAGAGCAACTTTTGCAAAAAGTGAGACCACATCAAAACTGGCTAGAAGGTCTACACTGCTAAGACGAAGAACCCCCAGTCTGTTGATAAAATTAGCTGAGTTTCGTATGTGATGTGAGCACTTACCTAAGAAATGTCTCAGTAAGGGAGCGAGACGTTTAGCTAAATCATATGTAGGAGTTCCAACGTCGCTCACTATTAAAATAGAGCATACACGACCGTGGTTCAGGATCTACTGATTCCACAGGATAATTTTCCGTAAACGATTTTCCTAGCTAGATTCCGGTATACGCCATCCTCTTTTGTGATATGAAATGTTATCACAATTCATCAAATTTAATTTAGTATTCTAGACGGCAGGTTACGACAATGCCAGTAATTACAGTTCCACAGCAATCCTACTTTCCGCAATTTTCGTTCAAAAGTAGTCAGTCCATTGTAAACGTAAGTTCCACGTGATATCCACAGAGTTTTTATGAGTTAGAGAGAATCTATCTCCCGCAGTCGTAATGAGTCTTTGAATCCTATAAATATCTGATACGGTTACAGATAGTGATTTGCTCGACCAATGAAATATACCAATATTACGCTGCGCAAGACCGGCTACACTTGAAAACGTGCGTCGTGAATGTTAGACAGGCAGCTACCGTAAAAATTAGATTCACGACCAAGAAAAGACCTGACGATAGAATGCAGTTGTACAGAAACCAAGTGCCCAGAACCCCCCGTTAACACGGCTCCCCACAAATTGGAGCCACGTGACCCCTTTGACACCGAGAGAGGAGGTCGTGGCCACGCAAACACCACCGTTCCCAGCTCACCACACTCAGCGGCGACGCCTTGCTTTCCTGACCGAGAGATCACCACCACCAAGCCCTCCCTCCCCCCAAATTGAACGAAGCACTCTATAACGGGGCCGCGAACTCATGCGGTCGAGGTGTGTAGTTGTAAAAGGAAAGGGAGCCGAGCCGACACCGCTCAATTGTTCTCAATAAACTACAAGGAAAATGGATCTTAGAAATCTGAGTAGCAACATTCACGGAAACCAAAATGACCAACAATGTTCCGTAAAACACGTCCAGTTCGAACATTAAAATAGATGTCAGTTCATTAGAGGTTGAAAAGTTTCCCGTCAGCCTTAACAGAGGAACTGCCACGTCTGATACCAAACGTGTTTCATTCTCAAACAGATATCAATTATTATACTGAGGGGATCACTCTCTTTAGAGAACTAAATCCCGCTTAAAAGGCAGTTATAATAAATGTTAAAAAATAAAAAGCAGTTCGTCGTCAGGCCACGAGTCGCCTACCGGGACCATCCGACCGCCGTGTCATGCTCATGGAAGATGCGGATAGGAGGGGCGTGAGGTCAGCACACCGCTCTCCCGGTCGTTATGATGGTATTCTTGACCGAAGCCGCTACTATTCAGTCGAGTAGCTCCTTAATCGGCATCACGAGGCTGAGTGCACCCCGAAAAATGGCAACGGCGCATAGCGGCCTGGATGGTCACCCATCCAAGTGCCGGACACGCCCGAAAGCGCTTAACTTGGGTGATCTCACGGGAACCGGTGTACCCACTACCGCAAGGCCGTTGCCCATAAAACAGAATAAGCACAGTCTAAAATAAAGCAACAACTGACACAGAAGCCCCTTGATAAAAGACAGCTATACTTTGTGGGCAATGTGTTTGTAAGCCAAGCAACAGCGTCAGAACATGTGTTAAATCAGAGGACCCTCACTTGACAATAAATTAACCCTTGACCATATTTTTACCAACACCTGGGCAAACTATTACGCATAAAAAACTTCCAAAATATGATTTCAAAAGCACGTAGTGTGAAATGAAACACAGACTAGTCAAAATCTCTCTTAAAAAGGTTCAAAATGGCTTTGAGCACAATGGGACTTAACTACTGAGGCCATCAGTCCCCTAGAACTTACAACTACTTAAACCTAATTAACCTAAGAACATCACACACATCCATGCCCGAGGCCGGATTCGAACCTGCGACCGTAGCGGTCTCGCCGTTCCAGACTGTAGCGACTAGAACCGCACGGCCACTCCGGCCGGCTCTAAAAAAGGAATAAATAATTTAAAACATAAAAAGTAAAACACTGTCAATAACCATCGAAATAAGTGACTAAAATGCTTAACGACAAACAACCAAATTTAAAAACCACGTGGTCGATTAACAGTGTGACAACACAGAGCGATCCGTGGCGGCTCATTTCACCTTCCCACTTTCGACAGCTCCTATCTGGTGTCTCAGCAGAGGGCGCGTATAACCACAGTCTAACGTAACAGTCACGACAGTTCGCTTCCATTTTGTTCCCTACTGTGTCAAACGGCCAGAATGTAGAAATGTTGGGTTGGGCGCGATCGTGAAAGCGAAAGCCAATAGTAGCGGTTTATTTTGGTTTGTGTAATGATATTTACAAACGGGAGCTTCCCTAGCGCAGTAAAGTGCAGCAACAACAAGACGAAAATACCACATTTGTCTTGTTTTTAGCTTTCCTAAGGACCCCGAGAGGTACGTACGATCATGTTACTAAACTGTACTGTCAGGATCCGCTTGGAAACTACATGTGTATTAAGGTTCAGTTTTTCGTTCTAGGAGAAGAAAATGTCTGGTGAATAGCAAACGAGAAGATCTTGTGAAGAACGACCCTGATTACCTTAACTGCGAAGAAAACCAGGTCATGAATACAGACAATAATAAACTCGTGAGGAATGCAATACCCATACTGTTTGACATCCCAAATAAGCTACCTCAACTGATGGTGAAGACGAAACTGCCACAAAGGTTCGACAATTCGTCAAAAGCTGTAGAACACTCCTATGGCACAGAAGCAACCAATTCAACTCTCCATATATCAGTGCGAGATTGATCAGAATCATCAACACAGACCTGTTTTGACGATGAAGCGGTTAGATTAAGTGCAGTTATTGTCTTGCAAAAGCATGTGAAGTTTCAGAATGTGCAGGTCGCTATACTTCGTGCAAAACTGTTACGGGACAAGGAAAATGCCTCGTGCACAACTATGACGGGGCAAGGAAAGTGCATATCGTTTTAAGTACAGGCAACAGCAGTGACTGTGTCAAGGAACAAGTGATGAGTGACAAATTTTGAAGACTACAGCATCGCGATGTTTAAAAAAGATGCCCTTGACTTTTTGGTTTGCAAGATTAGCATGCCACTGACGGAGAAACGTGCTGAAAGACGGAAAGACGAAAATAAAATGTTCGCTCTAAATTTATTATATTACAGCACTCAGGCATACAGGCTTTATCAGAACGTTTTATGTATCCATCTGTGAGTACATTGCAGCATTACAGAGGTATGTGTAAGACAGATATAAAATGTAGGAGAAACGACAATATATTCCGCTTTTTATAGCAGATGGTGCAGAATTTCTCCGATATTGATAAACTGGTGAATGTATCATTTGATGAAATGTTTCTAATGGCAAATTTAACATACGACAGAAAATCTGAAAGTGTTATTTAGTGGCTTTGAGGACTTGGAGTTTACATGCAGAACGTATTTCTCCCACTACTTCACGGTTGCTTGTCCCACTTACAGTAATATAAAGGTGAACATGATACTTGTGGCAACAGGCGACGATGACTAAAACACAGTTGGCCTACGGAACGACAAATGGTGTGTCGATACCTTTAGCACCTAGAGGTATACATTTGTGCTTCATACGTGTGAATCTGCGTGTTTACATTCGTTTGATATCAACCTGGTAAGCTGCAGTTCAATTCAACATCACAAGTGTTTCTTCACGAATATGATGTAGCTACTAGATTCTTGATTTTCACCCCTACTTGTGCTGATTTTATAATTATATTTTGAAACATCTGTATCCTCTGATATTACACAAAACAGGTGAAAAAATAATTCAAGTTTTACGTAAATCATATAGGAAAGGGATGCAAAAAAACAAACATTATGCATACGACGCACCTGAAGCTCTCCTTTCTCGCTGCCTGGAGCGCTAGTGCCGCTCCAGCTGTCGAAAGTCAACAACTTTTACAGTAGTGAGTGTCGCGACTGCTATGTTGAACTTTCGTATTACTCCCGTGTGCGGTTGTCGCTGCTTTGGCTAGGCTTTAAAAGCGACCGATGTAGCGGTATCGGTGGAGGCCTTCGAACAGTGCAGTGTAGGCAGTTTACGTGCAGTCTCTCTGCAGTGTTGAGCTGGGGCCAGCGGCACTGCGTAGAGCAACGGAGACGCCGTGCGGTTTGACAAGACGTCTTTTCTGGTTCGTCGTTGACTCGTTTTCGCCAGCACAGGGTAGAATGCTAAAGTTTTTGTTTTCATACCTGGTTGTTCAGCTCTGCGCACCGATTTCTCGCTCTGCAAGCTGTTTCAGCTATTGTTTCGCATTTGTATTCATTTAGTCGTCATGCACGCCTTTTTTAGTTAACTCTATGTGATTCTACGAAAAATTTATTGCTCTGTCTGCTCTGTGTGATTTTTGAAGCGATTTATGTTGATCTGCTACCCACAGTTCTCTGAAAAAATTTGGCATGGTTAGTGTTGTAATGGATATTTGTGCTACCATGTCCTGCGCCCAGCTTTCACTCATAGTTGTATCAGGCGCCCATAAATTACATAGCATTTTTAAAATTTTGCATTTTGTTTTTCAATTGTTTTATGCGAGAGTACAAACGTTTCTCAGTTTAATATTTGTTTCCACTATATTTAGAAACTGGTGTGTTCTCTGGTATTTTTATTATCTATCCCATTAAGTTTTGTGTGTTATAATGTCCAGCTAAAGCTGAGACCTTAGCGAACTGTTATTTTTGTTTTACCGTGGATGAATTCACAGCTCCCTTTGAGTAGTTCTCTTTTTCATCTTACATTTTTTTCGTGGCTGATTTCCTAGGGCGTATGATCTATAAGTGCAATCGTGAATTAATGTGTCAGTCACAGTGTACATCAGTGAGTCATTTGCGTTCGGTGTTTGTTGACAGAACCAACTATTTGTCCTGGAGAGCGTTCCATATTACCGGCTTCTTGCGGCATTGGCCTGGCTTGCTTGCGTATTTTCTTGTGTACCTTGCTATTTTTCTTGCAATCACTTATCCTCACTATCTGTGCTCAAGTGGTAATTGCCGATCATATTGGTGGCAGGGGGTGGTTACTATTGTGATAGGAATTACCAGGATCAGCAAAATAACGTGGAAAGGCTGGGCCCCTATAACTAACATCATTCATCTATTTGATAGTAAACGTTTATTTTTCATAGTAACAACAGGCCCCTTTAAGAAAAACGGGTTGCAAAATTCCAAGTTAATTTGCCATGTTAAATTTACACATTTGAAATTTATTCAAAATGGTAAATAACGGACTTACTGAATTAAAATGACACATACTTTATGGCATTAAAGAAGATACAAGATGATAAGACTTAGACAATATTGCCCTTACAGCAACTTCTGGTTACAAAAATTTAAAGAGAAATCAAAAATAGTTAAAACTGAGCCCTAGATAAATGTCGGCAAGCGATCTCAAAACTACGACGATAGGCAGATGCACGGGAGACAAATATTAATTAGTTAACACGGTATAACAATTCTCCTTTACGGCTGACCGAGAGGGTTTACACCAAATAATTGAAAGTTTAGAATAAAGTTACAATACATATTCAACAGGAAAATAACATTACTTGGAAAGTTCCCTGTCCGAAGCCAATTACTAAGTTAAAGGCATCTTGATTGACAGCAAAATTTTAATTGCAGTGCAAATCGGATAACACAAGTTACTTAACTTGAATTCAGTCAGGACATGCGACTACAGACAAATAACAAACCGCGCTAGGAAATCCTCAAAACGGTTCAAACGGCTCTGAGCACTGTGAGACTTAACATTTGAGGTCATCAGTCCACTAGAAATCAGAAGTACTTAAACTTAACTAAACCAAGGACGTTACACACATTCATGCGAGAGGCAGGATCAGAACCTGCGACCGTAGCAGTCGCGCGGTTCCGGACTAAAGCTTCTAGAACCGCTCGGTCACAACGGCCGGCAAATTCTCAAGACCCATCTACGCTCTCGCAAGCAAGCCAGGCCCATACCGCAAGAAGCTGCCTATATGTAACGCCCTCCCGGCAACTTACTTGTAGCTGTCAACAGCTCCAAACATAAATGTCTCATTGAATTACACCCCAACTGAAAGTTACGTTTAAACGCTATTGCACTTTCCAGTGCTCGCAAAGAACAGTGAACGACGAACCAGATATGACCTGTCAATCTGCACTGCATGTCCATTGCCCCAAGCACTACTACTGGTCCGAGTTCCTCACTGCAGGGAGATTACACGTAAACTGCCTACACTACACTGTTCATGGCCTCACCGGACACCGCTTCAGTAATTTGCGTAATTTATAATGGAAATTTTAAGTGTGCCAATAATTCGCCATTTCCAAGAAAATATTTTTAACTGTACATTCAGAACTAGTACTTATCGATTGTAACATCGAACATAAAATAACTTTAAAATAATTCCTTTTGATAAATTGTAGCCTCAAATTTGACGTACTGTGTATAAAATTATAGGAAAGTTTTCAGAAATGCAGCTGAGATAATATTGACCGGTCCAAAATTCCAAAATAAATGCTGGTGTCAACAAGTACTGTTGAGGAAAAATTACCATAGAGGAGGATGTCCTGTCACAGTGGGAAGGTGAAATCAGTAGCCATGGCTGACAGTGTACCACTCGCGCTATACAACTGGAACACAAACGCTTCCAAACACCAACATAATGTTAAACAAAGTTAATGTTAGAAGTTGACAATTGTTCGCATACTTAAGTGTGAAGCTCACTGTTTGTTGGTTTGCGCTCTTCCTTCGTTTCATACTATGAAAATCCACGAGCAATATGACGAAATTTAGCCAAATTAATAGATGACGCATGCTGTACTTTGGAGCCTGTCGGCTTCAAGATAATCCAGACAGACATTCATCAGTGCTAAAACAGCTCCTAGTCTCGACACAAAACTAACTGGCCTGCCAAGCGTAACGCTTTTACACCAGTGCTCGGTTTAGTCCCAAGACATAACTAGAAACTCCACTTTATTTCCAGCTTACACTGCGAACATATACTGAGCGCGATGTCACTGAGGTTCTGAGTTCTGTCCAAAGTAACACCGTGCCGACCACACGGCCTAAACTCCACATGCCAACAGTCCCCTCGCTGTCCCACATGACGCACTTAATCTTCTCATTTCCTGGAGATGACAAGGACATGAACCGGTCAGTATACGGTGCTTTACACAGTGGCGACAAAAGTCTTCGGATACCTCCCCACATTGTGTCGGATCTCTTTTTGCCCACAGCAGTGTAGCAACTCAAGTCGTTGGAACTTTCCTACAGAAATATCGAGCCACGCTGCGATTACAGCATTCCACAATTGTGGAAGTGTTGCCGGCGCAGAATGTTATGCACGAACTGACCTCTCGATTACGTCTCATAAACGTTGGGCGGTATTTATGTCAGGGGATTTTTGTGAGCTAATCATTCCAGAATGATTCCCGTCACGAACACTTGTGGCTTATTGCCATGACGCATTGTAAGCCGTACATGCAGAGCTGAAATGGTCTCCAACCGGCCACACATATCCATTCCCAGTGAATGATTCAGTTGGACGATATGACCTAGTCCATCCCACGAAAACACAGCTTACACTATTATGCAACCACCACCAGCTTGCACAGTGCCTAGATGACAATTGGGTCGTTGGTTTTATGAGGTATGCGTCACACTTGAACCCTTCCATCAGTTCTTACCATGAGAGACTGCCTGAACTCTTTCTCACAACAGCGACAGCGAAATCCGATTGTAACCTTCTGGGCACCCCCATTTTCAGAAAACGAAGCACTTATCGTTTTCCACGTTTCTTCAGATCAAACCGTCGCATCACTGAGAGTTTTCGTAACTGAAATGCAGCAACTGTGATCTCTACATGTTCGCAGTCTGGATGGCTGCACTGGATTGGATACTAACATTTCCCAACGCAAAGTTAAATACTACTTATACGAAAGAATACCTCGCAGTGCACACATGCTGCCTGTTTGAAAAGTAGCTTTACGCTAGATGCTGCGTTAACGTAAATATGTCTCACATGCTCGTGCACGGCCTACTTTATTGAGAGGTCGGTTTAGACCGGCGATCATTCGTAACATCGAATTTGTTCGTTCTTTAATCATTACAGGTCAATTTTTCACAATTGATGTTTTAGTTATATAGATTTTAGGGTGAACAAAGTCTTCAGCACAATGACTGGTTTCTTAGTCATTTAAAACTTAAATATTTATACTAGAAGTTACGCCTCTTTGCGCCAAAACTGTTACAGACCTACCTGCTATCTGTCCTTTAACTCAATGACAACCTACTCACACCGTTTATCCACACTCACGGTCCATATGGCATTACCACATGCCTCTCATGGAGAGCCTAACGTTTCTTTCGTAGTGGTTCTCATAGGTACACCAGCATTTGCTGTTGGATACGATGTAGTAATCTATGGCCTGCAGTGTGGCAGGAACGCCACACTACAGGGTGATTCAAAAGGCTGTTTACATTTCAAAATTACCTAATCCATGGAATAGTGTACGTAGAGAAGTAAAACTTGGCGCACCTATCTCAAATTTAATGTGATTTGATAGAAAACCGAAACTAGTGCAAACAGCGGTCAAAATGTGGCGCCTCACAGTAACACGTCAATGACGTCGCCTAAGAAGAGTGTATAAAACGAGTTGAAGTGAGGGAGTCAGATATGTCATTAGTCGCGGCATGTTGACTTAACCAGAAAGTCCGCTGTTAGTTTTAATGTAATTGAAGGGTTTCCAAGTGGGTAAAGGTCCCTTGGAAGGCGTCGCCATTTAGAAAATAATAGCGAAGTTTGAAGCGGCGGTTTGTTCAGATGATTGATTCCCGTAGAGGGCTGCCTGAAACAATTCCAACTGCTGCTCGGACAGTTCATGAAGAACTGGACACGTCAGCAAGTTTAACTCCGCATGGTGAGTTGGCAAAGTTGCGCGTTGCACATGCATTCCACGCACCAACTAATGCAATCCTTACCAAATCCAGCGTCATGATGATCTCTTAGCCACCAATTTTGTGATGCAGAGAGTATCACCTTGGAAGCTTTAAAAAAAAAGGAAGAAGATGACGATTCTTTGTGTAACGTGGTCTGGACAGACGAAACCATTTCAAGCTCCAAGGGTCTGTGAACACCCACAACTGTAAAATTTTGGGCTAGCGAAAATCTGGGCACATTTGTGGTTACCACATTGTTAAGTTCAACAACATTGTATGACGAGAAAGTCATTGAGCTCAGCTACAGCCTGCGTATGGTGCTGTTTGTAGGTTTCCGCCCTCTGTTGGAGGTCAGACGGTATCGTTTAGTTGGCATGGTTGCGGTTGTTTGTCTTCTTCTGGTGTTGACTGGCGCCACTCGCAAGCGTTGCCTGTCCACTAGTGGCAGCAGCGGCTGTTATCGATAAGTAGTAACTGTTGCCTTATCTTTGGGGCAACGTCGTTGTTTTTCCGTGTCGTGTAATTGGGCCACTTCGGTTGGGGACTCATGAGGAGCCAGGTCCGCACAGTGCCAAAACACGCCACGACCGCTGGCGGCACGCATGGACTGCCGGATGGAAGGGTTGTGGTCACGAGGGTGCACGACCTCGTCGTAAACCAGATCCAGCAAGCTTTAAAATGAGTTCATTTCAATTCAAGTAGAGAAACCTCCACCACTGTGATATCTCGCGATTCTTCAGTGACTTGGGTTCGTGTTGCTGCTCGTGGTGTCGCCGAGGCTAGGAGCAGCTAGTGGAGTGCTTGGGGAAGGCGTATCTGAAGCAACGTTTCTTGCCTGGTGCCCTGGTGGTTAGTGTATGTAATGCCAGCGTACGTTTCCTCGCCTTGCCGCTGCTGTCCGGTAAGGCGTGTAGTATTGACAGCTTTCTTGATTGTAGGCCGGTTGGTGATTCTTCTACTCTGCTGGTAGTAATTCCTTTCTCGTTCCGGGCGCTCTAAACACAGTATTTTGGGGACGTAGTGCAGACCGCCGGTTCCAGCTTTGGCGTATTGTTCCATCGTTGGACGTCAGGTAGCTTCAGCAAGATTATCATTAGTCATTCGTGTAGACTGCCACTAGTCTGAGTTACCATCTTGTGAAGTGAATGCAACTATTGGCTGCCTATCTCATCGCACGCGGTGGTGTTTGTTGACGGACCTTGCCGGCCGCGGTGGTCTCGCGGTTAAGGTTCTCAGTCCGGAACCGCGTGACTGCTACGGTCGTAGGTTCGAATCCTGCCTCGGCATGAATGTGTGCGATGTCCTTGGGTTAGTTAGGTTTAAGTAGTTCTAAGTTGTATGGGACTGATGACCACAGATGTTAAGTCCCATAGTGCTCAGAGCCATTTGAACCATTTTTTTGCCGGACTTTCTCAGAGGTCGATTCCTGGAGCATCGTCTGTGGCCCCTTGGTACTTGTTAGAATTTTGTGTTCTAAAAGGAGGTCGGATGGCCAGTAGTTCAGTGTAACGCTCCTTTAGCCCACACATTCTGTGGGTATAATCTGCCTCAGTACCCTTTAAGGTACTTATGTACTGGTCCTTGTGTTTTATTATTGTATTATTTATTACAACACCTTGTAATGTCTATATAGTTAACAGCTGTGGTCGTCTTGTGCAATAAACCCAGCAGTGTAGTGTTCAGTGGATTTTAAGTGTTGTGTTACTAAGTTTATCATCATCCTATTTCACCCTTTTGTTGATCAGTTGCTTGTTGTCAATTAAACTTTGCTATTGTATTTGCTGTTTTACAGCAGGTTTCTAAATTTTTATATTATTGCTATTTCTGGCGTGTAAGGCCTTCAGCCGTGATTGTTGTCATTCACCTTAAAATTCTAATTTGGTATTTGCATTTTAGCAGTAAGCCTTAAAAGCCTATTTACTGCCGCTCTGGCGTCTGATGCCTTCTGCTGTGTTTGTGGCGACTTACCTTTAATATTTCAATATCTGTAAGTTGTAAGCTGCAGCTAGTACGTATATAACACAGAGCTGTTCATTACATTGTTCATGAATGACCGCTGACATGTAGAGTGTTTGTTATAAAGAACGTCGTCTTTGCTAAAAATCAATTGTTATGCAAATTACAGCTTTTGTATCATATGAAGCGCCATGTGCTGGTCGTTTTCTGCAGTTTTTTTCTCTTTTTATTCAAACCGCCACGTCATTTAAAGCATGTGTGTCAGGTTTTACCTGTTTACGTAGATTGTTCCGTGAAGTACCGAGTTTTCAAATGTTAACTGATTTTTGGTTCAGTATGTAAGACTGGAAGGTCTCTGTTGGATTCCGTCCATGTTAATTTTTTCAATCTGTTGTCATTTACGGCATAAATTCCTCTTCTAAATTTACTGTGGTGTTTCTGACTATCTGGGAGGAGACTGAGCAGTGGAACGTGTTACTTTTACACATAAACAAGAACGATCTGTCACACTACTACACTTTAAAACACAGTATATATGTAATTCATGTCACACAGCCTCATACGGAACCTACATCCGCTTTCTTTTATATACTGTATATGATAACAACCCTGTCTGCTAGAGAACAGTAGCACCAACGTCGGAACAGGTAGCTACGCTTTCTAAAAGCAAAGAGGTTTCTATTCTTGGTATGAACCTGTCTGTCCCTTGTCATGTTGGTATAGGAAGCTGCCTCTCTGGTCACTTCCGTTTGTATCTGTGAAGCACCCTCGGTAGGAGCCCAGGCAGTCGGTCTGCGGCGAGCGTCTGAAGTGGTAAGAGTTCCGGCTAAGTGCGTCTCTGCTAAGTCCGTAGGACAATGGATTTCTTAAGTGCAGCCTGACTGAAAATTTAATCACCTTTAATTCAGGTTTAGATCTAAAGTATCGTATGTTATCTTAAATTGCAATGCAGAGGGGGACCACGTGTTGATGACCTGTAACTCTAAGATCATCAATCTTACGCGAATGTGCGTGAGATTATAACGTCTCGTCTTGTCAATAGTTTTCAATATAGCAACTTTTCTTTATGTTCAACCCACGTGGGGTGTACATTGTGAAACCAGTACCACGTGCTTATACAATTGTTTGACCCACCAGGTAAGGCGATAGTAACCAGCTCGAGGTTTTTCTTTTGTAAATTGCGTTTCGATGCAATTTGCTTTAATTATCAAAATTATTGTGGAGTTACACTCTTTGTGTAACCCAAGTTGACCACGTGAAGCATGTGGTGTAATCATCAAAGTAGCCCTCAGCTATTCTTTTCGGGAAGATTTCACAGAGAGTTAGTATGAATATAGTATACCAGTTTGTGGTAATTTCATGACGGGCAGGATTGCGCTACGAACGTTATCTCCTTGGGTGAAAATTGAATCAGTTGGTTGTGGTTAATTTCCTCTTGCATATGTTTCAAAGTTATTCGTGCTTTATTTTATGAATGCAGTGTTGTATGCAGTCTCCCAATCTTGGCTCCATATTTGATGTGTTCTGTAAGATTACAAACCGACATTTTCACAATCCTAAACAAGGCACCAGTTTAGTTATGAATCAAGCTTAATATGCTCAAATTTTAACGGAACAATGATAAATGTTGAAATAAATGTCCAAATATAAACTGATTTATTTCTTTTTATTTAAATTCTCTTATAGTAAATATATCACTGGCTGTCGTAAGATGACTATTAAAAGATTATAATTAATGTCAGTCTGGTTGGGAATTTGGTAAGGTAGACTGGATACCTGGTGAAACAGTTGCTGAGTAATGCAAGGTTAACTTCCCCAGATAGCTCACAGCTGTTAACTCGCTTTTATTGCCTTGAATATCAGCACCGCTTTCAGAACAACTTCATGCATCAACATTACAAGACGTACCATCATTTTACTCAGGTATTCTCTTCATGTTTGTGTAATTTCCAGTAACGTAAGTGGTTTTAATCATTTCGAAGGTTTCTCACCTACAGGACAGCGTCTCCAGTAATTCCAAAAACCCTTCTGCCGGATTTCAAGGGCTAATCAAGCAGATGAGAGCAGGACTCGACGGGGCGCAAGCCAGTGGTCCCGTTTCTCGTCAGCCGGGCGCCGCCATTAGGGGTGTGGAGACTCAATACCGCGGCCTGAACGTCGTATTTCATCTGGAAGAGTGTCGCCGCTAATGAAACTTCCCGCAAGGCGCGCGCGTTCCGTGTGCACCCAGAAGTGGCTGCTGTCCCATCTGCGCCAGCCGATCCGCGGTGTGGAACCTGGAATTACAGCAGGGGCGCTGCTCGCCGTCCGTTTCACTCAGCCGGGCCGCCATTCCGTCTTGCGGCGTCGGCGACTTTCTTAAACTAACCATTCTTCTTTGTCCCGCACCGATAGCCGAGCCCTTTAAATGGATTTCTCGCAGAGGGGCGGTAACGGCGCGAGGGGACGGTGGCGTAGCACGCGGGTGTGGTGAGGCGCGGCGAGGGCGGAGTCGATTGAGCTCGCGAGTCTCGATTTCTCCACGGTTCGACCCCACTGCCCCCACCTTTGGCCGATGCCGGCCCGTAAACACGACAATTTCATTAACCGCTTCACTAAAGCTCCGTTTAATGGCGCTGCGTGATCAACATGCAGCCGGCCTGCAAATTCACCCTCGCTTCTGCCCCACAAAGAAAGAAAGAAAGGAAACCAAGCGTCGCGGCTCACTAGCTTTACAAGTCAACTTCTTGGTTTGCTGTAACTCCTAAAACGTGGAGGAAAAATGTTCTTGGTCTCTGGCCTTGAAGATAATTTTTCGTTGCAGGTAATGTGAGTTACAACGCACTCTGCTCAGATACAGTGCAAATGTTGGTCACGTCTTCAACTTCACTCTGTACACTCACAAGCAAAGACACTTTCCCATACTATACACTACCACTTTTCCCATACCCTGGTCATTGCCAAAGTTTGCAGGAGGATTCCCATGGTTGTTACTAGAAAACTGCTCCCAAATATGACGAACCGAGACACTAACCAACTACCAGCATGTTTGGTTTTCATCTAAAAACTCATTGACACGGAAGATTAAAGATTAGCTTTGTTGAAATTGGTCTGTGTTGCCTGTATGTACCTCAACAGTTACTAACTACACTAACATTCATCAGCCTTCAGCTGTCGAAATTCCTGCTCAAGAAAAAACACCATCTCAGTGTCGGTATCCTTGAAGAACGAAAGTATTTGGATGCCAAAACATGTGCGTCTTCGTCGTGTTTCCCAATAGAGTAGAAATATGTCTAGAGTCAGCATCCAGATCCATAGAATTGATCTTGGGTTGTCAACACTAAATCCCACCTCGATCAAGTGATCTTGCGGCAGCGTAAGTTTCTCCACCAAGCGTCATATAAATTTTGGATGTCATTATATTGCTAGTGCGGACAGGCAAAGGCGGATCTCTTACTGCGGTCCCACGTTTGCTACGGTAAGACGGTGATGGCAAAAGTTTGTGCATGGTACTATTACTATTTTCTGAAACGAAACAACGTAAGCATTATGAAATGGTCTAAACATGTTCTGCAGTTGAGCAATCATTTCCGCACTAGTTGAGTTTAAAGTATACATTGCAGAATCGCCGCTGTGGACGAGTGGTTCTACGCTTTCAGCTCGGAAGCGCGCTGTTGCTACGGTCGCAGGTTCGAATCCTGCCTCGGGCATGGATGTGTGTGCTGTCCTTAGGTTAGTTAGGTTTAAGTAGTTCTAAGTCTAAGGGACTGGTGACCTCAGATGTTAAGTCCCGTAGTGGTCAGAGCCATTTGAATGTCTCATGTGCTCCAGTACACGCTAATTTGGATATAATTCTGCGTCAAAGATGGTAAATTCGGGAGGCAGTCTGACCTTGAGGACACGATCCGGGAAGACGACACTCGTTCGACCTACACTTGAGTATTCCTCATCAGTGTGGGATCCGTACCAGGTCGGGTTGAGAGAGAAGATAGAGAAGATCCAAAGAAGAGCAGCGTGTTTCGTCACAGGATTATTTGATAAGCGTGATAGCGTTACTGAGATGTTTAGCAAACTCAAGTGGCAGACGCTGAAAGAGAGTCGCTCTGCATCGCGGTGTAGCTTGCTGTCCATGTTTCGAGAGGGTGTGTTTCGGGATCAGGTATCGAATATATTGCTTCCCACTACTTATACCTCCCGAGGAGATCACGAATGTTAAATTAGAGAGATTCTAGCGCGCACGGAGTCTTTCTGGCAGTCGTTCTTCCCGCGAACCGTACCAGAGTGCAACAGGAAAGAGAGGTAATGGCGCATGCCACGTAAAAAGCCCTCCGCCACACACCGTTGAGTGGTTTGTGGAGTATAAATGTAGATGTAGATGTAGAGCATCCAACGGAGTCACCCTGCTTAGAACCATCCGTAAAAAGAGCTACAGGATCGTGGTGCTCAGACAAAACGGGAGAAAACGCCGCATTAAAAAAGGAAGCAGGATCGCTATCTCTCCTGTACAGCACCAAATCTAAAATCACTTTGGGCCGCGCCAGTAACGTTGAAACCCAGGACTTGGGGTTGCACTGGCGCCACACCGAGTGACTCCAGCACATGCTGCACAAAATGGTTGAAATGGCTCTGAGCACTATGGGACTCAACTGCTGAGGTCATTAGTCCCCTAGAACTTAGAACTACTTAAACCTAACTAACCTAATGACATCACACACATCCATGCCCGAGGCGGGAATCGAACCTGCGACCGTAGCATTCTCACGGATCCGGACTGCGCGCCTAGAACCGCGAGACCACCGCGGCCGGCCTTTGCTGCACATGGAACCCAATTGGGATCCTTGTGTCTACGACATTGCAGTGTCTGTGTTACTCTGGTTACGAGGCAAAGTTCCTGTGGTCATGCCTGCTAGCAATATGCGGGGAATCCGGGTTGGAGTCCCGGTGGGGCTCAAATTTTCATTGTTGTCATTCCATTCTACAGCTTATGGTAGTGCTTATTGACATTGCTAATTCATTTAATTCTATTGTGACTTGTGATATGTGGGTGTGCATCACTGGATTAACGTAATCATACAACGGATCATTGGTCGAACCTTACACACTCGTGTTGTAGGTCTAGTGTCTGTAGTACGCTGACTGGTAGGTTGAAGATCCTCGACTGGTATCCTGCTAACCAACACACGGCCATCATTGGCACCGAGGCAGAAACGCCAAAAAATAATTCATCTAGAGGAATGACATTTCTGGAATACGTTTGTCTAGGTAATCTATATAGGCGATTTACATTGCAACATCACAGGTTAGTATCAGAGGGAGACAATCCATTGCAAATGTGAAATGCTAGGATGTTGGATGAAAGCATCCTCTTTGTTGTAGAGGTGCTAGGTGTCAGTTTGTGGGCCGGAGTTCCTTTGCTTGTTGCAATTCGTCGCTCTGTTCGTGGATGACGCTCGAGTCGTCAGTCGATGATGCCCCACATTTGCTCCATTGGAGACAAATCTGGTAACCGAGCAGACCAACGCAACATGTCGATACTGCGCAGAGTATGTAGGGTTACAACAGCAGTATGTTTCCGAGCATTGGGAAACACAGAGTTCTGTTAAAGAATGGGAATAGAAGAAGTCGAATCACCAGATTGACATACAAATTTGACTCGGAGTGAGTAGATAATCACGAGAGTGCTCAACTGTCGCACAAAATGGCAACCACGATCGTAACTCGTTTCGTAGGTCTAGTGTATATAACACGCTGACTGGTTGGATGAAGAACCTCAACTGACCTGCTAACCACACACGGCCACCACTGGCATCGAGGCAGAAACATCTTTCATCAGAAAATACATCAGACATCCACACTGCCCTCCAATGAGGATTCGCTTGACACCACTGAAGTCGCAAAAATGGCTCTGAGCACTATGGGACTTAACATCTATGGTCATGAGTCCCCTAGAACCTAGAACTTCTTAAACCCAACTAACCTAAGGACATCACACAACACCCAGCCATCACGAGGCAGAGAAAATCCCTGACCCCGCCGGGAATCGTACCCGGGAACCCGAGCGTGGGAAGCGAGAACGCTACCACACGACCACGAGATGCGGGCGAAGTCGCAACTGGCGTTGGTTGAGGGTCAATAGAATGCACACTACAGATTGTCTGGCTTGATACTGCCTTTGAAGTAACCTATTTGTAACCATTCATTGGTTGCTACCTAAATGGTTCGAGATACAGTACGACGCAGTAGAGCTATACGCTGAACCTGATGGTTGTCATTCTCCGTAATGCCATGTGGGCGTCCGGAATCATGTCTTCTTGCTACCCTACATTTTCATACCACCCTGCCAGCAGCCATCTAGAGTAGCCACATACCCGGAAACTCTTTCCCTAATATCGCAGAAGGAACATCCATCTTCTCGTTGTCCTATTACACGACCTCGTTAAAACGCTGTGAGGTGTTGATAATGGCGTCTTTGTCTCCTTAATGGCATTACTGACTAACATCTACCTACCACGCCCAATTTCAAAGGTATCTAACGCCCTCGACTATTACAGCGTCTATTTAAAGCAAACCTGATTTACATCCTCATAGAGGCTCATAATCAAAACGTCTTTGGACCCGGGTTTCATTCCCGCCACTGCCTAAATTTTGATAAATAATCAGCATTGGCGGCCGAAGACTTCCGGCATAAGAAGTCAGCCTCATTCTCCCAACGGCCTTGTCAAAGAGGGCGGAGGAGCTGATAGAGGTGCAGGGCACTCTCTTGTCATATGGGTGGGAAATTGCCCCTAAAGGAAAAAGAATCAGCAATGATCAACGACATGAGAATGCAGAAGGCAATGGAAACCACTGCATTAAAGACACGTAACGTGTATCCACAGGACATGTGGCCTGCAGTTGAACAAGTGTCATGATGATCTCTCCATTGGCAAAAGATTCCGGAATAGTCCCCCATTCGGATCTCCGGGAGGGGACTGCCAAGGGGGAGGTTACCATAAGAAAAAGATTGAATAATCAACGAAAGGATAACGTTCTACGAGTCGGGGCGTGGAATGTCAGAAGCTTGAACGTGGTAGGGAAACTAGAAAATCTGAAAAGGGAAATGCAAAGGCTCAATCTAGATATAGTAGGGGTCAGTGAAGTGAAGTGGAAGGAAGACAAGGATTTCTGGTCAGATGAGTGTCGGATAATATCAACAGCAGCAGAAAATGGTATAACAGGTGTAGGATTCGTTATGGATAGGAAGGTAGGGCAAAAGGTGTGTTACTGTGAACAGTTCAGTGACATGGTTGTTCAAGTCGGAATCGACAGCAGACCAACACCGACAACGATAGTTCAGGTATACATGCCGACGTCGCAAGTTGAAGATGAACAGATAGAGAAAGTGTATGAGGATTTGAAAGGGTAATGCAGTATGTAAAGGGGCACGAAAATCTAATAGTCATGGGTGACTGGAATGCAGTTGTAGGGGAAGGAGTAGAAGAAAAGGTTACAGGAGAGTATGGGCTTGGGACAAGGAATGAAAGAGGAGAAAGACTAATTGAGTTCTGTAACAAGTTTCAGCTAGTAATAGCGAATACCCTGTTCAAGAATCACAAGAGGAGGAGGTATACTTGGAAAAGGCCGGGAGATACGGGAAGATTTCAATTAGATTACACCATGGTCAGACAAAGTTTCCGAAATCAGATATTGGATTGTAATGCGTTCCCAGGAGCAGATATAGCCTCACATCGCAATATAGTAGTGATGAAGAGTAGGCTGAAGTTCAAGACATTAGTCAGGAAGAATCAATACGCAAAGAAGTGGGATACGGAAGTTCTAAGGAATAACGAGATACGTTTGATGTTCTCTAACTCTATAGATACAGCAATAAGGAATAGCGCAGGAGGCAGTACAGTTGAAGAGGAATGGGCTTCTCTAGAAAGGGCCATCACAGAAGTTGGGAAGAAAAACATAGGTACAAATAAGGTAGCGGCGAAGAAACCATGGGTAACAGGAGAAATACTTCAGTTGATTGATGAAAGGAGGAAGCACAAACATGTTCCGGGAAAATCAGGAATACAAAAATACATGTCGCTGAGGAATGAAATAAATAGGAAGTGCAGGGAAGCTAAGACGAAATGGCTGCAGGAAAAATGTGAAGACATCGATAAAGATATGATTGTCGGAAGGACAGACTCGGCATACAGGAAAGTCAAAACAATCTTTGGTGACATTAGAAGCAACGGTGGTAAAATTAAAAGTGCAACGGAAATTCCATTCTTAAATGCAGAGGAGAGAGCAGTTAGGCGGAAAGAATACATTGAAAGCATCTATGAGGGTGAAGATTTGTCTGATGTGATAGAAGAAGAAACAGGAGTCGATTTAGAAGAGATAGGGGATCCAGTATTAGAATCGGAATTTAAAAGAGCTTTGGAGGACTTAAAGTCAAATAAGGCAGAAGGGATGGATAACATTCCATCAGAATTTCTAAAATCATTAGGGGAAGCGGCAACAAAACGACTATTCACGTTGGTGTGTAGAATATATGAGTCTGGCGACATACCACCTGACTTTCGGAAAAGCATCATCCACACAATTCCGAAGACGGCAAGAGCTGACAAGTGCGCGAATTATCGCACAATCAGCTTGATAGCTCATGCATCGAAGCTGCATGCAAGAATAATATACACAAGAATGGAAAAGAAAATTGAGAATGCACTAGGTGACGACCAGTTTGGCTTTAGGAAAAGTAAAGGCACGAGAGAGGCCATTCTGACGTTTCGGCTAATAATGGAAGCAAAGCTAAAGAAAAATCAAGACACGTTCATAGGATTTGTCGACCTGGAAAAAGCGTTCGACAATATAAAGTGGTGCAAGCTTTTCGAGATACTGAAAAATGTAGGGGTAAGCTATAGGGAGAGACGGGTTATATACAATATGTACAACAACCAAGAAGGAATAATAAGAGTGGACGATCAAGAACGATGTGCTCGTATTAAGAAGGGTGTAAGACGAGGCTGTAGCCTTTCGCCCCTACTCTTCAATCTGTACATCGAGGAAGCAACGATGGAAATAAAAGAAAGGTTCATTAGTGGTTTAAAATACAAGGTGAAAGGAAATGGATGATACGATTCGCTGATGACATTGCTATCCAGAGTGGAAGTGAAGAAGAATTAAATGATCTGCTGAACAGAATGAACAGTATGGTTTGAGAGTAAATCATAGAAAGACGAAGGTAATGAGAAGTAGTAGACAAACTTAACATCAGGATTGATGGTCACGTAGTCAATGAAGTTAAGGAATTCTGCTACCTTGGCAGTAAAGCCAATGACGGACGGAGCAAGGAAGACATCAAAAGCAGACTCGCTATGGCAAAAAAGGCATTTCTGGCGAAGAAAAAATTTTACTAATATCAAATACCGGCCTTAATTTGAGGAAGAAATTTCTGAGAACGTACGTCTGGATTACAGCATTGTATGGTAGTGAAACATGGACTGTGGGAAAACCGGAACAGAAGAGAATCGAAGCATTTGAGATGTGGTGCTATAGACGAATGTTGAAGATTAGGTGGACTGATAAAGTAAGGAATGAGGAGGTTCTACGCAGAATCGGAGAGGAAAGGAATATGTGGACAATACTGATAAGGAGAAGGGACAGGATGATAGGACATCTGCTAAGACATGAGGGAATGACTTCCATGATACTAGAGGGAGCTGTAGAGGGTAAAAACTGTAGAGGAAGACAGAGATTGGAATACGTCAAGCAAATAATTGAGGACGTAGGTTGCAAGTGCTACTCTGAGATGAAGAGGTTAGCACAGGAAAGGAATTCGTCAGTAGACTGATGACAGGCTCTTCAAGCATTCACTATTACGCGACTGGCGTGATATCTGGATAGACTTCGTTTTTCAGATGTGGAAACAAGCCTACCAACTCTCGAACTTTCGTTTACGTCGCACAACACCTTCTTGCGTAGCGATTTATTTTCCGTTAGTCTAGACTGCACTGTGATGTTTTGAGGTATAATTAATTATGTCATTTTGCAGTGCAATAATTAGACCCTGAAATTACCAGAATCTCCGTGTGTATTTGTTGAATTGGGGTAATGCTTGTTACACAACAATCCCCGAAAATGTGACGTCATTTTGACGTCACGCGCAATATCGACAATCGCATGATTGGCTGCGACAAGGAAAAATGTGAATGTTAATGCTTCTCTATTCACTCGCAGATATTTAAGCGGTCCTCTTAGTTTTCTGATGATCACACACCCGGAAATCGCTACATGTTCGGCAATAAACAGCCAAATATTTGTGTAAAAGCTGAATGTGAATGTCATTGGAGCTTGTTTTAGTTGTAGCTTTTTAAACTGTACTGTGTTCCCGTTTAGCGACACACACGGAAATCGCCACATATTTGTAAATAAAGAGTCAAATATTTGTGTAATAGCTGAATGTGAATTTTATTGTCGCTTGTTGAGTCGCAGCAGTTTCAGTTGTCCCCTTAGGTTCCTCCCTAACCACACACTCGGAAATCGCTAAATCTTCGTTTCATCCTTCATTCTCAAATCTGACTGATTGTAAATAACAGCCGGCCGGCGTGGCCGTGCGGTTCTAGGCGCTTCAGTCTGGAACCGCGTGGCCGCTACGATCGCAGGTTCGAATCCTGCCTTCGGCATGGATGTGTGTGATGTCCTTAGGTTAGTTAGGTTTAAGTAGTTCTACGTTCTAGGGGACTGTTGACCACAGATGTTAAGTTCCATAGTGCTCAGAGCCATTTGAACCATTTGTAAATAACATTGGATATTGCAGCACATGCTTGTCTTGGTTATTTCATTCTCTCTTCATGGCCTATATCGTTGATGCGTTATTAAGTGACAAATAATGATAATGATAACGTGATGGTGGTAAAATGTCAATGCTCCGTAACCTTGAAACTGCTAGTAATAAAACAAGTGTAAATCATTGATGATAATAACTAGCTCCTGAGAGAGCACTTTTATGTGAAGATATTAACCGTCGATGAATCATTGTGTAACATTTTATTATAGCAATAATTATAATTAATTATTCCAAGAAACTTGTGGTTTTTTTTTTTTTTTTTTTTTTTTGTAAATCTGCGAATCGCGTGCATTAAGTTTTCTGAGAAGTCCGCATCCAACGCTAACAAACGTCAACAGCTAATCGTGCGGTCGTCGGTAATGCATGTGGAATAAAATAATGTCACGTTTCCGGGAACTGTTGTGAAACCAGCATAACCCGTGAACATTTTGCGGTTGTGAATAGTTACGGTCATGTATCGTGACTTCAAAGCAGTGAGATGAAAACATATCAATGAGGGTCATAATAACTGCGCATAATCTGTGTACTGATTTACGGCTCTTTAGCTAGCACTGCAGTTGGGTTTCAGAATCTTTGCCAGTCCAGTTTCTAGATGGTGGAAAACTAAAGTGATTTAATAACACCGGCACAATATTCGGCTTTGATTGGGCAGGCCACTACACAATACATGTAGTTAGTGTAAGTTTCATTTAGGTAAACTGCTATCATCAGAATCCATTCATCCAGTATAGCCATGTAGGTTTCATTCAGACAATAAAAGAGGGGAAGATTCAGAATTTGATTTCAGGATAGATTTAATTTACAGATTTTTTACCGTTCCCTTGTTACAGGCAGGACTATCGACGGATCGTGTGCAGTTGACCAAGGAAAATAGCCAAACAGCCGCACGTTTTGTGAAGTTATTTTACTTCATTATGACAACTAAATTCCCTATTTCAGTATGTTATCTTCAGGTGCCATATGTACTTCATCCATAGGCATTTCTTGTCAAGTCTTCGAAACATTCGAATAACGAATTGACACTATCCAGATATTGATGTCTTCAGTACGCCAATATTGACACATCTGAATGTCTACATATGAAATGCATATGGGGCCTGAAGATCGCATACTGAAATGTAGAAACTGGCTGCATGTTGAAATGCAGAAACTTCTCAGAAGGTGCGGCTGTTTGGCGATTTTCCTTGATCAATTTTTGACCGACCTGTCCCGCATCCATAATGGATCAACAGAGATTATCATGTGCTAAGTCAAATCTTCTATTTCTTTGTATGCCTCCTATTCGTGTCCAAAATTATTTCAGTTCTTTGCGAGCTCGTTATGCTAGCTTTTTGTTCTCTTTATATTTTGGCACCACTCATTTTTAAGACGTTTTGGGGCAAGGTGCCGTCTTATGTAGTTACCCCACTTTCATTTCCTAATTCTGGCAATGTCTGTGAACATAATATTTTTCTCTAAAATCCAAGTAATTCTGAGCTTACTATTCAACGTTTGACAGTCATTATCAGTTATATTGTAGTGTTTAATATTCAGGTTTTCAGAATTCACCATTATCCGTAATTCTCTTTTCCATGTGTATGGACTTCCTTACCATATTTATTCCACCAAATTCGGACTTCTAATGCTAGCAGATTTTTCTTTTGCATTTACGGTAAGCATGTACTTGCACACTTCTTTTTAGTCGCCTGCTTGCCTACTGTCCTGTTTAAAGGCGATAAAACACGTAATAATTTGTATTAATTTTTGTTGTGAGAGACATTAACTTCCAAACATTTGTGTGTTTTATATAGGGAATTAGAACACTTTTACACATGCGAAATACATACGGCTATGTAGTACGTATTTACGTTGTTTCTTTAATTACTAAACTTTGTCGATTGAATATAGAAAATATCTTCGTAAATTTCTTCAGGCCATTAATATAATCAATGAGCGTGCACAAATTAATAATATCACTAAAATCATTGTTAAGGAAATTAAATTAGCTTAAAAACTTTAATCTGAATAAAATTAATTTACACTCAGTACAAAGCTCTGCTTGCCACAAATGTGGCATTTCAGATGGCAATTCATCTAATAGCATAAGAAATAAAGTATAGCACGAAACATAAGGAAGAGCATAATCTAACCGTACTTATTCTATTATGTTGAACTCACGTAGACAACTAATGTTACGCAAAAGAGAGCTATTTACATATATCAACAACGGCATCCTGGTAAATCAAAAGTATGCGTAGAAATCCAAGGACCTGGCAAAGGAATGGAAATATAACAACTGTGGGTTAAGGACTTATGGCCTTGGACTTAATCCTGAGGCAGTGAAAGCTTCGTAAAGACTGTAAGAGCAAGTACAATCAGTGCTCCCGCGCCATAATTTCGGGGAAGATAATGTACCGTGTATTTATATGTACGGCTAGATGTTCTAATGTACCCAATAGAGTGAGCCAAAATTTTCTACCAAGATATTACACCTGTACTGAATGTGCTTCTCACCCTTTTAAACTTCCATGACTCTTAATATCTGAAGCTTTTTTTACATCTTCTATAATGAACGACATTGTTGAGGAAAGAGAATATTGCCTTGCTGAACTTAAGGTGCATCTGCATTAAGTATCCTGACATTCCAGACTTTTCATGGTATTGATATTACTTCTAAGATCATAAGTTCCAATTACATAGGCTTTGTAATTAGTCTCCTCTTAAAGCTTCTTCGATTTCTGTGTGAACTTTTGAGTCACCATTTAGTGCATAACAGAAAGTATAACGAAACAAAAGCAGGACGTAACTGAGCCCAGTCACAGGGAAACAAGAAAACCATAAAATATTTTCAGAATAGGTAAAACCCTTTGTCTCAGATAGTCATTACAGCCAGCATCATTACGCAACAATCAATTAACAGCTGAATCGCATTCGGGTGGACTAAAAACTTCCACTCTGACATCCTGATTTACAGAGTTATTTAAAATCACTTACGGAGACTGAAAAGAAGCCTCTACGTATTCTCACACAATCGAAAAATTACTGTTTTTATGATAAACGAAGTTAAGAAAGGAAGATAAGCTCTTCAGTCTAATGGTGAAACAAAAATTAAATTTCTTATATACGGTGAACAAAAACATCTACAGGCAGAAAAGAGATCGAAGGAGTATCACAAATTATAAAACATCCCACAATAAAGAAAAATATCATGAAAATACCTGCACATATAAACATGTAATACAGCTGTTAACTGCTGCCAATTCAAATCAGTATGTGGAGGCCAATTGGCATAAAATTTTAGAATCTGATATTCCAAACACTACGGACTTTGAGAAACAATAATATATTTTCTGCATAGATTGGTACAATCCTAGCATCATCCAACTAACATAAACAAAGGGACGCGTAAGTTAAAATCCAGTAAACTATTTAATCGAGGTAGAAGCGAAATAAAGTATGTCAAAAGAGAAAGTCGTAAATGAAAGAATCTAGTTTGGACCAAACACATTAAACCTCTCAATACAGCCTACCTCTCCGTAAACACCAAATACTCTCTGTCCCTATTTGTCCTTATCTGTTCTCTTTATTGGCCTTTCATTTCCTGCTCAGCTGCTTCGTAACGCAACGGCACCGTAAATTCGTGGCAGTTACACAATATAGCTTTCTTCGATTTGTTTGTCTGTTTCAAATAATCTATTTTGAAACATACCAAGCAGTGCCACCTGTTACTGACGTGGGATACTATATGTAAAAATGCTTCTATTCCGTATGTGCAACGTTGTAATTTTAATTCTATACCTGTTTTATGACACGCTTGTAAGGTTTATATAAACTAGAACGCGTAATAAGAAAATAAGATATGAGCAAATATCTTTGCTGACGTTTGAAACAGAACTGCACTGGGTAGCCCAGACACACTGCTTTATTGGTTAAAGAGTGGAACAACTCCAGTCTTCATCTGGCAGTGAGTGCAGTTGGGCTTTGAATGTAACTATGTGCACTTTGTGGTTACCAGAAGTAGACATGTAGCATTGTATATATGTAATATCGATGTACTGTGATGACTGGGGACATATTATTTATCGCCATGAATTATTGAGCATAAAAGAGCCAAAGAGACGCTGAGGGAGAGAAAAATTCTAGTCTGCCACTGGAGTCATGATATGCTCTTGAACTGTGCGCTTTCTCAGATAAATCCACCAATATATTTTGTAAGGTGAAGCTCTTGGTATTTTTTAAATTATGTTAATTTTTAACTTTAATCAAGTAAAAATGATTTCAGGAAAATTTCCTTTTTGTAATCATTTCTAAAACTCATAGTTAAGAAGGAGTTTTTATCACAAATGATAGAAAACTGCTGCAAACGTAATTTATTCTTTGAAATAGAAAGAAAAATTGGCTTCACTGTTTGGCAGTAAAGTTTCTTTCATTTCGCTTCACGAATACTTCGAGGCAGAATTTCTTACTATAAGGTCATTACAGTCATGTCAATGAATCTTACTACCAGCGCAATATTTAAATAATTATAGTGATATTTTATAAAATTCAAATGGCTCTGAGCACTATGGGACTTAACTTCTGAGTTCATCAGTCCCCTAGAACTTAGAACTACTTAAACGTACCTAACCTAAGGACATCACACACTCCATGCCCGAGGCAGGATTCGAAACTGCGAAGGTAGCGGTCGAGCGGTTCCAGACTTTAGCGCCTAGAACCGCTCGGCCAGCCCGGCCGGCATTAATGAAGTAATTAATATGAAAGTGTCTATGATCACTTTACTGTTGTTCCTGTTTGTTAAAAGACTACTAAATCAGTGACCACATCTATGTCAACCTTAGAGTTATCGTATGAGTAACATTATTTTTTCCTGTAATTTCAGTTTAAAAACCATGCACATGGAATTAAAACACCCCTACCACGTTTTATTATAAAATTTTCGTTGTAATACGGTGATGAACGTCCAATGCGCTTACCATCATTACTCCTAATTGGAGAGAATATTTAAGTAGTAAACCCCTGTCACTGCGTCACAAGTTTCTGTTTATACCCCTTTGTTTGTTCCCATCTGTCAATCAATCACTCACACACACACACACACACACACACACACACACACACACACACGCACATACACACACAAAAGAGAAGAGGGTGAGGAAGAGAGAGACGCAATTAAATTGAACTTTCCAGTACTTTGTTAACAGCTCTCAAATTCATAGTGTGAACCAATAACCAAATCATTTAAGACTAATAAACCCCTGTCCTAGAAGCTGATGTGGTATGGGCTTCTAAACATACATAGCCAATTCTAATTATATAACTGGTAGATGTGTAAATTACAAAAATATTATTATTATATTACCATTATTATTATTTCAAGTTATGTACATTATGTACTTAGACAACTGAACTGTAACTAATGCTGTCACCACATACCAGTACATACGTCCATTTCAGTTATTTTGAGCAGCACCTGATGAAGAAGAGACAATATAAGAAGAAGTAATTTCCTGTACTTTACTATGATTTTGAAAATGAAATTGTATGTATACAAAAGGTTTAAATTCTTTCAAAAAGTATCTACTTATTTTCCATATGATATATTGTGGCCATACATGTCACAAATACAAATATGTATCATGTTTATAGCAGGTATGACTTAGTACAGGTGAGACAGTGGAAGAATAACTATTAGTAACGATTTTAGAGGAAATTGTATAATCCTGCTAACTTTGCTATACGAATACTATATTATGCAAAAGTGCCACTACGAAGTTCAACCAAATTATTAACGTAGCCACATAAATATACGTTGTGGGTACAGATATATGTACTCATTTTGATTATTACATTGAAACAGTGTTTATTGCTCCACCTTTACAGGAGCACAACGAAGCCATTGTCGAATGCTAGGTTGTGCCCTTCAGCTCCTTATGCTGTCTCCTTATGCTACTTTGTTTAGTTTTCGTCAGTCTTCTCAACAGTTTTTAAGGTATAGTAGAAAAGGTATTTAACTTGGTCTTTACCTTAAATTGTGGCAGTGAGTCTACCGCGAAATTTAAATGCGACATTTGGTAAAAAAGAAAGTAAAAGGTTCTCTTTAAATGTCTGTACCACAGGGAAGTGAATGAAATTAGTTGTTCCATATCAGCACAGGTCGGTTCCGTATGGCTATTAACGGGTCTAGCATGGTTAGTACAAAGGATGCCCTTCCTGTCACCAGCCTATCACCGCTTGGGAAGGAATGTGGGTCATGTGAAAGTTTGATCAAGGGTTCGAAATGTCTGAGAATCGTGGAAGTATGACGGTACTTTGGAACCAGCTCAGTATTCATCTAGTCAGATGGGAGAAACCGCCTAGAAACCACATCCAAGGTGACCGCTACGGTGACCCAGGTCGTTAAACCGGCAGGGTGGATTCCATTGGGACCAGCGCACCATCTCGTCCAGTAGGTGGCACTTTAAAAAATGGTCCAAATGGCTCTGAGCACTATGGGACTTAACATCTAGGGTCATTACTCCCCTACAACTTAGAACTACTTAAACCTAACTAACGTAAGGACATCACACACATCCATGCCCGAGGCAGGATTCGAACCTGCGACCGTAGGAGTCGCGCGGATCCGGACTGAGCACCTAGAACCGCTCGGCCACCACGGCCGGCGGTGGCACTTCAACCTGCACGGCTATAGAGATGGGTATTACATTTTAATCCACAAGCATAATTATTTCTTATATCTATAGTAAAGAGAGGTTCGTGTCGACTAAGTCAAAACCAGCGCAGGAGCATGCATTTGTGGCTTATTGGCTATGTCGCCTGTTTGTTCAAATCTATGTACGGCAGTTGTAATGAAGTGCTACATATATACGCTACTGGGCATCTAAATTGCAACATGCTGAAGGCAGCATGCAACAAATGTCAAACTGACATTATCTGTATACATGTTTGGTTACACAAATGATTTACCATATGGCGCAGTGTACAAAGTAGGATGAAGTAAAGCCATCAGCATTCTATACAACATACTTCAAAGCCTTTGTGACAAACATCTAGTGGTGATAGATCACTCAATGGGACACAACTGTGCTAGAGGTTGAGTGTTTGCTCTTCCTTCCCACCGACGATTGGCGGCTTTTAGCCTTCGCTAACTCTGAGTCGATTAAATTTCGTCAGGCTATCATGGTCTACTAACCGGCGTGGAGCATACCACCTACCACAGTGAAGTGATAGAGTGCTATTCAACACGAGAAAAGTAAGAATGAATGTCTGTAAGACAAGAAAAGTATCTCAGAAACTAAATAGGAACTTTAATTTCCCTAGGCCTACTGCCTTTCACATGGAACAAATTGGGTAACAGGTAATATACACTCCTGGAAATGGAAGAAAGAACACATTGACACCGGTGTGTCAGACCCACCATACTTGCTCCGGACACTGCGAGAGGGCTGTACAAGCAATGATCACACGCACGGCACAGCGGACACACCAGGAACCGCGGTGTTGGCCGTCGGATGGCGCTAGCTGCGCAGCATTTGTGCACCGCCGCCGTCAGTGTCAGCCAGTTTCCCGTGGCATACGGAGCTCCATCGCAGTCTTTAACACTGGTAGCATGCCGCGACAGCGTGGTCGTGAACCGTATGTGCAGTTGACGGACTTTGAGCGAGGCCGTATAGTGGGCATGCGGGAGGCCGGGTGGACGTACCGCCGAATTGCTCAACACGTGGGGCGTGAGGTCTCCACAGTACATCGATGTTGTCGCCAGTGGTCGGCGGAAGGTGCACGTGCCCGTCGACCTGGGACCAGGCCGCAGCGACGCACGGATGCACGCCAAGACCGTAGGGCTCCTGGGGTATTGGCGAGGACCATTCGCAACCGTCTCCATGAAGCTGGGCTACGGTCCCGCACACCGTTAGGCCGTCTTCCGCTCACGCCCCAACATCGTGCAGCCCGCCTCCAGTGGTGTCGCGACAGGCGTGAATGGAGGGACGAATGGAGACGTGTCGTCTTCAGCGATGAGAGACACTTCTGCCTTGGTACCAATGATGGTCGTATGCGTGTTTGGCGCCGTGCAAGTGAGCGCCACAATCAGGACTGCATACGACCGAGGTACACAGGGCCTACACCCGGCATCATGGTGTGGGGAGCGATCTCCTACACTGGCCGTACACCTCTGGTGATCGTCGAGGGGACACTGAATAGTGCATGGTACATCCAAACCGTCATCGAACCCATCGTTCTACCATTCCTAGACCGGCAAGGGAACCTGCTGTTCCAACAGGACAATGCACGTCCGTATGTATCCCGTGCCACCCAACGCGCTCTAGAAGGTGTAAGTCAACTACCCTGGCCAGAAAGATCTCCGGATCTGTCCCCCATTGAGCATGTTTGGGACTGGATGAAGCGTCGTCTCACGCAGTCTGCACGTCCAGCACGAACGCTGGTCCAACTGAGGCGCCAGGTGGAAATGGCATGGCAAGCCGTTGCACAGGACTACATCCAGCATCTCTACGATCGTCTCCATGGGAGAATAGCAGCCTGCATTGCTGCGAAAGGTGGATATACACTGTACTAGTGCCAACATTGTGCATGCTCCGTTGCCTGTGTCTATGTGCCTGTGGTTCTGCAGTGTGATCATGTGTATGTATCTGACCCCAGGAATGTGTCAATAAAGTTTCCCCTTCCTGGGACAATGAATTCACGGTGTTCTTATTTCAATTTCCAGGAGTGTATATTCCATATGGAAGCCACAGAGCACGCACGCGCTGCAGTCTCTGAAGGCCATAACCGGGCTTGAATGACGTCTAGCGTCAACGGGAAGCCTCAACGAACATTTTGTCGGTAACAGTATTAGTTCCTTATCACGTGATCCATTATCTACAGACGTTTGTCACAAAGACTTTGAAACAAACTGGATACACGGATAAATTACGCATTTTAATATTGGTTGTGAGAACCTTCTGTTATGACACTTGGGAAACTCCTACCAGTATCTACCAGAGTGATAGAGAGATGGCCTATCGTTACTGTGGTGTCGCGTTCTGCGATTTTTCTCATCACATTGCAGCGGGATGCCACGACAGTTGCGGTAGATCTGGAATCACTGGGCTCTGCAGGGCCACACTCAGCGTCATGTAGGACAAATTGTTCGCTCGATCGTACAGTTTAATTCAGGCTAGCCATGTCTCCTTAGTCAGGAAATGGGCTTGTTAATAGAAGATAAGCATATGCGCAGACAGTACGACAACGTGTGGAGCCCAATGGACACTCAGAACTGGAACCGTTGTTGTAACTTCGTTTGATTGCCACTGCTGAGATAGGCGAGCCGGCAGTATTGGGCACAGTAAAGCAGGACACAGAAGCGCCAACACATTGTATCTTCAGACGAGTGCCAGTTTTGGCGTGTCAAGGTCTGTGACTGTGCCTTATCTTCAACGTTGCGTGAAGTTTGTAATGAACCGCCTATGGAACCCATTAAGATTTGTTGTAATTCACGAGTACACTGTTTAGTTGTATGGATTTTTGTACAGGCCTAACAATACTGCTGAAAATTCAGTAGTATGGGGAATTTTACGAGGAGCGTTCTGAAAGTCATGCAACCCTTTTTTCTCGTACAATTTTGGTTTAAAATATGCAGAATTTGTCATGGGACACCGTGCAATATCCCCTCTTCTGCTCTTATAGTTCCTTGGAATACCGATAGGTGGCGGCGGTATGCATAGCATCCAAACTGGCTACTGTGACAGACGTGCTTTTCAAGCAGTGAACTATCACTTTCTTTCGGCGGACAACCAGAGCATCGCAGATATTCGTATGCGCTTGCAGAATGTCTACGGAGACAGGACCGTGAGCAAAAGCACTGCGAGTTGTTGGGCGAGGCCTCTGTCATCATCGCAACAACGTCCCAAAAACCTTTACGATCTTCCGCGTGCCAGCTGACAGTACACAACTGCGACTCCTGCAATTTTGGAAGATGCTAGCATTCTCATTCTAGATGACAAACGGATCAACCAGTTGGGGCATTCAGAGAAATACGGCCGCTGGGTTCCTCGGCGCCTAACGAAGACCACAAGGACCACAGAGAACAACGAAGGACCATCTGTACGTAACTGCGCTTTACAAGGCTGACTGTGAAAATTTCTTGTCGTACATCGTCACAGGCAACCACCTCGGAATGGAAACAAAACGGCAGTCCGTTGTGTGGTGCTGCACCTTCTCTGTTCTAATGAAACAGGTCAAAGCCGCACCCCCACCCGGTAAAGTCATGGAGACAGCCTTCAGGAACTCTGAAGGAACTCTTCTGTTAGTCGTCCTCCTCCGTAGTGGAGCGATCGACTCTGAAGAAAAACTGCACTACCCTTAGGAAATTGCAGAAAAGTCTTCAGCATGTTCATCGCTACAAAAATGAAAACTAACTTCTCCTACTCCATGACAACGCAAGACCTCACACTAGTTTGCGCACCCGAGAGGAGCTCATGAAACTTCACTGGACTGTTCTCCCTTTCGCACCCTACAGCAGGGATCTCGCACATTCTGACTTCCACCTGTTTGGCCCAATAGAGCATGCACTCCGTGGGAAGCAGTACGCAGATAATGGTGTGGCTATTGATGCAGTAAAGTAGCACGCGGGCATGCAGGCCCTTCCAGGAAAGTGGCGTAGTGCTATCTCGTTGAACGGAGGTTACGTTGAAAAACCAGCTACTGTAGCCAAAAGAGTGGGGAGTAAAAGGGTGTATCAAAAACTAAAATACGATTTTAAAAAAAAAACGTAACTATTATGTTATTTGAGATATGTGCTTGAACAATGATCTGTTGGAAAGAGCGAACTGTCACGTTTTACATGGTCCCGCTAGGTAGCAGCATTGTGTGCCCACTTCAGTACTAGTGGAAATCGTTGTGCGGACGATAGAAAACGTTCTGTTCTCTATTTGACGCAGTGCGGGTCAGTAATAACTGTTCAGCGTGACTTTCGCACTGGGCGTGGTGTGGATCCTCCTACAGCACAGAGCATTAGGCGATGGTATGAACAGTTCAGAGAAACAGGTTGTTTCTGAAAAGGCAAATCGCCGGGGCGTCCCCTAGTGTCTGACACAGACCTCAAACGCGTCCGCCATAGTTCCACAAGGAGTCGGCAGAAGTCCGTTGGCTGTGCAGCTAGACAACTCTGCATGCTCCCGATGTCCGTCTGGCATGTGTAGCGTCGCAGTTTACACACGAAACCATACAAAATTCAGCTACTGCAAGCTCTTCGTGAAGATGACAAACAACAACGTGCGGAGTTCTGTAATTTCGATCTTGGCAAGTTGGAGGATGACAGTTTTCTTCCACGCTTCGTGTCTAGTGATGAGGCAAGGTGAATCGTGATAATGTGATAATATGGGGTACTTAACAATCACATGAAGCTGTACAGCATCAGAGGGACTTTCCAAAACTTAATATCTTTTGTGCAGTTTCACGAGAAAACGTCTACGGTCCATTTTCTCTGCCGAAAACACTGACACAGGAAGCACATATCTCGATACGCTTCAGAACATTCTTCTCCCGCAGTTGGAGACTGATTCTAACGACTTGATTCACGAACAGGATGGGCACCGCCACACTGGCATCTGGAAGTGCACAAATTTTTACATCAAAGAATTACTGAACGACGGATCTGCCCTACTGGACCAAATGATTTAGCCACACATTACTGGCTTCCAGCGGTACAGGACCTAACTGTAAGTCATTATTTCTTGTGCCGCCGTTACCGACAACAAAGAATCAAATGAGACCTCGCATAACAGTAGATGTAGAGACTGTAATTCAAGACGTGCTCGCTGCCGCGTGGGAATAGTTTGAATACCGCACTGACATGTGCGGGGGAATTTCAATGGGGGCCTACCGAACAGCTATGAAAAGGTATGAATTTTTTTTTAGTTTCTATTCATCAAAAAATAAAATTCATTGTATAAGTTTAATAGTTTTACAAATATAGACGTCCAAATTGGATTATTCTGTTTAAAACACCCTGCATTATGCACTTGAAAACCTACCTGCTTTCAGGAAAAATACATGTTCCATTGCCTTTTCAACACCATTCACACGTTCGCAATCACACATTAGAACATTTCAGGACTTGTTAAGCACCGAAAATATCGATTATCAGGGGATTTAGCTTGCGCCCCTTTCTTGTGGCATTTTTCATGTGTCGATGACAAAGTATTAGTGCATCCCGGTTCAGGTGGATGCTTTCACCAAGAATAATTAAAAGTCCTCCCAACAGCAAATCCCTCACAAGTTTTGAACAAGTGGAAGCATGACTGCATGTCGTTCGCGTTGTCCTGTCCTATGTCGATACAGAGCGTGTTGGACTATTTCGATGGGCGGCTAGCTCTCCAGATCTCTCGTCCATTATAAACATCGTGTAATGGGGTTGCCTGAGGTCTGACGTGGCACCACTCTGCAGTCACTACGATCGGTGAATAGCATAGAGCTGGATCTGCGTGGAACGACGTGTGTCTGTGATTAAAGCTCAGTTCGAATCGATGCCCGGCAATGTTGGAGCTGTTGTCAGTACAACAGGTGACTGCTCTGTTAACGAAGCTTTGCACCCTCTACAATGCTTAATGGTATATGAATTCAGTTGTGCATCGTTCTTATAATAATGTACATGCACAACTATAGTTGTAGGCTATCGTGCAGACTACGTTCCTGTTTTCCCTGTTAGTGTTGGTCAGTTGATGCCGTACCTGCATTACATGTACATTACATGTGTTACATACCTACTGTAAGGAGACTGTTTATGAGTTTGTATGTTGGCAGCGCTATGTAGCGCTTTACATTAATAACTGTGAAAGAGAATAACTCCGTAAGAGATTCTCTTGCTGGTTGGACTAGCAGTTGGAGGTGAACAGCTAGCAGTGATGGAAGTTGGAGGTGAACAGCCAGCCCTGATGGAGAATAGAGGCTAATAACTAGCAGTGTTGAAAGCGCTAGCGGACGATCTGGACGTGTCCTACTTGGAGATTAAATATTATTCATGATTATATAATTTTTGGAACTGGATGTCACGGACGATTATATATTGGTTTGAACTGCATGTCATATTATTAAGGTAAAAATACATTGTTGGCTTTTCAACAAAATCTTTCCTTCGCTGACCACATTCCTATCAGTAGTTAGAGCCTACAGTAGTTAGAACCTTTTATTTAACTGGCTGTATTGGCAATTGCAGGATTGCTATAGTTGGTGTAATGAAGATTTTTGAGAGGTAAGTGACGTATGAAATGTATAGGTTATGGTTAGGATATCTTCTAATTCACAGCCGTTCTTTTGAGTTAATTTTAAAGCAGTGAGATCAGGTTATCCTTGAATATTGTGGGTAATTGATGGATAGGAGAACTTTGAGAAGTGTTTGTCTGGGCTAATTCTGTAGGTCAGTGTTGAAATGATCAAATAACAGAGAGACCGTACGTCATTTTCTCTCAGATATACAAGCAATTTAAATAAAAAACCTAGAAGTTTCACTATGAGGGGTTACTTCATAACGGCCGCTTTATTTGCATATGCTGTCAATGTCTTAACAGATTCCCCTAAAAAATTGGAAGCGGTGTAGTATCCAGAAAGTAAATGAAAATGTATAAAGGACCAGCTAAACTACGGAACACTTTTGTTCTGCGTAGGTATCCTTCTGTCTCATACAGTATTCACAGCGAAATAGAAACTGTTACAGTTAGAATCAGGTTTTATTCTAAAATTGTTCATCAGTATCATTGAACAGAGGGATGTTGCAGTAAAAATAAGAAAGTGCACATTATGACGTAGCGCTAGTGAAACGCACTTTGTTTAACAAAAAGGTAAAATAAAAAAGAACGTAAATCTCATATAAAACGTCGCTTCAATACTTTGTCGAATTTATACAGGGTGATCAGAAAAGTGTCTAATACTTTGACAGATGGTAGTATTCATCGAAACGAGAAAAATAAGTCCCATAAACGTCGGTCCATAAATGCATCCTTTTCGAAATAAACACGTGTTTATAGGAAGGAGGACACGTCGCTTGGTTGCTGGTATTAGTGTAGTCGTTGCATTGGCGTTCCATAAAGTGTGTCGGCGGGGTATTATGTCTTACTCAAAGTACACCTACCATTAGGTGGTATGGAGTCAGTTGCATGCTTCGAGTCGTGTTGTAGGCTACGTTGGTTTCAGTTGTGATTGTGTGCCTCATTGCACAGTACTTTCAACTATGGGTACGCATCATGGTGTTTTATCTTCTTACGAAACCGGATTCACCTACATGTCTGTTATTGCGCTGTTTGTACAATACAAATGGTGTAGTACATTTACATATTCTCTGTTTCACCACTTTCTAGCAATGGTAGCCTCTTACTCGACAAGTGATGTGGCGAATATTATATTATGCTATGGTTCAGGAACTGAACATAGACCACGAACACTGCGCTGAAAAATATCCACAGCACAGAGTGGCTTCTGCTAAGTTGTTCGACAGGATTTTTCAGCGTCTGAGGCACACAGGAAGCCTTGCACCTCAGAAGCTTGACAGTGTAGGGCCTAACACTGTGCACACATGACATGGAGGAGCGTGTGCTACGTTAGGTGGAAGAAACCCCTGCGACCATCAGCAGTAGCATTAGGCGTGTCTCACTCTCTGATCTGGGGGAGGGAGGGGGATGCTTCATAATCAATTGCTGTACTCTTTTTCTCACCTACAGCGCGTTCAGGCCCTGAGGTCACTGGAGCATCATGGCACATGGCGGTTCTGTCATTGGCTGTTGCACAAGTATGCCGCAGATCCACCGTTCACATCCAAGATTTTTGTTACCGACGAGACAAGGTTCACAAGATATGGTGTTGTGAATTTACATAAGCAGCGTGTTTGGGCAGGTGCAAATCCCCAAGCTGTTCAGGTAAGAGGGCATCAACGCCGATTCTGAATCAACGTGTGGGCAAGCAAATTTGGCGATAGCTTAATGGACCATGTGGTGCTTCCACAAAGGTTAACGGCGTGAGCATTATCTGGCCTTTCTCATTAATGATTTCCTACCTTTCTGGTGGCTGTGCCGTTGCAGCAAAGAGTACCAATGAGGTTCATGCATGATGGCGCAGAAGCACACTTTCGTCACAATGTGCGCGGACATATGCAGACATTTCGGGACCCCCGGACTGGTCGGCGTTGCTTCACACCTTGTGCTGTTTGTACCCCAGACCTCAATCCCCTTGACTTTTGCCTTCCTTAGTGACCGAGCGGTTCTAGGCGCTTAAGTCTGGAACATCGCGGCCGCTACAATCACAGGTGCGAATCGTGCCTCGGGCATGGATGTTAGGTTAGTTAGGTTAAGTTGTTCTAAGTTCTAGGGGACTGATGGCGTCACATGTTAAGTCCCATAGTGCTCAGAGTCATTTGAACCTTGACGTATCGTTACGGGGACACTTGAGGGAATTATTCTACGTCACACCAGTCAGCGATTTTCGGACACTACAGGGTCGTGTCTTCAATGCGAGGCACCAGGTACAGCACCCAATGGGTATACTTTAAAGGGTGCGTCATTCCTTACGCCGGAGTGCCGATGGGATGCCACGTTGAGCACCAGCTGTAAATACGCGTTTATCGTAAAAAGTACGCATCTCCGGTCCAATGTTTAATGAACATTTTTTTATTTTTTTGTTATTATTATTATTATTTTGATTCGGTGATTACTACCACCTCAAAGTATTCCGCAAATATTTAACTCATTGTGTAAAACATTTTTGTGTTATTCATAAACTACTTACGCATTTATCATGATGAAGAACGTATTGTTGAGTACAAAATAATATCAATTAATTATTCATATCTTTCATGAATTTAATTACTTCGACTACACGTGTGCGCAGAAGTTCTGCTATCAAGCGATTTTTATTACTTATAAAACCCAATTTTTAATCGGTAAGGATATAAAACACAATGTGGACTAACACTGATTGATGACCTGTTCTAATTACAGCCAAATAAACAAAAAACAAAGAGAAGTCGTCGGTTCCCAGTTCTTCTCTTACAGATCCTTTCAAGTATTTTCCCCACCGATGCCGTCAGTATTACCGGTAATCCAACCATCTACTGCGTCGTTTATTCAGCGTACCAAAAATACCGAATCGTAGTTTTGGTAGAGCGAAACTCACTACACAGGAAGTAAAATTTCGTTATTTGCTGTCCTTGCTGGTGGTGCAAATTTAATGGCGGACAGTGCACTTATTCATGAAGTTTTTTCGCCAAGTAACAGTTGACGGGGATTATTTGAATATATGTCGACTGCTGACGTCGCAACAAAAGACACGGAGAGGAGCGGCGGAAAAACCTGTTGCTCCGCGCGCGCTGTGCGGGACAACACGTGTCGCCGCTGCAGAACGCGACCGTGGCGAGTTTCACCCCGCTGTCTCTACCGGCAAAGGCCTCTAAACATGGCAGGCTGCTCTGATGGATGGCGCGGGCAACCTCCCCTCCCCCCCCCCCTCCCCAAGCGCCACCAACAACCCTCCTTCCCCCCTCCCCTGCCACCGGCACACCACCCCTCCGCGCTACGTAATATCGGGGACGCGCCTCCCATTAATATCTCGTTTCCTGCGAAATTAGTTGTCATTATAGCGCGGCCCCCACGCGCGCGCGCGCAGTCTATGGCCGCGTCGCCACGCCGGCGGGCTCTTTCACCGCCTGCCGACGACGACACAATACTGCGCCAGGCAGCCACTGTCTGCGCCGCTCTGAGGCTCCGTTTCACTGTAGATTTAATTAATGGCCGATCCCTCGCAGTCATTCGCGGTGCCGTTTCGGCAAACCGATGCTCAGCACCGAACCTTTAGTGAAATCCAGCAACTAGCAGCAATACAGCAAAACACCATTTTACACAGTGGCCAATTAATAGATTACACCACTGACCTTCAGGTACTCCTAGACTGCTGCTAGATTTAATCAGAAGTTTCGACGTGAAAAACGCACATAAGAAAGGCTTTTCGCTACGAAGTGGAGTGTGGTAGAATTTGTAGATTGTGACGTTGGTTACCTTCGTTCTGACGTGGAGATTTTCTGGTAACATGACCATATGTGTGGATCTTGCAAAGCTCTACAGCAAAGTATTTTCTGTGTGTTACAGAAGATACGAGAGACACAAGAGCGGCGAGATCTCAGACACACTCCAGAGAGAAATCACTCGATTACGGACTGTTGTTCATCCGAAGGACGTCAAACATAAGTCAAACGTGAGTAATAGCAGACAAATTTTTAAATCTGTAGTTAGTTACCTATTTAGAAAATACCACAGCAAAGTACCTCAACTCAGGTCTCATCTTCAGTTACCACCAAGAATAGTCCACACGAACATTACGGAAATAGTGGTAGTCATCATTCACTGTATCTAGGATTTTATCAGTTTTTATAGACAGATAAACGCAAGTGAACATTTATCTATACTGCCACGTTCAATCTTCATAATTCGTATAGCTGCTTATTGCAACCGATTCAGATAAACCACCGAAAATCTACATCTGAATAGTCAGAAGAGAAAGTGACCCAACGTCCTTCCGAATGAGAGTCCAGTGTATGAAACTGTCTGGAAAGGATACCAAGAGGAAGACGAGTTTGAAGTATAACCTCATGATCGTCAGATACTATTGGATAAAAAAGTTATTCTGAAACCATCCTGGAGGAGAGTGCTTTAGAAAAATATTGATAACAGAGTACTCGAGAATAAAATTATCGAACCGCGCGACCGCTACGGTCCCATGTCCGAATCCTGCCTCGGGCGTGGATGTGTGTGATGTCCTTAGGTTAGTTAGGTTTAAGTTGTTCTAAGTTCTAGAGGACTGATGACCTTAAAAGTTAAGTCCCATAATTCTCAGAGCAAATAAAATTACCCTTTAACTAATGAAACGGTTCCGCTTATGTGGTGGAGGATTACGTTACGTCAGCGCAGCGGAGAATTACTAAGTGTCAACAACAACCATTAAATGGTTGAAGATTATGGAGAATCGGATTACTTTTAAAATGGAGTGGAGGATAGCAGACACCTATTTCAATCTCCGTTCCTTGAAGCATTAACTTACTGTCTCTATAACCGTCTTAACTCTTTCTTAGGCCCTAACCACTACCTGCACCTCATACATATTTAAAGAAACTCGCAACGGAAAACTATCTTCATATTCATATTTAGCACACTAATTAAGGAAATTGAATGGGACGTCTAGTTTCATTAATAAATCTTCCAAATTTCTCCTCCACAAATGCATTAACTTTGCGGAGTGGGACTACAATTTTGAAACAGAGGAACATTTTAACATATGTCACACAAAGTGCTTTCAAACATTAGATTCAAGTCCGGATACAAGAATGGTGTTCAGATACTGAAAATTTCATGTGATCCTCTATATTACATGAACGTTTAACGAATTCTCTTAATGTATGGAATCTAAACACAGTCGTGTAGTTGGTAGAATAGTGAAAGGAAAAAAGATTTCGGAAAACAAATGTTTCTTACACTCGCTCATTCCACAACAAACCGAATAAATATCGTACTTCTAGAACTACCACAGTAGCCAATGCTTATTCGGCAGAGAGTTTCTGGGTTACGTCTAAGCGACGGATCGTGAACTGATCAACACGTGGACGCATAAGGTATGCCAGCAAAGCAAACCCCGGTTATAGCTTCGTCGAAATTTACAAAAGTGTGCCAAGCATACAAATGATCACAAGTGGTACTCGCGTGGGCATTTCATGACAGGATTTAAGTACGATCAAGTACTGCAAATAGCGAAAATACGTGAAAATGGTCAAATGTGGAAACACCAAATAATTTGGCTAAGTAAACATATATCACATTGCGGATTTATTGAAAAATGCTGTATAATTGTACTCTGTACACAAATATTCGAAAACCTGAATCCCACAATGAAAAGGCTTCAAGTTACAACATACATTTCAATACGATTTAAAATGCATTTCCTAGAATACTGACGCACTGAAGGCACACATTTCCTTTGAGGTACCAAAGAACGGGCTTAGATTCCACCATCAACCGGGTGTTAGAGTAGATGTACGTACAAAGCCAACGATTCTCTATATATTTAGAGTGAATCCACTCCCACAGTAGACTGAGTTCTTTTGTTCTAACTCACACGTGAAGCGAATCTCATCTACTCCAAAATTATATGAAAACTTTAAGCGACGTCTACAGCCAGGCAGATTCCAAAAGAACTTGTAATCAATGACTGAAAATTAGTCCCTTAAATATTTCAAATTCCGCAATCCTAGAGCCACCCACAGATCAGTCCTTACTCACCAAGCCATAGGCCGAGCAGTAACAGCTTCAGCACTGAACCCAACTCCTTTGTGTAGTATTGTACCAGCTCTGGATACCAAGGCAAACTTCTCCGCATTCCCATTTCCTCTACAGCTATTGGCCAAAGTTGAGGAGCAGACGAAACTGCACTAACAGACAGCTAACAGCAGCTCTCACGAAAACTAGCATTCACTCGTTTCAGTCACGCACATCAGGTTAAACCACGGAACAAGGATGTGAGAGTGATTCATATGGCCATTTGTCGGTGATATTTTTTCCACTTTGTCAGTCTTCTCAGTGGTTTGATGCGGCCAGCCGTGATTTCCTATCCTGTGCCAACCTCTTCATCCGAGGATGGCACTTCCAGTTTACGTCCACAATTACTTGCTGGATGTGTTACAATCTCTGTCATCCTCTATAGTTTTTACCACCTACGGCTCCATGGAATTTATTTTCTATCATCCCGTCCTCCATTCTAGTCAGTGTTTTCCAAATATCCTTTTCTTCGCCGATTCTGCGGAGAACAGCCTCATTCCTTAGCATATCGTATGTACCACCCCATCTCAAATGCTTCAGTTCTGTCCGTTCCATTTTTCTCACAGTCTATGTTTCACCATGCTGTGCTCCAAGCGTACATTATAAGGAATTTGTTCCTCAAATTTAGGCATACGTTAAACAATATTAGACTTCTCTTAGGTAGGGAAACCTTTTTTTTTACATTGCTAGTCTGCTTTTTATGACGTTCTTGCTCTGTCCGTCATTGATTATTTTGTTACCCAGGTAGCAGAATTCCTTAACGTTATCTACTTCGTCACAATCAATCCTGATGTTAAGATTCTTACTGTTCTCGTTTCTGGTACTCCTCTTCAAGTACGTCTTTCTCGATTTATTCTCATCCATATCCTGTACTCATCAGACTGTTCATTCCAGTCAGCATATCCCGTAATTGTTCTTCACCTTCACTGAGGACAGCAATGTCGGCATCGAATCTCATCATTGACATCCATTCATATAGAATTTTAACTTCACTCTTTATTCTTGCATTCATTTCCATCACTGTTCCTTCGGTGTATAGATCTAACAGTAGTGGTGAAAGACTATATCCATGTCTTATACTCTTTTTAATCTGAGCACTTCGTTTTTGAGCTTCCGCTGCTATTACTCCCTCTTGGCTCTTGCGTTTATTGTATATTACCCGTCTGTCGCTATAGCTTACCTCTATTTTCCTCAGAATTTCAAACATCTTGCGACATTTGACACTGTGAACTACATTTCCAGTTTGACATGTTCTGTGAATGTATCTCGATTTTCCTTTAGTCTTGGTTCCATTATCAATCACAACATCAAATTGCCTCTATCGTGACTTTACCTTTCATAAAGCCAAACTGATCGACATCTAACACTCCTTCAACTTTCTTCTCCGTTCTCCTGTGAATTAAAATTATCAGCAACTTAGATGCATGGGCTGTTAACGAATTGTGTGACAATTCTCGAACTTATCAGTTCTTGTAGGCTTAGGAAATGAATCGATGCTGTTGTTCCGACAGCTTGATTTTAGATCTCCAGAGTCTTAAATTTTACGCACCAATGTGGATAGTCGTTTTGTGGCCACTACCCCGAACGGTTTTATAAATTTTAATTTAATGTTGTCGATCTCTTCTGTCTTATTTGATCTTAAGACTTCCAAAGCTCTTTTAAATTCTGATTCTAACCCTGGGTTCCATGTTTCTCCCATATCGATTTCTGTTTTTTCTTCTATTAGATAAGATATTCTTTCCCTCAGAGACGACTACAATGTACTCTTTTTTAGCTTATGCTCTCTCCTCTTCATTTAACAGTGTAGTTCCCATTGTATTCTTCACCTTACCACCCTTGCTTTTAATTTCACCTAAGGCTGTTTCGACTTTTCTACATAGTGAATCAGTCCTTCTGACAATTATTTCTTTTTTGGTTTCTTCATGTTTCTCATGCAGCCATTTCGTCTTCGTACGTGTGTTTTTCTTTCCACCTTAGGCGATTGCATTTTCTCAGGTCTCCATTCCGCTTCAACTGAACAGCTTACTGAGCTATTACTTACCACAAGATCTATAGCCTTACAGAAATTCAAGAGTATCTCTTCATTCCTTAGTACTTCTGTATTTCACTTCTTTGCGCATTGATTCTTTCTGACTGATCTCATACACTTCGGTCGACTCTTCATCACTTCTAAATAGTGAACTGAGTCTATACCAGCACGTGAGTGCGCCTTACAATCGAGTATCTGATTTCGGAATCATTGCCTAATCATGATGCAATGTAACTGAAATCTTTCCGTATCCCCCGACATTTTTAAACTATACTACATCTTCTTGTGATTCGTGAGCAGGGTATTCGCTGTCTATCTGAAATTTATTGCACTCTCAGTTAGTATTTCCTTTCTCTCTGTCCTCATACCAATTCCTTATTCTCCCGTTACCCTTTCTTCCATTCCAGTATCCTAATGAGTAACGGATTTTTACTTCCAGCTACGTACTGAAATACACGTTCTGTATCCCATATACTTTCTCTGTTTCTTCATATTAAGCCAGCGATATCGGCATTTGTACCCAAGCTACTGTCGTTGATGTTGGTTTGCAGTCGATTCTGATGAGGATAACCGTAACACTGAAATGTTCACGGCCGGCCGCTGTGGCCGAGCGGTTCTGGACGCTTCAATCAGGAACTGCGCTGCTGCTATGGTCGCAGATTCGAATCCTGCCACGGGCATGGATATGGGAATCCAGCCTCGGGCATGGATATGGGTGATGTCCTTAGGTTAGTTAGGTTTAAGTAGTTTTGAAAACGGTTCAAATGGCTCTGAGCACTATGCGACTTAACATCTGAGGTCTTCAGTCCCCCAGAACTTAGAACTACTTAAAAAGGACATCACACACATCCATGCCCGAGGCACGATTGGAACCTGCGACCGTATCGCCCGGTTAAGTAGTTTTAAGTCCAGGCTACTGATGACCTCAGATGTTAAGTCCCATAGTGCTTAGAGCCATTTGAATCATTTGAACTGTTCACAGTAAGTCATATTCAGCTCTGTCTTCCTATTAACGACTATTCGTACTCCTATTATACCATTTTTTGCTGCAGTTGATGTTATTCTATACTCATCTGACCGTTGTTATCTTCCAATTTCTCCATACTGACCCCCCCCCCCCCCCCTTCCGGATCTAGATTGAGCCTTTGCATTTCTCTTTCCAGCTTCTTTTCTAGCTTCCCTAGCACGTTCAAACTTACAATATACAAAGGTTTTCCAAGCTTTTCCTCGTGGTCCCTTCTCCATTTACAGTTGTTTTTGTTGATGTGGTCTTCAGTCCTGAGACTGATTTGATGCAGCTCTCCATACTACTCCCCTTTATAGTTACCTCCTGGAAATCGGAATTAGGTACTAATCTGGAATCTTTTGGCTATGGAGAGACCTTCATGAAACTTTTTCAGTTAAAGGCCACATATCCTGCGTAAGAGCATTATGTGTGCAGTGGTTTCCATTGCCATCTGCATCCTCATGCAGTTGATCACTGCTGGTTCTTCCGCCTTTAAGTGGTTTCCCACCCCAAGGACAAGAGAGTGCCGTTACCTCTGTCCGCTGCTCTACCTTCTTTGAGAAGGCCGTTGGCAGAATGACAGGGAATTCTTACGCTGGAAGTCTTCGACCACCAATGCTGATGATTTTTATTCGTAATTTAAACAGTGCCAGCGTTCTAACACAGAACTGAAGACGTTTTGATTGCTAATCAGTGACGCTAGCCATAGACAACATGTATATGCAGGGTGTTTCACTAAATTTGTTTGCCTCTGTTAGTTACGAAGTAATATGCGACCGAAAATTTATTACGGTAGGTCACCATAAGAAGCCTTACACTGACTATGGAGTTATGAACATAGTTTATTATCACTTAAAGAGTTACAGCAAAAACGTACAATTTTTTAAATAGAACAATAGGTTTTTTTGGTTTTTTTTTTCATCAGTCTACTGACTGGTTTGATGCGGCCCGCCACGAATTCCTGTCCTGTGCTAACCTCTTCGTCTCAGAGTAGCACTTGCAACCTACGTCCTCAATTATTTGCTTGACGTATTCCAATCTCTGTCTTCCTCTACAGTTTTTGCCCTCTACAGCTCCCTTTAGTACAATGGAAGTCATTCCCTTATGTCTTAGCAGATGTCCTATCATCCTCTCCCTTTTCCTTATCAGTGTTTTCCACATATTCCTTTCCTCTCCGATTCTGTGTAGAACCTCCTCATTCCTTACCTTATCAGTCCACCTAATTTTCAACATTCGTCTATAGCACCACATCTCAAATCCTTCGATTGTCTTCTGTTCCGGTTTTCCCACAGTCCATGTTTCACTACCAAACAGTGCTGTACTCCAGACGTACATCCTCAGAAATGTCTTTCTCATATTAAGGCCGGTGTTTCATCTTAGTAGTCTACTCTTGGCCAGAAATGTCTTTTTGCCATAGCGAGTCGGCTTTTGATGTCTTCCTTGCTCCGTCCGTCATTGGTTTTACGGCGTAGGTAGCTGAATTCCTTAACTTCATTGACTTCGTGACTATCAATCCTGATCTTAAGTTTCTCGCTGTTCTCATTTCTACTACTTCTCATTACCTTCGTCTTTCTCCGATTTACTCTCAAACCATACTGTGTACTCATTAGACTGTACATTCCGTTCAGCAGATCATTTAATTCTTCTTCACTTCCACTCAGGATAGCAATTTCATCAGCGAATCGTATCATCCATTTCCTTTCACCTTGTATTTTAAACCACTAATGAACCTTGCTTTTATTTCCATCGTTGCTTCCTCGATGTACAGATTGAAGAGTAGGGGCGAAAGGCTACAGCCTTGTCTTACACCCTTCTTAATACGAGCACTCCGTTCTTGATCATCCACTCCTATTATTCCCTCTTGGTTGTTGTACATATTGTATATGACCCGCTTCTCCCTATAGCTTACCCATACTTTTTCAGAATCTCGAACAGCTTACACCATTTTATAATGTCGAACGCTTTTTCCAGGTCGACACATCCTATGAACATGTCTTGATTTTTCTTTAGCCTTGCTTCCATTATTAGTCGTAACTTCAGAATAACCTCTCTCGTGCCTTTACTTTTCTAAAAGCCATACTGATCGTCACCTAGCGCATTATAAAATTTCTTTTCCATTCTTGTGTATATTATTCTTGTAAGCAACTTCGATGCATGGGCTGTCAAGCTGATTGTGTGATAATTCTCGCACTTGTCAGCTCTTGCGTCTTCGAAATTGTGTGGATGATGCTTTTCCGAAAGTCAGATGGTATGTCGCCAGACTCATATATTCTACACACCAACGTGAATAGACGTTTTGTTGCCACTTCCACTAATGATTTTAGAAATTCTGATGGAATGTTATCTATCCCTTCTGCCTTATTTGACCGTAAGTCCTCCAAAGCTCTTTTAAATTCCGATTCTAATACTGGATCCCATATCTCTTCTAAATCGACTCCTGTTTCTTCTTCTATAACATCAGGCAAATCTTCACCCTCATAGAGACATTCAATGTATTCATTTCCACCATTCTGATATCTCCTCTGCATTTAACAGTTGAATTCCCGTTGCACTCTTAATGTTACCACCGTTGCTTTTAATGTCACCAAAGGTAGTTTTGAGTTTCCTGTATGCTGAGTCTGTCCTTCCGACAACCACATCTTTTTCGGTGTCTTCACAGTTTTCCTGCAGCCATTTCGTCTTAGCTTCCCTGCACTTCCTATTTATTTCATTCCTCAGCGACTTGTATTTCTCTATTCCTGAATTTCTCGGAACATGTTTGTACTTCCTCCTTTCATCAATCAACTGAAGTATTTCTTCTGTTACCCATGGTTTCTTCGCAGCTACCTTCTTTGTACCTATGTTTTCCTTCCCAACTTCTGTGATGGCCCTATTTAGAGACGTCCATTCCTCTTCAACTGTGTTGCCTACTGCGCTATTCCTTATTGCTGTATCTATAGCGTTAGAGAACTTCAAACGTATCTCGTCATTCATTCGAACTTCAGTATCCCACTTCTTTGCGTATTGATTCTTCCTGACTAGTGTCTGGAACATCAGCCTACTATTCATCACTACTATATTGTGATCTGAGTCTATATCTGCTCCTGGGTACGCCTTACAATCCAGTATCTGATTTCGGAATCTCTGTCTGACCATGATGTAATCTAATTGAAATCTTCCCGTATCTCTCGGCCTTTTCCAAGTATACCTCCTCCTCTTGTGTTTCTTGAACAGGGTATTCGCTATAACTAGCTGAAACTTGTTACAGAACTCAATTAGTCTTTCTCCTCTTTCATTCCTTGTACCTAGCCCATATTCTCCTGTAACCTTTTCTTCTACTCCTTCCCCTACAACTGCATTCCAGTCGCCCATGACTATTAGATTTTCGTCCCCCTTTACATACTGCATTACCCTTTCAATATCCTCATACACTTTCTCTATCTGTTCATCTTTAGCTTGCGACGTCGGCATGTATACCTGAACTATCGTTGTCGGTGTTGGTCTGCTGTCGATTCGGATTAGAACAACCCGGTCACTGAACTGCTCACAGTAACAGACCCTCTGCCCTACCTTCATATTCATAACGAATCTTACACCTGTTATACCATTTTCTGCTGCTGTTGATATTACCTGATACTCATCTGACCAGAAATCCTTGTCTTCCTTCCAGTTCACTTCACTGACCCGTACTATATCTAGATTGAGCCTTTGCATTTCCCTTTTTAGATTTTCTAGTTTCCCTACCACGTTCAAGCCTCTGACATTCCACGCCCCGACTCGTAGAACATTGTCCTTTCGTTGATTATTCAATCTTTTTCTCATGGTAACCTCCCCCTTGGCAGTCCCCTCCCGAAGATCCGAATGGGGGACTATTCCGGAATCTTTTGCCAATGGAGAGATAATCATGACACTTCTTCAACTACAGACCACATGTCCTGTGGATACACGTTACGTGTCTTTAATGCAGTGGTTTCCATTGCCTTCTGCATCCTCATGTTGTTGATCATTGCTGATTCTTTCTTCTTTAGGGGCAATTTCCCACCCCTAGGACAAGAGAGTGCCCTGAACCTCTATCCGCTCCTCCGCCCTCCTTGACAAGGCCGTTGGAAGAATGAGGCTGACTTCTTATGCCGGAAGTCTTCGGCCGCCAATGATGATTATTTATCAAAATTTAGGCAGTGGCGGGGATCTAACCCGGGACCGACGTCGTTACATCATTTTAAATTACATTCCTATCACTTTTAGTTAGGTAGCTACAACCCTTCAAAGTTTCAGTGGGAGTTATCACACACGCTGCACATAACACAAATCACCTTCTAAATGTGGTGCGGCAGAGTTGTAACGTCATTGGTATCACGTAGCGAGAGGCTTCCTCAATGCGCGGTTAGACCGCCGACTGTCGCCGCACATGGTCTTACACCGGACATTTCGAGCCACACAAACAAACGGGGCTCAATATACCACAATTACTGACATTGGATGAAGATGGCATACATGAACAACGAGTACGTTAACGTGTTGCAGATGCTGGGCGAGTGCCGACACGATGCCACTGAAGCAGCCATGGCGTGCGCCGTGAGATATCCTAGGCGAAGTACTTCGGCAGCCGTTACGTTCTTGCATGCCGAACAACGTCTTCGGGAAACAGGCTGCTTGGTAATGCGCAACAGAAGTGAGGAGACGGCAGTGTTTGTTTTAGCTGCTGTACACCACGATCCTCACGTCAGCTTACGAGCCGTTGCTGCATTCGCTGGTGTCAGCCTCACATCTGTGGGGCGTGTAGTACACGGCCACAGGTTTCACCCCTACCCCCTGTCACTGACCCAGGAGCTACATGGGACCGATTTCCGTGCGAGCGTTACATTCTGTGAATGATCCATGCGTTATTTCACGTTGGATTCCTTACAAGGTGTTATGTTGTACGATGAGTCCAAGTTCACAAATTATGGTGCAGTGAATCGTCATAACGTGCACTACTGGGTCGCAGACAATCCTCGGTGCGTAGGACCTGTCGACCGTCAACGTAGGTAGTCTATTAATGTATGGTGTGGAATCCTAGGGATGAAATCATCGGTCCACACTACTTCCCAGGTACACTAACAGGTGAGTTATGTCGCTCATTTATAGTCGACAGTTTGGGCGGTCGCCTTGAACATGTGTGTCTACACAGGAGAGTTCATATGTGGAAGCAGCACGATGGTCACACAGCCCATTCTGCGCGTGCTGTTGTGGAAGAACTAAAAAGGTTGGCAGGAAGGTGGTGGGGCGCCATGGTCCTCGTTCATGGCCCGAAAGGTCACCCGATTTAACTCCATTAGTTTTCTTTTGGTGGGGATATCTAAAGGATCATGTTTATGTCACTGAGCCCATATCACCAGATCTAAAACGGCGCATCGAGGACGTATTTTGCTGCTTGACACCAGCGATGTTACATCTCGTCCGCAGATCCTTTAGAAGGCGCATTGCATTATGCATTCCGGAACATGGACACACATTTGAACATCTCATTTAAATCAATTTCCCAACGCCAGAACATCCATCACCCACAACACAGCCACGAACAGCGTGTGGTATTCGCCCCTCAAACTTTGAAGGGTTGTAGCTCCCAAACTAAAAGTGATAGGAATGCAATTTAAATTGATTTATACGCAGCTGATGTTACCGATTACATTGCATGATAGAAATAACTATCATTCCATTTAGAAAATTGTATCTTTTTCTGTAACTCTTTGGATAATAACACAATAATCTATGTTCATGTCTCCGCAGACATTGTAATGTTTCTTATGGTGACTTATGGCGATTGCCAGCATCTCGTGGTCGTGCGGTAGCGTTCCCGCTTCCCGGGTACCCGGGATCGATTCCCGGCGGGGTCAGGGATTTTCTCTGCCTCGTGATGGCTGGGTGTTGTGTGTTGTCCTTAGGTTAGTTAGGTTTAAGTAGTTCTAAGTTCTAGGGGACTGATGACCATAGATGTTAAGTCAAATAGTGCTCAGAGCTACTTACGGCGATAAATACTTCCGTCGCCTACTACTTCGTAACTTACAGAGGCAAACACATGTAGTGACACTCCCTGTAAATATATAGAGAGAAGGATGTGATGGAGCTCTAGCGACAATTTCTGCCCACAGATTGATAAAGAAGTGAAGCCGATGTGTCATCTCCGTGACTGCTCGAGGATACAAATTTTCTCATACCAGCTTATTATTGGAATTTACCGTGCCAGCTCTTGCGAATCCTGCATCTGTAAGTAAAATGGAGAGTGTGAACAGCGGATCTTGACCACCTCATATCTGAAGAGTTAGTGGCGTCCAGACATATAGTTATAGAACGGTTTTACCTCGTGTTGAAATGTGTAATACTTTTTTAAATACCCTGTGCAACCACAAAACCATGTGATGGTAGTCAGTATAACTTGCCATGCAACCCAGAAAAATGCATTCTTTACGTCTATTGGCAATCCCCCTTATAAAGTTTTTAATTAATGAAGCTGCTGAAGAGTGGTAACTATTGAATGGTGATAACTTACACAATTATTCTGTCCAACAGAACCTCCAACTCTGATACAATCACGTCATCTGCGTAGCTGAAACTTCGAAGGGTCTCTTGGTTAAGCTGATAGAGGTAATGTTTAAAATTCACAGTACCACAAGCAACTTCAAACTGCAATGTACTAAGTCGGTATGTAACAAAATTTGTGTCTATGACATAGATTTGATACGATTCTGTACTCACCGTTTATTGCAGTCACATATCCACTAACTCTATTTCAGAAAAAATGGTTTGGCTACACTGCCACGTCTGCTTATAAAATACTTAAAATGCTAAATTATAAATCAGATTCAGCAGTATCCAGAAAAAAGGTGCGGCAACGTGGCCGAACGATTTATCGTAGTGTTTCAAAGAATTTGTAATATGACGCGGCGGTCGATCGAGTAATATTTTAATGAGACTGACACCGGCTGTAGCAGCCTATGCATGTGTCTCACTGATGTGAGATTTGGGCTTCCACATAGTCTGGTAATAATGCAACCTCCCACAGAAATCTTACGTCACGGGAGACGACATACTAACGACGAAACCAGTATGTGAGCTGTTACTTCCGGATCGATCATCTCTTCGCTGAAATACAGTAACTGTATTGTTCACTTAATTTATGGGAATGCAGCCCGTAACATCCTCGACAGTAGCCCACTTTCCAAGGTGTGAATAAGTCGACATTTTCAACTAACTAATGAAAAGATATATAGTCTCTGAATAATGTATCCCCACCCAAAGAGGGTACAAGTTCGCACTCAGGGTGATCAGCAGTTTCATTTGGGCTTTAAAAATTACGTGGTATTTACCTGTCGAAATATGGGTGGCTGTTGAGGGAACTACGACGCTGCATCTAGTAAGTTAGGAGTGTGAGTCTAATTAAAACCTTAAATTTGTAATAACAAATCGCAATTTCGCGCCGTTATCCTGTAAGTTGGTAAGCGTGCTTCAAACAGCGTGCAGAATGGCCTGTAGGTGGCAGCATAGTTCACATGCACACATACCCTCGCAGTTTCAGTATAAAGATTGCCGCCCCACTTGCGACTTGCACCAGGGAAGAACAGCGTTCTGTTATTCGGTTTTTGCGTAGTGAAGGTGTGAAACCTATTGAAATTCATCGAAGAATGAAGGTTCAGTACGGTGATGCATATCTGTCACAGCAGAAAGTCTACGAATGGAGTAGGAAGTTCGCAAATGGTGTGCCGTCAGTGGAAGTTGCTCCTCGTCCAGGTCAACGCACAACGAGTTGTGACTACACAGAACACTGCAACAGCTGAGGTCATAGTAAAGGAAAAACCACCGAGTGACACTGAATGACGTTGGGGCATGTTTACAGATTAGTCGTGGGTCAGCACACCACATTGTGCATGATGTGCTCCAGTTTCACAAAGTGTATCCAAGATGGGAGCCATGGTAGCTGACTCCTGAAATGAGAGAACGACGTGTTGATGCTTGTGAAGAACTTCTTCGGCGCTTTGAACGAGAAGGTGATGGCTTCCTTGCAAGAATCGTTACTGGGGACGAAACCTGGGTTCACTTCCACCAACCGGAAACGAAGAGAGCGAGCAAGGAACGGCGCCATCCCTCAACACCAAAACCAAAGAAGTTTCGAACAGAACCATCAGCAGGGAAGATTATGGTGACTCCTTTGGGATGAAAAAGGCGTCATTTCGGAGCATTATACGCCTAGAAGGACCACTGTAACCCGTGCATCATACACAGTTTTACTAAACAATCATCTGCGGCCTGCTATCAAATCAAAGCGACGTGATTGCTGTCAGCAGTTGTCCTTTTGAAACATGACAATGTGGTCTCGCGGCTCTAGGCGCTCAGTCCGGAGCCGCGCGACTGCTTCGGTCGCAGGTTCGACTCCTGCCTCGGGCATGGGTGTGTGTGATGTCCTTAGGTTAGTTAGGTTTAAGTAGTTCTAAGTTATAGGGGACTGATGACCACAGATGTTAAGTCCCCTAGTGCTCAGAGTAATTTTTTGAACATGACAATGCAAGGTCCCACATTGCCAGTACAACAGTTGCAACAATCACAGACCTGCATTTTGGGTATCTTCCTCGTCCACTATAGTCACCAGACCTTGCCCCAAGTAATTTCCATATGTTTGGACCACTCATAGACGCAATGGGGGGAAAGTAGTTCCGTTCTGATGAAGAGGTACGCCACGTGGTGCATGAGTGGTTGCGTTGACTACCAAAAGAATTTTTTTTTCTAAAGGAATTTATGCACTTTTTAAGCGCTGGAGGACTAGCATTGAGGGAGGGTGAGATTATGTTGAAAAGTGATACAGCTTTGTACCACTCCTGCTCAATAAATAAATGGCTCTGAGCACTATGGGACTTAACATCTTTGGTCATCAGTCCCCTGGAACATAGAACTACTTAAACGTAACCAACCTATGGACATCACACACATTCATGCCCAAGGCAGGATTCGAACCTGCGACCGTAGCGGTCACGCGGTTCCAGACTGAATCGCCTACAACCGCACGGCCACACCGGCCCGCCACAATAAATAAAATTTAAAAAATATTTAATATCTTCATTTGACTGTCCCTCGTATTTGAATGTTTATTACGCCTGGAGAGGTTCAAGTTTCAATAAAGACTGTATCTAAGCATACCGATCAATAACTCTAGACGTCGCTGTAGTGAAAAGTACTGAAGGGATGAGAGAACTCACGAATGGCTGAAGCTTTCAAAAACTTTCTACAAATACGTATTAAAGTGGATTTACGTGAAATGCCCCAATTATTTACAGTTGCTGAAAGCAGTGCAGTATTAAAGAATGTACTATTCGGCTTAAGAATTAGATACGTCTGAGACACCCACGCTCGCAACAGCGATGAGAGTAGTGATGAGGGGAGAAGATGGTGGGAGACGGGTGGGGGCAGGAAGCACTCTTCCTGAATTCACCGAGGCGGGCGTCTTTTAACGAGCCGCCCTTTGCCCTCCTTTCCTTGCGGCACCACTGCCGCCCTGCGCACAGTAACTTCATCCCTCTTCCGCGACAGCCAGTGGAGGACGAGGGCGCACTCACGCACGGTGATCACTGCCAGCTGGCCTAGGCTGCTCGATATGATCGGAGCCGCAGGTTGTGGGCTCCCATCAAGCGCGAACCCTCTCCGGCATCACAGTGCGTAGGAAGCGCTCCGCCGGGTCGCTATATTCGGCTGGGAGACCTCGGAATGCAGATCACATCCAAGAAGTGGGATGGAGGAAGGGCCGAAGTTAGATCCTCCAGAGGAAACTGAGCTCCGGGCCGGCCCTTTTTCTTTATACGGCGCAGGAGGTATCCACCTTGTCCTTACAGTTCCCTGAATATCGCTTGAAAAAAAAACTGTTGGTGCTTTTCTTATTTATATATTTATTTATGCATTTATTTTACCTGGTAAGATTAGGGCCTTGAGGCCCTCTCTTACACCTAACCAGGCATACCCCGATTGAACGAGTTACAGATTCTACAGAACATTAAGGACATATAACGTATTATGCAGTATTGATGTTAAAGAAAAAATGATAATTATAATAATAAAAATTATTATAACAATCAAGAATGTTCTTCCAGCTTGTGAGTTATTCTCATCGAGCAGAGACATAAGACGATAGAATGGGGTGAAAGAGATATATAAGAGGTGGATAGGTTAGAGGAAGAGAAATAGAATGGTAAAATTCGAAGCTGTGATGGAGAGGAGAAAGAAAGAGATGGGAGGGGCACAACAATGGTGTATATACCGTCCCTAATATGTAAGTTTTGAAAAGGAATAACTTAAGTATATAGCTGTTGATGAGTATCGAGTCATCATTTCACACTGGGAGGAACACTGGGAGGGACGCATTTCAAACGGCGTCATTCAGGAAGATTGTCAACAGACTCGAACGCGACGAGACAAAGTGGTACTGAACGTCAAGGTTTATTGGAAAGGAAGCTGCGGCGTAGGCGTTGGCACGAGGGGGATGGAGTTATCGTCGCGTAATGTAGGAAGGTAAGCTGTTACCACTGCGCTCGTTTACAGTATTATATTTCGTGCCTTGAGTCTTCTTATTATTTATTTTATTGCTGTGCTTTGTTTCCTTAACACACACAAATTCTACCATGACGACTGAAATATTTTCATAAAAAGCATTTCCATAAGATAGAGCCAAGTACTTGGAAACCAAAAACGATTAAATATTTTACAATATCTTGTCAGAGAAACATCCTTATAAAAGTCCGCCCCCGGTAGCTGAGTGGTCAGCGCGACAGAATGTCAATCCTAAGGGCCCGGGTTCGATTCCTGGCTGGGTCGGAGATTTTCTCCGCTGAAGGCTGGGTGTTATCTTGTCCTAATCATCATCATTTCATCCCCATCGACGCGCAAGTCGCCGAAGTGGCGTCAACTCGAAAGACTTGCACCAGGCGAACGGTCTACCCGACGGGAGGCCCTGGTCACAGGACATTTCATTTAATTTTCATCCTTATAAAAATACAGATGAGGCGATTTGTGCATAGCAATCTTTTTTGACAATTGAGGAGTCACCTGCATTGAGAGAGGAAACTGAATTTCGTTCAAATGGCTCTGAGCACTATGGAACTTAACTTCTGAGGTAATCAGTCCGCTAAAACTTAGAACTACTTAATCCTAACTAACCGAAGGACATCACACACATCCATGCCCGAGGCATGATTCGAACCTGCTAACGTAGCGGTCACGCAGTGCAAGACTGTAGCGCCTAGAACGGCTCGGCCACTTCGGCCGGCGAACTGAAGTTGTTTCTCACGTTATTTGGTACTTATAAAATCACAAAATAATCTAAATAACCTCTTACAAATATTGTTTCGGATATTTGTACGCATGTACTTCCGCTAGCAAATAAATGTCGATGTTTTGGATTGCACTGATGACACGTTTCCTGCTGTTCCACCTTTAGTGGTTCACCATACAAACCTTACAGGGAATAGCCGTTTCGTCTACACTTACATCTACATACATACTCCGCAAGCCACAGAGTATGTTCCGTTATACTCACAAATATGCCACAGTACGTGTGCTGGTGTCCCTTATCTTCGTCGTCATTACGGTAAATGTACGATTCTTTAAATTTTCTCAGTAGTGTTCCGCGTAAAGAATGTCGTCTTTGCACCAGGGATTCACGTCTGCGTTCACGAAACGTCACCATAATACTCACGTGTTGATCTAACCTACCGGTAACAAATAGAGCAGTCTTTCCGTTCAATCTGACGTGGTAGGGATCTCAAACAGTCGAGCAGCACTGAAGAATATGTCACGCTAGCGTCCTATACGCGGTCTCCTTTACAGATGAACCATTCAGGAGATGCTTGTATATGAGCCAGAGGCGCACAGGTGGATCAATGCAATATTGTCTTGCTGAATTTGTGAAGCTCTTTACCTTGAATACATCATCCAGTATTTAAGAAATTATGATCATTTGTTTGTTTGTACGTGTACTTCACATCTAATGATTTCCGTCCCAGTCAATTAATACTGTGGTGACGGTACTCAAGTCTCTAGAGAGCACCGCACCACAATCGATATGACGCGCTCGAAACACTCGTAGCGCAGCACCTGTATGGGTTGGCAGTACGAGCTATACCGAGGTCGTTCGGGGGCCACAGTTGTCAACCCATGGGCATCACGTGTGTATAACGATCAGTCGAACACTCGTTAAATGCCGGAGCACTGTGCCACGGTGGAGGGTTTTCTTCAGCAGTCGCCAGTTACCTTGTAGATAAACTTTCTGATTGAAGATAACGTACACCGCCCTCCTGTACTCTCAACAAGTACCCTCGAGGTGCGTCGCTTTTTTCCCCTTACAATCTCTGAAATGGTTCGTAAGATGTGCTCGGATAGCATCTCTGGTGGTGCAGAGTTTGTGAGATGCATTAATCGGCTCCCTAGACTCGATCTGGCAAACAAATTTTGTTCTTCGCTAACAGCACTCTCAGAGTATATTCCAATAAAACAGAAACGCTGAATCTCAGCGCAAGATTAAGTTGCATAACAGATAAAGATACTTTAGAATAAATAAAAGGGGGGTTCACGATAGCAAGTTTCGTTTCGTAATAGGAAATTTATACCAAATATATCATGTATGGACAGGTTTCTGCTACTACAAAATGTTCCAGCAGTTAAAGTACGTATTGTAGAGATATTTTAGCAGAAAACTAAGGAAAGACAAACGTACTTCATTGGGGTAGAGCAGATGACCTAAGCCTACAACGTAACTTCAATGGTGGGCACGTAATACTTATCGAGACAAGCTGAACTCAGACCCTAAAAAATACAGTTATTTAAACATATTTGTATGCAAGAGAATGACAAGGTGATCCAGACAAAAGGAAGTAGTGAAAAATCCTTGCGAACTAAAGGCTTCAAATAGTGTAGATAGATTAACAGATATTGAAAGAATGAAGAAATTGGTTTACTATTTCGAGCTGTTGTTTGAATCAGGATATGAAGATTTAAATTCTAAATACAAATTTATCGTTGGTTTAGAAGCTATTACAAGCAGTTTTAAAATTCTGTTCCGTTTTTTAGGGCATAAGAGATATAGTTGCAAAAATGTAGGAAAATAGTTTGGAATATGTGATTAAGAGTAGAAGACATTCAAACCAGGCGTAGTATTCATACCTCCTCGCACACTTAGCAGATATATGAACCTTTGAGCGCCTATGAACGCCAATTCGCTGCTTTTATTCCCTAGAATGGCTGTCCCTTTCGATACACCTTTTTTTTGCACCAGTTTTAGTGAACTAGAAAATTTCTCAAACATTACCTATAAATAAATCCTATAGATATTAACTTTTGTAATCCATCTTTAACGGGGACCTTCCGTACAAGCACCAAAGCCCCTTATACAGGATAAGGTGAGAGAGGACTCTGAAAGTGCACTGAAAATGATATATTACTGAGTTATGAACAGAATAATTTCATGTAGATGCCAAATTATCAAATCCACAACCATGATATTGGGTCGAGAGTCAAGATAAACCGAAAAAAGGAAGAAGTACGATAACCAAGTCGTACAACATGTTCTGAGTTCGGATCTAAAATTTATGGTAAGCGGTTACTTTATAAGAGCGGTGTTAAAAGTATTTGTTCCCCCTCCGCTTTTACATTTCTTATGAAAAATTCTTTCAATTTCTTAAATGTTTCTTCGACACACAAATGAACCATTAGTGACGGTATGCGCATCTTTTTACACGACGATATCTTCTTCATTTTCCACTTTTATGCATCTATTTTTGTTTTTGTAGATACAGTTGATCGTTCATCAACTTTACACTTAATTTACATTTGTTCATGGTAGACCGCTCTCCAGAACCCGCAAAAACAATAAAGGTATCTTCGATTTTCTGCTTCTTTCCTTTGTCAAGTGCAGCATCGTAAGTGGCACATATAATCCGTTGTGACACTTTCCAACTTCCAGAAGTTGCATGGTCATATTGTACGTTAATGCAGACTTTACGCGGCACAACCTGAACTTAAATGGACAGCGATGCTCGGTGTTTCGTGTGTCCCAGACTATCGTGAGCAGAGAGGACCGTGTTTTAATCAGCCTTTACATCCACGTTGCATGTAGGGACGCCTCCCCCGTAGAGGGAGCAGAAGTTTGCCTCTCGTTGGCGCCGAGTTGGTTTGGAAAGGTCAATGGCGGGGGGTGTAATGGGATTGGTAAGTAGAAAAGCGGGAAATAGTGTCACACTTTCGGTGGAACTTGCAAAACGTTTCTGCAATAATTGTCACCAAACACTATAGCGTACCGTATATGATCATTATGTGTACGACGCCATACACGTATTCAACCTAAACACCAAGGGCTAAAGCCTGAAGACATTTGTAGTACATGACATAACTTAGTTTTGAAGATAACTAGACTTGCGTAACTTCGATTGCCTGCGGTGTCTAATGATACGACTGAAATGTTCGCATAATTGTTTCTTTCCCTTACGGTGCATTTATCCAACGTTTCTTCCTTTCATAACTGTCACCCGTTATTTTGCAAGTACATTGTGCTCCACTGAAGGGCAGATGAGAACTTCTCTGTCTCTCGAACTCTATCAATTTTTCAATCAATAACTCCTTGCTAAACTATATTCTACAAAAATAATATTGAATTGAGGGTTTAGTGCTTGTTACATGACATGAAGTGATAATATCTATTACAATAACTAAAATTAGGATAAACAATACATTCGCTTACGTACAATACCATATACCACCAGCTAGTCTATAGTGGCAAGGATGTTACAACACGCACCCAGAGAGGGTCACAATTTCCTGTACGCATAATGCAGTGTTTATTTCGCATAAATTAACGTGCTTCCGCTTTACCTACATTTCTTAGAGTTCTCTTAGTAAACATTAGTATTTGATGAGTAATGTTTCAAATGGTTCTGAACACTATGGGACTTAACTACTGAGGTTATCAGTCCCCTAGAATTTAGAACTACTTAAACATATCTAACCTAAGAACTTCACACACATCCATGCCCGAGGCAGGATTCGAACCTGCGACCGTAGCTGTCGCGCGGTTCCTGACTGTAGCGCCTAGAACCGCTCGGCCACATCGGCCGGTGATGAGTAATGTTATTACTTAAATGTACACATGAACGTTGATACACCACATTATTTGTAGACAAAAGTTTCTAACATACTTTGTAGCGACTCATATTAAAATTTCTTTTCCTTTCTGTTCTTTCTACAAACTTAAATATTTCCAACGGAGATGTTATACTGTGTTCATACTCTTAAAATAGATTGCAAGCAACGTGCATTCGACCTCCCATTTTCGCAAAGACACAGCACCCGGGCTTTCAAAGAAGTTATAATGATCATTTTTTACTTTCTTATCGAATTGTATTAAAGCATATTATCGCAATATTTCAGTGACTTGATTCGTATCGATGTCGGCACTGATGTCCAATTTGTGATTTCTGACGGCACAACTTGTTTTTGCACTTGTTATGGATATCTGTAGGTGAGATCATAAGATGAACGAAAATTGTTTCTTTCGCCATTATTGTAAATTACGTGAGCGTGTACTGCGAGCGCTTAGAAGTACGAATGAGGATAACTTCTACGAATCGAAAAAATAAAGATCCATATAATTATTTTGCTTCATCTCACGTACGTAATACCTCAAACCCATTATTACTACCAGAATGAAATAAGCTCCTATCGTAGCACAAAAAAGGTTTGTCCGTCCTGGCAGAGAAGTTTTTCGACTTACCTGACATCTGCAAAAACATTAAAGACAAAGCGTGTTGACATACTCATCTCTTTTCACTCGTCAAGAAAAATGATACATGATGACATGTCGTTTAACATGACATATGCCATCAGGTCATCCAACATGGCTCTGTGATTAGTCATTAAAGTTTAGCGTGCATGCATCTGTACTGTGAGATACTTCCTTTTATAGATGCACTTCCTGTTGCAGATGCATCCCACTCTCTAGAAGCACATAAAACGGTGTCTATTTGTTCTTACATCCCTCACCAAACTAGTAACAGAGGTGGGCCTAAAAAGGACCTTTGCACTGGGGAAATAGGGTTAAATTGTCAGAAAGCATGAAAATGTCAAGATATTTTGATTTAACTATCTTTGAAAATGCCAGGTAAGGTGAGAAGCTAGTTCCCTTCTTGTACATCCGTATCTATAGCAGGTCACGTTAACCTGTTTTCGTGCTACGAATGGAGCGCACTTCAAACTGGTTCAACCACAGTTTTGACATTAGACCGCTATAGACTGGCAACCGATGTAGATTCCACTTGACTGGAGCGAAGAGTGATCCGGTACAGTTTCTTTGTTGACTTACATCGTAACAACTGAAGAAATAACAGGATTACCATTAATTATACGTTTTTGTCTATTTTGTTGCAAAACTACAACGGATTTGTACAACTCTGGTACATAGAAGCGGCGCGCTTAAAAAATCATAAAAGTTATGTTTTTTAGAACGGAAAATTCGAATGAAGCTAGATTGCAAATATTTCGTAAGAATGAGTATTTTATTTATTTAATTCACTTTAAACCGCTTGCGCTCGTTCTGTTCAGATGAGAACGAATATTACCGAATACATTTAGCTCGAATTTAAACAATCATTTTGCTACATCGGATAATGATTAGTGGAAAAAAGTACTCATTTAGACTTAATCCATTTATATACCTTCGTGCACAGTATGCAGTAAGCACCGATTGGTAGCATTTCGAAGTACAGAAGTAGCACGTTTCGAAAACCTCCCAGTAAAACGTTCAACCATTTTATCTCAACAACGAATCAAGATTTTTAAGTAAAATATCTTTTGACGTTATCCACCGTTTCGTACAAGTTAAGGTTATAGAAGTTGCACTCTTCAAAAACTTCCGGAAATCGTTAACCCATCGTATATCGACAACGGATAGAGGTTGTTTGATAAAATGAATTTAGTTTTGAGTTTTTAGCAAATGATAGAGGTTATTGGATAAAATGAATTTCATACGTGCAAAGTTTGGTCGATTCATGTAAGTTTAAAGCATGTAAGTGGCGTCCTTCGGAAACTTACAGGGAAGCCTTATTGCTGGTGACTGTCTCCGCACGTAAAATCCGATCTAGGGTGACTGTTCTTGCACGTAAATTCAGAACGAGGATTTCTGCACATAGAACTGTGCCATTAACTGAACATTTATTTCAGATCATTTCAAATCTTTTGCAAAAGGAATTAATCGATTCGGATAATTTGCCTAGCGTGCAGTTCCGGTTCGTCGTTCACACCTTGCTTAATATACCGTAACATAGTTGCACTAAGACAGATGTTTGAATGGCTAGACAAGTGGTGGATGGTCCTGGCAAAACCAACAAATTTTACCTCATTTTCGTAGCTCAGATAGGAACCGAGAACCAAGAACCTTAACGACCCCCCACCGCCGTGCTCTTCCACCCAAACCGCAGTTTTTCACACGCCCTTTTCATACACATTTGCTACGGCGTTTCCAGGCTGCAAAGATATTTCTCAAAATGCATAGAACATAACAGCGTCCCTAAAGTAGCAGACTAAAAATGTTTCGGATGTCAATTTCTAAATTTCGGAAGATAATGGCGAAATCTGTTTTAATTGGTACTCATCAACTGTAATGGCACTGAATACACTGATGATTCAAATTATTGTATTCACCGTGGAGGAGGGGAGGGAATTCTGAGGACGTATCGAGATGACAAGAATAAGAGTACCATTCTATGATTGGGAGAGTGAAGTGACTGTTGTAAGTGAACCGGATGCTTGGATGCTGCCAAAAAAAATGCTTTCGAGCTACGTAAGCATCAGAGCTTCCACAGTTATCATAATAATGATTTTGGACAGTGAGGTACGTCGCTGTGGAATGTTAGCTGCTTCACCGGAGGAGTCACTCGCTATATTCCTTATTAGGATTCTGTCATTTTCCCCGACTGTACCTCACAGTGATGCCATATACACTCCTGGAAATGGAAAAAAGAACACATTGACACCGCTGTGTCAGACCCACCATACTTGCTCCGGACACTGCGAGAGGGCTGTACAAGCAATGATCACACGCACGGCACAGCGGACACACCAGGAACCGCGGTGTTGGCCGTCGAATGGCGCTAGCTGCGCAGCATTTGTGCACCGCCGCCGTCAGTATCAGCCAGTTTGCCGTGGCATACGGAGCTCCATCGCAGTCTTTAACACTGATAGCATGCCGCGACAGCGTGGACGTGAACCGTATGTGCAGTTGACGGACTTTGAGCCAGTGGTCGGCGGAAGGTGCACGTACCCGTCGACCTGGTACCGGACCGCAGCGACGCACGGATGCACGCCAAGACCGTAGGATCCTACGCAGTGCCGTAGGGGACCGCACCGCCACTTCCCAGCAAATTAGGGACACTGTTGCTCCTGGGGTATCGGCGAGGACCATTCGCAAGCGTCTCCATGGAGCTGGGCTACGGTCCCGCACACCGTTAGGCCGTCTTCCACTCACGCCCCAGCATCGTGCAGCCCGCCTCCAGTGGTGTCGCGACAGGCGTGAATGGAGGGACGAATGGAGACGTGTCGTCTTCAGCGATGAGAGTCGCTTCTGCCTTGGTGCCAATGATGGTCGTATGCGTGTTTGGCGTCGTGCAGGTGAGCGCCACAATCAGGACTGCATACGACCGAGGCACCAAGGGCCAACACCCGGCATCATGGTGTGGGGAGCGATCACCTACACTGGCCGTACACCTCTGGTGATCGTCGAGGGGACACTGAATAGTGCACGGTACTTCCAAACCGTCATCGAACCCATCGTTCTACCATTCCTAGACCGGCAAGGGAACTTGCTGTTCCAACAGGACAATGCACGTCCGCATGTATCCCGTGCCACCCAACGTGCTCTAGAAGGTGTAAGTCAACTACCCTGGCCAGCAAGATCTCCGGATCTGTCCCCCATTGTGCATGTTTGGGACTGGATGAAACGTCGTCTCACGCAGTCTGCACGTCCAGCACGAACGCTGGTCCAACTGAGGCGCCAGGTGGAAATGGCATGGCAAGCCGTTCCACAGGACTACATCCAGCATCTCTACGATCGTCTCCATGGGAGAATAGCAGCCTGCATTGCTGCGAAAGGTGGATATACACTGTACTAGTGCCGACATTGTGCCTGCTCTGTTGCGTGTGTCTATGTGCCTGTGGTTCTGTCAGTGTGATCATGTGATGTATCTGACCCCAGGAATGTGTCAATAAAGTTTCCCCTTCCTGGGACAATGAATTCACGGTGTTCTTATTTCAATTTCCAGGAGTTTATTTCCACATCAAAAGACAGCAAGTAGATAACAAGCTTCGGACAATTTGACGAATTCTCTCCCTTTCGAAAACCGGTAATAACGTTGTCATATACGATCAACTACTTCATTTGTCTGTGGCAGCAGCGAGCAGAAAAGTGTCGATCTGAATCGTACTACATGTTGGCTCAAAGGCATTATGTTCAGGGCATTATGTTGAAACACTGGCAAATTTAAATGATATCTATCTCTGTTATTGAATTCTGCCAATTCACAATCCGTGAGTGGTACAGTATTTTTGCATCATATTATCAACTTAAATAGTAATGAACTGGCTAGTATCGATGGTTATTGGGTTTGTTTGTGGTACGCTATGGGTCAGCATTTAACTCTCTGTTCCAAGTATGCCCTGTATAAGGCAGAGCCTCTGGCCTCTGAGTTAAAACTACTACATAGTAAATATGTGCTAGTTTCTATCCGGAACTAGCACATATTTACTATGTAGTAGTTTCAACTCAGAGGCCAGAGGCTCTGCCTTCCAGAAAGACGTCTGCTGTGTTCGAGGTCTCAATTGCAAGAGAAAGAAGCCACTGTGTTCAGCACCACAGAACTCTCCAGCGTCCACCCACGTGATCGGTATCCCGCGCACGCTATTGGCTAGAACCAATTTCGTGAATTCGTTAGTAGTTCCAGCTCAGGACTCAAGGCGTCTCTTGGCAGCAGCTTTAGCTAGACAGAACTGTCTCGGATTTGAAAGACAAGCGACCTGCGTCACGTAGACTTACAGTACTTTTATTTCCTGATGTCTGTAAATTATTTTATGAAATACATAACTGTACTTCTAAATGCAACGGTAGAAAAGTCTTACATAAAAAATTTCTTTTATTTTCATGTCATTTACAATATCTCTTAACTTTTTTTGTCGTACTTTCAATTCCAAGACGATAATATTAGTTAACAGACCATTCAAGGAACACTTCTTCTTTAAAATGAAACATAAATTCATTCTTCATTACACACACTAGTCATTAACATGAGACTTGCACCACCATTTAATATCCGTAATAGGTAAATGTTCCATGTCGCAAAGTCGCATGTCCTTTGCGTCCAGTACAACAGCTCACCAACTGATCGTGTCGTCCGTCTGTATTATGGGAGCTCATAATAGACTCATTTTTTCCTCTCGAGCAACAAACCTCAACATATGACCTTCTTGAACTTGGCTTGGGCGAGTGCACTTTTCTGGTGCATTCCACTTGATAGTGCGTCTCTCATTACAAGAAATCAAGCGATCACTGCTATCGTATTATGATAAAATATTCTGCGGCACAATTTTTTGGATCCTACGTAGATCATGTACAAGACTGTCATCGAATACACAGGATCGACACCCACGTGAACTGAATATATTACATTACTGCCCTAGGATGAGTCACCCTGATTTACTTCTTCCTATTTTTGTTACATCTATCTACTTCAGTAATTGGGTTTGTTCCCACAAATTTCCCAGCAATGTCACCAACCCGTTTCCATGCTACTTTAAAGTAGAGTAAAACACACCAAGTGATCAAAAGAATGCGGACACCCCCAAAAAACAAATGTTTTTCATATTAGGTGCACAATGCTGCCACCTGCGGCCAGGTACTCCAGATCAGTGACCTCAATAGTCATTAGACATCATGAGAGAGCACAATGTGGCGTTCCGCGTCACTCACGGACTTCGAACGTGCTCAGGTGATTGGGTGTTACTTGTGTCATACGTCTGTATGCGAGATTTCCACACTACTAAACATCCCTCTGTCCACTGTTTGCCATGTGATAACGAAGTGGAAACGTGAAGGGACACGTACAACACAAAAGCACACAGGCCGACTTAGTCTGTTAACTGACAGAGACCGCCGACATTTGAGGACGGTCGTAATATGTTACAAGTAGACATCTATCCAGATCATCATACAGGAATTCAGAACAGCATCAGCATCACTGCAAATACTATGACAGTTAGGCAGAAGGTAATAAACATTGTATTTCACGGTAGAGCGGCTGCTCATAAGCCACACATCACCCCGGTAAATGCCAAACGGCACCTCGCTTGGTGCAAGGAGCGTAAACATTTGACGATTGAACAATGAAGAAACGTCGTGTAGAGTGACGAACCACGGTACACATTGTGGCGATTCTATGGCAGGGTGTCTGTATGGCGAATGCCCGATGAACGTCATGGCCAGCTTGTGTAGAGCCAACAGTAAAATTCGGATGCCCTGGTGTGATGGTGTGGTCGTGTTCTTCATGGAGGGGGCTTGCACCCATGTGGTTTTGCGTGGCACTATCACAGCACAGGCCTACATTGATCTTTTAAGCACCTTCTCGCTTCCCACTATTGAAGAGCAATTCGGGGATGGCAGTTGCATCTTTCAATACTATAGAACACCTGTTCATAATACAAGGCCTGTGGCGGAGTGGATACATGACAATAACATCCCCGTAGCGGACTGTCCTGCAAAGAGCACTGATATGAAGCCTATGGATCACCTTTGAGATGTTTTGGAACGCCGACTTCGTGTCAGGCCTCATGGACCGACATTGATGCTTCTCCTAAGTGCAGCACTCCGTGAAGAATAGCCTACTATTCCCCAAGAAACCTTCCAGCACCTTATTGAACGATGCGTGCGAGAGTGGAAGCTGTCGTGAAGGCTAAGGGTGGGGCAACACCACATTGAATTCCAGCATTACCAATGGAGGGCACCGCGGACAATCAAGTCATTTTCAGCCAGGTGTCCGGGTAATTTTGATCACTTAGTGTATATTTCTCATCGATCTCTGTCTTCCATTCTTTTGCAGCGTCCTTTACTTATACTTTGCAAACTACCATATGGTCCTTGGCGGAGGGTACCTTGTACCACTATTAGACATTTCCTGTCCTGTTTCACTCACAAACGGAGCGAGGAAAAAACGGCTGTCTACATGCTTCCTGACGAGCCAAAATTTCTCTTATCGTCGAGGAGGTTATGCGAAATGTACATTTGCGGCAGTAGAATAGTTCTACAGTCAGCATCACGTGCTGGTCCTATAAACTTTCTCAACATAGTTCCACGAAAGGAAGATCGCCTGTCCACCATGGAATTCCATTTGACTTCACGAAGCCTCTCCGTAATACCGGGGTGCTGATCGATCCTACCGGTAACAAAACTTCCTGCCCGGCCTCTAACTGCTTCGCTCTCTTCCTTTAAAACGACCTAGTGTGTATCCCAAATATTCCAACAGTATTCAATAATCCGTCGCACTAATGTGCGATACGCAATCTCCTTTACATATGAACCACACTTCCCTCCAACAATCGCGATAAATTGAAGTCGACCATTCGTCTTACGTGCTATGATCCTTACTTAATCATACCATTTCATATAGCGATGAACTGTTACACCTAAATATTTAATTGCTGTGGCTGTGTCAAGCAGTACACTGACAGTTGTGCATTAAAACATGAAATACTTCATGCAATGAAATTTTCACTCTATAGCGGAGTGTGTGCTGATATGAAACTTCCTGGCAGGTTAAAACTGTGTGCCGGACCGAGATTCGAACTCGGGAGCTTTGCCTTTCGCGGGCAAGTGCTCTACCAACTGAGCTACCCAAGCACGACTCACACCCCGTCCTCACAGCTTTACTTCTGCCAGTACCTCGTCTCCTACCTTACAAACTTTACAGAAGCTCTCATCCGAACCTCGCGGAACTAGCACTCCTGAAAGAAAGGATATTGCGGAGACATAGCTTAGCCACAGCCTGGGGGATGTTTCTAGAATGAAATTTTCACTCTACAGTGGAGTGTGCGCTGATATGAAACTTCTTGGCAGGTTAAAACTGAGTGCTGGACCGAGACTCGAACTCAGGACCTTTGCCTTTCGCGGGCAAGTGCTCTACCATTCCTTTCTAGAAACGTCCCCCAGGCTGTGGCTAAGCCATGTCTCCGCAATATCCTTTCTTTCAGGAGTGCTAGTTCTGCAAGGTTTGCAGGAAAGCTTCTTTAAAATTTGGAAGGTGGAAGATGAGGTACTGGCAGGAGTAAAGCGGTGAGGGTGTTGCGTGAGTCGTGCTTGGGTAGGTCAGTTGGTACAGCATTTGCCCGTGAAAGGCAAAGGTCCCGAGTTCGAGTCTCAGTCCGGCACACAGTTTTAACCTGTCAGGAAGTTTTTTACCCACCTGCATGAACTGCATTTGCCATTCATCACAAAAACTAGAAATTTTGTCTAAATCATCTCGTAGCCTCCTACAGTTACTCAACGTCCATACGTTCCTGTACACCACAGCATCATCAGCAGCCAACCACAGATAGCTGCCCAACCTGTCCATCGGATGGTTTATGTATATAAAGAATAATAGCAGTGCTACCACACTGGGGCACTCATGACGATACTTTTTTTGCCATGAGCATTCGCTGTCAAGGAAACTAAGAAGTCTTCGACTCACTCATGTATCTGCTAACCTATTCTAATGTCAGTTGTGGCGCACCGCGTCAAATGCTTTCCGGGAATCGAGGAATCTGCTTGTTGCCTCTCACCCACAGTTCACACTACATCATATGATAAAAGGATAAGTTGAGTTTCTCACAAACGACGCTTATTAAGCCGTACTGATTTGTGGACAGAAGCTTTTCCGTCTAAGGAAATTTGTTGTATACGAACTGAGAATATGTTCGAGGACTCTGCAGCTAACCTAAATTAAGGATATTGGTCTGTAATTTTGAGAGTCCATTCTTTTACCCCTCTAATATACAGGAGTCCCCTGCACTTTTTTCCAGTCGCTTGGGACTCGGCTCTGGGCTCGAGATTTGTGACAAAAGCAAGCTAAGTAAGGGGCCTATGCCGTATAGTACTCTCTGTAAAACCAAGTTGATGTTCCATCCGGACGTGGTGACTACTGGTGTTCAACTATCAGTTAGTGCTCCACGCAGGGCGACGATCAGGTGAAAAATTTGAATTGACACGAGATTTAAATCTTTGTGGACAACCTCATAGGTGGGGAAACCACAACTGTGAGTTGTCATATCGGATATTAATAAACCGCTTCAGCTGTATTTAGGCCTTTATTACTGGATCACTACCCTTTTTAGTTGTGTGTTCATCTGAAGATGTGGCTTTTAGTGTCAGGAAACCATTAGTGATACAATAATAAAACACTAAATACAGCTGAAGCGGACTATTAATACCCGAAATTTAAAACTTTTTCTGTCCTTTTGCTATCTTCCGTTGTTACATCGGACTTGTCACTGAGTAACTAGATAGATCCCTTTGACCAGCTTAACGATTTTACGTTTGATCAAAATGATCTTCGGTCTCGACAATATCTTTTGCTAAGTTATCACACTGTTAGTTGTAAGCTTCGTGCTTCGATATTTTTACGAACGTAAAAGTTTATAATTTTTTGCCTATCTTCCTTTGTACGTTCTTACTTGAACTGACAGCGCAAGAGTCTCTGCTTGATCAAGAATTTATAGATTTTGAAATTAAACCACGCTTTTTCGTCACTGACTCGGCCCACACTTCTCCACGCGCAATTTACGATCCATTTAAACTTGGTAGGTAATTCTTCTACATCCACCATTCTGTAACTGAATGATGTCCATTCATTTTCCTAGTGGAATGCTAACAACTGTTTATTTGATCTTCCTAGTATACCCATGAACCATGGACCTTGCCGTTGGTGGGGAGGCTTGCGTGCCTCAGCGATACAGATGGCCGTACCGTAGGTGCAGTCACAACGGAGGGGTATCTGTTGAGAGGCCAGACAAACGTGGTTCCTGAAGAGGGGCAGCAGCCTTTTCAGTAGTTGCAGGGGCAACAGTCTGGATGATTGACTGATCGGTCCTTGCAACATTAACCAAAACGGCCTTGCTGTGCTGGTACAGCGAACGGCTGAAAGCAAGGGAAAACTACAGCCGTAATTTTTCACGAGGACATGCAGCTTTACTGTATGATTAAATGATGATGGCGACCTCTTGGGTAAAATATTCCGGAGGTAAAATAGTCTTCCATTCGGATCTCCGGGCGGGGACTACTCAAGAGGATGTCGTTAGCAGGAGAAAGAAAACTGGCGTTCTACGGATCGGAGCGTGGAATGTCAGATCCCTGAATCGGGCAGGTAGGTTAGAAAATTTAAAAAGGGAAATGGATAGGTTAAAGTTAGATATAGTGGGAATTAGTGAAGTTCGGTGACAGGAGGAACAAGACTTCTGGTCAGGTGACTACAGGGCTATAAAGACAAAATCAAATAGGGGTATTGCAGGAGTAGGTTTAATAATGAATAGGAAAATAGGAATGCGGGTAAGCTACTACAAACAGCATAGTGAACGCATTATTGTGGCCAAGATAGATACGAAGCCCACGCCTACTACAGTAGTACAAGTTTATATGCCAACTAGCTCTGCAGATGACGAAGAAATTGAAGAAATGTATGATGAAATAAAAGAAATTATTCAGATAGTGAAGGGAGACGAAAATTTAATAGTCATGGGTGACTGGAATTCGAGTGTAAGAAAAGGGAGAGAAGGAAACATAGTAGGTGAATAGGGATTGGGGCTAAGAAATGAAAGAGGAAGCCGCCTAGTAGAATTTTGCACAGAGCACAACTTAATCATAGTTAACACTTGTTTAAGAATCATGAAAGAAGATTGTATACATGGAAGGATCCTGGAGATACTAAAAGGTATCACATAGATTATATAATGGTAAGACAGAGATTTAGGAACCAGGTTTTAAGCTGTAAGACATTTCCAGGGGCAGATGTGGACTCTGACCACAATCTATTGGTTATGACCTGTAGATTAAAACTGAAGAAACTCCAAAAAGGTGGGAATTTAAGGAGATGGGACCTGGATAAACTGAAAGAACCAGAGGTTGTCAGAGTGTCAGGGAGAGCATAAGGGAACAATTGACAGGAATAGGGGAAAAAATACAGTAGAAGAAGAATGGGTAGCTCTGAGGGATGAAGTAGTGAAGGGAGCAGAGGATAAAGAAGGTAAAAAGACGAAGGCTGCTAGAAATCCTTGGGTAACAGAAGAAATATTGAATTTAATTGATGAAAGGAGAAAATATAAAAATGCAGTAATTGAAGAAGGCAAAAAGGAATACAAACGTCTCAAAAATGAGATCTACAGGAAGTGCAAAATGGCTAAGCAGGGATGGCTAGAGGACAAATTTAAGGAAGTAGAAGCTTATCTCACTAGGGGTTAGATAGATACCGCCTACAGGAAAATTAGAGAGACCTTTGGAGAGAAGAGAACCACGTCTATGAATATCAAGAGCACCGAAGGAAACCCATTTCTAAGCAAAGAAGGGAAGGCAGAAAGGTGGAAGGAGTATATAGAAGGTTTATACAAGGGCGATGTACTTGAGGACAATATTATGGAAATGGAAGAGGATGTAGATGAAGACGAAATGGGAGATACGATACTGCGTGAGGAGTTTGACAGAACGCTGAAAGACCTGAGTCGAAACAAGGCCCCCGGAGTAAAGAACATTCCATTAGAAGTACTGACGGCCTTGGGAGAGCCAGTCATGACAAAACTCTACCAGCTGGTGAGCAAGATGTATGAAACAGGCGAAATACCCTCAGACTTCAAGAAGAATATATTAATTCCAATCCCAAAGAAAGCAGGTGCTGACAGATGTGAAAATTACCGAACTATCAGTTTAATAAGTCACAGCTGCAAAATACTAAAGCGAATTCTTTACAGACGAATGGAAAAACTGGTAGATGCGGACCTCGGGGAGGATCAGTTTGGATTCCGTAGAAATGTTGGAACACGTGAGGCAATACTGACCTTACGACTTATGTTAGAAGAAAGATTAAGAAAAGGCAAACCCACGTTTCTAGCATTTGTAGACTTAGAGAAAGCTTTTGACAATGTTGACTGGAATATTCTCTTTCAAATTCTAAAGGTGGCAGGGGTAAAATACAGGGAGCGAAAGGCTATTAACAATTTGTACAGAAACCAGATGGCAGCCATAAGAGCCGGGGGGCATGTAAGGGAAGCAGTGGTTGGGAAAGGAGTGAGACAGGGTTGTAGCTTCTCCCCGATGTTATTCAATCTGTATATTGAGCAAGCAGTAAAGGAAACAAAAGAAAAATTCGGAGTAGGTATTAAAATTCATGGAGAAGAAGTAAAAAATTTGAGGTGCGCCGATGACATTGTAATTCTGTCAGAGACAGCAAAGGACCTGAAAGAGCAGTTGAACGGAATGGACAGCGTCTTGAAAGGAGGATATAAGATGATAAGATGAACATCATTAAAAGCAAAACCGAGGATAATGGAATGTAGTCAAATTAAATCGGGTGATGCTGAGGGAATTAGATTAGGAAATGAGACACTTAAAGTAGTAAGGGAGTTTTGCTATTTAGGAAGTAAAATAACTGATGATGGTCGAAGTAGAGAGGATATAAAATGTAGACTGGCAATGGCAAGGAAAGCGTTTCTGAAGAAGAGAAATTTGTTAACATCGAATAGAGATTTATGTATCAGGAAGTCGTTTCTGAAAGTATTTGTATGGAGTGTAGCCATGTATGGAATTGAAACATGGACGATAAATAATTTGGACAAGAAGAGAATAGAAGCTTTCGAAATGTGGTGCTACAGAGGAAAGCTGAAGATTAGATGGGTAGATCACATAACTAATGAAGAGGTACTGAATGTAATTGGGGAGAACAGGAATTTGTGACACAACTTGACTAGGAGAAGTGATCGGTTGGTAGGACATGTTTTGAGGCATCAAGGGATCGCAAATATAGCATTGGAGGGCAGCGTGGAAGGTAAAAATCGTAGAGGGAGACCAAGAGATAAATACACTAAGCAGATTCAGAAGGATGTAGGTTGCAGTAGGTACTGGGAGATGAAGAAGCTTGCACAGGATAGAGTAGCATGGAGAGCTGCGTCAAACCAGTCTCAGGACTGAAGACAACAACAACAGTATAAAATATACTCTCCTAGCCTTCAGTCTTATACATCTCACTAGACTGTTGGATCGAACTGTACCCAGGCCATAAGTTCGTTTTTCTGCTGGTTCTGCTTGCAAATCTCAACTACAGAACTAATTATTAAAAAAATATTTTACATGTTTTGGCTTTGTTATTACACTTTCGAGTCTTGTTACATTTTCACTGACATTTGCTTCAAGATGATTCAATTTCACTGCTACTGTCCATGTAGTACATTAAGCAATTCAAAGGATACAAAAACATTTTTAGATCCAAATCTTTGGTTAATTTTTGTATTCTGGTGTTTCGTTCAGTGACATCCTTGGACACGCTGTTCGTCGAGGGTTCTTTGAACAAATAGCCCGTTCGACTCCAAAATTGGGTTCGCAAGAAACATATGAACACATCCTTTAGTACGGCATATACGAGAAGGTACACCATGTACGCCAGTCTAGTTCTTTCCACCATTTCTTCGACCTGCATGAAAGTTTACCCTTTGTGTGGTTGCGAAGCACACATTTGTTCTCGAAAACAATCACTTTTCTACGTAATACATTGTTTCAGTCTTTCCTTTTGTTTTACTTCCTGTTATCCAAGATAGTCGTCCGTCTCAAAAATTGTACCTCCAAGTCAATCACCTGCCAATAATTTTTCAGTGTCGGTGTCATCCAGTTCTAAATCGTCACTTTCTTCAGAAACATTCCTAATTTGCGCAGAACATATACTTCTATAGGAGCATTAAGGTGGAACTGATGCTATGTCTACTACACAAAAGTAAGAAACGACACTGTACTGAATCTGCCTATACTGCTAAAATTTATATCCGCAGTAGAAAGATCATAATGTCACCATATTGCAACAAACAGAACGTATTGATTGTTTATCATTCAGTTCCTCATACATGCAAACATAATATGTTTCCTCCACTAAACATCATTTACATCGTCTGCAGTCAGTGTATTGGTCGACAGGGTGAATAGCTGTAGCTATAGGTGTGGTCGTTTTCATCTCTCCTATTAAAATCCCCAATTAACCGTCGCAAATCTCTCAGCAGCTGACCGCCCCCGGTAGCTAAGTGGTTAGCGGAGCAGAATGTCAATCATAAGGGCTCGGGTTCGATTCCCGACTGGGTCGGAGATTTTCTCCGCTCTAGGACTGGGTGTTGTGTTGTACTAATCATCATCATTTCATCCCCATCGATGCTCAAGTCGGCGAAATGGGGTCAACTAGAGAGACTTGCAGCCGGCGAACGGTCTACCAGACGAGAGGCCCTAGCCACACGACATTTACTAGCAGCTGATCTTCTACAGCAGGTATTTCCCCTGACAGTAAAAAACCGATTAAGAAGACAGCAGGGAAGCTACAGACCAATGGAAGTCAGTATCATCCGGCAGTGGAGTTATTCGGAAATAGACACATAAATGAGAGGTATCCGTCACGAGTTAACATATCACTCACAATAAAGCAGCTGCCAGGACAAGTCAAAAGAGCAAAACTTCACTTACACTTCAGTATAAAGACCAGTCCCTTGAGAGAGTTAAAAGAATTAATTTGAATCACTGTAACGAAGAATCTAGCCATTAGTCAAGAATGCGGTCATAGTAACAGGGTCGGAGAATAGGGCCTACCATGTTACGTGTCGATTTACAGCATCGGTAATACGCGGTGCAAGTATGGCAGCACAGACGCAAAGATCGCAGTTGCAGCGTGCTTCGTAATAGTAAACATCACGAGCAGGTTGCGGATGGTTAAGAGAAGGCTGCTCCAAGGTGACTGAAAAGAATACTTCCACAAAATGACTGTAACTGCTGCACAATGATTCTCGTGATGTCGACATCTTTAGTAACTGCAAAGAAACGAGTTGGAAAGCTGCTCTGTCGACTATTTAAAGACACAATCGACGAACTGTAGTGACATCTGCGATGTACAAAACAGTGCTTGCAGCCAGCCTAATAAAAGTAGGAGGAGTAACCGTTACTGCTATTCTGGCCGACGGCAGCGGCCGAGATCTTGCCTTCAAGTTGGGTGGCCCGAACTGGCGCAGGTTCCCAGAAAGTGGCAGACTGTATGTCACCGCCACCGCGTGGCTTCAAGGACGATTCGAAGTGAGGGCCATGGCACCTAGCTAGATTTAGCCGTCTAGAGCGTTTTCTGTATTAAATAAACGGGAATGTCTCCGCCACCGCGTGTCTTTAACGACGATCGGAAATAACGGCCAGAGCACCGAGCTAGGTTTCACGAATTTAAGCGTTTTCTTTATTAAATAAACGGGAATAGCAGAATTATCCTGCAACCATCAACCGATGGTCCTCTGTGGGAGCGGTCTTAGGCGCTGCAGTCGTGAACTGTGCAGCTGGTCCCGGCGGGGGTTCGAGTCTTTCCTCGGGCATGGGTGTGTGTGTTTGTCCTTAGGATAACTTCGTTTAAGTAAAGTGTAAGCTTAGAGACTGATGACGTTAGCAGTTAAGTCCCATAATATTTCACAGATATTTGAACTTCGTTTTTTATACTCTATGTTGACAGTATCTTGGTAGGGTCTGTGGATCTGTGAAAATTAGTTTACTGGTGTTACTTGCGTAAATAACAATGACGACTCGTTAATTAATAGGCCTCTCTACCTCCGTCTGGCATCAATTTATTCGGTATTGTATTGGCAGTTCGAATCTATGATCAGAATTAAGGGATTAATTTTACTCCTATCTCTTTCTTTGTGGTTAGGACTGGTCTGGACGGACGCTGTGGCCTCAGTACGTTGGTTATTTGCTTGACAACTGAGCTAAGTGGCAGATGTAATTCAGTCCATGTCCTCTGTGTGCGTTTATGTGCAGTGGACTTTCATCAGTGATGATAGTTTGTCGGTTGTTCTGCCAAATAAAAGACACTCAATATAATATAGCTCTACACAGCGAGACGCGTTCCATTTCCACGAGGGTAACACCATGCATGCAATGGTAGTTTTCTTAACATCATTCGTAAGTTTACGGTTAGTTGCCAAGTGGCAACACCACGCACTAGAGGACTGGGAATCAGGTTTTAGTATGAACTTTCGGATACATTCTACATTGTGTCCCACAAATGTTGCGAGAAACCTCGAGGGGCTGTGGAGGGAGTCGTCAAGAACAAATTGAGGACGGAAATCGGTGTCCGAAAACATAACCCACAGAAACACCATCGCGTAACACCAGGCCACCACTTCGGCAGCAAACGTGACTTTATACGCTGAAGGGCCGTAGCAGGGGCGTCTTGTGATGTTGTTATTTAGCGACTGCGGCGATCGCCAATGGAAAAATGGTTCAAATGGCTCTGAGCACTATGGGACTTAACATCTGAGGCCATCAGTCCCCTGGACTTAGAACTACTTAAACCCAGCTAACCTAAGGACACCACACGCATTCATGCCCGAAGCAGGATTCGAACCTGAGACGGTAGCAGCAGGGCGGTTACGGACTGAAGCGACTAGAACTGCTCGGCCACAACGGCTGGCCCACACTAACAGCGTAGCTCATATACTCCTCCAGTACCAAGGTCGTTCACTCCGTCCTTGGTGAATCTATCTGTCGTCACGTGGGTTCCGCAAAAAAAAAAAAAAAAAAAAAACTGTTTTAAAGCCCGTCGGTGGAGGCCGTCGACTAGGCTTTCACTGACGCTCTTCACATTCAGCATATTAGGCAGACTGACAGTATTAATACAGAGGGAAAGAAGCAGTCGACATTTTGCTGCAGCCGGGCTTTGAGCAAACCCAGTGGCGACAGATGTGAATTCGTGCTTGACCGAGAGTCAAACCCGGATTTCCTGCTTGACGCCGGCGGTCGCCGAACGCTAAACACGTCCACCGTTCGATCCAAGTGTCCACGTGTTGCAAGCAACAGTGTAGCGTCCCATATCCATTAATCCATTCTCTCGCACCCTAGATGTATTCAAACAAGCGTTCGGGTATTATTGCACGTCCGTACTCAAGTGTCGTGACACTCTGGCAATGACGTAAGGGTTTCACAGAATTATTTTAACAGTCGACACTCAGATGAGGCCCACTCGACAGTGCAGTGGATTGTCTGAGCCAAGAGAAAGACGACGACAGCATTATTCACAGTTCTAGACCAACCATAATAGTTTGCTGAATGCAACTGAAAAGCAAAATATGTAAATAAATTAAATTTTTTAGTTAATAAAAATAGCAATCAAGTTAAGGAACCAGTTAAGACAATAAAAATTATCACCAAAACACCGCCTTCGAGTTTCTATTCTTTTACGTCACACTTATCCAGCCAGATGAGCGTATCTTTATGTCAAGATCATGGGTTTATTTCAAAATAATAAGTTAATTGATTTGAGAAATTGGAAAAAGATTTGACATAAAAATCTTCGAATTTCCTAACTTGATAGAAGCGTCAACGAATTACAATTTTAACATCTTAGAGCCTTGGAATTAAATTATTTGGTATTATTTAAACGTGAAACATCAAAATATGTCTACAATACTATCATGCAATGCTTACATCATTTATTTAAATAATGCCAGGCTCAGTACGAGGCAACAGTGCCTATGCCACAAGGACGGACGCCGACAAAACGGTTCCAGGTACAACAGTTGAGGCCGCCCGACAAAACAAGCTAACAAGCGCCCGGGGTCAGATTAGGCTGGTCATTATAGATATCTGTAACAAACTATAACCAAAATTGTGTTACACAGCTACTGGCCCAATATAACGCACACCAGTATACAACGAAGCGCAAAATAATGTACACAGACAGAATATGCCTTAGCGGTCGGCAATGCCTCTAAAAACCACAAGCGTCTGGCGCAGTTGTTAGATCGATTACTGCTGCTACAAAGGCAGGTTACCAAGTGAGTTTGAACATGGTGATATAGTCGGAGCACGAGCGATAGGACACAGCATATCCGAGGTAGCGATACTACAATTTCACTAGTGTACCATGAATATCAGGAATCCGGTAAAACATCAAATCTCCGACAGCTCTGCAGCTGGAAAAAGATCCTGCAAGAAAGGGACCAACGACGACTGAAGAGAATTATTCAGCGTGACAGAAGTGCAGCCCTTCTGCAATCTGCTGCAGATTTCAATGCTGGGCCATCAACAAGTGTCAGTGTGCGAACCATTCAACGAAACATCATCGATATGGGCTTTCAGGGCCGACGGCCCACTCTTGTACTCTTGATGACTGCACGACAAAGCTTTATGCCTCGCCTCCGCCTGCTCCCGTCAACACTGACACTACACTGTTGATGACTGGAACCATACTGCCTGGTCGGACGAGTCTTCTTTCAAATTGTATCGAGAGGATCGACGTGTACGGGTGTGGAGACAACCTCCTGTGTCCATGGACCGTGCCTGTCAGAAGGGGACTGTTCGAGCTGGAGGAGGCTCTGTAGTGGTGTGGGGCGTGTGCAGCTGGAGTGATACGAGACCGCTGATACAACTCTGACTGTTGTCACTAACGGAAGAATCTTCTCTGATCATTTTCATCCATTCACGACATTGTGCATTCCGACGGGCTTGGGCGATTCCAGCAGGAGAATGCGACACCCCACACGTCCAGAATTGCTACAGAGAGGCTCCAGGAACACTCTTCCGACTTTAAGCACTTCCACTCCCCAGACGTGAACATTATTGACCATATCTGGAATTCCTTCCAACGTGTTGCCGAGAAGAGACCTCCACACCCTTCCGCTCTTTCGGATCTTGGACGGTCCTGCAGCAGTCATGGTGTCAGTTCGACTTCAGACATTAGTCGAGTCCATGCCACGTCGTGATGCGGCAGATCTACTTGCTCCCGGGTTCCCTATACGATATTAGGCAGGTGTACCAGTTTCCTTGGCTCTTCGCTGTGTAGGTAGAAAGAAACGCCAAGGAAGAGCTGCACGGTAGTAAAAAAAAAAGGTCAACAGAACAAAGGCCAATTATAACAGTGGAGTTGCATATGCGTAAAATTTCCTTAAGTATTATTAAAAAAAAAAGACTTTGGCCTACGTTTAGTGCGTTAAACTAAACCATAAATTGTTTCACAACGTATCACGCTATTGTGAGTTTAAATAACCACTTAAACGTTTCTTAAACAGTGCCAAGATTATAATAACGGCTTGGAGGAAATTTCGAGAAGCGGCTAATACCAAAACAAATAGGTTCGAATAACCCGGCCTTCAAATTACTGATCGTTATAGAAAAAGTTACAGTCGCGCGAGCAAGAAGTTCAACTCGAAATCGTAATTACAATTAAGGTGGCAATGCACTCATATGCATCAGTTCACGATTTAACAAGGGTGTGGATAGCTTAATCAGTATGATTAATGAAGGCAGCTTACACAATTAGTCATGTAGGTGAAATACTCTTTCTACGGGGTCTATCAATAAACTATTCTCCCAACCATATTTCAGTAACAAGCGGCAAACAATCAGTTATCTTTAAAGGAATGATAAGGGAAAGGATTAAATCTCCGCAACGCTTCACTTTAGATTTAGCGTTTATTGTCACACCATTCAGTGTAAACAACAGAACACGCAAGTGTAGCAATGAAAGAATATTTGCACTCGTAATATTTGGTATATAACTTAATAATTACTTAATAAACAACAGGAATCTATGATTACTCCATTAAACAAACATATTTAAGACCACAAACGATAAGGATCAACGGTTAATAAAGTCCCATAGAACTAGAGCAAGGATCACCTTTTCAGTCTCTGAATGAAGTCGGTAGGCGACATATGGGACAATCAGACATACATTAAGTGTTACACCGTTAAGGACGATCTATCATTAAGAATTATAACCACATATTAAAAAAGATTCATCTAAAGAAATTAACATCAATAGCAAATAATTAAGTCACGTTTCAGCAAATGCATCAAAACAAAGTCTTTTAGTTCTCTAAGAATGTTGGATCGTCGAATACGCCGGACTACCGACACAGAAGGCTAAATTTTGCCAAACAGCAATTTCTCCAAATCAAGACCTATCTTAATAGTGTACAATCCTTAGGTTATCCAGAACTACTCTAATTCGCGTTTCTTGGGCATAATGGTGAAATAAATAAGTAACCTCTTACTTCATTCTCCTGGAACATTGAGCGGCAATAGACACTCGGGCAACTCTTACCCCAGCGTGGCTCGGGAAAGAGGATGGTTCCACCAGGAGGAGGGAACATTTGACCGAACTGGAAAGGAAACTCGTCTAACACGAGCCAATAAGTTCGACGAAGACCAGTTGGCTATTTTTAATTATTACCCAAAGCCTCCTGGCCAGCGGACAAAAATTACAGAGGCAAAAATAGCTTTATTTGTGCTCACAAGAATTGATAACTTCTGCAAATGAGATTCAGGCAGAACTACCGCAGTAGTATCAATATAGGAATTCGGGACTGAGGATAGCAGGTCCAGACCCAACATTTCAGACAGACCGAGCAACCGACATCAGTCGTAGCTATGAGAATTACCAAATAAAAACTCTAGCACTACATTAAATGTAACTAAATAGAGCACTTAAATAGCACTGAGACCAAACTGCTTAACACAAGACTATGTACACAATAACAGTGACTATAGTTCAATATGCCTACGTACTAAAACACAACAGATATTAGCGGACATTAACATAAACTCGCATTTCAAACATCAATAAAATTAATTGGTTACAGTTCACTCTAACTCTCCGTCAGACAGTACAAGGTTATTTAAACATTTTGGAGCATGCTTATCCAAACACTGTCCTATGCTGTCCATGGGCTTGCAGAAGGTCAACAGACAAAAAAATTTTTTTTTTTCTTTTCTTTACGACGCACACCTTACGTGAGTCAGCATGGCGTTCAAATGCACGATCATGCAAGAGGGCAGTAACAGACACGCAAGGCAATTTCTGATCACAAACTCAAAGCAGAGAAACGTTGCCACACAGTTATTAATAGCCCGCACAACACCGGGAGATTGGACCCACCATACGATGGCCGTTGCCCTAACTAGATGAAAAATCTTACTTTCAGTGACGACACCACCCTCTGGGACTTATTGGTAGCCGCAGACGGACTTCATAGTTTCCCCAGCTCATGAACGGAAACCATTGTCCAGGAATTTACGACCTCTTGTGTCCTCACGCCCCGGGTTTTTGGGCCCATCCGGACTTAGAATAGAGGGACCGAGCGTCCCGCAGCAGAACGGTCGACCAGGGCTAAACACTCGTCCCAGCTGCCTCGTCCGTCCTAGGCACGGCACACGGCGCTCCTCCCACCGGGCGCGCTAGCAGCGTCTCTAGGAAAGCACGGAAACTCCAAACAGGAGTAAACCAAGGGAAAACAGGAACCGTGGCAAACGAAACGGTTCAGTAGGAAGCTCGAAATAGAATTACACGATATTCGAAATTGTTATAGACAGCTCATAAATACGTCGACCACAGTCCTTATCGCTGTACCAACACAAATAGTAGGAAATACTAATTTAAGCTCATTTAAGTCACTAGGTGACTTCAGAATTTCACCTTAAGCTTCAGCTGAGGGAACACTCTCTTTTTCTTCCTTGAGGTGCATCTAGAAACAAATTCAACTTCCTGGTACAGCCCACGTATAAATAACAGTTCAAAACAACAGTATACGAGGCTTCTGAGTATCAGTCATGCAGTTATATTTAAATAATAACACCGCCATTTGACTGTATTGTTGTTCAGTTAATTACGACCTAGTTTATGGTCTTTTTCGACGTTTTAAAGTGATTGAGTGTGTCAGGAACATGTAGTACAGAACATCAAGTTCAAAATACAAAAATTATGTACAAATTCACGACCACAGGCACTCATGGAAAGAACAAAATTCATCCTATATTTAAAGCACTGCACGAAAGTTCAGGCAGACTACAGAGCACAAAAAACACATAAGAAGCAGTCAAAAACTGCTCAACAAATGGGTCATAACAGGAACCGGATGCTTGCATCTGGAAACGAATAGTAACAAATGCAATATCTAGATGGTCTCTCATATTCGTGATTCCCGGGACATACATGTACGTCTCTGTTGATCCATTGTGGACATGGGACAACGGCTGGTCAAGTATTTAACACTAATATCCCCCAACAGCTGTGAAATTGAGGTTTAATTTAATTTTATTTTAACCTACCAGTTTCAGCATTCCGCTTCGCTTGAAGATCACAATGGAATGCTGAAACTAGTAGTTAAAACAGAAGAAAATATCATTTCAATTGCTCGGCTGTAGGGGAATTTCGTTGTTAAATAGACGAAGGTTGCCAGAGAGAAACAGCCAACACTCCTCAGTACCCGACGAATAGGTTTCATTCAACACTCACCGGCCAGCCAAAACGCTCTTCTGCCCTGAAAGGGAACACAACTCTCCAAAACCACGTCCACACCACTTCCTCGCAGCTGTTTGTTCTCCCTCATAGCGCTGTTCCTCAGCCCTTGCTCCGCCTCCCGTATGGACAGCCAAGCCGAAGCGCTGTCTTCCCGCCGTCGAAGAGCACTCAGGCAAAGATGCACGCACGACTGCTCAATCGAGAGGTTGAAGCGAGCCGCGTGGCTCAGTACAGTATTAATAGTGAAGATAGTACATGAACCATGGACCTTGCCGTTGGTGGGGAGGCTTGCGTGCCTCAGCGATACAGATGGCCGCACCGTAGGTGCAACCACAACGGAGGGGTATCTGTTGAGAGGCCAGACAAACGTGTGGTTCCTGAAGAGGGGCAGCAGCCTTTTCAGTAGTTGCAGGGGCAACAGTCTGGATGACTGACTGATCTGGCCTTGCAACATTAATCAAAACGGCGTTGCTGTGCTGGTACTGCGAACGGCTGAAAGCAAGGGGAAACTACAGCCGTAATTTTTCCCGAGGACATGCAGCTTTACTGTATGATTAAATGATGATGGCAACCTCTTGGGTAAAATATTCCGGAGGTAAAATAGTCCCCCTTTCGGATCTCCGGGCGGGGACTACTCAGGAGGATGTCGTTATCAGGAAAAATAAAACTGGCGTTCTACGGATCGGAGCGTGGAATGTCAGATCCCTTAATCGGGCAGGTAGGTTAGAAAATTTAAAAAGGGAAATGGATAGGTTAAAGTTAGATATAGTGGGAATTAGCGAAGTTCGGTGGCAGGAGGAACAAGACTTCTGGTCAGGTGATTACAGGGTTATAAACACAAAATCAAATAGGGGTAATGCAGGAGTAGGTTTAATAATGAATAGGAAAATAGGAATGCGGGTAAGCTACTACAAACAGCATAGTGAACGCATTATTGTGGCCAAGATAGATACGACGCCCACACTTACTACAGTAGTACAAGTTTATATGCCAACTAGCTCTGCAGATGACGAAGAAATTGAAGAAATGTACGATGAAATAAAAGAAATTATTCAGATAGTGAAGGGAGATGAAAATTTAATAGTAATGGGTGACTGGAATTCGAGTGTAGGAAAAGGGAGAGAAGGAAACATAGTAGGTGAATATGGATTGGGGCTAAGAAATGAAAGAGGAAGCCGCCTAGTAGAATTTTGTACAGAGCACAACTTAGTCATAGGTAACACTTGGTTTAAGAATCATGAAAGAAGGTTGTATACGTGGAAGAACCCTGGAGATACTAAAAGGTATCAGATAGATTATATAATGGTAAGACAGAGATTTAGGAACCAGGTTTTAAGTTGTAAGATATTTCCAGGGGCAGATGTGGACTCTGACCACAATCTATTGGTTATGACCTGTAGATTAAAACTGAAGAAACTGCAAAAATGTGGGAAATTACGGAGATGGGACCTGGATAAACTGAAAGAACCAGAGGTGGTACAGAGTTTCAGGGAGAGCATAAGGGAGCAATTGACAGGAATGGGGGAAAGAAATACAGTAGAAGAAGAATGGGTAGCTTTGAGGGATGAAGTAGTGAAGGCAGCAGAGGATAAAGTAGGTAAAAAGACGAGGCCTGCTAGAAATCCTTGGGTAACAGAAGAAATATTGAATTTAATTGATGAAAGGAGAAAATATAAAAATGCAGTAAATGAAGCAGGCAAAAAGGAATACAAACGTCTAAAAAATGAGATCTACAGGAAGTGCAAAATGGCTAAACAGGGATGGCTAGAGGACAAATGTAAGGATGTAGAAGCTTATCTCACTAGGGGTAAGATAGATACTGCCTACAGGAAAATTAAAGAGACCTTTGGAGATAAGAGAACCACTTGTATGAACATCAAGAGCTCAGATGGCAACCCAGTTCTAAGCAAAGAAGGGAAGGCAGAAAGGTGGAAGGAGTATATAGAAGGTTTATACAAGGGTGATGTACTTGAGGACAATATTATGGAAATGGAAGAGGATGTAGATGAAGACGAAATGGGTGATACGATACTGCGTGAAGAGTTTGACAGAGCACTGAAAGACCTGAGTCGAAACAAGGCCCCCGGAGTAGACAACATTCCATTAGAACTACTGACGGCCTTGGGAGAGCCAGTCATGACAAAACTCTACCAGCTGGTGAGCAAGATGTATGAGACAGGCGAAATACCCTCAGACTTCAAGAAGAATATAATAATTCCAATCCCAAAGAAAGCAGGTGCTGACAGATGTGAAAATTACCGAACTATCAGTTTAATAAGTCACAGCTGCAAAATACTAACGCGAATTCTTTACAGACGAATGGAAAAACTGGTAGATGCGGACCTCGGGGAGGATCAGTTTGGATTCCGTCGAAATGTTGGAACACGTGAGGCAATACTGACCTTACGACTTATCTTAGAAGAAAGATTAAGAAAAGGCAAACCTACGTTTCTAGCATTTGTAGACTTAGAGAAAGCTTTTGACAATGTTGACTGGAATACTCTTTTTCAAATTCTAAAGGTGGCGGGGGTAAAATACAGGGAGCGAAAGGCTATTTACAATTTGTACAGAAACCAGATGGCAGTCATAAGAGTCGAGGGGCATGTAAGGGAAGCAGTGGTTGGGAAAGGAGTGAGACAGGGTTGTAGCCTCTCCCCGATGTTATTCAATCTGTATATTGAGCAAGCAGTAAAGGAAACAAAAGAAAAATTTGGAGTAGGTATTAAAATTCATGGAGACGAAGTAAAAACTTTGAGGTTCGCCGATGACATCGTAATTCTGTCAGAGACGGCAAAGGACTTGGAAGAGCAGTTGAACGGAATGGACAGTGTCTTGAAAGGGGGATATAAGATGAACATCAACAAAAGCAAAACGAGGATAATGGAATGTAGTCCAATTAAATCGGGTGATGCTGAGGGAATTAGATTAGGAAATGAGACACTTAAAGTAGTAAAGGAGTTTTGCTATTTAGGAAGTAAAATAACTGATGATGGTCGAAGTAGAGAGGATATAAAATGTAGACTGGCAATGGCAAGGAAAGCGTTTCTGAAGAAGAGAAATTTGTTAACATCGAATATAGATTTAAGTATCAGGAAGTCATTTCTGAAAATATTTGTTTGGAGTGTAGCCATGTATGGAAGTGAAACATGGACGATAACTAGTTTGGACAAGAAGAGAATAGAAGCTTTCGAAATGTGGTGCTACAGAAGAATACTGAAGATAAGGTGGATAGATCACGTAACTAATGAGCAGGTATTGAATAGGATTGGGGAGAAGAGAAGTTTGTGGCACAACTTGACTAGAAGAAGGGATCGGTTGGTAGGACATGTTTTGAGGCATCAAGGGATCACAAATTTAGCATTGGAGGGCAGTGTGGAGGGTAAAAATCGTAGAGGGAGACCGAGAGATGAGTACACTAAGCAGATTCAGAAGGATGTAGGTTGCAGTAGGTACTGGGAGATGAAGAAGCTTGCACAGGATAGAGTAGCATGGAGAGCTGCATCAAACCAGTCTCAGGACTGAAGACCACAACAACAACACAGTACAAACTTTCGGCGCCCTGGCTGCCAGCTATCCCACTCCGAGCCGGTCGGGTGGCCGAGCGGTTCTAGGCCTACAGTTTGGAACCGTGCGACCGCTACGGTCGCAGGTTCGAATCCTGCTCCGGGCATGGATTTGTGTGATGTCCTTAGGTTAGTTAGGTTTAAGTAGATCTAAGATATAGGGGACTGGTGACCACAACATTTAAGTCCCATAGTGCTCAGAGCCATTTCTCTCTCTCTCTGTGTGTGTGTGTGTGTGTGTGTGCGCGTGTTGAGACGTGGTACTTAGGGAAGGCAGGAAATGGTGTGGACGGAGCCTTACTCAGTTACCGTTGGTTGCTCAGTTTTGTTTTTATTTACACTTTATTTGGAACCAATTGCATATAAGGCTGACAACAAGGAACAAATATGAAATTTGACTGTTAAGACAATATGTAATCAAAAATTCCTTAGACCAATTACATTCACGGCCGAAGGCCTTAGATATCCGAATTATTCCTCAGCTGAAGGTCCCAATAGTAACTACTACAAACAATTTGATGGCTGAAGGGCTAGATAGCAAATTCTTACTAAAATGTTATAAAAGGACAATCACATTGAAAGACAATATCTAATTAAAATTCTTCAGTCAAAATTGAATTCACGGCTGAAGGCCTTAATAACAAGAAATTAAAATTATTTGTCGGCTCAAGGCCCCAATAGTAATTACTCAAAAACAGTTTGACAGCTGAAGGCATATATAGCAAATTCTTACTGAAATCATATTAAGAAACAGTATCTAATTAAAAATTCTTAAGTCAAAATTGCATTCAGGCTGAAGGCCTTACTGACAAGGAATTATGATTATTTGTCGGCTAAAGGGCCCAATAGCAACTATTCAAAACAATTTGACGACTGAAGGCCTAGATAGCAAATTCTTACTAAAATATTATAAAAGCATAATCATGTTAAGAGACAATTTCTAATTAAAATTCTCAAGTCAAAATTGCATTCATGGCTGAAGGTCTCATTAACAAGAAATTCAAATATTTGTCTGCTGAAGGCGACAATAGTCCTAATAACTCAATCAAATTGACGGTTGAAGGCCTGGATGGCAAGTTTTTTTTTTAATTCATAATAACAATTAAAATAAAAAATTTAATCAGTCATCACAATCAGATATAATCAAGGGGAAGTGGTCTTCAGACAGTGCTCCAAGGGTCGACCTGGGAAAGTCCCTCAAATATAAGTAATGAGAGACAGGCAACCCAGTGATACACTCACTTAACAAGATTTCAACTCAAACCAGTCACAGTTTAAACCCAAGACCAACACTCTCCCAAAATCTACCTAAGATTCGATGCCCAATACACGGATGGAATAACCCATGCCAGTCAGACGGGCGGACTACAGTCTTGACATTATAAAACAACAAAAACTATACAACAGAACATGTTCAAAGGCAAGAATGATCCTAGATAATAATAACAAGTTGGATCTACGAATCCAGTACGCAGAATTCGTTAAAATGACTGCTCATTCAAAACCACACCAGATACACACAGATCCGCGATAACAATACACAACTCACACGGTTCTAAAACCAGGCATTGTGGAGCAACAAGGACGAATTACAAGTCGACACAAACACAGAGAACCCAGAAGCGGTTGGTAGAACAAATACATGTCCGTTGAGACGTCCGACCGAACGACCAACGGACGGTCGGTCTCTATCAAGTTTGGCAAGGCAGACGTCCCAGTATGAATCGTCGACTGACAGCTTATTCCATGAGGTCACTTCAACGCACGGACACACACACAACAGTCAAGCTTGCACTACTCGAATATACCGATCCACTCAACTTAAACTCGCTGAATCCGGACCTCGAGGTGGTCGACCACATCCTTCCATTGGGCGGTGCATGTATCGCCAGTTGTCCCAGCGAGAACTGACGCTCTGCGGACCTCACTGCTGCTCCGTCCCAACTCCCATCAACTTCGACACACAACGACCCGAAATACTAGAGGTCGCTTTAAGGATAGTACCACAGTAGTCGCTATCGATAAATGCTGCTGCTGCCACTCACGGACAAAGCGAGCAAACGTAGTGGCGCCAGTGAACGCACTAAGAAAACGAGAGATCACAATCCCAATACACGACACAAACCTGTCAACAGCACCAACACAGGCCGGATCACGGCTCATGTGTGTGTGTGTGTGTGAGTGTGTGTGTGTGTGTGTGTGTGTGTGTGGGTGGGTGGGTGGGTGGGTGGGTGGGTTGGATGGTGTGTGTGTTTGTTTATGTGACACAGCTATGAGCAAAGAACTGTATGGAAAATATAAACAAGAAGGGACGTAAATCATGTTAATAGTCAGGTATTAATACCGTCGTTATCGGAAAGAAAGAACAAAACGTTTAACGTTTCGTCAACGCTAGGTCCTTAGCACACGCCCGGAATGTGAAAGGACTAAGAAAGAAACGCTCTATACCCTTTCATAGGAACTGTTACGGCATTTGCCACAAGGAACATCAAGAAAAACAGGAATCTGGATAGTCAGACCGAGATTTGACCAGTCTTGCTACCGATGGCGAGACTAGTTTCTTACTGATCATGGAAATGGAGGGAACATTAGAAGTCAAAATTATAGGGGAACACAGACATTAGAATTTGTGCAGGCTCTTTTTAATCTATCCTATTCAAACGTCGTAAGCTCTATATAACAGCCTCAACCTATATCCGTTTGAACCTCCTTACTGTATTTACAATGAAACTATACTCCTTCATTTTTTAACTAATCTGAGTACTAGAAACATGTGACTTCAGTGAAAAGATCCCCCTGAAACGTCCCCTTAGAAAAATTATACAAGACTGTGCTTAAATTGACATACAATATTTTTAGCGCAACAGAATCTGACTTTCAAAAATCCCTACAAAAGAATGGCCCTGACTAACATTAACCTATACCTTTCACAAATCAGTTACCTCACAAAAATTTTGGTTACTCGAACTACTGCAATACAGCGAGCGTCACTACTGCCAGCTAAATAAAAGATTTAAACTACGGAAGGCACTAACTACTGATAGGCATAGTTAGCAAATGAAACATTTTAATAGAGAACAATCAATTTATTTACCTTACTAGTGTTCAAAAGTCATAATGTATATAGCAGTTCATGACATCCAGTTTTACAAGTTTCAAAACTCCGCCATCTCTCTCCCCACATCCACCACTGCTGGCGGCTCACCTCCAAGTGCGCCACGCTACGCGCTGTTAATATCCAGCTGCCCAACACTACAATGGCAGACAACAATGCAAACTAGCCACAGACTACACACAGCACAGCCAGTGATTTTTCATACAGAGCGCTATGTGGCGTTACCAATAAGAAAACCTAAATGGCCTACTTACATAGCCCCCATGCTCCCTACAAAAAAATTTACAAATTGTTTTGGGCACTGGCCAATACAGATTTGAAATTTTTTTCATAATTACAGTAAGAAAGACATCAAATGCACCCACTTATTAATACAATGTTGGTCAAAAGCTAAAATTTTCGCACAGTCCATAAAGACAGTCCTGATCGTTCACACAGTAAAATTGCAGTGTTTTTCTCAAAGTCTGAGCAGCAAAAGAGAATGCACACAGAAGTAGTGGATTTCCATGCAGTCTTGAAGAAGTAGTGTTGTCCTCCCAACGGAAAGACAGTGCTGACTCTTGACATGCTGACAGGTAATGGGCCACAACAGAGCAAACCCACTGCAGAGTCAGTCAAAGTTTTGAAGAATATTGGTAGGTAGGTCATCACAGAGCAGACCACTGTAGTCTTGTAAGAGATTACGGTATTGGTGGGCCACCATAGGTGCAAACCCACTGCAGTCCTTCAAGAAATAATGGTGGTGGTGTGTCATCAAAGATGTAGACCCACTGTAGTCCTTGTATAGATGTTGCGACTGTGCAGGTGCACAATCACCATCGAAGAGCCTTGCAGAGATTATAGCAATTCCATAAACCACCCCTTGTGCACTCACAAAGATTTTCAATTGTCCTTAGAACCAGCAATGCTGTTAACCAGTCCCTTGCTGAATTATCAACACACATCCAAACACTAACAGTCCTCTTTTTTTCACATATCGTGCATATACTATGACCAACAGAAATGTGTGCAATGAAATGAATGCTTACAAGTTAATCTGATGATCTGGTGTCAATTACAATATTATAATATGAGAATACAATAACAAAGGTACAAAATACATGATTAAAAACATTTTTAGTAAAACAGGCTTTACAAAAGAATAGAAATAAAGATGCACACCAGTGTTACAAAAATTATGACATAAGTACATACATAAAGATCAGAAAACTTTTAAACATCAACTTTACATATGAGCAACAGAACAGAACAGATAAATAATGTCTAAACATCTTTACAAAGTAAATAACATATTATCAGAAAAATTCTACAATGTAACTCTCATCAGATAAATGCATAAAGACAGGAAGAACACAAATACAAAAGGCTACAGAAACACCTAGTGGGATAACATAAGAGGAAAGGGCAGGGTTTGTTTTCAGTGTAACATTTGGTACTGTGGTCCACCCCAAAACTTGATTCCATAGATCTTTTGTCTTATTTCGACATTTGTTTCCACCAAATAAATCCTGTCAAAGCATGCTTTCTGTATTTATATGTTCACGTATTCCTTACCTCATTATTTATTTTCCAGTATCTTACCTCATCATTTATTTCCAAGAAAATGCCACCTATACCTGATTTCTATACTTTTTTCGTATAACTTCTCAATGCATTTCTTCCAATTCATCACAACGCATTCTCTCATATAGTCTACCCCCTCTTAAGCTAACTTAAATCTACTGAGCTCAGATGCTAAACTAGGGGGATGAGGCAATGCAGCAGCTCAAAACAATTAATACAAACAACAATGAAAAAAATGGAAATTGTCAAAGCAAGCTACAGTAAATCGCAATTACCAAGCAATGCCACATTACAACTAATATGAGACAGTGTGCAGCAACAAGAAAAATAAATCAGCAGTAAAACTAGCTTAACGAAGTAATACAAACTGAAATTTAGTAGCACTATGCCTGGCAAACAGCAGCAGCAAATGCAATAACTTATATCTAAACATGACAAAGCTCAAGCAGAAAAAATATTACAGTAAAAATGGCCATGTTTAATACCTATGTCACATCTTAACACTAGAGTGATGCATCACGATAACTTACACTAGCAGATAAGTTACCAAATCGTAAAAAAAATTATTTATACAATTCCTGTGAAGGGAAATGTCTATTTGTGCTCTCTTATCTACGAAAGTACATCATAAAATTATTCTTTACAGGATCTGTTGACAGAAAATAGTGATATTAGTACATCCATTAAATTTTATTTTAACCAATGCTGCTGCAGCTAGAAACTTGATATTAAACAAAATTGGCAAAGCAAGACGTGAAACGCCATTCACTAGGCATAAGGCATTTCATAATGCAGTAAACAATCTTCCAACTAGCAAGACAATAGAAAAGAAGTGTTTCTCATCATTTCATTTCAGTAAATATCATAAATTAAGAACTCTACAGTGTAATCATGTTTTCAAGTTTGAGGGTGTCGTATTTACGATGCTTTCTACAAAGGAATGTCAATAGCGAGGATAATGGCCTCTCTTTTTTATACCTAATGGCTTTCTTTTGTCAGACGACTACCTCTCAGCTGGGACCCAAAACGCATTTCGTCAAGGTCACTTACCTTTCTTACTGAAATATTTATGACAGCAGTTCCCACTACAGTGGCAGTCTCATATAAAAAAATTCACAGGTCAAGAATTTGCGTTACAAATCTGTAGAAACAAAATTCTATGATATAACAGAGTCCAAAAAATTTTTGTTGGCATTGTAATACATTCACACATTTACATACATTTCATAACTCTTAAAGTACGATTCTTGTTTTCCAACAACCTTTTTCACAAACCACAGTCCCTAACCACAACTCATTAGTCCTTACCTTATTCGTCGACACTTCTTCAATATTTCATCATAGCAGATACGTAGCATGATCCAATAACTCATATAGAATCAGCTTATTGATCATAAACATACCGAAACAGCATAATACACAGAGTCATCGTAATAATGACATCATAACACCTCAGTCGATCCGGAATCAACGCAATAGAATCAAATCTACCCGTGGTCGAGGGGTAGCGTCTTTGTTTGTTAATCAAAAACGTTTAAGGTCATAGGTTCGATCCCCGCCTCTGCCTAAATTTTAATAAGTAATCAGCATTGGCGGCCGAATACTTCCGGCATAAGAAGTCAGCCTCATTCTGCCAATGGCCTTGTCAAAGAGGGCGAAGAAGCGGATAGAGGTTCGGGGCACTCTCTTGTCCTAGGGGTGGGAAATTGCCCCTGAAGGCGGAAGAATCAGCAATGATCAACGACATGAGGATACAGAAGGCAATGCAAACCACTGCATTAAAGACACGTAATGTGTATCCACAGGACATGTGGCCTGTAGTTGAAAAAGTGTCATGATGATCTCCCCATTGGCAAAAGATTCCAAAATAGTCCCCCATTCGGATCTCTGGGAGTGGACTGCCAAGGGAGAGGTTACCATGAGAAAAAGATTGAATAATCAACGAAAGGATAATGTTCTACGAGTCGGGGTGTGGAATGTCAGAAGCTTGAACGTGGTAGGGAAACTAGAAAATCTGAAAAGGGAAATGCAAAGGCTCAATCTAGATATGGTAGGGGTGAGTGAAGTGAAGTGGCAGGAAGACAAGGATTTCTGGTCAGATGAGTATCGGGTAATATCAACAGCAGCAGAAAATGGTATAACAAGTGTAGGATTCGTTATGAATAGGAACGTAGGGCAGAGGGTGTGTTACTGTGAACAGTTAAGTGACAGGGTTGTTCTAATCAGAATCGACAGCAGACCAACACCGACAACGATAGTTCAGGTATACATGTCTACGTCGGAAGCTGAACATGCACAGATAGAGAAAGTGTATGAGGATATTGAAAGGGTAGTGCAGTATGTAAAGGGGGACGAAAATCTAATAGTTATGGGCGACTGGAATGCAGTTGTAGGGGAAGAAGTAGAAGAAAGGTTACAGGAGAATATGGGCTTGGGAACAGGAATGAAAGAGGAGAAAGACTAATTGAGTTCTGTAACAAGTTTCAGCTAGTTATAGCGAATACCCTGTTCAAGAATCACAAGAGGTGGAGGTATACTTGGAAGAGGCCGGGAGATACGGGAAGATTTCAATTAGATTACACCATGGTCAGACAAAGATTCCGAAATCAGATACTGTATTGTAAGGCGTACCCAGGAGCAGATATAGACTCAGATCACAATATAGTAGTGATGAAGAGTAGGCTGAAGTTCAAGACATTAGTCAGGAGGAATCAATACGCAAAGAAGTGGGATACGGAAGTTCTAAGGAATGACGAGATACGTTTGAAGTTCTCTAACGCTATATTACAGCAATAAGGAATAGCGCAGTAGGCAACACAGTTGAAGAGGAATGGATGTCTCTAAAATGGGCCATCACAGTAGTTGGGAAGGTAAACATAGGTACAAAGAATGTAGCTGCGAAGAAACCATGGGTAACAGAAGAAATACTTCAGTTGATTGATGAAAGGAGGAAGTACAAACATGTTCCGGGAAAATCAGGAATACAGAAATACAAGTCGCTGAGGAATGAAATAAATAGGAAGTGCAGGGAAGTTAAGACGAAATGGCTGCAGGAAAAATGTGAGGACATCGAAAAAGATATGATTGTAGGAAAGACAGACTCAGCATACAGGAAAGTCAAAACAACCTTTGGTGACATTAAAAGCAACGGTGGTAACATTAAGAGTGCAGCGGGAATTCCGCTGTTAAATGCAGAGGTGAGAGCAGATAGGTGGAAAGAATACATTGAAAGCCTCTATGAGGGTGAAGATTTGTCTGATGTGATAGTAGAAGAAACAGGAGTCGATTTTGAAGAGATAGGGGATCCAGTATTAGAATCGGAATTTAAAAGAGCTTTGGAGCACTTACGGTCAAATAAGGCAGAAGGGATAGCTAACATTTCATCAGTTTTTCTAAAATCATTAGGTGAAGTGGCAACAAAACGACTATTCGCGTTGGTGTGTAGAATACATGAGTCTGGCGACATACCATCTGACTTTCGGAAAAGCATCATCCACACAATTCCGAAGACGGCAAGAGCTGACAAGTGCGAGAATTGTCGCACTATCAGCTTAACAGCTCATACATCGAAGCTGCTTCCAAGAATAATACACAGAAGAATGGAAAAGAAAATTGAGAATGCGCTAGGTGACGATCAGTTTGGCTTTAGGAAAAGTAAAAGCACGAGAGAGGCAATTCTGACGTTACGGCTAATAATGGAAGCAAGGCTGAAGAAAAATCAAGACACGTTCATAGGATCTGTCGACCTGGAAAAGGCGTTCGACGATATGAAATGGTGCAAGCTGTTCGAGATTCTGAAAAATGTAAGGGGTAAGCTATAGGGAGAGACGGGTCATACACAAGATGTACAACAACCGAGAGGGAATAATAAGAGTGGACGATCAAGAACGAAGTGCTCGTATTAAGAAGGGTGTAAGACAAGGCTGTAGCCTTTCGCCCCTACTATTCAATCTGTACATCGAGAAAGCAATGATGGAAATAAAAGAAAGGCTCAGGAGTGGAATTAAAATACAAGGTGAAAGGATATCATTGATACGATTCACTGATGACATTGCTATCCTGAGTGAAAGTAAAGAAGAATTAAATGATCTGCTGAACGGAATGAACAGTCTAATGAGTACACAGTATGGTTTGAGAGTAAATCGGAGAAAGAAGAAGGTAATGAGAAGTAGTAGAAATGAGAACAGCGAGAAAGTTAACATCAGGGTTGATGGTCACGAACTCAGTGAAGTTAAGGAATTCTGCTACCGAGGCAGTAAAATAACCAATGACGGACGGAGCAAGGAGGACATCAAAAGCAGAATGGCTATGGCTAAAAAGACATTTCTGGCCAAGAGAAGTCTACCAGTATCAAATACCGGTCTTAATTTGAGGAAGAAGTGTCTGAGGATGTACGTCTGGAGTACAGCATTCTATGGTAGTAAAACATGGATTGTGGGAAAACCGGAACACAAGAGAATCGAAGCATTTGAGATGTGGTGCTATAGACGAATGTTGAAAATTAGGTGGACTAATAAGGTAAAGAATGAGGAGGTTCTACGCAGAATCGGAGAGGAAAGGAATATGTGGAAAACACTGATAAGGAGAAGGGCAGGATGATAGGACATCTGCTGAGACATGAGGGAATGACTTCCAGGGTACTAGAGGGAGCTGTAGAGGGCAAAACCTGTAGAGGAAGACAGAGTTTGGAATACGTCAAGCAAATAATTGAGGATGTCGGTTGCAAGTGCTACTCTGATATGAAGAGGTTAGCACAGGGGAGGAATTCGTGGCGGGCCTCATCAAACCAGTCAGTAGACTGATGACCCAAAAAAAATCAGTTATGTGACATTCACCATGTGTCAGCATCATTTTGATGGGGAACAAAACTGTGTATCATTTCTGTGGATTAGGTTTCAGTTTCAGAGAGACGCAGCATCTCGGTATCTTCGTATGTACATCTCTCCAGTACACAGTTCGTGACACACGTCACGAGCAACGTGCTGTATACGTCACATATACGATACAACCAGATCAATCGAAGCCGACAGTGTACAAATAAATGTTAGCAGCTCCACGGATCAGAGAGACCACTCCGCGTCGCTCCGGCTCCGTTGTGCGTCACTGGTCGCTATGGAGACAGAGAACTGGGAAGCCGGCTGTGCCTTTGTCCTACTGTGTGCGTGTGAGAGAGACAGAGAGACGTTCTCGGAGGTACACTGCACGGCGCGGCGCGCGCCACACAGAAGTCGTGTCTCAAAGGCGGCGGGCGGCCACCAACTGACGCTAATGCCTGAGGAGATGACTTGCGCGTGGCGTCGCTCTGTGCTCACGTAATGCCCGGCGCCCCGGCGCCCCGGCGCCCCGAAAAAACAATCCGACGTCGTCGCTACTGCCGTCGCCGACGAAGCCCGAGACGTCGCCGTCTCCCGGCTGCTGCGACACGCCGCGCCGCGACGAAATTACCCATCCCAGGGGGCCGGAATATTCGCCGCCGCCTATCCGGCTCGCGGCACGTTCCTGGGCTCACCGGGGTCTCGCCGGGCGCGCCCGTCTCTCGCTGAGAGGGATTTCCTGGCGTTATTTTTCTTCGTTTCTCCGCTCGCCGGGAGAATGAATATGGAAATCTGCCGCAGGAGAATTATGAGGTGCTGCGTCTGATGTGCACTGCGGAAATGTACGCAATCTGTGCCCGGCTGCGAGGGCACTCCCGCCTGTCTGGAAGAAGAAGAAGACGCGGCCGCAATTTGCCTTAGCACCGCGCCAGAGCTGACTCGTGCCAGGCTTCAAGTGAAAGAGTGCCGCGCGCAGTCGCACGGAGGCTGTCAGCCCATAATGCTGAAGACCTCACACTGTGTTGCGCCAACTACTTTAGTTACTGTTCCGAGTAAGTTGTAGCATCCACGATGCGGAGTTAATTTATATGGTGAATGATTTTGACTTATCCAGCTTGTGGACTGATTTACATTAAGTGCATTTGCTAATTAGACTGCTAAACACCAAGCGTTAAGGCTGCGTAATGAGTACACATGCCATCGCAAGGGCACCTAACATTTTCCAAAACGCAGCCAATGAAAACGGGTTATTTCGCTGCTCGTATTTCGGGTTCTATTGCCGATAGAATAGACGAGTCAAATTTTGTGGATAGCCCTTGGGTTAGGGACTAATTTATTAACCAATAAAGCCATATTGTCACTATCCTACAGTATAGGGTCAAAGTATGAATATTATAGATTATTTTTTAGGCAAATGGGGTAAATCGGTTGATTCTCTTTGCATTCTATGTGGCCTGCGGTGGGCTTCGTGGAACTTATGAAGGCATCATATTTTCATGGGCAATTTATCGGGAAATCTCAAAAACGGGTTTTTCACTATATTGTCACCGTCAGCTGTGAACCAAAACCCAGCCAGCTGTGCGCTGAAAGTAACCGTAATATCTACGATGCTTTTCCCCTAGATCCCAGTCTCTAAAAGTTTTGAAAATTTTCTTCATATATTTATTCGTCTCCGAGAGACAGAGATTCCAAGTTACCCTACCTGTCCACGTCAAATAATAACCTAAAATCCGAAGTGAGTCGAAAACGTAGTTTATAAAGTGACGTAGCCTGGTGAAGTCCGCTGTAAAAACTTTTCGTTATCATCTGGTAACCACATCTTCGAGTGCTGAAGCGCATGCAGATTTTTTTGCATAAAAAATGGGGTCTGAGATGTAAGGTAAATTCGATGATATTTCAATTTCACATAAGTAAATTATCTAAATTTTACTGACCAATACACTTCTTTTGATAGGTGTTACATGCCATGCTGCAGCAGGGAATAGAAGGAAACCACCGGAAAAATTCTTGTCTTCGAGAAAGTTGGGTACCGGCTGCCTTATTCTACTTCCCTCAGCTTCTTTAAAAATGTTCCCAAAAATTTTGGCATGTGAACATTTTCGCACTTACTTACAGAGAGAGAAGGAGACTGTTGCAGTGGAAAAAAGACGGAAACGTAATAAATACTGCTTAACGGTGGTTGCATTACGCAAAGAGTGAAGAAGATAATGACAGTGTGATAGAAAATGTGGAACACAGTGGCAGTGGAAGATAGCTGATAGTGACAGAACACACCTACTGAAAAGATAGAGGGAAATTGCGTCAGGGGTAGGGATGGGAAGAGGGGAGGAGGAATAGAGAGAAAGTGACAGTTGAAGTGGTCGAGAGCCAAAGTCTGTGAGAAAGACAAAGACAACGTGGAAGACCGAGATAGTGGCACTGAGAAGAGATAGTACCAGAGGGAATGAATGAATGAAATAGTAGCAGTAAGACAGAGCAAAAGGGAGACACTGAAAGTGAGAGCAAATTGTAGTAGTAGAACAGAAAAACTGCGATTTTGGCTGTTGCACAGTAGACAATGACGGAGAGACACAGATTATGACAATGAGTGGCATTGAATGAGTGAGGGGAAAGGACAACTGGGAATGGATGGGTACGAGCGACTTACAGCGATGGAGTAGTGGTTCTCTGTGAGTTACAGGTAGGGGAACTTGTGGAAGGATGGGGTGAGTTGTATGTTAAAAGAAAGCGCGAATATGTTGGCATGCAAATATGTTTGGTATAAGTTATAAAGATGTTGAGGAAGGTAGAATGAGACAGGTGGTACCCCACTTTTCACTAAGAGTCTTTAAATAAACATTGACATATTTACAAATTTCATAGTTCGATAGGGGCGTTTTTCTGCTGGTAGTGTCTTGATACACATTTGGTACGCAGTACTCGTAGTGCAACTCACATTGCATGGATTAAACAAGTGCTTGGTAGCAGTCCGGAAGGTCTGAGCCACCATTTGTCTGAGAAAATGTTACGCAGTACTCGTAAATTACTGGCTGTTGGGTTTTGGTCACAGAGCTGGCGCCCGACGACGTCACAGATGTGTTCCATCAGTTTCATATGGAGTGAAACTGGTGTCCAAGATATCCACATGAGTTCAGTATCATGCTCCCCAAACCACTGTAGCACGAATTTCGTCTTATGAACCGAACATTTCTCCTGCTGGAAGATGTCTGGGCCACCAGTGTATACATTAAGCGATAAGGGATGCAGTTGGTCCACAGCTACAATCACGTAGCCCAGAGCTGTCATGGTGCCTTTGTTTGCTGCGAAAGGTCATTTGGAAGGTCAGGCACAAGAATCATCTTGGTGTAACAAGAAAAAGGATTCATCCGACCAGGTGAATCTTTTTCCATTGACATACGCTTCATTACGGAAGATCCATGTCCTCTGTATTGGTAACTGATTATATAGTTGGGGCCAAATTGAAATGCTTAGGGACCGCCTGCTGCGGAGCTCCACGTTCAACAATGTGTGCTGGCGGTGTGCTCCGAAACATTGGTGCCTGCGCCAGCTTTGTACTCAGTCTTCGTATCTGCCACAATTCACCACTTATTCTGCTTTAGAGACGTGCAAATCTCCGACCTCTACCTTCTGTGATGAGGCATGGACGTCCACCTCCTTGTCATTCCCTCGTGGTTTCACCGTTCTTTAACATCTCTCCATAGATACTCACAACAGCAGCACACAAAATGCCAAAATAGCTTTTTCACAGTAGCTCATGTCAGTGGATATCTCTATTTGCGGTAGGTATCTTCGCAAGAATAATTCCCCATTCGTCTCTGTAGCCTTTATATACTTTCCTTTCGTGTCACATGTTTGCAAAACCGAGTCTCGGTTCGGCACACAGTTCTAATCCGCCAGGAAGTTTCGTAGCAGAGCACACTCCGCTGCAGAGTGAAATTTTCATTCAGGTGACATTCAGCTTTGCTCTGGTGGGTGATCATAATGCTTCGCGTCATCACCTAAAATATGTAAAGCTCCATTCAGTTACACTAATTGAAGCTAATACTACATTATCTGTCTATAAAAATGAATGTTAAGTAACATTAACAGTAGACTTACCCGTTTCTAGTAGTACTGTTATTTAGTTAAAACACTGTTAATGATAACATGAATCACCAGTTAAAGATGTAAGATGCTTGCCTTTACAGTGGGAGAAGTACTTGTCGACAGACATCGATCACACTTTTTGTGACTGTTCTGAATAATGTCTCAAATGCTCTAAGCTCTCTGGGACTTAACATCTGAGGCCATAAGTCTCCTAGACTTAGAACTACTTAAACCTAACAAACCTAAGAGCATCACACACATCGATGTCCAAGGCAGGATTCGAACAGCGACAATAACAGCAGCGCGGTTCCGGACTGAAGCGTCTAGGGCCGCTTGCCCATAGCGGCCTGCACTGAATAATGGTTCCCATCACTAAGAACTGGCTATGCAGGAAGACTCCGATAAAACTATTCCTCCTTGTTCTAAATAATGGTTACCATCACTGAGAACTGGGTACTTAGGGTGGACGTCTTTAGTTATCTTCTTCTTTCGGATTATCTATGGCTGGCGCCGCTTCTCCGGTCCCAGTCACCATCTTATTCTGTCTTCACTTTCTTCAACTTTCATGTTCCTTGCTTCCATGGCCATCTCCACATCATCTTGCCAGTTTTCTCCCACTGTGATGGAATTCATCATACTATCCTATCTGGTATTCTGTCTTTAATCATCCTATTCACATTGCAAAACCATATTAGCTTTTTTGTCCGATGTCAGCACAGATATCCCTATCCAATTTCATCCTTTATAGGATTACTTCAGTTATTATCTTATTCATTCTAGTAAAGCTTGAACTTCGTCTTAAGTAGTTCATGTGGATGTTTTGATAAGGCTGGTAAAGTTCCATGAAAAAGCGGAACGTTTTTGTTGCGCTTTCGATGTTGGTAAGCTTGATTATTCCAAGGATAGTATATAGAATTGCAACAACGTACATCGTACATTTCATTTTTGAAATCCGTATGAATTTGCTAGTGTGTCGACAGCGATTTAAACTCGACAAAACTGAGTTTCGCGCTGTTACTAAAAATTTTCATTTGAAGAGTTGGACTGTCGAAATAATCGAAATAGTGTTAGATGAAGTTCACGTGGACTCTATACTATCACTCAAGAGCATTAACTTTCTCGTTAAGGAATTTTAAAGTTGGCGTACAAGCACCGAAAACGAAAAGCGTCCCAGCCGTCCAATTGAGGCTACCAAAAAGGAAGAAACAGAAAAAATTCATAATATGTAAATACAAGACCACCGAATAAAAATTCCTGAGATTTCTGAGACCGTAAGCATCTTAGCTTACCGAGAGCGTAATATCCTGCATGGGGAATTGGCTATGACGAAGCTGTGTGAGAGGACGGTCCCGCGATTGCTCAAGTCGAAGAAAAAAGCATCTGGCACAAGAGTTCAACACAATGTCTGGTGATTTTTAATCGTAGTCAGATTTTGTGCACAATTTATTACTTGATGAAGCGTGGACCCTTCATTATACATCAGTTAAAATGACAGTTGCCACCCGGAGTGGCCTAGTGGTTCTAGGCGCTCGAGTCTGGAACCGCGTGACTGCTACGTCGCAGGTTCGAATCCTGCCTCGGGCATGGATCTGTGTGATGTCCTTAGGTTAGTTAGGTTTAAGTAGTTTTAAGTTCTAGGGGAATGATGACCTCAGCAGTTAAGTCCCATAGTGCTCAGAGTCACTTGAACCATTTTTAAAACGGCAGTTAAAACAATGGACAAGGGCTAGTTAAACAGCACCGAAGATCGCAATGACAATTTTGTTGCGTGGTAAGTTGATGATGACTATTTTTTGGATTCACAATGAATAATCTCCATCGATTACTTGTGAAAAGGCAGAATCATAAATGCTTCATTTGTGGATAGTTTGAAACTAGCCTGACTGAGAAAATACCAAGGTTTTGCACGTAACAGTATGCCGTATCAGCTGGACAATGAATCATCCCTCACATCAGCGATGAGAATGGTGCATGAATTTGACTTTGACATGTTTCCTCATCCATTCTGCTTGCCAGGCTTGGCACCAAGCGACTTTTCCGGTTCCCTAAATTGAAGTTTTGGCTGGCTGGGAAGAAATTTTGATCAAGTTAGGAAGTGACAATTGCAGTGAATGAGCATTTTGCAGAATTTTACAGAACCAATTTTTCCAACGGATCGCGGGACCAAGTGTATGTTCTTCAAAGGAAACTGCGTAGCGAAGTAAAGTGAGTTGTTTACTAAACAAACTTTTTCTATTGATTTTTACAAGGGTTATAGAACCTGATTCTACAGTCTGGACTACAGTTATATCCATTCTCTTCTTCAACCGTCTTCTTATATTTTTGTTTACCCTTGTTACAGCTTCTCCTTCTTAAATCCTACTTATTGATAAACCGTGTTTATTACGTTATCCGTAATTTATTAAAATATCGCAGTATATCTGCATCTATCCCGAAAATATTTATTTTTATCGTTCTAGTGATCTAGTACTCACACTTCTTCGTAATCATGTTCAGATCAGCCTTATTTTATTCCTCTTTACGCTTTCTTACAATTTATCTCAGATCATCTTAATTTTTTGCTAGTAAAGTATGGTCATATCCAAAATACAGGGAACTTATCTTGCTGTCCTGTAGTGTCACTCCCATATACTGGCATTTTCCATGCCAGATCTGCAGGATTCCCCACACATACAGCTTAAAGAGGGTTGGTGATAGACCACACCCATGCCACAGACCCTTAATCACCTCTAGTTTTTCAGTCTAAATGTTCCTCAGAATTACACTCGCTTTGTTATTTTCATCCCTCTCTATCTCTTTCAACTTTTCCCACGATTTGTTGCTATGCACGTTATCATGTCCGTTCTCTCGGAAAATCAGTAAAACATGTGTCACCGCTCCAGATTCTGTGAATATTTCACTTATTAATTTTATTGTGAATAAGTTGTCCATTATCGACCATCCTGCTCGGAATCCTACGCGCTCTTCTTGCTGCCTGGGACTTGTGTCTTTCTCTGCCAGATCCTTAGGTACACACGAGTACAGTCTCCAACGGAAGAAATCACAGCGAAGCACCTATAATTACATGACGGTAAAAATTCCCCAACGCGGAGATGGTCTTGTGCGAAATAAACGAAAGTTGGTTGGCATGTTTCTACATCTGAAAAATGACGTGACTCAAAATTCGCACCAGTCGCATAAGAGTGGCGCTAGCTGTCACCACGAAGACGCAAATCAGGTTAGCTGTAATTAATTACGCGCTGCAACGGTCGTGAGCGTCAGTTGCCATCGGAATGGACGTAGTGCGCTGATGTTAGTCAAGAATGCTTTAAAGACGACGAAGACGCCATAACTAACTGCTCACTGAGTTTAAACGAGGTTCGTGGAGCTGGAGGTTCCTTCTGTGATATTGCAGAAAGACTTTACAGGTATTCACAGGAAGGTGCGGCTACAAGATAACCCGGCTCCTGACGGCCACGTTGCACTAACGAGACGCAGGACTGGTGAGTTGGGCGTATGGCTGCAGAAACTCGTTCTCCGTCTACAGCAATAAATCAAGCAGTTGTTGGCACACAGTCACGTAATGAACTGTTACAAAACAGTTACTTCCATCACAGATCTAAGCCGGACGCCTTGGAGCGTGTATTTAACTGACCCCAAGCCGCCGCCGCCCTCCCTTGCAACAGCAGTATGTGGGAAACCGCTATACTGTTGGAAAATACCTTCTGGAATGGCATTCATTAAGGCCGCATAACGAATCGAATCACCAGACTGAGGTATAAATTTGAGGTCAAAGTGGATGGCTTAGTTACTAGAGTGCTGCTGCTGTGGTACGAAATCGCATCAAAGACAAGTTAAGGTTCTGTGTGTCTAGGCATGGAGACAGGTTGGTTGCAGGCGCTCACCTGTCCCCTTCTAACCAACACACGGCCATCACTGGCACCGAGACCGAATCGGCTTTCAACAAAAAACACAACGGATCTCCAACACTCACTCCAATGAGCTCTCGCTTGACACAATTCAAGTTGAAAACGGCTGCGATTTACCATCAATGTAATGCACGCAACAATCTTGATGTAACCGATATGTAACCGTTAGTTGTGTCCCTGTGGAGCCAACAGCTGCTGAACTGCTGCTGTAGAGCACTCAAATGGGCAACAACAATACGTCGGACACGAAAATCTTCCCTCTCGGTAGTACTACGTGGCCGTCCGGAGCTCGGTCATTTTGCGACCATGCATTCCCGTGACCACCACTGACAGCAATCATGTGCAGGGGCTATATTCCTGTCAAGTCTTTCTGCAATATCGCGAAAGTAACATCCTGCTCCTCTAGTAGCTCTTATTATCTCGTTCAAACACAGTGAGCTTTTGCTACTGACGTCTTCGTCTTCTTAAAGGAATTCTCGACTAACATCGATTCGTCTACGTCCAACCTCAAAAATAACTAACACAATTTTGTTAGCGCTGGTCCAAATTTTTCTTCTATGAGACCAAGGGATTTTCTTTGAGTTGACAAACAGGGAGACACCACGTTGCAGCTGTCCACAGGGTCTTCTTGGACCAATTAGAAGATCTGGAGCTAATAGATGAAAAGCGTTGAATTCCGTATATGATGCTGCCTTTTGCCCAGATCTGAATTATTGTTGTTGGCATTAGTTTACTTCCGATTCTAATGAGTATTATCCTATCATTAAACAGACCAGAGTAACTCGTTCTCTAACCTGCCTTTCTATTCATAACGAATCCTACTTTTACTGATCATTTTCTTCTGACGTTGATATTACTCTATATTCGTCCAATTAGCACTCCTTCTCTTTTTCCATTTTACTGCACGTATCCCAATTATTTTTAGACTGAGCATTAGCATTTGCCTTTTCAAATGTTTCAGCCTTTCCACTACTCTCCGACTATTAGAATACTACCCTTTCTTAGGTTATTCAGTCTTGTTCTCATGAACACCTCCCCCTTGGTAGTCTTCTCCCGGAAATCCGAATGGAGAGATCATTATGGTAAGCTTTTAACCACAGGGACCGTATCCTGCGAAAACATGTCTTTAATTAACATGTTTCAATGGCTTTCTGCGTCTTCACACCTCGATCATTGCTGATTCATCCGCTTTGTAGGGGAAGTTCTGTACCCTAATGACAACAAGGTTGCCATGAAATTCTGTCCGCTTCTCTTTGACAAGATCCTGGGTAGACTGAGGAAGACTATTTAAGCAGCAGGTCTTCTGACTCCATTACTGACGATTTTTGTTCAGTGGATGGCATCGAAAATGGGACAGATAGCGATTGTCAAAAGAGCTAACTATGAAACATATCTTCCCTATGCATTCCTTATCATTTTTGCTATTTTAAAGACACCAATTCTAAAAGAGATCGTTTAGCATCATTTGCTGTAGACATTATAGTCTGAACCTTAGCCAACTTTCTGCTACGATGAGCCGTGATGCAACCTGGTCCTCTCCAGATATTTAAGGGTTCCCTCTCGAAGTCGATGATACGTTTGTGACACACAGGGTGCTTCCAAGTCTGTTAGCCAGAAGAAGTGCAGCACTTGTTGTACCTCTGTGGCCACTGGACGCAGACTTAACACTGTTGCTGTTGAATTGTTTCTCCTAACTGAATATTCTCCACACACACGAAATGATACAACGGCTGACATTCATCTCCAGGCCAAGTCGTCCTGAAAGTGATAAGGGGCTGATATGCCAATAATATGTCATTCTGCAATTTACGTTTCCTCCCGTGCCGTGGTCCTACACAAAGACTATATGCACAACATGAACGTAAAACAACAGAAATTAAGACATCTCCTCACATTGGGGCAATTCCAATAAGTGGTCCCCACGTACGTCCCATGTTTAAAAATACATGGCAACCTGAAAAGTTCGGTGAACGGTCTCAAGAAATAAAGGAGACAAGAGTTACCAACGAAATACAGATATTGGCCTTCAGTGTAATCACCATTACCTCCAAGATCGGTTGTAAAACTGCTGGAAGCTATAAGGAGAAGCGCTTCTTGTGGACTCAGTCGAAGCACCTTAGTCAAGCGTTGTTGGATATCAATATTACTACCTTGCGCTGCCAATACTATCATGAAACCAAACGACAATCAGTGAAATGGTGTTCATCTTCGTCTGTGGCGGCAGCTAACTGATGAGACCTCCGCTGAGTACCTTTTACAGCATCTCCCCTGTTGTTTTCGTAGCCAAATGTTACTGGTTAGGTATACGGGTGTTTTTACGATGTATTTTCTCTGTGATATAGTTCTGCATAATTTGCTATCCTGGCTAATTGTCATTACTATTCCAGGTTATCAGTAGATCTGTTATGTCAGAGCATCTGAATTGTGCTGAATTGGAGGGTAACTAATTAAATCAGTTCGTCATTGGAGGCTTCCATTGATTATCGTTCTTCTGTTAAATATTGAGGGATGTTTCTTAAAAATTCTATGTTCTGAAACTTAATTTCTGTAGAAGATTCAGCAAACAAGTAAAAGCTGTTTAGTTACTCAGTTAGCTATCTGAAGGCCTTCATTGTTAATTAAATGTTTTTCTTTTATTAAATGTTGAGTTTTGCTTTTTCAGCATTACTATGATGTCAAATTTTATTTCTAGACAAGACTAACATGCTAAGATTTTTCGTGCAAATTGTCCTTTTCATAGCTACCACCTTATCAGTTAAATCTAATTTTAACCACGTATTACTGTTGCGAAATAGGAAATCTCTTCATGTTTTAAACAAATTAAACTTCGCCCCCCCCCCCTACATTTTCCATTCTGTATGTGAAACCTAATCTCAGGAAGTTGTGATACAGTTTTCGCTAATAGACGGACTGTTTATAGCTTTTGACTGTGAAGCCAGACTTGTCTTAGACTCTTAGTGCTACCTGTGCGAAGCTAGGGCGGTTCACTAGTTTCTACTAACACTACGTGCGTCTGTGTATGTGTATGTGTGTGTGTGTGTGTGTGTGTGTGTGTGTGTGTGTGTGTGTGTGTGTGTGTGTGTATGTGTATGTGTGTGTGTGTGTATGTGTGTGTACAACTTAAACTAAGTTACGCTAAGAACAACGCATGCGCCCATGCTCACGAGAGAACTCGAACCTCCAGCGGGAGGGGCCGCGCAATCCGTGCATGGCTATCCATGCCTCAAACCACGCGGCCACGCCACGAGACTCTACTAATACTGCATGCAGTTACGTTAACATCTTAACCATGAGCAAAACTACTAAATGCATCATGACAAGACGGTTACAGTGAAACATTCCCTTAGAAAAATCATGAATTACTGTCCTGGTATACCTCTTGCGTTATTTGATTTTCAAACAGCTGAGCAAAACCGAACGTACTCAGACATTTCAGACATTTCTCTCTTTACTTATTCTGATCATCGCTAAACTGACACACAATATTTTTAGCGCAACGCAATCTGACTTTCAATAATCCCTGCAAAAGAATCGCTCTGACTAACAATAAACTATACCTTTCATGAATCACTTACCTCACAAAAATCTTCCTTACTGGAACTACAACAGTACAGCGAGCACCAATACTGCCAGTTAAATAAAAGATTGTAACAAATGAAAGATTTTGGTAGAGAACAGCAATGTATTTACCTTAATAGTGTTCAAAAGTCATTTTTGACAAATTTCATTTTTCTGACGGACACACGTCCAGATCGTCCGCTCATATCAACATCTCAAAACTCTGGTTTCTCTCTCCCCACATCCACCACTGCTTGCGGCTCACCTCCAACTGCACAACGCTACGCGCTGTTCATAACCAAATGCCTAACACTACAATGCGAATATTACAACAATACCTACCAGGAACAGACTGCACACAGCAAAGTCAGTGATTTTCATACATATCGCTACGTGGAGTACTTTGAGCTCCATGATTAACTTTTTAATGCTTTGTGGCAATGAAAGAACTAGTCTGTGAAGGAACTACAAGTGCTTCGTAAAAACTAGGTGAAACTTCTCAGAGAATAAAGTAAACAAGAGATACAAACGAATTACCATTACCGACCATAAAAGGAATCACCCTTAGCCACAAGACACTTCTAACATCGGTTGGAAAAAATCAGCAAAGGCTTCTTGTTGGTGAAATCCACATCACAACAGGAATTCATCTGAATTTGTACCTCAGTTTGTGTTTTGTACCTATATTGCGCTGAAAATATCTGAAAAACACGAAGACCGAGGATATGGCTCTTCTTTGTAAACAAACTTGTTCCATTCACTCTGACAACAGTCGTGCAACCATTGGTGCCCGCCTGCAGGTTTGCGTTCTTCACTGATAGGTTCTGTCACAGGTCTCCTTTTCCAGCAGTGTTAGTTGTACGTAAACAGTGATAACAGCAGTATGTACAGATGTACTAATGAAAAGTTAGCCGATAAGTAATTCGTGTGTGGTGCCATTGAACTGAGTGGACAGGTGACAGACTAAAGTATTGGTGAAATGTCCTAGGACCGATGGCAAACTGAGAACTGTTGCATAACTTCGTTTGTCAGTAACTGAAATGGTTGAAATGGCTCTAATCACCATGGGACGTACCTCGGAGGTCATCAGTTTCCTAAACGTAGAACTACTTAAACCTAACTAACTTAAGGTCATCACAGACATCCATGCCCCAGGTAGGATTCAAACCTGCGACCGTAGCAGCAACGCGGTTTCGGATTGAAGCGCCTAGAACCACTCGGCCACAGTGGCCGGCGTGAATATTACAGATGTTTTTACTGTTGGGAAGGTATTTTAATAAAAAAGTATAGTAGCTTTCAAAACCTAATAAATAATAGTTTAATTATCATTCTGTAACGAGCCACTGGAAACCACTGGTCCATTAGACTAAAATACTTGGAAAATACCCTTGAAGACCTTCTAAATTTTGGGGCTGGTGTTAGATATTTGATCGTAAACGCAAAACTGTAAACCTGTGGACAGACTGTTAGACATCATTCACGCTAAATTTTACGAATCGGGCTCCTCGACATCCTCTTCTTGTTGTTTAGTAACGCGGCGTGGTGCGCAAAGCAACAGACTACTCTTTTATCAGATACCGTTCCTAAGGGGCTTAGCGTTTTTCATGATCATTAAATTGTTCTTAAGCCATCCTCAGCACGTTATTATCAGTTACTATATTTCCCGTTTTCTATCTGTGCGTCGCTAACTGTTATCTGTTGCGGTGACCATTGTTAATTTTTCACGTGGGTGTTGTCTGTTTTCACTGCTATAGTCACTAGACTAACATCCAACTCCCACCATAATAGGCAACTGTACTTTTTTTCTTAGTCTCTTGGAATTATTTCGACGACAAAATTTTAATCGTGGACTGCGCTATCTATTGTAACAAACAGTGCGGCCTAGGGCGAAAATTTTGTCATCGATTCATAATATTCAGCTAGCCGTTACATAGTTTCAGAAGCTCACTTAATGTGTCTTCTCTCTCAAACAGTGGTTTTGCATTTTTGAGGTCAGTAAGCGATACCGGGTAGTGATGTTGTATATGCCATCTTATTTTGGATGGTAGCATCATTTTACTCAGTGGCTTTTTGTGACAGAAGCTTCATCTTCACAAAAGCAAATGCTTTCCCTGTTCCATACATCTCTGTAAATGAATGACACAATTATATTCACATTATTTCTCTTCGATGTTTGAGTCGCCAGTAACAGATTGCTGGATTTGCTAATAGTCAGTTGCTCGGCCCTTACTTAGTTATTAGATTATTTTTATTCTTGCAGCCGGTTCACGCCAAAGACATTTATCTCAAAGGAGAAAACTGTGGCGCTCTGTCCTCCTGTGACTCGCGTGGTCTTGATGCCGCGTGATGTAATTTAAATTATTTTCTTTGTTTGATTTTGTCAGTAGTTATGTGAAACGTAGGATTTTCACTGTATTAATTCTGTACTCATTAATCAGTAGGTGATTTACATCTCGGTCGAAAGTTAATATACTTCAACTCATGGTTAAAGATTACCTTAATTTGTACCAAATTTCCTTTAATTTTCTAATTTGTGATTAACAGAGGGCTTAAATATGTTTTACAAACGATCTGAATCTCGGTGAGTAAACAATTTCACCAAGGTATTTGAATTACTCTTTTTTATGAAGAAAACTCCTAAATTGAGGTTTCTTCATGTTTCAGACATGGAATGTTATGGAAGGGAATAGACAATAACACGTTGTTGCTTCTTGTTGCTTTTGTATCCCGCCTGGGAGGCGGCGCGTGGGTAAGGAACAGGATCAGGCAAAAGTACTAATCTCTCGGTACTGCATAAACGGTTTAAGCACCTTTACTAGTGGATAAACATATGCTAACATATTACATGCAAGGTGGTGCGGAGTTGAAGCAAAGTGTCCTGACTGTCTGCACCTGATGAAATGGGATGAGGCTGTCACGGAGCTCGTAGAACTCGACAGCACCGGCTAGGGGGCGCTGTCGTCTGTGTCTCTCGCAGTGCCAACTTGAGGGACTATTACGCGGCATCGTTGCTATCGATACCACAGTTACAAAAATGCTTCGTTAGGTGGGTGATGGTAGAGAAGAGAATATATGTTCTTGTTCTTACTCGTTGCAAAAACTGCTTCGTTTGTAATAGTAATAAAGAAATTACTTTTTTTGGCACCTTATAGAATTTAGCAACATGATGAGAAATGTGAGAAAAGTGATTTCTTCTAAGCTGAGTCGTGAAGTTTTATCCCTTGTTTGGAAACATGTATTTTTTGTCCATTATTTTGTAACAGTTTACCTTCTTGTTAGGCAATAAAAACTCCAATATTAACGTGCCTCGTAAGATTACCTGTCGTTCTGAGCTTCGTGATGCCGTAAGCTCGCTTTTCATTATCTGAAGCTTATTTTCCTTTTTACCGTATAGTTGTAATTTATCCTTAAAGCCGAAGCTAATTTGCTAGTTCTTGAACTTTCATATACACTCCTGGAAATGGAAAAAAGAACACATTGACACCGGTGTGTCAGACCCACCATACTTGCTCCGGACACTGCGAGAGGGCTGTACAAGCAATGATCAAACGCACGGCACAGCGGACACACCAGGAACCGCGGTGTTGGTCGTCGAATGGCGCTAGCTGCGAAGCATTTGTGCACCGCCGCCGTCAGTGTCAGCCAGTTTGCCGTGGCATACGGAGCTCCATCGCAGTCTTTAACACTGGTAGCATGCCGCGACACGTGGATGTCAACCGTATGTGCAGTTGACTGACTTTGAGAGAGGGCGTATAGTGGGCATGCGGGAGGCCGGGTGGACGTACCGCCGAATTGCTCAACACGTGAGGCGTGAGGTCTCCACAGTACATCGATGTTGTCGCCAGTGGTCGGCGGAAGGTGCACGTGCCCGTCGACCTGGGACCGGACCGCAGCGACGCACGGATGCACGCCAAAACCGTAGGATCCTACGCAGTGCCGTAGGGGACCGCACCGCCACTTCCCAGCAAATTAGAGACACTGTTGCTCCTGGGGTATCGGCGAGGAGCATTCGCAACCGTCTCCATGAAGCTGGGCTACTGTCCCGCACACCGTTAGGCCGTATTCCGCTCACGCCCCAACATCGTGCAGCCCGCCTCCAGTGGTGTCGCGACAGGCGTGAATGGAGGGACGAATGGAGACGTGTCGTCTTCAGTGATGAGAGTCGCTTCTGCCTTGGTGCCAATGATGGTCGTATGCGTGTTTGGCGCCGTGCAGGTGAGCATCACAATCAGGACTGCATACGACCGAGGCACACAGGGCCAACACCCGGCATCATGGTGTGGGGAGCTATCTCCTACACTGGCCGTACACCTCTGGTGATCGTCGAGGGGACTCTGAATAGTGCACGGTACATCCAAACCGACATCGAACCCATCGTTCTACCATTCCTAGACCGGCAAGGGAACTTGCTGTTCCAACAGGACGATGCACATCCGCATGTAGCCCGTGCCACCCAACGTGCTCTATAATTTGTAAGTCAACTTCCCTAGCCAGCAAGATCTCCGGATCTGTCCCCCATTAAGCATGTTTGGGACTGGATGAAGCGTCGTCTCAGGCGGTGTGCACGTTCAGCACGAACGCTGGTCCAACTGAGGTGCCAGGTGGAAATGGCATGGCAAGCCGTTCCACAGGACTACATCCAGCATCTACACGATCGTCTCCATGGGAGAATAGCAGCCTGCATTGCTGCGAAAGGTGGATATACACTGTACTAGTGCCGACATTGTGCATGCTCTGTTGCGTGTGTCTATGTGCCTGTGGTTCTGTCAGTGTGATCATGTGATGTATCTGACCCCAGGAATGTGTCAATAAAGTTTCCCCGTCCTGGGACAATGAATTCACGGTGTTCTTATTTAAATTTGCAGGAGTGTAGATTGCTTGGTTCCCTTACGTTGCAAAAAGCGTTTCGGAAAGAGTTATGTTCTTCAATTTCCAAATTTCTCTTTAAGTTATGGATTGCTATGATTCTCACATTTACTTGTGTTCCAGCTTCTAGATTGCCTCTCTTAAGATGGAACAGTGTTTTGTTTGGAATTATGTGGTTTAAGGAGATACCCATTGCACATGCCATCATTTTAGTCTTCTGGCTGGTCTACTGGAATGTGATCTTGTAAATACATGTAACTTGGTGTTCTGGTCTCTATAGCTCATGAAATACCGTGTCACTATTGTGACACGATTGTGTCCATGAAGTAAAAAGGAAAATAATCATCTTATAATAAAAGTGTCAACATCAGGTATTAAGAAGCACAGAAAGTCACGCAAACTGTCTTCATTCTACTCCTTCAGAACCGTCTCGGAATGAACTGTGAAACCAGATGTCCAGTAATATTACACAGCTCACCATCAAACAATTGTTTTTCCTTTTATTACGTTTTTATATCTTTCTCTCTTAATACGTAACGTGCTGTTGTCATTAGTGAAACTCGTTATCACCTAAAGCAGTAGAAAGAAGTCAAAATTATAAAATGCAACTTTATTACAATGCCTCATATTTCTATGAAAGAAATGTGAAGTGATTATCTGTTGATATTACAGGCTGTAATAGAAACCTCTTGTCACGAGGTAGAAAGAATTAACAAGGAAATTATAAATTTATTTTTGACAAAGTCACCTGAAAATGCCGCAACGTCCTCCCCGAACTCAAAAAGTTTTGTGACCATAAATTTTATTACATGAGGAAGTAGATGGAAGTTAATTCGCAAATGAAACTCTTCTGTTAGTTCATTTTCAAAGTACCTTTCACTGACGTGATGAACGATGATTAATGATTCAGTTCCCTTTTTTATCCTGTTGGTCCAGAAGAACTGGGTTACAGTCGCCAGTTATTGGAATGAAAAGCAATCAAAATTTCGTTTCGCATCCCATAATCACCCAGGCAGATAAAACTGATCACAGTTTTTGCTTTGTGGGTTCGCTGGTTTTCAACAAAATGCTTTGAATTCTGATCAGTTCAATGAGTGGACTCACATCTCACTTGCAGTAAGAAACCAGCGTAGAAAAATAATCTGAGTGATTTTACTATGCAGTGCACACTGCTCCATTCTACGCCTCATGTTTACCACCGTTTTCATTTAACGTGTTCCATTCTTCTATGGTATTATTACTTCACATATAAATATATTTACATAACATGTGTCCACGAGTGTATTTTAAAAGTGCTCCTGCAATAAAAACACTTGGTAGCCACAAACTAAACGGTACACTGTTTACAGACTGTGTGAAATTCATACGCTGAGCTCTCGAAGGTAAATAAACAGCATAATTGCAGCAAAACAGTGGAATCTCGAAGATTTTAGTGTCTACAACAGCTGTGTTGACGGACTAGGACTACAGTCATCACCTGGAGATAAAAATGGCCTCCCGAAACTTGAAGTGGATGATACATAAAAATATAATTCCTGATTATACGTTCAAATATACCGCCGCTTTACCATCACGCAGAGTCTCTTATGGATGACATAGTAATAAGCATTCCTGGAGTGGAAAAACAACTGAAGGATATTAGAACAAATAAGCCATCGGTCACAAATATTAAGTAAAAATTGACCAGGTTTCGACGCTCGTAGTAGCGTCGAAACCTGGTCAATTTTGACTTAATATTTGTGACCGAGGGCGTACTTGTTCTAATATAATTCTGACACGGTCACTGAACCTTAACAGCTATGTTCAAAGTTTTACAACTGAAGGAGCTGAAAATAAACAACTCGCCAGAAGAGTGCTCTCCGTCATTGGTCCTTTGCTTAGTTTGCATTTACTGCTAATCTCTCGACCAGCGCAAAGTGCCAAGCGACTGGAGGAGAGCGCAGGTGACCCCTGAGTATAAGAAGGGTAAGAGAAAGGACCCGCAAAATTACGGATAAATGTCTTTAACGTTAATTTGCTACAGAATTGTAGAGCGTTTCTGAGTTGGAATATAATAAATTTTCTAGAGACCGAAAAGCTCTTGTCCGAGAATAAGCACCGATTTCGACAGCATCGCTCGTGTGAAACCCAGCTTTCCCTTTTCTCACATTATATACTGCAAACTATGGATGAAGAGCAACAGGTAGATTCCATATTTCTGGATTTCGGAAAAAAAACATTTTACCCGGTACCCCACTGCAGACTGTTAACGAAGGTACGAGCATAAGGAATAAGTTACCAGATTTGTGACAGGCTCGAAGACTTCTTGATTAACAGAACCCAGTATATTGCTGCCGACGGCGAGTGTTCTTCAGAGAAAAGGGAATGGTCACGAGTGCCCTAGGAGACGGTGATGGGACCGCTGTCATCCTCTACATACATAAACGATCCGATGGACAAGGTGGGCAGCAATATAATGCTGTGGTATACAGGAAGGTGTCTAATATAACTAGCTGTAGGTTTAAACAAGATGACCTAGACAAAAATTTATAACTGGTGTGATAATGGCAGCTGTCTCTTGATGTAGAAACATGTAAGTTAATGAGGATGATTAGGAAAATCAAACCTGTCATGTTGCGATACAGCATTAGTAGTGTCCTGCTTGAGACAGTAATGCCGTTTAAATATCTGGGCATAACGTTGCGGAGCGATGTGAAATGGAAGGAGGATGTGAGGATGGAGGTAGCGAAGGTGAATGGTCGACTTCGGTTACTGGGAGAATTTTGGCGAAGTGTAGGTCATCTGTAAAGGAGACCGGATCAGGTCGGATTGAAACAAGACAGAGGCAAGTTGCTAGATTTGTGACTGGTAGGTTCGATAAGCATGCAAATGTTACGGAGATGCTTCGGGAGCTCGAGTGGGAATCCCTGAAGGGAAGAAGATGTTCATTTCGAAGAACACTTCTGAGGAAGTTTAGCGAAACGGAATTTGAAGTTGACTGAAGAACGATCCTACTGCTGGCAACATGAATTTCGCGTAGGGACCGCGAAGATAAGATTCGAAAAACTAGTGCTCATACAGAAGATTATACATTCCTGGAAATTGAAATAAGAACACCGTGAATTCATTGTCCCAGGAAGGGGAAACTTTATTGACACATTCCTGGGGTCAGATACATCACATGATCACACTGACAGAACCACAGGCACAAAGACACAGGCAACAGAGCATACTCAATGTCGGCACTAGTACAGTGTACATCCACCTTTCGCAGCAATGCAGGCTGCTATTCTCCCATGGAGACGATCGTAGAGATGCTGGATGTAGTCCTGTGGAACGGCTTGCCCTTGCCATTTCCACCTGGCGCGTCAGTTGGACCAGCGTTCGTGCTGGACGTGCAGACCGCGTGACACGACGCTTCATCCAGTCCCCAACCTGCTCAATGGGGGACAGATCCGGAGATCTTGCTGGCCAGGGTAGTTGACTTACACCTTCTAGAGCACGTTGGGTGGCACGGGATACATGCGGACGTGCATTGTCCTGTTGGAACAGCAAGTTCCCTTGCCGGCCTAGGAATGGTAGAACGATGGGTTCGATGACGGTTTGGATGTACCGTGCACTATTCAGTGTCCCCTCGACGATCACCAGAGGTGTACGGCCAGTGTAGGAGATCGCTCCCCACACCATGATGCCGGGTGTTGGCCCTGTGTGCCTCGGTCGTATGCAGTCCTGATTGTGGCGCTCACCTGCACGGCGCCAAACACGCATACGACCATCATTGGCACCAAGGCAGAAGCGACTCTCATCGCTGAAGACGACACGTCTCCATTCGTCCCTCCATTCACGCCTGTCGCGACACCACTGGAGGCGGCTGCACGATGTTGGGGCGTGAGCGGAAGATGGCCTAACGGTGTGCGGGACCGTAGCCCAGCTTCATGGAGACGGTTGCGAATGGTCCTCGCCGATACCCCAGGAGCAACAGTGTCCCTAATTTGCTGGGAAGTGGCGGTGCGGTCCCCTACGGCACTGCGTAGGATCCTACGGTCTTGGCGTGCATCCGTGCGTCGCTGCGGTCCGGTCCCAGGTCGACGGGCACGTGCACCTTCCGCCGAGCACTGGCGACTACATAGATGTACTGTGGAGACCTCACGCCCCACGAGTTGAGCAATTCGGCGGTACGTCCACCCGGCCTCCCGCATGCCCACTATGCGCCCTCTCTCAAAGTCAGTCAACTGCACATACGGTTCACGTCCACGCTGTCGCGGCATGCTACCAGTGTTACAGACTGCGGTGGAGCTCCGTGTGCCACGGCAAACTGGCTGACACTGACGGCGGCGGTGCAGAAATGCTGCGCAGCTAGCGCCATTCGACGGCCAACACCGCGGTTCCTGGTGTGTCCGCTGTGCCGTGCGTGTGATCATTGCTTGTACAGCCCTCTCGCAGGGTCCGGAGCAAGTATGGTGGGTCTGACACACCGGTGTCAGTTTGTTCTTTTTTCCATTTCCAGGAGTGTAGATAGTCGGTCTTCCCTCACTCTGTCAGTTAGTGTAAAGGGAAAGGAATCGAATAGTTGTGGTAAAGGGTAATGGCCACAATGCACCGTAAGGATGGTTTTACGGGGTACGTCTGTAGATGTAGATGTGGACGTAGACTATTTCGCTTTGACTAATACCGTCATAATTTATGCGGTCTATCCATTCGTAACCAAATATAGACAGTGTTTGTTTTCCACATACTTTTTTTCAGTACCGCTATGCTCTGACTTAGCGTTCTGTTTTCTTTATTAATAAAGGAAATAAAATACTGATAAGCGTTCTCGTCCATTACGTTCGCTACGAAAGATGTTGCCTCAATCTCTCAATGACCTCTGTATTTCATTATTACACTAACATATTTCGCTACTGCCGTTATGGGAAACAAACTTACAGCTACTACTATTATGTACGGTAAATCATTTGCCAAAACAAGTTTTCAAGTCTAGCTTTGTTACTTCAAATATTGCAATAAATAAGAAATAAATAGTCTGTCTTGATGGCCTTATTCAGAACATTCTTCCTTTTTCCCCTACGCAGTGTAAATTACTGTATGACAGAGACTTTTCATAAATTAGTGTTGTTCTGAGGGCAAAGAACGCAGTCGGATTTCTGCCTAAAGAGCCCTTCTGGCTCTGGATATGTTCTCCGTACAAATTTAGGACTCTCGCAATAAATTTTTAATTGGTCGAGGGGAAAACAGATTATTCATTTAAAAGTAACGCCGCCGTAAATTCAACATGAGAGAAATATTTAATTAGGCGGAAAAGCCTGTTGCCCATATGTAGGTCACCGGAAATGTTTTACGTTTCGCGGTGGCTGTATTGAGAAATAAATTTCTGCTATTTTGATGGTGAAACCTGTATACAGCGTCCACACTGATCGTCTCTGGAAAGTCGGAGCTGTTTTATAAGAACAGTTGGCATGTGATATTCTAAATATTATTACAATGCATAATCTCGGAATGGAATATACGTAGGGTTCTGATCTAACCATCACAACCGCACAGACACATGGAGAAAATCTTACTTCTGATTGATTAGCAGCATGATACAGCAGGAGGTTGCTATTACAGATAAAAACTGTTAATTAGGAGGTGAAGTAGAACAAAAAAGAGGAATTATATTTTGATTTACTACGTTATTTAAAATATTAGCCCGTTTATATTATACACTTCCGCTACGAGCTTTATTATTACAGAATCGAACCGACAAGCTATTGCAAAGCTTCGATCTCCGTAAGAGTGGAAAGCAATATATACTTCAAGTACACAAATAAAAGTTGTTTGGAATGCTCGCCCACGATCAGATTGGAGACGATGTTCAATGTGTTTTGTGCTCCGGCATATGGAGCATGTTGGTGCGATGTACCGCAACTGGTAATGGTCTATTTTGAACAAAATTCCAGAAAATGTGGTAATTCCCTTTTTATTCTAATTGTCCCATCGACTTCGGCCACTTAGTCCATTATCCAGTTTCATTTATGTAGTATCGAACAACAAGTACTGGGTCACCATAAAACAAAGTGCCAGTTACAAATTTTTATAGTATCAACTGGTAAAAAGGTTCAAATGGCTCTAAGCACTATGGGACTTAACATGTGAGGTCATCAGTCCCCTAGAACTTAGAACTACTTAGACCTAACTAACCTAAGGACATCAGACACATCTACACCCTAGGCAGGATTCGAAGCTGCGACCGTGGCAGCAGCGTGGGTCCGGACTGAAGCGCCTAGAACCGCTCAGCCACATCGGCCGGCCTATCAGCTGCAAGCGTTGTAGACTGTTGGTGTAAGGTCACAATTTAAGTAACCCTAAAAAGTTCTAGAGGCGTCATATGCGAGTACTGCTTTGTTGTTTTACTGCTTGCGGTACCACATTCGCCGTATACGCAATTGGGGACCCATGAGCGTAAGGCGTTTCGTGCTATGCAGTATACTGAATCTGCAATTTCAGTTCAACGGACGTTTCGTTTAAACTTTGTGATCCTCCGTGTCAAGAAACATCCGACAATGCTACAGTAATTCGAAACGCCCGGATATGTGTATGAAGTACATTTTACCCGCATAGTCATAAGAAGACCGTTCGGAAAGCAAGTTTTGAACTTCAGTTGCCAAAGACGACAGTGCTGAAGATTTTAAAAAAAAGTTTACACATGTGTCCATACCGGTTACGGCTGGTGCATGGTATGAAGCCAGATGACCATGGTGTACGATATAACTTTACAAATGAAGTTTTGCTGTGGGAAAATTACTTTCTTCATTAACCGGGGTCCTGTGGCAAGGCAGCCTTTCATTAAAGTGGGAAGGCAAGCAACTTAATGCTAGTATCTGATGGCAGAACGCCCTAGAACTTAGAACTAATGAAACCTGACTAACCTAAGGACATCACACACATCCATGCCCGAGGCAGGAGTCGAACCTGCGACGGGAGCGGTCGCTCGGCTCCAGACTGTAGCTCCTAGAAGCGCACGGGCGCTCCGACCGGCAGAGAATTAGTCAGACGATAATAGTGGCTACATTGTAAATAACAATTTTAACTGCAAACACGGGAAAAGCAAGAGCAGCAGATCCAGATGAGGAAGGAGAATAAGAGACATCATCAATACCAAGGGTAAGACTTAACTGCACTTTTCATACTAGGCGCCACACAGTTCATCACTGGAATCTGTATACGCCATCACAAAGAGACTTTGAAATGATCGGCTCCATCCGACGGTAATAATGCCGGCTTGTCCAGATTGCGCTGATACGTAGAACTAGTTTCCACTACCACGAAGTGGACGTACACATCATTCCACTGGTCGTGTATACAACGCACACACTCGCCCAGTTGCAGTTCCTGTCACCGTTGCTGTTCAGCAACAGCTGTTCGCACGGTTCCAGACAGCATCATCACCAAACGACGCTGACCATCAGTTGGCGTCGGTAAAGCCAGCTGCTATTGATGAGTGACTGGCGGAGGGTAAACGACGAGAGTTAGAGCACTGGTGTTGTAAAGCACGGGTCGGCAGTTTGATTCCCTCCGGGGCAACACTTTTAATTTCATGTAATGAAAAGAATCGCTAACCCGTTCACATTTTGATTTGTAAAATGTGTACATGGTAAGAAATTCGATATAGCTAATAGAAAGAATGCAATTTTTGGAATCTACTTTTCTTGCTAATTTCTTATATTATATTGATAAAGCACAATTTTAAAGACTGGGAAAGGAAATGTCATCTTATATTCAGATCAGAGACAGATACAATGGAAATTTCTCTTCTAGTGAGTTAGGATAGTTAGCGTGCAGGACATCAGCTGCAGTGTCATACAGCTATTTCATTAAATATATTCGCAATTAAGAATATAGAGAACCATCAAATGTACAACTGAATGACGACAATGAAAATTTGAATTGTTATTGGGACCTGAACCCGGATTTGCTGTTTATGGCGAGCTGTCTCCTTACCGTTTGGCTACCCGAAAACACAGCACGCCACCTCCAAATTTCCATATGTCGTCAAACATGTGTCTACAACCTTTATTAGCACATCTACTATGTATTAGTTATACCGAATTACGATGCAAAGATCGTTTGGACATGCAAGGAACTTTGCCTTGTAATTCGGAATAACACTTGCACTGCAATATCGTGCAAAGCTATTTCGTTATGTATAAACTGTTCCAGTGAATGCTATTTCTTGATTATCATTGCACTACCCATAGATAGCATAGATAGCACTTGTTTTAGGTGTAACGCACTGGTAGTTCACAAAATTGCGACTTCTAAAGCCGGTTACCTTGTACAGCAGCAGTTTTTCTGCAGTAGAAAGTTCTTTTCCAGCCACATTGGATCTTCAACGTAGGAGCAGTTTTCATTGATACAGCAGCCACAATATTACAGATCCTGAAGCATTCGTGTAAAAACTTCAGTGATCGTCTTTAAATACTCACCTCGGTGGTCGAGGTCCCCGGCCCACGCCTGTTCAGTGGTGCTCGCCTCTGAGGTAGGCCGGTTCGAATCCTGGTTGTGGATGAATGTTTCACTGTCAGCATTCGGCCGGCACGGGAGGAGAGGTGGTGGTGTAAGTTTCTGCTGATCAGTCTTTGCGTCAAAGTACTGGGCTAAATTCCAGACAATTTCGCAGTCTCTAATACTAAGCCTGTGATACTCTTGGTCGTGATCCGTCTGTGGGATGGGGGCGTCATGCTTGGCGGTGACCGTGGTGCTTTTCGATAGGAGTAGGGTATGTGCCGGCACCGAGTTACATCCTCTCCAACACCAAAATGACAATACACTACACAAACACATCATTATAGTCACCTACATAGCTCGCGCTATTCGTCCACGAGACTCAGAGGGCCTTAGACACAGATTCACAGGTAGATTCCGTGTTTCTTGACTTCCGCAAGGCGTTTGACACAGTTCCCCACAGTCGTTTAATGAACAAAGTAAGAGCATACGGACTATCAATCAGATCAATTGTGTGATTGGATTGAGGAGTTCCTAGATAACAGAACGCAGCATGTCATTCTCAATGGAGAGAAGTCTTCCGAAGTAAGAGTGATTTCAGGTGTGCCGCAGGTGAGTGTCATAGGACCGTTGCTATTCACAATATACATAAATGACCTGGTGGATGACATCGGAAGTTCACTGAGGCTTTTTGCAGATGATGCTGTGGTGTATCGAGAGGTTGCAACAATGGAAAATTGTACTGAAATGCAGGAGGATCTGCAGCGAATTGACGCATGGTGCACGGAATGGCAATTGAATCTCAATGTAGACAAGTGTAATGTGATGCGAATACATAGAAAGATAGGTCCCTTATCATTTAGCTACAAAATAGCAGTTCAGCAACTGGAAGCAGTTAATTCCATAAATTATCTGGGAGTACTCATTAGGAGTGATTCAATATGGAATGATCATACAAAGTTGATCGTCGGTAAAGCAGATGCCAGACTGAGATTCATTGGAAGAATCCTAAGGAAATGCAATCCGACAACAAAGGAAGTAGGTTACAGTACGCTTGTTCGCCCACTGCTTGAATACTGCTCAGCAGTGTGGGATCCGTACCAGATAGGGTTGATAGAAGAGATAGAGAAGATCCAACGGAGAGAAGCGCGCTTCGTTACAGGATCATTTAGTAATTGCGAAAGCGTTACGAAGATGATAGATAAACTCCAGTGGAAGACTCTGCAGGAGAGACGCTCAGTAGCTCGGTACGGGCTTTTGTTGAAGTTTCGAGAACATACCTTCACCGAAGAGTCAAGCAGTATATTGCTCCCTCCTACGTATATCTCGCGAAGAGACCATGAGGATAAAATCAGAGAGATTAGAGCCCACACAGAAGCATACCGACAATCCTTCTTTCCACGTACAATACGAGACTGGAATAGAAGGAAGAACCGATAGAGGTACTCAGGGTACCCTCCGCCACACACCGTCAGGTGGCTTGCGGAGTATGGATGTAGATGTAGATGTAGATACGTGTAACAGCTACAATTATGCACATAGTTCACATACTTCGTGAAGGAAAGGTGCCTGCGAGAGTGAAGGATAGGGAAAACCTTTCCACTTAGGTGGCTGAATCTGCACTTCCAGTTCTCCCAGCCATTCATGCCATACGACACTCTCCACCTCTAATTTCTAAATAGCTGAATGGGACCATCGATAGCTATTGTCGACATGGAACTTAGGAATCCAGTCACGATGTTTCTGACAGACCCATATGATAAGCATCTTCTCATACGTGCAAATTATGTGTGTATTAATTGCTCTCCATTTAAGTAATGAAACACGTTTCTTTGCTAATAAATTAAATACAGTGGGTGCAAAAACTGTTTGTATCCTAATTAACAAAACGCATTTTATCGTTCCCGGTCTTTATTAAGTAACGGCTGCTACTGAAACATACTTCATAAATGGTTGAAACATGCAGGATAATGACTTATCGTATTAATTTCGCTGTACAGTTATTTACTTTTTGTTTATTTGGCGAGTGTATGAACATACATCCATCAGTAATACAAATAGCCCACTGCTGATGGGGTCCGTGAAGTAGGGCGACTGCCCTCAACCCCTACAAAAAAGGGATATCTACAAATCGACCTCGCATTCCACACTGCTATAAGTAGACACATCAGTTCAACAAACGGCTTAAAGATAGGCGGAACAATTAACGAAACCACGAAAGCTGACTGGTAACAAGTTCATCAGACAAGAAATTCTCAAATGTATTTTGCCATTTACGACGATACACTTGTGAATTGCCACCCTCCTCCGTGCTTTCGTCCTGGTTACTCGCTTGTACCAAACTGCTACTGATAAATTACTGCCACTGAGAATGTAAGTTTGGAGCACAGCATTGTATGGTAGTGAAACTTGGATATTTGTAATACCGGAACGGAAGAGAATCGAAGCACCTGAGATGTGGTGCTACAGAAAATGTTGAGAATTAATATAAGGAGTAAAGAGGTTCTGGGGAGAATCGTTGGAGGAAGGAACGTACTGAAAATGCTGAAGAAGAAGAGACAGGATGATAGGACGTCTGTTCAGACATCAAGGAACAACTTCCCAGAGATACAGATGGTAAAAATTGTATGGGAATACAGAGATTCGAATACGTCCAATCAATATTTGAGCATAAAGAGTGCAAGTGCTGTTCCGAAATGAAGAGTTTAGTGCAGTAGAGAAAACCTTGGCGGACTGCAGCAAACTAGCCAGAAGACTGATGTCTCAAAAAGAAAAAAAAAGTCATTGAGTGCAGGTTTCGGAAACGGGAGGCTACAGTTTTGTGTCTAGTAAATATTTTACAATCTGCGGCTCGCCATTAAGCAACTGCGCTCTAACATAACACATGCCATGATCTCACCGGCTGTGTGTTTCGTCTAGCACTGTAACGAATGTCTGAGAGATGGCGACATATGTACTGATTCTTGGCTTATATTTTGACGCGATCTGTTTGGGTTTACATATACATTGCTTTTGCGTAAGCTGATACACTTGAGAGTGCATGAAACGACATTATCGACAAGTTCCGTTATATGCCTGCCGGTAACTAAATTTAATGCCACCAAACAATAATTTTGGAATTTTGCTGTCGTGTGTTTTCATGGGTGACGAACAGTTATGGATGGCACCGTAAGAATAGATGAATAGTGTCTGAGGTGGACCAAAACTTAATTGTGTTTGCTGTTATGTAACATGTGGGTTATCAGCAGATGTGCCTATAAATTAAAAAAAAAAAATTCAAACTAAACAAGCTTAAGTCTAAAGTTCTGTGCAAAGTTGGATTCTAGAAGGAATTTTTTTGGACTTTCAACACTAAGTACCACTTTTTGCCTCATTAAATGCACAGAGATTGGGAAGAAATACAAAGGAAAATTACAGGTGTCCATCCTTATAAGCCAGTTGTTTAACCACTAACTATTCCACTTGAGAAAGGAGGCAGCGTGCAACACTGAGCAACCCCACGATAAGCAGATGTGAAACCTCAAGCAAGTTAAAGGCTGCATTAAGAAACAGTATGGGAAACATGCGAATTTTCTCACCCAGGATTATCCAGTTTGCATGCATCGAACAATGTGGTTGCCTTGCCCAGCCTCTAATGTAGAAAGTGTGGAGTTTCTACCAGTGATACGAAATCACGTCAGTGCGGCGAGGAACCACTGGTTAGCTATCCTGAAAGATCAAAGAATGGATTAAATCTGCACGAAATGTAAAGATTAATAGATGAGGAAATAACGCATCTGGATGTAAACCACCAGCACAAAATGAATATTTGAAAAGAATCACGAATCGCCAATAGAATATGCCAGAAACTGTACAGCAATATCATTTAATAAATGACTTTCTTTCAAACTACAGATACCATCCTCTCTGGAGTACAAAATGAAAAATCTATATTTATCTACACAGCAGTAAAATAACTGATAAAATGTCATTTGTAATAGACCAAACGATGGCCAGTAATGCTGACCAAGTAGCATTCCTCATAGATATCGCTATACCCAGCACTTATAATTTGCAAACCACAAACATTTACAAGATGGCTAAATACAGCAAAACAGCATCTGACTCCAGAATATGGAAAGAGAAGTCAGGACAGAAAGAAAACGCCGATCCCGTTTCTGTGCGCTTGGGATTAACCTGTAACTTCTTTACATTCATTCTGTTGTGATGCTGGCGGAATACCACGTCGCCAAGGAATTTCGGGACTCTGTGATCAACGTACTGTAATACTACTGAAAAGATTTTTAACCTAAAATGTTTGGCGTTTATTTGTGTTTTAAATAAGATGTACTTGTTCTGTTTGGTAAATATTTTGTAGCTAGTATAGTTAACTGGAAATGTGAAATGTGCTTTAATGTGTATAAATTATTACGTATTATGAAGTATTTATTTTGGTTTAATGCCGCTTTGGAAAGTTAGTAAAAACAATACCGTCGATAGAGAGTAAGGACGTGCAGGGGCGCTGGCTCTTAATGAAAATGTGACGTTAGATTAGGGCGCGCTGGAGACTTGGTTGTGAGATGTAAGAGAGAACACAGGTAAGTGACGTGCACTGTCGTGCCATGTGGGGCTCATTTGTTACTAGCGGGAAGCATCAAAAGCATGACGAGCTTAATTGCGAATCAAGGTGCGCAGTAGCACTACACGGGGAAATGCAAATATTGTAGACGATAACGGAGACGAGGACTTAACAGCTGCTAAAACTCTAAAGTTGTTTTATTTTTGTTATCGTTAGAAACTTTTTGAGGAATTTCGCAGTGGTATTCTCAGTGAATTTAATTTTAATAATAAATGCTTTACGTATTTCTGTATGTACTTTTTCTTAGCTTTTGCGGAGCCTTGCTGAGCTGCTATTTCTGCTATTACTTGATTTTGCTGGTGAGATTGAAAATAAGATTGTTTAGTCTCCTTGTCAGTTTCTTTATTTTATCAGGGTCATATGTCAGTGCAGAAATTTTTGTATGTTACATTTTTATACAGGTCGGAATTACAGTTTTTATGCAGTTGCGGTTTTTCCAAAGAGTTCGCAGGTACCAAGTCTACTCAGCGTTAAACTATTGGTTTGTGTACTTATTTACTTATGAATAAGATCGGTTTTCACACACACACACACAGGATTCTTTCCAGTTTCATGCTAGTGGTGTGGCTTTGAGCTCAGTAGCACACTTATGTTGTCAGTTGACGTTTGTATTTACGATAAAGCAGACACACACACACACACACACACACACACACACACACACACACACAAGTAAAGGCTACTCACTTACCCCCTTCCAAAGCTCTTTTGCGTTCTGATTCTAATACTGGGCTCCCTATCTCTTCTATATTGACTCTTGTTTTTTTTCTTGGATCACGTCATCCCACAAGTCGTCGCTCCTCATAAAGCCTTTCGATGTGTCCTTCTCAACCTATCCTCTCTCTCCTCTATATTTAATAGCGGAATTGTCATTGCAATTTTAATGCAACCACCCTTGCTTTTAATTTGATCGAAGGTTCTTTTGACTCTTCTATATGTTGCGTCAGTTCACCAACGATCATTCCTTTTTTCAATTTCTTCACATTTTCCGTGTAGCCATTTCGCCTTAGCATCCCTGCACTTAATGTTTATTTCATTCCTAAATGACTTGTATTTCTATATACCCGGATTTCAATGAACATTTTTGTGCTCCCTTTTTTCGTCGATGATCTGAAGTACACTCCTGGAAATGGAAAAAAGAACACATTGACACCGGTGTGTCAGACCCACCATACTTGCTCCGGACACTGCGAGAGGCCTGTACAAGCAATGATCACACGCACGGCACAGCGGACACCCCAGGAACCGCGGTGTTGGTCGTCGAATGGCGCTAGCTGCGCAGCATTTGTGCACCGCCGCCATCAGTGTCAGCCAGTTTGCCGTGGCATACGGAGCTCCATCGCAGTCTTTAACACTGGTAGGATGCCGCGACAGCGTGGACGTGAACCGTATGTGCAGTTGACGGACTTTGAGCGAGGGCGTATAGTGGGCATGCGGGAGGCCGGGTGGACGTACCGCCGAATTGCTCAACACGTGGGGCGTGAGGTCTCCACAGTACATCGAAGTTGTCACCAGTGGTCGGCGGAAGGTGCACGTGCCCGTCGACCTGGGACCGGACCGCAGCGACGCACGGATGCACGCCAAGACCGTAGGATCCTACGCAGTGCCGTAGGGGACCGCACCGCCACTTCCCAGCAAATTAGGGACACTGTGGCTCCTGGGGTATCGGCGAGGACCATTCGCAACCGTCTCCATGAAGCTGGGCTACGGTCCCGCACACCGTTAGGCCGTCTTCCGCTCACGGCCCAAAATCGTGCAGCCCGCCTCCAGTGTTGTCGCGACAGGCGTGAATGGAGGGACGAATGGAGACGTGTCGTCTTCAGCGATGAGAGTCGCTTCTGCCTTGGTGCCAATGATGGTCGTATGCGTGTTTGGCGCCGTGCAGGTGAGCGCCACAATCAGGACTGCATACGACCGAGGCACACAGGGCCAACACCCGGCATCATGGTGTGGGGAGCGATCTCCTACACTGGCCGTACACCTCTGGTGATCGTCGAGGGGACACTGAATAGTGGACGGTACATCCAAACCGTCATCGAACCCATCGTTCTACCATTCCTAGACCGGCAAGGGAACTTGCTGTTCCAACAGGACAATGCACGTCCGCATGTTTCCCGCGACACCCAACGTGCTCTAGAAGGTGTAAGTCAACTACCCAGGCCAGCAAGATCTCCGGTTCTGTCCCCCATTGAGCATGTTTATGACTGGATGAAGCGTCGTCTCAGGCTGTGTGCACGTCCAGCACGAACGCTGGTCCAACTGAGGCACCAGGTGGAAATGGCATGGCAAGCCGTTCCACAGGACTACATCCAGCATCTCTACGATCGTCTCCATGGGAGAATAGCAGCCTGCATTGCTGCGAAAGGTGGATATACACTGTACTAGTGCCGACATTGTGCATGCTCTGTTGCCTGTGTCTATGTGCCTGTGGTTCTGTCAGTGTGATCATGTGATGTATCGGACCCCAGGAATGTGTCAATAATGTTTCCCCTTCCTGGGACAATGAATTCACGGTGTTCTTATTTCAATTTCGAGGAGTGTATTTCATCTGCTGCCCGTGTTTCTTTTTCGCACTTACCTTTTTTGTATCTACATTCTTCTTTCAAACTTTCTGACTGCAACTCCTAGAAATGTTGGTTTCTCTTCAACTAAACAGCCTACTAAGTTACTCCACACATCACTATCCATAGCCTCAGAGGACTTGAAGCATATCACTTCATTACTTAGTAGCCTACTTCCGTATCCCATTTCTCTTCGCATTCATTCTTTCTGACTAGTCCCTTAAACTTCAGTCCACTCATCAGCACTACTAAACTGTGATCCGAATGGGGAACTATTCCAGAATCTATTGTCAATGGAGAGATCACAATGATTTTTTTTTAATTACAGCTCACATGACGTGTAGATACATAAATGTGTCTGTAAGGCAGTGAAATCTATTGCTTTCTACGTTCTCATGGCCTTAATGATTACCGATTCTTCCGCCATTACAGGCAGTTTCCCACCTCAAAGGAAGAGAGTGTCCTGAACCTTTGTCCGTTCTCCCGCCCTCTTTCACAATGCCGTTGGCTGAAAGGAGGTGACTTCTCATGCCAAAAGTATTTGGTCTGAGCTGCTGATGATGTTTTTTCAAAGCTTAAGCAAATGTGGCATTCGAACCTGGGATCGATGACACTTTGATTGCAAATCAAAGACGCTGCCCCCCACCCCTTTTTTGGTAGGTATTGTTCGTTGCGTTTGGTCTGGGCGGATGTCACAAGACATCCGTTCAAGTTGATGGTTGATTCCTTTACTCAGTTTTTTTCTTATTACGGAGGGGAAACAGCCCTCTGACCGACCGAACGCGCTGAGTTACCGTGCCAGCTCCTAGGCCATGGGTAGCGTAAAATATTTCTACTCTTATTCTATCACGTGTCCATCCTACAGCGATTTTCAATGTTTTAATCCCTTGTCAAGTACACCATAGTCCACGGTAGTTCTGTTGTTTGGTACGTAGCAAGTGTCTTTCCCTTAGTGTTTTGTTCTATGGTTTAATGTCCAACAGCCGGCCGCTGAGCCGAGCAGTTCTAGGCGCTTCAGTCCGGATCCGCGCTGCTGCTACGGTCACACGTTCGAACCGTGCCTCGGGTATGGATGTGTGTGATGTCCTTAGGTTAGTTAGGTTTAAGTATTTCTATAGGGGACTGATGACCTCAGATGTTAAGTCCCATAGTGCTTGGAGCCATTTGAACCATTTAATGTCCATGTATAATACGTTAGTGGGTGGAGTTCGCTTCATATACCAAGCGTGCCGCCATGCTTGTATTTTTTCTATTTACGCGGTAGAACTGTTTATGTTCTTATGTCCGATGGCAGACTTCTTCTATGCGAAGTACTGTCAATTGGTAGACCTGCCATTTGTTCCTAGGTGATTCATGTGGAGTGGTTTCCGATGTGATTACGGCCGCACGACGGGAATGAACGGACTTTGAACACGGAATGATAGTAGGAGCTAGACGCCTGCGTATTGCAGTTCGTCAGGAAATTGAGTATTCCGAGATCCACAGTGTCAAGAGTGTGCCGAGAATACAAAATTTCAAATCATATTTCTGACCACGAAGAACGCAGTGGCCGATGTCCTTCACTTATAGACAGAGAACAGTTTCGTTCGTGTTGTGTTTTGATTGGGAACAGACGAGCAACTCTTCGCGAAAAAACCGATAAAATCTATGTGAGACTTACGACAAATATTACCGATGGGACAGTTTGGCGAAATTTGGCGATAATGAGCTACGGCAGCAGACAAACGACGCGAGTGCCTTTGCTAACAGCACGACGTCTCTTGCAGCATCTCTCCTGGGCTCGTGAGCACAACGGATGGCCTCTAGACGTCTGGAAAAGCCTGGGTTAGTCAGATGAGTCACGGTTACAGTTGCAGTTGGTAAAGGCTGACGATAGCGTCCGAGCGTGGCATAGACCAACTAAGTTATGGACCCAGGTTGTCAACAAGGCACTGTCCAAGCTGGTGGTGGCTTCATAATGGTGTGGGCTGGCCTAATGTAACTGAGACTGTCGTTGACTAGAAATGTTCATGTTCGGCTACTTGGAGAGCATTTGCAGCCAACCATGGACTTAATGTCCCAAAATAACACTTGAATTTTATAGACGAAAATGTCCACGTTAATTAACCAGAATTGTTCGCATTTGGTTTGAAGAACATTCTGGACATTTAAAGAGAATAATTTGACCACACAGATCGTCCGAGTTCACTTGCATCGAACATTAATAAGACATAATCGAGAGGTCTGTCCGTGCACAGAATCCTGCATCGGCAACACATTCATAGTTAAGGACAGTTATAGAGGGAACATTCTTCAGTACTTCTGCAGGGCACTTACTACGTCTTGTTGAGTCCACGTCGCGTGGCGATATTGCTCTAAGCCAGTCAAAGAATGCCAAATAGCATTTTAAGTGGTTTCCAATGACATTATATCCTCTGACTTCGGTCACCTCAGTGCATTTAGGTTGTAATGTCCTTTAGTAGATGCTAACAGGCGTGTTGCCAAGTTGGTATTAGCGCGTTTGCACGTAGGACATAGATTTCCCTCCCAGCTTCGTGTTCATATTCTCCCAGTATTCCGTTTAACGCTTCTACACAACAGTCGTTACGACCTGTTCCAGGTACGTCGATTCGTCGTTCGCTGGTGCTTATCTATCAAAATTTCACTAGTAAAACCTGTTTCATTTGGTTTTCATCCTTTTTTTTACACACTCTTTAAGTTATTTGATACGCAAGATTATGCGAGTAGCATGTGCATTACTTCATTAAGACTCTGCTGGTTCATTTTCCTTCGGATCATAATGATGCCGTTATGATTCATCACCAGTGATAGCTGTTTCCAACAATGCATCCTGTCCATAATCAAAGATATGCGGTATCTCATGACTCTATTCGCACAACCTTTTTTTTCGGAAATCAGTAGTCATGTACTAATCGGGCCAAAACACGAGTAATATGGAGATGATGATGCGCAATCATAAAGACAGTGCCATATAAAATTCTCATCATTTCAGTGAGGTAATGTGATTTTATCCACCGAACCTCACGGGCAATAACAGCAGGTGCGTTGATGTTGACTTCAGTCACAGCGTGACCTAGCGGTTCTAGGCGCTTCAGTCCGGAACCGCGCTGCTGCTACGGTCGCAGGTTCGAATCCTGCCTTGAGCACGGATGTGTGTGATGTCCTTAGATTAGTTACGTTCAAGTAGTTCTACGTCTAGGGGATTGATGACCTCAGATGTTAAGTCCCATACTGCTTACAGCCATTTTTTTCAGTCACAGCGAAAGCCAAAGACAAGGCATACCATCCTTAACACAGACCGACTTTCTTTGAAGTTCTTGAACCACAAAAGCACTGTTGCAAGAGGTAGCGCTTTTTCATCGTACGCTTGCTGCAGATTTTTCTAAGCTGTAGTGGCTGTATGGTTTAAACAAACATAGAAGCTTTTTGTGTCGTATTGCTCCTAACAAGTCACCTCCATCCTATAGTATGCGAAATACGGATACAGGAGTGCTCTCTCTGGAAACCCAGGCTGTTGCTAGGCCATGTCTTCAAAATATCCTTTCTTCCTGGAGTGCTAGTACAGCAAGGTTCGCAGGAGAGCTTATGTGGAGTTTGGAAGGTAGGAGACGGGGTACTAGCGGAATTAAAGTTGTGAGGACGGCGCGTGAGTCGTGCTTGGGTGGCTCAGATGGTATAGCACTTGCCCGCGAAAGGCGAAAGTCCCGAGTTCGAGTATCCATTCGGCACACAATTTTAATCAGGCAGAAAGTATCATATCAGCACACTCCGCTGCATTTTGCACCAGGCTTAGGCAGTGTTGTCAACACATTGTTTAATGAACCGAAAGATAAGGCAACGTTGATGCTAATCAGTCCAAAGGATGGAGAAGTTAACCTTGGCTGCTCACTTGGTGCTATTTGAGAGTAGTAGGCTATGTTCCCGGACCAGTTTTCATTCTCTACCTTCTCTCATCGTTATCATAGAACAGTAACATATCATCACACACACACAGCACTCATCCATGGCACTCTGCTACACTCTACAGATATGCATTCGACACAATTCTCACATATACGCAGCGAAAGGGATCAGCGTGCACGAAGAAACCAAACCGACAGTCGGAGGGACCATCAGCTCAATCAATCTTTATTAGAACACGTCCCAGTACTTGTAAGAAATACAAATGCACTTCACGCAACGAGCAAGAACTTCAATTATAAGTAGGCAGCACAAGTAATAATTACATAAATTCAAGGGCAGAGAAGAAAACGTGTTTGCATATGTTTAACCCTTGAATGTTCACTCAAGTGACAATCCAGATAGTGACAAAATCTTATAAAAAACCTTTTAACTTAAGAAAATGAGGTGAGGCACCCAACATTTAAGAACTAGCTGGGGAAAATGGCAAAAGTGATTACAATTTTGCGGCTTTGCAGTTTTAACTTGTATTGAAAGGTACAAGGCATGAGAAATAAAGTGCCAGACGAAATTGAAAAGAAATAGCTTGCAACATACATTGCTGAGATGTACACGTTGCGTAATTTACACTTCCGTGATCATAAGAAAAACCAGAGATAGTTACCACAATTAACCACGACAGAATTCGAATAGAAAATCCTTATGTCAATATACCCCAATCTGAACATAAAACTTGAGCATTAAAATGCAATACTGTAGCAAACGCTGGCAAAAATATTAGACATCACCAGCCTCTCCAAGACCAGGGAAGGCGAAAGTTGCTCAGTTTGCAGGGAAAGTGAAATTATTCACATTTTTTGACTGTCATCGAACGATTCATCATCATGCAGTCCGTCTCCGCATAACTATTACAGCTGCATGCGGCACTTCAGTATTGTTAAACTGAGAAAGCACCTTGGAGAGAAAGGATCAGATCTTTCTCGGACACGGTGGCAACTTCATCATTAAAAAGCGCGGCCTTAAGTCAAGTCATATAGTATGTGGCTCAGTTCAAAATTACCAGGGTTGTGCATCGGTCTTACACACCCGATCTCGTACGCTGTGACTTTTTTTCCAACCGCTAGAGGCAAAGCTTCTCAGCATTCGGCTTGAGAACTCAGCTCAAGAAAACTGATGCGATTTTCAACGACCTGACAAAGAATGACGTGCACCATGTGTTCAAGCAATGCTGTAAAAATCCCATTCAAATGAGAGGGGAGTACGTTGAGAAAAATCAAGTAAATATTGAAATGGAGTAATAAAGATCTTTGCAAAAATTAGTCACTGCTATTGTTGATCAGCCTTCGTACATTCACGGGGGATCGCTGATTTAAAAATGTGATGACGAATGCTCTCTTTTGTAAAAGAAAACATGGCTGGACCTAAATATAGAGAGGGAAAAAACTCCTAACACCAAAAAAGAATTGTGCGGCATGATGACTTAAAATTTCGTGCCAGTGGCGTCAGAGTGGCGTTCCTAGCGCTAGTATGAGGGTAAATGAGGTCTGTTTTAAATGTACGCTGTAATGGTCGTGAACGTCAGCCGCCTTTGAGATTGGACATGATGAACTGATGTTAATCTAGAGTGCCTTTAAGGCAATAGGGATGCCATTATCACGTTCTCACGTTTAAACGAGCTCGGGTAATAGGGCTATGGATCACTGGGTATTCCTTCTGCGATGTTTCGGAAGGGTTTGCAGGAATATAGCCACTGTACATAACTGTTGGCAGCGGTGGTGAAGAAGACTGGGCTCTGGACAACCACTGAGAGGGAAGACCACTGCCGTCGGTGTATGGCTGTGGTGCATCGTACTGCATCTTCAGCTGCAGTTTCGGCAGCAGTTGGCACCACACTGACACAAACTGTTACAAACCGATTCCTTGAAGGAACGCTCCGAGCCAGAGGCCCTGTAGCGTGCATTCTGCTGACACCAAACAGCCGTTTGGGACATGAGTGGTGTCAAGCGAGAGCTAATAGGAGGGAGCGTGAAGGCCTGTTAAGCTTTCTTGTGAAAGCTCGATGCCAGTAATGGCCGTGTGTTGGTTAGAATGGGATCAGTTGAGGCCCTGCAACCAACTTGTCGGCGTGATGGACATCCTAGACACACCAGACCTATATCTGGAGTTATGATCTGGTGTGTGATTTGGTATGACAGCAGGAAGGCTCTCTTCGTTATATCATGCACCCTGACTGCAATTTTGTACGCCATTCTGGTAATTCGGCCTGTTGGTCTGTAATTCGTGGAGAAAACGGTCACCCAAATGCCGCTTTTGTATACCAACATGCTCAACGGAGCGTGGAGAGGCTGCTTTGGATTGCTCGATCACAAGATCTCTCCCCAGCCGATCACATATGGGACACCGTCGGACGACAACTGCAGCGTGGTCCAGAGACAGCATTAACCGTCCCTTTACTCACCGGCCAAATATAACAGGCTTGTAATTCCATTCCAGAAACATACACCAGGCACCTGTCCTCCACAATGCATGCACGTTTGCATGCTTGTAATCAACATTACACTTGTTACTAATGTCCCAGCATCTCATTCGCAATGGTGTATCTCGTTCTTACATTAAGCTGTGATGTTGAAATGTTAAACCCCTTAAGTATTTTACCTAGACAAAAGTTAATTATTTTTTGATGTTGAGCTTGTTTTGCGTCATTTTTATGTGGAGGATGGCTAATACCATCAAGTTTCGTGGTGACAGCTTGACTTTTTTATGTGATAATATAGAATTTTATGTCTTACTGTCGTGTCAAAAGACTGTGTTCTTTAATTTGAAAAGCTTTTCGACCTGAAATGAACGCGTCAGCTCTGCTGGCCGAGCAATTACTTCGGGCACACGGAGGTGGTGTGACTTTTTACACGCAGCCCCCGTAACGAAGTTTTCACGAAGTCCCGCGTACGAGTGAGCACCGGGAAAATGAAAGCATCATTTGCCGACAGGAGCGGCGCGGTGTAAGGTCTGGCTCGTTCCCGGCCCGGCTGCGCAGGTGGCGGACGGGTTTTCGGAAGTCGGCCGGTATTAGGCACGCCCGGCGGCCCGCGCCGGCGGAATGAATAATTCAGTTGTTTCCCGTACAAAGCCGAGGCGCGTTACTCCGGACGTAAAAAGATGAATGTCACGCGGCCGGGACGGGCATGCGAAGCAGCCACCGGCGGCAGAGATGAAGAATGGCAGCCCGCCTTAACGCGCGGCCCGCGGCGTCACGTAGAATATTGTGGCGGGGGCGGAGCGCAGAACAGGTACCAGCATGGCGCCGCGCAGGGCTCCCATCCCGGCCGCCACTCCGGGAGGCTCTCTCCGGCGGCGAGACGCCGAACTGGGTGCCTTACGACTAGGCCCCTCCAATCTCTCTCTTATCCGAAGCCTAAGTACGCTCTTTCGACGACACAGTATTAAACCTTGTATCTGAGATCAGGGAAAAGAATAGCGTAATGGAATACGTGCTTGTCTTCTTTAGTTAGGAGCACAATTTTGACTCTAACATCCATCTGTTAGGTAATAAAATGGTCCCACTCAGACGGAATTATTCTGCCGTTTTTATTTATATACATGTTTTATTAATTTGTTCAGCCAATCAGTTTCATAAGGTTTGTTGTCCGAAGACTTGACCAGTTCCAGAACCACTAGGGATGTCTTCGAATGTAATTTATTAGTTAAAACCATTCAAGAGCCAAGAAGATCGCACAAAATAGTTTTTTATTCAAGACAATCGGTTCCTATATTCTTAGCTTAATTTTCAAGTCTTAAACATATTTTATAGTGAAACATACTCATTTTACACTGAACCTCACACACAAGATGTCTGCCTAGCGGTTCTAGTCGCTTCAGTCTAGAACCGCGCTGCTACTACGGTCGCAGGTTCGAATCCTGCCTCGGGCATAGATGTGTGTGATGTCCTTAGGTTAGTCAGGTTTAAGTAGATCTATGTATAGCAAGGAAAAGTTTCTGAAGAACAAAACTTTGTTGCCTTCGAGTATAGTTTTAAATGTCAGGAAGTCGTTTCTGAAAGTATTTGTATGTAGTGTAGCCATGTATGGAAGTGAAACGTGGACGATAAATAGTTAAGACAAGAAGAGAATAGAAGCTTTCGAAATGTGGTGCTACAGAATAGTGCTGAAGATTAGATGGGTTGAGCACATAACTAATGAGGTGGTATTAAAAAGAATTGGGGAGAAGAGGAGCCTGCGGCACAACTTGACTAGAGGAAGGGATCGGTTGGTAGGACATGTCCTGAGACATCGAGGGATCACCAATATAGTATTGGAGGGCAGCGTGGAGGGTAAAAATCGTAGAGGGAGACCAAGAGATTTATACACTAAGCAGATTCAGAAGGATGTAGGCTGCAGTAGGTACTGGGAGGTGACGAAGCTTGCACCGGATAGAGTAGCATGGAGAGCTGCATAAACCAGTCTCAGGGTTGAAGAACACAACGACAACAACAGTGTCACTGGGATTGATGATCTCAGATGTTGAATCCCATGGTGCTGAGAGCCATTTGAACCATTTTTTAACACAATATGTCTAGTAGATAAAACTCAGCACTTTGTGAACATTTGTCAGCCATAAAATATTTACAACACTCCGTAGGTTGTACGCCATTTAAAATGGATCTGCAGTGTTTAGTGTGAGTTCAGAACATATAAAAAGATGTGCTATTGTGTCCCGTGCTTGTATCATGTAACAAGTATCTGTGAATAATATGTATTCTACTGGCGATTAAAATTTCTACACCACGAAGATGACGTGCTACAGACGCGAAATTTTACCGACAGGAAGAAGATGGGGTGATAAGCAAATGATTAGTTTTTCAGAGCATTCACACAAGGTTGGCGCCAGTGGCTACACCTACAACGTGCTGACATGAGGAAAGTTTCCAACGGATTTCTCATACACAAATAGCAGTTGAACGGCATTGCATGATGAAATGTTGTTGTGATGCCTCGTGTAAGGAGGACAAATGCGTACCATCACGTTTCCGACTTCGATAATGGTCGGACTGTAGCCAATCGCGATTGCGGTTTATCGTTTCGCGACATTGCTACTCGCGTAGGTCGAGATCCAATGACTGTTAGCAGAATATGGAATCGGTGGGTTCAGGAAGGTAATACGGAACGCCGTGCTGGCTTGGAGACCATGGACTATCAACTCGGAGACCATGGCTGCCGTTACCCTTGACGATGCATCACAGACAGGAGCGCCTGCGATGGTGTACTCAACGACGAACCTGGGTGCACGAATGGCGAAACGTCATTTTTTCGGACGAATCCAGGTTGTGTTTACAGCATCATGACGGTTGCATTCGTGTTCGGCGACATCGCGGTGAACGCACTTTGGAAGCGTATATTCGTCAGCGGGGTGGTATAGGGTGCCATTGGTTACACGTCTCTGTCACCTCTTGTTCCCATTGACGGCACTTTGAACAGTGGATGTTACATTTCAGATGTGTTAAGAACCGTGGCTCTACCCTTCATTCGATCCCTGCGAAACCCTACATTTCAGCAGGATAATGCACGATTGCATGTTGAATGTGCTGTACGGGGCTTTCTGGATACAGAAAATGTTCGACTGTTGCCCTGGCTAGCACATTCTCCAGATCTCTCAACAATTGAAAACGTCTGGTAAATGGTGGCCGAGTAACTGGTTCGTCACAATACGCCAGTCACTACTCTTGATGAACTGTGATATCGTGTTGCAGCTACATGGGCAGCTGCACCATCCAAGCTCTGACTCAATGCCCAGGCGTATCAAGGCCGTTATTACGGCCAGAGGTGGTTGTTCTGGGTACTGATTTCTCAGGATCTATGCACCCAAATTGCGTGAAAATGTAATCACATGTCAGTTATAGTGTAATATAATTATCCAATGAATACCCGTTTATCATCTTGGTGTAGCAATTTTAATGGCTAGTAGTGTATATGGAAATGGCCGTTTGGACTAGGTGCTGTGTATTTTTAAATGTTTTAGCGATGACAAACGTTTATAATGTACTGAGTTCTATCGACTTGACACCTTGTGCATGAGGTTCAACGTAAAATGAGCATGTTTTACTATGAAAAAGAATGTTTAAGACCCATGACAACTAAGACTTTAGAAACAGGTTGTCTTGAATAAAAAATATTTTACGCAATATTGGCTATGGATTGGTTTTTGTCAGTTACAACAGGTCACCCTTCAATACTAACATAAAGAATAAAATCAGTTTATTAGTTGATCAGCACAACACAGAGGAAAAGAGACTCACCATGAAGGAATTATCCGAATTGAACGTAAATGTTGGATTTGATGTACAAACATATGATTACAGTTTCAGAAATATCTGATGCTTTGATCAAAAGAAAGATCTTCAGGAATTGGACGTGTCAATAACTGGTTGGTCCACCTCTGGCCTCTATGCAAGCAGTTAATCGGCTTAGCGTTGATTCATAGAGTTGGTTGATGTCTTGCCGAGGGTTATCACACCAAACTCTTTCCAGTTGGCACATTAGCTTGTCAAAATCCCGTCATTCGTGGAGGGCCCTGCCCGTAATTCTCCAAAGGTTCTCAATAGCAAACAGATCGGGCGACCTAGCTATCCACGGTATGGTTTAGCAACCACGAAGACAAGCAGTAGAAACTCTCGCCGTAAACTCTCGCCGTTCGGGAGGGCGTTATCTCGCTAAAATGTTAGCCCAGGGTGGTCTGCCATGAAGGGCAACAAAACGGGCTGATGAATATCGTCGCCGTACCGCTCTGCTGTAAGTCTACCGCGGGTGACAACCAAACGGGTCCTGCCATGAAAAGAAATGGCACTCCAGATCGTCACTAATGGCTGCTGGGTCGTATGGCGGTTGACTGTCAGGTTGGTATCCCATAGCCGTCTGTTGAGTCTCCAGACAATTGTTCACTGTTCCGGGCTTAATTCAACTCATCATTGAAGATGATTCGACTCCATTCAATGAGATTCCAGGCCGAAGACGTGGCATCCTGGAATCCTGGACAGCTGTAAGGTACCAACGTGACTGCCGCTCACCAAATGGCCCGATGAGTGATGGTCTGTGGTGACAATTCATTTCACGACAGCACCCATAGGTTGTTACATGCGGCACCCTTACAGCAAAGCTGCACGTCGACTATGTTCTAGGCATTGTTCTGTTTCCCTGCAGAACAAACGAGCGAACTGTTTCAGCGAGATAATGCTCGCCCCAACGAGGCGAGGTTTTCTACTGCTTATCTTCATGCTTGTGAAACCCTACCTTGTCCAGCTAGGTCGCTGGACCCCTCCCCAATTGAGAACGTCTGGAATAGTATGAGCAACGCCTTCTAATCAGCTCGGAATTTTGACGATCTAGCGCACCAGTTGTACAGAATTTGGCACCATATCCGCAGAATATCGCTCAGTGCCAAGCCGAACAACTGCTAGCACAAAAACCAGAGGTGGACCAAGGGGTTATCGACTTGCTAAGTTACTGAATCTGCAGTCCCACCTGGATAATCCTTCATAAATTTTACCAAATTTCTCTTTAATTTTCAGACAGTCGTATGTTTCTAGTTAGCTTGTCGCTTACGAGTGTAGAGGAGAAGCAACTATTGGGAACGGAGACAAAATGACAGGTGAACGGGATAAGGCGTTTACTATAGCTTTCGTACGAGTCGAAAATTTCACGGTCGAGACAAGCAATGGTATGGCCAGACCATAGCCCAAGGATGGCATTTTCAGTGTTTTGCAGAGAAGGTATTACATATTACAAGGCAGTAACTGAGGATATTTTACAGTGAAGTGTAAGAATCATGTGGTTTGTAAAGGAGAGCTAAAAAGAATCGGGGAGAGAAGTAAAAGAAGAAGCAGAGACCGGAATTGGATAGAACGACGACCTGTAGACTCCAGTCATTGATCGTTTTGAAAACAGTTTGCTGATCTACACAATCACACATTGACCACCCTCCGATCATAAAATCTATGCTGCGGTTCAATGTTACCAGTGGGGAAATCGAGGCGTCACGTTTGAAATTTATGTGTCTGTGTAGGACAATAAATTATTTTCACGAGAATAGAATAGTTGAATTTTCGATCGTCGGCCCTAGGGACTTAGTCCAGATCACATACCACCCCAAAGCTGAGACGGCACATCTCGGAAAACATAGGAGCTGTAGCTTCCCTACTCTTTCAGCCGTTGGGAGGACCGTTGTATGAGAGCCACGTTGTCTAATGTTACAAAGCCAACTCAGTCATCCAAAACGCTGCAGCTACTCAGACGACTGATACCCCTCTTCAGGAACCAGATGTAGCCACCCCTGTCCATATTTACCTGTAATTTTAGCTAGCAGCTATGGTACTGCTATCCGTACTGTTGATGCACGCAAGGGACACCACCTCAGCAATGTCAATAGTTCGCTGGGAGGAGGCAGGGGATGGGAGCACTGCTGAAGTACAGTATGAAATTAGCATTTCATTTGCAAAATCTGGCGCCAATGAAACTTACGACCGTTTCGCAACAGCGGAAGGCCGCAACTTCCGAAACTGCGTGGAAGCCGAATTGCTCACTTGCGTTTATATACAAAACTATCGCCTGGTGAATGGAAAAGAAGCCACAAATATCGATGTGACACGTTCTCGGTGTCGCTGTAATTAAAGAAGACAGGAGAGGCGAGGGAGGTGGAGCTCCTTATTATTTGTGGTCTGCGGTCCCTTATTACGGTGCGTCTCCAGCAACCTCCGGCGCCAGCAGGCGGAAGAATTATCCTCCTCCTTCGTTGCTGGAGCAGCCGCCTCTCTGCAGGCGGCGCGCGCGCTTATCTAATGACTCTCTTCAGCGCCGTTAGTCCTTCAGAATGAAACCGAATCCTTATCACAATAAAGGACTCCTTGATGCGAATGTAATGGCCGAGTATCCTATATCTCAAAGTGTCTCCCTCCGCGTCTTCACCTTCCTCCTCTCGTTTTGACTCTACACCTCCTGCCGCCATTTACCACTCCACCATTTACCAACTCGTTCTTCTAGAGAAATCCTCAGCCGCTCTCGTTATGGGTGGGAAAACACGTCCACTCCGCCGCCAGCTTCAGATTCTTTCAATCCAAGAGATTTTTCCAATGCTGCAACTTTGCTTTGAGGGCAGAGGAAGTTGAAATCGTCCTCGTTGACAGACTCAGCTCCATTTGCTTGTTCCCTGTTTTCAGGTTAGGTACAAGGAAATACCGAGTACTCGGTCACAGTACGGCTCATTGCTGCCAATGTTGCACAACAAATGAGTGGTTGGACTGTTTTCGATCTGATCATCTTGAAATAGCCCCACGAGTTTGCATAAGGCACAATAGGCGTATAGAACGACTATACTGAAAGAATAAAATAAGTTTGAATATGGCATGAAAAATGACTTTGAGTTAAAGACTGCAGGTAATCATAATGAGAATTAATGTCCTACCAGCTGAGTGCCTGAAAATGGGATCGCAATTTCTTAAGTAGGCTGAAATTGTTGTAAGGCTCCCTATTACACAATTTATCCAAGGAGAGATGGTCTACAGTCATGAATGGGACGGGAAATATTTCGAATAAAAAATGTGTAGTAAACATGGGCCCTAAAATACGTACCTTAGGAGCTACGAACACTTCTTCATCTTGGATACTACGAATCAAATCTCTTGCGGTGCAAGCTCTTCGTTTTCCATATTCTGAGAGATGACAGTATTGACCAAAAGCAAAATAAAGAAAAAACATCCAGTAACCATGGGCTCTACAAATACGGAAACCAAAGATCCTGCTGTAGAAGAGTTTTGTCTCACAGTATCGAAGATATGCTCAAAAGCTCTTAAGGTATGCTTTTGAGAGCCTATATGTATAGTAGACTTTTTTAATATGAATGATCTTTCGTGTCCTATCCCTGAATATTGGTCATTCCTCCAGGAACATCTTGTATATAGTTTATTTCGAGCAATTAGTTCATGAGCCCACTCCAATAGTAAACGATTGTGAAAATTCACTTAACCTCTTCGCAACAAATAATCCCGAGCTACTAACAAGCATCAAAACGGATACAGAGATTAGTGAATGCAAGTCGTAGCGAGACTGAATACCGCAACTCCCAGATCCACCAAAAAACCGCTTGACCGCGTCCTGAGAGACAATCTGCACTCCTTCCAAATTGTAGACCAGATATGGGTTGAATTCAGAGAAACAGTATCGACACCAGTTAAGAGATTCATACTACATAAGTTAACTAACGACGGAACTGATCCCCCCTTGACAGGGCGGTTTTGACTCGTAACAAGACGTTAATATCCTTGTGTGCAGATACAATTCAGTCGGCAGATACTTTCAGTTTTATTAAGAATAATAATAGCCTGATGTTATGGAGTATTACTTCATTTCTTATTTTATTTCATTTTCGCTTTGTCATTGCTCTTCTGACGGGTATGATATTGCCTGGTACGAATTTCTTTCTTGTGCCAAACCCATCATCTCAGAGAGGGTGCATTTGAATAGGTTTTATCCTGTGCTGCCATCCTGATTCACCTTTTTGTTAATTTTTCAAACATATTCCGCTCCTTGCCGATTAAATGAAGCCCTCATCATAATTCCATCAGCCCACCCAATTTCATCTCACTTCTATTGCACTACGTCTCAGTTAGTTAAATTCTCTTTTTTCCGGTCTTCCACAGTCCATGACTCCCTTCCATTCAACGTTGTGCTTCAAATATAAATTCTCAGAAATTTCTATCTCAAGATAATGTCAACGTTAGATATTACTGGACTTCTTGTACCCATGAATGCCCTCTTTACCTCTGCTAGTCTGCTATTTCCGGTCTCCTTGCTTCACCAGTCATATTGTGCTTAACTTTGTGTCCTCTAATACGCGGTCCAGTCATATTAGTGTGATCACCACCTACACTCGGCGTGAACGTGCAGTAACTACTGACTGAGATAGATGGCAGACAGCGATATCATTGACTTTCGGGTCAAGGGTGGAAGCATTTCCGAAACGGCAAAGTTTAGAAACAGTTAGTGTTAAAGGTTGCTGTCGACAGGCGTTGTCATACATCAACAGGGACAGTTGAAAATTTGTGCTCCGACCGGGACTCGAACCCTGGATCTTCTGCTTACATGGCAGACGCTCTACCATCTTTTCTTTTTTTTAGACGCCACCCCTTATTTTTTTCGCTAGACCACTGTTTTAATTTTTTTAATTTTTGTTTGTTTTTTTAATTAAGATGGGAAAATAAAACATGTGCTCCAATTTGTAATGACAATAGAATGAACATAGTATGTATCAGTTCTAGGCTGCCGTTGCGCAGTATAAGAAAAGAAAGGAAATGTCGTTTTGAGGTGCACAAAAGACTATCACTTCATTGTCGAAAGGAAAGTTGCTCCGCTGCTCTGCGAGAGAAGGTAAATGTTGAGAGGAAAATGGGAAAGAAAAAAAATGCCTTCTGCATTGGTGAACATCTGAATAATATCTTAAAATTCCGGCAAGAAGTAAAGTCCCAGGAAGCAAATAGGATTCATACATACAGGCAACTGCCAACCTCTACTATCCAAATATTGTATTTGAAGCATTTAACCGTTAGTTATGATTTTCAGCATATTTCCAAATATCCTCCTGTAGTCACAATGTTGGCTTATTTTAAAGTGTTCAATTTCCATGTAAGAATAATAGTCTAGGAAAGTAGCATGCCTATTCTGCATAATAAACGATGCTGTGTGGCCCATGATCCACGTTGTAGCGTTGTTTTTTGCTCGTGGATACCTCAGTTTTTGTGGCTGAGTGATCTCTAAAAGGTCTACACCACTGGTCGTCGTACGGTCTATCACTGACAATCGTTGACGAAGAAATGTTGTAATTTCTCCTGCACGTCCGCACGTGAACCTATGAAGGGGCGTATCGACTCTTCCGCATGCGTCACAGTTGGGCGTTGGATGAAGGCCTGTTTTATATAGCTTCTCATTCGTTGCTACTTTATCGTTGACTGTGAGATATCAGTCGGCTATGACGCGTGATGGTAACATGTCGTTGTGCACATTCCGCCATATTATACTCCAATGTGTATGTGGATGTTTTTCTTCGAGACGATTCCTGTGGTTTGTTGTCATGAGAAGGTCATAAAGCTTCCTGTTCGTCAGGCTTCCGGTATCGACTATGTTGTGTCGAATGTAGCTCATTTCCATGTAGTACAGTCGCACATGTCGGTAAGAAAGTGGAATGCCGGCGATATTAACGGGTGGGTCCAAGCTTTGAGGCTTCTACCGCTGAATGAGGTGTCTGATGAGACTGGTCCTCCGGGTACGAAACTCCTTCCTGATGCGATTTAGGAGCAGGGTGACACATTTTTTGTGTACTTTAATGAGGTTAAGTCCACCTTTTGACGAAGTTAAGGTTAAGGTATCGAATTGAACTTTGAAAATATGCTCCCTAAAAATAAACCAACATAGCGCTTGTTGTACACTCTTGGCTAGGTGGTCGGAGATTGGAAGAATTTGCGCCAAATAATTCATCTTGCTCGTAATGGCGATCTCGATGGTCTTAACTTTCTGTAGTATGTTCAAGTCACGGTCGGAGTGAAGCATCAAAGCAGAAAGTAATTTATTAAGCATGTGTGACCAGTTCTTGGTCAGGAATTTGTTTGGTTTGGCCTCAAAAGTAACACCGAGCATTGTGTGAGAATCCTTTGCCTTGCACCAGGTAACATGGGATATGTCTCCGATACCGCCACCGATCTGCAAAACTGTGGTTTTAGTTCTATTATGTATTGCTCCTGAAAGAAACGTGAATGTTTGTAGAAGAGTTGCTGCCGACAGAAGTTGTTGCGATGATGACACAGTTACGCATATATCGTCAGCATACGCAATGCATGGGATAGTGACTGACTCGACGTTAAGCCCGATCCCGCTATGCGCTAAGTTGTTCAGTAGCGGCTCTACTGCAATGGCGTACAAAATCATTGACAGAGGACATCCTTGGCGGATGGATTGCTCAATGGAAACTTCTCTTGTAAAATGGCCATTAATGAGAATCCGTGAAGAGGCGTTTGTAGTACCTTTGCGAATTAATTTTATGAGATGAGGTCCAAATCCTAGTTTCTTCATGCTTTGAAAGAGGAAATCATGACGTACACTGTCATAAGCCTTCTCAAAATCTAGAAAGATCAGAACGCCCTGTCTTTTAGTTTCAGCATATGAACAGATAATGACCCTCAAATCGCAGGCAGCTGAGATTGCACTTCGACCTTGCGCTGCACTGTACTGGTAACTGCCTAAAACCTTGTACATAACGGTTGGCATCCTTAGCTTAATCGATCTGGTGATGATTTTGAAGTCGGCATTCAGGAGTGTGATGGGTCGCATGTTTTCGGCCTTCCTGCTGTTCCCTTTTTTCGGTAAGGGCAGGATGATACCTTCCGTAAATGCCTTGGGTATGACTTCCAGGTGCCAGAGTTCATTCGCTATCTCGAGGAGTGTCGGGCCGAGGAGGTTGCAGTATCGCTGGTAAAACTCAGCGTTGAGACCATCGGGTCCTGGTGATTTCCCTTTCTTTGCACTGTGGACCGTCAGTCGGATTTCGTCCTCTCTGAAAACAGATTCCAGCTTTACATTATCCTGTTGTGACAAGCGACAGCTCAAGGTGCTAAGAAAATCCTCGCACGAGTGTTCTTCAACGAGTTACCTCTTGTAAAGTTGACGATAATAGTCGTAGACGTGCGAGATGATGTCACGTTGCTTCGTGATGGCATTCTCAGCGTCATCAACGACGGCTTCAATCAACAACGCTTTACGCCGTTTCGTCGTTCTCAGGATGTGGTACAGAGAGGCCCGTTCTTCGGCGGCAACGTCCTTGGGGTGGGCTCGCACGATGATGCCATGCATTCGTTGGCGTTGTATCGCCGTAATTTTCGCTTTATATCGTTTGATCTTTACGTCGATGTCGCGAGAAGGTTTGTTAGTGCGACTGTACAGTTCTCTCAAACAGCGATAATAAAATTCAATACTCTGTTTCTGCCAAAAGCTTTTTTGTCGGGCGTAGTTCATGAGGGTGAGGCGTAATTTAGGCTTAGCATACTGAATCCACCACTGTAGAACGCTAGCGTAACAACGTCGGTGCCGCTGGAGCTGTTGCCACGTTATGTTCACCTCCTCTTTAAGTTGGGCATCCTGCAGAAGGCTGACATTCAATTTCCAGTAGCCCTTCCGGCGGTAAATTGGCTGGCGTTGTAGGTTGAGGTAACACTGATATGCACAATGGTCGGAGATGTTGACAGGAGCTATGTCACAGTTCACAGTGTGTCGCTGGAGGGCATCGGGCACATAGATCCTATCCAGCCGACTGGCAGAATGGTTACGAAGGTGTACGCTACCCGTTCATCGTGTAGTTGTTCCCATGTATCGTGAAGACGCATGCCATGAATTAAATGTTCGATACATCTGTTCGTGTTAGGAGTTTGGTCTCTGTCGTTGAGCACACAATTGAAGTCACCACCAAGGATGAGATGTTCACGATAAGCGCTAAGAAGAATGGGAACCTCGGTTTCATAAAATTTTGAACGATCTCTCTTATGAGTGCTACCTGATGGGGCGTACACGTTAACAATCTGCACACCATTCACTCGAAGAGAAATGCCACGACCACTGGGCAGCCGCTGCACATCCGTACAGGGTATACCGTCATGCAGAAGGATGGCAGTGCCTAGAGCAACCTGAAGATTGATGTTATCAATAAGAACGTCAACGCTGGTACCATACAAGAAATCAGTTAGCGAACGGAGTTTCACCGCACTTTGAATTCTATTGACGTTAAGTGTGGTAATGTTGTAGGTTTGGCTGTCACCCATGATGGTTCAGAGGACAATGAGCTCTGAGTTTCGGATCGTCCTTCTCTCCGGCTTTGAACCAAACTCGTTGGTAACGTTTGGAGTACGAAACGAAATGTCAAAACCAATAACGGGTCAGGGAGCGGAAGGTCGCAGCGCGATGGTCATGCGCGAGAGCAGCTACTGCTGCATCTCCTCGTTCTGCTGCCACCACGGCTCATTGCTGTCGGGGTGCTGCGTGGTGAGCGCGCCTCCCTGCCCGCCACCGCCGGTTGAGTGTCTCAACGTGGTCGCATCCGCCTGGCCACCACGCGGGCTGCGACTGACGTCAGCGAGTTCCTGCGGGAGCGCTGCTGCAGCTGCTCGCTGCTCCGCTCGCTCTTCCTCTTAGCCGTTACGGTGCTCTGATCCCTCTCAGCGCTCAGTAGTGCCTTCAGGTGTTTGGTTTGTTCACGAATGCGTTCTTGCCTCGCGGTGTCCTCGCAGCGCACCGAGCAAGAAGATTGAGGTTCAGTCTCGCTGCCACTTTCTGACATGTGTACGGGTCTCAAATCTTTCGACTTTTCCTCTTTGCTACTATTCCCTTTCCTTCTCCTTCGGCGGCCTTTCTTCGTGTCTGCTACAGTCTCTACCGTTAGGGGTGTTTCAGGCAAATTGATCTGCACCCGCTCCTGTATCGCACACGGCTGAGTTTCAGAGGTTGCTGGCGCATCGTTGGTATCCAACGGTAACTGCCCCGGTGAGGATGACGGTGCCGAATCGACGTCCGTCCTACCGCGAATGTCTTTGGCACTGCATTCCACCTGAACTGGCACCTCCGCCTCGCTGACATGTTCCGGCTGCCGGGGTGGTGATACAGTCCCCGCGACCACCTCACTCAATAGTGGAACAATCTTTTCACTTCCGTCTGCAGGACGTTCCCGTGGAAGTTGAAATGGACGTCGACGTGTACAGTTCATCCGCAGATGTTCAGTTGAATGGCAAATCGAACAGGTAGGGGGTTGGCCAATGTAAGTTACCTGTGCACGACAGCCGCCAATGGCAATATACGAAGGTATATGTTTTTTTCAATTCTACACGTACACTTCGCACCCCGCTGTTAACTTGGTAGCGATAGGCACTCGACCATTTTTCATTTGTAACTGACAAAACCGCGCCGTACAGTGACAGAGGAGGTGCAATTAGATCATTAGGGCACTCAGGTGGCACATTAAATACCCTGACGGTTCTTACTCCGTATCCCGAAGGCACGATTTGGACATTACTAATACTGCCATCGTTATGACGGAATGGTCTCACACAACAAGCTCCTCAACGAATTTCTCATAAGTGTCACTCGAAATAAATTTAATAAATAACGAGTACTGCACAAAGTCCAACTGGAACGTGTCGACTATATCTTCAGACAATTTCAAATCCTCAAAGATCCACTCATGAATTTCAAACGCCGTCGGTCGCAAGGCAGCACGATCGAAAACACACTGAACGCTGTTCGCTCTGTTAATTGTCGACATCTTACTTACAACAGTGATACAGAAACAAACGTTAACAGCGCTCGCACACGCTGCTCAGCTCTCCACCTCAGCACTGCTCCCGACGTAAACACTGGCCGGCGCTACCGCCCGTCACCGCGCGATGTGCACTGGCCGAGTGCCGGAACACGACTGTGTCCATCTGAGCCACCGAGGGAACAGAGCATAGTGCGACTTCAGGGATTTATCCCTTGCACGCTCCCCGTGATACCCACATTCCAAACTTAATGTCCACACGCTACATTCGTGGTGCCGATACCCATTACACTCCTTACTCGCGGCAGACAATCTTACCGAGTACCGTAAGAGTTCTGCCAATGCGTGTGCATCCAGCAGGTCAATGAACGGTTAGCCTTTACTATATGAAGATGATATCTGTTCCTTCGGGAGATGACAGGAGTGAACGACGGCTGCGGGAACGTGCACGGGATGGCAGCCGTGCAGCTGTTGAGAAACTGACCATCCAGATAAACCAAGGAGCTACAAATATTTCTCTTTAAGGACCTTTCAGTGAATGAGGCTACGTTGGGCCTTCGCAGCAAGGACCTGGTTCATGCACCCATGATGACTGCTGTTCATCGACGAAGACTAAAGACTGCACGCCAGTTCCGCAACTGGATGCCGACTGAATTTTGACAGGTGGCCTTTTCAGATGAATGTTTTGTGCTGGAGCGTTTTGGTTTGATGAATCTTTTCGTGGCGTTCTCTGTGTGGTCTAGTTGTTCTGGAAGGCACATTGGATCAACAGAAGCATGAAACAATCAATGTAGACCATGTCCACCCTATATGCAGTTGGGTTTTGCTTGGTGCGATGGAATCTACCAGCAGGACAATCAATGTGTACAAATTTCGCAGGGTAAGCGTGCGGTTCAAAGAGCCCCGGGATAACTTTCCAGTACAGGCCTGGCCACCCGGATCCAAACTGAATCGAGAACCTGTGGGACCACCTCGATCGAGCTGTACTCGCCATGGATCCTCAACAGAGAAACCAAGCGCAGCTGGCCACGGCAGTGATGTCACAATGGTTCCACATTTCTTTCGGTACCTGCCAGAATCTCATTAACTTTCTTAAGTGACGTCTCGGATTGCGAGAAGTGGTTATTCAAGCTTTTGGCATGTGATCTTATTAATGTAACTTGGCAAAATACACATTGTGTGCTATTTACACTGTTCATTCCGTTCAACATGTCCTGCAGTTCTTCGTCACTTTCACTAAGGATAACTGCCGGCCATTGTAACCGAGCGGTTCTAGGCGCTTCAGTCCGGAACCGCGCGACTGCTACGGTCGCAGGTTCTGATTCTGCTTCAGGCATGTATGTGTGTGATGCCCATAGGTTAGTTTGGTTTAAGTAGTTCTGAGTTCTAAGGGACTGATGACCTCAGATGTTAAGTTCCATAGTGCTCAGAGCCATTTGAGCCATTTGAACTGACGTTAACTGTGTTATCAACGATTGTTATAACTGATATCTTTTCTCTCTCAATTTTAATTGCATTGCTGAATCATTTGTTTCCTCCTTTGCTTTTTCGGCCTTAGATGTGGAGTAATTTTAGCTTTGCCTCTAAATTGCTTAGGATAGATAAGAAAATTCAACTTAGATGAGCAATACCTGAGATTTGAAGCTCAGTTCCCCCAAATGCGAATTTAGTACCTCAGATTTCGGAACAGTTGCATAGATTTGTTCAGGGAATTAAGATGAAACAGTTTAAATAAATAAAGAACAATATTGAGAGATGGGAATTGGGTTTGTTGGATAGTTTCATATTCCGTGGGTGACTTTGCACAATAAATTGTGACTATGTGAAATGAGTCATTTTACATTCACATTGAAAATATAGGTACATGCTGAACATTTATAAGATTTTTTTATATACAGACGTGAGTTAGTAATTCCAATTCGTCAGCAGTCACAGATTAAAATAATGGAAATTCTTCTACGGAACAGAAGTTCTCAAGGAGAAGCTTTTTCAGTTTCCTATCAAAATTTACTTTGTAATCGGTCACACATTTTACATAACTGGATAAGGTATCGGACATTTCAGTTGCAGCATTGTGCATCCCTTTTTGTGCTAAAGACAACCTAACAGTGGAGTAATGAATGTAATGTTTTCTTGTGGTTTTGAAGTACCTACATCATTGTTCCTTTTTAACTGCAGTGGATTATTTACAACGAATTGCAAGAGGGAATAAATATACTGCGAAGTAGTAGTCAGAACGCCCGCTTCCTTAAAAAGATGTCTCCAAAATAAGCGTGTTTGAGCAGCACTTATCATACTTACATTATATTTTTTAGCAATGAAGACTTTCTTTCTTGGAGATGAAATATCCCGGAACACTGTTCCGTATGATACTACTCAATGAAAATATTTAAAATATATCAACTTACTGATTTGTGGCTCTCCAAGATTTGCACTGATTCTAAGTGCAAATACGGTGGAACTAATTTATTTACGAGTTCGAAAACTTGTTTCTTTCTAGGTTTAGTGTTCATCAATATGCACACCTATGAATTTTGAAATTCCCACCCTATTTATTAATTCCTCAACATGTGCTACAATTACGAGTATTATTGGTGTATTACCTACAGAAGGGTGTATTTTTAAAATTAAGGCTGAGACCATTCACAGAAAAACAGTGAGTGGTACTCTTGAGGACACGGTTCACCATCTCCCGTTTTTCTGTACCTGTGTTTGACCTTGATGGTTCAAATGACTCTGACCACTATGGCACTTAACTTCTGAGGTTATCGGTCCCCTAGAAATTTGAATTACTTAAGCCTAACTAACCTAAGGACATCACACATATCCATGCCCGAGGCAGGATTCGAACCTGCGACCGTAGCGGTCGCGCGATTCCAGACTGTAGAGCCCAGAACCGCTCGGCCACTTCGGACGGCTGTGTTTGAACTAATTACAGTATTAGTGTTATCTTCAAAAAACTTATTCTGATCACTGTATACTAGATAGATGATGGTTTACATGTTTGAGGAGCAATAGTGAACCTTGCGAGGTGGCAACCTACAATAACCGTGCACTGGAAGTGCAACGCCTACATCAATCCCCATTTAGCATTTTACAATAATCAAATAGGGCAGTAACGAAAAGTAGCAGCATTTATGTGAACAAATTCGCGGTTAATTGCACTATGCTAACAGAGATGACTAACAGATTAGCAACTGAGAATCTACTACGCTGCGTTAAGTGCAGATAATTTCTGAGGACAGAGTCCAGTGTGGGATTTCACTCAGGAAACCGGTGGTGTGAAGCCAGCAGCTCGTTAGCCAGAACGTCGAATTTTAGGCTGCGTCACCATGGGCTCACAAAAGCTTCGGGTGTGACATTGGCGGCGAGGAATGTACCTCTGCAGATCCCCAAAGGCATATTTATGGAGGGCGGAGCAGAGGAGCGTAATGTTTCCGTCACCCACTGATCAGTCTGTCCTGGCAACGGAAGGCAGCAACACGAAAGCTGATATTTTAAATTTAGCATTTGAGAAATCTTTCAAGCAGGAGGATCGTACAAACATACCGCGGTTTGAGTCTCGTACAGATTCCCGTGCGCAGGAGATAGTGATAGACATCCCTGGGCCCGCAGCTCGAGGTGGTGCGGTAGCGTTCTCGCTTCCCGCCCCCGGGTGGCCGGGTTCGATTCCCGGCGGGGTCAGCGATTTTCTCTGCCTCGTGATGACTGGGTGTTGTGTGATGTCCTTAGGTTAGTTAGGTTTAAGTAGTTCTACGTTCTAGGGCACTTATGACCATAGATGTTGAGTCCCATAGTGCTCAGAGCCATTTCAACCATTTTTTGACATCCCTGCGGTTGTGCAGCAGCTGAATGGGTTGAAAATAAGTAAATCGCCAGGTCCTGATGGGATTCCAATTCGGTTTTACAGAGAGTACTCTACTGCATTCGCTCCTTACTTAGCTTGTATTTATCGCGTATCTCTTGCCCAGTGTAAAGTCCCGAGCGACTGGAAAAAAGCGCAGGTGACGCCTGTATAAAGGAAGGGTAGAAGGACGCATCCTCAAAATTACAGACCAATATCCTTAACATTGGTTTGTTGGAGGATTCTCGTATTCTCAGTTCGAACATAAAGAATTTCCTTGAGACAGGCAAGTTGCTGTCCATGCATCAGCACGGCTTTAAAAAAGCACCGCTCCAGCGAAACACAACTCACCCTTTTTTCACATGATATCTTGCAAACCATGGATGAAGGGTATCATACGGATGCCATATTCCTTGACTTCCGGAAAGCGTTTGACTCGGTGCCCCACTGCAGACTCCTAACTAAGGTACGAGCATATGGGATTGGTTCCCAAATATGTGAGTGGCTCGAAGACTTCTTAAGAAATAGAACCCAGTACGTTGCCCTCGATGGTGAGTGTTCATTGGAGGTGAGGGTATCATCTGGAGCGCCACAGGGAAGTGTGCTAGGTCCACTGTAGTTTTCTATCTACATAAATGATCTTTTGGATGGGGTGGATAGCAATGTGCGGCTGTTTGCTGATGATGCTGTGATTTAGGGGAAGGTGTCGTCGTTGGGTGACTGTAGGAGGATACAAGATGACTTGGACAGGATTTGTGGTTGGTGTAAAGAATGGCAGCTAACTCTAAATATAGAAAAATGTAAATTAATGCGGATGAATAGGGAAAAGAATTCCGTAATGTTTGAATACTCCATTAGTAGTGTAGCGATTGACACAGTCACGTCAATTAAATATTTGGGTGTAACATTGCAGAGCGATATGAAGTGGGACAAGCATGTAATGGCAGTTATGGGGAAGGCGGATCGTCGTCTTCGGTTCATTGGTAGAATTTTGGAAAGATGTGGTTCATCTGTGAAGGATACCGTTTATAAAACACTAATACGACCTATTCTTGAGTACTGATCTAGCGATTGGGATCCCTATCAGGTTGGATTGAGGGAGGACATAGAAGCAATTCAGAGCCGGGCTGCTAGATTTTTTACTTGTAGGTTCGATCATCTCGTGAGTGTTACGGAAATGCTTCAGAAACTCGGGTGGGAGTCTGGAGGAAAGGAGGCGTTCTTTTCGTGAATCGTTACTGGGGAAGTTTAGAGAACCAGCATCTGAGGCTGGCTGAACTAGAGTTTTACTGCGGCCAACTTATACTTTGCGGAAAGACCACAAAGATAAGATAAGAGAGATTTGGGCTCGTACAGAGGCATATAGGCAGTCATTTTTCCCTCGTTCTGTTTGGAAGTGGAACAGGGGGAGAAGATGCTAGTTGTGGTACGAGGTACCCTCCGCCACGCACCGTATGGTGGATTGCGGAGTATGTATGTAGATGTAGATGAAGACGCTGTCGCCAAGGAAGCGTCTGGAAGGTTTCTCGGACAAGCGGCGACTACCATAGGGGGCCGCGATAGGCAGATCGATGTGACATAAACAGTGTTTCCCGCGCACTCACTGTCTAGCGGAGTAGCGCTCATTGGTGAAAAATGTGTTAAAATGTTACAATTCGACAGCCGCAGCAGCGGAGTGGCAGGCCGCACTAAAGTTTGGTAGAAATGTGAGACTCTCGTTTCAGCGTCTGCCCGGTAAGCGCATCGTACTGGCGACACGGAATAAATGCGGAGTAGCTGCGTGCCTTATTCGGATCTCCGGATAATTTCGCGGAATTGTGTGTGTACCCGTGGCGCTCTGGTTCCAGTGATATCGCACCTGCACGGCGTAAGAGCACAACGAGAACATCGGGCTGGGGACCCTATCGTAGAGCAGAAGAGCAGAACAGGTAATACACTCCTGGAAATTGAAATAAGAACACCGTGAATTCATTGTCTCAGGAAGGGGAAACTTTATTGACACATTCCTGGGGTCAGATACATCACATGATCACACCCACAGAACCACAGGCACATAGACACAGGCAACAGAGCATGCACAATATCGGCACTAGTACAGTGTATATCCACCTTTCGCAGCAATGCAGGCTGCTATTCTCCCATGGAGACGATCGTAGAGATGCTGGATGTAGTCCTGTGGAACGGCTTGTCATGCCATTTCCACCTGGCGCCTCAATTGGACCAGCGTTCGTGCTGGACGTGCACACCGCCTGAGACGACGCTTCATCCAGTCCCAAACATGCTCAATGGGGGACAGATCCGGAGATCTTGCTGGCCAGGGTAGTTGACTTACACCTTCTAGAGCACGTTGGGTGGCACGGGATACATGCGGACGTGCATTGTCCTGTTGGAACAGCAAGTTCCCTTGCCGGTCTAGGAATGGTAGAACGATGGGTTCGATGACGGTTTGGATGTACCGTGCACTAATCAGTGTCCCGTCGACGATCACCAGAGGTGTACAGCCAGTGTAGAAGATCGCTCCCCACACCATGATGCCGGGAGTTGGCCCTGTGTGCCTCAGTCGTATGCAGTCCTGATTATGGCGCTCACCTGCACGGCGCCAAACACGCATACGACCATCATTGGCACCAAGGCAGAAACGACTCTCATCGCTGAAGACGACACGCCTCCATTCGTCCCTCCATGCACGCCTGTCGCGACAACACTGGAGGCGGGCTGCACGATGTTGGGGCGTGAGCGAAAGACGGCCTAACGGTGTGCGGGACCGTAGCCCAGCTTCATGGAGACGGTTGCGAATGGTCCTCGCCGATACCCCAGGAGCAACAGTGTCCCTAATTTGCTGGGAAGTGGCGGTGCGGTCCCCTAAGGCACTGCGTCGACGGGCACGTGCACCTTCCGCCGACCACTGGCGACAACATCGATGTACTGTGGAGACCTCACGCCCCACGTGTTGAGCAATTCGGCGGTACGTCCACCCGGCCTCCCGCATGCCCACTATACGCCCTCGCTCAAAGTCCGTCAACTGCACATACGGTTCACGTCCACGCTGTCGCGGCATGCTACCAGTGTTAAAGACTGCGATGGAGCTCCGTATGCCACGGCAAACTGGCTGATACTGACGGCGGCGGTGCACAAATGCTGCGCAGGTAGCGCCATTCGACGGCCAACACCGCGGTTCCTGGTGTGTCCGCTGTGCCGTGCGTGTGATCATTGCTTGTACAGCCCTCTCGCAGTGTCCGGAGCAAGTATGGTGGGTCTGACACACCGGTGTCAATGTGTTCTTTTTTCCATTTCCAGGAGTGTATATACAGCTCCAGCCGTAGCACGGTCAGCCTTGCAGTTTATTGAAATTAAACGGATGGGGAGTAGCCCATTGAGCATCGAAGAATATTCTTTCGTTATTTCGGTGATTAGTTACTGACGGAAAGACCGTGGCCTAGAATCTTGTGCCTTCATTCAGTTAAGGGGAAGAGCCAAGGCACATTGCTCCATTTTGTAGTTTCGTGTTTTTTCTCCTTATGAAGATATTAATGTGTCCACATTCAAGAGGCATCACCTCGTTTATGCGATTCATTAGTATATGTACACTCTCAAATGGAATAAATCTGATATTTCAGACTATTTGTACTGACACACAAACTCTCTCCTACGTCCTAGTCGAAACTTATGGTGAGGTTAACTTATTGTTAATTATTAACATGCATCATTACTTTCTGTCAGGCCAGTATTGCATAGGCAGATGCCATTAGGCACAAGAATCGCATTGAGCGAATTTATGAGAGAATTCCGAGTTCTGTAAACAGCTTATTTGCAGGTCGCCTCACGGTGGCAAAGGAAACTCAGAGGCTGCTTCCCAACCTAATACTGAGTCTTTGGGAGTCTTGTATGATTTCTCCCCAGTAAAACTAATATCGCCAGATTACATTTGTTGAATTACACTACTGGCCATTAAAATTTTATACACCTGTAAGAAATGCAGATGATAAACGGGTATTCATTGGACAAATATATTATACTAGAACTGACATGTGATTACAGCTTCACGCAATTTGGTTGCATAGATCCTAAGAAATCAGTACCCACAACAACCACCTTTGGCCATAATAACGGCCTTGATACGCCATTGAGTCAAACAGAGATTGGATGACGTGTACAGGTATAGCTGCCCATGCCGCTTCAACACGATACCATACCACAGTTCATCAAGAGTAGTGACTGGCGTATTGTGACGACCCAGATGCTCGGCCACCATTGACCAGACGTTTTCGATTGGTGAGAGATCTGGAGAATGTGCTGTCCAGGGCAGCAGTGGAACATTTTCTAAATCCAGAAAAACCCGTACAGGACCTGCAACATGTGGTCGTGCATTATCCTGCTGAAACGTAAGGTTTCGCAGGGATTGAATGAAGGGTAGAGCCACGGGTCGTAATACATCTAAAATCTAACGTCCACTGTTCAGAGTGCCATCAATGCAAACAAGAGGTGACCTAGACGTGTACCCAATGGCACCCCACACGATCACTCCGGGTGATACGTCAGTATGGCGATGACGAATACAGGCTCCCAATATGCGTTCACCGCGATGTCGCCAAACACGGATGCGACCATGCTGTAAACAGAACCTGGATTCATTCGAAAAAACGACGTTTTGCCATTCGTGCACCCAGGTTGGTCGTTGAGTACACCATCGCAGGCGCTCCTGTCTGTGATGCAGCGTCAAGGGTAACCGCAGCCATGGTCTCCGAGCTGATAGTCCATGCTGCTGCAAAGGTCGTCGAACTGTTCGTGCAGATGGTTGTTGTCTTGCAAACGTCCCTATCTCTTGACTCAGGGATCGAGAGGTGGCTGCACGATCCGTTACAGCCATGCAGATAAGATGTCTGTCATCTCGACTGCTACGATACGAGGCCGTTGGGATCCAGGACGGCGTTCCGTATTACCTCCTTGAAGCCACAAATTCCATATGGTGCTAACAGTCATTGGATCTCGACCAACGCGAGCAGCAATGTCGCGATACGATAAACCACAATCGTGATAGGCTACAATCCGACCTTATTAAAGTCGGAAACGTGATGGTACGCATTTCTCCTCCTTACACGGGGCATCACAATAACGTTTCACCAGGCAACGCCGGTCAACTGCTGTTTGTGAATGAGAAATCGGTTGGTAACTTTCCTCATGTCAGCACGTTGCAGGTGTCGTCACCGGCGCCAACCTTGTGTTAATTCTCTGAAAAGCTTATCACTTGCATATCACAGCATCTTCTTACTGTCGGTTACATTTCACGTCTGAGCACGTCATCTTCGTGGTGCAGCAATTTTGAAGGCCAGTAGTGTATTACTTACAACTTCCGGCACTCTACTCCTTAGATATTATATTATCCATTAGTTGGCTATACTTTCAGTCTTCTAAACTTCAATTTCTCTAGGATAATAATCCACACCGTAAAATGCTGGGAAAGAGCAAGAATTGTAGGAGACAAAGTGAAGAGAAGGTCTAGCAACTTTTTATTTCAGCGGCGCTCGTTCCAAAGTACGTGGAGAATTACGAAGTTGGTTAACTTGCTTCTTGTGCGGGAGAGTCTTGTAGCAGGCGGAAAGGAGTGCAAACAGCATCAGCTTGCCCAGTCGCAGGGCTGAACAAAGTTATCGCCGAAACAAGAGGCGGCGGCTGGGTGTCAGCAGGTGGCGGGCGATAAGGCTGCGGTGCCTCTTGCTCTCCGTGACACGGCAGGCAATGGGCATTGTTCTGCTGGTTTACGCGGCGCGCGCCCTGCTTATCTCCCACGAGTGCGATGGCGCTGCGTCCTCCCTTATCTGACGCCCGCCGGAAACCGGGACGTCACCTTCAGGCCCACGATACCGAGTCTTTATGTCGCACCAGCCTGCTCGAAATCCCCTTCTCCATCCTTCTTTCAGAAAATTTGATTTTCCTTTCGTGATGAAAGCCTTAGTGGTGGCTTTACCGGCGTGCTGTCAGCGAATAGATGTGGGAACGAAAATAACTCTTGCTGATATTCGAAATCTGCTTTGTGTACGTGTTTACTCACAGGTAGTTGAAATGCGCATTAATTTTAAATTGACTTAAGACCACCATAGTGTATTGTTATTATTCTAATAATTCAAGGGAATGCATTCTGTGGACGCCCTCGACAGGCGCTGATGTTCCTGCAGGTAAGCTGCTCCTCATACGTAAGGAACAAATGGAACGACAAATCACTGCCCATGCCAAACCCTCCATGGGGAAACTGTGTCAACCAGGAATGCAACACACGCCTTAAACAATTAAAACTTTCTTACAACGAAAGAAAACCAACGTCAGAGATAGTGAAATATTGTTTGACAGCAGGTCGGCAAGTAGCTTAAAATATCTTCCTTTGCTTTATGGCAAACCAACGAGCAGAATTTCGGGTCTCTCGCATCATCTGAGCCTTGAGAGTGAGTGCACCTGTTGAAATACCAGTGGTTTTAAGAAGGCCACTGGGATGCGATTCCATAAGTTATCTAAACATTCGATATGTGTGTGGAGAAACTTATATGAGTCCACTGTTGTTCGAATCGTTACAGTTCACGCTACAAGGTTAAAATCCGGAATAAACAGACTGTACACTTTTGATTACTGGGCACGTTTTTTGTTGTGAATATAATTGAAACGCAGCCAGACAATCAGTCGTCACTTGAGGCGTGCAGGGGCTCATCAATGGAAACTGATCGTCTTTGAGAATAGCATAAGTCTTTACTTGATTCCCTGGTGAGGTGGACAGTTAGAACTACTTTAACAACACTATAGTAAAGAGTCAATTAACGCGTTGTAACCATCCAAGACGGTCCCCCACAGCACCTCGGGAGACAGGAATCAAACACCTTCAACGCTCATTAGTCAGGACGTGCCTCGATACACAATTGTCGTCTAGTGCCAAAGCCGGGTACTTTTAAAACTAAAGCACTAGGTGTTTTAAGAAATATATCCTAAACATACGAAAAAGAGACACGGGTCGATACGACCAATAAGCAAACAGATTAGGAAAGTTCATTTTACAAACTCTTCCTTTTAAAACAATACAAAACTGTTTACCCAAATTACAACCCCACGAAAATTTATAAATAACCAATTACCAACCACCAATAATTACAAATATAGGCCTAACTTTGTATGCAAAGTATTTTGCTCGCTAAGAAGATACTAGCAGCACAAATTGCTAACCTCGTAAACCGGCAGAAAATTTATAAGTGATGACACAAATTAATAACCCCAAAGAATAACAACAAATACCGGAGGCTGAACAGTATTACAGGAGGCAATCTGTCACTCTCGATCCTTTCAAATTTTCATCCTGAATCGAAGCTTGCTCGAAATTACATTGTCAGAGTGGTTGGACAAGGGGTGCATAAAAGTGAACTTCGACAAGTTCATGTAAAACTTCCAAGCTGATAGGCCGTGGTCGATGTTTAAAACTTTCTCCAAACGTCTAATCTCCGTTTTAGGGAGACATCTTCCGAGATAAAGTGACGAATTGCTACCAGAACTCGAGGGTGCGAACAAAATCGATAACAGATTACCGCGAGTAATATCTTAGCCTTCGTGATGAGATGGACTGTTGTGTCCTCTACACTACATATATAGACTACTGGTCATTAGAATTGCTATACCAAGAAGAAATGCAGATGAAAAACCGTTATTCATTGGACATATATATTATACTAGAACTGACATACGATAACATTTTCACGAAATCGGTTGGAAACTTTCCACATGTCAGCACGTTGTAGGTGTCGCCAACCTTGTTTGAATGCTCTGAAAAGCTAATCATTTGCGTATCACAGCATCTTCTTCTTGTCGGTTACATTTCGCGTCTGTAGCACATCATATTCGTGGTGTAGCAATTTTAATGGCCAGTAGTGTATATTCGGCGCTCCGTCGAGTTCTGGTTACAGTTCACCACTAAGAAGCATTAGGAGAAAGTTTTATACATCGAGAGCGGCCTGTTAGCCCAGAAGTTTTACATGATGTCAGTACCGGACGTGAACTCCCACATTGTCAACACTATTTGTCACGCACATATCAACGCAACCAGGATTGGCGAAAAGTGATTTCAAGGCGAGTACAGTACAACCACAATTAAACCAGCTCGAAACAGGTTCACCCAATATAGTTCCTTGGCGGGGGATGTGCCGGCGGTAGTAGCTTAGGTATTGTGGGAATCGCTTCGCGGCGGATGGCTCCCCGTCCCATGATTTACTCACCAAACGGCCTCCTGTCGACGTCCGGACAGGCAGAAAGTAGCTGAAGTGACGCCTTCTGAATACCAGAGTGCTGGCCACAGGTGACGACACAGGCTGTCTCTGCCTTGATCCGACGTATAACTTCCGGATGTGCCGCTGGAGCTAGGCAGCTCTACTCGTCGCCCGCGATCGACAGAGAATCCCAGACTGAGCACGGCGGGGCGGCCCTGGTTGATGGTAAAGTCTTCCTTCGAGAAGGCGGGTCCTGTGGCCAATTGCCTGCCCCACGGGGCACTCGCCTTCTAAACCGACTATTCCCGGTCCCCGCGCGTCTCCTGGCGGCCGGAGTTCACTGAATAATCTTCGTACATCCATAGTTGAAATGGAGGACAGTGGGACGTCAGCTGGTATAAATTTATATTAAAAATGAAGATTCCTCCAGCTGTATTTAAGGTGTCGATTTTATTTTGGCAACTAGTTTCAACGTTTTAACAAAGTCATCTTCAGGCCCTCTAAAATATACAACAACCAATGTGACATCAGTAATCTATGAGTTATTATTTAAACAAATTATTATAAACATATTACATAATGGACGAATTCAATAAAGTTAATTACATTTTGGCCGCTTTCATTAAATGCAACCATTCTGCAAATTAACAATTACTGTAGTACCAATAAGTACAAATGAAATTATATATGTACATGACCGTTTTTATTACAGGTCAATGTAAAGCATTAAACGAAAGGGGTGTAAATATAAAAAAACTTATGTGACAAGACGTTACGCTTACGTATAATAATTGGTGCTAAAGTGAATATGCATTGCTAGTCAGTCATATGTAGGGTAAAATCCATTATTAAAGAATGGTAAAGAGGGGGAAAGGTAGAAATGTTGTGTTATGTTTCCATAACACTGCATTGTCATCATACTAAAATGACAGTGAAGCAAATTACTTAAACAACCTCAATCATAACGTCGCAAAGCAAATACTAGGAAACCGGAAAACGAGTATGGAACCTAATTAATAAAAAGTAGTCTGTGGTGTAAAATACATACTAATCAATCTAAAACCTATTCATTCAAATAAAAAAAAATTAAGTTAACATGCCGATGAGAAACCTTATTTCAACGTGTTTGTCTCATCGATGGCAGTAACGTTGATCACAAGTAGTGTTATTCTAGTATGGTTACAACGTCAATAGAACGATCAAGTTCATAACAATACTCGAAAAGAAGTAATAAGGTACTGACAGTCGAAACAATTCGTCTCACCTGTAAAATATTTGCTGTTTCTCTAACAAACACTTACCAGAACGAAGACGCACAGTTAAGTTTACAGCGTATAACACTCGTATTGTAAATGTGAACCAGTCAGAGATTGATTAGGTTAATTACACTCAATAACATGCTGAATCACTACTTGTTAGGACGGCGGAAAGTCTATCAGCCAATATCGCCAATACACCATGGGTACTCATTAGTTTCACACATCAATATACATCAGTTCTAGTATAAAATTAATAGTAAAAATATAAAATACCCACTGATTACGAGAACAAGAACGAGAGTTGGAAGCCGGATGCGGTGGCCGTGCGGTTCTAGGCGCTGCAGTCCGGAACCACGGGGCTACTACGGTCGCAGGTTCGGATCCTGCCTCGGGCATGGATGTGTGTTATGTCCTTAGGTTAGTTAGGTTTAAGTAGTTCTAAGTTCTAGGGGACTGATGACCTAAGATGTTAAGTCCCATAGTGCTCAGAGCCATTTGAATTTGAGAGTTGGAAGAATTAACCCAGTTAGTGGGCAAGATAAATATTGATAGACCATCGGGGTGTCATTATTCTACGCTATATCAGACCGTGTGCGACTGTAACTAACGACTGCTGGAGTAAAGCTTCTCATCTAAACAGCGTCCGATACAAACAATCCGTTGAGTCTCTACTTGGTATTACTCGTACTTTAGGTAGTCTGGCTATGCTCGGTCTTGTTTGAAAGGCATAGCCCGACTTCGTCATATGGTCGAGCCACACACGTCTGTTTTCATGCCCCGCAGCTACTTAGCTGCAGATAATTACCTGTAACTGTGGTCCTGCAGTCAAATAGCCAGTGCACAGGCTAGAATTGTGAATAAATAAAACATGCGGAAATGTCAAATAAAAGATAAATGAATAATTTAATAAGAGCGGTTCTACTTTAAGGTCTGTAGTAGATGTAGACGACTGAGAATTAGGTGAATAATGTTTATTCACGAAATGACGTCTTGGCAATGATATTCAGTAAAAATACAACAGAAATTACCCTTTTCGAATGTAGCAAATTTACAGTCAGAATGTTACGAGAGCGGTAGCAAAATCCCCAAACTACGAGGGCTATAGGAAAAGTAATGCCACAACCTTAATTAATTTTGGTTTGGATGGAAATATATTAATAAATCCAATGGAGAAATAGTCCTGAGAATGTCATCTTTAATTACCAATATTCACTTCCCCACATAATCACCAGCCAATTGGATACATTTCTGCGAACAATGAACAAGTTTTCTTAAACCGCCACGGAAGAAGTCGACACTCTCTTTCCACAACCAAAGTCTCACAGTTCTCTCAACATCTGAGAAGTATAATGATATCCTTGGGGATCGTCTTTCATTACAGGGAACCGATAGAAGTCAGACTGTGCTAAATCGGGACTGAATGGAGGATGCCGTACGTTGGTGAGATTCAATCTGTGAAGCTCTGCTGTGGTGGCACAAAATACACTCCTGGAAATTGAAATAAGAACAACGTGAATTCATTGTCCCAGGTAGGGGAAACTTTATTGACACATTCCTGGGGTCAGATACATCACATGATCACACTGACAGAACTACAGGAACATAGACACAGGCAACAGAGCATGCACAATGTCGGCACTAGTACAGTGATATCCACCTTTCGCAGCAATGCAGGCTGCTATTCTCCCATGGAGACGATCGTAGAGATGCTGGATGTAGTCCTGTGGAACGGCTTGCCATGCCATTTCCACCTGGCGCCTAAGTTTGACCAGCGTTCGTGCTGGACGTGCAGACCACGTGAAACGACGCTTCATCCAGTCCCAAACATGCAGATCCGGAGATCTTGCTGGCCAGGGTAGTTGACTTACACCTTCTAGAGCACGTTGGGTGGCACGAGATACATGTGGACGTGCATTGTCCTGTTGGAACAGCAAGTTCCCTTGCCGGTCTAGGAATGGTAGAACGATGGGTTCGATGACGGTTTGAATGTACCGTGCACTATTCAGTGTCACCTCGACGATCACCAGAGGTGTACGGCCAGTGTAGGAGATCGCTCCCCACACCATGATGCCGGGTGTTGGCCCTGTGTGCCTCGGTCGTATGCAGTCCTGATTGTGGCGCTCACCTGCACGGCGCCAAACACGCATACGACCATCATTGGCACCAAGGCAGAAACGACTCTCATCGCTGAAGACGACACGTACCCATTCGTCCCTCCATTCACGCCTGTCGCGACACCACTGGAGGCGGGCTGCACGATGTTGGGGCGTGAGCGGAAGACGGCCTAACGGTGTGCGGGACCGTAGCCCAGCTTCATCGAGACGGTTGCGAATGGTCCTCGCCGATACCCCAGGAGCAACAGTGTCCCCAATGCTGCGCAGCTAGCGCCATTCGACGGCCAACCCCGCGGCTCCTGGTGTGTCCGCTGTGCCGTGCGTGTTATCATTGCTTGTACAGCCCTCTCGCAGTGTCCGGAGCAAGTATGGTGTGTCTGACACACCGGTGTCAATGTGTTCTTTTTTCCATTTCCAGGAGTGTAGGAGGTACTCATGCTGTATTCATTTGTTGTGTGAGTGTGGTGGATTCGATGTTCTGACGAACATTTGCTTAACCAAACATATTTAAAAGACGTCCTAAATCAATAAATAAATTAGATATAGATAAGTAGCTTCCAGGGATGGTAGCTTTAGCGCAATGGTGTTACCTGAGATAACGTTTGTCGCTATGTAATGAGGTGATTAAAAGTTTTTGATTCAGAGAGTCTCTGTGCAAATGTTTATTCCCTGTGAGATATTAACTTCTGTAGTTTTAAAGATATTGAGCTATTGCTGAGTCGCTGTATGAACCTCATTTTTTCTGAGATGGCCGATGTGCTCAGTTCTGCATTAATATTTGATGAGAGTTATTGTCGAATCTCAAAGTGCTGTAACTTAGCCATCGTTCAGCCAGTCTGACGCCCCACCATTTTCTGAGCATTGTTTCCTCCACAAAGGAACAACCGTCCGAATTCCCACTTTGGAATTCACCCCATTTCTAACCACGCACTCCTTCTCTCTGTAGCCTGACTCGCCCGTGTGACGTCGTCGTCCCGCTAACTAGCACCCAGCCATCAAGAAAATTCAGTTCTCCTTGTGCCAATTCTAGACTGCCGATTAGCTCGCCTGCATACACGTTGCGTTACACGTGGGAAAGCATGAACTACAACCCTACTTGTGAGGAACCACTGGTTGGAACTGATACTGCGGGAAGGTGATAGAAATGGCAACACAAATAAATTATAAACTGACAGAAAGAAATATGGCTACCGCGGCTGCTCTCCTGTAATATCGCGAAGTACTTGCGAACCCTAAATACCCGAAACGACGATCGATTCCTGGCATCATCATTAGACTGTGTTCGATGTCACAAGACGGTAATCTTCACCATCGCATGGCGGCGCTAGCGTAACAACAACATGCGATCGCGGGAGAGACGGCAGCTGCCAGACATTCAAGATGACTTTCCAGAATGGGCTGCAGAGGCGATACTCAGTGCTTTTGTTAGCTGGTTAGTACCTCACACTACGGTGTCTACGGCTGAAAAAAGTGTTTCCGGTGCCAACGTGCTGGGTGGTCAAATAGATAGCTGTCGCCGCCTTTGCCATAGACCTGGCCGCTTCCTTTTTGGCCTAGAAGGTTCCTAACTTGGCGCAGCCTCGGCCGTTGCGATGGCGGGTGTTTCTGTGTTCGCTCGCGCCTCAAGATCAAGATACTTCCTTTAAGTTTGAATATTGTTAATGGCTGCCGCCATATTGCAGTTCATTAATTTATCTCAAAATGACAGCTGCTGAAATCTGTTTACAGACTTCGGTTCCTCTGTACGTAAGTAATTGTTATTAAAATGTTTCTTTCGTTTCTGTAATTATTTATATGCCTTAACTCGCGGCTAAACATTTAGATACTTCAAAATAATATTGATACGCAAATTGTTTTTAGAGCAGGCATGTTTTCGTCATCAGAAGGTCCAGAAACTGTCACTTGATCTATTATTCGTCAATTACTTCTCTGTTCATCCATTGTTTGCGGCCTTGTGCGACCTTCTGCTCTCTGCACGTGGCATATTTGAGACGGTTCGTAACAAGATGTGTTTTAATATGTTAACTAGGAAAGATGTACAACGTTCATAATATTCGAAGGAAAACAGCTGAAGCAATATTTTTCGTTTTAGGATGTGGAAAACACCTGATATCAGCGCTATGCTGTACTCACATTTTCAATTATCACAATAAGACCAGCGGAATATACGAAAGCAGATATGTAAAGCATTCTCTTTCATCGGAACCTGACGTGTCTACTTTATTCAAATTACATCAGAGGTTCTACACACGGTTATCACTCAGTTAGTTTTCGGTTAAAGAACCGAAATGATTTGCGAATGGCAAAGGCTTCGCTCAGTTTTTAATGTGGCATGAGGCTGACCTCTACCAACAAAATTTCGAAGATTCAACACGGATGTTTTCTGAGGATCTTCAAATCAGACACACATGGTCTTCGGTGACTTAATACAGAATATAATTTAATTATTATTAGTTCGGCCTGTCATGACATTTAACGTAGCTTCGGATAAAATACCCTCACAACAGTAAAAAGCCTCTGACAGGCAGTCGGCAAAATATATAACGCAACACACGGAGTACACGCAGGCGCCTATGTAGAGATGCAGAAGTATTGTCCGGTAGTTACGATATCTGTGATTGTGATGCTCTACCATAGCTGCCTGTAATTTCATAGAAGAGGTGCATATCTGCCAACTCTTTATCAGTAAACTTAATCACACTGCCGTGAATCATTGTTCACTTACAACTAACTCTGCCGCAAAGACAAACAATAAAGAACCGAGCTGCACTGAATGCAAGTTTGAGGACGGAGAACCAAGAGGACACTACTATTGCCAAGAACCAGAGTGAATGAGTGGAACAAGATGTAACTTCCCTCTTACTAAATGGCCTATCCTGCTTCCGGTATAAAATATGACCGTGGATCGCATGTATGCCTAATGGATTCTTTCTTATTGGATAAGGCTATTTTTCCCGAAGTAGTGATACCGACAAGTAGGAGGAAAGAGTAGAACCGAACATTCTGATGGAAAGTATACTGAAAATAAAAGTAATTAAAGCGAACAGCGCTATTATTTGGAAACTGAAAGTTATTCTGTGCATTCACTCACGAACAACACTGGACAGAAAAGGGGTGCCACTGATCATGAATCCAAAAGTTACACTAATGATCGAAAAGGAAATAAATAACGGTCCCCATTCCACTAGGGCAATTTATATCCAAAATACTGTACAAGCTGACGGCAAACAACGACATGTATTATTAAACACTGACGTGGGAACTGAAGGTTGTCACGTGTCATGACTCTAATTTTAATTGAGTATCTAATGATAAAGAAAACTGAGAAGTCACACTTACGTTATGTTCGGCATTAAATTTTGAAAAAAGGCAATCGAGTAATGATTTGAAAATGTCTAATTAATCTGAATATTAGTACTGAACTTCATTACGTGAAGAATTACTTTAAGTGACCTCAACATAACGTCATTAAAGAAATTTAGAAAAAAAAGCAAACACTTTTTACTTTGCCGTTACTTATTTTGCAAATTGCATTTCATATTCTTGTCTGAACAATCGAGGCTTTTTTATTGACTTAAACAGAATTAAACACTAGAATATGTGCGAAACCAAACAGCCATTTTCACCAAGGTATATGCTAAATAAATAAAACTTCCGTACTGTTAATTTGTGTATTTCTTTAGATTTGAATTTTTTTTTCAATGATTGATTCTCAAACTTGAAAAATGAAATTGTTTGACTTTAGTCATATACTAAGCCTGTGTTGTAAAACAATTAATTGAAAGTAGACAGAGGCAAAAATTCTTAAAAGTGAAATTATTCGTTAATAAACTTGCTGTAACTATTCAGTATGTTTCTTATGACAGCATAAAAGGGAAAAAAAAGGAACAAGGATCCTGCTTGGAAACAATGTCAAGATGCAATGAGGACGCAATCGCACTGAGTTGAACAGATTCTTATTTAACTAAATTTTATCAGTCAAATCACATTCAGTTGTGCTGTTGAGTTAGCCGTTAATACTTTCTACCAATAAACAGTCTTACTTCAGTGCTTTGCACTCACAAAACGTGGAGCCGACGACGAAAATGTTGCTGCAACTGCTGCTGTTGTTGAAGACGGTAACACCTTGTGGAGCCAAGTCTAATTACAGGAACGGGCAATCGTAATTAATACAGCCTCTTCCGCCCTTCCACTGTCCTTACTCCTGCTACTAGACATGTGGCCGGCGCGCGTACATGATTCCGCCGAATATGGTACTCTCTGCTGCCAGAGCATTAACACCACACTTCTGCACACTACAAACGCTGGAACTCGTCCTCTCTCTCTCTCTCTCTCTCTCTCTCTCTCTCTCTCTCTGCAGGCTCCACGCAACAACTCCCTAACCAAAGATTTTACAACCAACAAGCACTGCTATTATCGTTGCTAGTCGATGCAAATAACAATTCCTTTGGCTTTTTCCCAGAGCTTATAAGCTTCACAGTAAAACACAGATAAATACAACGTAATGACAACAGAATTCTGCCTAAATTTACACATACAGTGAAGCAATGTCCTTACATATTAAAAGAAAGCTTACAAATATTTTCATACAGTTCAGAAAAAAATTATATATCCGTAGCAGGTGCCACGAATCGTGCATTTTCGGTGTTACAAAGACTGCTTCAAAGCAAGACAGAGCGTCCCGTCGATATACAGTAAGTTGGTGCGTGAGTTAGTACCATTTTTGTGTTGCATGTTGATATTATATGTGTTTATTTATCTACTGTCATCTTATATTTCTAGTTAACTGCTGCATTTTTGAGTTTACATATTGTCGTTTTGTCATTTGTGGAGAGAGAGCGGTGCTGTGGACGCTGGAAGAAAGAGTTCCAAATGGAGAGGTCGGAACATATCTTACATATTCTTCTGTTTGAGTTCAAAAGGCGAGCTACAGCAGCGGAGGCAGCCAGAAACATATGCCATTGGATACAGCAAGGTAAGTAAATGGTTTTCTCGTTTTAAGGGAGACCAGTTTGACACTAGCGACTCTCCCCGTTAAGGAAGACATTCGGGGTTTGATGAAGAACGTTTAAACGCACTACGCGCTAATACAGACCACTGTACTTGAGAACATGCAAATACGATGAACTGTCATTAATCAACCGTTGTGCGACATTTGCATGCAGTGAGGAAGGTCAAAAATCAGGTGAATGATTACCTCATGCTCGAAGCAAAACTCACAAAAATCATTGGGTGGGCACACGTGCATCACTGTTCGTCGTCATCAGTTACCTGCTGAACAACACCAAATGTTCCTGTCATGTATCATTACGGTGTCTTTATGCTAACACGAGGAAAAGAAAGGAATGGTTGAGCCCAAACAAAGCAGAAACTCCCCATACAAAGACGTACGTGCTGGCATCCACTAAAGAAAATGCTACGCATTTGGTGGAACAGCGACGGTGTGTTGTACTACGAATTGCTTCCACGAGGTGTAACCATTACGTGTGAAATTTATTGCCAACAAGTGACACGTCTTACAGGCGTAATCCAAGACAACGACCGAAAGACTACGTGATATGATGCTACTCCACGATATCCACCGCCAGCGTTATGATAGACTGACCAAAAAACATGTAAATGTGTTCAGAACATATCTCGACGAGTTCTTCGTCTCAAAACAACCTAATTTCTACATTCTCTGAATCGAAAAACTACCCCAGCATTGGCAGGCTTTAGTGAAGGAAAATATACAAGGGTAGATGGTTCAAATGCTCTGAGTACTATGGGACTCAACTGCTGTGGTCATTAGTCCCCTAGAACTTAGAACTACTTAAACCTTTCTAACCTAAAGACATCACACACATCCATGCCCGAGGCAGGATTCGAACCTGCGACCGTAGCAGTCGCACGGTTCCGGACTGCGCGCCTAGAACCGCGAGACCCCCGTGACCGGCTATAGAAGGGTAATCTTAAAAGTAGGGTCTCCTATTTTTTTTAATAAGTAAAGAACTCTGCGCGGCAGGCTGTCACACTGTAATGAAGCGTAAATATGAGCACGCCGCCCTGAGGCGGAACTCCCATTGGATGTTATCGACAATTACGAATTGCGTGGAGATATTCGGATTCTGAACGCAAAGGGCACTGAGCCGACAGAAACCCTTCGCCAATTGACGGAAGTGTATGGTGAGTCGTGCGTGGATGTCAAAAATGTCGTAAGTAGTGTAGAGAGTTTGCAGCTGGTCGGACCTAAATTCACGACGACCAAGGAGCGGGAGACTGTCAATTTCTGAGGAGACAGTGCTGAAGGTTGAGCAAAGCATGCGTGAAGATCGCGGATCACCCTGGATGTTCTCTGCACTTTGGTTCCTACGGTTTCTCGAAGCACCGCTCACAGAATTTTAACGGAAACATTGAACTACCGGAAGATGTGCGCAAGATGGGTGCAACGCATGCTGATTGAGGACCACATACGGCAACGAGTTGATGCTTCCCGCGCATTTCTTCACCGCCTTGCTGCCGAATAGAACAATTTTCTGGACTGAATTCTCACGGGTGACGGAACCTGGGCATACCACTTGACACCTGAGACCTAGCAACAATCACGCCAGTGGCAGCATCCATCTTCGCCAAAGCCGCGGAAATTCAAACAAACACAGTCTCCTGGTAAAATCATGACAACCGCTTTTTGGGATCGGAAAGGGGTATTGTTGGTCGACTTTATGCCCACTGGGACCACCATTAACGCTGACAAGTAATGTGAGACTCTGAAAAACCTGAAACGTTCAATTCATAACTGGAGAAGAGGAATGCTGAGCAAGGGCGTACACATTATCCATGACATCTCTCGCCCACACATCGCTCGGCAAACCGTTGCTCTCCTGCAATAATTTCAGTGGAACATAATGACACACATACCCTCTAGTCCTGACTTGGAGCCCAGTGACTATCACCTGTTCCCTTGGTGAAAAGAACATTTGGCCGGAAAGCCATTCACCTCCCACGACGAGCAGAAGAAGAGTTCATAACTTTCTGAACAGCATGGCGGCGAGCTGGTATGACATGGGCATAGAAAAGCTGCCACATCTTCTACAAAAATGCATCGACAGAAATGGTGATTAGTCGAAAAATAGTTAAATGTTTAAACTGTAAACTGATGTAAAGCATTGTAGAAATAAACAGGTCTATGTACTTATAAAAAAATAGGAGACCCAACTTTTGGGATTACCCTCGTATTATTCATGACTTAAATCTGTGTCATGTGTATCTGTCATGTTTATTAAACTTATGGGAGAAGTGCTTACATTTATTTAAATTTATGTTCTATTGTATACATTAATGAAGAATAATGTTTCAAGAAGTTTCACGAACAGGAATAATATTCTCCCATTCTGTTACATACTCGTAATTACCAAACAGAAATAGAATGAAAATGGCTTGGAATTGGACTGAGAAACTGAATATTTACTATACAGAAAAGTCGTCGATAAACTGTCAAAATTCAGTGAAATAATAATTGCATTAAATGCAATAATCATTCCAGCTTGGTGGAAAGTGAGTCGCAATAAGGGGGGTGGGAACAAATACTAGTGTATGACCTACCTCGGAGACGAAATACAGATGCGCTGTGTATATGACGGACAAATGGACGGCTGTTAGGCTACGGCAGTTTCCTGGTGATTAGAAAGAAACTACTGGTCGGGAAAAAAAATCGCTGCTAGAACCTACAGCTTAACGCCTGATACGAACAGCTGGAGCTCCTAATTTGTGCAGAGGTGCCGATGAAATGGGCCAAAGATACCTTAACATGATAGTCATGTGAAAGTTTATCGTCTGATCTGGGTTCGTACCCCCACACACCGGCTCACTCCTGATGAATGAGTAAAGTGTTTCTGAGGCACACACAAATCTTCTGAAACGTGCACAAAAAGAGAAACGCTTTCTGCCAGTGGTCCGCGTATAACTTTAACTCTTCGGAGCGAGTCTGAATGCTCGTCGCGGTTCATTACGACTTCATCTGGCTGAAAGCCCGCGGCCGCCGGAAACACGAACACCGCTTTGGCTAGCTTGTAGTGAGAATCTGACGCCACGCCGCGTTGCTTGCTACTTCGACATGATCGCAGACGCAGCAACGCCGGAACTCTCTGTAGGGCAGGCGAAAGCCTAAAAGCTTTATTGAATAAGGCGTGCCGCTGAATTCAAAGCGGAAAGCTTCTGGCTACCAGTGCTCTTCCGTGAAAGCAATCTCATTTCTCGAATGGGAGGACCTTCTTTCCAATTTTTGATATTAAGGAGACCGACAGACGCAAAGTAGAGAGCTAAAGGAGTCGCCACATCTGTGCGGTCCCCCCTTGACGTGTAATCGTATTGTTGCGCACAGCAAATTAGTTTATCGGTATACCCCCGAATTACATCAGCTTTCTGTTAGAAACTTCAATCGTTCATTTTATTCGGCCAATGTTCCATATTTTTGTTTGCTCCCTCCCCCTTAGTTACGTCAACGCGCAATGTGAATATCATATGTAAGGCCGAAGTTAAGAAAGAAAATTTGAAGGCCTGTTCTAAGATATTTTTTGTGTATTTTGGTACAAGTGACAATCAATTGACGGTGGCTGCTAACAGAGTAAATTTGTTTAGTTTCATGGCATACCACTGTTTATCTTAGTATCCATACTGCACTACAAGCATCTGGACAAGAGTGCAAATGTCCACGTAACGCCCTGTGTGTATTGTCTGGAAACATTCCTATCACTGACGGTAATTGTTGTGGACGACAGCAGTGACCAGTTAACTCTTCACCTCAAATAATTCATTTAGTAAATTCGGTTTTGTCTCAGGGTTGCTCTTTTAGGAGTTTCAGCTGTTCGATACATGTGATTTAAGACTGAATACAGAAACATAGTCCGATATTCACCTCTTTTACGGGTTCACTCAATGCAATGAAAGAGTGGCGACACGACGTTGTATTGAGCACCCGCAACCACACCGCAGCCCTTTGGTATCTGAGGGGTGTTGCCTGTCGTACGTTTTAGTGAACTGAGGTATAGTCAGTGCTGTGGGGGTGTTTCCCTACAAACAATGTAAATCGCGTAAGTACACACATCAAAAACAGTTTTGCATCACCCCGGTTCCCAGAACTCCTGAAGATAGCCATTGATGCAGATATTGTACCACAGAGACAGTTCCTTCAACTGTTCAGAGATGTCACTAAACACACCAAAAGATGTAAACAATCATGCATGAGCGGCACCTATTAGATGAAGAGGGTCCGACAGCCCATCAATTCCAGCCATCCCACCGGGAAGGAGGTACACGGCTTGTGTTGTCTGTAGTTCAACCATGCCTAGACGGTCAATACCGCGGTTCGATCGCGTCCGCATTGTTACTTCGTGCCAGGAAGTGCTCTCAACAAGAGATGTAACCAGTTGTCTCGGAGTGAACCAAAGCGATGTTGTTCCGACATGGAGGAGATACAGAGAGATAAAGGAACTGTCGATGACAAGCCTCGCTCAGGCCACCGAAGGGTTACTACTGCTGTGGGTGACCGCTGTCTACCCTTATAACAACTCCACCGTGTTGAATAATGCTTTTCGTGGAGCCACAGGACGTCGTGTTACGACTCAAGCTATGCGCAGTAGGCTGCATGATGTGCAACTTCACTCCCGACGTCCACGACGAGGTCCATCTCTGCAACAACGACACCACGCAGCGCGGTACAGATAGGCCCAACAACATGCAGAATGGACCGCTTAGGATTGGCATCAAGTTCGCTTCACCATGAGTGTCGCATATGCCTTCGACCAGACAATCGTCGGAGGCGTATTTGAAGGCTGGACACCTTAGAGACACGGTTCAACACGTGGGGCAAGGTTGAGGTTCCCTGCTGTTTCGTGGTGGCATTATGAGGTGCCGACGTACGTCGGTGTTGGTCATGGAAGGCGCCGTAACGGCTGTACGATACGTGTATGTCATCCTCCGACCGATAGTTCAACCATATCTGCAGCATATTGACGAGGCATTCGTGTCCATGGACGACAACTCGCCCCCCCCCCCATCGTGAACATCTTGTGAATGATTTCCTTCAGGGTAACGACATCGCTCGACTAGAGTGGCCAGCATGCTCTCCAGACATCGACCCTATTGCCCTTGCCTGGGATGCATGGAAAAGGGCTGTTTATCGACGACGTGAGCTACCAACCACTCTGATTGATCTACGCCGAGTCGCCGTTGAGGAGTGGGACAATCTGGACCAACAGTGCCTTGATGAACTTGTTGGTAGAATGCCACGAGAAATACAGATATGCATCAATGCAAGAGGACGTCGTGCTGGGTATTAGAGGTAAGGGTGTGTACAGCAATCTGGACCACCACCTCTGAAAGTCTCGCAGTATGGTGGTACAACAGGCAATGTGTGGTTTTCATAAGCAATAAAAAGGGCGGAAATGATGTTTATGTTGATCACTGTTCCAATTTTCTGTACAGGAACCAGACCTCTCGGAACCGAGGTGACGCAAAACTTCTTTTTACTTCTTTACTTTTCTCTCTCTCTCTCTCTCTCTCTCTCTCTCTCTCTCTCTCTATATATATATATATATATATATATATATATATATATATATATATATATATATATATATATATATACTTTGCTATCTGTCAGGAGCCTTCAGACACTAAGGGTTCCTAAGGGCAAAATACTCAAAGAATAAACCTACTGATCCTCCTAAATGTAGTCAGTGGAGCTGTTTGTATGAAAAAAGAATAATCATCTATATGAGCTGTGTTAAGTTGATGATCGTTGTACTATCATTTATCATTCACTTACAACTCACTCTGATGATAGAGTTGTTTGGTTACAACAAATCAATGAATTAGTCTTATTAATTGGTATGGGAATATATGAATTAGTCTCATTAATTAGAAATATATGAATTAGTCTCATTAATTGGTATAGAAATATATGACGCAGTCAAGAAATTTGCCGATTAAGGCTTTAGTCTTCAGCAGAAAAGGTGATGCTAAATTTTTGTTTGCATTGATATACACATCTATACACGAAACATCCTCGAAGATTATAACTGTGTGCCGGATCGAGACTCGATCTCGGGATCTTTGCCTTTCGCTGGCAAGTGCTCTACCATCTGAGCTACGCAAGCTTGACTATCGATCATTTCTCACAGTTTCAATTCTGGAAACATCTATATATGTCAAACACCTGACACTGAAAGAAGGCTCTCCAATCTCTCACTTAAACTACACTGTCGGTCAGATTATAGTTCATACTTTAGGTCAATATCACTGTGTTGCCCAGTACTACGTTTAGTGGGTGTGGTTTATGACATGAGGAAATTGTGAGCAGAATGCCCATAAAACTGCATGTGTAGCCTGTAGTGAACTTGTACCCGAGAGGCTGTAGTGGAGGCGACCGATAATAGGGAGAAAATAGGTTTGCGGGCCATAAATTTGCGCAGCGACTTGGCTGTGCCAGTGATTTGGGGAAGCAGAGCGCTGTCAATTGTACCTGCAGAAGGACTTAACCATGGCACTCAACTCTTTCCACTTAGGGTCCGAGTAGGAGCGTCCCAACTTGCAAAACACTTAATCTGGGCCAGGCGACAGACGGTTGGCTGAAATTGGGTGAAGATATTGGGGGAGAGCGACTGTTGAGCTTTGAAAGTGACCGCAGACGTAGGCAACAAAAGTGCTAAGTGTAAATTCACCGCTCTCTCCCTCCCTCCCTCTCTCTCTCTCTCTCTCTCTCTCTCTCTCTCTCTCTCTCTCCCTCCCTCTCTTTCGTCCGTGTTTTCCATTTATTCCTTTCCTCCTCGCTTGTGAGGAGAATCTCCTCATTCCTTACCTTATCATTCTACCTAGTTTCCAGCATTTCCAAACGTACATTCTCAGAAACTTCTTCTGGAGTTAAGACCTATGTTTGATACTAGACCACTTCTCTTTGTCAGGAATGCACTTACTGCCGGTGCTAATCGGTCTTTCATTGGTTGCTTTGCTGCGTAGGTAACAGAATCCCTTAACTTCGTCCACATAGTCATCCCCAGTTCTGATGTTAAGTTTCTCACTATTTTCGTTTCTGGTACTTCTCATTATTCATCCTAATCCATATTCTATACTCATTAGACTGCTCATTCCATTCAACAGACACTGCAATTCTTCTTCACTTTCACACCACTGTCATCAGCGAATCTTATCGCTGATATCTTTTCCCCTTGAGTTTGAATACCACTTTTCACCCTTTCACCTGTGTCCATCATTGCTTCTTCGATTTACAGATAGAACAGTAGTGGCGGCAACCCCCCCTTACACCCGTTTTAATCCGAGCACTTCGTTCTTGGTCTGACAATCTTTTGTTCCCTTTACGTTGTTGTGTATGCTGTCTACTACTCACCTTTCTCTATAGATTACTCTAGTTTGCATGTTCAAAGGAACTTTCCGTCGCATTTCAGAATAACGCCGACATCGCAATATCACTTTATCCACCGCTACCTGCGAAAAATATTAGCAAGCCGTAGGATAATTCGTGTAATATACAATACGTACTAATACCAAGAGGGAAAAATAAGATTGTTCGAAAAAGACGAAGTGCTTCGGTTAAAATGAGTGTAAGGCGGGGTTGCAGTCTTCGTCCACTATCGTTGATTCCGCACTCTGAAAAAGCAATGACGGAAATAAGAGAAAGATGCTAGAGTGGGATTAAAATTAGTGGTGAAAGGATATCAATCATAAGAGCAGCTGATAACATTGCTCTCCTCAGTGAAGGAGGTAAAAAATTACAGGATCTGTTGAATGGTATGATCAGTCTTAGGCCTAGAGAACAAAGACTGAGAATACACCGAGAAAAGACCAAAGTAATGAGAAGTACCCGAAATGAGAACAGCGAGAAACTTAACATCAAAACTGGTAATTACGAAGTAGACGGGACTGATGAATTCTACCACTTTGCGAGTAAAATAACCCACGACGGTCGAAGTACAACTTAAAAGGCAGGCTGGCCCAAGCAAAAACGGCATTTCCGGCCAAAGTAGTATACTAATATGAAACGTAGCCCTTTCAGGAAGAAGTTTCTGTGAACGTACTTATGCAGTTCAGCATTCTGTGGTAGCGGACAGTAAACATTTGTGATGCAGTGCTACAGAAGAATGCTGATGCTTATATCTATAGATAAAATGAAGAATGAGAAGGTTCTCTGCAGAAGCAAGAAAGGAAAGAACATCTGGGAGACACTGACAAGAAGAAAGGTCAGGATGATAGGACAAGTCTTAAAACAACAAGTAATAAACCGTATGATACTAGTGGGAACTACAGAGGATAAAGACTATAGAGGACTACAGAGATTGAAATATGTCCAGCAAATAACTGAAGACGAAGAGTGCAAGGGATACAATGAGATGCAGAGAGGTGTAATTCGTTGAAGGTCGTTTTTATGTGTCAGTTATATGCTCGCCACGCCACACAAGATAATTGTAGAACACGATATATGTCATTCCAAGCGCTCGGAAAAGTGGAACGCAATAGAAATGGGCATTTCAAACAGCGACCTCAACCGACTGAAGGTATTCATTCAGAATACAAAAAATCAGGGGCTTCGTTTCTTTATCACCGATATATTGGTTGTGTGCGTCTGAAAGGACGTGAAACAATTATTGCAAAATGCTAAGCAATTCCCGCCTGGAGTAAACGTCATCGTTCTGAGGTTCTTTTCCTTGAGGTGTAAAATTTCTAAATACCCAAGGTTTTAGTGGGAAGATTTCTTATAATAATTGCAAAAATTGTGATTGTTGGTAAATTTGTATCGTAACGGATTTGTAGTGATGAGTTAAAGAAACGAAAGCTTCTAAAATTTAGTAATACTGACTCCTAAAAAGCATTAAAAAGCAGGATTCCTCGAATGTACGTAGAAGTATGCTGAATTCATCAAACGAAACGTTAAACATGTAAACAGTGATATACACATTGCATTGGCTATATTCTTTTCATGCAAACAATTCACTGTTGTAGTTCAGATAGTTCAAATGGCTCTAAGCACTACAGGACTTAACAAAAAATGGTTCAAATGGCTCTGAGCACTATGGGACTTAACTTCTGAGGTCATCAGTCCCCTAGAACTTAGAACTACTTAAACCTAACTAACCTAAGGACATCACACACATCCATGCCCGAGGCAGGATTCGAACCTGCGACCGTAGTAGCAGCGTGGTTTCGGACTGATGCGCCTAGAACCGATCGGCCACATTGGCCGGCACTGTTGTAGTACCTAAAGTATATTTAATATATACTCTTTAATATAACAATACATTGTTATACTACGCTAAATTAACCTGATAATATATACTTGAATAAAGAAAAATTCTTTTCTTACTGACATGTGATTCAGTATTAGTGCATCGCGTAGACCCATTTTTCGCTATAATCTAGTTCCAGATCTGTCTGATTATCCGACTGCCTTCGTTCACAGAGGCGTCCTTCCGATATAATTTGTCACTTTCATTGCAACGAAATTTAGATATACATACACATAAGCAGGGTGCTTAGAGAGACATTTTATTACAGTTTCAACATTAAATACAATGATTCAAGAATAGTTTCGGTATAAGACAATGTCTGCACGGATCATATGCTAGTTTCAAGTTAAAATAAGGTTTAGGGTAGGCACATAATAAACAGTTGGTTTGAGCTCATACTTATTCTTTAGTGATCTCTTACATTATGGTCGTTACAGCGACTAATAAATACAGAGATAAACGTCTGTAATATATGCCTATGATTGTACTTACGTAGTTGAGTAAGGCGATCATGGAAGATACAGATTGATGTGGTAGTAACAGCGGTCAAAAGTTGTAGAAAAATGCACGAAAAACTGCAAATGGTCGTTGCAGGCAGTGATAATTGACCCTCGACATAAATAAATGTAACGTATTGGAGAAATTATGCAGGAATATTAACTGATTTTCGAGTGCATTATATACCGCCGGAAACCAACAAAATGTGTGTAATGGTATCTATCCAGAATGAACTAAACTGGAACGACGATACAAGAGTATTACTGGGAAAAGGAGCTGTGATGCTGAGACTGATTGGAAGCATCCTAAGAAAATGTAATTCAACTATAAATTCTTGAGTATTGTCGTTAGCTTGGAACCCTCACCAGGGAGCCAGAGGAAATCCAAAAGGGAACGGCGCGTTTCGCAATACACACGAAGTGTCGCAGAGACGTTCATGAAATTCCAGTAGTAGACACTGCAAGAAAGGCGTTGTGTAACATGAAGTTGTCTTAATGTTGAAATTCTGAAAGTGTACGTCCTAAGATGACTCTGCCAATAATTTCATGCTTCTCGTATAGATGTTGTGAAGTGATTTTGTCTGGAGAATCAGTGACATTCAAGTCATAGAGTTACAGTCAACCATCTCATATTCCCCATGCGATTGAAAGGTGATGACTGGTGCTGGTGCTACATGAACTAGCAAGATTGCATGAGGACGGTAGATGTTGGTGTTGATGTAGGCATAATTCTTACCTACCGTGTGAGTCATTCCATGCTAACTACAACAGACAGAATAGGCACAATGAAAGAAATAGAACAAGATTTCATCTGAAAACGTCATTTTTGTTGGTATACATCTTGGCTTGTTAGTAATCTGTGCCATGGGCAAGTGACTACATGCCACGGTCGTAAAGCCTGAACCAGCTGCAGCTTATATCTGTCTGACAGCTTGACGGCAGTATCTGAATCAGGAAAATGTTGGCCTTCATAAGCCGAAAGAAATGGAACTCTGAAGTGCTCTCACACGTGTGATAGGACAGAATCGTAAAATTTGTCATGAATTCCATTACTGAAAAACAGTTTTAGGTCCTGGCATTATGGTGTTGCAAGTGGAAGTTCCCATATTTGGGTTTTCAGCCTTATCTGTGTTCTCTTGTAGCATTATAAATTGACATTTCCGAGAAGTCCAAAATAATCTTAACCTGTCTATCCCACAAGACAGCAGATGGCTCTCTTAAGGTTCTTCTTCATCGCAGAATTCGCATCTAGTCAGTCCACGGACTTTTTGATTTGGGCTCCTATTGATGACGCCACTGCACATCCCTTCTCCGGCCACAAGACTGAGAATAGTGGCAACCTCAGTCTCATACCGGTTGACAACGTCTTGACAAATGACCATTCGACGAGTTTTTTGTTGCTTTGCAAGAATTCGTGGGACCACCCTCGCAAACATTATGTGACAACCAATATTTTATTGTGGACATTCAGTTTTACACACAATTATCTGATTGTAATCTGCCGAACATCAGGGTTGAGATGATTAAGATACTGTTCTCTATGACAGCTAGTAGAGTTTACTATGCTGTGGCCTGTTGTGCTCATGCTTTTCACATCTAATCAATTGCATTAATTATTGTGTCAAATTATTCACGCTTACTGTACCGTCTCTATAAACTTGTAGCAAGCAGTGATGGGTTTCAATTACTGCAGTCCCTTCGATAGTGGCACTGACGCGTTATATAGGCACCTCAGTGTCAGACATCATTTTAGTACGGTCCCTTGCTGCTGCTATATGTCGGAGGACAAGAGGATATCAGCTTCAAGATTCGCAAGTTAGCTTAATTATACCCAGTTTTCGTTTGTAATGGTGTGGTTGTCATACTTGATCAATAATAATTAAACTACTTTAATCATACTTGATACAAAAAGATGCTCCGAGAGGCAATGTTCTGATCCACAGGTTGCTGTCAGGTGGAACATATTGTTGAAGAAGTGTAAATTGCGGCAGTACACTTGAAACGTAAAAAAAATAATAGCTCCTAAGAATGTTGAAGACCGTATTTCGTTAAAATAATCCACTGCTGTGATTAACAGTGCCATCACATAGCGCAATGTCGTCTTAATTAGATTTGTACAATTAGTGTACCAATTTGAGGCTTCTTCTATGATGCAACCTATATTGCAGGTACTGAGAGAAAGTTTCCGGTCAGATACAAGCAACAAAGAGACTGTTTCTGACTAAGGAATTATGAAAAACCAGCAACAACCATGCATACAAAACAGGCCTCCAGTTAATACAAACAGAAGACCAGTAAAAATTCTTGCGTCTCAAGAGACAAGTAAGAAATATCTTTGACGTCTTTCGTACCAGCTGTGATAATAAGTTACATATTATTGGCTTCTCCGTACCTTGGGTCACATTAGTAAGATAATGTATTTTGTAAGGTGTCAGGCAAATCCAACACCTTCCATGAAAAACCCGACATGATAAGCAAATCCCGTAGTATGCCACATAGCTCCGAATAAATCGTGACATTAAACTAACCAAAAGTAATACGAGTAACGAGTGAGCAAATGGATTACCGCAGACTAACACAAGAATGCCTAAATGCATGTCATACCTTCCCACCGTGAGACAGACGAAGTTCCGAGGTGAGAAAGGAGAACAGAAGCCGAGAGCAGAACCGTGTTAAGCTAGAAGGCCCTACGATAAGGGACGGACTGGACACCCACGTCGCCAGCCTACCGCTAAGACTAACACCCGCACGTTTTAGCGTGAGACTTTTTCGCGTCTCTGTCACGTCAAGGACCACCCCCCCCCCCCCCCAGCCCATGTTAAAAGATAGAGCCCTCCAGAGGAACCATATAGATCTTACGATAACGCTAAAAGGACCACACCAGCTCACCTGCTGCAAGTTTTAGCGTCAGACTTTTTCGCGTCTCTGTTACGTTGCAAACTTTAAAAACATTGCCCCACCACGAAAAGTATAACGTTTCTCATTCGGTAGACAAAATTTTTGTAGGTGGAGCTTAGGGTTAACATTGAGACCCTGATTGGACACAGGAAAACACAGTCAGATAGTTTGTTTTAAACCAACTTCGGTAAATTGTAGTACGGAGAAGTTAAGAAGAGTTGCTTCCGAGACGGCGAGCTGGACAGAGCTGCGCCGGCCGCCGCCTCCTGACGAACACCGACAAGGTAATGAACGCACGCGATGCCGCATTTTTGAGCGCATAAGGCTTCACTCAGAACTGCCGAAGTCTCATCTGTTACACCTCCTTTTTGAGAATTACTAGTGTCGATCGTTAATTAAAACTCATGGTGTTCACATTTGCCACTTGAAGTAAAGATCTGAAACGCGATGATTTTTCTGTTATATAGTTATTGAGAAGCCACATCATCCACTGTAATTTACGGCAAGTTAAATAAGTAATTATAGATAATTTAGGGTCACTGTAGACCATTTTGATAGTTTGCTCTTTTGTGAAACTTAATTTAAACCTAGATTATAGATGTGATATGGCATAGGTCATCCTTCGACCCATTGTAGAACTTGGAAACCCATTCAGGGAATATTCGTTCACATTTTTGTTGAACGCAGTTGGTTTTTACCATCCTGCATTAAAACATTTCCTTTTATCAATAGTGCAATTTATAAACGATGTTTTGTGAGAAGAATAAAATTTCCAATGGTAAACTTAACTGCTTTTTCGAAGTTATTTTACCAGCTAACTAAAAATAGGAAAGCCTTGAACCCCTTCTACTAAATTTAGTTAGTATTAAGATTCTTTTACAGGGAGTGCAGTGGAGCTGACGCTGAAATCATTAAGTATTAGGTTATATCATCACTAGTCTCACTGAACTCTTCTGAATTCTACATGTCATGTGTGGTCTGGCGTCTCCTTACCAGCAACAGGTCCCAGGTTCAAACTAGTGAATTCCCTAAAAAACACGCTCAGAGCGTCGTTGCGCTACAGTGGTAGGGAGACACGATATAGAACAAACAGACACCACCCAGAATGTTAGAATTTTTCTAGCATGCCTGGTGGCACTGTCAGTTTTGAACAACTCTTCATTGAAATTAATAAAACCCAGGAAAAGCGCACTTGATTGCTGAGAAAGAAACTGATGACACAAACACTGCAGGGGAGCGAGGCAACCAAGATGTGAAGATGCTAAAGAAGAAAACGAAGAGAAGAAGAACATTATGATGATGATGATGATGATGATGATGATGATGATGATGATGGTGAAGACGACAGAAGAACCGGTAGTGATGACGCTGCAGCTCCATCGTCTAAAAGCAAGTATAATAATTACTGTGATAACAAAAAGTGAAACTTATATCGTGTGCCAACAAAAGGAAAAGACGTTTTTTATGCTGCTTGATATGTCTGTATTATGATGACAAAGTGAATATTTATTATTAATATATTATTTTTGAATAAAGTTTCTACATAACTATTAGGACGCACTATTTACAGAATGACTCAAGTGGTATACGTGGAAAAAGATAGTGTCGAGTTGCGCGGACATGCACGTGGACGGGCGAAAAGACAAGCAGTGCTAATCACAGCCTGAAGGAGCCCTCCCCTGTCTCTGGCTCCTTTGCTTGTCGTGTGACGTCTGTGGTGCGCCTGCAGACGCGCTTCCGCTGCACGCCTAACGAGCGCGCTGTGTGTGTTGCTGTTGCACCCCTCCCCTCCCTGCCACTACTGGGCCAGCGCCACTGTCTGCCAGTGCTCTCCCCTTTTGTTGCCGCCAGACATTGTTATCTGGCACAGTTTTCCGCCCGTGTGGCTACGGAACGGAGAACGCGCGTGAGCTCGTCCGTAATTGAGAGAATTTGTAGCGAGGAGTCTGCTGAGAGCCGTAATTTGTAAAGCCATTAAAAGTTGGTTTGAACTGGGTCCGCTCCAGCGCCGGCGGTCTTTCCCACGGTCCTCAGAGTTCCAGCCATGCCGGCGGCTTCTCCGTTCTCTCTTTTGTCGATTCTCCTCTCGGGAGACAGAAGCGTCAGACGTCTCCAATCAATCAAAGCTGACGGAGAAAACACAATTTTCCTCGCTACTACAAGAGTTGCTTTCAATCGCTCAATTAGAAAAATCTACTACAACCATAAATTACTGTGAAACTCTCCTGTTCTTCGTAGTTAACCACAGCTGTAAAATAATCATGACGGTCCATGACAACTGTTACGGTCTGATCTCAATTTTTTATGGAAGTCACTAAGTAACGTGAAATGTTTCCGTAAACTATCATCTTTCAGAAGGAGAAACGACTCTGTAACTCTGTACAGAAGCAAAGCACTGTTTTTATAGCACTTTGTAGACATAATCATTTCTTTTCAACTATTCGGAATGTTTCAAGATAAAGAGTAAATATTATTCGTATTATATGAGTCTATTTTTATAGGTAACGTGGACACAGCTGACTACAACCACAAGTTTTCAGCTCGTGTGTTCGTACTGACGTTGTTATGGGTTTATTTCTCAACTATCATTGCTGTTATCAAGTTGTGGAATTGTGCTTCAGTTTAGGTAACTTTATTTTAAACTGTGATTGGAGCTCTGATTTATAGGCCAAATATACTGTACCGTTTCGGATGCGGTAAGCTTTAGCAAATGCTGAGTTTGCCAACATGTTATGTGTATACCAGGCGTGATCAAAAAGTAACGTGAATTTTTGTTTTTGTTTCAGAATCTTTATTTATTCATCAGGCTCAACTTTGTCTCTCTCAAAGTGGCCCCCCTCAGATATAACACAATGGTGCTAGCGCATTTTATGGTCTCGGAAACACTTCTGGAACATAATTTTTGTTTTGGTTTCCAGCCCCTCTTTTTCAGCTCCTTATTTCAGTAGTGGTGGTGAAACGGCAATCTTTCAAGGTTCTCTTTAGCGTCGGGAATAGATAGAAGCCCTAGCGGACCACTTCCGGTGAATATGCCATCTGAGGCAATCTAAAAGTTATGTTCTCTTGCAGAAAAAAGAAGAAGAAGCGTTGAGGTGTGAGTGGGAGCATTATCGCTTTTCAATTTCGGCTGGGCTAGCACTTGGATGGGTGACTATTCGGTCTGGTCGGCGGTGTTGGCAAGACGGGTGCAATCAACCCTTGTGACGCAACCTCAGGAGTTACTTGATCGAGAAGTAGCGGCTCCCGTCTCGTAAACCAACATACAACCGGGTGGACGGTGTGCTGACCACCTGCCCCTCCATATCAGGATCCAGTGACGTTTGTGGGTCGAGGATGATACGGAGGCCAGTAGGTACCAATGGGCCTTCGTGGGCCGTTAGAGCGTATAGAATTTTAACTTAGGAGTGGATTACCACAATTATCTTTGTTTTCATCGGGTTGCTTCACTAAACGATTCGCAACTTCCGGGCAGTATTCCTTATTGACCGTGCGACCATGAGACAGGAACACATGACGTACTACCGGATTGCAAACGAAGTATACAGTGAGATCAACCTCCACATGTAGTCGAACACGTCGAATTATTTTAGCTCTTTGCTCTTCAGTCAGTTTCCATTGGGGTGAGTTGGCCTTAGTTTCGAGGTCATACCCCTATACCCTATACCTGTTATAACATTGTTTAGAACTTCTGGGTTGTTGTCGACTTCATTCAGCAATTCCTGAGCGACATCTACGTGATGCCGTTTTAGGTTGAGTTTCAACAGTTTCGGAGCAAACTATCCTGCTACATGTTTCATGTCCAAAACATCTGAAGAAATTGCTTGGTACGAGCCATAGGATAGGCCGACATCATCATTCAGAACGACGTTCTCCACTTCTCCCACATTGTTGTCAGTAATTGATTTGCTAGAGTGTGGAATGCGATAGCCGTCTTCAACATCTTCTCGACTCTCTATGAAACGTTTATACCACTCGGAACCTCTTATATTAGTTACAGTAGATTCGCCAAAAGCAAAAATCAACGTTTAGAATGCGGTGCTGCATTTTACTCCACTTATTCCATTTCTGAAGCAAAATTTAATACAAATTCTTTCATTCAAGTTTTTCGAAAGTGAAAGTTCACCGTGTGTGCAGCAGTCATATTTCATTTGAATGTGCTCACCATCAGAATGTCGGTAAACAAGAAGACCTTACTCACTGACAGAAAATGGTTCTCCAACAAGTATTCACTAAACTTTAATACACGTAATTATTTCACCTACGAGAATATGGCGGACAATAACTGTGCACAGTCTCAGTAGTTATTATTAACAAAGGATTCAAACCCCTCGCAAAGGTATAGATAAAACTGGTAACGCACATAGGTAGTCCGGCGATAACCTACACTCCTTTGCGAAGATATACTTTTAAGAATACCTCTCCGCAAATTGCGGGGGGGGGGGGGGGGGGTTGGGGGGGGATGCATTTGAGCGTATCGAATAAGAGCCATAGGTGTTTTTATTTTATTTCTGACATGAAGAACTGTTCATCTGCAATTTACGAGCGGAACTTTGTTCTAATCCATGCCACTTGCTAAAGAATAAGTTCCTCTTTTGCTGAAACCTATTGTAGATAAATAAAAAAGTATAAAGCTTTAAAATTAATGAAAACAAGATTCTCGTCTGCTAGTAATTACGGTACGACACAATGTAATCACCGTTTGTTGAAGAAATGAATACAGAATTATTGTAGTTGGGGTATTACCAAAAAGTGACGAAAGCAATTGTACAAGTCGGCCGTAGACGTTTCACACGCATACTAAGTACAGTTAACGGTAAAGGTAAGGGCCAATCTGGCCCTATCGAGTGCAGTGTTATCTCCTGCCAGTGGCTTCACTGAATACGGTATTGAGAGGTATGTGGTCAGCACACCGCTCTTCTGGTCGTTGTCGAGTTTCCCGACCACAGAACCGCTACTAAACCGGTCGAGTAGCTCATTAGTTGGCCTCACCAAGGAGAAACTCTTGGCAGTATCGGGAATCGAGCCGGGTCTCCCGCAAGGCAGTCAGCCCCACTGAACACCTCAGCGACGGGTTACCCAGTACATAATCATTGTGAGTCATCAGGAAGATAGAATTTTTGCTGAAGAAGTGTGGTACGGATGCATTGCATCACGGGTTGTCAAAATTTGTGAAGTGAGAAATGTTAACAGAGATCTTAAGGAAACCATCTACGACTCCACAGCTGCGTCTATATCACTATGAAACTTCGCAACGTATTAAACGCAGGGTACCGAACGGGGACTCAGACCGATAATGAAGTCTTACAGACATTTGTTAATGAAATGAAATATTATTTCTCTGAACCCTCTTTAAAATGGATAAAATTACGGAACACAGCATAAAGAAGTCGAACCATTCATTTCAAAAACTGAAGTGATGCTTTCGTCATTTCAGTTAGTAACTACTTTGTACAACTAACATTACTCTAATCCGAAAAATCGCTAGCTTTGCTTTAGCTGCGTAGAAGTCACAGTTACAAAACACGCACTATTTAATAAACGGAAAAATGGGAAAGAAACTGATAGAAACCAACCTCGAAGTACATCTGTTTGGAATCCGTAGAAATGTAAGAGAACGCGAGGCAATAATGACTCTACGACTTCTCTTCGAAGACTGGTTAGGAAAGGGAAGTCTACGTTTATAGCATTTGTAGGTTCAGAGGAAGTTTTAGCAATGTTTACTGGAATACACTCATTAAAATTATAAAGGTATAGAAGTTAAAATAGAAGGAGTGAAAGGCTATTGACAACTTGTACAGACACCAGAAGGCACTTGTAAGGATAGAAGGGCATGAAAGGGACGCAGTGGTTGAGAATGAAATGAGAGAGTGTTGTAGCCTATCACTAGTGTTATTCAATGTGTATTTTGAGAAAGCAATAAAGAAGTAATCATAGCAAAATTTGCAGAAGTAATTTGAGTTCAGGGAGAAGAATTGAAAAATTCAAGCTTCGCCGATGACAGTGTAAACCTATCAGAGGTACCAAAGGAGTTGGAAGAGCAGTTGAATTGAATAGACTTTGTCTTGAAAGGAAGATATAAGATGACCATCAAGGAAAGCTGATCAAGGGTAATGGAATACAGCTACATTAAATCAGGCGATGCTGAGGGATTCAGATGAGGAACTAAAACTTGTAGATGATTACTGCTGGTTACGTAGTAAAATAACTGATGACGAACTAAGTACACAAGGTATAAAATATGGACCGAAAATGGCAGAAAAATGTATCTGAAGAAAAATTATTTGTTAACATCAAATATAGATTTAACCGATAAGAAGTATTTTATGAAGGTATTTGTGATGACTGCCGCCTTGTACTAAACTGAAACGTGAATGATAAACAAACAAAAACAAAACGAGTACAGAAGCTTTTGAAATGTGATGCTACAGAGTAATACTGAAGATGAGATGGAAACGTCACATAAATATTGAAGATGTACTGAACAGAACTGGGGAGAAAAGGAATTTTTGGCACAGTCTCCTAACAGAAGAAATCGGATTACAGGACACGTTATGAGACATCAAGAGATCATTAATTTAGTACTGGAGGGAAGTATGTGGATTAAAAATTGTAGTGGGAGGCCAAGAGATGACAGTAAGCAGCTTACAAAGGATGAAGGTTGCGGTAGTTACACGTAGATGAAAACTCATGTGGACAGCTGTATAGAACCAGTCTTTGGAGTGTGGACCATAAAAACAACTAACAACAACAGGTTACGTTACCTAATTACCTATTCTTCATTGCTATCTATCTCATTCCTATCAGCAAATCAGATGGCGCGGCAAGTCATCATTTTAACTGCATCGCGTGCACAATAGTGCGGGGCAAAGTGGCCCATTGTATAAGCTGCTGTTTGTTACAATCCTCTGATGAATTATCCAGCTGTTTGCACAAAAAGTAATGTCTTTAGCTGATTACTGGTTTTTGTATACCATACTACATTTATGTACAACCAAAGTTATATTTCGTAAAGATTTCACATTTACACCTAATTCTTCTAGCCAGCTACGCGGACCGCTGCTTGTATGAACAATCGATGGACCAAAGTCCAAGGGTAGCATAGAAGCTATACAAATTGTAAGACGCAGCAGTGCCCTGCATTCTTTTAGCGACCAATCAAAATGCATGGGAAAGTTGCACTGCGACTGTCTCCCACTTCGGTCTGCCGAGAGACACTTGTGTATTTCTCTCCCCTGTGATTTAGTACTTCTCGAGGGTAGACAAATTTACGCTTTCTGTCCTGCTTGTGCTGTTTTCTTCGTCTTCCTTTGCCTCTTCCGCAATATACGTCCATCTGTTTCTCCCTTTTCCTATAATTCATCATTCGACTCTGTAATAGCACTGTTCCTCCTTAAAATCTCTTAACTTATGGCCACCGACACCTGTTGCCAGTAAGTCCGCACATCAAATAAGCTACAACCATTTTGGTGGGTAATTCTGTATTAGTTTCGCTGTTAAATTGACTTACACACAATCCTATGGAGCCTTGAATAAGACTGTTCTTCACGAAATACCATCCAATGTAGCGAAGAAACAGTAGATGTCTCCTACGTGAATACTGAACGATACTATCCATGCGAAGAATGTAAGATTAGGATTTAATGTTCCGGCAGCTCATTAGGGACTAGACGAGGCTCGGAAATGAGAAAGAAATCGGCCATATCCTTCACGAAGGAACCATCTCGCATATTCCTGAAGAGGTTCAGATTTAACGGAAAATGCACATATGGATGGCCGTATGTATATTTCGAACACTGTTCTCCTGAATATTAGTCTTATTCCTTACCGCTGTGTTACCTCTATCTGCTTACTTTGACCATCAACAGATCAAGGTGACACAGTGACAAATCCACTACATTTGATTTCGTGATAAAGGACGCCCTTACCACGGTGAACAATTTTCATAACACATAGTAGATTGCTCTGAGAACCTGTGTCAGTTAATTACTGATAGTCTTACGTCATCTCTGTCGGCGAGAGCGGCGCAACTTGGCTAAAACAAAGGAGTGGAGGTAACTCGTACGTCGAAGCGAAAGCTTTGACGGGCGCCTGCCAATGAGAGCATTCGTTTGGTTACATCTCGCTTTTTGAGTACGAAGTCGGTTCTTCGCCGCTGCCATCACGCGTTAACAATCAGTATTCATATATTGGTCTGGATCAAAAACCTTTGGTATAATGGCGAGACTTCAGCAATCATTGGTATTTATTTGGTTGGGATCTGAGAGAATGTTCAAGTCAGGTAAAATCACGTCTTTTACATACTTCAGCTTGCTTAATTCGCATGCGGAGTGCTAGGCCATTGTTTTTGTTTTCAACTGCTTCACAGTTAGTGATTGGAATCCATTTCTGTGCTATGCATTTGTAAATTCAAGTGACTTACAAACTGCTTCTCTCGTTGGCGACTCTGGCTCTAAAGGTTGTGACTATATTTTCTTCAAATTCTGTGATATGATGTTCTGAAGGGATGTCAGATATTCTGACTCGATATCTGTTCATAAGCCACTATGGATAGACTATACATATAAACGGCTTGTATGTTACATTGGGTTTCTGAAACATTTCGAATTTCTGAATTATTTATCTGATATTTTTCCTTTGATCTACCAATTCTACTAGTTCTTTGAATATGCTTTGTCATCTTCTACTGCCGTTACAAAGACAGATCGCGTTGCCAGTGAATCAGAATCATTGTCTTGAGACATATTCCAGTGCGTAAGCTGTGTTCACATCTTGTAGGAGCACAGTAATTTAGTTTTGAAGGGAGTGGAAGCTTACAGAATGGACTAGGCCTGGAATTCAACTTCAGATCTATATATTTAGATTCTCCATCACGTGAGAAGATACCGAGGTGGTTCCTTTGTAAATAACGTGACTGATTTCCTTACCTAATCCTGCCTGTGGATTGAAATTCGATCGAGAATCTTCCTTCGTTTTTTTGGAAATGAACTTTTAAAAGAACTTTTTTCGGATTTCTGTGATGAACTAAGCTGTTCAGGCGCTTACCTTAGCTTCATTTCGCTTGCATACCTCTACTATGACCAAAGGCAACAGAAGCCATTCCGGACACTGCGATTGCCTGAAAGCATAGGGATAAATAATACGGCCAAGATGACATAGCCACTTCGGCGTTGTTGTCTCTACGACAGTGTGAGTAGAGATGCAATCAGATGGAAACTACGAGACCACTGAGGTAAGGCCTTGAATTCGTGTCCCCACTGGGCACTATTAAGCACTGTGTGAAATTTCGAGTAATACAATGCCGAAGAAGAATTAGCACATCCTTTCAGAGGCCCCCAATTCACTCAAGATTTATTGTTGCCACAGCAGATACGTAGTAAATGAAATGATTATATTTAAAGATCAATACCATAAGCGATTCTGAGACACTAGTTATCGGCACAGCCTGAAACACCCATATTAGTACGTGATATGGATTCCAAGGGAAGCAATACAGGTGCTGACTCTGGTATTACGTCTATCGTGCTAATGATGAATAATATCCTGTGTTACGACACACCTGCTCGACTGTTCAAGCAATTTTCTAGGAATTATTAGTTTAGTCACATCTCGACCCATCATATCACACACATGCTTGACTGAAGACAAGTCTGGAGATCGTGCTGGCCAGGGAAGATGCTACACATCTTACAGCGCGTGTTGAGTTTGATGAGCAGTGTGTGCGGGCGTGCATTATCCTCTTGGAACAACGCAACATCTTCCCGTTACCAGACCGGCAAAGCAACTGATTGAAGAACATTCTGCACGAACGGAGCACTGGTTAGCGTCGGGTCCAGAAATATCAAAGGTGAACGAGAGTTGTAGTTTATCGCACCCCAACCATAAGGCCTTGGGTGGGGCCAGACTGTCTTCAACGAATGCACTCTACAGGACAGTGCTCACAAGGTCTACATCGTAAGCGCAAATAACCATCACTTGTGTCGAGGCAGGATCGGTTTTCATCGTTGCAGACCACAGTGCGCCATTCCATCTTCCATCAGCTTTATATCATTGGAACAGCGGAAAGTTCCACGGGACTGGAAGAACGCACAGGTAATAGCGATCTATAAAAAGGGTAGGAAAACGGATGCTCATAATTACTGGCCAATTTCACTGACATATATTTGTTGTAGAATCATGGAACATATTTTGTGTTCAGACATAATGACCTTTCTAGACTCTGAGAAGCTCATCTGCAGAAACCAGCATGGTTTTAGGAAATAGCGGTCATGCGAGACACAGCTGGCACTCTTTGTTCATGATATACAACAGCCTCTAGATATCAGCTTCCAGGCTATTGCCATGTTTCTCGACTATCGAAAGGCATTCGACTCAGTTCCTCACTGTCACCTGCTATAAAAAGTCGCGCTTACGGTCTGTCCGATGACATATGTGGTTGGATAGAAAGCTTTCTAACAGGTAGGAAGCAATATGTCGTCCTGAACGGGGTGACTTCAACAGAAACAAGCGTAACTTCAGGTGTGCCACAGGGCAGCGTAATAGGTCCTCTGCTTTTTACGATTTACAGAAACTATCTGGTTGATGGTATTGACAACGGCCTCAGACTGTTTACCGATGATGCTGTTGTCTACAGGAAAGTAATATCACACTTAAGTTGTGAACAAGTCAATGAGGATTTCCAGAAAATAAATGCTTGGTGTAATGACTGGCAGTTATCTCTCCAATTAGTAAATTTAACGCACTGCGTATAAGAAGGTGAAAATCCTCACTAATGTACGAGTACAAAATAAATACCCAGTCTTTGGAAGCAGTAACGTCCGTCAAGTATCTGGGTGTGAATATTCGAAATGATCTCAAATGGAATGATCAGATTACACAAGTAACAGGTCAGGCAAACTCTAGATTGCGGTTTATTGGTAGAATCCTGAAGCGATGGAGTCATTCAACAAAGCAAGTAGCTTACAAAACGTTAGTTCGTCCAGTCTTGGAGTACTGGTCGTCTGTGTGGGACCCTAACCAGTTCGGTCTGATTCAAGAGATTGAGAAAGTGCAAAGAGGAGCGGCAAGATTCGTGACGGGTACATTTAGCAATCGCGAGAGCGTTACAAACCTCATAGAAAGTTTAAAGTGGGACACACTTGCTCACTAAATTCCGACATCCGATCTCCACCGAGGATGTAGAGCATATATTACCACCAACTTTCAAATCGCGCACTGATCACCATTCAAAGACAACGGAAATAAGAGCTCGTACTGAGGCGTTCAGACAGTCGTTTTTACCTCGCGTGATCCGCGAATGGAACAGACCGGGAGGGGGGGGGGGGGGGCGAATATGACTTTGACGCGAATTGTGCCCTCCGCCACACAGCGCTTGGTGGCTAGAGGAGTATATATATAGATGTAAATGTTAATGATCCTCTGACGGCTCCAGTCGAGCTGTACATGTCGATGTTGTGACGTGAGTTTAAGACGGGCTAGAGGTGCGTGTGCTGTAGTGCTACTGTTAATAACCAGTTCGTGTTGACATGTCTGGGCTCACAAGCCCTCTTATCTGTGCTGTGGTAGATTATGATCTGCCACTGCTGGCCTTACAATACGACAATCTTGGCAGACATCTGAGCTGCATGAAAGCCCATACCTCGTGTACAGGTGTGATTGTTCACTTGGACACTGATAGCAGCATCGTTGCACGGCTGACGTCATGCGTCCAGCTTGAGTGGCAGTTTTGCAAAACGACCATAACGGAACACGGAAGGCCACAATTCCAGCTGTTTCAAAAACGCTCCGTCGGTGTAGGAAGCACAAGTGCGTCTCTGTAGTATGACTGCTTGCTTGCTTAACACATTTGCACCATAGTGAGCCTTCTGTGAGCACTCTCTCTTAAAAGACAGACAGTGATGATTTTATAGCTATGCCACGACGCCATTTTTTGACCGATCACGTTGAAACAATTACGACTACATCTACACTACTGGCCATTATAATTGTTACACCAAGAAGAAAGGCAGATGATAAACGGTTATTCATCGGACAACCATATTATATTAGGACTGACATGTGATTACATTTTCACGAAATTTGGGTGCATAGATCCTGAGAAATCAGTACCCAGAACCACCAACTATGGCCGTAATAACGGCCTTGATACGCCTAGGCATTGAGTCAAACAGAGCTTGGATGGCGTGAACAGGTACAGCTGCCCATGCAACTTCAACACGATACCACAGTTCATCAAGAGTAGTGACTGGCGTATTGTGACGAGCCAGTTGCTCAGCCACCATTGACCAGACGTTTTAAATTGGTAGAAGATCTGGAGAATGTGCTGGCCAGGGCAGTTGAACGTTTTCTGTATCCAGAAAGGCCCGTACAGGACCTGCAACATGCGGTCGTGCATTATCCTGCTGAAATGTAGGGTTTCGCAGGGATCTAATGAAGGGTAAAGCCACGGGTACTAACATATCTGAAACGTAACATCCACTGTTCAAAGTGCCGTCAATGCGAACAAGAGGTGACCGAGACGTGTAACCAATGGCATCCTATACCATCACGCTGTGTGATACGCCAGTATGGCGATGACGAATACACGCTTCTAATGTGCGTTCACCGCGATGGCGCCAAACACGAAAGCGACCATCATGATGCTATAAACTGAGCCTGGATTTAGCCGAGAAAATGACGTTTTGTCATTCGTGCACCCAGGTTTGTCGTTGAGTTCACCATTGCAGGCGCTCCTGTGTGTGATGCAGCATCAGGGGTAACCTCAGCCATGGTCTCCGAGCTGATAGTCCATGCTGCTGCAACGTCATCGAACTGTTCGTGCAAATGGTTGTTGTCTTGCAAACGTCCCCATCTGTTGACTCAAGGATCGAGACGAGGCTGCACGATCCGTTACAGCCATGCGGAAACGATGACTCTCATGTCGACTGCTAGTGGTGCGAGGCCTTTGGTAGCCAGCACGGCGTTCCGCAGTACCCTCCTGAACCCACCGATTCCATATTCTGCTAACAATCATTGGATCTCGGCCAAGGCGAGCAGCAATATCGCGATACAATAAACCGCAATCGCGATAGGCTACAATCCGGCCTTTATCAAAGTCGGAAACGTGATGGTACTCATTTCTCCTCCTTACACGAGGCAACACAACAACGTTTCACCAGGCAACGCCGGCCAACTGCTGTTTGTGTATGAGAAATCGGTTGGCAACTTTCCTCATGTCAGCACGTTGTAGGTGTCACCATCGGCTCCAACCTTGTGTGAATGCTCTGAAAAGCTAATCATTTGCGTATCAGAGCATCTTCTTCCTGACGGTTAAATTTCGCGTCTGTAGCACATTATCTTCGTGGTGTACCAATTTGAATGGCCAATAGTGTTTCAACACCCAAGCTGTATATGCCGTCATCGGATTAAAACCGTCGTCGTCTTTCCAAATGTGCTAATATTTTTTCCGGCAGTGTATGTATTTTCCTAGTTAGGCGAGATACTATGTAATTCCGTGATTTCAGTGCATCTGAGGTGCGGAAACAACTTTTTTAATAACGCGATTGGCATTCATCGCTTTCAAGGAGAAAGTCTTCAGGTTCTTTGCTCGAGCTATCTTCAACATTGTTAATGCAAAATCTAGCTCGAGGGCAACGGTGAATGTATTCCAAGGGCTGTGTGGTTAGCCTTTCGTGACTCGCTGCCGACCAGGCTTTTGGGTATTCGAATGCCGAGCGCGCTTTTTCGCTTTTAGTTCGCAACTCTGAACAGACGTTACGAGCGCCTACCGAACGAATGAACGAGAACGCCGCCGGCAGGGCTTAGCGCGGACTCACGCCTCGACTAATGCACAAAGCTGCGCGGCCGCGGTCTCGATAATCGATACGCGGCGGCGCTTTTGTTCATCAGGGTGCGATCTGGTCGCCCGTGACAATGGAGTGCTGCACAAACAGTCGCTGGCGCCGGCGCCGCCACTTCCAACACCTCTGACGTCTCCAGCAGCGCCTGAGGAGTCCTTACAGCTGCTGCAGGTGGGATTATAGTACCGCTGCAGCTCCTCTCAACGTCTGTGCAAATACTGTACGAAAATGAGTACTCGTAGGAAATTAAAAGTAGACAAATAGAAATATTAAATGGCACAATGAAGTGGTTTGTAAGTTACTTGTGACACAACAGCGTATTATTTGCAGAAATCGAAAGCTGTATTAGAAGTAGTATCATATGACGAGTACCAAAGGGGTTCATCCAGGGTCCTCTACTGCCTTCTCTGCATGTCGATAACATCTGGTTGGTACTAATTATCTTGTAAATAACGCTTCTTCCAATGGCATCTATCAACACTTTAACTTGAGAATACATCACTGTTGTTCAGGTGATTGTGCAGCTGTGCTCAAGTCATAAGCTTGTAACTCAGAGTATCCTCTAGTAATTTCAGTATTTCATCAGAAGTGGACAGTAAACTGCTCCCGCCCCCGTTCGTCTAATCTTCGTGACAACGTCACAATTCCTTGCCACAGAAGTTAGCTTATCGAACTATTTCCGACTATATGTCTATCGTTTCACTCTTGAATAGCGCGGGGGAAAAACGAACACTTGAATCTTTTCGTGCGAGCTCTGTTATCTCTTCTGTTATTTTCATTGCTTTCTTTGTAGGTGGAAGTCAAAAAAATATTTAAGCTTTCGGAGGAGAAAAATTATCTTTCTTTGAATGGTCATCACCCGGATACGCTTATCATACCCATTACACTCTCTCCCTTATTCGCGCTAGTACAAAACCAGGAGCTCTTCTTTGAACTTTTTCAGTAACTGCAGAGCGCGTACAGTACTCCCTTTGGTACTCCAGATATCAACTCGGTTTCACTAGATGACTTCCGTCAATTACTCTCTCCGTTAAATTACATCTTTTCCTGGAAACTGGCACAAACCCACTCTTCATGGATCAAAACTTTACAACTACACGTACGGAATGGCTGGTGCAGGAGTCGCTTGTGATATCTCTAGAAACTGCATCACGTATAAAAGACTAAATACAGGGACAAATACAATCAGAGAAAAAACAACGACGAACGTATACAGCAAGGTAGACACAACATTGAGTTCTCACAGTAATCGACACTCGTAAGGCGTCGCATATATCAACTTGCAAGACTGTAAGAAATTCGCTGCCTTAATACTGAATAAAAATTTCTCTGGCTTGCAGTCCCATCAAGTTGTTAAAATGGTATTTTACGTACTTGACACGGCAGGAGGTTCCGGAAATATCTCAATAAATCTCAACGTATGTAAATAATGGTAGGCAGCGAGGAGCTGCGAGAGGTACTGTGCCAAGCCACAAAAATACATAGTGCGTCAGAAGAAAAGACAAACTGATTTTATTCTATAAATTGTCGAATTGTTCTAATAGACTTTTTTACCATGTGAAATCTGAGAAACTCACATAATCAAATTATTTATAAATATCCAATAGAATCAGTAGTAAGCATTTCCCATTTCAGAGTCGATCAATATCAAATTGAAATTTAAAATCAGGAGAGCGCTTAGAGCTTGGCATCACACAGGGGGCTCTGTCTCGAACGAAACAGCTCACTTGTGAAACGGAACTGAAATCGAAAGAAGCAAAGCCAAAGTAATAATTTTAACAGTTTCAAATATTCCTTTACATAGGAGGATCCAGTAGTTATGCCCCAGCCTCTTCCACCAACATAAAGCTGTGCGCTATATACAGTGCCAGAAGCATCGACAAACAGCTAAAATCGTTAAAATTTAACAGCGTACCATTGTACAAATAAATTCCTATCGGTTTCCTTACCGAAGTTTCCTTACAGCATTTGCTACAGAATTAACAAAATGCTGTACTAAATATAGAGAGCTGCTCACACTGTCTACAAGAAGGGTATCAGAAGTGATCAAAACTGAGGCCTATATCTTTAACGTCCACGTGTAGTAGGATCTCAGGTTACGGAATGAGCTCATATGTAATGAGACATCTCGAATAGAATGACCTTTTCTGTGTCTAGCGTGGGAGCCTGACACATAACGCCAGACCCATCTCATATCCTGAAAGCCATGGTTCAAGTTTATCAGGTGGAAGTAGTTATTCCTGATTTTCGAAAAATCTTTGACCCAGAAACATACTAACGTTTGATAACAAAGGTACGATCGTATGAGGTATCGGACGATTTTGTGATATTTCAGCATGTTTCCTTGGATGTAACGTTTTCAACAGATTTAGAAGTAATTTCAGGCACACCACATTCAGGTGTGCTGAATCCTTTGTATTATTTAATAATTAGCTGACGGACAATACTAATAGTAATCTGAGACTTTATGCAGATAACTCTGTTCTCTATGTTGAAGTACTGCCTGAAAAATCTCCAAAAATATTCAGTAAGAGGTTGATAAGATTTAAGAGATGTATACAGAAATATAAAACCGTGAATTTCACCAAACGCAATAAAATATAGTCTCCTATGAATACAATGTCTATGAGTCAAAAGGGATTCAGTCAAGTCATATAAATACCTGAATGTAACACCTTTTTGTGGGGCTATGATTAGATTGGGTGTACTTTTCGTTCCAAGGGACCCATTGTGAGGTGATACTCCAGCATTTACAACATGTCTGACAAACAAGAATACACAACAAATATTTTCAAAGAAAAATCAGTGAGCTAAAATACCTTCCAAAGACAATGAAGTGGAATAAACAATAAATGTAAACAAATTTTCATTTCAAATGTAATAAATAATTTGTCACAAAACGTGTGAATAATCAACGCACTGAGGTGCAAAGGGTAATTCTTAGGGTACGGTAGCCAAGCATATTCAACTACAAAAATTAATTCAAAGCACATATTTGCTATTATCATATTACTGCATAGAATATGCTCAGGAGCCAGGTTGAAATTGCACCCACGTTATTTGATATTATTATGAACACATACAGATCAGTTGTTCTACTCACAAATCCATCAATGTACTTGAAGGAATTGCTCACCACAATATCCTTTAGGCTCCTCTTCAACTGAAATTTATTAGTGATTAAATTTTTATGGCTTTTGGCAAGCTCTTGAAAATGTGCATTCCTGAGTAAAGGACACCCTTATTGATCAAAGTAAATCACTTTAAATTTTTATGAAGATTATGCTTTCTTCTGTGACTGCTTCCAGCAACTGAGCCTGATAGTTTGAAAAAGATATATCTTTTAATAACAAATTTTATGAAGGTTTAAATATATTGGGAAGCAGTAGTTGCTATACCAAGATCCCTAAAGTGGTCTCTGCTGGATGTTCTTAAGTTCACACTACAGATAGTTCATATTACCTTCAACTTTAGGTTGGCTTGTTGAGTTATCCTACAACATAATTCCATATGACATCATAGAATGAAAGTAAGCCCAAAGTGCTATATTCTCTATCTGTCACCTATGTTTAACAGCATTCGAAATGCAAACAGACATCTGATTAGGCCCGACCGTAGTTCTTTGGTGTGCACCTCTCTGCTAGATCTATTATCAAGCTGTAATCCCAAGAATGTAGCACTGTCAACTTTATCATCTGTTTGTTTGTCATTATATTGTAGGGATATATCACAAGAAAAACTTCTTACATATTCTAAGCTGTGTGTAGAGTTTTATTTTAATTTTTATGATTATTGCAGTGGTTCTATCACGTGCAAGTAAGACAAACGTGGCATCTTTTAACGTTACAGGTGAAAGGTCACTGGTAGAAAAAGTAAGTTCCAGAAGATGGACCTTTGTGGGCCACCACACCATATTAGTTCATAGTCGGATGACGCCTGACAGTTTACATGTCTCTTTCCTAAAGACACCTCTGTACTTTCAGAGATGTAGTATTACAAACATTTAGCACCATATCCTTTACACTACAATATTCCAATTTACTTAAAAGGATAGTGTGATTTACTGCCTTAGACAGATCATGTTATTTACTGCCTTATGCATTAGGCACCAGTACATTATGGCCTTGTGGGTAGGTAGCCGTCCATTAGAAAACCGAACTGTGACTGATAATTTATGATTTGTTGTTAGATGTTTTAGAAGTCTATTGTATATTACCTTTTAAAATTTTTCGAGAATGTTGGAAAAGTAAAATTGGATGGGGATTTCACGACATTCGTTTATATCCCTTCTTAAAAATAGGCATAAATTCAAAACGTTTCAGCCGCTCAAGAAGTCCATCTCGCTGGCTGTGTGACAACGCGCCGGACTGCTAACAGAAAGGGCCTGGACTCAGTTCCCGGCCGAGTCGGAAACATTCTGTGCTCGGAAATTGGTACTGTGTGGCCCTCAAGTTTATATCATCATGATTGACATTCCGCTAATGAGATGACTGTATTGGCACGACACGAAAGCCAACAAAAAAATAAATTTAAAAAATCAGGAAAAGTTTCACTAGTGTAGGCCTACTTACACTGGTAACGGAATACGTTGCTAAGGGGAAAAGTACATTTTTCAATTAAATTTGTCAATATTTTACCATAAGCACTAGCTTCTTTATTTTAAATATTTTATAGTGGATATTACTTCTACTGGAATAGTAAGGGTTATATTCGTATGAATTAAGTTATTTGTAATGAATAGTCTGATCTACTTCTTTGTATCGTCTTCTGAATATGACACCCCAATATTTTCACCAACGGTAACGAAACACTTGCTAGAATTTTTGGCGAAAGAGGACACATCCGTTACCAATGCATCATTTACCCTAAATTTTAACTGCTCCTCTTCATTTCTGGCTGTACCGATCTCTTCCTTCGGAATATTAAAAAAATTGTCCTTTTTTCTTATCGGGAATGATTAATCTTTTCTCGCAATGCATTTGCCTTGATGTCCATATTACAATTTTTAATAGTTCGCAGTTCGTCTTGGAATGTGTTACAGCTTCAACTTCAGGGCGACACTTGACTGTCAGATAAAGTTTGCCTTTTGTTTTACAAGATACGTTTATTCAATGTGTAATACATAGGTTCTTTGTAGATTTGGGTCTAATGAGGATTAGTTATGGGGGAAAATAGTATTTGAATATGGTAAGGACATTAATAACAAAAGCGCTGCAATTTTAATTCATGCCAAGACCACTGTTTACGTCACTCCAGTTCTCGTGCTGTGTCAGAAGGTAGTCAATCTGGCTTACTGCCTGAATTCGTGAATTCAAGTTTAGCATGTTCTATATCTCATTCGCTATTAACGTCTAACAAATTGAATTTAAGATTTTGTTTCTAAAGGAACCAAGAGGATTCTATTTTTTGGTTGAATACCGAGAAAATGAACTGTCTGTTGATTCAAAATCGTCAATTTCAGCCGCGTTGAACTCTACTAGGACATGTCCATGCTGTCTCATCCCAAGTTGGGACTCGTATTTTCACTCATTTGACCATCATCATAGGATAAAGCTTAACTGTGTGGGACCTACCCCAAATCGGAACGACATGTTGTAGTGGTAGAAAATTTCACTTACTTAGGGAGTGAAATGTGTGGGGGTGGAAGAATAACTAACGAAATTAATAGGAGGTTACAGAAGGGAGGCAATTCCTACCAAACAATAAAACATCTGATTTGGAATAATGAGGTTTCAGAAAGGGCAAAACTCCTTATGTATAAGAATTATTACATCCCTATTGTCACCTATGGTGGAGAAATATGGACAATGACAGAAAGGGACTGGAGAAGACTGCAAGCAGGGGAAATGAAATTTCTCAGAGCAGTTAAGGGAAAAACAAGAATGGACAGAATAAGGTATGTAGAAATTAGAAAGGACCTCAAACAAGAAAGTATGAGAGAAGAAATTGAAAGAAAGAGATTAAGATGGTATGGGCATGTTGAGAGGATGCATGGGCAGAGACTCCCCAAAATAATGGAAGAACTAAAGATGGATGGGAAAAGACCTAGAGGGCGCCCAAGAACACGGTGGAAAATGGGAGTGAGAATATCTGTTGCAAGGAGAGGTGTGACCTGGCAGCAAGTGGAGGAAGAAAAGTGGTGGGGGGACCGAGCCAAATGGAGAGGACTCGTCAGCACCCACCCCCGGCAGTAGCTGGAGCGGGATTCGGATATAGATAGATGTTGAAAGTACACTAAGGACGACAGCACAAACGGGCAACCTTCTGTTTTTCTCAAGGGAAATCATCGGAGAAATGCTGAAAGGAGTGAAGCAACATACGTATGAAGACAGAGATCAGCTATTCTGTTGAAGCCCATTTTCAGTTCTCTGTGATACTGTTACGCAACGAATCTAAGAAAGTACTACAGTCCCCATCGTTTCGCTTCTCGAAGGCAGTTTCCATTGGAGCAACTTAGTCCGTCTCGTCCAGTTCCACGTATTAATGGAAAGAGGTGAGACCCTAATATGTGTACGTTGGAAAGAACCCTCTATTATAACTTAACTATGGTTTTGCAGAGTATGTACGTAATGTAAGATATAGGCAAATCACTCCATCACATATATAGGTGTGGGACACTGTGGGTGGAGGAAGAGACGTAAAGATGAAAACTACCGATGTCGGAGACATATTTATGCTCATCATTGTCCCTCTATTGACACCTGCGGTGAACTTGAAGATTACGGGTAGTCGATCAGATTATGTATTAAATGTGAAGACTGGAGCACCCATTCACTTGTGACAACTACATTGTATGTCCTGTTGCGATGCTGTTCCTCTACATTAAGCCGCACATGACGGTGATTTGACATTACTTTCCATGGACGATTCACTTGGGGTTCAAAAAGTAATGACACAAAATCATACTCACAAAATCATTCCAAAACTACCGTACAAGTACGATGTATGCGACAATCTCTGAGTGACAGACCTTATACGCCTTTACTGGAGCTTTATACTACCCGCAGTTCTTCTATACACCTGCTTAAGGCGTACGACGACTTATGCATGCACGGGGCAGTTTACGTATTGTTGTGTGTAACGAGAAATTGTTTAAATATATTCGGTAACAGCGACTAGAGCGGATAACTTTATCCAGCGCAATAGATCGCGTTAAGCCCGTAGAAAATAAATATGAGGTGTCCACATAGAAGCAAATATAAGTCCGTCAGCTGTCAGATAATGTGAGTTGATGGTTTACATGATTTATCTATCTCGGAGTTTAATAAATCAGACTTTTGCTGTCAGCAGTATATGAATGGCCGTCTCGTAATACTATGAGCATTACCCACGTAGCTGTAAGACAGTTAAAAATTCCACAGTAAATGTAAAGCTCTACTAAGGCTGCGTTTTCTATGTCTCGATAAATACTAGTGGTAGTTAGCGAAATTTGGAGTATTTCGCTGCTGAGTTGTAGGGTACAACAATAATTTAGAAGAACGATTAAATTATTAAGAACGTAGGGAGAACACGTCCAGTCCGGTTTGCAACGTATATATAAAGATGAATTACCCCCAGAATTCAGTAATTATGTTATCCTTAAAATTCCAAAGTTGGTATGTGTTAAAAAATGTGATTATTATTGAGCCATCAGTATAATGAGGTATGGTTGCAAAACAGTAACAGGAATTATTTACGGAATAATGGAGAAACTGACAGAATTCGACTTCGTGGAAGATTAATTTGGATTCCGGAGGAATGTAGGAACACGGAGGGCAGTACTGACCTGAGACACCTTAAAAATTAGACTAAAGAAAGGCAGCGCTTCATGTATAGCATCTTTATATTTATAGTATAAGTTCTGAAATGGGGACTGGAATACACACTTTAAAATTGTGGAGGTAATATGAAAAACTTGTAGAGAAATCATACTACCGTTTGAAGGGTCTCTATCTGCATACAGAAAAGCATAGAGAACTCTCATAAGTTATGACACAATATCCCTGATACATTGACGATATGCAGGATGAGTGTTTTTAATGACGAAGAGAACAATCTTAGAAAAACTGTCTGCCTTGTGACATAAATAGAGAATACTCGCACAACACACATTTTCACGACTTCAGTACGACGATAAGAAATGGAAGCCTGGCTATCTAATATATGCAAGTAGAACGGATACTAATAAGCTCGCAGATGCAGTCGATTACATTAAACATGCAATAAGCTTCAGTTTGTTGCGTTCATTTGCCCAGTGGGTATGTCTCCTAGTTTGAGTACACTTAACTTCATAATGTAGAAAATGCGAGGGCGCGCCTCCGAATTTTTTATTCTGTCCTCAATATTGTTTATTACATGTCATGCATATTATTCGGCCTATTTCCCCGCTTCGCTGCAGGAAAATGCATCACTCTGGAGGTAGAGGGCTCCGAATTTTAGCGTGTAACATGGTTCTGTGTAACGTAAATATGTCGGTCTGTGAGAAACAGTGCGCTGTAATCAAGTTTTTAATCGCGTTTTCAGCCTAGGGGTGATGGGTTCCTAAAAAAACTTGTGACCTTGGAAACAAGAGAACTTCAATGGAGTACCAACAAAACAGGTCAGTACTATGCCATCAGCAGAGAAGGTTCTGCTCACACTGTTCTTGGATGTTGAATGTGAAGTCACACCTACAGGCACCACCATCAATTTCGCAAGGTACTGTGAGACCATCAGTAAACTTAAAGCACAGATTAAAAGAGTTTGTCCACATATGGCAATGCCAGACCACACACGAGTCCTGCGACATATGTAATAATCCGACGCTTTTGGTTTACTGTCACTGATCATATCCATAAAGTCCCAGCCTGGCTCCACACAATTTTCGTGGGTTTCAGAAACTTAAAGAGCTAGCACCTTCGAGGACTTCGCTGTGGTAGTAGGATAGCGACAAACCTGTTCAAGGAGGGGTATCACATTCTACAGTGAGGGTGTAAATAAATTCATCTCTAATTGGGAGAAATGTGTTCCTTTCCAGAGCAAATCTGTTCAGAAATAAATAAGTACAATAGTTTTGGAGAAAGTTACTAAGGCTTGTTTCATTTAAGAAGCTTGAAGAATTTTCACATAAAAAAATCGAAGGTATTACTTTTCAGCTACCCTCGTACTTTCGTAGTAGAAAAATGATGCCAAGGTTTTAACTTCCTTTGCAGATAGAACTGCAATAGTTAAGTAAGGTGACGTAAAACAATTTCTCATAGAAGCGGCCAGCAGTCTATCTTTCATTAGCACCCGATTCACATCCAGACTGGAGAGCAATTCTACTTATTACAAGTTATAATTATAGGTGCCAGCTCTGTAGCTGACTGATAGTGGAGTGGCTATTCATCAGTGTGACTGTTTTGCGTTACATAAGACAACAAGATGGTGGCCAGCTTTTTTGGGATTTTCAAGTAGATGAAACAAATCGACGATATAATTTTCCGTAAAATGATTTCATGAGACGCTATTATAGCAAGTAATGTGTTGAATTTAAATACGAGAGAAAAATGTTTTTAAACCTACAACTTCAAGAGTCTTTTGCAGCCCTGGCAACATCATCGAAATATGTGATTCTCATTCCTTGAAAAATTAGTCTTTACACATCAGGGCAGATCGACTGGGCTCAACTTATAATAGCTCTGAGTTAAATAAACCTATTACACTACGATGTAACACCTGATAGGATACCGATGCGCTGCCTAAGACAAAACATTCCCTATCTTCGCCACGTAAAAGTAATTTTCTTCACAGTAAATAAATCTATATGGTGCCACCAGATTCCTTATGCACAGCAATGTCTGCTAAACAGCGTGGACAGTGACAATTCTGAAAGTTTCTTATTCATCTTTAAAACTTACGTTTGTAAGTGTCAAGTTTATATCTGGCAATGTTTAAAACTCATTTTGATATTGAAAAACTTAAATCTCATGTTAGGGCAGCAGAATTTCGTGACAGTGTTTCTTTTGAACGAAAAATATGTGGAGCAAGCGATATGAATAGGAAATCGAGACTAGCCGCCACTTTAAACAATTTGTCTGCGAGGAAGCAATCCGTTTTCAATGAAATTTACGTTCGAAATCTCACTGGTGAACAAAATAATTAAGATTGAAATGTAGACCCTGAATACTGCTTTTCTTTAGTTTCGTAAACCATTATTGTACCAGAATTATATTGTAGTTACACAGCAAATATAAAAGTCATTGCATCTGAATTTCTGATAAAAATGCTTGGAAATTCTGAAGACAGCTCTTTTCTGAAATATTTTACTGTTATTAAGCTTCAGAACTGATATACTATATGCACAAATACACTCTGAGAGTCATTGTATTTTATAGCGGACATGAACTTTGATTAAGGAAAGGCGAACCTACGTTTCTCGCATTTGTAGACTTAGAGAAAGCTTTTGACAAAGCTGACTGGAATACTCTCCTTCGAATTCTGAAGGTGGAGGGGGTAAAGTACAGGGAGCGAAAGGTTATCTACAATTTGTGCAAAAACGAGGTGGCATTTATAAGAGTCTAGGGACATGAAAGGGAAGCAGTGGTTGGGAAGGGAGTGAGACAGGTTTGTAGCCTCTCCCCAATGTTATTCAATTTGTATATTGAGGAAGCTGTAAAGGAAACAAAAGACAAATTCGGAGTAGGGATTAAAAACCGTGGAAAAAAATTAAAACTTTGAGGTTCGCCGATGACATTGTAATTTTTTCAGAGACATCTAAGGACGTGGAAGAGCAGGTGAACGGAATGGACATGGTCTTGAAAGGAGGATAAAGATGAACATCAACAAAAGCAAAATGAGAATAATGGAATGTAGTCGAATTAAATAGGACGATTCTGGTGGAATAAGATTAGGAAATGAGACGCTTTAAGTAGTAACTGAGTTTTATATAAATGTGGACTGGCAATGGCAAGGAGAGCGTTTCTGAATGTATTTGTATGGAGTGTAGCCATGTATGGAAGTGAAACATGGGCGATAAATAGGTTCGACAAGAAGAGAATAGAAGCTTTCGAAATGTGGTGCTACAGAAGAATTCTGAAGATTAGATGGGTAGATCACATAACTAATGAGGAGGTATTGAATAGAATTGGAGATAAGAGAAATTTATGGCACAACTTGACTAGAAAAAGGGGTTGGTTGGTCGGGCATATTCTAAGACATCAAGGGATCACCAGTTTAGTATTGGAGGACAGCGTGGATGGTAAAAATCGCAGAGGGAGACCAAGAGATGAATACACTAAACAGATTCAGAAGGATGTAGGTTGCAGTAGGTACTGGGAGATGAAGAACCTTGCACAGGATAGAGTAGCATGGAGAGCTGCATCAAACCAGTCTCTGGACTCAAGACCACAACAACAACAACGACTGGAATTGCAAATAGACTAACTTGCCATCGACTTCTGCTTACGTCTTAGCATCATTAAAGTTTAGAATAGCCTTGTATTCAGTGAAAAAATGAATATCTAGAATCATTTGTGCAGTAAGAAGGAACATAATTATGAAGTTGTCAGAGAACTGATAACCTTCACAAATGATATCCAAATGTGTTTTATTTCTAACCTCTATGGTTTTACCATTAATAAAACACTTAATTTTGGTTCGTTGCAATGCAAATGTTGGGTAAACAGTTAGTTATTGACACGTACTGAGAGTGCTGCCCCACTGATAACTGAAATAGGCCTACCAAAGTCTAACACACTGATGAAGAAACTTTTGCAACGGACACTAACATTATAGGAACGATTAAGATTTTCTGGCTATCTTCTTTCTTCTCCAACAAGGTGCCTCTAATATCATCAAACCGAACGAAATTCTTACGTCTCCCCTCTAAATCCATGCCACAAAATCTTTATCATAAGAAAGAGTCACCAAAGCCACTACCATATCGTTATTTGTGTTCCCTTCTGCTTGTGGGCGTACATCTGTTTCACATTTACTTTCATTACCTGATCAAAGCATGTAATTTGTTACTCATTCAAGAACGCTGATTTCGCTTAAGTTTATTGCCTGGTCCTCAACAACCGCTATATTAAAAAGATTTTAGTCGGTTACACCTGACATTAGTCAATAATTTTGTTTACTAATAGCTGCACACAGTTTATTTGGTTCACTAATGGGTTCACAATGTATGATTCTTACGGTATGATTGGAGTACTTCCCTGTAATGACAAGCGAATCATTTGCCATGTGTGCCACTAGCTATTCCTGTGATAGCCCGACACGTCTAACATAATTACGAGCATTAGGTGGTCTAATCTCAACTATTTCAGCACGTCTTTCAGGACTAAGAATTCCACGATCGCGCCTCTCCTGGTTATTTCTTTCTTAATAACTGTTACGATAACGTGAAGTGCCTCGTGTTTCGTTGTAATGATAGTCATTTGTTCCGAAATCAGTGTTGTCAGTTTCTTGATGTTATTTCTTTCATTATACTGATATCTGTTGTTGTAACCAATGTTACCGTAACTTCTTTGGTTCCTGAAACGACGTGCTGTATTTCTGTCTATGATATTGCCGCTATTGTATGATTGACCTCTCGAATACCAATTGTTTGTGTAACTATGATCACGATTATTAGAGAACAGATTATTCTGTTTATAACTGTGGTTCCGATATGCAGAGTACCCATCATCTGAACTGTTTCGCTGTGAGTGGAAACTTTGTCGATTGCCGACACTCTACTTATTTCGCGAATAACATTCGTCACCGGCATCTTCGAGTTCTTGCTGTAAATTTTGAAAATCGTCAGTGTCATCTTTAGAGTGTCCTGTCAAGTGCCAATATCAGGTGTCGTAAGCATCTCGATAGTTTAGCAAAACAAATTCCTATTACTTCTGAGGTACTTACGGTTTGGATAAGAAGTGAGTCTTGAATATGTTATGGTGAAAACAGTCTGCCGAGCTCGAAATGTCTGATTGTTGAAAATTCTGTAGCATGATATACTTTTTTGGGTCTGTCTTGTGTTGCTTCAGACCAGTATGCTGGCAAGAATGAGCGATAAAATTCACCTTTAGCTTGCTATTCTAAGAGATATATTCAAGTTCGTGAACAATTAACCATGAAGATGGGAGATAGTATTGGAATTATTGAAGTCTAGTTAACCAGTCAGTCTGACGCGCATCAGTTCACTAGCCCCTACACGTCACGAATCAGAAATTTCGCCAGAAGTAGGAAAGCGCGTAGTACGAGCAGAGCTATAATCATGTTCATGGCTCGTTTTTCGTTCAACACAAGACAATCAGTCATTAAATATATTTACACCAGACCTATGCTGTTGTTTAACGGTCATTTGTTCCTGTTTAATATGTTGAAGAGACGGATATTCTTCCGAATTGGCAAACAGAACAGGCTGTGTAACATTATAATTTTCTTCCGCATTGCTAGACAGCTGGTTCACAGTTACAGAAAGTTTGTCTTTGAGTTTGGTAACTGTATTTAACTTTTCTTGAGTATCAAATTCTATCTCTCTAGTCTTTAGCGCCGCATACTGCTCATCAAGACTTTGTATATGGGTTTCAAACTGACTATTCTGCTGTTTTAACTGTGAAATTTCGGATGTTCAGTGAGTTCAACTCTCGACTTCAGATTATTTATTACAGAGTTCAACTCCTCAAGTACAAGTTCCTTAAACTATTTAGTTTTCTCATTTAAAGCTGTCAAAAGTTCCGCTCAAATTTTTATTAAAGGTCCACGCTCCAGGGAGTATCTTCTGTAACGTTTTTCAAATTTTTCACATTTCTTCATTCTGCTTTGACAATACCTTCAGAATACTTCACAAAATATCATCGTTCCCATCTATGGAATTACTATATGGAGGCGTAGACGGTGGCTCAGTTTGGCCAACAGTTGTGGATGCAAAACCTGTATCTTTAACTATAGAACCTGACAGGTTTGAGAAATTACGTCCTACAGACTCAGTTTCCAATGCAGAATCTCAAACTGCACTTCGTTGTTTTGTTCTATATGAAAGAATTCCTGTCGACTTGGACCTTGTCTGTCCACAGGATCATCATAAATGGCATCAGCTACAGCTCTAACATTTGACCTATCTCTAGTAGCTCTTGATATTTTTTTGCACTTGTAATAAAGCAGCATACGACCGGATATCTCTCACTCACATAAGATCTACACTACATAGTAACTACTTAAATCACTTCCAATAAATGTCAATTAAAACAGAAAACTATTTAAATTACCTCTGAAAGAATTCACTGAATAAATGCAAATCCCAGCTTCTGATGGTAACAGTGTGCAATGAAATGCCTACACTTCAGCGGCACATACCATAAAAAATCACTGTCTTTCTAACCACATAACACTTCAAGATACAATAAACAAGAATTGTTTTAATTTTGAGCAAATCATTAGCAATAGCAAAAATCAATAGCAAAATCACTTACTCTGACCGCAATACAACACTACAAACCAAAGAATCTCGCACTACTCGGCGGGGTCAGGGATTTTCTCTGCCTCGAGATGGCTGGGTGTTGTGTGCTGTCCTTAGGTTAGTTAGGTTTAAGTAGTTCTAAGTTCTAGGGGACTGATGACCATAGATGTTAAGTCCCATAGTGCTCAGAGCCATTTGAACCATTTTTGAATCAGAAGTTAATAATTGACATTAAAATGATTTTCACAAAAACACTAATTAAAGTTGCAGAGAATACACAGTAGCTCTATTCCTGCATAAGCAAACTTTCACAGTTCTTGGAAAAATTTGGTTTTATTGTTCAGTGGTAATAAGTGTACAAAAGGAACTGTACTACTTTAATGGCATACAGTGTGTAATTATAAGTGTTGCGTAAAATATCTCGAAAGTAATTGTAAAGTCAAAGCCTATAACTGAAATTTTAATACGGATACGGTTGCAAAGGAAAACTTCAATTGACTGCAAATCTCAACAGACTACCATGTAAATACGCATCCTGGCGGGGGAATGTATCTTAGTTCTTTTTAAGACTCGTGTTTTTAAGTGTCAAGTTAGTATCTGAGAAATGTGTAAAACTTATTTTGATATCGAATGCAATAGGAATATGTGAAAATTTAATTCTGAACCGAAAATATATGGGAGTCATGCTACACGATGCAGAATACAGACTAGTCGGGACATCAAGCAATTCGTCTTAGAGAAAGCAATCCGTTTTCAAAGTAATTCACGTATGTAATCTCACTGCACAACAAAATTATTCAGATTAAAATGTTGACCCTGAATAGCGTTAATCTTTAGGTTTGTAGACAATCACTGTACCATGAATATTATTGTGAATATACAATAATTGAACATAAAAAAGTATTATTTTCACAAATACACTGTGACAATCACTGTATCTTACATTGGACACGAACTATGCTTCATTAAGCCATGACAAAAATAGACCTTTTCGTAAATGTCCCACACCTAGGCAAATTAAAAAAATATTTGTTAATATCTTTCCTGTGTACAGTCGTCTTCCTTGACATTTGTTTCAACTACAAGACAAAGCCATATGTATTTTTCTACAGCAAACTCAGTCATACGAAATGTTCTTAAATAAGAAGCTACACAGGTACAAATATAATAGAGACTGGATTACCTTAAAAGTAGGCTTTTGTCATCCTTCCATTAATGTAATCTCACTTCCTCAACATCTTTCCTCAAAACATAATATCACAAAATTCTTTTTTTAAATAATACTGCGTGTACTACACTCCTGCAAAGTTTCATCCTTATCAAACCAAGTACATTGACAGACTGTCCTACACACTCTACTACAACGCTGAAGAGTATGATTATATCGATGCTGCAGAGGTTGAGTACGTTTATCAAATCCCCAACTTCATTCACATGTCTGGACAAACCTTCTTGAACACTGTCGTGGTAAATGAGATTGCCCTCTTTAAACTTCCGTCTGAACATCAAAACATCTCTAAAAGTGCTTGTTCGGCTATACTGCACCAAGCATGAACAACAACAGATCAAGGGAAATGACAGACTATTTTCAAACGAGAAGGATCTCATGTCTCACATTAGCAACCAAGTATTAGAAATTAGTTGAGAGCATAACGACTCTCCAAAGATCCACGTTTATCACAATCGTCAAAAGAATAGGTTGCTGAAGAGCTTGTATCGATGGGACGGAACTGCTTAGAACAAACTGTCACAAACTGCAACAACAGTAAGCATTGTGATTCACCAACAGGAAACATATATAGTAAGAAAATGAAAGAGCTAAGGTAACGGCCACATTTCATTTTGTAAGAGTGGAAGGACTTGAAAAGGGAGCAGTAGCTGAGGAGGGAGTTAGGCAGACTTGTAATCATCCCACGATATTTATCTGGCCAGAAAAAATTCGGCGGGAAGTTCCAAGTTCAACGAGAAGAAATTAAAAATTTTGTATTAGTCGATGACGCAGTTTAGCGAAAGGACCTGAAAAATCAATACATCGGAACAGAAATATCTTGAAAATGGTGACAAGGTGAATTTCTACAAAAACAAGTACAATGTAGACGAAATAAATCTACAGATGCTGAGACAAAAGGAATTGACAAATCAATTAATCGGAACAGAAACCGTTTTAAAAATGGGTTGTAAGATGAGTGTCAACACAGCTGAAACGAGGATAACGTAGGGGAACTGATCTGTCGATGCTGAAAAGATTATAACAGGTAATGTGAAATTACAAGTATAAGATTAATTCTGCTATTTGTACAAGACTATGGCCAAAGTAGGCAGGATCTAAAATGCCGATTGGTAACAGCTATGAAAAGCCTTCCTGAAAAAGAGCTACATTTTTTAACGTTAACAGGTCCTTTGCCAACTGTGTCAGGTAAAGAAGGATTGTATTGCGCAACGACACGTTGAAGCGAAATTCTGGCATACCTACGCGCTGAGGTACAGAAGTCTCGTGGAACACCAGACACAGCAAAGTAAACACGTCCACAGTAATTTTACTACTTAGCCTATGCGGTACCAGAAGTAGTTATGGAACTATGGCACTTGCGGGAACTATTTACGAACATCAGAAAAATGTGACTTCCTAGGTGCGAAGAGTTGCTTTCTTTTTTAAACGTAATATTCGAGAGTTCCTTGTGGAGCCTACTCAGTAAGTTCAATTGGTAGGACGTAGGAGGGCAGTCCGTTGGAAGGAAGCTGAGCACCAGAGGCACCTCGTTTTTATGGATTCAAAAGAGTATGAAGGCAGAAGTATGTTGGATACCGGATTACGTGGGAGACGCTGGCGTCGGAGTTTGTTTGTTGTAGGCGGTCCGACGTTGAACGGCGAATGCGTACTACGGCGAGTGACTACAGAGAGAAATTAACTGATCAGCACAAAGGAAGAGACCTGGGTCTCTATCTGGAGTGCAGGGAAGTGCAGTGTAAGGTAAAGTGCTGAAGGAAAATCGATGACTCTACTTTACGGATGGGGGAAAGTAATTCTGTTCGTCAGAAGATTGGAAGCTGCGTTGATCTCTGTTAACGTAATTACGTTTCAGGGAAGACAAGGAGTTTCTAAGAGTGCCACTGAGACCTGAACTAAGGCTTATGGTCCAGAGTGAGATAAGGTGTGGAGATGAGGCTTACTGGAGATAAATAAAGATGTGTCACTCCTTATCAACTCTGGTGTGTCCTTCTTAATAGTCATTCTTTCTTTACCCGTTTCAAGTATATTTGTGTTGTCGCACTAAGCGTGTGACATAATTTTTGTATGCAGTAGATACACGCACCAAAAAAAAGTTTTGCATTACCTCGGTTCTGAGAGTTCCTGTACAGAAAATTGGAGTAGAGATCAACATGAACATAATTTCCACCCTTTTTATTGCTCATGAAAACCACGCATTGGATGTTGTACCACATTACAGTGCTGCCTTCAGAGATGGAGGTCCAGATTGCTGTACACATCAGTACCCCTAAAACGAAGTAGGACGTCCTCTTGCCCTGATGCTTGCCTTCATTTGTCATGGCATGCAATCCATAAGTTCATCAAGGCACTGTTGGTGCAAATTGTCCCACCCCTCAACGGAGATTCGGCGTAGATCCCTCAGAGTGGTTGATGAGACACGTCGTTCATAAACAGCTCTTTTCAATATATCTCAGGCATATGCGATAGGTTTCATGTTTGGAGAACAAGCTAGCCACTCTAGTCGACCGATGTCGTTATCCTGAAGAAAGTCTTTCAGACGTTGTGGACGATGGGGGTTCGAATTGTCGTCCATCAAGACGAATGCCTCGCCATTATACTGCCGATATGGCATTCACATGTCGTATAGCCGTTACGGCGCCTTCCATGACCACCAGCGGCATACATCGGCACCACATAATGCCACCCCGAAACAGCAGGAAACATCAACATTGTCACACTAACTGAACAGTGTGTCTAAGGCGTTCAGCCTGACTGGGTTGCCTCCAAACATGTGTCCGACGATTGCCTGCTTGAAGGCATATGGGACACTCATCGGTGAAGAGAACGTGATGCCAGTCCTAAGTGACCCATTCAGCATGTTGTTTGGCCCATCTATACCACTCTGTATGGTGTCGTGGTTCCAAAGATGGACCTCTCCATGGAAGTCGGAAGTGAAATCATGCATCACGCTGCCTATTTCTCATAGTTTGAGTCGCACAAGAGACGTCTTGAGGATGCACAAAATGCATTATACAACATTATGGCATTGCTGTCAAGATTCTTCCGACCCATAATCCGTAGATAGTGGTCGTCCACTGCAATAGTATCCCTTTGGCAGCCTGAGCGAGGCATCGACAGTTCCTGTGTCTGTATCTCCTCCATGTCCGAACAACATCACTTTGATTCTCTCCTAGACGGCTGGACAATTCCCTTGCTGAGAGCCCTGGCACAAAGTAACAATGCGGATGCGATCGTACCGCGGTATTGACGATCTAGATGTGGTTGAGCTAGAGACAAAACGAGCCGTGTACCTCCTTTCTGGTGGAATTGATCGGCTGTCGGGCCCCTTCCGTCGAATAGGCGCTGCCCATGCAATGTTGTTTACATCTGGCTGGGTTTAGTGACATCTCTCAACAGTCAAAGAGACTGTGTTTGTGATACAATATCCACAGTCAACGTCTACCTTCAGGAGTCCTGGGAGCCGGGATGACGAAAAACTTTTTTTTGATGTGTGTATAACTGAACGGAAGAGACGTTCGACTAATTTTCCCGACAGTCAGTCTTCTGTCCTTGATGCTTCTCCAGCTCTCTGCATCACTTTAACAGGTGCTGTGTCTTTGAGTCAGACGGAGGAGCTTGATGAGTCGGGTTTATAAAATTGCGCTTGTATCACGAGTGAACCTTTGTAGAGAGATTGGCGATCTTAGTAATTTCAGTTAGCGGTGATGATGAATAGTGTAGGAGGAAAATGTACGTTAATATTTCATTTAGTTAGCTAAATGTAACTGGTGGCACCTCACGATTTATCCGGAGTGTAGACACTTACAGAAGAGAAAGAAGTAGAGGCTTCATAAAATGTAGCGCTACAAATGAAGGCTCAAATTTAGACGGGGAGATCGGAAAACTCATGAAGATGTACAGAATCGGAGAGGAACTCTTGATGAGTGAAGGCCTGCTTCATACAAAATAAATATTAAAAAGAGGCCTGCTGCCTTCTGTAAAGAGATGGTATAATTGAATCAGGCCCAGAATTTTTGATAACGATCGGAAACAGGTATTGAGAAATCGTAGAAAACCAGCAGCGCCTCAACATAAGTAATCAAACTAAAATACCTGAATTCAACAAATATTCCTGAGGTAATTGAAATTTTAAGAAAGACTGGGGTGGGTAGTGATTATCTTCTGAATTAACTGTAATGCCAATTTATCATACCATTAGATCTTCATGTTATCATAAACTAAAAGGAATACAATTAATTGTTACTTCAATAGAGGTAACCGAAAATAACGGGGGAGTGCACACGTGTTCGTGACTAGGCATGTTCGGAAGAGAGTAGACTCATGTACGGAGACAACACAGTGAAACGTACAATCAAACAGGAGAAACCAAAGAACGAAGCTCATCATCGTAACGCCTCAGAGAACAACCTTTGTTCTTAGTGAGGGATAGCGGCGTTTATAGTCAGTCCACGAAGGGAAGGAAAGAAATAAAAATAGTGTGAAAACTCATAATTTTAAACAATCAGGTAATTCCATCAAATTGGCAGAAAGCATATACGTTCGCGTATTCATTTAACGTGAAACAGTGTGATGGAACATTCCAAACTAATATTCACTCGATATACGGCGAGTAACAAACATGTGCTGGCCATGAAATCGCACGTGCGCACGTGGACGACTAAATTCGAGTTTATCTTCCAGTCTCGCAAGTATCACAGCACTCACTATTGTACACAGAAAGGGGCCATGTATTACGGTGACGTGCGAGAATGAGGATAGAGTACCCTACTTAGCACGTTAGGACTGCCGAAATGATTAAGCATCTGAGGCCGACATAAAAATTAATAAATAAAATATAAAGCAGAACAATTAATGGCGGGGTATATATCATTAATCGACTGAACGGCAGTTACTGAATTAAATGAATAAACATTACTCGTAGGATCTTACTGTGCATGTAAAATTGCTATCATGTGGTTGTACAAGAACCATAACCAACCTGATAAACCAGAACTCTAACAAAATAAGAGTATAGCTGATTGATGTCGGAAAATTAACGTTGTGTTTTGGAAATGTACCGGTACAAGGAAACAGTGTAGTATACTGAAATAAAAACGGACTCCAGACTTCTCTGCCTCGTGCTGACTGGGTGTTGTGTGATGTCCTTAGGTTAGTTAGGTTTAAGTAGTTCTACGTTCTAGGGGATTGATGACCATAGATGTTGTGTCCCATAGTGCTTAGAGCCATTTGAACATTTTTGGACTCCAGACTAAATAGTCCAGCATTTATGCTGAAGACTAATGGAAGGAAACGTTCTTAGAAGATGCCCTACAAGTGTCCCGAGAGTATTCAGATACTCTGTAGATGAGCCGTTAAACAAGTGACTGTGGCGAGGGAATGGAAATGAGCGTACGGCATTGTGGACCAGGAGTCCCCTATTCGGGAAAGTCCGGTCGCCGAGGGCAAATACTTACTGCATTCGGCGTCACATTGGGCGACTTGCGCGTCGGAGATGGGGATGAAATGATGGTGACAAGACAACACCCATTCCGTGAGCGGAGAAAATCTCCTGCCCCAGCCAGCAATCGAACACGGGCCTTTGGCGTGGCATTCTACCGACCTCAACACTCAGCTAAATGTGGCGAGAGAGTTTAGGTATCTTAAGATGCAGCAGGGATAAATTTACTTTGTGATATCTTCACAATTTTCTTGTCTACCTCAGGGTGGGTGTCGCCAAAAATATTCTTCATTTTGTTTCCTATAACCGGACAAGAGAACGGAACAAAATCTGGACATGTGACGGCAGTGAAGACCGAACACGAGTCAAAGGATGAGCAATCTCATGTGCTATCTTCTACACTATGACAACAACTGACACTGACTGTATCTGGAGAGCCATTTGGGCGAGCGACGGACTGATCCGCTAACTTCAATGTTAATTAGCTCGGGAACTTTCCAACGTATAGAACTTGTTTCTTAACAATTTTTTCTAAGCACAACCTACCCTACAACAACCTTACAAGCTAATCAGACTTTTTCTGACCACCATTCATTTTGCTAACACTGGGCAGAATATATTTTACGAAGGACACATGTGTTAAGCAGGCTCTAGTGTATTGGTAAACGCTTTATCATCTATATAATTGCAATTGTAGCAACCTTTAAGACTTTTAAGACACAATTTCCCTAGAAAAAGCAATCGCTTGATATTAAACATCCTGATATATTAACGAATGTAGTTGATGATCGAGGAGAATGTGTGCTTGTAAGGGGTGATGGGAAGGGGGGAGGGGGGAGGAACTGTATATGGAGACGAGACCTGACTACTGTAACAAATTTCAAAGGTTTGTAAGTTAAGTATTTGTACAGACATGAAGAGAGCAGCATAAAAGTAGTGTTAGAACTTGATAAAACCAATATAACGTGTTAAAAAATTAACAGACAAGAGACAAAGACGTGAGTGGTGGAAATTACAGATTTTAATGAATTTCTCTTGAAGAGTTGTTGTAGTGTTCGTTTTATAAAACGAAAGCACACAATGAGTGCGCTCCTCACCAGTGGAAGTAGCGAATTTAAGTGTGCACTAACGTTGACATTCCTGGTGGCGAAATGCGGTACTCATGCTGGTTGAGCCGGCCAGAGTGGCCGAACGGTTCTAGGCGCTACAGTCTCAAAACGCGAGACCGCTGCGGTAGCTGGTTCGAATCCTGCCTCGGTCATGAATGTGTGTGATGTCCTTAGCTTAGTTAGGTGTAAGTAGTTCTAAGTTCTAGGGGACTGATGACCTCAGAAGTTAAGTCCCATAGTGCTCAGAGCCATTTGAACCATGCAGGTTATTTGCAACAGAAAGATACACTCACCGATTTTCTAAGTTACGCCAGTAAATTTCTCCACTATTCCAAAGTAAATTTGTAAAATCCTTTTTGGCTCTCACTGCAGACATGATGTTGCATCATATATACACTGAAGTGCCAAAGAAACCGTATAGGCGTGTGTATTCAAACAGAGAGAAACGAGGTGTATTCGCAAATGGCGGTCCCGTCGGTCGCGAAATGTGACTGTGAAATCAAAAATGTTTTATCTGCAACAGTTTCTTACAACTTCCAGCTACTTATCTACGTAGTCACCGATACGACTTAGACGTTTGCCGTAGCATTGTACCAACTTTGCATTACCTTTGTTGTAGAAGGCAGCCGAGCAGATACACACTGAGATCACAATTCAATAGGGATGAAGAGTAGGGTAAAGTTTTAGGCATTAGTCAGGAAGAATCAATACGCAAGGAAGTGGGATATGGAAGTACTAAATGATGACGAGTTACGCTTGAACTATCCTAAGGCTTTAGGTACAGCAATAAGGAGTTACTCAGTAGGCAGTGCAGTTGAAGGGGAATCTCTAAAAAGGGAAATAACAGGAGTTGAAAAGAAATACGTAGGTACAAATAAGGTAACTGGGAAGAGACCTTGGCTAATAGAAGAAATACTTCAGTTGGTAGATGAAAGAGGGAAGAACAAAAATGTTCAGAGAGATTCAGGATTACAGAATTACAAGCCACTGAGGAATGAAATAAACAGGAAGTGCAGGGAAGCTAGGACAAAATGGCTACACGAAAAATGGGAAGAAATCGAAAAACTAATTATTGTCAGAAGGACTGATTCAGCATGTAGGGAACTAAAAATAGCCTTCGGTGGAATTAAAAGCTTGGGTGGTAACGTTAAGAGGGTTACTATAATCGCCCTGTAAAATGCAGAGGAGCGAGCAGATAGGTGGGAAGAGTACACTAAAGATCTCTGTGAGGGAGTATTTGTATGATGTGATAGAAGAAGAAACAGGAGTCGATTTAAAAGGGATAGGGGACCGAGTATTGGAATCAGAATGTAAGATAGCTTTGGAGGACTTATGATAAATTATACCAGAATTTCTAAAATCGTTTGGGGAAATGGCAACAAAACGTTGGTGTGTAGAATGTATGAATCTGGAGACGTACCATTCGACTTTCGGAGAAATATCATCGGCACAACTCCAACGATGATAACAGCTGACAAGTGCGAGAATTATCGCACATTCAGCGCAACAGCTCATGCATCCAAGTTGCGGACAAGAATAATGTAAGGAAGAATGGAAAATAAAATTGAGGGAGTGTTACATAATGATCATTTTGACTTTAGGAAAGGTAAAGGCACCAGAGTGGCAATTCAGACATAGCGCTTGATAGTGGAAGCAAGAAAAAAGAAAAATCATGACAGGGTCATAGAGTTTGTCGACCTGGAAAAAGCGCTCGACAGCGTAAAACGGTGGAAATTGTTCGAAATTCTGAGAAAAGTAGGTGTAAGCTATAGGCAATATTTGTGAAAGAGCGAAGCGGTTTTAGTGAGAGTGGAAGACCAGGAACGAAGTGCTAGGATTAAAAACGATTTAAGACAGGGATGCAGTCTTTCGCCCTACTGTTCAATCTGCACATCGAAGAATCAATGATAGAAAGCAAGGGGGACATCAGAAGCAGACTGACTCTGGCAGAAAGGACAATCTTGGCTAAGGGATGTCAGCTAGTATTGAACATGAGCCTGAATTTGAGGAAGAAATTTCTGAGAATGTAGGTTGGGAACACAGCATTGTATGCTAGTGATACATTGACTTTGCGGCGAAAAACGGAACAGAATAGAATTGATGCATTTGAAATGAGGTGGACTGATAAGGTAAGCGATATGGAGGTTCTGCGCAGAACTGGAAAGGAAAGGGAAATGTGGAAAGCGCTGACTAGGAGAAGGAGCAGGAGGGGAGGACCTCTGCTAAGACTTCAGTGAATGACTTCCATGCTACTAGAGGGAGCTGTAGAGAGCAAAAACTGTTGGGGAAGACAGAGATTCGAGTACAGCCAGCAAATAATTGAGGACCTAGGTTGCGGGTGCTACTGTGAGATGAAGAGGGTGGCACAGGAGAGGAATTCGTGGCGGGCGGGCCACATCAAACCAATCAGAAGACTGATGACTCAAAAAAAAAAAAACAACAAGAAATTGCTCGACGGCTATTGTTAATCAGAGACTAGGGTATCGTCAGGAGTAACCCAGGGAATTGTGATACGACAGCTGTTATTCCTGTATACGTAAATGATTTGGCCGACAAGGTGGGCGGCAATCTGCCGTTGTTTGGTGGTGATGTTGTGGTGTACTGTGCATCGAAATTGTGTGACTTTATGAAGATGCAAAACAACTTTAAAAAAATTTCAAGTTGATGTGATGAACGGCAGCTAGCAAAGCATTTGGAGAAATATAAGTTAATGAGGATGGGTAGCAAGAAGAAAACTGTCATGTTCGGATTCAATATTACAAGCGACCTGCTTGACACATTCAAGTCGTTTAAATATCTGGGCTTAACGTTGCAAAGCGATATCAAAGCGAATGCGTATGGGAGAACTGTGTTAGCTGTGTTAGCGAAGGCGAATAGTCGGCTCATGTATTTCGGGATAATTTTAGGGAAGAGTTATTCAACCTCAGAAGGGACCACATATAGGGCGCTGGTGCACCTTCAGTGGTGTCGGGGTATCTTGGGTTTTTCGATGAGAGCTGGTTCTGCCTCAGCAATGGTTTAGAAGTAAATTAGAAGGAGGCCAGTCGAGAGACTGAAACCCACCTGTCTGTGTGTTAGACACACTGACCGACACCTGTAGTTAAGGACTGGGGTTCCATTTCATGTGACTGCAGAAGCACTCCCGTGGCTATCCCAAGCACCCTGATGACTGCATATCTATTCGTCAGTCTGGTGACTGGACCTGTTGTGCCGCTAATCATGAACAGCATTCCAGGCTCGACCACATACCGCTTTTGAGTCCCAACGTGCTCTACAGAGTGTCGATATGTTGCCTTGACCTATTCTATCACCTCATCTGTCGCCATTGGAGCACATTTGTGACATCATCGTATGACAACTCCAGCGTCATCCACAAACTGCATTAGCCATACCTGTATTGACCGATCAAGTGCAAAAGGCATGCAACTCCATCCCACAAACAAACATACAGCACCTGTACAACTCAATACATACAAGCAGGCACGATAGCATTCAACATTCTGACGGCTACACCTTTTGTTGGTGTAACAGCGTTTTACGTTACCTCGCGCTTGCAGTGACCTGTGATACTGCAATGTAAATTTCTTTCATATGTTACCTAGACAAATGTATTCTCTAAATTTTAGCCTTCTGCATTAATTATTTTTTTGTGTTCAGATTTATTCCTTCAGTGTATTTTTAATTCTTGCAGAGAAAACTTTCACCATTTCAAGTAAATGAAGAAGTAGTTGAAATCACAGTACACAAAAGCCAAAATTTACAGCTAGAAAAGATCGTTGTCGGGCTAGCCAAAAAAAAAAAAAAAAAAAAGGCACAGAGTAGCTGCGCCATTTTCCTGAGGTTCCCGCAGCGACGTGCCGTCATACTGGGGCACGGGTGTTTTAATGGGTACCATGGCCGCTGACCTGTACGAGCAAACAAACAAAAAATTAATTACGTTGCTTCATTTTGCAGAAGTGACAAACAAAACTTGATGACTACCCCTTTGTCGATGGGCTGCCATTATGAGGCGGCTATAAAAATATTATGACTCTCATTTGTATATATCGATTAATGGGCAGTAATTGGTGTACCCAGTACATTCCGGGCAGCTATAAAGTAAGCTGTTTCAGGGGAAATGGCCGTATGGCAGATTTCGAACACACGCCGGCAGTTGCGGCCGAATGAGGCTCTCGAACTGTTACTCGGTTTTATACATAAATCAGTTCCCTCATGGACTACTGTGGAAGCTGTTACCGTCGTAGCGGAAATGTGATTGTAGCGATCTGGTATTAGCAGTAACAATTCAGATGTACACGAAAGAACAGTAAGTTTCCCATTTCGTTCAGAAATGGAAAATATAGTTCTGGAGTGGCGAGGAATTGTGATCTAAGTGTCATAAACTTTCATTAGTGGAGGAGTGAAATCTGCATTAGTGAAACACTTCTGTTGATACTTTTAATTGAAAGACGGAAAAAAAACTATTATACCGTGAGTAATAAATGCTATAGGGGGAAAAAATCTCAAACAGAATTTAAACTATGTTTTTTAAGTTGAGGAAATTTGGAAATATATAAGACCAGCGGAATGTTTTTTTATTTTTATTTGTTTACATAAAATGTTTTGAAACATCAGTCATCTGACTTGTTTGATACGGCCCCCATGAACTCGTCTCCCGTGCAAGTGTTTTCATCTGAGAGTAGCACGTCAAGTTATTTGCTGGATATATCCCAATATCCTTTCTGTCCAGTTTTCTTCTTCTACAGTTCCCACTAGTACCACAGTAGTTATTCTTTCATGTCCTATCATGCAGTCCTCTCTTCTTGTCAGTGTTTTTCATATATTTCTCTCCTGGACTATTCCACGGAGAACTTCGTCATTCCTTAATTTGCTATTATTTTGCGATTATTTTGTACCTCCACATCTCAAATGTTTCTATTCTCTTCTATTGCAGTTTTCCCACAGTCCATGCCGAAGGTTATGCTTAAAAACTTCTACTTAAACTCAGGTTTGTATGTGTCTGATGGATATCTGAGAAATTAGTGAAACTTACCATGGTATGACAACTGGGTTACATTCTGAACGGAACTATGTGAAACACACGCTACAGAACACGCAATTCGGTCAAACCAGTAGGTCTGACATTTCGCCTGCGAGAAATCAATTCGTTTTCAAAGAAATTTACGTAGGATACCTGGCTACAAAACAAAATGTTACAGATTAAATATTGTGGAACTTTAGAATTTAGTTTTGCAAACTATCACTATACCAGATTTGTTATGGTGATTACAGACCAAATAGACACAAAAATTAAAGCATCTTACTTTGTCTTAAATTACTTTAAAGTTCAAGGTAACACTTCTCTTAAACCTTTTACTGATACGTAACCGCTAAACTGTTACGATATTTTCGTAATTACATTAAGACAATAACAGTACCTTATAAAGAATATGAATTTTGCTGATAATGAAGTTCACTGACCTACCTGTGGGCACAGAACGATCTTCTGTCCTGCAACCTGTTGCTATCAGGAATATTGGTCTGATTGTCCAAAACCAAATTTCATTTACAGTACACATGATGTGGAATGCAAGATGGTATATTATCACTTTTCATAAAAATGCTTCTGCGGCACACCACTCGCGAAGGGCAATGCGATTATACAGATACATTTAGAAAGGTAGTTGTTGTTGTGGTCTTTAATCCAGAGACTGTTTCCATGCAGCCCTCCATACTGCGCTATCCTATGCAAGCTTCCTCATCTCCTAGTACCTACTACAAACTAAATCCTTCTGAATCTGCTTAGTGTACTCATCTCTTGGTGTCCCTCTACAGTTTTTACACCCCAAGACGCTCTCCAATACCAAAATTGTGATCTTTTGGTGCCTCAGAACATGTCCTACCAACCGATCACTTCTACTAGTCAAGTTGTGTCACAAATTCCTGTTCTCCCCAATTACATTCAGTACCTCTTCATTAGTTATGTGATCTACCCATCTAATCTTCAGCATTCCTCTGTAGCACCACATTTCGAAAGCTTCTATTCTCTTCTGGTCCAAACTATTTATCGTCCATGTTTCACTTCCATACATGGCTACACTCCATACAAATACTTTCAGAAACGACTTCCTGACACCTAAATCTATACTCGATGTTAACAAATTTCTCTTCTTCAGAAACGCTTTCCTTGCCATTGCCAGTCTACATTTGATATCCTCTCTACTTCGACCATCATCAGTTATTTTGCTCCCCAAATAGCAAAACTCCTTTACTACTTTAAGTGTCTCATTTCCTAATCTAATTCCCTCAGCATCACTTAATTCGTCTTCATTCCATTATCCTCGCTTTGCTTTTGTTGATGTTAATCTCATATCCTCCTTTCAAGACACTGTCAGTTCCATTCAACTGCCCTTCTAGGACCTATGCTGTCTCTGAGAGAATTACGATGTCATCGGTAAACCTCAAAGTTTTTATTACTTCTCCATGGATTTTAATTCCTACTCCGAATTTTTCTTTTGGTTCCGTTACTGCCTGATCAGTATACAGATCAAATAACATCGCGGATAGGCTACAACCATGTCTCACTCTCTTCCCTAACACTGCTTCCCTTTCATGTCCCTCGAATCTTATAACTACCATCGGGTTTCTGCAGAAATTGGAAACAGCCTTTCTCTCCCTGTGTTTGCCCCTGTCCCCTTTCTTTTTGAAAGAGAGTATTCGAGTCAACATTGTTAAAAGCTTTCTATGAGTCGACAAATGTTACATACGTAGGTTAACCTTTCCTTAATCTGTCTTCTAAAATACGCCGTAGTGTCAATATTGCTTCACGTGTTCCAACATTTTTGCGGAATCCAAACTGATCATCACCGAGGTCGGCTTCTACCAGTTTATCCATTCGTCAGTAAAGGATTCGTGTTAGTATTTGCAGCTGTGACTTGTTAAGCTGGTGGTTCGGTAATTTTTACATCTGCTTTCTTTGGTATTGGAATAATTATATTCTTCTTGACGTCTGAGGGTATTTCACCTGTCTGATACATATTGCACACCAAATGGTAGAGTTTTGTCAGGGCTGGCTCTTCCAGGGCTATCAGTAGTTCTAATGGAATGTTGTCTACTCCCGGGGCCTCGTCTCGACTTAGGGCTTTCAGTGATCTGTCAAACTCTTCAACCAGTACCATATCTCCCATTTCATCTTCATCTAAATCCTCTTCCATTTCCATGATCTTGTCCTCAAGTACATCGCTCTTGTATATACCCTCTATATACTCCTTGGACATTTCTGCTTTCTCTTCTTTACTTAGAACTGTGTTTCCATCTGTGCTCTTGGTATTCATACAAGTGGTTCTCTTTCCTCCAAAGGTGTGTTTAATTTTCTTGTAGGCAGCATCTGTCTTACCCCTAGTGATATATGCTTCAACATCCTAACATTAGTCCTCTAGCCATCCATGCATAGTCATTTTGCATTTCATGTTGACCTCATTTTTGAGACGTTTGTAACCTTTTTTGCCTGTCCCATTTACTGCGGTTTTATATTTTGTCCTTCCATCAATTCAATATTTCTTCTGTTACCCAAGGATTTCTACTAGCCCTCGTCTTTTACCCACTTTATCCTCTGCTGACTTCACTATTTCATCTCTCATTCTTCTTCTACTGCATTTTTTTCCTTTGTTCTGGTCAATCGTTCCCCAATCCTCACTCTGAAAGTCTTTACAACCTTTGGTTCACTCAGTTTGTCCAGGTGCCATCTCCTTATATTCCCATCTTTTTGCAGTTTCTTCATTTTTAATCTACAGTTCATAACCAACAGATTGTGGTCAGAGTTCACATCTGCCGAGTTCACATCTGCCCCTGTAAAAACCTTACAATTTAAAACCTGGTTCCTAAATCTCTGTATTACCATTATAATGTATGTGAAACCGTCCAGTGTCTCCAGACCTCCTTCATGATTCTTGAACCAAGTGTTAGCTATGATTAAGTTATGCTCTGTGCAAAAGTTTACCAGGCCGCTTCCTCTTTCATTCCTTACCCCCACTCCGTATTCACCTACTACTTTTCCTTGTCTTCTTTTTCCTACTACCGAATTCCGGTCATCAATGGCTATTAAATTTTCGTGTCGCTTCAGTATCTGAATAATTTCTTTTATATCACCATACATTTAATCAATCTCTTCGTCATCTGCGGAGCTGGTTGGCATATAAACGTACTACTGTGGTAGGCGTGGGTTTCGTGTCTATCTTTGCTACCATAATGCGTTGACAATGTTGTTGATAGTAGCTTACCCGCGCCCCTATTTTTTATTCATTATTAAACCTACTCCTGCAGTACCTCTATCTGATTTTGTATTTAGGATCCTGTATTTAACTGACCAAAAGTATTGTTCCACTTGCCACCGAATTTCACTAATTTCCCCTAAATCTAACTTTAACCTACCCATTTCCCTTTTTAAATTTTCTACCTTACCTGCCCGATTAAGGGATCTGGCATTCCACGCTCCTATCCGTAGAATTCCAGTTTTCTTTCTGCTGATAACGATGTACTTCTGAGTAATCCCCGCACGGAGGTCCGAATGGGAAACTAACTTACCTCCTGAATATTATATCCAAGAGGACGCTGTCATCATTTAACCATACAGTAAAGATACATGCCCTCTGGAAAACATTACGGGTGTAGTTTCCCCTTGCTTTCAGCCGTTCGCAGTACCAAAACAGAAAGCCCTTTTTGGTTAGTGTTGCAAGGCCGGGACAGCCAATCATCCAGACTGTTGCCCCTGCAACTACTGAACAGGCTACTGCCCCTCTTCAGGAACCACACGTTTGTCTGGCCTCCCAACAGATGTTGCGGTTGCACCTACTTACGACTATCTGTATCGCTGAGACGCGCTAACCTCCCCACCAACGGCAAGGTCCATGTTTGATGGGAGGTGGGGGGGAGAGGGGGATAAAGAATGAAAACCGAGGAACTGAAGTTAACGATTGATAAATGAGAACAGAGACCCAAGTATAACTATGCTTCATTAACAACAGTATACCCTTTCATGTAATTCTCATAACTTAATAAGTGGGCTAAATATTTCTTAATTTTCATGTTTACAATTACTTTCCTTGACACTTGTTTCAATTATAAGACAAATCCATGAGCTTCACTACAAAATTTCTACTGAAAACGAGTAGACTTTAAGCATACACAGTGTTCTAATACTAAGAAACTACACAGTTACAATACCTGCAACCGCAGCAGCAGCGCAGTTGCGGACTCAAGCGCCTAGAACCGCTCTGCCACAGCGGCCGGCCGGTCTGGGTTTACGGCATCATTTGTCATAGGGCCACATTTTTTCGAAGAGGCAGGTGCTTCCGGTCTTGTTACCTGTACCATCACTGGTAAGTGTAATGAGTGTCTTTTGCGCAATCACGTCATTCCACCTCTCCATCAGCGTGATTATGTGGATGGGGTCATTTTTATGCGAGATGGCGCACCTCCGCACGTGCAAATCCATTTAAGCAACTGCTGAAGCACCATTTCGGAAATGCTGGAATTATTAACCTCCATTTCCCTACAGCCTGGCCGTCCCGATGACCTGATTTTGATCGCCGGCCGGTTTTTGCTGAGCGGTTCTAGGCGCTACAATCTGGATCCGAGCGACCGCTACGGTCGCAGGTTCGAATCCTGCCTCGGGCATGGATGTGTGTGATGTCCTTAGGTTAGTTAGGTTTAAGTAGTTCTAAGTTATATGGGACTGATGACCACTGCAGTTAAGTCCCACTGTACTCAGAGCCATTTGAACCATTTTTTGATGTCAATCTGTGTGTCTTCTGGCTGTGGGGCTATCTGAAAGATGTATTCAGCGTTCCGATTGTAAACTTAGCTGCATTGAAGGCACGCATTGCGCAGCAAATTCTGAACTTGATTCCGGAAATTCTATGAGTTGTGGAACATGGTGTTCCCCATTTCAACTTGTTGCAGAAAACGGGGGCAGTGACATGGAAACCAATATTCCGATTTGATTTTGAATGATACTTTTTATGCGTTTTTTGTCCTCAGAACAATTAAAACCCAATGTGAGTGATGCTTTTTATGCAATTTTTGGCCTCAGGACAATTAAAAACCGACTTCTCCCTTCCGATGTGTTTTTAACTTTCCATGGTGGTTGGGCTTACGTAACTAACAGTGTCACACCTGTACACAAAGGGTAGTACAGTTTCGTTAACGTCAAACGTACACCTTATGCATTGTTGTATGATTGATGTGTCATTTGTAGCCGAATACCATTAAATTATGGTGCTTACAGCGCCATCTACTGCAATTTTTTGTACTTATTTATTTTTCGTGTGCCATACGGTTTCCCACTACTTCGGTACTATTTGGTTGCGATTTGACGTCATTCTGACCTGTGGTGATATTTCTACAGCGGTTCCTAAGTTTAATTATGATCACCTTGTACATTGAAGCATGTATTTCTGGTGTAGTTCAATATTTTTGTCCAACCCCTGTATATCTACCGTCCTCCTGCTGCCGGGCAGTTCTATTTTTTTTTTCTTGTACATAGTTTGGTAACTCTGTGCTGATTTCTGTTTTTCTAAGCAGTACTTTTAAGTGTATGTGATCCGACTTAATCCCATCTCTTCTTAGACGCTAAAACTAAAATTTGTTATTTGCGAACACACTTAGCTAAATTTGCTATCTATTGTCGCATCAGATATCAACAGCTTAGGGGGAAGCTTCAGTCTGGATCAGTAGTCTGTTAAATGCGCCTTGAAGTAGAATGATAAGTGCACAGATCTATTGTTAGCTTTCAAAGAATAACAGGAAACGTAGGTCAAAGACAAATTCTTACCACACTATGGAACAGAGACATCGAGCAGGGGATAGATGAACTGCTCTGAGATCAGCTGCTTTAAAAAAGTAGCAAGGTCCTCACAATTATTCTTTCAGCGCCAAGTCGCAGCTCGTTGAATGTTGTCAAATTGTGCTATATGCCTTTAACATTTTCCTTTCATCCAGAAGTTCTCGTTGTTCTAGTGCAGTGACGTGGAAAATATCTCAGAGTGAATCTACAGGGTGACAGTTATTGAAATACATGGAAGGAAACCTAAATTAAATACAAACTACGGCGTTAACACACTTCGTTCAACATTTAAACGTCACTACAGATATTCGGTTCTAGGTTATGACATGTTCGACATGGTTGCCATCATTGGTCATGATGAGGCGCAGGGGAAGAGCGTAATTCTGCATGATCCGCCGAAGTGTCGGAACATCGATGCTGCCGCTGACTTCTTGGGAGGCTGTTTCCAGCTCAGCAATGGTTTTCGGGTTATTGCTGTACACCTTGTCTTTAACACAGCCCGACAAAAAAGAATGGCGTGTGTTTAGATCATGAGAATATGGCGGCCAAATGAGGTCCATGGGAGTTGCGTCTGGGTACGCCAGAGCCAGAATACGGTCCCCAAAGTGCTCCTCCAGGACATCACTGCCCTGCTTCGATGTGGTCGGTCTCGATCTTGTAGGAGATACATGATGTCGAAATCATCTTCCAAATCCTTTACGTTCCGTTCGGTACTCACTGTGCCATCAAGCAATATCGCACCGATTATTCCGTGACTGGACACTGCACACATCACTGTCACCGGTAAAGGGCGAAGAGACTTCTCGGTAGCGAAATGGGGACTCTCAGTCCCCCAAATGCGCCAATTATGCTCATTCACAAAACCATCCAAATGAAAGTGGGCTTCGTCGCTATACAAACCATACAATTCTCATTGCCCCCCCCCCCCCCTCCCTCTATGGCAACCGTACAATTGAAACATCCTAACAAAAACCATTTAGAAGTTATGACTGCTTAATCTTATGTAGTTCAGTAATTGTCACCCTGTATGAACTGATTTACAGAAACGTCGTAACCCGACGTGGACGGCGCCATTCTTACTTCAAAAGCTTACTCTCGAATCAGAGGTGAAGCAGAATATTGTGGTCATCCGTTTCTTGGTACGCAAGCGGCTGCGTAAAGGAATGAACCAGCGAAGATGTCAAGCTGAGATTTTTCGGGTCTCTTTGGTTAGAAATGGTATATGACGACTCTGATATTAGGTTAAGGAGGCAGATATGGCGATAATAGGGGAAATGAGATCATGGATTGGCTTACTGGTCTGCTTTTTACTGATTCTTCAGATGTTAGCAAGAAACGCTAGATGAGACTTACTAAATTCTCCAATCAGTTACGAAAAACAAAGGCCAACATGGCCTCTAAGATTTACGAAGCTTCGGGTACACACAATAATGTGCGGTAGTACAGACAACGAACCATGGAGGCGCCAGATTCTATTGCTTCAATAGCACTCTTAGGTTCGCGTACTCGTCGCAGTGTAAGTAACACACAGACCTACGTATAGACAAATGTACAGTGGAAAACAATAAGCTTAGTACAGAGATACGTCCAGGCAAGCTTATGCAATTCGTTCTTAGTGAACGATGTTCAATGACTGATTAATCACTAAAGTAGCATTTGCTGTTGGCCAGTACTCTTGAGGCTGCTGTCGTTCGCTGGAACTTCGAACTCTGCCGAACTTTTGAACCCTACCTAGCTTGGGGCTTGATCGCCTCAGGACATGTCGTTGAGGCTGTTTGCTTATAAAGGATCCATGACTGCATCGCTTTTTACCTCCAATTCGCAATCACTGGGCGTGAAATTAGCTATTTCGCAGTACATGTGACCTCTTCATGGATTCACAAGAGCAGGTTGCGCTGTGCACCCGTACCTAAGTTACAAGGATTATTTATACCTCTATGGTTTTCTTTTCATTTCTGGCATCCTTTCATGATTTGGTCTTTACAACCTCCGCCTTTCTTATGTGACGAAGATACAAACAATTCACATTCTACAGGTGTCCCACGGTACAGAAATGTTTTACGTAAGTGGACGTAAACTTAGCCTTTGTTTGGTGATGTTGTATAGAGAAGTGTCAGTCGATGCCTATTATGTAGATATAAAAATTTTCTGTCAACATTTGTATCCAGTTATTAATACTTACATAGTTGGTGAAAATCACCGAAATGTTGAAGCATCACTGCTTGAAATGTATATAATAAGCATATTATAGAGAGAACAACAAAAAATAGTGTTCGAGTCCAAAAAAATGTACTCAATAGAGTATCCGTGAAGGTCGAAAAGCAGTAAAGAGATTCTTCAAGAAGTGACACGGGAAAGATGGTTCGTCCGTCGTACCTCACACCTGAGAAACAGTCATTCCTATTAGCACTTGTTGCTTGTGGTGGATCCCTTTTCTAATACGTTTCAACAGATTTTATAACCTGTCAGCCACTGTTCACTTAAATGAATTATTAAAGTCAGTCTCGGGTCTAACGTAAACTGGAAATGTTCCTTCACCACCATGATAATTATGCCTAACTGCTCACCCACCTGAAGCGTGACTGTACACGGAAGAATAATACGTGTTAAAACTAAGAGAAACCAACCGTCGCAAATTCGATACAGCAGTTAGTAATATAAAGAAACTGCACACACTGCAGTTTATTGGGAACAAAATAATTTCACTTAACTTCCGTTTGTAAAAGAAAACGACGAAACACTGAGTACAAATAAAACCGTATATTCTCTAAAGAAAAATAATGGCACTATGTAATACTGACTCACTGTACAAGAAAAATAATGATCTAAAAATGCTGGTTCACATTTGTGTACGTCATTTCAGAAAATATATAAAACGAGTGATGAGAGACAAAGATGAAATTGTTCTTGTTTTTCAACACGGCGACAGCGTGTTGCGTTGACCGTGCTCTTTGGCACATTGCTCCTCCCAACCACTAGGCACACGTTAGTCTCCAGTCTGGTGGCGATTCGGAGGTTCGTAGACGACGATAGTGTGATACCGAGCTTTTCCACAAATATGAATTAAAGAATTTTTCCCCGCTCATCGCCCTCCTCACATTACTCAGAAAAAAATCGATATTAGTACTTTCCCGTCTCTACATTTGAAATTAATACTTTACCGGGGGGGGGGGGGGGGGCAGGGGGGTTTACAGTAAAGGAGTTTCGTGAATCTTTGCCACTTTCGGGTAAAGATGGAGCCACCGATCAATTTTTTTCTGCTTTTACGTAAATCGCATCCATCTGTCAAAGCTAGGATGGCAGATTAACGACCTGTCGAGGATTTACCTATGCACTTCTTTGACAGCCAGTCGTTCTGTCAGTGAGCTACAGCGTAATATATATAGCAGATATCGTAAATACTCAGGAATGCAGAAATCAATACAAGGTTACATACCTTGATGACTTGAAATGTAATTTAATACTCACTAATGTGGAAATCATCACAGATTTACGTACTTTGGTAAGTGCAAATTAAATCGTGTCGTTCGATGTCAAGCTAGAATACTTGGTGTAGTCCATACTATAGGAGAAGCACTATTCAGTTGTGTTTCGGGACCGTTCATTTTGTTAACTTCTTTTGAAATTTGATCTTCTACCACTGAAATGAATCAGTACCTAGCAGTATGCATCCCGTCAGCTTCACTGCATGAAGTAATGATTTCCTGTAAGAAGCTATTCCTCTCAGTATTTTGATATCACTGTAGTCTTTATTCATGTAGCTTCCTGTAAACTCCTACTTTAATCGTATCGTGAATTCAGCAATATATAATGAGTCGTTCGATTACGTTAATACTGCATATACGTATTTGACATGACGAACACGTTAGGCAAATATTTTCTTCAAGGACGCATTTCACATGACGAACGTAGTGTGCTAATATTTTCGTAGTTGATCTTTCTTAGCCTCTGTTTCTGACTGATGTTTAATTTATGAAATCATTTGTAGTCTGATTCAGTCTGGAACCGCGTGACCGCTACGGTCGCAGGTTCGAATCCTGCCTCGGGCATGGATGTGTGTGATGTCATTAGGTTACTTAGGGGACCGTTCATTTTGTTAACTTCTTTTGAAATTTGATCTTCTACCACTGAAATGAATCAGTACCTAGCGGTATGCATCCCGTCAGCTTCACTGCATGAAGTAATGATTTCCTGTAAGAAGCTATTCCTCTCAGTATTTTGATATCACTGTAGTCTTTATTCATGTAGCTTCCTGTAAACTCCTACTTTAATCGTATCGTGAATTCAGCAATATATAATGAGTCGTTCGATTACGTTAATACTGCATGGACGATAACTAGTTTGGACAGGAAGAGAATAGAAGCTTTTGAAATGTGGTGCTACAGAAGAATGCTGAAGATTAGATGGGTAGATCACATAACTAATGAGGAGGTATTGAATAGGATTGGAGAGAAGAGAGGTTTGTGGCACAACTTGACTAGAAGAAGGGATCGGTTGGTAGGACATGTTTTGAGGCATCAAGGGATCACAAATTTAGCATTGGAGGGCAGCGTGGAGGGTAAAAATCGTAGAGGGAGACCGAGAGATGAGTACACTAAGCAGATTCAGAAGGATGTGGGTTGCAGTAGGTACTGGCAGATGAAGCAGCTTGCACAGGATAGAGTAGCATGGAGAGCTGCATCAAACCAGTCTCAGGACTGAAGACAACAACAACAACAAGTTTAAGTAGTTCTAAGTTGTAGGGTACTGATGACCTCAGCAGTTAAGTGTCATAGTGCTCAGAGCCATTTGTACCATTTGTAGTCTGGGATTTTTCCATTGGAGCAAAGGTCATAAATTGTTCCTATGACATAAAGTGAAGCAACATATATGCCTAAGGCGTTATGGTCTAGAGGTAGCGTCTTTCACCTGTAATCAAAACTCCTGGGGTCCCGGATTCTCACCAACTCACTGTTAAATTTGGAATAGCAATAATTAGCAATGTCGACGGTAGACTTCCTGTGTGAGGATTCACCCTTGTTCTGCAAACAGTTTTGTAAAAAAGGACAGTTTTGTAAAAAAGGACAGTTTTGTAAAAAAGGACAGTTTCGTAAAAAAGGACGCAGGAGCGGAGGGAGTTCCTGGGCAGCTTCTTGACCATGATGTCGGAAACAGCCCCTGGAACGCGGTTGAATCTGCAGTGCTAACCAGCATGAGGATGGTGAAGACAGTGGAAACAACTGCATTTGAAAGGCGTGTAGGCTATAATTGGAACGGTGTCGTGATGATTTCCCCATCAGCCACAGACCCTGGATTAATCCCCCAATTCCCTAACCCTTTCTCCGGGAGGAGACTGCCTAAATAATTTTTAGAGAAAGACCGAAATATCGAAGAAAGGATGAGATATGAAAAGTCGAATTTTCAGTGTTATAGGGAAGATGGAAAATCTGAGAAGGAAAGTGCAAAGGGCCAGGCTAGTTAAAACGGGAGTCAGTGAAGTCAAATGGAAAGACATATTTCTGGTCAGAGAATATAGGGTAATATCAACAACAGCAAAATACGATATAACTGGAGCAGGATACGGTATGAATAGGAAAGTAGTGCCTACAGTGAGCTACGGCGAACAGTTCTGTGATGGAGTTGTTTTCAGCAGAATGTAGAACAAACCAGCACCGACAACCATAACTCAGATATACGATGAAGACCTCACAAGCAGAAGATAAAGAGATAGGCAAAATATATGAGGATACTGAACTGGTAATTCAGTACGTAGATGGGGAAGGAATCCAACAGCTATGGAGGATTGAACACAGTAGTAGGAGAAATAATGAAAGAAAGACTTCCTGAAGAATACGGGCTTGGTATTACGAATTATAGAGGAGAATGACTGCTTAAGTTTTGGAATAAATTTTGGCAATGAACAGCGTGTACAAAGTTCCAAAGTGACAAGAAGAGGATGAAAAAGGCAGGGCAATAAGGGGAGATTCCAACTGCATTAAAGGTCTGACAGAGATTTTAAAATCAGATATTGGATTGTGAAGTGTACCGAAGAACAGATATGGATTCAAAATGGTTCAAATGGCTGTAAGCACTATGGGACTTAAAATCTGAGGTCATCAGTCCCTTGACTTAGAACTACTTAAACGTAACTAACATAAGGACATGACACACATCCATGCCCGAGGCAGGATTCCAGCCTGTCACCGTAGCAGCAGCGCGGTTCCGGACCGATACTCCTAGAACCGCTTGGCCTCAACAGATATGATTCCGATCACAATTTGGTAATGATATAGAGAAAGCTGAAGTTTAAGTGGTACTTGCTACACAATCAATGTGCAAGGAAGTGGGATACTCAAGTACTAAGGAATGAAGAAAAACAATTGAAGTTCTCTAAAGCTATAAATCCTGCGATGATAAATACCGCGATAGGGAGGTCACTTGAAGAGGAATGGACAGCTCTGAAAATGGCAATATCAGATGCCAGACAGATAAGCAAATGTTTAAAGTACAGGACAGTAACTGCAAAGAAACCTTGGGTATCAGAGAAAATGCTTCAGCTGATCGACGAGAGAAGTAAATGAAAGAATATTCTGGGAGAATCAGGAAATAAAAAATGGAATTAAATAAGTAAAATGTGCAGAGAAATAAAGTCGAAATCGCTGCAGGATATATGTCAAGCAATCTAAAAAGAAAAGGAAATTTGAGGGATGTCTCAGCGTACACGAATATCAAAATAATCTTCGGTGATGTTAAAAGGCAAGGTAGTGAAGTTAAGAGTACAGAGGAAGCTCGTCTGTTCAGCGCAGAGAAAGATGATAGGTGGAAAGAATACATTGAAGGGCTCTATGAGTGGAGGATTTTTAAGATGAAAAAAATGGGACTGTTTGGAGGAAAAGGTTCCGAAGTCAGAATTTAATGGAGCTTTAAATGACTTGTGTTCATAGAAGGCAGAAGGGATAGATAACATACTTAGGAGTTTTTTAAGTTGTAGGAGAAAGTGGAAGTCAAATGACGTTTCAAGCTGACTTGTTGAATTAGAAGACTTACCATCTTACTTCAGGAAAAATATCATCCGCAGAAGCTCGAAGATAGCATCGAAATATAAGTTCAAGAACTGTAGTTCTGTGACCTTAACAGCTCTTGCTTCCCAGTTACTGACAGAAAATACTAAACAGAAGAAAGCAAAAGAAATTTGCGGATTTGTTCAATGATCGGTTTCGATTTCAGGCTGATAAGGGAACGTGGGAGTTTGTACTGATGTAAGGATAGTGTAAGCAAGACTTAACGAAATAAAGACACCTTCATTGCATTTGCAGACCAGCAAAAAGCGTTCTACATTAAAAACTGGGCTAAATGTGCGAAATTCTGTGAAAAATAACAGTAAGTTATAAAGAAAGACGGATAAAATCAGTTTGTACATGGACCGAACAGGAAAATAAGAATCTATAACGAAGAATGAAATAAACGGAGTAAAAAGGATGTAAGAGAGTGATGATGTCTTTCATTCCTAATGTTCGATCTATGCATCGAAGAAGGAGCGATCGAAGCAAAAGGAATCTCGAAGAAAGTGATAAAGTTAGGGTGAAAGGATATCAATAATAAGATGTGCTGGTGGCATTCCTCTCCTTCTTGAAAGTGAAGAAGAATTACAGGCTGAGTTGAATGAAATGAATAGTCTAGTGAATAGAGAATATGGACTGAGGGCAAAGAAATGAAACATGAACGGAATGACCAGAAGCAGAAATGTGGTTAGTGATAAACTTAACATCAAATTAGGAGACAAGTAAACGAAGTTGAGGAATTATGCTACCTTCCAAGAACAGTAACATGTTGTTGTTGTTGTGGTCTTCAGTCCTGAGACAGGTTTGATGCAGCTCTCCATGCTACTCTATCCTGTGCAAGCTTCTTCATCTCTCAGTACCTACTGCAACCTACATCCTTCTGAACACAGTAACATATCACGGACGAACCGAGGAGGAGATGAAAAGGGGATTAGTACATGTTAATGGCTATTCCTGGGCAACGGAATCACATAGTATTTAACTTTGGCCTTCATCTGTGGAAAAAATTTCTGAAACAGTACGTTTGAAGCACAGCACTGTATGATGGAAGACATGGACATTGGGAAATCCGGAAAAGAAGAGATTTGTAAAGTATGAAATGAGCTATGAAACGATTTTAAAATTAAGTGGACTGATAAGGCTCTGGTTCTGAGCAATATGGGACTCAACTTCTGAGGTCATTAGTCCCCTAGAACTTAGAACTAATTAAACCTAACTAACCTAAGGACATCACACACATCCATGCCCGAGACAGGATTCGAACCTGTGTCCGAAGCGGTCGCGCGGTTCCAAACTGCAGCGCCTAGAACCGCACGGCTACTTCGGCCGGCGACTGATAAGGAATGAGGTGGTTTTCTGAAGAATACACTGAAAACACTGACAAGAAAGGATAGGACATTAAAGACGACAAGTATTAGATGCAGTTACCACGTCAGATATGAAACGTCTGCTGTCCAGATTGGCATACCTGCAAACTGAAGGTGGCCAGGTCTTTTAGCCAATGACATGCAATGACATCGTAACATGTGCCTTACTCCTATGACGACGACGAATGCAATTTGGCGCTCTGTCCACCTCAGAGTTCCACACCCGGATACGTCCATCACGGAGCTGTCTGAAAGGACCACGTGGCATTACTGTCGTGTTCGGTGTCGTCATTTTGTGCACCAATTTCGGCGCCTCTAACTGCGCCTCCACACTTTAACGGTAGGCGCAACAACGGTAGCTGTACTTACTTTACTGCGAACAATCCTATTTCCTGACTCAAGGTGACGTGACTGGACTGAATGACCCTGGACGGTCGAGCGGCAATTAACGTTCGTCCTCTCGTACACTAGTTGTTTAGAACAATTTAGTTCTTACATGGTACTGAATATGGCTCTTCAGACACACAGATTCCAGATTAGCTTAACAGCCTTGGCATACCGACCAAAGGGAGTAGCGATATCACAGAACGATAAACCTTAGTCTCAACAGGTCTGAATCCTGCCGCTGTCAAATTCCTACGACATCCCGCAGACATTTTTCTTCAACGAGGCACCACAAACGAATAAACTTCAAACGCGCTTCCACAATTAGTAATACGTTGGACAATCTTTCGTAACATAGAGTAGTTCATGCAGCGTTACTCGCACTTATCTTGCGGGGTTGCATATCCAAGAATGTACACTACTGGCCATTAATATTGCTACACCACGAAAATTTAACCGACAGGAAGAAGATGTTGTGATACGCAAATCATTAGCTTTTCAGAGCATTCACACAAGGTTGGCACCGGTGGCGACACCTTGAACGTGCTGACGTGAGGAAAGTTTTCAACCGATGTCTCATACACTAACAGCAGTTGACCGGCGTTCCTGGTGAAACGCTACTGTGATGCCTCGTGTAAGAAGGAGAAATGCGTACCATCACGTTTCCGACTTTGCCAAAGGTCGGATTGTAGCCTATCGCGACTAAGGTTTATCATATCGCGACATTGCTGCTCGCGTTGGCCGAGATCCAATGACTGTTAGCAGAATAAGGAATCGGTGGGTTCAGGAGGGTAATACGGAACGCCGTGCTGGATCCCAACGGCCTCGTATTACTAGGATTCGAGATGACAGGCATGTTATCCGCATTGTTGTAACGGATCGTGCAGCCACGTCTCGATCCCTAAGTCAACAGGTGGGGATGTTTGCAAGAAAACAACCATCTGCAAGAACATTTCGACGACGTTTGCAGCAGCATGGACTATCAGCTGCGGTTACCCTTGACGCTGCGTTGGTGTACTCAACGACGAACGTGAGTGTACGAATGGCAAAATTCCACTTTTTCGGATGAATCCAGGTTCTATTTACGCATTATGATGGTCGCATCCGTGTTTGGCGACATCGCGATGAACGCACATTGGAAGCGTGTATTCGTCATCGCCATACTGGCGTATCACCGAGCGTGATGGTATGGGGTGCCATTGGTTACACGTCACGGTCACCTCTTGTTCACATTGACGGCACTTTGAACAGTGAACGTTACATTTCAGATGTGTTACGACCCGTGGCTGTACCCTTCATTCGATCCCTGCGAAACCCTACATTTCAGCAGGGTAATGCACGACCGCATATTGCAGGTCCTGTATGGGCCTTTCTGGATACAGAAAACGTTCGACTGCTGCCCTGGCCAACACATTCTCTAGATCTATCGCCAACTAAAAACATCAGTTCAACGGTGGCCGAGCAACTGGCTCGTCAAAATACGCCAGTCATTGCTCTTGATGAACTGTGGTATCATGTTGAAGCTACCTGTACACGCCATCCAAGCTCTGTTTGACTCAACGCCCAGGCGTATCAAGGCCGTTATTACGGCCGAAGGTGTTTGTTCTGGTTACTGATTTCTCAGGATCTATGCACCCAAATTGAGTGAAAATGTAATCACATGTCAGGTCCAGTATAATATTTTTGTCCAATGAATACCTGTTTATCGTGTGCATTTCTTTTTGGTGCAGCAATTTTAATGGCTAGTACTGTAGCACAGGAACCGGCTTTGCCGCCGTGGATACACCGGTTCCCGTCAGATCACCGAAGTTAAGAGCTGTCAGGCGTGGCCGGAACTTGGTTGGGTGATCATCCGGGCCGCCATGTGCTGTTGCCATTTTTCGTGGTGCACTCAGCCTCGAGATCCCAATTGAGGAGCTACTCAACCGAACAGTAGCGGCTCCGGTAAAAGAAAACCATTGTAACGACCGGGAGAGCGGTGCGCTGACCACACACCCCTCCTATCCGCATCCTCGTCTGAGGATGTCACGACGGTCGCATGGTCCCGATGGGCTACTTGCTATTATATAGTGTAGCACAGCCCTTGCCCATTTGACGTTGAGGTACATGCCACCTTGACGGTGTTACACTTTCAATCGCTAGAGACGTAGCTGGGCAAAGTGAATTGTTGTAACTGGCAATACTATTTCAGAAAAATGTGAGTTTCCCGCTGTGAGGGAGAATACCTACTCTCTCCTCCGTTTTTCCCCATTGAATAAACTCTTGACGGTCATATTCTACGTAAGACTTACTGGTGAAAATTCTGGCCACGAGTCAAGCCGTCAATAACTGCGGCAGAAGAGAGAACGCAAGCAGAGGCCCGAACAGTTGCATAATGGCTCTCGGCAACGGGCAGCGGAGGCGCGATGGGCAGACAGGCCACCTGTTAGCGTGAGATGTACTCGAGGCGATCGCGCGCGCTGCCTAGATTTCCCTGGGGCGGTATTCACAGCATCCGGTGACTGGCCCACTGTGTCAGCCATCTCAATAATAAATCCCCCCCCCCAGCTCACGTCTAGCGCCGACAAACACGAAGCGAAACGCGATGCTGCTAAGGAGGTCACGACAGAGAACATCCGCTCAGTCTGTAGCTGTTAAACATATACGGACGGATTTCATTACTTATTTATTGCTTATCCATGTCACGTGAAGTTTAGCAGATTCAAGGGAAATTGCCCGTGTCATGTTCCACATCAATTTCTTCTTACACAATCAACGTTTGTGTCCCTCTTCTCTAGTCGTCTTTAGCACATTCTGGTATTAGCTGAAGACTGTCAAAGGCTAGTGTCTCGTTCAGCTATAAAAGGGAGTTAAGAGGTGAATTTCTTTCCAGCTATTATTGGTGGATCATTCTTACTGGATAGGTATCAAAACAGACATAGCAAGAAAACTGGACTTTGTCAAAATATTATTGCATGGAGAGTACAAAAAATTACCAGGAAGCTACCTACGCAGCACAACAATAGTATTGTAATAAACAACACCACTGTTTGTGTCCCTCTTGAATTATATTTCCAGCGACAATGGCCCACCTCTTCAGACAAGTGCGGATAAACTCCCGTTTGTGACTGAACACTAAACTGGACTCTGACAGTGTCCAACTATACAGGAACATCAGAATTTCTCAGCGTAGAGTTCGAAACGTCGATCCCGTAGCAATGAACCCAAAAGGAACATGAAGTGCCCTAACAACCCAGAACAATTTACTTCGAAAAGTAACGGCCTCAAAAGACGGCAGATTTTAAGATGCGTCATTTTCTTTTGTTCTGCCATCAGCAGTGGTCGGACACTCGAACATATGGTTTCTAGAACAGACCGCATCTTCCGTTTATACGTCTAGCATTTCGAGACTCGGGTGGAAAAACGCTTATCCCCATACAAAATCTATACAGTTCTTTGATTTGTGGCACGATATTAGAAGTAAAGCGTACTCCTCCATCCATTTCGAGTGCTTTAGTATCAAGACATAATTCCGTAAACATCCCATTTTTCCTAACTGGCGTTGCCATGGATGGAGTCTGTGTGTGTCTGGTTGATGTTCAATATGACGTTGCGTCGCGTCAGTCGTCAGTTTCGTCCTTCCTGTTCCCACAGTTATGCTTTCAGACAGTGAGAGCAAGAAGCTCTAGCTGTCAGTTGGGCACACGAGCTATTGCTGTTTACAAGTCCAGCTCTAAAGATAATACAGTTAATTTACTTCTCTCTAACTGTGTTACACTCAAAGCATGACTGTATAGCGCATAACAGAAAATTTCTAAAGTTTGGTATATGAGCAAACGAAAGACGCCAAAGTTACTACGCCAGACGTCTAGCGTAGTATACTTCTCACTGGAATGCTGCTTCATATGTGCTTCCTACACCACATTACGATGTGTGGCGTAGGTTGTCTCTACTTCCACTAACGTTTCCCCCTTTCCTTTTTCATCGACGAATGGCGCGTGGGAATAACGACTGTCAATAAACCACCAGAATAAAACAAATTTTTGATTATCTTGTCGTAGATATTTCGTAACATAAACCCAAACCGGTAAGTGTCCCATGCTGATGAACAATACTCAAGGATCCGTCGATAAGTGTTCTGAAAGTCACGTTTTTCGTAGATGAATTATATCCCTGTAACTTACAATTTTTCTAAATTTAGTATTATTTGACCTGGACGGCTCGTCCTACGTATTCAACAGTTGTTATAGTTTCCTGTGATTCTTCACCGCTAGCGTAAGCAAACAAGAATAGATTTCACCGTTATTAATGTGCAGTAGACTATATTTACTTACGTTCATAATCAGCTGTACCAATCGTCCATCTTCAGCACGTCTTACCGCATTTGGCTCGTACAAACTTTGGGCGACGCCGATAAAATGTTGTCTGTACCTTGTAATAAACACGTTGATTATCTACTTAGCTGCGAAGGTAGCTGGGAAAGCAGAGTAATCCGTAGGTAGCAATACGATAACACTAACTAAAAACCTCCGTTTAAAAAGTTTGCAAGTCTGAACTGTTGGACATCGTGTCGCGTTGAGTAAGTTGGACTACTCGTTTTCTTGTCGGTCTCACTTTTGTGCCTAAGTAATTCACTCGAATGGAGCCAATTTAGCCACAATGCTCATTTGTGATCAATTCAGAATGCTATGCTAGATATGTGAAGAGCCAACACACATACATTCTAAGACAAGAAAAAGAAAGCAAAAACAAAAAACAATAACGTCGCCCCTCGAAGGAATTTTCCGAATGGGAAGGAAATTGTTAGCTGTGACGTACATATACCGACAGCCAGATGGTTGTAATACAAATTATTACAGTACCAGAAAATACAATGATTTATTTAACAGAAAGAATTTCACAAACTGAGCAAGTCAGTAACCAGTTCGTCTATCTATGGTCCTTATTCAGTTTGGCACTGACAGAGTTGAGGCTATCCTTCTCCCGAGCTGGTCGGAGGGTCTTGCATATAATGCTCCAATCTGCTCGATTGGGGGGGAGGGGGGGGGGGGGGGAAGATCCAGAGACCTCGCCGGTCTAGGCAGGCAGGCTTCGGCAAGATCAAAGACAAGCAGTAGAAACTCTCACCGTGTGTGAGTGGGTGTTATCTTTCTGAAATGGAAACACAGGAAGGCTTGCTATGAAGGACAGTAAAACTGGGCGAAGATAACGTCGATGAGCCTCTGTGCGGTAAGGGGACCACGGATGACAACCGAACGCGTCCTGCCGGATCATAATTATCACTTGTCGGGCCTGCACGGTTGATCACCGTCAGGTTGACATCCAACTGCTGACTAGGCCGTCTCCAGATCCATCTTCTCTGGTCCTCGGGACTCAGTTCGAAGAGGGAGTCATCACTAAACACAATTATGCTACAATCAATAAGATACCTTCCCAAGTGACGTTTGGTGCATTATGAGCAGGGCGCTCCAACCAGCTCGGAATTTTGACGATATGACGTGCCAGTTGACCATAATTTGCACCTTATCTCTCTGGAAGACATCCAACAACTCTAGAAATCAATGCCAACTGCTTGCATAACGGCCAGAGCTGGACCAGTGCGTTATTGACTTGCTCTGTTAGCGAAGACCTTTGTTTCGAATAAATCAGCCAACTTTTCTGAAATTGCAGTCATTTGTTTATCTTACATGTACGTCACATTTACCGATTTCCGTCCCTTTCGCATAATTGCTTCATGATGTGTCGGTTCTTCTTTTTTGTTTTTCCTTTTTCCTTGTCTTAGAGTGTATATGTTGTCTGTTCTTCACATTTGTAGCACGGTAGTCTCAACTGAACACCAATGAACATTGTGACTGTCGACATCTGTGAGTGAATTAGCTCCATCCGAGAGAAATATGTATGCAGGGAAGTGAAGATCGACAGGAGACTGATCCAATACCAAGTGACTCAACGTGACGCGATGTCCAAGAGTTCATGCACGCAAACTTTGTAAATGCTACGCATTAGTTACTGTGCGCAGGTAACTATATTCGCGTTACCGTGCTTTCCCAAAAACAGTTCGGCAGACAAAGAGAACGCATCGCCTCCAGAGAGCCTAGTTGACCATCCTAAAGTAACAGATGAGTGTCTAATTTCTGATCAAAATCTTTTATTATAAGAGTAAGAAGTATCTCTTTTATTTAAAATGAATTGACGCTGTTATATGTTGCTAGGAAAATACTAAAATCTTCTTTTTGTTTTCATGGCGTTAGATCAGAGATTCATGAAACATCGAGTTTACAACAAACACTGAAAGAACCTGAATTTTACAGATTCCATTTAGTAACGAGTAATATGTAACCCATGGCAATTGTTAGTCATCCAGAAACCACTAATGGCGCTGTAATGCAATGACGAGAACGAACTGTAAGGCATATGTCTTACATATAGTTACGCAGATGGTATCATCCATGTCACAGTAGAATACTTCTTGCATCATTCAATTGAGCTCGTTCTCCATCTATAGAAATCCAAGGGTACATGAGGCGTTAGATACTATTTTCTTTTGCAAAGGTGGATGCCTTTATAGCACAGTCACTGCCATTAATGCAAGAGACTGTATCACAAAACATATAAAAATTTAATGTGCAGCAGATCAAAGAGTATCAGAAGAAAGATGAGGTAATCTTAAAATTTGGGAACAGCATTCATAAAACGATATGACAGAAAGCTTTCCCAATGCTTCATGAAGACAGTAAGTCTATTATAATGATTTTTGATAACGTAAGTAATGTAATTAGTAAAACAACGTCATAAAAATATTAAATAAAATTTCAGGTTTTTTACACTTCCTAGCCTATTACTATTGCTTATTAGGCATTTACGCAGTGGATGACAGTCAAAATGTAGAAATTTCGTATACAGCATAGTTAATACATCATACCCTACAATCAGCTGAAGAATGGAGAGATTATTGCGTTTATCACTGCGAAAACATAAAGTTATGGAATAAATCAGCTTTATCGATGGGACGTCAATTTTGTTTTTGCTCCTCTAAATGACACACTACGGCGCTTTCGCGCCAGTATTGTGGAACTGCTGACGTACCTGAAAACGAACAAAAATTATTAAGTGACTTTCTTTTTTTGAGGTGATAGTTAAAACTGTATGTACACCTCCTGCGTAATAGATCAGCAGTAGAATTTCTGAGTACGTCGATCTAAATACTCCGTACACTGTATTCACTTGAAGAACGAAGACACGGTGGAGGTTTCAGGTATTATGTCTTGTAGAAATTATGTGCAACAGATTAAAATCAAGTTGACCATAACTGTACCTCTAATTAGTGGGAACAAAGGAGTCATTTGATAGGGGAAGAATTTTCAAAACGAAAGGCGTAATTTCAAGAACCCTAAATTTTGATAGACGTCTTAAAACAATGTATGAATTCATAAACGTTTGAACGCTATTTACCGTTAGTACCTTGAGGTAATTTACGTGGTTACTTAGCCTTCATGTAATTGGGATCGTCTGAAATAAACTATTTTCTTGAGTATCCGTGTACGAGGATTGACTGAAAATTAATGTCTCCACCTTCGTAACACTTCAACAGTTGGCACCACTGGTATGCGGCAGGTACTGGCTTCTTCCGTAGCCTTTTCTCTACAACTCCTGTTGGCATTGAACGACTGTGTTGTTGCTACAGTGGTAAGTATGGAACCCTGCACAGACGGTCGGTCAATGCGATTTATGTGACGTACAGTCAGATGGTGTCACCCCAAATGAGATCCATCAGAGAATGAATGCATTTAATGGTGATTGTGTTGATGTGAGTACTGTGCGTCGTTGGGCGAATAAGTTTAAAGATGTTGAGGTGGGAACGTCTGACCTGCGTGACAAACAAAGAGTTGGACGTCCTGTGACAGCAACCACCGGGTTACACAAGCTAAATGTCGATAGATTGATTCAGGAGGATCGTAATATCACTCAGAGAGAAATTGCAAGCCAATCGGAATTTCAAAAGAACGTGTGGGTCACAATATCGCTTTGCTTGCCTATCGGAAGATCTGTGCACGATGGATACCCCGGAAGCTGACTCCTGAAATGAAAGCGCACAGACTTGAAATTTGCCAGGAACTCCTCTTGCGTTACCAGAATGAAGGTGACGCCTTTCTGCATTCAGCTGTGACAGGAACCGAAACGTGGTTACACCATTACGACCTGTTGAGAGAACTGTAAGACTGTGGTAGTGGTAAGAGTGTCGACGTCTTCCGTGACAGTTTCAGAAGACTTGTTCGTCGTTGGCAGAAATGCATCCAATTGGCTGATGATTATGCGGAAAAGTGAATATTGGTAATTGAAGATCTCATCCTAAGAATTATTTCTGCGTTTGATTTATTTAAATATTCCCATCCAAACGCAATTAACGAAAGTGGGGGTATTACTTATCACTCAACCCTTTTATATTGCACGACTTAAGTCACAAGGGAATATGCTGACATTCTATTGCTTTCAGTGCTTCTTATGTCAACAGCACAATAACATAAATTGATTTGTTTCTTCCAATCACTGAATAAATTTTTTATTCTCATAGAAAATCGCATCATAAGGAATGTGGGGACCTTCAGGAACTTACATACATTAGAATATTTAATTACTTCACCAACAGCAGCAAAAGTATGTAAGTTAATTGCATTTTCGTAACAATGAGATATTCACCATTTTCAACACAGCAGTTGCACAGACTCTATTAATATGTCCCCAGCCCCCACTCCACTTTGTCTAACGTATAGGTCACGCAAATTGTAAAAATACTTTGAAAAAGAGACGCAGAAATTTCCATACTGAAGTAATTGCCCTTTTGAAAAAATTTCCTTCATTGTAGTTGCCTGCTGTGTAGAAATGCAATCTGTTATTTCAATGAATGTTGATTTTTTTTTTGAATTCCTTACTAGGCAAGATCGCATCAAGGAACTTTTGTAATTTATTGGCTTTCGGGACGTGTCAATCTCAACAGATAAATATCTTTTTTGACTACGTGAAAGTAAGGAGAACACTTTCCCCGAGCCGAGAAAATCTCCGACCTAGCTGTGAATCAAACCTGGGATCCTTCGGTTGGCAATAAGCTGCACTGTCGGTTCAGTTACAGAGGGAGACATACTAGGAAAATTCGATAAGCAGTATCGACCGCTACCTGTCATCTTCACGTTAGAGTATACACAGCAGCTTCGAAGACAAGACAACATTTTGTCAGTTGGCTCTTAACAGCGGAAGGTAATAGCTTCGAATCCATTTCTGTAAAATGAGTAAATCGTAAGTAGAGAAAAGCACGGCGCTCGTGCAAGCAAAATGATACAAGCAATAGCCATGCAGACTTGCGGCAATGACCAAGTTTCCATGAAACTTCCTAATAACAGGGTTAGACCACAACAGATTGAACAAGACTGACAAACAGCACATCGGTGACAGCATCAGAGTCAAGTAACTACATCTAACATAGAAACGACTGATTTTTGCATAATGCTTCGAGTAGTCAGTAGATGAAGCAAATAACAGAATGTGGGAAAGCTATAACAAATAATGTGATTATTTCAAACAGTGCTGTAAGCCTATTACGGCTGTGAAGAGCCTCAAATAGTACTCTCTGATGCAGAGTGTGCAGTGGAAAAGCTGTAAAGCAGCAATGGACGAAGAATCAGGTTTTCTCCGGAGATACATTTCATTGCACAAGGCTTTTGATAATATGCCCCAAGAAAGCACAGTATTTTCTGTTAGTGATCTGGTCTTGGAAGATGACTCATCTCCGCGTTTCTGTTTAACGATCTCATACATCATTCCTACGCCTGTTAGAAGCCACAATCCCAGTCGTTTGCACGAACAGCTTTAAGCCGTCTCGAAGTGAGACAATACTGATTTTTTTTCTATTTGCCGCTCTCAGTAACATGTTACATGTAGTAATAGGCCATGGCTAATCTCTAGAACAATATACTGCGGGAATCGTTTCCTAAACAAGCTCAATGATTCAGGTACAATCCACAAGTGACGAAAGCTATATTTACCATCCTATGAAGTGAAGATGTTCAATACAGGTGCCTATCACAGCATAGATATTTTACAAATGTGTGTGTTGTCAAAACAACGAAAACAAGATAACTTTGAGAACTAACATTAGTTATATACAGAATAAAATAATTGAACGAACATATATCTGGCAACAAGAGACCAGTTGTTGATGCTGTTACTGTAAAATGTTTGACATTGTTTTCGGAGCTACAGTCTCACCTTTGCTTGCACCGTTTCATCGCTGTTAACGTCAGGTCCTCGAAGATCTTCCCTAACTTCTGGAAAGTCGAGACTGTGTGAAGGAAAACCTAAGACAGAGAATCCAAGACGGCGGACTGTTGCACAGTCGCAACGCCCGTGTGTGATTTGACATTGTCTTGCTGAAGGAAAGGGTGCTCTATCATATGTAGACGAACTTCTAGAATTTTAAACGCTTCAATTCTTAGCCGTCTAGGGGCCGAGCGATGCAAATACGTAGACATTAAGACAAGTGATGTAAAATGTTGATAACGTTTGTTTTATTTATAAACATTAAAAGTTCTCACATAATAAACTCTGAAGAATTACTTTTCAGGACGCCCTGGTAAATGCTTTTAACGAATATAGTTCATTTACGGAAAAATGTGAATTTTTATTACTTATTTTATTTATGACATTTTTTCTTTCTTCCTACTTCTATATTTATTGCGCTGTTTGACAGCATCATCCACATGCCATCCCCAAGCTTGGCAATGATTTGAGTGTAAATCTTGCTTAAGGCGCCTACTGCACATGCTGAACGACAATGTCTTTATCGCTTCCATATATACTTCTCTCAATGTAACATTGTTAGACATTAATTTGTGGATATTCCGTGATTGTTACTGTAACTTCTAGGTTAGATATGTGTTTTATTATTGATATTCCATGGTGAAAGGTAATGCCTGAAATTTGGTATTCTCAGCACCATGGATTTCGGAGTACTGAATTCATTAACGATTTCCTAAACTTAGTGCCCCATTCCGCTTTCAAACTCCAGTCGTATGCTCATAATCATGTACGAAACCTTTTCACATTAATCACCTGAGTGCAAATGACAGCTTGGCCAATTCCCGGAGTGATCTGCCAAAAATAGTTGTTGCAATCTCACTCCGAGTCGCCGACATAGCATGTTCCCTGTTATTCTGTCTGGACAAGGCTCCATATAAATGTAAACGGCGTTAAGGTGTGAGTGGTACAAGTGACTGGCATACAACACGATAGGTGACTGAAAAGTTCACGGCTCTTCCATGAAACACTTGTCCTAACCGACTGCTAGTAGTACAGTCCTTGGCTCTTCCATGAAACACTTGTCCTAACCGACTGCTAGTAGTACAGTCCTTGGCTAGTCAACACACCAAACTTTTCATTAAGTTTTATTTTTGTTCGCAATATTGGAGCTTGAAGTGTGCAAGATGTACACAATTTGAAGAATGGATACACAGAGCAGGCATCCGGTCGTCCAAAGCTCTGCTGACAAAGGGCATGAGTGCACAGGAGACCCATAATGACATGAGGGAAACGCTATGGGAGGATTCCCCTTCCTGTTACAGAGCGGCGTGTGACAGAACGCGTTACTTCTGAGATAGTGGGCATATCTAGGAACGCGTGGGACTCATCGTAAGAGTTGTACTCGACATGTGCAGGTCTCATGTCTATGGATTCCAAGAACATTGACAGTAGAAAAGAAACGTTAGAGGCACGTAATGTCCGCCTGAAACTTCACCTCTTTTGAGTCAGATTAGACGACATTTCTCACACTTTTGTAATAGTGTATAAAGCACAGGGAAACCCTAACTCCATCCTCACCCAAGTCGGTAACATTACTTGGCAAATCGATGGTCTCAGTACTTTGGGATTCTTGACTGAATACCTCAAAAACGGGGAGACAGTGAATACAGCATATTACGGTGCTCAATTAATGCGTTTGAAGGAAACCATCAAAGTGAAAGTGTGCTCTTTCATCAGGACAATGCGCCCCAGCACACATCGGTCATTACGATGTTTGCCATCGGGTGCTGTGGCTTCGAACTGCTTCGGCATCCACCTTATTCAGTCCCCTTATTGGCCCCTCTTTCATTCCTTCCCTCAGCTGAACAAACATCTATCTGCAAACCATTTTCGATCAGATGATGATGTCACGTCTATGGTGGAAGACGGTTTAGCCATACAGGAGGAAACTTTTTCCAAGGAGGATATACTGGGCCCATAGCATTGATGACAAAACTGTATAACACTTAATGGGGAAAAGTAGCTATAAAGACTTGGTCTATTAACTACTGTTATTGGGTGGGGTGAAATGTTTTCAGTCACACCTCGTACCTTTCGTAGACAAACAGTAGCTTCCCTGAATCCTACTTATGATGGTATGTAACGTGTAAAAAACTAAACCCCGTCCGAATAGGGCTTGGAAAGCCCAACGGTACCGACCAGCCGCCGTATCATCCTCGGCCCACAGGCGTCACTGAATGCGGATATGGAGGGGCATCTGGTCAGCACACCGCTCTCCCAGCCGTATATTTAGTAGACCGGAGCCGCTACTTCTCAGTCAAGTAGCTCTTGAGTTTGCCTCACAAGGGTTGAGTGCACCCCGCTTGCCAGGAGCGCTCGGCAGACCGGATGCTCACCGATCCAAGCGCTATCCCAGCCCGACACCGCTTAATTTCGGTGATCTGTCCGGAACCGGTGTTAACCACTGCTTACCTTCAGATTCGACCTAGATTCTGAGTCAGATTACGTCTGCATGCTGTCACTCCAAATTATTTGATTAAAGCGACTCAAACTGTTGCTTGCTAAGCTACAACAGGATTCAACGGTTCGTGAAATGCACAGGTTTGTATTTCAATAAACCACGAATTAAGTGTCAGTCCTTTCATAACACTGCTATAGAGGCAAGCTGAAAACTTTCTTCCTGTTATTTCTGTGATATGTGAAAATAACGACGTTGCAAGTACTACAGCCTGCTAACTCATTAATGTGTAACACAAAATGCGAAAGGTCTGTTCTACTCACCTGCAAAACAGCAGGTGTTACTTAATCCTAGATAACATTCTGCGAACTTCCTAATAGGAAAATTATTGATCCAGTAGCAAGATTGGTTAGATATTCCACGGTTAATAATATATAGCTAAAAACAGTAACGACAACGAAACCTAAGACAATTTATGTCATCATGGGACACACAAATCAACAGTTTTACGATGTGACACTTACACAATTGCAACAATTCGGCAGTCCACACGTACTCAGTTTGTTTTTAAAAGTCATGAATGCATCTTTGAAATAGTGACAGCTAGTTCTCTTGGGATCTTCTCTATCCTAACAGTCGTAAGACCCAACGTATTTTTGGTAGCCAGTTTTCGTCCAAGCGAGTGTAAAATGCTGCGTCCCTGGCCTAAGGAGGGGCTGTTAACCGTGAGAAGTAAAGCTGCAGATAATAGCCAAGGTACAGCGCAGCTCTGTGTTGAAGCCTGGAGTGTGATGCGGAATCGGTAGCCTTTAGGTGACATGTTTTACGTGACGATGAGGCGTTCCACATACACTACCTTATGGACTGTACGTCACACGTCGGATGTCATTCACTGTGGCTGGCAAACTGCACCAAGTTGACACAGTACACACCTACTCTCAAATGACGGTCGCTATTGATACTGCAATCGCTACCGACTCTGTAGTTCACTCTGCGGTCACCCGTACTGAGATAACATCGTCGACTATTGCTTCGCTTGCTTTTCAAAGCCCTTTCATCACCGTCGGTGGCACAGATAACCCTTTACAACGCGGTTCGTCTTTGACGCGTCGGTAAAGCTAATTGCAGACCACCCTAGATGATGGATAAATTTTACTCGTTAACAGCTTCATGTGTATTTTAATTTCCCACCGTGAAAATGTATTTTTACCATTAACAGCATAGGATTAATGTAACTATTACATTAAAAATGGACACTATCATTTTACTACGAAACTGCCCTTTAAAACTGAATTAGTTCCACTTGAGAGATGGTTTCGTTGTTTTTATTTTAGCGCTTAGTTCAATGTGCAAGTGTATCAAACTAAGTGTATTTATCCACCTGGTCTTTTTACTGACACTACGGGGCTGCTGTATGAGCTTTATACCCATTCCATAATTCTCCCTGTCACCATCTTGCTAATCTCTATACTTGCCGCGTCTCTTATACTCAGATGTATGGCGTAAGGAGATTTCAAAAATATAACATCAATTTTGGTCTTATGTTTAAATGTATACCCTTCAATGAACCCTGGTTCTTCAACAAATACTGCTCTACATTCTGTAAATATTTTCTTAGTTTTTTTTCTCTTCAGCTGTGGCACTAGTTTCATTGCAATTCTTTCTATTCTTCCTCTTTGTCATCCTCAGTTACTGGCTAAAGGTTACATCACTGTTCTCCGATCCTCTCTGAAATCTGGACCTTTCTTTTCTCACCTCATCAATGGATTGCATGCTTTCTCTACTTCATTAGTAAGTTTCAAAACCTGACATACGATATTAATTACCACACCATTGTCTACTCTCAAATATTCACCTGACAATACCTCCACGTTCAAACGTCTAGCATACATTGTAGATATTGGTTACTACTAATTTCAAAACTGATTAGCGCTTCAGACTCTACCTTCTTCTCTTTAGACTCTGCGGTCACTAAAATATATACCGTAATAGGATAGGATGGAGATTTCCCCACATCCTTATTTATTTCCTGATACTCCCTCGAAACAATGCTTATCTCTGATGTGATGAGCAAAGAGTCTACAGGAATTTACCATTTTGATAATTTCTCTATTAATGTTGAAATTTTGTTTCTGGTTATTCAGGTTTTTCCAATAATTCCCTAATAAGAAGTTCTTATCCTGGTACCTCAAAAAAAAAACATTTGCTACTTCACTTAGTTGAAGGAATTGTCATCGAACCGTGTTCTTATCTCCTTCCTGAGTTTGTCCTCTGTCATAAATATGATTATTCATTGGCTTAAAATTTCTACTTCCAACGGCTCTAAATCGATTACGCTGATAACAAAACCAGTTTATCTCCTGTGAATTATTTTGCGAATAAATGTTCAGATTTTAAGGTGTTTTAGCAATGCTGTTTCGCCTTACACGTACCAATTGCGTATGTTTAGTCTCCATCCTTTCTGTTCTTCGGTGCAAAGAAAAGGGCTGGTCCAACAACAACAGTGAGTTTTCTGTCCTGTCTGTTGAGCAGAGACTAAACTCTTTCTCGTAACCAGTCAAGTAAATGACTAATATGTACTTCGATAAGATGCACTTTATTCATAGATTTCTCAGGGTACATGGCTTGATTTAAATGCCATTCTCTGAAATTCATGTAACGTTCCAAGTTTTCTTAAACATACCTGGACCTAACAATTTTTCTCTGAGATTTCTTTGACCTCCATCATGTTGCTATAAACTCACGAGTCGATTGCTTAGTAGTATAAAGCATTTCAGTTTTAACTTGGTCTATTGAGAAGCGTTTTCCTCCGCATGATTTTTTATAAACTTAATACTTTTGTGAGAATCCCGTAAGTAAGGAAGAGTACCTTGAAAATACACTCCTGGAAATTGAAATAAGAACACCGTGAATTCATTGTCCCAGGAAGGGGGAACTTTATTGACACATTTCTGGGGTCAGATACATCACATGATCACACTGACAGAACCACAGGCACATAGACACAGGCAACAGAGCATTCACAATGTTGGCACTAGTACAGTGTATATCCACCTTTCGCAGCAATGCAGGCTGCTATTCTCCCATGGAGACGATCGTAGAGATGCTGGATGTAGTCCTGTGGAACGGCTTGCCATGCCATTTCCACCTGGCGTCTCAGTTGGACCAGAGTTCGTGCTGGACGTGCAGACCGCGTGAGACGACGCTTCATCCAGTCCCAAACATGCTCAATGGGGGACAGATCCGGAGATCTTGCCGGCCAGGGTAGTTGACTTACACCTTCTAGAGGACGTTGGGTGGCACGGGATACATGCGAACGTGCATTGTCCTGTTGGAACAGCAAGTTCCCTTGCCGGTCTAGGAATGGTAGAACGATGGGTTCGATGACGGTTTGGATGAACCGTGCACTATTCAGTGTCCCCTCGACGATCACCAGAGGTGTACGGCCAGTGTAGGAGATCGCTCCCCACACCATGATGCCGGGTGTTGGCCCTGTGTGCCTCGGTCGTATGCAGTCCTCATTGTAGCGCTCACCTGCACGGCGCCAAACACGCATACGACCATCATTGGCACCAAGGCAGAAGCGACTCTCATCGCTGAAGACGACACGTCTCGATTCGTCCCTCCATTCACGCCTGTCGCGACACCACTGGAGACGGGCTGCACGATGTTGGAGCGTGAGCGGAAGATGGCCTAACGGTGTGCGGGACCGTAGCCCAGCTTCATGGAGACGGTTGCGAATGGTCCTCGCCGATACCCCAGGAGAAACAGTGTCCCTAATTTGCTGGGAGATGGCGGTGCGGTCCCCTACGGCTCTGCGTAGGATCCTACGGTCTTGGCGTGCATCCGTGCGTCGCTGCGGTCCGGTCCCAAGTCGACGGGCACGTACACCTTCCGACGACCACTGGCGACTACATCGATGTACTGTGGAGACCTCACGCCCCACGTGTTGAGCAACTCGGCGGTACGTCCACCCGGCCTCCCGCATGCCCCCTATACGCCCTCGCTCAAAGTCCGTCAACTGCACATACGGTTCACGTCCACGCTGTTAAAGACTGCGATGGAGCTCCGTATGCCACGGCAAACTGGCTGACACTGACGGCGGCGGTGCACAAATGCTGGGCAGCTAGCGCCATTCGACAGCCAACACCGCGGTTCCTGGTGTGTCCGCTGTGCCGTGCGTGTGATCATTGCTTGTACAGCCCTCTCGCAGTGTCCGGAGCAAGTATGGTGGGTCTGACACACCGGTGTCAATGTGTTCTTTTTTCCATTTCCAGGAGTGTATTTCAAAAATATTGCTGGATGAATTTTCCCTTATGGCCTATATTTCAGGAAACTGGAAGCGCCTCCTCTTTTCAACTCATATTGCAAGTACTGTGGGCAATCGTAGTTTTTTCTTCCAGGAGCAGCAGTTTCAACTCTTACTTATTGTACTTATTGCCTCTGAATGGCGTTCTCATTGTCGACTTGTAGCCTTTATACACTACCAGATATAGCTTCGACTAATTCTGCTTTGTCTCGTTTAACTGTAAAAGTGACATCAAAAATCCACTCAGACTTGAGACGTCGTCCTTTTTATAAAACTGTGGTAGTATGAATATTACGTGACTTAATTTTCGACCGATCCATTTCCGGATGGAAGCACTTTTGTTATCTGTCGAAGCAGTTTAGCCATCGATATCTTTTGCTAGACTTGCCATATATTTACACAGATTGTCAACTTGTTTCTGATTAACCTTTCCTTCTTTCCTAACTCAGGTACTTCCTATGCTATTGCCTTAATCTTAGCATCATTTTCAGTACTACAATACAGAAGTCGCCTTTATTCGTTGTAACGAAACATTTGCAAATATTATTTTTTGGTGTTAGATAATTCCTAATACACCTTTTTAAACCTTGTACTTTCTGATCGGCTTCATTCAATGAGTAAAACTAACCTCTGTTCATATTGATCTCTTAAATCTGTAGGTTCAATACTTACTAACACTAATTCATGTACTACCTGTTTTAATGACGCTATCGTGTGTTTCATCTCCTCGTTCACACCATTCATTTGCTGTTCACATTCTGTTTCACTAATCCCGTATCATCTTTCAGACTTGACATTTCGTGTTGCACATTCTCACTGAACTCATCTGTTCCTCCACACTAGTCATAATCTGCTCACAAATAGCACCTTCCATTTTACAGAATCACTTTAAACCACATTTAAAACTGTATACAAATAAATGTTCAGACTACTCAACATAGGAATATTTTGTTCATACAGTAACCTGCTGAGTCTATTTCTAGTGCTTGTGTACTGACTTCTACATCTGTCTGTCTCTGAGCAAACTTCGGCTCTTCTTATGATCTAGCTTCTTATTGAACTTTCTACACCTATGGGAAAAATTGCAACACAAAAAAATAATTAAGTAGAATAATGAAATTTCTGGAATACATTTGTAAAGGTAGCATACTTCAGTGATTAACATGGTAAGATCACAGGATAATGTAACCGCGAGGTAATCCATCGCAAACGTGAACTACTGGTACATTAATAACCGCTGGAACCACTAAAATGTTGAATGCAAGAATGCAAATATGCATGCACTGTGTTCTACAGGTACCGCATGTCAGTTTCTGTGATGGAATTCCCCGCCTGTTTCACTTGGTAAGTTCAAACAGGGACGCTAGAGTTGTAATCCGATGATGTTCCATTTGTGCTCGACTGGAGACAGATCTGGAGATCGAGCAGGCCTAGGCAACATGACACTCTGTGTAGTGTGTTGGGTTTCAGCAACCGTATGTGAGCTTGCGCTGTCCTGTTGGAAAAACACCCCCTAGAATGATGTTCATGAATGGCAGCACAACAGGTCGAATCAGCAGGTGGACATAACAAATTTGCAGTAAGGGTGCGTGGGACACCAAAACAGTGCTCCTGCTGCATGCGAAATTACACTGTAGACCATAACTCCAGGTGTAGGTACAATGTGCCTAGGCTGTTGATTGCAGACCCTCAACTTGCTCCTTCTAACCAACGGCCATCATTGGCACCGAGACCGAATCTGTTGTCGTCAGAAAACACAACAGATCTCTATTCCGCCCACCCTTAAGCTATCGCTTGACAGCAGTGAGGTAACAAAAGGCTTTCGTTTGGGGTTTGTTGAACGCACGCTACAGGTCGTCTGGCTCGGACCTGCCCTTGAGGTAATCGATTTTCAACAGCTCATTGTGCCACTGTGGAGCCAACAGCTGTTCAGATTGCTGCTGCAGACGCAGCACGATGCTCCAGAGCCATTCGCTGAACACAGTGGTCTTCCCCCACGTGGCTGTCTGCAGCAGGCTCTTTTGCGACCGTACATTCTCGTGACCACAGCCGCGAGCAATCATTATTGTGGCTACATTCCTGCCAAGTCAGTCCGCAATGTCGCACAATGAACATCCAGTTTCTAGTAGCCCCATTACGCCATGGTAAAATTGGCTTTTTTGAAGAGCACGCCACAGCGCGTAGAGTAAACCAGTCGCTTCCGTTTCTGGCAATGGCGCCTCTGTGGCAATCGCCGCTTTGGTGTCTCCCTCTGGTGGAAAAGGGGAAAGTTGCCTGTTCACGTTCATTTAAGAGACGCTATGAGCTCGGCAGTCGAGAAATCTTCCAAAACGGCCCGATGGCGACCTCTCCTCTACCCCCTCACTGCCCAACCCACCTCCCACTGACCCTGCTATGGATACCACCCCACCTCCCTCCTCTCCAGCCCCCTCCCTGTATACCTTTGTCCTAGCCAACCCAGATCTGAAATTCCTGGATGCCATTACCCTCACCCTTGAAATCCGGAAGTACATCCCCAGTGCGCCTATTAACCAACTTATCCCTCGCAGAAACTCTGTTATCATCAAGTCTCATTCTCTATCCTTCCATATTGATCTCCTCCGGTGCCTTCCTTGCATCAACTTTGGGCCCCATGCATCCCTCATCCCCTTCCTTACATCCTCCTCTCCTCATCAGCCTGAACCGCCTCATCGTCCGCTAATCCTCACAGCTGTCATTACAAAACTCAGACCTGTGGTCATGGAGGTTGAGGTGTAAGCGGAACTGAATGCCCACCCCGCCCTGGAAGTCTGCTCTGTCCACCGTATTTACAACTGCGCTGGCCCTACTTTCCTCATGCACATCTTTACAGAGTCCGCCTCCTCTATCAACCACCTCTTCATGCAGGGAGCCCTGATTTTCAACCACTTCCACCCTGTTAACCCATCCCGTTCCCCTCCTCAATCCTACTACTGCCAGCGCTGCCTTCTGTACAACGACCACCTCACCCAAAACAGCAAGAACCCACCCACCTGCCCCCATTGTAAAGCCTCCCACTTCCTTAAGCAGTATCCCAACCTCGCCTCCCCCCCCCCCCCCCCCCCGTCCTGCAACACCTGCAATGAACTTCACCCCACCTATTCCTCCAAATGCAAAGCCAAGCCCCCTCCTACCAACCCTAAACTCACTGTCCCCGTTCGCCCCACTGACCCACCCATCCACCCTAGCAATTCCCTCGGCCCTCTCCTACAGCAGAAGACATCATCTGGTTCCTCACCATCGTCCTGCAAAACATCCACCCCTTCCCCACACCCCAGCAGATTTCCCTTACTGCCCAATCTGTTTTCCACTTAAACACCGACGCCACATACTACCACAACCAGGCCCACTTTACCTTCACCCACCTAGACACCCTCGTTTAAGCCCCTCCCTCCCCTTCCCACACCCTTCCTACCTCCAACCTCCTGGTGCGTCAACAGTATCGTCTCATCTACCTCATCATTTGCTCCCTCCCTGCAAACAAATACCTCTTCATGCATACCCTCTCCCAGCACCAGGTTGACTCCTTCATCCTTAATTAAATCTTCCTCCAACCCCACCATGTTGTCTGCACCTCCCCTTATCTCCTTCAACGCACTGACAATCCCATTCCCCTAGCCCGAGGTGGGGTCGCTATAGGCCACCTCGGGCATCTCCCTGTCCGGCCACAACCCCTCCCCAATGACCCGACCGAACACCTTCTCCTCAGCCTATTTTTTCCCTCCCTCGCCATCACCTGTGCTACTATCTATATCCGCCCTCAGATCCTCTCCCCTTTGTCTTCATTTCCCATGTTGACTGTACCTTCTCCACCTATGTGATCGCCACTGACCTCAACATTCACAGCCGTGACCCTGCCACCCTTCGTCGGTCGCATTATTTCCTAGCCACCCTCCATGGTGACCGTGTTCCTCTCCCACAGCACACCTGTCCTGAAAGTAACTCCACCCCCAATGTTATCCTTGCTTCCCCCAGCCTCCTTGGTCGCATCGCCGTTGATGTCCTCGATCCTGTCGCTAGTGACCATCTTCCTGTCCTTCTCACCATCTCCTCTACCTGTCTCGCCACTGCAGCCACCCGCCCAGCTACCCCTCCAAAGTCTGTCCATGACTACCACCATGCCAATTGGGATGCCTACCGGGAATCCATTTGCCTTACAGGTAGAAAGTCATCCCCTCTCCTTTCACCACCCTGATGACATCAGCCAGGCCTCTTCCTTCCTTCAGAAGACCATCACTGACGCTGTGGAGGCTCATCTACCTACCAAACTCATCCACCCTCAACGCCCTATGCGTCCTCCACAGGCCATCCTCCTTCCTCCGCACTCGTGACTGGGAAACTCTCACCTGCCACCGGCAATTACAGTGACATATCCGGAACCTCCTTACAGCAAAGAAACGCCGAACTGGCGCCAGACCTGCACACACCTCAGCTCCACCCTCCCTGTCAACTCCTCCAAGTACTGGTCAGCCTTCCACCGCCTTACTGGTAGCCATCCCACCCCCCACTAACCCATCCTCCATGATGATCGACCCTTCCCTGACAACCTCAGTAAGGCTAATCATTTTGGTTCCCACCTAACTGAGGTCTTCTCCATTCTTGACGATCCCCATTTTGAATACTATCCCTTCCCCACCATCCTTGACTGCACTGACACCTCTGTCCACCCGCGCGCCCCTAGCTTCCAGTACTTGGATCGGTTAACCCCCTCAGACATCAACACTCCCATAACTGCACAAGACATCATACTTGTCCTCCGCTCCAAACGCAGCACCACCCCTGGTCATGATGGCGTCACCTCCCATCACCTCAAGGAATCCCCTCCATCCTTCCTGTCTGTCCTTGCTACCCTGTACAATGTCCTCCTCTCCACTGGATTTTACCTCGACCTGTGGAAGACTTCCCGTGTCCTGCTGTTCCCTAAACTAACAAACCCCCCACTGATACCTCTTCCTATCGTCCAATCTGCCTCACCTCCGTGTTCAGTACGGGGCCATCCTCTCTCGCTGTATTCACCACCACCTTAACCAGCACCACCTCCATCCTCTTACCCAATGTGGCTTCTGGCCTTCCTTCTCCGCCGACGACCAGCTCCTTAATCTTACCAGTCTTCTTTCCCTCCAACTTAACTTCCGTCGCTCCGCTATCTTTGTTTCCCTTCATCTCCAGAACGCCTATGACTGTGCCTGGCATCCCGGGTTCCTCTTCAAACTTCAGACCTATGCTCTCCCAATCAACTTCGTCTGTCTCGTTGCTTCCTTCCTCTCCCATCGTCCCTCCTATGTGACTGTCCACAATTCCAACTCCCGTACATTCTACCCTTTTGCCGGCGTCATTTCCCCTCTTCTCTATCTCCTGTACACTGCTGATATGCCCAAACCTCCCCCTCCTCTTCATCTTCTCCAATTCGCTGATGACACTGCCTTCCTAGCCCTTTATCCTACCCTTCAACGGTCCCAACGTACCCTCCAAACCCACCTTGACCAATTCACCGCTTGGTGCAACCAGTGGTTCCTCCGTGCTAATCCCTCCAAGACCCAGGCGATCATCATAGGCCACACCACCCTCTCCTTCCACCTCCATGATTTCTACCTCACCATTTATGGCCATCCTATTCACCTCACTCCTACCCTCAAATACCTTGGTCTCACACTCGACTGCCACCTCACCCGGACTCCCCATCTCCTTACCATCCAAAACAAAGCTGAAAACCGCCTCCGCCTCCTGAAACTCCTGTCCAGCTGGACGTTGGGTCTGCATCATTCCACTGACCTTCACACTTACAAATCCTTGATCTGCCCCATCCTCTGTTATGCCAGCATCACTTGGATTTCCGCTCCTCCCCAGTTCTATAAAGCCCTTCAAATCCTCAAACGCCATGTGCTCCTCCTCGCCTTCCACATCCGCCTTCGATCCCCCACGCGCATCTCTACCACCTCATCCCCTTCCCCCACCTTCTCCTTTTCCTTGAACACATCCGCACACTATATATTGTCTCGCCTTGATCACCCTCACCCCCTGGTTTCTCCCATCCTCTCCAACCTCAACCAGTTGCCGCTCCTTTGCCGTTGTGTCCCACTCTCTCTCCATCTCCACACCCTCCATCTCCTTTCCCAACACACCTTCCACCAATACATATGTTTTTGGATAGGGTCCGCCTTTAGCAAAACACAGTTTTGTTTTATAACCCAAACATGTTTCACTGCAGTTGTAGCATCCTCAGTGGGCTTTTATTTTCCATCTTTTTACCACATGGTCTGGTTTTTCTGATGTATTGTGTTTCTACAGTGACCGATTGTTCCATACAACATACTTCAAAAAACATAACAGACTCTACCTCAGTCGCGCTTACAGAAATTGCCAGGCGTTGGACTTTAAATAATCACATATTATTCCATGAAAATTTCACGGGTGAGAGCGCTATACAGTCTGCAAAACTTTCTTAAGTTAGACTACGTAAATCACGCAATAGGCACAGGTAGTACTTGTAAGCAGAAGGACACCTACAATTCGAGAAACTCCCCCACACAAAGTCGACAGCAAATTGAGGTACCACAACTAAACTCCAAAATCGTAAACGGCCACCCAGCAGTTCAAACGAGAACGATACTGGATAGGAAAACAGCTTACTCACCAGCATTAAGACAGCTGAAGGTGGGAGGTACAGACAGAAGTCTCGGCTTGGTGATAGGACGCAGACTTTTGTGTTCAGGCTTCATACCATTACCTCGTTTCTGTGTAATTGTTGTGGTGTTGAATTAATTTAGTTATTCCGTACAAGTAAGTTCAGATTGCTACGTGCGGTTTGAAAGACGCACGCAGGAGTTAGTCGCAACCTACAGCGAGGATAATGTAACGTAGCAGTTTAAATTTGAATATTGTTTTTGGGCGCGAGTAAATGCGTCTTAAACATACGTAGCGTGACTTAAACTCAACACGGAGGCAGAAATTTACTTATTATTAATAGAAATGTACGCTCTCTTTCAATGAATGGCAACGTAACGTAACCTGCAACTGACCCAGCGATAATATACAGCACGAAATGATCTCTTTTCCCAGCAGATTAATCTTATGTTTTACAGAAAGAAAGAATGGTACAAACACCTACGTATTTTGACATAATTACAAAGAAATTAATTAACTTTATCTCTTTAAGAACTGAGTTAACTTTTAATCCTTTGAATTGACTGAAAAAGTTTTAAAATAGAGGTGAAGCCTTACGTAAGCTTTAAGGTGTTAAATCTCTGAATAAGTTTCGTAATAAAAAATAACAACTAATTTTAATATTGAAAACTAACTGGAAGAATTCATAAGCCAACTTAGAATTATTTTTCTTTGCGAGTGAAGCTCGCAAGCTCTGCAATATTTTTTAGTATGCGTAATGCCGGACTCAGCAGTCGAAGCTATATAGGCAATCGACAGCAATATTATTATATTTTAATAAATCTCAGGTGGAGATTGGGGTATTTTTTAAAGCAACGTAAGATACTTTCAATTAACAATAAATTTTAACCTTGAAGTACAGACCGCGAGTTATACACACATGGACCCACAGATCAGAAACAACAAACAGACGAAAAAGAGAGAAGAAACAGGGGGCGAGCCACATGGCTCTTGTATATATACTGGGTGGTCAATCTGAAGTTTCGGATGAGATTATCTCCAAAACTATATCCGGTAAAAATAGTGAGTAAGACAAGTTTGTAAGCTCAAAGGGGGACATCAAATGATACTACACGTGACCTCCAGCCCCACCCCTTTGGGTGGGGAGGGGGGTAACTCTTAAACCTTAAATGGAAACACCCATTTTTTATTGCAGATTCGGATTCTCAATAAAAAAAGTAATCAAGTTTTGTCTGAAACATTTTTAACCCATTGACAGATGGCGCTGAAATCGAGAAAAAATTAAAATTGGGTATGAACTCTGATTTACTTAGAATTATCCGAGAGGGATGCATCAAATCAATAAAAAATGTGCACCAATTTTTTCGTTACTCCAAGTTAAGCTATTTTATTGCAACATGTACTCTATGCTACTTTTAGCGTTACCCAGGAACAACGACATGGACATAGTGGAATGATGTTCCCATGGAGTGCTTCATTAGAGTGAGTCCCCTTGCGTCCCTCAATTTGGGGTGCTTAATTAACGGAATTAGCCACGATTGTGCTCCCTGCCACCGTTGGATAAGCAGCTGCAGCAGCAAGTCGTATAACCCTAGCTTACTTATTTGTTAGATAGCTTAATTAATTTCTTTGCGTGTTTTAGGGTACTTGCATTGTTTAATTCATATATTTCGGGCGTATTATAGTATTTGAGGGTTGTAACAACGCGCCTTAGTACGTGAATAGTGCAAATTCGCGTAGTCGTCTGTCTTCTGTTTTTGTTTTGAACAGCCAGTGTCGGTTGGTCACAGTCATTGTGCTCCCTGCCACCGTTGGATAAGCAGCTGCAGCAGCAAGTCGTATAACCCTAGCTTACTTATTTGTTAGATAGCTTAATTAATTTCTTTGCGTGTTTTTGGGTACTTGCATTGTTTAATTCATATATTTCGGGCGTATTATAGTATTTGACAGTTGTAGCATCGCGCTTTAGTGTTTACTTCGTAGATTGTTATTTAAATTGCGTGTGAGTTTCGTATAGGAGGTGCAATTTCGAGTTTTAGTTACTGTAATCGTAAATTCAGCAGATTGTAGCGCAGTCGTTAGGCATTTGTACAGGTTAGTTGATACATCCTTTGCGTATTCCGCTTGCGTTATCTAGGCACGGACTCGTGTTTCGGTAACTGTTGTTAAACATCGATTAGAATGGACAGGGACTGCGATTGCTGTGTTCGGATGAGGGCTGACTTGGCACCCCTTCGCTCACAGCTGCAATCGGCGCTGACTTGGGTCGCGCAGATTGAGGCTGTTGCCAATGGGCACCACTGTGGTGTGGGGTGTCAACCTCGTCCCGTCTGTCCCCAGATCGGTCTGCCGCTGTGGTTGCCCCGGTTGCTGCCCGCAATGGGGCTGAGCCCTCGCCTGTGGTTGATTGGGAGGTCGTTCCAAGGCGTGGCAGGCAGCGAAAGGCGTCCCCGGAGACTGATCAGAAAGCCTCCCTGGTGCGTCTGACAAACCGGTTTCAGGCACTGTCTCTGGCTGAGCCAGATGCAGCTGCCTGCCCTGTTTCAGAGGATCATTCTCAGCCTTCAAGGTCCGGGCAATCGCAGAGGGTGGGCTTACTGGTAGTTAGGAGCTCCAATGTTAGGCGCGTAATGGGGCCCCTTAGGGATACGGCGGCTAAGGAGGGGAAGAAATCCAGTGTGCACTCCGTGTGCATTCCGGGAGGAGTCATTCCTGATGTGGAAAGGGTCCTTCCGGATGCCATGAAGAGCACAGGGTGCAGCCAGCTGCAGGTGGTGGCACATGTCGGCACTAATGACGTGTGTCGCTTTGGATCTGAGGAAATTCTCTTTGGATTCCAGCGGCTATCTGATTTGGTGAAGGCTGCCGGTCTTGCTTACGAGAGGAAGGCAGAGCTCACCATCTGCAGCATCGTTGACAGAACCGACTGCGGACCTTTGGTGCAGAGCCGGGTGGAGGGTCTGAAACAGAGACTCAGACGGTTTTGCGACCGTATTGGCTGCAGATTCCTTGACTTGCGCCATAGGGTGGTGGGGTTTCGGGTTCCGCTGAGTAGGTCAGGAGTTCACTACACTCAGCTGGCGGCTACACGGGTAGCGGAGGCTGTGTGGCGTGGACTGGGCGGTTTTTTAGGTTAGAAGGCCTCGGGAAAGTTCGGGATGGGCTGCAATGTCAAAGGGTGCTTGGCGATTACAGGACGTGCTTGGATCAAGGAACAGTCGGAATTATAGTTGCAAATTGTTGTAGTTGCGCTGGAAAAGTCCCTGAGCTTCAAGCGCTAATAGAAAGCACAGAAGCTGATATCGTTATAGGTACAGAAAGCTGGCTAAAGCCTGAAATAAGTTCTGCAGAAATTCTTATGAAGTCTCAGACGGTGTTCAGGAAAGATAGATTAGGCAGAATTGGTGGTGGAGTGTTTGTGTCTGTCAGTTGTGGTTTATCTTGTAGTGAAGTCGAAGTAGATACTCCGTGCGAATTGGTATGGGTGGAGGTTATACTTAACAGCCGAATGAAGTTAATAATTGGCTCCTTCTACCGACCCCCAGACTCCGATGATACAGTTGCGGAACAGTTCAGAGAAGGTTTGAGTCTCGTAACAAATAAATACCCCACTCATACGGTTATAGTTGGTGGGGACTTCAACCTACCCTCGGTATGTTGGCAAAAATACTTGTTCAAAACCGGTGGTAGGCAGAAAACGTCTTCCGAGATTGTCGTAAATGCATTCTCCGAAAGTTATTTCGAGCAGTTAGTCCACGAACCCACGCGAATTGTAAATGGTTGCGAAAACACACTTGACCTCTTGGCCACAAACAATCCAGAGCTGATAGAGAGCATTATGACCGATACAGGGATTAGTGATCACAAGGTCATTGTACTTGGCTCAATACCATTTCTTCCAAATCCATCAGAAACGAACGCAAAATAATTTTATTTAAAAAAGCGGATAAAGTGCCACTATAAGCCTTCCTAAAAGACAATTTCCATTCCTTCCGAACTGACTATGCGAATGTAGACGAGATGTGGCTCAAATTCAAAGATATAGTAGCAACAGCAATTGAGATATTCATACCTCATAAATTGGTAAGAGATGGAACGGATCCCCCGTGGTACACAAAAAAAGGTCCGAACGCTGTTGCAGAGACAACGGAAAAACTATGCGAAGTTCAGAAGAAAGCGAAATCCCGAAGATGGGCTAAAATTTAAAAACGCGCGAAATTTGGCACGTACTTCGATGCGAGATGCCTTTAATAGGTTCCACAACGAAACATTGTCTCGAAATTTGGTAGAAAATCCGAAGAAATTCTGGTCGTATGTAAAGTACACAAGCGGCAAGACGCAGTCAATACCTTCGCTGCGCAGTGCCGATGGTACTGTTACCGACGACTGTGCCGCTAAAGAGGAGTTATTGAACGCAGTTTTCCGAAATTCCTTCACCAGGGAAGACGAATGGAATATTCCAGAATTTGAAACACGAACATCTGCTAGCATGAGTTTCTTAGAAGTAGATACCTTAGGGGTTGCGAAGCCACTCAAATCGCTTGATACGGGCAAGTCTTCAGGTCCAGATTGTATACCGATTAGGTTCCTTTCAGATTACGCTGATACTATAGCTCCCTACTTAGCACTCATATACAACCGCTCGCTCACCGATAGATCTGTACCTACAGATTGGAAAATTGCGCAGGTCGCACCAGTGTTCAAGAAGTGTAATAGGAGTAATCCATTTAACTACAGACCTATATCATTGACGTCGGTTTGCAGTAGGGTTTTGGAGCATATACTGTATTCAGACATTATGAATCACGTCGAAGGGAACGGTCTATTGACACGTAATCGGCATGGCTTCAGAAAACATCGCTCTTGTGCAACGCAGCTAGCTCTTTATTCGCACGAAGTAATGGCCGCTATCGACAGGGGATCTCAAGTTGATTCCGTATTTCTAGATTTCCAGAAAGCTTTTGACACCGTTCCTCATAAGCGACTTCTAATCAAGCTGTGGAGCTATGGGGTATCGTCTCAGTTGTGCGACTGGATTCGTGATTTCCTGTCAGGAAGGTCGCAGTTCGTAGTAATAGACGGCAAATCATCGAGTAAAACTGGAGTGATATCAGGTGTTCCCCAGGGAAGCGTCCTGGGACCTCTACTGTTCCTGATCTACATAAATGACCTGGGTGACAATCTGAGCAGTCCTCTTAGACTGTTCGCAGATGATGCTGTAATTTACCGTCTAGTAAGGTCATCCGAAGACCAGTATCAGCTGCAAAGCGATTTAGAAAAGATTGCTGTATGGTGTGTCAGGTGGCAGCTGACGCTAAATAACGAAAAGTGTGAGATGATCCAAATGAGTTCCAAAGGAAATCCGTTGGAATTCGATTACTCGATAAATAGTACAATTCTCAAGGCTGTCAATTCAACTAAGTACCTGGGTGTTAAAATTACGAACAACTTCAGTTGGAAGGACCACATAGATAATATTGTCGGGAAGGCGAGCCAAAGGTTGCGTTTCATTGGCAGGACACTTAGAAGATGCAACAAGTCCACTAAAGAGACAGCTTACACTACACTCGTTCGTCCTCTGTTAGAATATTGCTGCGCGGTGTGGGATCCTTACCAGGTGGGATTGACGGAGGACATCGAAAGGGTGCAAAAAAGGGCAGCTCGTTTTGTATTATCACGTTATAGGGGAGAGAGTGTGGCAGATATGATACACGAGTTAGGATGGAAGTCATTACAGCATAGACGTTTTTCGTCGCGGCGAGACCTTTTTACGAAATTTCAGTCACCAACTTTCTCTTCCGAATGCAAAAATATTTTGTTGAGCCCAACCTACATAGCTAGGAATGATCATCAAAATAAAATAAGAGAAATCAGAGCTCGAACAGAAAGGTTTAGGTGTTCCTTTATCCCGCTCGCTGTTCGGGAGTGGAATTGTAGAGAGATAGTATGATTGTGCTTCGATGAACCCTCTGCCAAGCACTTAAATGTGAATTGCAGAGTAGTCAAGTAGATGTAGATGTAGATGTAGAAGAAAATGTTCAAAATTATCTCCATTTACTTCAATCCATAACGTCAATCGTCTGCGAAAATTGTCCACAGTTTTGAGCAGCACATCCCGTGGTATGGCTGCACACGCTCTTCGAATGCCTTGCTCCATATCGTTTCGGGTTGTGGGCTGTCTTTCATAAACAATATTTTTTAAATAACCCCACAAGAGAAAATGAGACGTCTGGTTAACGTGGAAGCAACTGAATGGGTCCGCCGTGCTCTATCCACCGACCAGGGTAAATCTAAAATATTCCGCACATTTTTATCATAATGGGGAGCTGCTCCGTCCTGTTGGAGCCACAGTCGTTGCCTAGCTTCTAAATCAACGTCTTCCATTAGCTCCAACAAAAGATCGCGTAGATGTTGTACATACAGGGTGTTTCAAAAATGAGCGGTATATTTGAAACGGCAATACAATCTAAACGAGCAGCGATAGAAATACACCGTTTGTTGCAATATGCTTGGAACAACAGTACATTTTCAGGCAGACAAACTTTCGAAATTACAGTCGTTACAATTGTCAACAACAGATGGCGCTGCGATCTGGGAAACTCTATAGTACGATATTTTCCACATATCGACCATGCGTAGCAATAATATGGCATAGTCTCTGAATGAAATTACCCGAAACCTTTGACAACGTGTCTGGCGGAATGGCTTCACATGCAGATGAGATGTACTGCTTCAGCTGTTCAATTGTTTCTGGATTCTGGCGGTACGCCTGGTCTTTCAAGTGTCCCCACAGAAAGAAGTCACAGGGGTTCATGTCTGGCGAATAGGGAGGCCAATCCACGCCACCTCTTTTATGTTTCGGATAGCCCAAAGCAATCACACGATCATCGAAATATTCATTCAGGAAATTAAAGACGTCGGCGGTGCGATGTGGCCGTGCGATGCACCATCTTGCATAAACCACGAGGTGTTCGCAGTGTCGTCTAAGGCAGTTTGTACCGCCACAAATTCACGAAGAATGTCCAGATAGCGTGATGCAGTAATCTTTTCGGATCTGAAAAATGGGCCAATGATTCCTTTGGAAGAAACGGCGGCCCAGACCAGTACTTTTTGAGGATGCAGCGATGATGGGACTGCAACATGGGGCTTTTCGGTTCCCCATATGCGCCAGTTCTGTTTATTGACGAAGCCGTCCAGGTAAAAATAAGCTTCGTCAGTAAACCAAATGCTGCCCACATGCATATCGCCGTCATCAATCCTGTGCACTATATCGTTAGCGAATGTCTCTCGTGCAGCAATGTTAGCAGCGCTGAGGGGTTGCCGCGTTTGAATTTTGTATGGATAGAGGTGTAAACTCTGGCGCATGAGATGATATGTGGACGTTGGCGTCATTTGGACCGCAGCTGCAACACGGCGAACGGAAACCCGAGGCCGCTGTTGGATCACCTGCTGCACTAACTGCGCATTGCCCTCTGTGGTTGCCGTACGCGTTCGCCCTACCTTTCCAGCACGTTCATCCGTCACGTTCCCAGTCCGTTGAAATTTTTCAAACAGATCCTTTATTGTATCGCTTTTCGGTCCTTTGGTTACATTAAACCTCCGTTGAAAACTTCGTCTTGTTGCAACAACACTGTGTTCTAGGCGGTGGAATTCCAACACCAGAAAAATCCTATGCTATAAGGAATAAACCATGTTGTCCACAGCACACTTGCACGTTGAGAACAGCACACGCTTACAGCAGAAAGACGACGTACAGAATGGCGCACCCACAGACAGCGTTGCCTTCTATATCTTTCACATCACTTGCAGTGCCATCTGTTGTTGAAAATTGTATCTACTGTAATTTCGAAAGTTTGTCCGCCTGAAAATGTACTGTTTTCCCAAGCATATTGCAACAAACGGTGTATTTCCATCGCTGCTCGTTTACTTTTTTTTTTGCCGTTTCAAATATACCGGTCATTTTTGAAACACCCTGTAAGATTCCCCAGTAACATTTCTGTCCAAAAAATACGGTCCTATCAAGTAACCGTTTAAAATTCTACACCAGACCAATGACGACCATTTGTGTAGATTGTCAACGGGTCTGTACCAGTGTGGATTGACAGTGCACCAATAAAGACAATCAGGACGATTTAATTCATCATTGTTTTTGTATGTGGCTTCATCGGTGAACATAACATGTCCCAAAGAATCATTATCACCTCTTATCATTTCCAAGGCCCATTAGCAGAAATGCACGCGTATTTGCACATCTTTCGGTGTTAATGCGTGTTTCAGTGTGATATGATACGCATGATATTTATGTTCCTTCAAAAACCACGTAACAGTTGATTTCGATATTCCAGTTTGTCTCTGAATCGCAAGACTACTAATTTCGGGATCCTGTTGAACACAGGCGAGAACGGTACGCGTACGATCCTAATTTTCATTGTATTCGTGATGACGAGGTGGACGGTACATATATCCATTTCGAGGTCGTTGAGTGCAATTTCGGATAATATTTTCGCTCGGATGTCGTCTGTTTGGTAAACGATCAGTATTCAATTGCGCAGCCGCAGGGTAATTGTTATGGCATTCACCTAAAATTAACATCATATCAACAATCTCTGTAGGAGGATAGTAAGCCACGTTTCGCTAAAGAATAATTTACTTTCGTCAGTTGATGTTTACAGTTCACAATCTGAAAGTCAAGTGACGTCTTATCGCTTTGCGCCGACCTTTATACTGAGCCATAGTTCGCAGTGTGGTCACGGTAGCACCACAGCCGGGTGAGTAGTGCAATTGTAAAGATTTCCATAACGAAATTTTAATGCAACTCCGCCTCCCTCCATCAAAACCTGCTGCGCGTAGGATACATTTTGTAAAAAAATAGCTTAATTTGTCGTAATGAAAGAATCGGTGAACATTTTTTATCATTTTGATTCGCCTTCTCGGATTATTCTAAATAAATCGTTCTTCCCAAATTTTAATTTTTCTCGATTTTAGCGCCATCTGTCAATGGTTTAAAAAACAGTTTCAGACAAACCACGATTAACTCTTGATGTAGAATCCTGAAGTTGCCCCCCACCCCCGCCCCCCTATTATGGGCCCTCGTCCTCAATCGGCTCCTTTACCCCTCTCCTCCACTTCGTTTTTTCCTCTCCTTCCCTCCCTTTCCTTTCCCATCATCTGTCCAGTTTCCCCCCGTCTACCCTCGGTTTTGGTATGTCATAGTTGTGCCAATTTTTTATTGCCGTGTTCAAGTGAATGTTTAAAGTGTTGCGAACAGAAAACATGATGTCGCTGGGTGTAAATTTTATATCTCTTGCGAAGAGAAACCAGACTGTCGCCATGTTACTTGAATTGTCTGTCTATTATTTTACCTGTCTGCTTCATATGTATTTTATTAGCTTCGTCAACCCTTTGTTTTATGTTTTAAGTTCCACGATTTTCCGCCATTTTACCATTTAATACACCGACTTTATCGCCTGCTTTTATTATTTATTATCCATGTTTTTAACGCAAATTCTGTAGGCCGAACAGCGGCGTACTAAGGTGCTGCCAGACCACCCCCCCCCCCCCCCCCCCTTCGGGGAAGAATCGAAACTCAATAAAAAAAAATGCTTTCACGGAAAGTAATGAAATATGGTATTCTATCAGTGCTATTAATGGAAAATACTTACAATATTTGTCACAAAATATTACCAAACTCGACGAAATTTGTTAGAGATACTACTTTATTACACCACCGGCCATTAAAATTGCTACACCAGGAAGAAATGCAGATGACAAACGGGGATTCATTGGACAAATATATTATACTAGAACAGACATGTGATTACATTTTCACGCAATTTGGGTGCATAGATCATGAGAAATCAGTACCCCGAACAACCACCTCTGGCCGTAATAACGGCCTTGATACGCCTGGGCATTGATTCAAACGGAGCGTGGATGGCGTGTACAGGTACAGCTGTCCACGCAGCTTCAACACGATACCACACTTCATCAATAGTAGTGACGGGCGTATTGTGACGAGCCAGTTGCTCGACCACCATTGTCCAGACGTTTTCAATTGGTGAGAGATCTAGAGAATGTGCTGGACAGGGCAGCAAGAACATTTTCTGTATCCAAAAATGCCCGTACAGGACCTACATCATGCGGTCGTGCATTATCCTGCTGTAATGTAGGATTTCGCAGGGATCGAATGAAGGATAGTGCCACGGGTCGTACCACATCTGAAATGTAACGTCCACTGTTCAAAGTGCAGTCAATGTGGACAAGAGGAGACCGAGACGTGTAACCAATGGCATCCCATACCATCAAGCCGGGTAATACGCCAGTATGTCGATGACGAATACACGCTTACAATGTGCATTCACCGGTTTGCCTTTCGTGCACCTAGGTTCGTCGTTGAGTACACCATCGCAGGCACTATTGTCTGTGATGCAGCTTCAAGGGTAACCGCCGCCATGGTATCCGAGTTAATAGTCCATGCTGCTGCGAACGTCGTCGAACTGTTCGTGCAGATGATTGTTGTCTTGCAAACGTCCCCATCTGTTGACTCAGGGATCGAAACGTGGCTGCACCATCCGTTTTAGCCATGCAGATAAGGTGCCTGTCATATCGACTGCTAGTGATACGAGGCTTTTGGGATCCAGCACGGCGTTCCTTATTACCCTCCTGAACCGACCGATTCCGTATTCTGCTAACAGTGATTGGATCTCGACCAACGCGAGCAGCATTGTCGCGATACGATAAACCGCAATCGCGATAGGCTACAATCCGACCTTTATCAAAGTCGAAAAAGTGATGGTACGCATTTCTCCTCCTTACACGAGGCATCACAACAACGTTTCACCGGGCAATTACGGTCAGCAGCTGTTTGCGTATGAGAAATCGGTTGGAAAGTTTCCTCATGTCAGCACGTTGTAGGTGTCGCCAACGGAGCCAACCTTGTGTGAATGCTCTGGAAAGCTAATCATTTGCATATCACAGCATCTTCTTCCTGTCGGTTAAATTTCGCGTCTCTAGCACTTTATCTTCGTCGTGTAGCAATTTTAATGGTCAGTAATGTATTTTGCATTACTTTCATATCAGTTGAGTAAATAGTGTCATACATTAAATAGGCTTCCATGTGACGCCAAAGCCTCTGCGCAGCTACACTGTCCTCCAGTCGTAGCTCATACCCAGTTCCTCTATTATCGTGAAGTTTCACGTCACTTCGTCCACTCACGAGCGTTGCTGCCGTACTCGACCAAAACAAACTCGGGGCTCTCACGGCCCACCTGCGGCCACAGCAAGGCCAGCAATACAGGCAGCAACGACGGTTATTTGGGTCACTGCTCTCCCTCGTCGACTCAATCGTTCCGCGCACGCCTGTATAGGCGATCGCGACTAATCGCACTACAGAAAACGCAGGACCGAGTAAGAGCCGACGCACTAATCGATGCAGACAGAAGTTACTGCTCCAATGTTATCCTGAGTGAGTCGCCACGTATGTTGGGTTCTGTTTTAACAGTTTTCATTCTGATTTAATGCAGCTTAAACACGACACGCCCAGTGGCCAAGCAACATGAATTCAGTTGTTAAGTAACTGCCTTTTATCACACTGCATCGTTACCTTTGCGTTATTTCTCGTATATGTTACAGAAATACTTAATAAGGGCTTATTATTGGTCACGATTTAAGATTTAACATCTTTGTGAATTAGTTCAAATGGTTCAAAAAAAATCGGTTCAAATGGCTCTGAGCACTGTGGGACTCAACTGCTGTGGTCATCAGTCCCCTAGAACTTAGAACTACTTAAACCTAACTAACCTAAGGACATCACACACATCCATGCCCGAGGCAGGATTCGAACCTGCGACCGTAGCAGACTCACGGTTCCGGACTGCGCGCCTAGAACCGCGAGACCACCCCGGGCGGCTGGTTCAAATGGCTCTGAGCACTATGGGACTTAACTTCTGAGGTCATCAGGCCCCTAGAACTAAGAACTACTTAAACCCAACTAACCTAAGGACATCACACACATCCATGCCCGAGGCAGGATTCGAATCTGCGACCGTAGCTGTCTCGCGGTTACAGACTCTAGCGCCTAGAACCGCTCGACCATCCCGGCCGGCTGTGAATTGCTTATAAAAAAGTAAACTTTAATTGGCAAAAGGATAATTCATATTCAAAAATATTTGATATAGCGCCGAATGTATTGTATCTGCAAGACTTATTCCCATACAACACTATTAATTCCCGTCGTTCGCAACAGTTGGAATCCACGAATGAGTTATTTCAACAGTCATCATAGGATCGTACTGCGGTGCAGAGGGTGCGCTTTGTTGTTTACGGTTCTATGAATCCAAATCGGCTTCTACAGTTCAAAGACAATTCATGACTAAATATCTCAAGCTACCGCCTCACAGGCAAAATGTATAAACTGTTACGGTGGGTTCACAGAAGCCAGCTGCGTATCAGAAAGGGGTCCGGGTTGGAATCGGTCATATATCTCAGTTCCAGCAATTGAACGAGTTAGACAGTCTTGCATTCGTAGTCCAGATAAATCAACGAAATGTGGGAGCCGAGAACTGAATATGATAGCGTTACAGTGAGGCAGGCATTACGGTAAGGCTTGTCATTCAAACCCTACAATTTGGAAATTTACATGCTATAAGACAAAGTGGCAAAGAAAAACGAGCTTAATTTTGTGTAGCAATGTGTAACAAAGTGCAAGTTCAAGACGATTTTATTAATGAAATTGTGTTCAGTGACGGAGCCACCTTCCATACTTAAGATAAAGTGAATCGGAATAGCGTTTGGACGTGCGGTGAGCAGAAACCACTTCACGTAATCTTACATCTACTGGACTTGCCGAAGGTAAATGTTTTCTTCATTGTAAGTTGTGATAAGATTTACGGCTCTTTCTTTTTTGCCGAGTCAAATGGATTTGGCATATCACAGCTGGGGTTGCTTGAACATTATCCAACGCCTGAAGTACAACAGGAAATGGGCACAGAATTTACTTTCCAGCAATATGTTACGCCACCACATTACCATGGTGAAGTTCTTACGTGTATCTGTATGAACGTGTCGTATTGCGTTGGACGTGGTGGGAAAAATATCATGGCCACAACGTTCACTGATTTAACTGCAGTAAATTTATATGTATGTTGTTGTATAAAGACAGAGTGTTTTTTCTTCCGCTTCTAGGAACTGTCGACGAACTGTGAGAACAGAGAAAACAAGCTGTAGCCTCCGAACGTCAAGACTAGCGTAGTGGGATTTGGCGAAAAACTTTTTATAGATTGGACACTGTCATGTTACAAAATGGCCACGGCAGCGGGGATGGGGGAGGGGGAAGAGGGGAGGGGGGAAGGGGGAGCGGTAGCCTAGCTGTCTCACGGGCCTTTTCACGTTTCGCGCGGCTCCCTCCGTCGAAGGTTCGGGTGTGTGTGTGTGTGTTGTCCTTAGCGTAAGTTAAAATTAGATTACATAATGTGTAAGCTTAGGGACCGATGACCTCAGCAGTTTAGTCCCATACGACCTTATCACAAATTTCCAAACCTTGTTATGAAATGTTGCCACATTAAACATTTGCAAATAAAACTTAGGTATCATTCAGGGCTACATCAAATATTTCTGCAAATTCTTTACCTTTCTCACAATTAAAGGTTCCTTCTGTATAACTGGTATGTAATCACCCTCTTTGCTGCATCCTGGCTAGTCGTCAAATGTGGAGTCTCTGGCAAATGTGCCTTCTCGGATCACTACACACAAAAAAAGGTTCAAATGGCTCTAAGCACTATGGGATGTAACATCTGTGGTCATCAGTCCCCTGGACTCAGAACTACTTAAACCTAACTAACCTACGGACATCACACACATCCATGCCCGTGGCAGGATTCGAACCTGCGACCGCAGCAGCCGAGTGGTTCCGGACTGAAGCGCCTAGAACCGCTCGGCACCGAGGCCGCCGCTAGACATCAATTCAAGCAAATCGTATTAATGTGTTTTATTACGGAAGGAAGAGATACAATACTTAACTTCGTGTTTAACAGTTGTGTTGCAAGCCAAGGGTGCCAGCAACATAAGAAATCCTTCAGTATAACACTTCCATATTTGAGCTACTTAGAATACATTAGCATAGTAATGAGCTTTGATGCTTCTATTCAGGTCACTGGTCATAGAAGCTTCTATTAGAATTGGGCCGCGGACATTCGGGCGCGGCGATTCTCTTCGCATAGAGGCCGCTGCTGTCGCGTTGTCGTCCTGGAGAGGGGTCGGTCCGCGTGCAGTTGCCTGACCTCGTGTCACAGACAGCCCTCTCCGCTCTATTATTCCCGACTGGCGTGCCGGCGCTTAACTCAGTAACACTCTTTACAGCTGAACAGTTATGTCTTCACGAGTCGACGTACAATTATTTCGCGAGGACGCGTATTTATGCACCATCGATAATCTTGCGTCTGTCGATAGCAAAATTTTAAATGGCTGCGCTCTTGTTACTGTAATTTCACACCAGGCAATATCTCTTACCTTAATTATAAGTAAATCAGTTGAAAACAACAAATCCGAGCCATTTTGAATATTACGCTTCAGATCTAACGTAACAAATTACCATGAGGCAGTAGACCTTCTGTCCACAAATCAGCACGGATTTAGATTCAGCTTGCCTTTTCCTAACATTATATCCCGTCAATCGTCAGTGAAGGGCAAAAGGCAGATACCATATTCCTAGGTTCCCGGAAACAGTTTAACATGGTGCCCCAATGAAGACTATTAACGAAGGTACAAAAATACGGATAACTTTTCAAAAAATACGTGAGACTCCTTAAGTAATAGAATCACTATTATAATGTTTGCTGTAGTATGAGAGTATTGGTGATTACTTTCAACATGTTCACCACCCATATCACGCAACACTGCCATTTTGCAGCAGTGGTGTGATACACATTCTGAAGCAAAATCTTAAACCTGGGTGCGAAACAGCAACTGTGTAAATCTCAAGAGGTTGTAAAAATCAGAAAACCAGTTGAAAAACAGAGGTTTATTAATCCTTGACCTATATTTCGATGTTTCTATAATAATATTCTTCGGAAGAAGTGGACCCTAAAGGTGTTTATAATCTTCTAGAGAATTATTTTCACAAAAATAAGAAAATATTAGTAGAAAATTATTTGTGAGCCAAGCGTTCTCAATTGTTACATCACATTATGGTACCTTAGATTAGCTGAAGCCGACGGGCTTTTGTCATATGTAAAATTGACAAAACAAGAATTATCCGAAGCCGTGGCTTTCGATAGCAGCCAAATTACATTAACATACTTTCGAATGAATGCTCACAAGTAAATGCCCACAGGTAGAAGCTCTTGTCAACACAAACTTGCAACAGCAGTCACAGGATAAAATATTTGCTTAAGTTACGTGAACAACATACCTGAAGCAAAGGCCAACTGTTACGAAAATACAGGCTCAAGCGACCAGGAAAATTTGAACGGCAGAGGGCGCCAAATACATGTGCGTAAGAACTGCACGTCGGTTTTGTTGAATAACAGCATTTTACATTAAAGTAAGCATGAATTTTCATCGGCAAGTCTACTATAAATGTAACACATTTTTTGGTATACATTACGTTCAAAATTACTGAGACTTTTGCTGACAGAGTGATCTGTACAGAAATGCAATGAGCAGAAGGTAGAGTTTGTTTAATAAAGATGACTTTTACAAATGCACAGGGAAAGAAGAGCAGATGTAATCTAAACCAACGCCACTAAACAGACGGCTCCCACGAAAAAATTAAGTGTACAAAAGAATTTCAAAATGATAACGGTGACCTAAATTTCCTTGATCTGAAATTATGCATACGTAACGGCAGAGTCACTTTTGATATTCATCATAAGACAGCCTACTCTGATAATATTATTCCATCAGATTCTTCCCACCAACAGGCTGACATAGTTGCGTATTTCCATTCAGGAATAAATCGTGCTTTAACAACACCCTTTCCCCATACGATTTTCAGAAAGAATATAATTTGATTAAGACTATTGGTTGTTACAAACAAGATGTAATTGCCCAGATACTTAGTAACAAAATGGCAAGTAATAAATGTCCCCGTACCCGTGGTCTAGAGGTAGCGTCTTTGATTCATAATCAAAACATCTTCGGTAAGGCAATGTAAACCACGCCGGCACGGTAGCTCAGCGTGTTCGGTCAGAGGGTTAGCTGCCCTCTGTAATAAAAAAAAAACTGAGTGAATGGATCAACAACGAAATTCAATGGGCGTCAGGGGACGTCCGCCACGAACAATTGCAACGAACTATAACGAACAAAATGCGATTAAAAAAAAAAGGTGTAGCGTCTTTGATTCATAATCAAAACATCTTCGGTCCCGGGTTCGATCCCCGCCACTGCCTAAATTTTGATAAATAATCAGCTTTGGCGGCCGAAGACTTCCACCATAAGAAGTCAGCCTCATTCTGCCAACGGCCTTGTCAAATATGGCGGAGGAGCGGATAGAGGATCAGGGCACTCTCTTGTCCTAGGGGTGTGAAATTGCCCCTAAAGGCAGAAGAATCAGCAATGATCAACGACATGAAGTTAAAGACGGCAATGGAAACTGCTGAATTAAAGACACGTAACGTGTATCCACAGGACATGTGTCCTCTAGTTGAAGAAGTGTCATGATGATCTCTCCATTGGCAACAGATTCCGGAATAGTCCCCCATTCGGATCTTCAGGAGGGGACTGCCAAGGGTGAGGTTACCATGAGAAAAAGATTGAATAATCAACGAAAGGATAATGTTCTGCGAGTCGGGACGTGGAATGTCAGAAGCTTGAACGTGGTAGAGAAACTAGAAAATCTGAAAAGGGAAATGCAAAGGTTCAATCTAGGTATAGTAGGGGTCAGTGAAGTGAAGTGGAAGGAAGACCAGGATTTCTGGTCAGATGAGTATCGGGTAATATCAACAGCAGCAGAAAATGGTATAACAGGTGTAGGATTCGTTATGAATAGGAAGGTAGGGCATAGGGTGTATTACTGTGAACAGTTCAGTGATCGGGTTCTTCTAATCAGAATCGACAGCAGACCAACACCGACAACGATAGTTCAGGTATACATGCCGACGTCGCAAGCTGATGATGAACAGATAGAGAAAGTGTATGAGGATATTGAAAGGGTAATGCAGTATGTAAAGGGGGACGAAAATCTAATAGTCATGGGCGACTGGAATGCAGTTGTAGGGAAAGGTTACAGAAGAGTATGGGCTTGGGACAAGGAATGTAAGAGGGGAAAGACTAATTGAGTTCCGTAACAAGTTTCAGCTAGTAATAGCGAATACCCTGTTCAAGATTCACAAGAGGAGGACGTATACTCGTACTTGGAAAAGGCCGGGAGATAAGGGAACATTTCAATTAGATTACATCATAGGCCGACAGAGAATCCGAAATCAGATACTGGATTGTAAGGCGTACCAGGGGCAGATATAGACACAGATCACAATATAGTAGTGATGAAGAGTAGGCTGAAGTTCAAGACATTAGTCAGGAAGAATCAATACGCAAAGAAGTGGGATACGGAAGTTCTAAGGAATGACGAGATACGTTTGAAGTTCTCTAACGCTATAGATACAGCAATAAGGAATAGCGCAGTAGGTAACACAGTTGAAGAGGAATGGACGTCTCTAAAAAGGGCCATCACAGAAGTTGGGAAGGAAAACATAGGTACAAAGAAGTTAGCTGCGAAGAAACCATGGGTAACAGAAGAAATACTTCAGTTGATTGATAAAAGGAGGAAGTACAAACATGTTCCGGGAAAATCAGGAATACAGAAATACAAGTCGCTGAGGAATGAAATAAATAGGAAGTGCAGGGAAGCTAAGACGAAATGGCTGCAGGAAAAATGTGATGACATCGAAAAAGATATTATTGTCGGAAGGACAGACTCAGCATACAGGAAAGTCAAAACAGACTTTGGTGACATTGAAAGCAACGGTGGTAACATTAAGAGCGCAACGGGAATTCCACTGTTAAATGCAGAGGAGAGAGCAGATAGATGGAAAGAATACATTGAAAGCCTCTATGAGGGTGAAGATTTGTCTGATGTGATAGAAGAATAAACATGAGTCGATTTAGAAGAGATAGGGGATCCAGTATTAGAATCGGTATTTAAAAGAGCTTTGGAGGACTTACTGTCAAATAAGGCAGAAGGGATAGCTAACATTCCATCAGAATTTCTAAAATCATTAGGGGAAGTGGCAACAAAATAACTATTCACGTTGGTGTGTAGAATATATGAGTCTGGCGACATACCATCTGACTTTCGGAAAAGCATCATCCACACAATTCCGAAGACGGCAAGAGCTGACAAGTGCGAGAATTATCGCACAATCAGCTTAATAGCTCATGCATCGAAGCTGCTTACAAGAATAATATACAGAAGAATGGAAAAGAAAATTGATAAGGCGTTACGTGACGATCAGTTTGGCTTTAGGAAAAGTAATGGCACGAGAGAGGCAATTCTGATGTTACGGCTAATAATGGAAGCAAGGCTAAAGAAAAATCAAGACACGTTCATAGGATTTGTCGACCTGGAAAAAGCGTTCGACAATATAAAATGGTGCAAGCTGTACAAGATTCTGAAAAAAGTAGGGGTAAGCTATAGGGAGAGACGGGTCATATGCAATATGTACAACAACCAAGAGGGAATAATAAGAGCGGACGATCAAGAACGAAGTGCTCGTATTAAGAAGGGTGTAAGACAAGGCTGTAGCCTTTCGCCCCTACTCTTCAATCTGTACATCGAGGAAGCAATGATGGAAATAAAAGAAAGGTTCAGGAGTGGAATTACAATACAAGGTGAAAGGATATGAATGATACGATTCGCTGATGACATTGCTATCCTGAATGAAAGTGAAGAAGAATTAAATGATCTGCTGAACGGAATGAACAGTCTAATGAGTACACAGTATGGTTTGAGAGTAAATCGGAGAAAGACGAAGGTAATGAGAAGTAGTAGAAATGAGAACAGCGAGAAACTTAATATCGGGATTGATGGTCACGAAGTCAATGAAGTTAAAGTATTCTGCTACCTAGGAAATAAAATAACCAATGATGGACGGAGCAAGGAGGACATCGAAAGCAGACTCGCTATGGCAAAAAAGGCATTTCTGGCCAAGAGAAGTCTACCAGTATCAAATACCGGTCTTAATTTGAGGAAGAAATTTCTGAGGATGTACGTCTGGAGTACAGCATTGTATGGTAGTGAAACATGGACTGTGGGAAAACCGGAACAGAAGAGAATTGAATCATTTGATATGTGGTGCTATAGATGAAAGTCGAAAATTAGGTGGACTGATAAGGTAAGGAATGAGGAGGTTCTACACAGAATCGGAGAGGAAAGGAATATGTGGAAAACACTGATAAGGAGAAGGGACAGGATGATAGGACATCTCCTAAGACATGAGGGAATGACTTCCATGGTACTAGAGGGAGCTGTAGAGGCCAAAAACTGTAGGGGAAGACAGAGATTGGAATACGTGAAGCAAATAATTGAGGACGTAAGTTGCAAGTGCTACTCTGAGATGAAGAGGTTAGCACAGGAAAGGAATTCGTGGCGGGTCGCATCAAACCAGTCGGTAGACTGATGAAAAAAAAAACAAAAAAAAAACACTTGGATGACAACAAACTGGAGAGTAATGAAGATGGAAATGGCCAGTTCATTTCGATACCATTTTTAGTTAACGTGTCCTACAGGATTGGCCATCTTCCGACTAGAAAATACGATTGTAAAGTTACAATCTCTGCAAACAATACTTCGAATACAAATTTAGTACATACATTAAAAACTGAACGACATCCTTTCACAAGTTGAGGCTCCTATAAAATCGGTCGTAAAGATTGCCCTAGATACTATCAAGGGTAGGTCGGAAGAGCTATTAAAGCCAGATGGGTAAGAATGGAGGAAATGTACATAATTCTTCATATGTTGAACATTTACGTATTTCAGACCATTTTCCGGGAGAATTAGAAGCAATCGTAATGTTACGGTAGGCAATAAAGAGCCGTAAACCGGATTTATTTGAAGAAGTTTGAATTTATAAACATCTTGCTAAGGGAGTCGGCAACATTTTGAAGAATGAGTGGCAGCTCACGAGCAAGCACTCCCTTGATGGATTTAAACGGCTGCTCACGGTCACAAAATAGGTGTTCACCGATCCACGCTAATAACGGTGAATGTGCCTTTTTCCTGAATTTATTTTTGCTCTGCTTTTGAGCTACTGATATCTTCATATCACTAGGTTAATTTTTCGTGTCTCTATCAACACATGTTCCTATAGTTGATATTCCAAAAATGGCATTGGTAAAGTTAAGGAGAAGCTTCTCTTTTTTATGTTGTGATGTAGCTTCATCCATTAATTCTGTCGTCCACCGTTTTTGGTAACAGAAGTAATATTTTGTAATTGTTATCTTCTGCACAACAGAGCTACGTGTAGTTTCACTTTGCTACATACATGTTTTACAGATCATTTTCTGTTTAATGCATACATCTGAAATTACAGCATTTATTAGTTGCCTTCTATAACGATTATCATAATGTTTTAATATAAAGTTACGCTACTGAACACTAGCAAGACGTATGGTAGTGATTACGCGCATGTATTATATACCGTTAACTGCTTTTCCATTTTCCTTATCCCTTATGCTTCCGTACCGAGCGAGGTGGCGCAGTGGTTAGCACACTGGACTCGCATTCGGGAGGACGACGGTTCAATCCCGTTTCCAACCACCTTGATTTAGGTTTTCCGTGATTTCCCTAAATCGTTTCAGGCAAATGCCCGGATGGTTCCTTTGAAAGGGCACTGCCGATTTCCTTCGCAATCCTTCCCTAACCCGAGCTTGCGCTTCGTCTCTAATGACCTCGTTGTCGATGGGACGTTAAACACTAACCACCTTATGCCTCTGTAGTTTTAGGCGGAGGATTTTTCATTTTATTGACGTTGTTTTAGATTATATTTGCTCATCTTTCCCCATGCTTTTGCAAAAATGATCTTTTTTTTTTAAATAGAACTCTATCTTCTGCACGCTGAACTTATGTACCGTATTACTCTGTCAGCAAATGTATCAGTAATTCTACATGTAATGTATACCTGTAAAACTATTACATTTTTAATAACCTCGTAAAGGAAATTCCATGCTTAGTTTAATGTAAAATGCTGTTATTTAACACAACCAACGTGCAGTTCTTATGCGCATGTATTTACCACCTTCTGCAGCCCAATTTTTCCTTGTCACTGGAGCCTGTATTTTTGTATCAGTTGGCCTTTTACTCTTACATGATGTACACGTAACTTATGCAGATATTTTATCCTCTGACTCCTGTTACAGTTTTCTGTTAGGAACAGCCTCTACCTGTGGGAATTTAATAATGAGCAATCATTCAGAAGTACGCTAAGTGCAATTTGGATGCTATCTAAAGCCATGGCTTGGGATAATTCATGTTTTGTCAATTTTATAATTCACAAGAGCCCCTTGGCTTCAGCTAATCTAATATCCCATCATGTGATATAACAAGTGAGCGCGCTTACCTAAGAAATATATTTTAGTAATATTTACTATGTTATATACATTGTCAGGGTCCACTCCTTCTGAAGAAGATATTTTTAGAAACATCAAATCATAGGTAAAGAGGTAATAAACTTTGGTTTCGCAACTATTGGGCTGATTTTTTCAACCTCTTCACGTTCTGAAGCATTAAAGGTGTTATGGTAGCAGCAGGTTGAGTAATGCGGTTTCTCAGCTCCTGCAATGAGCTGATGTGGGTGAACGCAAGTCTCATAAATCCCCACAAAAAATGTCCAGAGAGTGCTGCCAACGCCAATCGCCCTGAGAGTCCATTGAGGCACATGGACATGGTGCCCCATCATCCTGACGAAAAGAATATTTGTGGTCCTCTTTTTTTGTCATCAGTCTACTGACTGGTTTGATGCGGCCCGCCACGAATTACTTTCCTGTGCTAACCTCTTCATCTCAGAGTATCACTTGCGACCTACGTCCTCAATTATTTGCTTCACGTATTCCAATCTCTGTCTTCCTCTACATTTTTTGTCCTCTACAGCTCCTTCTAGTACCATGGAAGTCATTCCCTTATGTCTTAGCAGATGTCCTATCATCCTGTCCCTCCTCCTTATCAGTGTTTTCCACATATTCCTTTCCTCTCCGATTCTGCGTAGAACCTCCTCATTCCTTACCTTATCAGTCCACCTAATTTTCAACATTCGTCTATAGCACCACAACTCAAATGCTTTGATTCTCTTCTGTTCCGGTTTTCCCACAGTCCATGTTTCACTACCATACAATGCTGTACTCCAGACGTACATCCTCAGAAATTTCTTCCTCCAATTAAGGCCGGTATTTGATATTAGTAGACTTTTCTTGGCCAGAAATGCCTTTTTTGCCACAGCGAGTCTGCTTTCGATGTCCTCCTTGCTCCGTCCGTCATTGGTTATTTTACTGCCTAGGTAGCAGAATTCCATAACTTCATTGACTTCGTGACCATCAATCCCGATGTTAAGTTTCTCGCTGTTCTCATTTCTACTACTTCTCATTACCTTCGTCTTTCTCCGATTTACTCTCAAACCATACTGTGTACTCATTAGACTGTTCATTCCGTTCAGCAGATCATTTAATTCTTCTTCACTTTCATTCAGGATAGCAATGTCATCAGCGAATCGTATCATTCATATCCTTTCACCTTGTATTGTAATTCCACTCCTGAACCTTTCTTTTATTTCCATCATTGCTTCCTCGATGTACAGATTGAAGAGTAGGGGCGAAAGGCTACAGCCTTGTCTTACACCCTTCTTAATACGAGCACTTCGTTCTTGATCGTCCGCTCTTATTATTCCCTCTTGGTTGTTGTACATATTGCATATGACCCGTCTCTCCCTATAGCTTACCCCTACTTTTTTCAGAATCTTGTACAGCTTGCACCATTTTATATTGTCGAACGCTTTTTCCAGGTCGACAAATCCTATGAACGTGTCTTGATTTTTCTTTAGCCTTGCTTCCATTATTAGCCGTAACATCAGAATTGCCTCTCTCGTGCCATTACTTTTCCTAAAGCCAAACTGATCGTCACGTAACGCCTTATCAATTTTCTTTTCCATTCTTCTGTATATTATTCTTGTAAGCAGCTTCGATGCATGAGCTATTAAGCTGATTGTGCGATAATTCTCGCACTTGTCAGCTCTTGCCGTTTTCGGAATTGTGTGGATGATGCTTTTCCGAAAGTCAGATGGTATGTCGCCAGACTCATATATTCTACACACCAACGTGAATAGTTGTTTTGTTGCCACTTCCCCTAATGATTTTAGAAATTCTGATGGAATGTTAGCTATCCCTTCTGCCTTATTTAACAGTAAGTCCCCCAAAGCTCTTTTAAATTCCGATTCTAATACTGGATCCCCTATCTCTTCTAAATCGACTCATGTTTATTCTTCTATCACATCAGACAAATCTTCACCCTCATAGAAGCTTTCAATTTATTCTTTCCACGTATCTGCTCTCTCCTCTGCATTTAACAGTGGAATTCCCGTTGCGCTGTTAATGTTACCACCGTTGCTTTTAATGTCACCAAAGTCTGTTTTGACTTTCCTGTATGCTGAGTCTGTCCTTCCGACAATCATACCTTTCTCGATGTCTTCACATTTTTCCTGCAGCCATTTCGTCTTAGCTTCCCTGCACTTCCTATTTATTTCATTCCTCAGCGACTTGTATTTCTGTATTCCTGATTTTCCCGGAACATGTTTGTACTTCCTCCTTTTATAAATCAACTGAAGTATTTCTTCTGTTACCCATGGTTTCTTCGCAGCTACCTTCATTGCACCTATGTTTTCCCTCCCAACTTCTGTGATGGCCCTTTTTAGAGATGTCCATTTTTCTTCAACTGTACTGCCTACTGCGCTATTCCGTATTGCTGTATCTATAGCGTTAGAGAACTTCAAACGTATCTCGTCATTCCTTAGAACTTCAGTATCCCACTTCTTTGCGTATTGATTCTTCCTGACTAATGTCTTGAACTTCAGCCTACTCTTCATCACTACTATATTGTGATCTGAGTCTATATCTGCTCCTGGGTAAGCTTTACAATCCAATCTAGGTAAAAAGATCCATTTATGGTTATTCCAGCACAGAAAAACTGTCCGTAAAGCTTCTCACAAGTGATGTTCATCTACACATTGATCTTGTGATATTCTCGCAAAGCTTCGGCATGATCCACTGGTGGTGTGGTGGCCCAGATATTGCTATTATTCCTGTTAACATCATCGTTGAATAAGATGTGATTCAATATGTTGCGCTCTTCATGTGCAACGAGGAGGTCGATGCACGTGTCTACAAACTCTGCAAAATTCTCTTCATGCAGATGGTGGAGAACCTGCTGGTGCTGCGGCTTCTTCATCGAAACACACTGTCTACCCTCGAACGCGGAATGTTCGATTCCGCTGACAGACGATTTTGGACTTCTTTCAGTGGTCGTCCTGATGATTTCAGTCCTTGGCCCGGCTCCCTTGACAGACATCCAGTCCAAGGAGTTACCAATACTGTGTCCTCAACGAACTTTCAGCAAACGTTGCTGCGTATGGGCTCCCCAGCAGACGTGTGGTTCATGCTCCAGTACTGACCGTTGGTCATCAGAGACGAAGGCTGGAATCTGCACACCAGTACCTCAAATGGACGTTCACTGAATGGCGACGATCCATATGTATGATGTGAAAGTTCTGAAAGAGAGCATCCTGCTAAAATCACCGCAAGCATGCAGTCCGGAGGAGGGAGCGTTATGCTCCAGGAAGAATTTTCGTGTCATTTCCTGGGTTAACTCGTGACGGCAGAATGGATCAAAGCAAGTATACTTCGATCCAAGGGGACCAAGTTCATCTCTACAAGCAGTTGTTTTTCCTTGGCACTAGGGTACCTAACAGCACGTCAATGCCACGCATGATACAGTTCACAGTTACGTGTGTGAGTGGAAGAGCACCAGGACGAGTTTACCGTACCTCGCTGTGCACTAAACTCCTCGATTTCTCTGGGACTCCATCGATCGGCTTGATCGGACCATGGATCGTCACTCGATAAACCCTATGAAGTTGGCCACAGCAGAGCAGTTTCCTAGGCTTCACATCCCTCTAGGCATCATCCAGAACACCTTTGACTCTCTTCGTGCATTTGTCACAGCAGTTCGCACCGTATAAGCAGATTATTCGGGTTTTTGACAGGTGGTCACATTGACGTGACTGGACAGTGTGTTAGGTATCCAATACATTCCGCCGTTGTCTAGTGGCTAGCGTTGCTGCCTTTTGATCATGGGATCCCCAGTTCGCCTCCCAGCCGGGTTGGGGATTATCTCCGCGTGGGGCCTGCGTGTTCGTGTTGTCCTCTTAATTTCACCCTCATCATCATGATTCGTGATAGTGGCTCTTTTGACTGTGTAAAAAATTGCACTGTGAAGAAATTGTGACTTTATACTTGCGCTGGTGACCGTGCAGTTGAGCTCTCCACAAACCAAACATCATTATCATCATAAGTTCGGTAAGAGTTGTGCAAAATGAGCTATTGTATCACTTTTAGCTATGAACAGGGTGAACAACGGGACATCAAATAACGTCCTGTTCAGATGGGCCGAAGGAAAGGATGTATAGAAAATATTGAGAAGAAAACGGGACACTATGATAGAGACACCAGGAATATCTTACCTAGTACTAGGAAGAACTGTACAGGTGGGAATGTGAGTGTAAAGACAGAGACTGGAATATATTCCGGGAATTGGATCCAGAGTCCTCTTATAGATGACGAGGTTGGCACAGGTATAGACGTAATGGTGGTAATGCATAAAATACACTCTGAGACGCACCACACACCACGAAGGAATTATCCGAAAGGGACGGATATCAGTTGACGTGATGTACATGTACAGACAAACAAACAATTGCAATTTGAGAAAAAAACTGGATAATTTATTGAAAATAAAGTACTTCAAAAATTGAGTAAGTCTATGGTGCGTTAGTCCAACTCTGATCATTATGCAGGCAGTTATTTGCCTTGGTATTGACTGACAGACTTGTTGGATGTCCTCCTGAGGAACTACATTCCAAAGTCAGTACAATTTTCGTGCTACGTCGTAAAAATCTTGAAGTGGTAGGAGGGTCCTTCCCAAGCCTCTTGAAACCTTCTCAAATGGGGAGAAATCTGGCAACTTTGCTGGCTAAGGTAGGATTCGGCAAGCACGAAGTCAAGCAATAAAAATTCTCGCCACGTTCGGGATCGCATTATCTTGCTGAAATGTAAGACCAGGATGGCTTCCGATGCATGGCAACAAAACAGTGCTGTAAGGGTGTCGCGGATGGAAACCAATCGGGTGCTGATATGAAATGGAACCACTCCTGTTTTTTGTCGGAGCGTATGGTATACATTGATGTCTGGAGGGGGGGGGGGGGGTCTCTAGAGGTGTCTTCGCTGGTTATTAGGGCTCAGTTTGAAGCCGGTCTCATCAGTGAAGACAATTGTATTCAAGTCAAAGAGATTCCCGGCCGAAGACATATCTCTAAACTCCATGGACAGTGATTGTCACCAACTTGACTGTCGCTCGGCATGCCGCCCGATAACCACGATTGATGGTCTGGGATGGCTTCAGTTTTTTTTTTTCATAGCAGAACTCCTCAAGTTACCATCCGTGGCATCCTAGGTAATGCCCATTCCCTCACAGTGACAGTTTCCACCGCTTTGTGTTCGTGCTGAGAAGGTCGCTGGATCTCTCTTTACTTGAAAACGTTTGGACCATTATGGGCAGGATCCCCATACTAGGTGGGGATTTTTAAGATCTAACTCTCCAAGTGGATGTATTTTGGCACGATATCTCCCAGGAGGACATCCACCCAAGCCGAATAGCTGCCTACGTAGGAGCCAGAGGTGGTCCAACGAGTTGCTGACTCGCTCAGTTTCTGAAGCTTTTTATTTTGATAAATCATCCAGTTTTTTACTGGAATTCTAATCATTTGTTACTTTGTATATGAACATCACATCTGTCGATTTTTCTTCGCGGTGCGTCGTCTTTTCTTTCCTTATGTAACACATAAAAAAATTTAATAGCATTTTACGACATTTGTTAGTATCGAGAACTAGATTTCAAGAAAATTTAATTGATAGTGTACCGTATCAAACCATTCAGAAGACTAGTGGGCCACAAAAAAGTAATTATGGTGCAGTGCACGTGGCCGTCTTCTTTGCAGTCACTGGTTCAACGTTTTTGAAAGCCAAATGTTTCCTCTTACACAAAGATGTATCGACCGACAGACTGCCTTAGCGTTATTTACAGCCGCAACGGTGCTGCCGTTGAGATGGCCAGCAGATATTGCTCTGTTAATGACAGACCTTTTGAGATAAGCTGCTGAAACGGTAGAAAATCCGCCACAAGGCATTTCTGGTTAGTGACCATGGAGAGATATGCTGCCTCCAACTCTACCTTATTGCACTCGTTCGGCTCATGAAATCGTGACTGATAGAGTCTGTGGTATCAACGATGGAGCTGATCCTACAGTCGAAACGCAAGTGGTCTCTTAAATCTAAAGGGAATCAGGTGGTTGGTGAGGACAATCCTTTCTGGAATATGTTCGACACCTATAGTCGCACGCTGCTGGGTACTCATTCGGCCTGGAAGACGATGGTGGAAACCAAAGACTGAGCACTTGTAGGGTCATTTTCTAGTCATTCGAATTGAAGCGGTGCCATTCTTGGATGGTGCCACTATGTTATTTCTGTTCATTGGTGTCATTTAGAATGTACTTAATTAAGTGATCGATGCAGCATCATAGCTGATGTGAAGAATTTTGGCAGTACGAGACCTTTATATCTGTAAGAATCACCCGTATACCACTTTAGGGACTGTATGGAAAAGGATTGACAAAGATGGCAAATGGTATTTCAGACACACAAACTTGTGAAGGTGACAATCTAGGATCATGGTTTCCTTTGGAGAACAATATTCTTTGCAGACATTCCTCTCCGAAATAGTGAGTTCAGGTGCAAAGATGGAAGTTGTCATTTCTTACAAAACTGATGAGAACATTACATAGATCTGAAATGTAGGAACTGCACTACTTGCAATTCATTTTTCTTTTAACTTCCACTGATATCAGCCCCGAAGCCTTTTTTCGTCGTGAGAGTACACAGTTTCTGTCTATTTCTCGCGATAATAGACCTGTAGCCACTGGAAACGACCTTGCTGTGTAGCCTCACGATGATAGACACACAGCCTTAGGAAAACGGCATTGCCGTCTGCGTGCTCTCACGACGATGGACCTAAAGCCTGTGAAAAATCGCCTTGTTGTTTGTGTTCTCTCACATCTTTGGTCATTTAGCCACTGGAAAAATAGCTTTACTGTCTCTGTACTTTCACGAAAATAAACAACACAATCTATGAAAAATGGCTTCGTTGTCTGCGTATTCTCACGACACGAGATATACATCCTCTGGAAAACGGCCTTGCTGTTTGTACGCTCTCCCGACAACAGACATACAGCCGTTGGAAAAATTGTGTTGTTGTCGATGTATTCTCATGGCGATGGACAAACAGCCACTGGAAAATCACCTTGGTGGTCAAAACCCGTCATGGCAATTAAAAGAAAAGGAAATGAATAACTAGTGTCTTTATTTGATCACAAACTGATACAGTTGCCGAATCAATCTCATATTGCGCCTTAGTCTGGACAAGAAATTACGTAGACCGCTACTAATAAAATCTGGAGTAAGAAAGAGACAAAGAGACTACAAAATGCAATTTGAGGGCAACCTTGGGCCTTTTGGCGACTGGGCACTGTCTAGGCTAAGGCACTGATGTAGCACCTACTGCCTCAGTGGCTTGGGCCTTACCATGTGAATACATATATTGTCACGAAGCGGTTTCGTTTGTGATACCTTGCAAAACCTCTAAAGGTGAGGTTTGGCGCCCCTTCTTCAGCAGCACTCTAACCAATCAAGCATTTCGAAAATAGTGGACGGATTAACGTGATCATTTGGCAGCAGCATCGTAACAATGTATGGCAGGTATAATGGGCGAGACAGCTGCAAATAATCTGATTGCTGATACATCAGAACTAATTTTTACTGTCTCAGTGGTTGTCGTCGTTTGTCATAGAACAGGTTTTTATTGTGCTCTCAAGATTCGCCGTCAGTAGATCATGACAGTAAAAGGAAAACTAAACTGTTATTAAAATTCCCATGTCGTTTAGACATTTCAGTGTCAGATTTCCATTGGCAGCTAATATATATCGACTGGAGGCAATAGCGACCTCTAAGCAGTAAGTGAATTGAGACAGTGAGTGTGAAAACAGCGGTTAGAAGAGAATCCGGTACCTGCAGATACAACCGATGGTTTGTAAGCGTTCGTTACATGTGATGACACTACCGGCTGTATCGTCATGTTGTCAGTCCACATATAACAGCGTCTGTATTTGGACGCCCACACAAAGAGACCAATTGTGACAAAGTGGCTGGCTTGTATTCATTGAAGAACTTTTCATCTCTCATTTCCATCAACGTCTATCACACCTTTAGCTAAAGTCTCCATCAAATCTACCAGATCGTGGTCAGATCGCTTGTAGTAGTATATTAATAAAAGTTTTTTACTATTTTCTGGAAAAAGCAGTTGTTCTCATTACACTGATGGTGCCATTTAAGAGCGTTACATTGATGTTGCCAAGGCTAAATATTTATAATTAGTATTAATTTTCAAGTTCTTGTTGCTGTCACTGATGACTGCGGACAAAATTATTTCGCAGCCTTTGCTGTCGCTGGAGAGAATTTGGCTACAGGCTTTTCATGTGCCGTCTCCTACTCTTTCCTTTTTTCAGCAACATGCTTTTGGTACTGCCTGTGGCTCGCAACACGTAGAAGTTGGGACCTTTCGCAACAGCTTATCGTACATGAACTGACATTTTACGAAGCCTTCGTGAATAAATAGTATAGACCTTATCAATTGATAAACTGATGTTCAGTTACTGTAGGTATATTTTAAAATAAATCTGTTTGACATTTAAAGAAAAAAGATTACTTTGATTCATATTTAGCCCAAGACACGTCTTAAAATTAGGAACAAAATAAAGGTAACGCACGTTTCTAGTCACATGCAAGCCTGCCATACGTACGAGAGATTAATTCTTTCAGAGGGAATTTCGGAACGTTGTCAGCACTGTGTTCGCTAAAGTGATTAGGTGTAATCAGCCGGTTTGGACGAGAAAGCAGCGAAACGGGTGACATGTGGTCAGCGAGTCACCGTTTAATCTGTGTTACATACCTGGACTGTCGCCACTAATCGGATAAGTGGATTTCCGGCCACGTTGATGGTACTGGCGCAGCGACAAACAGTGCTACTCCATTTGGAACCAAATCAGCGGTAGGCAGTGCACAAAAGCGTGCACGCAACCAACATCAACGACCGCTGTAACTAGCGCAGCTGGGGTTACCACCCCACCCGCACCCAGTTATGTATGACAGCACACTAATTACGTAAAGTTTCCCTGTCGCTCAGCACTTATTGCAAGTGCCACTTCTAGTACACTTATCCTTGTCTTAATTTCCTTTTATGTGACCATAACGTCACCCAGGAAACATTTACTGTTGCAGTGTATGCTGAACAACGGTTTGAAACGTGCTCTGCTACTGGAGGTTGCATCGCTGTCTCCACGTTTATATTAATCACATTTCGGTGGCTCAAAACATACCCTCTGTGTTAGGCAGCTAAGACAGGAGTATAAAAATACACTGGCTGAAAGAACTGCACCACTGTCAATGACTGGGTCAGTTCATTGATAAGTGAAGTGACAATTAATCATTGTAGGAGCATATGACAACAATTTCAGACCAAATGAAACCGACATGTCCCAGTAAAGAATGTCCAGACATTAGCGTCAATACAATAAGCACCCCTGTGGCGGCGATTCGGCCTTGTGTTCTCACATGCATGTGAACATAAAGATATCGACTAGTATCCTGCAATGTATTGTCACAAACATCTTGTGGCACTGTTACAATTCGCCAATGGTTTTTGAACGCCCTGCAGAAAGAATGAGTTCCCACTTAATGACGTCCCATAAATGTTCAAATGGCGAGACATCTGGTGAGCTTTGTGGCCATGGAAGTTGTTTTACGCCACGAAGAGCACGTATGTGGGTGAGCGTTCTGCTGCATAAAACGCGCATTACCTTGCTGTCACAGACATGGCACTAGCATGGGGATAAGAGCCTGTGAAATGTAGTGGGCACTTGTTATTTTACTCTACAGGAACACCAAATGTGACGGCCAGCTGCAACTGGTGACCCCGCCAGAGCATGAAACATGGGATGGGTCCCTAGTGTCGTCGGCGAATGTACTCAGAGATTGGGTGTTCGCACGTGTGCGGCCATCACTCGCGTACAAACAAAACCAGTGACGAAAATACAGCGCCAATCCATTCTGCAGTCAATTCTTTTACAGCACCAATGCAACTATCCTTGAAGGAGCCATGGTGTCAATGGTATACTGGCCAGAGGCAAACATGGCTTTAGTCCTGCTGCAAGCAAATACTTCCCAATGGTCCCTGCTGACAAAACAAGCGTAACATGTACCCCATTGCGACCCTGGATGATGTTTCGTCTGCAAGCGCTGCCCGATTAACGCATCGATCTTGAGATTCGCCTGTACTACCGTCTGCAGATATCCTGGACCTGGTCTGTGAATGTGGGAAAATTCCACAGACCACTGCTCAAATCAGGAACGCACCACTAATACACTGTGCCCAATGCACTATGTGCTGCAGTCTGTCCTTAAGTCACTCCTGTGCTCCATAGGCCCACAGTGTGGCCCTGTTCAAATGGCTGCAGCATTTCAAAACGAGTAAGTATTATTAACTTCGAACCGAAACACTTTTCAGTCATCTAAAAGTTTGTCGGACGGTCTGCAAGTGATGATGGAAGTGATTATTGTGTCAAAAACTACGGATAGCAGTCACTGAATGCTGGACGCTATTTTCAATGAACCAGAGGAGTGAATCGTCGTACAAGTGGGTCAGGGGATTGAAACTGACGTAAGATAGTGCCGAAACCGTTTACACAAATAAAACGACATTTGCAAATATACACTCCTGGAAATGGAAAAAAGAACACATAGACACCGGTGTGTCAGACCCACCATACTTGCTCCGGACTCTGCGAGAGGGCTGTACAAGCAATGATCACACGCACGGCACAGCGGACACACCAGGAACCGCGGTGTTGGCCGTCGAATGAAGCTAGCTGCGCAGCATTTGTGCAACGCCACCGTCAGTGTCAGCCAGTTTGCCGTGGCATACGGAGCTCCATCGCAGTCTTTAACACTGGTAGCATGCCGCGACAGCGTGGACGTGAACCGTATGTGCAGTTGACGGACTTTGAGCGAGGGCGTGTTGTGGGCATATCGGGAGGCCGGGTGGACGTACCGCCGAATTGCTCAACACGTGGGGCGTGAGGTCTCCACAGTACATCGATGTTGTCGCCAGTGGTCGGCGGAAGGTGCACGTGCCCGTCGACCTGGGACCGGACCGCAGCGACGCACGGATGCACGCCAAGACCGTAGGATCCTACGCAGTGCCGTAGGGGACCGCACCGCCACTTCCCAGCAAATTAGGGACTCTGTTGCTCCTGGGGTATCGACGAGAACCATTCGCAATCGTCTCCATGAAGCTGGGCTACGGTCCCGCACACCGTTAGGCCGTCTTCCGCTCACGCCCCAACATCGTGCAGCCCGCCTCCAGTGGTGTCGCGACAGGCGTGAATGGAGGGACGAATGGAGACGTGTATTCTTCAGCGATGAGAGTCGCTTCTGCCTTGGTGACAATGATGGTCGTATGCGTGTTTGGCGCCGTGCAGATGAGCGCCACAAAGAGGACTGCATACCACCGAGGCACACAGGGCCAACACCTGGCATCATGGTGTGGGGAGCGATCTCCTACACTGGCCGTACACCTCTGGTGATCGTCGAGGGGACACTGAATAGTGCACGGTACATCCAAACCGTCATCGAACCCATCGTTCTACCATTCCTAGACCGGCAAGGGAACTTGCTGTTCCAACAGGACAATGCACGTCCGCATGTATCCCGTGCCACCCAACGTGCTCTAGAAGGTGTAAGTCAACTACCCTGGCCAGCAAGATCTCCGGATCTGTCCCCCATTGAGCATGTTTGGCACTGGATGAAGCGTCGTCTCACGCGGTCTGCACTTCCAGCACGAACGCTGGTCCAACTGAGGCGCCAGGTGGAAATGGCATGGCAAGCCGTTCCACAGGACTACATCCAGCATCTCTACTATCGTCTCCATGGGAGAATAGCAGCCTGCGTTGCTGCGAAAGGTGGATATACACTGTACTAGTGCCGACATTGTGCATGCTCTGTTGCCTGTGTCTATGTGCCTGTGGTTCTGTCAGTGTGATCATGTGATGTATCTGATCCCAGGAATGTGTCAATAAAGTTTCCCCTTCCTGGGACAATGAATTCACGGTGTTCTTTTTTCAATATCCAGGAGTGTAGATTGCTTAAAGGTGTTTTGATTCGACGTTTTATATTCAATGGCCTTGCTACCGCAACCATCTGTATAAAGATCGACTTATAGAGATTTGGAGTACGTACTTGTGCGTGGGACATGGTTGTACTCTAGAATGAATGTTACAAACGCTATTCATCTGTAAACTCAACTGAGCTACTGCCTGCTGAATGAAAACGAAGGGTGCACAGACTGGACTCCTCAGTAGCATCTGATTGCCGATGATCGTGACAAATGAATCACTGTAACTACAACCCCTTAGCCTGAACCGACGTGACACTAAACTTAGACCTTGAGGGAGCTATAGTTTTTACTGGCAATGTACATCGAGCCCAGTGAACACCACGAGACGGGGTAGCTAAGTTAGATCGGGATGCTGGCCGACAAACACGGAGAGTGGCGTCGAATAAACTGTAACGTTGCGGTAGGTATGACCGCTACACAGGGCTCGAGATGGCGATTTCTCTCCCTTTGTTGTGGTTTCGCAGTATTATCAAGGACTACGGGAGTCCGTCAGAGGTAAAGATGACTGCAGCAAGCCAGATGGCATGCATCTAAACTCACTGCTCCTTCAACAAACTGCAAGAGCTATACGTGCGGGACCCGGCATCGACAAACGACGTCGAATGTACCGCGGGTGTGATGAAGCTCAATCTCGTGGCCCATGGTGATGAGAAGCGGTATCGTGAGGACGACGGTAGCTGCTTCCCCCTCAGCGCCAAGGCCTTGCTAGGTCGTCATTCATTAGCACTGTTTAGGATGCGGTGGCTTTATGTTGCAGTTACGCTGCTAGCACAGTAGCACTGCCCTGCCCAGCTGACAGAGTGACGAAAGTTGGTAGACAGCCTGCAGACGCCCAGTAGCTCCGTATTTAGAAGAGCGTCCGTTCAATCTTCATCTCATTCTGCAGCATAAAGAATGTGCGCAGTCTCACAGCGGTAACCAATGCAATGAAGGCGCTGTTTCGAAGCCCAGCAGCGTCAATATCGCAGCAAGATGAGTGGCCAGCTTTTATACAAGAAAATGCAGGTCTTGTTGCGGTTGAGGCCTGATAATCAGCGTAGAAATCTCTTCAAAGGACGATTTTTGCCCTAGCGCCCTTGGTGTTCTGAGAACCTCGCGACGCGTTGACGTAACATGTGGCGCTTTGGCAAGTCAGCTGTCTCGCCAGGTGCTCGCCTTCGGGACCATAAATGGAAAGTTGTGCGTAGATTTTTGTAGCGTTTAGTGCCACACATTCTTTTGCTGGCAGCTTTCGGTTGAGAAATGCGGAATTTGGTATGGGACATCAAGAAATATTCCGGCTTCAACCCCTACAGTTTGATGAAGATCGGATAGGTGGCGCCACTATACGTATCTTAAAAATGGCGTCTGTAACGGATGTGCGTTCCAGGCAGAGAGTTGTCATCGAGTATGTTTTGGCGGAAAACAGGAGCATCGCAGATATTCATAGGCACTTGTAGAATGATTTTTTACAACATGGTTGTGGAGAGAAGAAGCGATTAGTATGATTAATCAATAATTCAAGAACAGTCTTAATCGCACTTATTATTGTTATAATACCACTAACCGGTTTCCACCCGAGGTAGGGGTCATCTTCTGGGCGTTTACACCATTGGTCGACTGCTGGTGGTGTCACTGCCGTTTCCTGCCGTTATGTAGGCAGGAGTGACCACTAGCAGTAGACCAATGGTGTAAACGCCCAGAAGATGACCCCTACGTCGGGTTGAAACTGGTTGGCTGTATTATAACAATGATAAATGCGATGAAGACTGTTCTTGAATTATTGATTTCTAGAATGTCTACGGAGACCTGAAAGTAAACACACTTACGCTGAGCCGTTTAATAGCGCGTCTTCCATCATCGCCACGAGATCGCACAAGCCTGTCAGATCTCCCGCGTGCCTACCGGTCGCATACAGCTGTGACTCCTGCAATGGGGGATGTGCTAACACTCCCGTTCGATGTGATCGACGGATCGCTGCTCAACTGGACGTCTCTGATGGTAGTGCTGACACGCTCGTCTAGCAGTTGCTATAATCCAAGGTGTGTGCCCCTTGGGTTCCTCGCCGCATAACAGAAGGACCATTTGTGGGGCCATAGAAAGCCTTGGCAATAATGGGGCCAGCACCTACCGCTGTCCTCGCGGCACCGCTTCTCACCACTGTGGGCGATGAGGTGGACCCATGACCATACCCGTGGTACATTGGACGTTATTTGTCGACGCTAAGCCGCGCACCTGTGACTACTGCAAGTCTCTGCAGTAACAGTGAGTTTACATGAACGCCCTCTGGCTGGCTGCAGCCACTTTCACCCCTGACGGATTCCCGTAACTCTTGCCAATGCTTCGAACCCATAATACAAGGAGAGAAATTGCCGTCTTAACATCCTCCATAGTGGTCACTCCACCCACAGCACCGTTACAATAATTCGACACCACTTTTTGTGCATTGTCGGCCGGCAAGCACCTATCCTCTTCCCGGCGCCGGCTAAAAGCTCCGGCTGGTCCACTACCGTCCAGAAGGTTGCTTCACCGGTGCCGCGATCGTTCACTCGTCGACGCCGGGGACGCTCCCCGATGATACTTTGGTACTCCGTACCCCCTCTACAGCCGCCGGCAGACACCTCCATCCATGGTACTAACAGGCGAGCTGGTCGGGCCTTGAACTTTGCTGCAGAATATCAATAGTGAACAACCAAATTATTCTACAACCTTACCTCATCTCCTTTTATTACAATATTAACCATCACAAGATCGTATAAAATAATTAATAGGCTCCTCTACACAAATACGTTTAAAACACTGTCAAATAATCAATTAATTTTCGAAAGCATCAACAAATGCGCAGAGAAATGGAAGAAGCCAGAGGAGGCGTCAATGAACATGAAGAACCTACAGGTAGGTGAGCAAGTGTTTCTTAATTCGCCACATTTATTCCATAAAGTAAAGTCTTTTAGTAGCAAGTTTTTCATGGTAAATGATGGTCCATTTAGCACACGCCAAATCACACAGATAAATACTGTGGAGCTTGAAACCACAAGGTTTCATCAGGCGTCGGACGCCAAAGTAGACAAAGACTAATACTTTAGGGGGTTTACTGTTCTGTAATACACATATGTAGTGGCGAGCATACCTGCCCCACCTGTTGCAGTGCATTTTCTTACTTCAGCTTTCAGCACTGCTTCACACTCTTCAGCTAAACTGTACATCCATTAATATCTTTTACTGTCATTTTATATGGTAGGAATTACTAGTAAATAGTTATTATCTACGGTTTCTGTTGTCTGAAGAAAAGTGCTTTGAATTTGTTAAGCGTACTCATCCTATTTCTTGAGTTTTGAACTCTTCTTTTGAGATCTTGCTGTAGCAGAGTACAATTGGTTTTGAAGTTCTAAGATAATCATTTTTCTTCAGGAAGATAGCTTGCACATATAATGAAGTTTCTTGTAACTTGTGGTAACTTGGGATGTGTATTTTGCTTTACCTTTACTACAGAGAATACTCTGCTATTTTGAGGAAAGTGCATTAAATGACACTTTCTGTAGGTATATTTTTTGTGAAGTACCTTACGAATTCTAGAGGTAGAGATAACTGCTGACTTAATTTTGGATAATAGGTTGTGCGTGAGTGGTTCTGAATTCAGAAAGGTATTTCTATTGGGCAATAGTTTAATTAGGAAAATTTCTGATTGTTGCCTGCTCAGCTATTCAGCAAGTATCTTAACGAGTCATAATTTCAAGTTGTATGCATACACAGGATGAACTATGGATATAGAATATGATAATTTTAGTTTTAAAAACCAACAGCCTCAGTTGCAAAGTTTTCCTAGATTTACCTAGGTTTAACTCGGGATAACCCAATTCTTCAGAATGAAAGTAACTACCGTTTGTTCATAGTGGACGCCCACAAGTTAAAACTACAAATCCATAAATTATCGTCAGACTGTAAAAATTTATCTCAAACTGCATCGGCCCCACTTCGCGACCGCGATGCGGCAGCCACGAGTACTGTACTAGAGTTCCAGAGTATGGTAGAGAAGTAGCTTTAAGGTGTTTCGATAAACTCTCTGCCCGGCACTTAAATTGTGAATTGCAGAATAATCATGTAGATGTTGTTCTACCGTATCAAATATCCTTGTGGGTTGATTCTTCCTGACTAGTCTCTTAAACTGCAGCCTACTCTTCCTCATTACTAAACTGTGATCTGAGAGTCCCTTATCCAAGTTAAACTTTAAGGGTAACACATACTGGAGCTGTAAAATTAATACATTCACGCATTTCTGGGAATAGTGATAAAATTCTGGTGGCGTCGGAGGTGACCGAGCAGGCTGTCGGGCCGTGGCTGGGCTGCCAGCAGGGCGCGGCTTAATATTTTAGAGGGCAATACACGGCAGGTGCCAGCAGCCGGACAATCGCCGTGCCCTCCGGGAAATATCCGCGATTGCCGGCCGGCGGCCTCTGCCGGCGCGGCGTCATACCCGCGCTGCCTGCCGTTGCCTGCCGCTGGGATTACGCTCGCTGTTGTAAGGACGGTCGTGAGCCGGCGTGACGTTCTGCGCTGCGTCGACGTCGCTGGGGAGCGCGGCATTATTCTGATTACCTGCGAGAGTTTTTTGCAGACCTCTGGTGCTGGGACTGCTCGTAGCTAATATGGTGGCGAGAGTATTCACGAGCCTCACAATTTTCCTGGAAATCTTGCAGCTTGACAAGCTGAGTGAATATTAGCAGATTATTTCTCGACATGGAGTATGCCATCAGTTTGCCCATCTTGAGTGGTGCGGGCGAGCTGTAACAATTACTTCAGAGAAGGTGAACTTCTTAGCCGAGCTCACTTGTAAATAACCTTCACTATCGATTAACTTTTTCGTTAAGCACGGTTTCCGTCTTCAGAGCTCAAAAGGATATTACCTGCCTTCTGTACCATTCTTTCTACAACATTTAAAGGTACGTGAGGAACGAGATGAAAGATGCATCGTCAGGTCAAGGTTAGAACAACAATATACACTCCTGGAAATGGAAAAAAGAACACATTGACACCGGTGTGTCAGACCCACCATACTTGCTCCGGACACTGCGAGAGGGCTGTACAAGCAATGATCACACGCACGGCACAGCGGACACACCAGGAACCGCGGTGTTGGTCGTCGAATGGCGCTAGCTGCGCAGGATTTGTGCACCGCCGCCGTCAGTGTCAGCCAGTTTGCCGTGGCATACGGAGCTCCATCGCAGTCTTTAACACTGGTAGCATGCCGCGACAGCGTGGACGTGAACCGTATGTGCGGTTGACGGATTTTGAGCGAGGGCGTATAGTGGGCATTCGGGAGGCCGGGTGGACGTACCGCCGAATTGCTCAACACGTGGGGCGTGAGGTCTCCACAGTACATCGATGTTGTCGCCAGTGGTCGGCGGAAGGTACACGTGCCCGTCGACCTGGGACCGGACCGCAGCGACGCACGGATGCACCCCAAGACCGTAGGATTCTACGCAGTGCCGTAGGGGACCGTACCGCCACTTCCCAGCAAATTAGGGACACTGTTGCTCCTGGGGTATCGGCGAGGACCATTCGCCACCGTCTCCATGAAGCTGGGCTACGGTCCCGCACACCGTTAGGCCGTCTTCCGCTCACGCCCCAACACCGTGCAGCCCGCCTCCAGTGGTGTCGCGACAGGCGTGAATGGAGGGACGAATGGAGATGTGTCGTCTTCAGCGATGAGAGTCGCTTCTGCCTTGGTGCCAATGATGGTCGTATGCGTGTTTGGCGCCGTGCAGGTGAGCGCCACGATCAGGACAGCATACCACCGAGGCACACAGGGCCAACATCCGGCATCATGGTGTGGGGAGCGATCTCCTACACAGGCCGTACACCTCTGGTGATCGTCGAGGGGACACTGAATAGTGCACGGTACATCCAAACCGTCATCGAACCCATCGTTCTACCATTCCTAGACCGGCAAGGGAACTTGCTGTTCCAACAGGACAATGCACGTCAACATGTATCCCGTGCCACCCAACGTGCTCTAGAAGGTGTAAGTCAACTACCCTGGCCAGCAAGATCTCCGGATCCGTCCCCCATTGAGCGTGTTTGGGACTGGATGAAGCGTCGTCTCACGTGGTCTGCACTTCCAGCACGAACGCTGGTCCAACTGAGGCGACAGTTGGAAATGGCATGGCAAGCCGTTCCACAGGACTACATCCAGCATCTCTACGATCTTCTCCATGGGAGAATAGCAGCCTGCATTGCTGCGAAAGGTGGATATACACTGTACTAATGCCGACATTGTGCATGCTCTGTTGCCTGTGTCTATGTGCCTGTGGTTCTGTCAGTGTGATCATGTGATATATCTGACCCCTGAAATGTGTCAATAAAGTTTCCCCTTCCTGGGACAATGAATTCACGGTGTTCTTATTTCAATTTCCAGGAGTGTACATAGCAATAATGCTTCTGTCCCACACCTCACACTACGGTATACCCCATTGCTGCCAGGGCGTGTAGTGGATGTCAAGGTGTCTGGCAGTGATCTGCTAGGTATGAAGCAAACAGTATCGTGTGGTATGGGATAGAAGAATTTTGCGAATTACGCCGAATATTGTTGTTTTAATCTTGACTTTCTACTGTTTTGGTCGTATGCTAAAACATCTAGCTCCCACATTTTTCTAAATAAAATTCACATTGGGGTGGTTACCGAACAATAGATAAAAGTATAATGTTCCCTTCTTGTTTTGGTATGACCCGCTCTGCAATAGTTTGTACACGCGTTTAACTATTCTAATAAAGCCTTCATTTACTTGATATTCGCTTTAGTGAATATAGACATTCATAAATATGGTCGTCATTTGTATTTTGTTGGGTCATTTTGAAATTGCTTACACACGCGGTTACAAAATGATAATCTGTGAAAATGGATTTAACATGAAAGACAATTGGACTTATTTTACAAAGAAAGGCAGGTTCTACTTCGAAGATACTAAGAAAGTGAAAATGGAGCAATATGGCGGTCAACAATGACTTCATGAAAATTGACAATCCATACCGTTTATGAAAGACATTTATATTTATTAAGAAAATCATTGTACTGACGGAGCAGAGTAAGTTTAAATCATTAACAAAAATTGGCTCTGAGCACTATGGGACTAAACATCTAAGGTCATCAGTCCCCTAGAACTTAGAACTACTTAAACGTAAGTAACCTAAGGACAGCACACAACACCCAGCCATCGTGAGACAGAGAAAATCCCGGACCCCGCCGGGAATCGAACCCGGGAACTCGAGCGTGGGAAGCGAGAACGCTACCGCACGACCACAAGATGCTGGCAAAAATCATTAACACACACGTATTTAAAAAATCCATTTATATTTCAATAATATTAGTCACTTACACAAATGATGACAGCCAAGACAATACATGAATCTAACGAACTTCACATTCAGCGTCACGGTGAGGTCAGTATTTATAACGTTATTGGCTTTATAGACCAAAAACGAAGAAGATATGTCGTGGTTTAGTTACAGGTACTTTACTTTTCTATTATCACTTCGGGGTTTATAACATTGGCTACTGTCGTAAGATATTTATGTTGCAAAATATGTATATTAAACACGAAAACAGGGACACTAGAGGCTGCCGATACGTCTTTCGTCTCGTCACTCATATACCTGGCCATTTTTTTAGAAGGAGTACTTGCACAGCTGGTACAGAAAACATGTAATAAACCTTGATCTATATCTGAAGATATTAACAATGCTTGCAGATGGCTCTTTCATCGCGTCATTCACGTACCTTACTATCTTTCAGAAAGAGTACTTCTACAACTGGTATAGGAAAAACGTAACAGAACTTTATCTTCATCTGTAGATGTCAACCATGCTTGCCAATGCGTCTTTTATCTCGTCACTCACATACCTGTCCATCTTTCAGAATGAGTACATGTACAGCTGGTATAGGAAACACGTAATAAACCATGCTGCCGATGCGTCTCTCACACACCTAGCCAAATTTCAGAAAAAGTACTTGTACAGCTGACAAAGGAAACACGTAATAAACCCTTATCTACATTTCAAGATGTTAACCACGCTTACGGAAACCGGTGATCAACAATAAAGATTGTTCATAAGCGAGCTTGGCTAAGAGGTTCACCTTCTCGCAAGTAATTGAAAGTTTTGATTATGAAAAAAAAGAGATGTGAAAGAAGGCCGTGACCAACGGCAATCGAAAAGCTGTTAGAAGTAAATCCATAGGTCACAGATTATTCATAAAATTAGTACGCGTTTTCATTTCCATCTCCATTAAATACACTTCCAAGTTGAGGAATGTAAATGCTTGATCACAACAGGCATGTGAGTATGTGCACGAATTAGTCATGTTTCTAATTTTCGGAAGGCAGTTTAATCACTCAAATGATATGATGTTTTATCAGTAAACTAGTGGAGAAACCAGGCTTTGCTAAGGTATCCTATCACATAGCTTCTTCCCTTGCGCTTAACGTCTATGACGTCATGTCCCATTAGCTATGGGTCGTACGATGATATAATTTTGTAGGTACATTCATCGGCATATGTGGATAGTGTCTGCAAAATGTGTTGCGAATGGAGCTTGCAGCAAAGCAGAAATAAATTTAAACGTCATGCAAGATGCGACAGCTTTTCACGCGCTCACTGTTTATGACGTCACATCTCCTAAACTCTATTTCGTACCAACTTTCATTGTATATGTGCATTCTGTCTGTCAAATGTGTCGCGAATACAGTCACTAGTAAAGAAGTAATAAACGATAGCGTCTTGTCTCATGCAGTATTTTTACTGCACGAAGAGCAGAAAAGGCGTGATCGATTAACATTTTTCACGTCATTATTTTTTGCGGTTTGTCAGCGAGAAAAAATTCCACAAGGGTTAGAAATTATGCGTAAAGTTTGTTCCAAATCGCTAAGTGCTCTCATTCCTGAATATTGGATGTATAAAGTCTGGTAATTGACGCGTGGTGGGAAACGTTCTTTTTCATTCCATCCCCCACCCCTCTGACAGGTAAGAGGTTCTTACCCCACAGGGATTGTGGCCACACAATAACGTATATGGGTACATTGTTTTGTTGGAATCGAAACACACACACCCTCACACATCCATTTATATAACATGCATTATGCACTTTGATGGATTATAGACTGGATAGATCTGGAAGTCGGAGTATCATTTGTTAAGTTAGAGCTTTAGTATCTCCATTAAAGGTGCTCTGATACTTTTCGAGGATTTGTCGTCCAAGTAAAAGCGTTCGATAGCAAATGATGCAAGAGGTCTGTATTTTATTAGAAAAGAAGGTATGTGGTAAAGGGAAATACAGGTGCTATATGAGCTTTACGAGCACAAGGGGAAAATAAGAAGACCAAGGACAAAGTGCTCGGATTAAGAGGCTTTTAAGAAGACAGTGCACTCTTTAGCATCCGCCCTTCAGTCTACACATAGAAGAAGCAATGTCGGAAATAAGAGAGAGGTGGGACTAAAATACAGGGTGAAAAGATATCAATGTTCGGATTTGCTGATGACATTGTTACCCTAGGTGAAAATGTGGAAGAATTCAAGTACTTGTTGGACTGCATGACAGAGAATGTGGACATGGAAAGAGGAAGGCAATGAGAAGTAGCAGAAAACGAGAACAGCGGTAAACTGAGCATTTACATTAAGGACCAAGTAGTAAACGGACTGAAGGTATTTTAACACCTTTGAAGCAAAATAGTGTGTGAAGTACACGGAAAGGAGAATATTAGAAGTAGACAAGTCGACAAAACACGGAAGTTCTCGCTAAAAGATATCTTCTTTGAAAGGTAATAATTGGTGGAAGAAAGTTCAAAGACTATACGCTTTATGCTTGTAGCACATTGATGTATAGCAGTGAGTCATCGACTGTTGGAAAACCGGAAAGGAAGACAACAGAAACATTTGAAATAAAGTTGAATTAGAATGACAAAAATGAAGTGGATCGATAAGAAATAAGGATTTATGCCCGGCGAAGAAAAATATGAGGAAAACAGTGCTAGAAAATGGGCAGAACGACCAGACATTGGTTCACCTCTAAGGGATCGTCTTTATGGTACTAGAGGGAGTGGTAGAGGGCAAGAACAGTACCAAAAGGAAAGAAAACAGACACTAAATCGTCCATGGCGTGGAATGTAAGTGCTACACTGAGGTTACTGTGTTGTAATAGGGGAGGAAGTCAAGCGGAGCGTATCAATGCCCTTTGAAGACAAGGCAGAAAACGTTTCTTCTGGTCAGCCTCGGGTGTATAGTAATGAATGTGCACTGACCTGTTCTAGTTGATACCCTTTATGTACATGTTTGGTATTCTCGGAGTTCATTGAGCCTGTGTTACGCGAACATGCGTTGGCCCGAGCACTCCCCGTGATGAAATCTTCCATTATCGGTATCAAATAAATCATTTACAATTTATATAACACCACGAATTCGTCGGTTACGAAGAGCACAAAGTTTCACAGTGGCAGATTTCTATGCCTTATCTAAATGAAAACTCAGTGGTTACGAATTTTTCTGCAAGACGTGTTGGATTCGGCTCCAGCTACTGCGCATCGCGCTTCGTCACTCAATTGGATACTTTATTTGACACCTTGTGGCCCCATGGACTGAGCGGAGTTCCTGTAAACGAAACACATTAATATTTGTGACTTTGAGCCAGTCGCTACCAGATTGCTTGGACGTGATATTAACATATAAGTGAGGAAGAAGTAGATGGTCAATCAATACTTTCAATGGTAGGTTTATTGCGTCTGTGTTTTGTGTCTGCTTACGTCAGCTGAGAAATGCAAGGCACCAGACTATCGGAGAATCTCAAACAACTCCGCTTAATCAGAGCAAATTATATATCTGCCCTAATGGCTGACATTAAGATGGTAATCATTTATGCTATCCGAAGATATCACCAACTACATTGCCTGACAAAAATAGTGAATCGCCCAGGAGAGGTGGAAGAAACGGGACGGAACCTCACAGGTTGAGAGTGTATGTGATCTTTTGTCAGTGAACGCGAAATAGTGTAAGATTTACAACTTGGCACTACGAGTTCTGTTATCACTACGACAGTGCCCCCTGCCCCCAAACCCTCCCTTCTCTGGCTGGGGTAGATGCACTGGCTCGGTTGGGAAGGGTGTCATAATGACGTTGCGTCGTTTCCTGAGGAAAGCTGTCCCACTACAGCAGCGACGGTCCATGATATCCGGGAGACTGACCCTGCGAAGCAGTTGACGTTCGAGCTCACACCACACATGTTATACAGAGGGCATTTTTGGTATACGGCTGACCACAGGAGGCCTCAGTAACACGCGGACGATTCATATTGTCACATGCGTGTGGAAATGAATTGTCTTTTTGAAATATGGCTCCACGATACTGACTTGTGAGAGGTAACACATGACGACGCAGGATATCTACGACGTACCATTGTTAAGTGGGTGTTCCCCCAATCTCTACAAGTCGTGACCTGATGTCGTACGTTATGGCTCCTCACACCAGAACGCGGTGCCTCTAAAAAGCACTGGAAGTTCCCTTGCTGCCGTCATACAAGCCGGCTATGGACGTCAGGGGTCGTGCAGAACGGCGGCCCATTGTGTAATAATATGCGATGCCAATCATCAGCAGTCAATGTTCCTAGTCACAGCATCACTCCAAACGCTGCCGTTTGCGTTGTAATACTAATGATAGTCTGCTGTTTGTCTTCGACCAGTGCTGCGTGATGACGCAGAATGACGCAGGGAGTCCATTTCTTGGTGTCGTATGGGAGCTACAGTTTTGAAGGGTTTAACATATCAGATTACCTTCCATTTAGAAGGCTGTTGCATGCAGCGACTGTTATATTGACTTGTAAATTTTATTGGCAGATCTAGATTTCAGCTAGAAACTATCCATTATCAATGAATCATCATTTTTGTTCAGTGCATGTAATGCCTGTTGGTCGGGCTGACTACCACTCAACAGGCATTACATGCACTGAACAAAAATGATGATGCATTGAGAATGGATAGTTCTAGCTGAAATCTAGATCTGCCAATAAAATTTAAAAAGGACAGTTGATAGCTGAAATGTATTATTTACAAGGTTTAACATGTGCTTTAGTGATATATAGGAGAAAGTGTCACAGATACATACACGGGTTAGAGTGGTAATCACTAAACAAGAAAGCGATTTTCCTTATGACGAGATATTTTCAGTAAGTTTCAGTCTGTGAGTTCCTCCTCCGAATGCGATGACACTACTTTGTCGACGCCCACCTACATACCAGCAACACTAAAGCACACTGTTCCTGTTCTACCAGTTACAGCGAATAACGTTACGTGTGCAAAGGTACACTGACATCCGATAATGGCTTCTGGGTGCTTCACATTTGTCGGGCATGTATTTGTCAAGCCAAACCGGTCGCTACCTCACTGCTTCTACATGATATTAATATATTAATGATGTGGTACAGCTCTTCAGTGAAGTCGATGGCTCATGCAACCTCTGAAAGTTCGGTTTACTGGGGCGGACAGATGGGTCTACTTTCTTCACCTGTGAAATACAACGCAACTGTCTTTAATAAAACCTTAATTAACTCTGCGACTGTTCGAGGTAAGTATTATTGCTTCCCTAGTTGTAGATGTTAAGATACCAGTCAGTTACATGGTCCGAAGGTTTCAGCTATTGCATGGGAGGGATCGCTTGGCTAGCCACCGAGTACTGAACTGCATACCTTACATTTGCTATATAGCAAACATTACTACGTAGTTACTAACGACAGGCCCACTGAAAGCAAACCACTTATTAAAGTCACAGTGCTAACAGTTTAACTAGAAAGTAGTATTTGAATGTGACCTACACAATATAATTAATTATCAAATCGACACAAAGTCCTAAAAACCAAGTATGGTTAATGGTTATTTAGATGCAAAGTTCCAATTAGGAGGGTTGATGATGAGAGCTGGATGGTCGATTGATGGCTTGGACAGCCATGACTTGCCCGACGGTTGCCGATACGTATCACTTGAGTTCGGACCACATTGATTGGTCGTCGGACACGTTGGCATGCGATCGCTTGTGGGTTGCTTGTGTGTGCCGACTAGTGATTCGTCCTTATTACTGCACATTCGCTGCCGTTAGTATTGTCTAGTCCTTCGTGCAAGTGTTCGTGAAACTGTGTGTAGCTTGTGACGTCGACTGCTCAGTTATTTTAGTGCTGTCTCCGTGCTGGTGTGTGGCAGCCAGGAAATCTCCGCGCGGCACACTGAGCCGGGCCAGCTGGCAGTCTATACGCAGTATCGGAGTGTGTAGGAGCTTTCCGATTGCTACGAGATTCGTGGCTCACCGACCCAGGACATCAAAGTTAAGTGGTGATCTAATTACCGAAGCCAGTCTGTTAAAATTGTGCCGTTGCCTTTCATGGTTTGCTGTTGGGGGTATTCCCGTGAGCAACAGCAAGTGTTTGGGTTGGCGAAAGTTTGGCCCCCTTCCGGTGGAGTTTAACTCTATTTTGTTTATCTCAAGTCCAAGTGCAGCAGTGGCAGTTAGCCTAGCGGTTACCTGCCCTGGCATCTGGCGTAGAATTCAGGCAGTGTCCTTTCCTCGCAGTGTTGTCGCTGTCCAACACGTGTGTGTAGTTTCGACAGCTTGTGCAAACTTGATTGTGGGCACCATTTACGTTTTGGCATTGGAGTTCCATGTGTACTGGTCGGGTTGGAAAGCAAGTCGTCTTGTCGGTGGGTCCGTTGACTGTCTCTTGGTTAGGTTGCTGGAGGATCGGATATACTTGGGCTGACTACCTGTCTCCTCTAAGCGAACTTTAATATTTCATGTTCAGACCGACCTCCGGAAACTTCTGAGCGCCGCAGGTTGTACAGCCTTTTCTTATTGATTTTTGATTGTGGATTATAATGGCCCATAGCCGATGGTTTGAATATGTATGCTTTTAGTTGGGTTTTAAATAATGGTCCCTCAGCTGTTTTAAAATTGAGAGTTCCCTACTTGTCAAGTCTTGCATTGTTTGGGTCTTCAGTCTCATTTAAAATATATATATTTAAGGATAAAGCCTTGTGCTTTCTGCCTTGTAAAACTTCATTGTAGATGTGTTCTGAATCATGGGCCTTCAGCCGTTTTAAAAGTAAAATTCCTTATTGTTAAGTATTACATTCTTTGGGCCTCCAGCTTCCTTTTTTAAAATTATGTAGGGCTAAATCTTTGGGACTTCTGCCTTTGAAAATTTATTGTAGTTGCGTGCTTAAATCATGGGCCTTAAGCAGTTTTAAAATTAAAATTTCTCCCTTGGCAAGTCTTACATGGTATGGGCTTTTAGCTTTATTAGAAATATTATTTAAGGATAAAACCTTGCGCTTTCTGCCTTTTGAAAATTTATTGCAGTTGTATTTTAAATAATGGGGCTTCAGCTATTTTAAAAATTAATGAGGTGGTGCCCTTAAGCCACAAGGTTGTGACTTATCAATTCGATAGTTAAGGTCGGAAATATGTCCTGTGATGTTTGGGCTACTAAATAAAATTATATGTGTTGGATTGTAACTGACAGCCTCTTATTTTTGGCCCCTTTTCACAATTCCAACTACCTGTTCTGTCCTGTGGGCTTAGCAGGGCGCTTCAAGAACCTTAGATCCGGGATTCAAATAAGACCCATCCCACTAGGTGCAAGTTTTACTCATGGTCTTCCTCCCAGGATATACAATTTAGCTTCAACACATCACAGTTCGCTGTTCACTATTACGTGTTAAAGGTGGTGCTCCACAGGTGGTCCTCGAATTAGGACAGAATATTTCACTCATCTCTGCAGTGAGTTTTGAGCTACTTGAAACACATTCGTAGATCTTGACAAGACAGAGTATTCCGCTGCTCCTCTTACTCTATTGTAGCAACAGGAATGCTGTACACATAACTATCCAGATTACCACAGACCGATAATTTCCGTTGTTGGAGGTAACGTAACATTGGAGTCAGTGGTACTGACTCTGTTTGATTATTCATCACCATATTAACGTTAGATGTTCGTATTAGCACTAGATCTCGTCTTACATCAGCAACAAAATATGCCGGTGGCCCACAAAGCTTGTAATACGTTCCTAATCCAGAGACACACTAGTCGGTACTCAACTGAAAATTCTACATTTAAAATACTTTTCTGGTAACTGGGACAATTACACAGGGAAGTCAGTGATGCTAGTAATCACACATCCGCAATTATCTCGTGAACTGCACCTGGTCGAACCCACACATACTGGAACGCTTTTACGTATGTAATTGTGTCCTTTACCTGTGTCAGTTTCCTATATTAATTTTGATACTATGTCTATAGTATGTAAGCTGTCAGCTATTTAGCCTTATCCTCCTTAGTGTTGTGTCGTAGAGTGTGGTTTATACCGAACTTGACGTCTCCGTCTATCTCTGCTAGGAACAAAGTTGCATCTGATATTGTCTGCGCTCGGTGGATCAAGGTCCCGAGAACGTCTATTGTCTAGGCCGGATGTTGACATTTGGTATCCTGTAAACAGCTATCTGTGGGCTTTAGAGAGGAGTTACATTATTAAAAAAAGTTTGTTAAGTGTCTGGCCTAATGCCAAATGTCAAAGCAAGTTTCAACAAATGCTTCAGACTTCTACTAAAAGTATTTTATCCATCCCCACTGAAAAAAAATTTGGACTATTTGTTGTAGCTCTTGTGGTTCATCTGTTTTGCGGCTCTTTTCTTTGTTTTAAATTTAGCTCCTACACAGAGCAGTGATTGTGCTCCAGTCTTCTTCTTTACTAAGGTAAACATATACTTCGGCGTTGAAGTTTGTAAACCGAATGTTAGGTTAAAGACTGAATTACTGGCGTGAGTGATGCAAGAAAGTGACCTCATCAGTTCATACTGAATTTAAGTGCAATAATTAAAAGCAGGAGTAGCAAGAAGGACAATTTACGTGAATATGGTAACTCATCTGTAACACATCTGCAAGCATTAATGTCTCCTATCAAAGTGTGTTGTAGCCAGTTGACATGCAATTGAGATTGACCGCCAACTCTCTAAAGTAATACTCAAATGCAATGCCGCGAGCATATACACTTTTCTAGAATAAAGTGCAGCAAAATTCTCTAGATTTATATAAGATGAATGGAAGAAAAGTGGTCAATACGCTCCTCGTACAATTTAATTCGTCACCTGTCATCATGTCATCCAGTAGACCGTGCCAGAGTTGCTCTATATCCTCCACGAAGAAACATGAGCGTTCTCTCCGTTAACCGAAGCCAGAACGAGCATAGATGTTAATAAACTGCACAGCATTGACGGGGATGGCTATGCCCCTGGCATTTGGGAGGAATCGCACATCGGTGGCTCTTAAACTCTCCTGGAAAAGCGTAGCAACCCTATTGTCTGTGGGGTACATGTGAGACACAACACTTATACCTAAAGAAGTCAGGGAAGCTTCCTACATGGACTTCTTGTAATAAGGCAACGTCAACATCCTCTGAGATAAAATCGCTGAATGCTACCCTGGTTAATGGGGCTGGTGGTCAGAGGTGGCACAAGACATGCCACAGCCCTGCACCACCCCATCGCCACATCATTGGCAGCCTCAGTGTTATCAGGCGACATGACAAGAAATAGTATCTGTCATACTCTTCTTGCACTCGGGTAGGAGGGGCGGCTCCAGATCGAATCCGCCTGGCGGATTATCGACGAGGGCCGGTGTTCTGGCCAGCCTGGATGTAGTTTTTAGGCGGTTTTCCACATCCCGATAGGTGAATACCGGGCTGGTCGCCACGTTCTGCCTCCATTACACACATCGCAGACATCTGAAACACTATCGTACTGTTTCACGATTTACAATAGATGCAGACAGCTGGGGTGCACTGATTTCATCTTTGAGGGTATGGGGTGGCGTCAGGAAGGGCACCTAGCCACCCCTAAAAACTAACCTTGTCAAGTCCGTCGTAACCACGCCGATCCTGCAATCGCTGTGGGTCTACGGCGTCATCGAAAGAAAGAAAGAAAGAAACAAAGAAATTCGAGACTGTGCGTTTCGAAAATTTTCCATTTTACTAATCATCGCTATCGTCTCGCGGAAATGTCGGACACACTGCAGTCGCTTCACCCTGTGTGCGTCTCGGAATGAACTACTCTCTCACGTTGTCCGCCTTTGTCTGAATACTTTTTGTTGCACCTTCCCAAGTCGTTTTCAGGAAATATTACGTAACAGACACATGTCCAACAACAACTCTTCGTATCTGACGCGTGTTTCACGTTGTGACATCGTACCCAGAGTCCCAAATACATAACAAAGTGCAATTTCTGTATTTGTTCATGCGTCAAACTGCAACATTATGCGCCGTTACGTGCTGTCCGAATACTTTTGCGACTGAGTGTATGAGTTTCCAAAATGCTGCCGAGCTGATGTTGCTAGTTAAATTTTAGTTTTGAATCTAAGTGAGGAATTGCCTGCCGATCTCTAAGTTCGGCATTTTTTTTTTCACCGTGTAAAAACAGCAATATTGGATACTGAAAGTGGTTATTTAAGATGCAACTTTTAGTCTGTTGTTAGTGCAGTAACGAGAACGTTGTAATGTAACGGAAACCCTATGTTGGAATGATAAATGTAAGTGATGCTGTATGTTTGAGTAGTGCAAGAGCTCTCAGAACACAGGGAATACATTTCACCAGATCTCACATCTGTGTCATCTGCATAATCTAGACAAGCGCAGCTGGCATGACATTTTGCAAACCTCGTATCATTAGCGTCCTACACTGATGAATTACGATTCTGTATGTCCGATATCAGTTATGCGACACCATTATGTATAACAGATCCACTACAACTTTGAAATGAGCTTCCGTATCGTGAACGCAAAGTTCACCGTGATAATATCCGCTTTGATATGTCATAAACCATCTTAGTCCGTGCAGCACGGAATGACTGACGTACTTTGCAGATACACGCCAACAAAATATTAATTTAATATCGGGCCCTGATCGCGACGACAAGAATAAACTATGTAAATTTTGGTGTCATTATCGTGGCGATTGATTGTTGGACTGTGTAATTACTACTGGGGGCAAAAATGGAATCAGCGAGCTGGCTAGAAATAAAAAATTATATTTTCAGGAGAAAAGTTACTTCAACCTGGGTTAGCTCACAGAAGCTTTGACAGCATACAACGTCAAAGGAAATTTTGGACACGTGTGTAATGGCATTAACAAGCGCTCAGAGGTTTTTGCAGGACAATACGTCATCGAATTTTCAATTCACTGACTACTATGCACGAGGGTACTAATCAAATTAAGGTACTCTGATAACCGATTATCACCGAGTGTTTAGATGGAGAGCATAATAAATTATCTGTTTACTTGACTCTTGGCTCTCGTCTTACAGCACGTTATTTCCTACTTGAGTTGTCAATTTCGGGTGTATTGATACTAAAATGGGATAAAGTTGGAACCATTCTAACTGAGTCTACCAATAAAAATTAGAACATTCTGTAAAACAGGATTCGGTACACAAGATATTCATGGTCTTTAGCACGTAGAACAACCGAAAAAGAATTATTAACAGCGTTTGCGACGTATTCCTCCATACCAGAGTATTTCTTTCGTCTGGTGTTCTACCGGGCTATGGTGTGTGGTCAGTGTAGGCGAGGGAAACAGCATGACAGTGGTGCCAGCAGCCTCCAATACAGTTAACAACTTTCGTCAGTCGCAGAGCAGCCAAGTTCAATGAAACAAACGAATATGTTTCTCCACTTGAAAAAAATTTCACACTTCATTGTAGAAACCTTACGGTGCTGAAAATCTACTATAAATTAGTTAATATTGATGTTCATTCAGAGTACAGTCTAAGACGAAAAAAGAAACTACGCCCCACGAACGTATTATTCGAATGGGACGAAAATCGGTAGACGTTATGTGCATCTAAAGACAAACAAATTCTTACAATTTCAGATAAAATGGACGACTCACTCAAGAGAATGAGCTTAACAAATGGGGCAAGTCAGTAACGCGCTGCTGCTTCTCTGGCTCTTATGCAGTAGGTTATTACAATATCCTCTGAGGGAAAATGCGCCAGATCTTATCCAGTTGGTGTGTTAGGTCGTCAAAATCCAGAGATAGCAACCAATACTATCTTTACTCGTTGTCGGATAATCTGGCGGGTGACAGTCAGATTGGTATCCCACCGCTGTCTGGGGCACGTCTTCCTCCTGGACAGTCATTATCTGAAGTAAAATAGGTTTCAGTAATAAGTCCCGCTTCGAAATGGGCCCAGGTGACCAGCAAAGACGGTCGGAGATGTCCCGGACGTCGGTAAGAAGCGAACTTGACTCGCCATTCTGCCCGTTGGCCCTGATGTTGATCTGCGGTGCCATTTCTTTTCATAAGAAGACCCCTTTCGTTGTCGTCCTCTGCACCTTTTACAGTACAGCGGTACGTCGACGAAATTATATGCCCCCTTTTGTTTTCCTTCATGGCAAACCATCCTGCGCTTACGTTTCAGCAAGATAATGTTGCCCGCACAAGGCGAGAGTTTCTAGTGCTTATCTTCACGGTTGCAAAACCTTACCTTGGCCAGCAAGGTCACCGGATCTGACCACAAATGGGAACATTTGGAGCATTATGGCCAGGGCCCTTCACCTAGTTCAGGATTTTGCCGATTAACGCTCCAATAGGACCTAATTTCACATGATATCCCTGAGAAGGATTCAGAGTGTGATTAGTAATTTCACTTGGCAGAATGTTACTCACCTTTCTAAAAGCACTATAAATGGTACAGGAGCTGTGCCAAGTGTAGAGATCAGTCATGGCAGAGAAGTGACATGTACGCGCCTGTCGGTTATATAGAAGATGTTATAACGTGATAAAATGTCTGAAAGGAGCTTTGGTGATAGGACATAGCAATCACCACACTCGTAACATGGCGTAAGAACACTGTTCATATAAAACCGACAGTGATGGGAAAAGAGTGTCACATCTTGTGGATGACAATAAGTCAGGATCCAGTGCTGCCATTGAGTGAATGTCCATGTAAACCGATTTGCGAGAGAAAGTTGTGTAAGGAGTTAACGAGCTGTTTCAACATACATTTGATGCTTCATAAAGGCGATTGTACAGTGCAAGGTTGATAGTTTAGTTTCATTCATTGCTGTACTCCTAATCCATAATTTTCTGGCTCTTACTTCATTATATCATCTCAGCATTTAAAACCGTGATCGGTTCTCGATTTTGGTAATTCACCTATCACGTTTTACTCCTGGTAAAGTTCGTTAACATTAAAAATGCCGAACTGGATGTAAAAGGACGCCCTCTTCTAACATTACCTTTCTTCAACAGAAGTTGTAGATACCAAAAATACTTTCTACCTTTTAAACAGGTTAACATTAACTCAACTGTTTTCCTAATACAGTTTCGTATTATTTTGTAGACGATGTATTTATGTCAAACTGAAATGTATAAAAATAAGTTCTTTTATTTTTGTTGTTAGAGTTGATATGTGCTAGCTTTTATTGTACAGTTAATATTACTTTTCTTTTAAAAACATCTGAAATTACGAAATATTCGTCACACATATAACTCGTATTATTAACAGCGCAATTAGACGATACTATGTTATTATGTTATTTGTGGATTCATTTATAAAATAATGATATATATTGGTGGACATTCATTTGTCAAGAAAATTTGTAAACTCTTTGAAATATTATTACTTCTGTAGAACAGATTAGTGGTGGACATGTAAGAGAATGAAATCAACAATTCAGGCAATTCCTCAGAAGCTATTACGTCAATTGGAAACATGAGAGCTTATGATTTTAATAATTTCAGCTTCCAGAATTAACCCCTAGCCATGAGGAACTGTAGCCGACAACGAGAAAAGAAGACAAGCAAAAAGCTTGTTGTACAACTTACTCTTCTCGAAGAATTTATTTCGAAGTCAGTCACAACCAAAAAATGATGTGAGGGAGAGGCAGATCACAAGTGGTGGCGTCGTCCGGGATCAGTTGACTGATAATGAAGTTCTGTCTGTTGCAGAATAAGGGAGAGTGATTTGTGCAATTTGCAGTTTATGTATAAATAAATTTCCGACCATGCGAAGAAGGAAGACCGAGGACTGTCTAACAAAGTCGTATCAACTGAGACGAGGTACTACCGACAATGTCGGACCCCATCGAATGAAAGAGGGCTTTATAACTACGACTAGCGACATCATAAAGGAAAGATAAGTACAAACAATCTGTGAAATTAATCTATTTGCTGACTCGTGTGCTTGTTCACAAAATAAATAGACGAGGGTCGGTGTGCTGTAGAAGTAAAAGCTGGGCACAAAGGCAGAACATGTTGGATCCAAGTGAAATCGTAATCTGCAAAGAAACAATAAAAACTGATATTTTGCAGTTACTTCTGGCAAAACTAGAGGAAATGCGGGCAGATAACAACAGTATATTTAGTGCAGTTAATGATGAGTTAACTGATATAAGACCAGCCAATGGTAGCAAATTTACTTCACTACAAGGACAATTAAATGACCTAAAAAGTGAAAACATTAGTAAAATGGATTCAATTCCAAACATATCATTTTAGTAGTTAGGTTTCAGAGCTAAATCAGGGTTGTAGGGGGGTTGAAAATTGTGAGTGAAAAAGCTGATGTCTTAGAAAATAAATTTATTGTTTTGGTAAATGGGTTAATTGTCGCATTGCCAAGACAGTCTAAGAATGTTAATGACGTCAGCGTTGAACAGTACACCCCAGCGGGAAAAATGGAACAAAACATAAGTAGTTTAGTTCATAAAATTTTTAATGTTGAAATCAATATGCAAACTAATGGAAATGTTATAAAACAAAGAACTTCAGCAGTCCAGGAAAATTTCTTTCACAAAGATCTGTATTCAAACTAAGGTATTGTTTAGTCCAACATTTCTATCAAAACTTATCCATCAGATAATTTACAATAAATGACTTTTCGGCACCACTATACAGGTGTCTTAGAGGCAAAGCTCTGTCTTCAGTAAATTTCAATTTAAATCAGTGGGAAACATATCAACGTTTCGAGAAAGGATTTTTTTAAATAAATTTTGGTCAGAAGCTGAACAGGGAAGAATTAAAAGTGAATTTTAGAAGGGTCCTAATCATAGAAATAGGGACAGTACTCTGAAAGAGTTTTGTAAGAACAAACTTAACAAATTAATACATTTTGACAAACCATTTGACGAAATGATTGTGACTGGTGTACTTGAAAGGAGATTACCTGAAAGGTTGCAGTGAAATTTGGTACACGGACATGACGATTGTCTTGAACAATTTTTACGATATGTTGATAGATTGGATAGGGCAGTAGAAAGAAGTATGTACCATAACAATCGGAATGATAGGGAGTATAATGGGAATAACTACAGAAACAGAGATAATGCTAACTTCTCTCACGATCAGAACGTTAACAGAGAGAGATATTTTGAACATCAGCATGATAGGAATAATGGTAATAAACATAGGAAATTTCACAGGAGAAATAATCTGTGAAGGTCCACAGTTTTGATGTGAGGCAACACAACATGCACATGACCCCCAATTTATACTTGCAATCGGATAATTGTAGCAGTGTTAATGATATGGCACAGTATCAGATTTCTCATTTAAGTTATGATCAGAAGTTTTGGGATACTTGTGTTAAGTATAGTGATGTAGGTATGTGAGAATAGTGAGAATTTTGATGTAGGATGTACTAGTGATTTCTTCTCTTGGTCAGAAAACAGTGTTATTGATGTATGTAAATCAGATGACGACTGTACTGGATCTAACTAGGTGGTATTTTTGATGTAGATGTGAATTAGAGCTGTGAAATAACTAAGGTTAGTAAGTCTGAGACTGATAGCTTATTGCAGATCAACGTAGGTGAGGTAAGTGGCTTTGATGGAGCTGAGACTTGTGTTGTCAGTGATGATCGCGATGACGTAATTTAGGAAGAATTGATGATGATGATAATGATGATTTGTGAAATTTAAGAATAATGAAGTTTCAGAGTGTTTCGTGAATTATATTGACAATAGAGACAGGTAAGTGATGTATGTGATTATGAAAGTGAGACTCATAGAATACCAGTTCAGCCAAAGCAGTTTTTCGTTAATGTCATGCAGAGTAATGATCCAGACAGTAAAGGTGAGTTGTCTATAAGCATACAAAATAAAGGTGAAAACGTTTTGAAGTCCATTTAGGCCCATATTAATGATAACACAGATAAATGTGTATTCTGGAATAACTTTTGTGTTCCATCTGTAATCAGTGATGTTAGTTGTGCTATGGAATCCATTCATTCTGTTCAATGTTACCTGGCAACTTGAGAAATCAAAGCAATGCTATGATACCAGTAAAGTTGTTAAAGCCCATAAAGACAGTGTGGTTGCAGCATGTGATAAAACTGAAAGGGATCTGTTACATGAAGTGTGTAATAACAGAGATGATGATTCAGATTTTGGATGTCATTACATTAAGTTTATGATTGGTCAGTGGGAAGGGAACTGTTTGATACAGGTCGCACAATTTGTGGTACATCTAAACAACTTAGAGAATGCTAAGGAATTATTTATTTTTGAACCAAAAAGTAATACTTACGTGTAAACTAAGTTCTGTATTTTAAACTGTGAGAAAAATTTTAACTTTTTGCTAAACATTGTGAACCAAGATGAGTACCAGGTGTTTGATGACAGTACAGATTTTGATAAGACTGAGGATCAATATTTCGAAAGTGTAGTAGATTCTAAAGTAAGGGAAGCTACAACTCTTAAGAACCTACAAAAGGAATAACTTAGGAATATTTAATTGAAATTTAGAAATGTGTTTAGTGAAAAACCAGGGAAAGTGAAACGCTATCAATGCAGGCTTTACCTTAGAGATCGTTAACCTTCCTTTCTCAAGCCATCTAATATACCATTTTCAGAAAGGAAAGATGTAGAGAAACAAATTCAGAAAATGGAAACATGGGGTATAATTGACAGAAGTAGAAATGCTTACAGTAATACTTTTGTTGTGGTAAATAAGAGAAATAATGGAATGAGAACTGTTTGGATTCAAGACGTCTTAACAAATTTCTTATCACTGAGAATGACCATCCTGAGAACATGGACCAGCTGTTACATAAATTTGATTATGTAAAATACAAGTGTAGTTTGGACTTGATGTCTGAATTTTTCCAGATCCCACTTGAAATTAATTCTAGAAAGTATACAGAGCCTTTGTATGGTGGTAAATATTTTCAATATTGCATGGTGCCATTTAGGCTAAATGTATCTATAACTGAATTCATAAGAGCTCTAAATTCTGTCTTCGGAAGTGAAGTGAGTTCAGAATTAATTGTATATGTCGACGACATTTCAGTCACTGGAGAGACTTGGAAACAACATTTGGATGTGTTAAGAGATGTGTTTTCCAAGGTATAACTTTCAAATTTTCAAAGTTTGAAAATAGGTAAGTGTAAATTTTCGTATGGAGAAGTTAAATATTTAAGACATGTTGTATCTGAGAAAGGAATTGGACCTGATAAAGAGAAAATTGATGCTATTTTCCTATTCCTCACCACAAGAAACAGCTTAAACCATTTTTTGGGTTAACTGGATTATATAGAAAAATTTTTAGCAGCCAAGCTTTGAATTCTCCATGCTCATGTGAACTTTTGAAGAAGAATTTGTGGAATCATGAGTGTCAGGATGCTTTCAGTGAGATCAAAGGACATTTCTGTGAAAGTCAGATAATGTAAGACAAAAATGGTTGAAATGGTTCTGAGCACTATGCGACTTAACTTCTGAAGTCATCAGTCGCCTAGAACTTAGAACTAATTAAATCTAACTAACCTTAGGACACCACACACATCCATTCCCGAGGCAGGATTTGAACCTGTGGCAGTAGCGGCCGCTCGGCTCCAGGCTGTAGCGCCTAGAACCGCACGGCCACACCGGCCGGCTTGTAAGACATTATTTGTCTTTTTGTTTATTATGACAGACAGTAATGATGTGGGTTTGGGTGCTCATACAATTCAGGAGGTTGAAGCTGACGGTGTTTTTGAACACAGATCTCTTACATTTGCTCTTATAATATTGCAGAAACCTAAAATGTTATCTGAGGAAGAACTTGGGCGTTCAAAAAGTTTAAAAACTATCCACTAGGTCACAAAGTCATCACCTACACAACGATGGTGACTACTTTTGAAGGACAGTAACAGATGCAAATATATTGTTTGCACCTGTTGTGAATAAATAATTGCCACTATTTAGGTTCCAACCCTCGTATACTGCTCAATAAACATTGTGTTCTCTTCAGGTGTTTAAGCTGAAGCATAACAAAATTGCTTGTTGAGCCTTCTTTTTACAGCAGTTCACTTATGAAATCAGATACATAAGGGCAAAGACAATGCAATTGATGATGCTTTGTCTAGGCTACCTTTAGGGAGTCACGCGTCTAATGGCTTTGGAGAAGGAGAGAAAGAGTTTAAAATTAGGTACGTTAGAGGTGTGAAAGAGACAAAAGAATATCTTGATAATTATCAGTCAACCGAGGTATCAATATCATGATCAAAAATGGAAATTGGTTAAGAGCATGTTCTATATCTACATCTACATGACTACTCTGCAATTCATATTTAAGTGCTTGGCAGAGGGTTCATCGAACCACAATCATACTAACTCTCTACTATTCCACTCCCTAACAGCGCACGGGAAAAACGAACACCTAAACCTTTCTGTTCGAGCTCTGATTTCTCTTATTTTATTTTGATGATCATTCCTACCTATGTAGGTTGTGCTCAACAAAATAGTTTCGCAATCGGAAGAGAAAGTTGGTGACTGAAATATTTTTAAAAAGATCTCCCCGCGACGAAAAACGTCTTTGCTGTAATGACTTCCATCCCAATTCGCGTATCATATCTACCACACTCTCTCCCCTATTACGTGATAATACAAAACGAGCTGCCCTTTTTTGCACCCTTTCGATGTCCTCCGTCAATCGCACCCTGTAAGGATCCCACACAGCGCAGCAATATTCTAACAGAGGACGAACGAGTGTAGTGTAAGCTGTCTTTTTAGTGGACTTGTTGCATCTTCTAAGTGTCCTGCCAACGAAACGCAACCTTGGGCTCGCCTTCCCCACAATATTATCTATGTGGTCTTTCCAACTGAAGTTGTTCGTAATTTTAACACCCAGGTACTTAGTTGAATTGACAGCCTTGAGAATTGTACAATTTATCGAGTAATCGAATTCCAACGGATTTCTTTTGGAACTCATGTGGATCACCTCACACTTACCGTTATTTAGTGTCAACTGCCACCTGCAACACAATACAGCAATCTTTTCTAAATCGCTTTGCAACTGATACTGGTCTTCGGATGACCTTACTAGACGGTAAATTAGAGCATCATCTGCCAACAACGTAGGAGAACTGCTCAGATTGTCACCCAGGTCTTTCCATAGATCAGGAACAGCAGAGGTCCCAGGACGCTTCCCTGGGGAACACCTGATATCACTTCAGTTTTACTCGATGATTTGCCGTCTATTACTACGAACTGCGACCTTCCTGACAGGAAATTACGAATCCAGTCGCACAACTGATACCCCAAGCCCGCAGCTTGATTAGAAGTCGCTTGTGAGGAACAGTGTCAAAAGCTTTCCGGAAATCTAGAAATACGGAATCAACTTGAGATCCCCTGTCGATAGCGGCCATTACTTCGTGTGAATAAAGAGCTAGCTGCGTTGCACAAGAGCGATGTTTTCTGAAGCCATGCCGATTACGTATCAATAGATCGTTCCCTTCGAGGTGATTCATAATGTTTGAATACAGTATATGCTCCAAAACCCTACTGCAAACCGACGTCAATGATACAGGTCTGTAGTTAGATGGATTACTTCTACTACCCTTCTTAAACACTGGTGCGACCTGCGCAATTTTCCAATCCGTAGGCACAGATCTATCGGTGAGCGAGCGGTTGTATATGAGTGCTAAGTAGGGAGCTATTGTATCAGCGTAATCTGAAAGGAACCTAATCGGTATACAATCTGGACCTGAAGACTTGCCCGTATCAAGCGATTTGAGTTGCTTTGCAACCCCTAAGGTATCTACTTCTAAGAAACTCATGCTAGCAGATGTTCGTGTTTCAAATTCTGGAATATTCCATTCGTCTTCCCTGGTGAAGGACTTTCAGGAAAACTGCGTTCAATAACTCCTCTTTAGCGGCGCATTCGTCGGTAACAGTACCATCGGCACTTCGCAGCGAAGGTATTGACTGCGTCTTGCCGCTTGTGTACTTTACATACGACCAGAATTTCTTCGGATTTTCTACCAAATTTCGAGACAATGTTTCGTTGTGGAACCTATTAAAGGCATCTCGCATCGAAGTCCGTGCCAAATTTCGCGTGTCTGTAAATTTTAGCCAATCTACGGGATTTCGCGTTCTTCTGAACTTCGCATGGTTTTTCCGTTGCCTCTGCAACAGCGTTCGGACCTGTTTTTTGTACCACCGGGGATCCGTTCCATCTCTTACCAATTTATGAGGTATGAATCTCTAAATTGCTGTTGTTACTATATCTTTGAATTTGAGCCACATCTCGTCTACATTAGCATAGTCAGTTCGGAAGGAATGGATATTGTCTTTTAGGAAAGCTTCTAGAGACACTTTATCCGCTTTTTTAAATAAAATTATTTTGCGTTCGTTTCTGATGGATTTGGAAGAAACGGTATTGAGCCTATCTACAACGACGTTGTGATCACTAGTCCCTGTATCAGTCATGATGCTCTCTATTAGCTCTGGATTGTTTGTGGCTAAGAGGTCAAATGTGTTTTCGCAACCATTTTCAATTCGCGTGGGTTCGTGGACTAACTGTTCGAAATAATTTTCGGAGAAAGCATTTAGAACAATCTCGGAAGATGTCTTCTGCCTACCACCGGTTTTGAACAAGTATTTTTGCCAACATATCGAAGGAAGGCTGAAGTCCCCACCAACTATAACCGTATGAATGGGGTATTTATTTGCTACGAGACTCAAACTTTCTCTTAACTGTTCCGTAACTGTATCATAGGAGTCTGGGGGTCGATAGAAGGAGCCAATTATTAGTTTAGTTCGGCTGTTAAGTATAACCTCCACCCATACCAATTCGAACGGAGTATCTACTTCGACTTCACTACAAGATAAACCACTACTGACAGACACAAACACTCCACCACCTATTGCCTAATCTATCTTTCCTGAACACCGTCTGAGACTTCGTAAAAATTTCTGCAGAGCTTATTTCAGGCTTTAGCCAGCTTTCTGTACCTATAACGATATCAGCTTCTGTGCTTTCTATTAGCGCTTGAAGCTCAAGGTCTTTTCCAGCACAACTACAACAATTTACAACTATAGCTCCGACTGTTCCTTGATCCAAGCACGTCCTGTATTTGCCATGCACCCTTTGACATTGCAGCCCACCCCGTACTTTCCTGAGGCCTTCTAACCTAAAAAAACCGCCCAGTCCGCGCCACGCAGCCTCCGCTACCCGTGTAGCCGCCAGCTGAGTGTAGGAAGAGACAGAACGGTATTATAAGGCCCACCAGGGTATTTTATTCAGGAGATATAAGACGTACACGGATGATTGAAAACTAGTTTGACTGGAAGAAGGTATTGATATTTTAATTACTTATACACATAAGTGTTTTGGTCCTTGTGGGTTAGTTAAATGCACACAGAAAGTGTGGAAGGCAGGAGAGTCATGAAGAAGCTTGCCAGTTGTGACAGATGTTAAAGAGTGAAGGTAAGTAATCAAACAAGTAGAGGCTAAATGTAAAGCATGCTGCCTAATTATAACCGATATCTCGTGTCTGTCGATGTTTATGGACCTTTGCCTAAGTCAAAGAATGTATTTGGTTATGTTTTTGTGGTGGTTTATGTATTTTTGAAGTTCATAAGGCTATTTCTTCTTAAGAATGATACCAGTAAGCAAATCATTTCTAAGTTAGGAGAAACATATTTTCATTAGGTAAGGTGTTGTTAGAGGGGTGTTGACAACATCGATCAACTTGTGGGCACCTATAGTGAAACGCAACACCAAGCGCTGCCCCTTGTTCTCTTTTATAATATGATCGACACTGCATCATCACCTACAAAACCTGACTTCTAATCAGAAGAGAAAGCAGTTCCTGCTGCAGTTAGGACGACAGCTTGTGCGTCTTTACATCATCAAAAGAATACTTGATAGGAGTTGCCTTCGAAAGGGAGCAAAAAGTTGGCTGTGACGTTTAAAGCTTTGCCGGCGTACTCATTGTTCCATAAAAACACGGGAGAACTGCCGGATATCTTACTGATATCCGGCAGTTCTCCCGTGTTTTTATGGAACAAAAAGTTGGCTTCTTGCTCTTGGAAATGACTCTGAGTTTAAAGGACTCAGAACACCTGTGAACCACCAACCAACCAACGAACGACAAAGGTCCAATTGTCCAAGAAAACTAGACAAAAAATAAAAATAAAAACAATTTGTAACTACTGTGGATAATTTGTGTGGAGTTCTCATTACAGCCAGATTGTGATATGCTTAGAATATGATAAAATTAATACGTGTGTCTTGGTGACATGGGCATTTCTATCACAGTAAAATCAGAAGAGGTATTTCATTGTACTGAAGTTTTCATTTTCGTTTCATTTTTGTTACGATCTGTATAGATACAGAAAAAACTAATAAATAAGAGAATCTATCAGTTGTTGTTAAAAAAAAAGCCGTATGCCCTGATAATGCTTAATATGTAAGAACGTAAACTGTAAAACATTAAACATTTTATTCTAACAAAAGTCAACGTCAAACAAACTGTGTGCAAATTATATATTGTATTTTTTGCCATAAAATACTAAAAAAATTCATTTTTTATGTATGATTAATCAATAATAAAAACAGTGTAGAATACAAGTATTTGATGTTACAACAAGGAAGTAATATTAAAACCCAACAAAACATAAAGTGCTCCACTCAAATGAACTGGGGTGATGAAAGATCCCAAGTACCAAGTCATTTAACTTTTTCAGCGAGCCCAGCAGAGAGTTAAAATTCCTGTTAGTACTTGCGAAAGCTGACGATATTTATTATGTTTGTTTCTGAATTCATTCATAAAATAATTATGCTAATTTGTGGAGATTCATTTGTCAAGAAAACTTGTAAACTCTTTGGAATATTTTTAGTACTGAATGCTTCTGATGTGTTTGGACGTGTTTTTATTTCTGGAAATAACGATGCAGTTTTCGGTTTTAAAGTGGAAATTGTAAACACAGTGTGATATAGAAAAGAGTGAGAGAATAGAATTAACAATTCAGGCAATTCTTCAGAAGGTATTATGTCAATTGAAACCATGAGAGCCTACGACATCAAAACTTCCAGCTTCAAGAATCAACCTTCTAGAAGTGAAGAACTGGAGCCAACTACGAGAAAAGAAGATAATTAAAAAGCTTATTGTAAGTCTTACTTCTCTCCAAGCTTATTAAAAGACTGTATTTTGAAGACAGTGACAATCAACAAAACTGTTGAGGGAGGAGTAGATCACAAGATCCTTCCATTATTGGATGGTTAAGTCAGATCAAAGGTCGGCTGAACGCAGTGGAATACCACCTCCAATAGCACATAGTAAAGCACTGCAGAGCTCAGATTAAATTTCGAGTTGACAATAGTATTATCTCACTATTTGGAACTGCTAGAAGTCCTTTTATTAATGAAATCTTTTTCTACGAAATTTTTCTTTCTTCTTACTCCGTTGATATAATTACTTTATACCTTTCATTATTGTAATATGGTACACTTCGGTCCATGAATGGTAAGCGTAAACAGGCGATGACTATCGTCATTGGATTAAGTTGGCAGCCGCAGTGATGAATTATAATGCAGGGTATTAATATCACAGCAGTTGTTTTCGTGTTTTTAGTTTCAGATTACAGGATAGAAACGAGTGTCCAATGAGAGTGAAATGGAATTAAACAAGTAATGGAGGGCACGATCGCAGTAGAAAGCAGGTAATTTTTGGAATCACAGACTATAAATACGAAGTTTAATAATATTGAGCCATTATGGTACGCGCTCCGAGGCATAGAAATCGATGTTTTTAGGGTGAAAACCAGCCATATGGAAGTCTTATAAGAGATATGCTGTTGAGGACAGAGGGAAGTTCCATACCCTTGTACGGAAATCACGTAAAGCTTTTTATGGTTCAATTCCTCAGTTCGTTAAAGCGGAGTCTTCACAAGACTTCTTTCTTTTTCGTCTGTCTGTATACTCGACGTTAAAGACCCCTTCTTCTAAGACATAGGCAGAGATATATCACTTCGGTCCTACATTTCTTTCTATTCTTTTTGGGAAGTGATTTGCTTTTTCCCATGAGATATAAAATTTAAACTAAAGAAAATACTTTAAGTAAAGGCACAAAGGTGTGTGTGTGTGTGTGTGTGTGTGTGTGTGTGTGTGTGTGTGTGTGTGAATAGTCGCCAGAAACGACATGTGGTTCGCATCCCACTTTGTACTGTAGGTTCCCTTTTGCAGGTCGATTAACTGGAGTGGGTTAGGGACAGTCAAGTCACTGAAAGGCGTCCAACTGAATGACTATCACCAGCCCATTGGGCCACACGTAATTATATTAATTGGTATTCATAATTATTTCGTACGGAACGCTCAGACTGCGAGTGTTACTCTCACTTGCTCAGTTTTTTTCTTTTCTTCTTTTTTTTTTTACTTTAAGTAAGAATATTCCGTGTGTTTCAGTGTATTATAACGCTGTGCGGGAATAAATTCTTTCTCTTAGTTAGTGTATCGACAAGATAAATTCAAAGTTCACTAGGTTTTATTAAGACTCATTTTCAGCAGAAGAGATATATGCGGCAGAATAGAAACATGTCTTTACTTCTCCAGTAACGCAAATACAGTCCCATCCGAAATAGGTGAAAACGTCGAGAGAGTGCGTAATATGTTCCTGGACGATCATAAATCGATAATGTGTGATACAGTCAATTTGAATGTCAGGAAAAAGACTACTGTACATTTTACGCGAATGATTGACTACAGGAGAGGTTTATACTTGTTAGAAGCCGCATTTGTTGAATAAACGCTAAACTTCAATGCGAAAAAGAGTTCTTCGTCACTGTTAATAACGTTTTCGAAACAAGGAAACTTGTGTTTTAGGCGTTACTCAGAACATGTTATGACGTTAGTGTAAAGTGTTGTGACAAATGTGACAAAGCATTTCATGGTTTTTTTGTGTAATAATCGACATTACATATATAAATTAAAAAATAATGGATGTTGCTCATGAGAAATTACGTCCCAAGTGCCTTTAATATTACTTTATTTTTATGTTAATTACTATAATAGTACCTGCACACAACTTACACTGAAGAGCAAAAGAAACTGGTACATCTACCTAATATCGTGTAGGGCTCCCGCGAGCACGCAGAATTGCGGCAACACGACGTGGAATGTCTGAATTAGTGCTGGAGGGAATTCACGCCATGAATCCTGCTGGGATGTCCATAAATCCGTAAGATTACGCAGGGTGAAGATCTTTTCTCAACAGCATGTGGGAAGGCATCCCAGATATGCTCAATAATATTCATATCTGGAGAGTTTGAAAGCCAGCGGAAGTGTTTAAACTCAGAAGGGTGTTCCTGGAGACACTCTGTAGCAATTCTGGACATGTGAGGTGTCGAATTTTCGTGCTGGATTTGACCAATTCCGTCGGAATATACAACGGACGTGAATGGATGCATGTGATCAGACAGAATGCTTACATACGTGTCACTTATCAGGGTCGTTTCTGAACGTATCAGGTGTTCTACATCACTACTGCTGCACTCTTTCCACACAATTACAGAGCCTCCACCAGCTTGAACTGTCCACTGCTGACATGAAGGGTTCACTGCTGACATGAAGGGTCCACGGAATCATGAGGCTGTCTCCATCTCTGTAAACGTGCTTTTCCTCGATACAATTTGAAACGAGACTCGTCCGAGCAGGCAGGATGTTTCCAGTCATCAACAGTCCAACCCGTGTTGACGGAGCCAGGCAAGGCATAAAGCTTTGTGTCGTGTAGTGACATGATTGAGTCTTCGTCTCCGAAGGCCCATATTGATTAGGTTTCGTTGAATGCTTTGCACGCTGACACTTTTTGATTGCCCAGCACTGTAGAAATTTGTGGAAGTGTCGCACTTCTATCACGTTGATCGATTCTCTTCAGTCGTCGTTGGATCCGTTCTTGCAGTATCTTTTATCTGCAGCAGCGGTGTCGGAGATGTGATGCTTTAACAGATTTCTGATATTCAAGGTACACTCATTAAATGGTCGTAAGCGGAAAAAACCCACTACATTCCTACCTCGAAGACGCTGTGTCCCATCGCCGACCATAACACCACGTTCAAACGCACTTAAATCTTGGTAACCTAAAATTTTAGCAGCTGTAACCGATATGACAACTGTTCCAGACACTTGTTGTCTTATATCGGCGTTGTCGACCGCAGCACCGTATTCTATTTGTCTACATACCTCTGTATTTGAATCTGCATGCATACACCAGTTTCTTTGGTGGTTCAGTATAGTAAAGCATACGGGGAGATCACCCACTGAAGTCTTCCCATACTCAGATGAAACCATCAAAGGAAATAACGTACGTGTCGACCGACTGCTCAAGGCTTTCGTGCAACCTACTGTATACGAGAGCAACTGTAGACATATTACCCACTAAAGATGTAAGGGCTACCGAATGTGTGTAGCCAACGTATATCACTACCTAACAGTCATGGTAACGTGCAATAAGAGTTCCGTGCATGACCAGTGGCCAAAGAAAAGTGCGTCTCTCGTGAGACACATTGTCAGTTGGGAGTGTGCGTTGGTTTTACACAGTGTATACAGTTACAGCGAAATATCTAGATATGTTATTCTGCTGTGTCGGTTTCTGGTAGTCATGAATTGATACCTGTTCAAATAATTGTTAGCAATTTTCACGGATGATAAATTGATATCAAACAACAGAATTCTTAAATTCATTCGCCATCCTACAATGAAGTTTTTTTTCCTGAACAATCTGTCATTAGAAATCGAAAGAAGCGGAGGTAGAAAATATCGCTTCAGTTTTAAGGTTCTCTTTCTTTCCTGTACTTAAACCAAGTCCGGTTTCGGGCTGTTACGTGCCAGTCACGGGCTATAATGCACAGCTCTGGAATTTTCTCCAACAGGATTGATTATGGCCAACAAGAAAGATTGAATTACATGATGTCGTATTTTTATATAAATTAAAATTAGAAAATAAAATATAAAAGGAGACTAAACTTAAATACACTCCTGGAAATGGAAAAAAGAACACATTGACACCGGTGTGTCAGACCCACTATACTTGCTCCGGACACTGCGAGAGAGCTGTACAAGCAATGATCACACGCACGGCACAGCGGACACACCAGGAACCGCGGTGTTGGCCGTCGAATGGAGCTAGCTGCGCAGCATTTGTGCACCGCCGCCGTCAGTGTCAGCCAGATTGCCGTGGCATACGGAGCTCCATCGCAGTCTTTAACACTGGTAGCATGCCGCGACAGCGTGCACGTGAACCGTATGTGCAGTTGACTGACTTTGAGCGAGGGCGTATAGTGGGCATGCGGGAGACCGGGTGGACGTACCGCCGAATTGCTCAACACGTGGGGCGTGAGGTCTCCACAGTACATCGATGTTGTCGCCAGTAGTCGGCGGAAGGTGCACGTGCCCGTCGACCTGGGACCGGACCGCAGCGACGCACGGATGCACGCCAAGACCGTAGGATCCTACGCAGTGCCGTAGGGTACCGCACCGCCGCTTCCCAGCAAATTAGGGACACTTTTGCTGCTGGGGTATCGGCGAGGACCATTCGCAACCGTCTCCATGAAGCTGGGCTACGGTCCCGCACACCGTTAGGCCGTCCTCCGCTCACGCCCCAACATCGTGCAGCCCGCCTCCAGTGGTGTCGCGACAGGCGTGAATGGAGGGACGAATGGAGACGTGTCGTCTTCAGCGATGACAGTCGCTTCTGCCTTGGTGCCAATGATGGTCGTATGCGTGTTTGGCGCCGTGCAGGTGAGCGCCACAATCAGGACTGCATACGACCGAGGCACACAGGGCCAACACCCGGCGTCATGGTGTGGGGAGCGATCTCCTACACTGGCCGTACACCTCTGGTGATCGTCGAGGGGACACTGAGTAGTGCACGGTACATCCAAACCGTCATCGAACCCATCGTTCTACCATTCCTAGACCGGCAAGGGAACTTGCTGTTCCAACAGGACAATGCACGTCCGCATGTATCCCGTGCCACCCAACGTGCTCTAGAAGGTGTAAGTCAACTACCCTGGCCAGCAAGATCTCCGGATCTGTTCCCCATTGAGCTTGTTTTGGACTGGATGAAGCGTCGTCTCACGCGGTCTGCACGTCCAGCACGAACGCTGGTCCAACTGAGGCGCCAGGTGGAAATGGCATGGCAAGCCGTTCCACAGGACTACATCCAGCATCTCTACGATCGTCTCCATGGGAGAATAGCAGCCTGCATTGCTGCGAAAGGTGGATATACACTGTACTAGTGCCGACATTGTGCATGCTCTGGTGCCTGTGTCTATGTGCCTGTGGTTCTGTCAGTGCGATCATGTGATGTATCTGACTCCAGGAATGAGTCAATAAAGTTTCCCCTTCCTGGGACAATGAATTCACGGTGTTCTTATTTCAATTTCCAGGAGTGTATTACAAATTTATGAATGGATTTTTTTTTCTCTATGAAAAAAAAGAAAGAAAATAACTCTTCAGAAAGAAGACAACACCAAGTCACTGATGGAGGGATGTAAACGATGAAGTAAGGACAGAACTAAAAACAATGGATCTGAGCACTATAAGACTTAACATCTGAGGTCATCAGTCCAATAGAACTTAGATCTACTTAAACCTAACTTGCGCGGTTCTAGACTGAAGTGCCTAGAACCACTCGGCCACACCGGCCGGCCAAGGACAGAACTGCTGGTATAAAGTACTGAAAATCACGTGGAATATAAAACGTAAATGTAGCTGGTACAGAATGGACCACTGTCACTCAAAGGTAGAAATATGGTCTAACAAAACCGAAACTTGACTCCTCATGTTTATAAGGTACTAGTTGTGACGGCGTCTTAGTGAGTTACTGTTTTCCGTCACAGTGGCAGCGGACAAGTAAAATACTTTTAATGAAACCTTGATCTCCACTGAGAAATACTATTTTGGTCTTTTGACAGGCAAGAAACGACACTGATGCTGTAAATCTGTGTCTTAAAAAAATGTGTTAAATCACTAATGGTCACCTTCAAAATAGGAACCGTTTGTGTCCCTACACATCCGCATTCGTTCTTTCCATATCTTCAAATAATTATCCATGAGGAAATGCAGTAGTTTCATGTGTTTTGTACTCCATTGGTGTGGCAGAACATCATTTCAAGCATGAATTGTGTGGAAATTTTGGAAGAAATTTCACGTCTTGTTTTCGCTCAAGACTTTCCGACCATAATGCTTCCACCATCACTCTCGTTCAGCGCTCCTACCACCTATGTGATAACAAAAGAACCTGATGATAGTAGTTTTAAGTTATACAAACTACACAATTCTATCTCCATTCCAAATTTTCTATTTTTTCCTTCTTTTTCATTTTGCTTTTTTTATTGCTTTGATGCTGTCTCCATTTCTCTGTGACTTTTACTTATCTCTCCAGCTTTACATATGAAGTTCGTCAAAAGTCTTTCGTACCTGTTTCACATATTGTAAACTTCTCGTGAGGCTACAACTTTTCCTCTTTCCTAACATTTTCTGCCTCACTGAACTGTTCCTGGAGGTCTCCTCCGATTGCTGTCTCACCCACCTGGTAATGTTTTCTAATATGTTTCCTTCTGTGTCTATACCGCGAAGTAGATCTTTGTTAAAACTAAGCTGCACATTCAAAGAACTTCTATGTGCTACATTTCAAAATCCACAAGTTTAGTCTTCTCCGGTTTCTCACTATAAATCTGTGTGATGAAGTTATCTTCCACATTCATTTTCTTAACAGGCTAAATAATTTCTAGGCGAAGTACCTGCTTCGTTTTCAGCGTCAACAAGTTAAGTTTCTCCATTGCCAAGGAAACGTTTTCACATAGGTTCCTAAGTCTGTGAGCCAGCTGGTATTCACCTGGCGTTCGTCACGTTTAATACTAAGCCAGTAATCTGTCGTGACGTATGGAATAACAGACCAGTGTCACTGAATGTCGCGCTAACCTGGCCCGACCGTCAGCTGGCCTATTCACTCGCAGGGCGTTGGTTAGTAGCAGCGCTCACTGGGCTATGCTAATGAGCGGTCTAAGTGAACGTCAGCATGCGTGCCATGTACTCCCGCCGCCTCAGGATCGATCACCTCCTGCCACACAATGCATCTCCGTAATTCCCAACAAGTGCACACTAGCCGTCTGCCTGCCAATAATTACACAGCAGGCTGTGATGGCGCATAGCTCGCCTGTTGACCATCTCGCTGCTGCTGATCCAGCTTGACTGACGTGCTTGCGTCACAGTGGAACTTCCAGCATGTCCGGCTCAGATTCTTTGCATCAAACGTGGCCCGTCAGAGCCTTGTGCCCAACCGTACAATGTAATTTATTTACCAATTTATGTAATTGTACGAGATATATGATAAAATTGTTCAATTTAAAATGAAAATTTGTCTGAAGTAGATTAATATCTACGTTATATATGTTTTCCGAAAGCCTCTGTACACTGAACGTAGGAGATTTTTGAGAATCTATGAACGTTGAAACTAACACTTGAATTCTTTTTAAAAAAAAATTAAACACTGACCTACAGATTTTTCTCTAAAAAAAACAAATTCAGCGTCTTCATTTATTACCCACAATATACAAATATTTCAGACGGCTCAAAGCACTATGGGACTTAACAACTGCGGTCATCAGTCCCCTAGACTTAGAACTACTTAAACCTAACTGACCTAAGGACATCACACACATCCATGCAGGATTCGAACCTGCGACCGTAGCAGCAGCCGCATGGTTCCGGACTGAAGCGCCTAGAATCGCTCGGTCACAGCGGCCGGCTCACAATATACAAGCCCAACGCAATCTGACTGTTACAGATTGACAACATGACTTCCAATAATTAACACAAAAGAATGGCCCCGAATTGCAAGAAAGTCTAACAGTAATACAGATCTAAAAAAATATGAAATTAAAGAAATATGAAACTACCTCCAACTCTGTTAATTGTCTAAACTCATTTCAATCACGTATCCCGATAGTGGAAACCTCATTCTTTTTCATAAGTCACTTACCTCACAGTAGAAATCTTCATAACACGAACTACGGCAATTACAGCCAGTTAGATAAAAAGAATCTAACTACTATAGACACTAACTGGCAGGAGGCACATGGTTAGCAACAAGAAAATTTTTACTGATGAGCTAACAATGTCTTCAGAAAATTTTACCCTATTCATTTGACATCCAGTTTCAAAAATTATATAGTTGTCAATAATTCCACTACACAAACATTACCAACATCCATCATCATATCTTATGAATTATATTATAAACACATCATTTCATCTCACTTTACACTGCGCGTACTACCAACACAGAGTCTCCACTAAAAACATAATGTCCATACACTTCCCTATCCACTCACTAACTGATAGTCCGTCCAACCACAGAATCTCTTGCCGAGGGCTCACAACGCTGTCAGCGATAACACTGTCTATGGAGTTGACAACATACAAACAGGCTCTTACCACGTTAGTGTTGCGTCTGCTTGCAAATTTGTAGAGTGAGCCGGGAACGGCGTATAAGCCGTATCAGATTAAATATAAAATCAAATACTTTGTTAAGACACCTCGTCTTTCTTCGCATAGATCGAAGTTTCAACTCCTGCGTCGAAGGACACAGACTAACGCGCTACGTCCCAATTTAGAAAAATACGCATCGACGACTTATGAGCTCCATTTTGCGGTAGTTCTTGGTCGGCTTCGTTTCGTCTTAGTGGTAGTGCTGAAGTTGTAATCACTTTCGTAGTACATGTTTTGGTTCCCGTCACCTTGGAAGCAGGTATGTGTATATTCAATCAGCTTCAGTCAACACATTTCACAGTAGAATACTCGTGGTAAATTCGATTGTGACCAAGAGGCAGCTACGCTATTTCCTCCACGAGCAATCAGTATTCTTATTCCACTGATGTTACGGTGATAAGAGCAGTTGCGCTTCTCCAGTGTGTGTGTTCGCATTACGTGACACCTCACGTCTAACTGCTTTCTTTCATATGACTTTGTAGGCATTCCCGGCCCAATAAGTCTTGAAAATCTCGTCGGGTTTGCTTTCTTTCATGATTCTCAGTTCCTAAAGTCATCTCTCTAGGGACTGAACTAGTTATTGATATTTCTTGCTTGATGCTCATTGTTTTTCATGTAGATTTATCTTGTCCCACAGCAAGTCAGCGGCTCGCGATGTAGCCCACAATTATAGGTTGACTAAATCCCATCGTTTGCGATAAGACTTCCTCACATTTATACGTTTTTGAAATGAATATGTCTGATTAAATTATGGTTCTCTGTCTGTTACTTGTCTGTTCTTTTCCCCCTGTTCATTTCATTAGTTAATTCATTCATCTAGCTAGTAGAAATCCGTACTGTATGTGTGGGTTGATGATATCACGCCCAGCCATGTGTTTCTGTGTTAATATTTTTTTATTTAATGCATTAAATAAAGAAATTAAAAAAAAAACACATGGCTGAATTAGGTAGAATGAAACCTCACATCGTGACCAGACACAGTCTTATTTCCATAGAAGATGGATATACGGAAGTTCTCTACTGTAGATGGTGAAGGTTGATATATCCACGGTCCAGGGTACAACGGATTAACAAGGCCGTACAGCTCAGCTGCATTTGAGAAACCGGACGTCGGAGAATTTCTTCACTGACATCTAGAAAAGTAGGAAAATAAAGGTTCAGAGAAAAGCTACTTCAGAGTAGCTGGTTTTACAAAACGAAACGTCTATATTTTATACACTGGCACAGCGCTAGTAACGCGTAACATGCAAATGACAATCCATCCCTGTCCTTCGTTTTGCATATCTATTATTGTGTTCGTAAATGTCATTATCAATTAAAAATCAGTTTGTACATAAAAAATGTGCGGTCTCTAAATTGTTTTTCATTTTTTTTCTATGGACATGTCTCACAAGATGAGTATTCCATTTTTCACATTGACAAATGACTACAATAGGTAGAGGATGCGGTGTTTGAAACAAGCAGTACAAATGACTGAAGAAAAATCTCAAGGGTTTTGACCTGTTTGCAAGTTAAAATACTACTTAGCCACGTAGATGCGTATTAAATTATTTAAGGGATTCAGAGCGTTCTGCACTAAATGGTATTTGTTTGGTAATGTTTAGAGGCAACGTACTAAAGTCGTCGTATGACCAAAGTTTGGTAGTTAAAATGTTCCTTTCCTATTCCTTCTTGTGCTAGCAGCACGTGAATTGTACCCTTAGCTCCGCCACACTACCCATTCTTGGGAGAATAGTACGACGCACGTTCAATAAGTAATGCAACACATTTTTCCTGAAAACAGGTTGGTTTTAAACAGAATTCAAACACACCAAGTTATACCCCTCCCTTTTGGCTACAACACCCTATTTTCCGATATAATCTCTGTTCATTGCTACTGCCTCAATGCGACGACCTTACACCAACTAACTGGAATGTAACCCTTTACATATCGACGTCGGAGCCACCGACTAGCTGCACACTAACCTCCCAACCATCCATGTACTACTTCCCGCGGAATCTGCCCTTCGTCAGGCCAAACGGATGGAAATCGAAAGGTGTGAGATCCGTCTGTAATGTGGGTAAGGAAGAAGAGTACAGTCAAGTTTTGTGAACCCCTCTCGGGTGTGCAGACTTACGTGAGGTCTTGAGTCTTCATGGAGAAGGAGAAGTTCACTTCCATTTTCGTGGCGGCGAACACACTGAAGTCGTTTCTTCAGTTTCCTCAAGGTTGGCCAGCATTAGTATGCATAACAGAATTACGCGCCGTTGTTGCGGTGATGATAAACGCCGCGCCCAGTGACGCACCGTAGTTTTGTTCACTGCAAGGTCTCCGTAGGCATTCTGGAAGCTACTATGAACATCTGTGATGCTCTGGTTTTGCGGCAAAAGAAACTCAATGACACCTCTCTGCTTGAAAAGCACCTCCGTTACACAGGCCATTTTGAAGGCTACTTGTAGCCCCGCCACGCGTCCGAACTTGGTGAAACTATAGCAGCTGAACAGTAAATACCGCATTTTTCCAACAGAAATTGTCGGGCAAATAAAAAAAATTTGCGTTACTTATTCGGCGCCATTTGTGTATACGATGAAATACTGTGGCTTATAACAGCATTCAACACGTACGACACACAGAAGTAACTGATATGTTCATTTCTTCAGATCTCCTTTACGATTACCTTCTGCCTGATTAACTGCCACTGTTCGCCTCTTTCTTCTTTTTATCAGAGGTATGTCGTAAAACCACTTATACTATAATTTTTATTGTCAGTAGTGAAACAACACTGAACTAGTTTTTAATGCTCTTAGACATTACGTACACCATATTAATTATATTCATTACATTTCCCATCAATCAGTATACAACCTAGTGAAATTAGCGTGAAAATCTAATACGACAATCATCGCCACAGATTTAGCTTCAGTGATTCTTTAATTAACTTGAAATTATGCAAACAGAACTGAAAAAGAGGTTCAAATGGCTCTGAGCACTATGGGCCTTAACATCTGAGGTCATCAGACCCCTAGAACTTAGAACTACTTAAATCTAACTAACCTAAGTACATCACACATCCATGCCCGAGGCAGGATTCGAACCTGCTACCGTAGCAGTCGCGCGGTTCCTGACGGCCACCGCAGGCGGCAAACATAACAGAAAGAAAACGTGCACAGATGTACCGATACCTACTGTAATGTAACAGCAATTAATTATGTCACAAGTACTGACTTGGAGTCTTAAAATCGGTCTACAACAGCACCGCATGCGTTACTCCAGTGTAGATGGCACAATTTTTCACTCTCCCTCTCGTGCCTCCAGCGTCAATAAGGAATCCTGATTCTGCAGCACGGTTCATACGCCAGACGCTCTGCTTCTTTCCAAGTTGATGGTGAAAAGTGAACAATTACGGACCCGCAGGTAACTGGACGTAACCTAAGGCTACTAGCCACAAGGCTTTTCCCTTACTACTGAAAGCCAGGTTTCAGGTCTTGTCTATTGCTGACAGGGTGTGTTAGTCTGTACTGTAAGCCTAGACACTTATGACGGCGGCCGATGTTCCTGACACGTCAGAACGTGAAGCAATGTGCAAAGGGTTAGCTGCCTGGTTACTGGAAATCATCACTTTAGCGAACTATGGAGTCCCCAAGTGATATTCACAGATCAAAAATGTTTTCCGTCAACCCATTACCTATAACTTCTGAAGATAGACGTTGACTGTGGATGATGTATCACAGACACAGTCACTTTCACTTTCAGAGATGTCACTAAACCCGCCCAAAGATGTAAACAACTAAACAACCATGCATGAGCAGCGACTATTTTCGTAGAGGGTCCGACAGCTGATAGGTCTAGTCATTCCACCAGGAAGGAGGAACACGGCTCGTGTTGTTTGCAGTTCAACCATGCCTAGATGACCAGTACCACGGTTTCATCGCATCCGCATTGTTACTTTGTGCCAGGAAGGGCTCTCAACAAGGTATGGTTTCAAGCGTCTCGGAGTAAAGCAAAGCGATGTTGTTCGGGCATGGAGGAGATACAGAGAGACACGAATTGTCTATGACATGCCTCGCTCTGGCCACTCAAGGGCTACTACTGCAATGAATGACCGCTACCTACGGAATGTGGCTCCGAGGAAGCCTGACAGTAAAGGCACCTTGTTGAATAACGCCTTTCGTGCAGGACGTCGTTCCACCACTCAAACTCTGCGTAATAGGCTGCAAGATGTACAATTTCACTCCCGACGTCCATGGCGAGGATCATCTTTCCAACCACGACAGCGTTCAGCACGGTACAGGTGCGTCCAACAACATGGCGAATGGACCGCTCAGGATTGGCATCACGTTCGACTGTACGATAACAGGTGTACGATACGTGAACGCCATCCTCCGACTGTACGATACGTGAACGCCATCCTCCGACCGATAGTGTAAATATATCGGCAGCGTATGGGTAAGGCATTCGTCTTCATAGACAATTCGCACGCCCATCGTGCACATATTGTGAATGACTTCTTTCAGGGTAACGACGTTGCTCGACTAAAGCGGCCAGCATGTTCTCCAGACATGCACCCCATCGAACTTGCCTGGGATAGACTGATGAGGGCTGTTTATCGACAACGTGACTCGCCAATCTCTCTGAGGGATCTACGCAGAAACGCCGTCGAGGAGTGGGACAATCTGGACCAACAGTGGCTAGGTGAACTTGTGGACAGTATGCCACGACGAACACAGGCATGCATCAATGCAAGAGGACGTGCTACTAGGTATTAGAGGTTCCGGTGTGTACAGCAGTCTGGACCACCACCTCTGAAGGTCTCGGTGTATGGTGGTACAACATGCAATGAGTAGTTTGCAATGATGCTTATGTTGGTATCTACCGCAGTTTTGAAACTTCCTGGCAGATTAAAACTGTGTGCCCGACCGAGACTCAAACTCGAGACCTTTGCCTTTCGCGGGCAAGTGCTCTACCAGCTGAGCTACCGAAGCACGACTCACGCCCGGTCCTCACAGCTTTACTTCTGCCAGTATCTCGTCTCCTACCTTCCAAACTTTACAGAAGCTCTTCTGTGAACCTTGCAGAACTAGCACTCCTGATACTGGCAGAAGTAAAGCTGTGAGGACGGGCTGTGAGTCGTGCTTCGGTAGCTCAGCTGGTAGAGAACTTGCCCGCGGAAGGCAAAGGTCCCGAGTTCGAGTCTCGGTCGAGCACACAGTTTTAATCTCCCAGGAAGTTTCATATCAGGGCACACTCCGCTGCAGAGTGAAAACCTCATTCTGGTATCCCAGTTTTCTTTACGGGTTCCGGATCTTTCGGAACCGAGGTGATGGATTTTTTTTTTTATGTGTGTATCTGGCCAATCGAGAAGGAACGTTGTAATCCACTAGATGTACTATCAGGGTGGGTAGTGCAATGTGTGGAGGTTCTTGCTGACGGCTATTAGGAGTACAAGGTACAACTGACTGCAATGTATGGATAATGTAGCCTGAGCGAATTGAGCCACTTGGTTTCAATGGCCATCCTTGGTCTGGCGAACACAATTAGACTTGCACACTGCATGGAAGATGACCTAGAGTTTTGTAGGATACTTTCTAGAACCACTCATCGTCTTCTGGTTTTGAGCTCAGACAGATTTTTCAACCTCCATCACTGAAGTGAGAATTGTAGGACCTACTTAAAGAATCAGCCATGATCGGTTCTCAAGAAGCAGCTATTAGGACGTGCGGCATTGATATGGCATTTTTATTTTGATTTGTTTATTTACTTTTTGAATACAGGAACAAGCCCATTAGGGTCAACGGCAGGCCCGATAAAGTACATACTGATTGCAGAGAGGGAAGAATAGCCTTTCCACTGCCTACAGAGGGTAGCGTTAGGCACTACTCATAAAAGAATGAAAACGTCAATAATTAGGTGAGTACAGTAGCGTTCATGGAAAGGTCACAGAGCCAGTCCCGACTTTAAAACCGGCCGGTGTTGCCGAGCGGTTCTAGGTGCTTCAGTCTAGAACCGCGCGGCCGCTACGTTCGCTGGTTCGAATCTGGCCTTGGCCATGGATTTGTGTGTTGTCCTTAGGTTAGTTAAGTTTAAGTAGTTCTAAGTTCAAAGGGACTGATGAGCTCAGATGTTAAGACCCATAGTTCTCAGAGCCATTTGAACCGACCTTAAATGGCCGCGTTGCGCTCGTCTGTTCCGCAAACCACAGTTATTGATCCATTACACTATCTCCTCAAATAAAGTGATAGAACACGAGCCTTCTGGGTGCACTATATACGAACTTATATACGTATGCAAAATGTTTTTTTCATTTTACTACAAACTTCCTTGCAGATTTTGACACAACAGCGGTAAAACAGTTGTCTGCACGCTTGCGGACCTTCTGGATACATAAGTAAGCAACTGTTGCTAAGCAAGTTAAATGAATTCAAAAGAATACGACAATCCCATATAGGCTCAACCACCAAGATCACTGTTCTTTGGAAAGACCACTGCAAAGCATTGCTACAGATCTCGCCAGGCAATTATCATTTAGAGCAGTCAGACCGATGAGTTGTGATACACTTTCACTGGATGCAGCTGTAACAGGGACGATCAATTTCTTGTTTTTTTTTGTTTTTGTTTTTGAGTTATTAGTGTTTTGACTGGTTTGATGCGGCCCGCCATGAATTCCTCTCTTCTTCATCTGACAGCACTTGCCTACTATGTTGTGGTCTTCAGTCCTGAGACTGGTTTGATGCAGCTCTCCATGCTACTCTATCCTGTGCAAGCTTCTTCATCTCCCAGTACCTACTGCAACCTACATCCTTCTGAATCTGCTTAGTGTATTCATCTCTTGGTCTCCCTCTACGATTTTTACTCTCCACGCTGTCCTCCAATGCTAAATTTGTGATCCCTTAATGCCTCAAAACATGTCCTACCAACCGCTCCCTTCTTCTAGTCAAGTTGTGCCACAAACTTCTCTTGTCCCCAATCCTATTCAGTACCTCCTCATTAGTTACGTGATCTATCCCCCTTATCTTCAGCATTCTTCTGTAGCACCACATTTCGAAAGCTTCTAATCTCTTCTTGTCCAAACTAGTTATCGTCAATGTTTCACTTCCATACATGGCTACACTCCATACAAATATTTTCAGAAACGACTTCCTGATACATAAATCTATATTCGATGTTAACAAATTTCTCTTCTTCAGAAACGCTTTCCTTGCCATTGCCAGTCTACATTTTATATCCTCTCTACTTCGACCATCATCAGTTATTTTACTTCCTAAATAGCAAAACTCTTTTACTACTTTAAGTGTCTCATTTCCTAATCTAATTCCCTCAGCATCACCCGATTTAATTTGACTACATTCCATTATCCTCGTTTTGCTTTTGTTGATGTTCATCTTATATCCTCCTTTCAAGACACTGTCCATTCCGTTCAACTGCTCTTCCAAGTCCTTTGCCGTCTCTGACAGAGTTACAATGTCATCGGCGAACCTCAAAGTTTTTACTTCTTCTCCATGAATTTTAATACCTACTCCGAATTTTTCTTTTGTTTCCTTTACTGCTTGCTCAATATACAGATTGAATAACATCGGGGAGAGGGTACAACCCTGTCTCACTCCTTTCCCAAGCACTGCTTCCCTTTCATGCCCTACGACTCTTATGACTGCCATATGGTTTCTGTATAAATTGTAAATAGCCTTTCGCTCCCTGTATTTTACCCCTGCCACCTTTAGAATTTGAAGGAGAGTACTCCAGTCAGCATTGTCAAAAGCTTTCTCTACGTCTACAAATGCTAGAAAAGTAGGATTGCCTTCTCTTAATGTTTCTTCTAAGATAAGTCGTAAGGTCAGTATTGCCTTACGTGTTCCAACATTTCTACGAAATCCAAACTGATCCTCCCCTAGGTCCGCATCTACCAGTTTTTTCCATTCGTCTGTAAAGAATTCGCGTTAGTATTTTGTAGCTGTGACTTATTAAACTGATAGTTCGGTAATTTTCACATCTGTCAACACCTGCTTTCTTTGGGATTGGAATTATTATATTCTTCTTGAAGTCTGAGGGTATTTCGTCTGTCTCATATATCTTGGTCAGCAGCTGGTGGAGTTTTGTCATGACTGGCTATCCCAAGGCCGTCAGTAGTTCTAATGCAATGTTGTCTACTCCGGGGGCCTTGTTTCGACTCAGGTCTTTCAGTGCTCTGTCAAACTCTTCATGGAGTATCTCCCATTTCATCTTCATCTACATCCTCTTCCATTTCCATAATATTGTCCTCATGTACATCGCCCTTGTATAAACCTTCTATACACTCCTTCCACCTTTCTGCCTTCCCTTCTTTGCTTAGAACTGGGTTGCCATCTGAGCTCTTGATATTCATACACGTGGTTCTCATCTCTCCAAAGGTCTCTTTAATTTTCCTGTAGGCAGTATCTATCTTACCCCTAGTGAGATAAACTTCTACATCCTTACATTTGTCCTCTAGCCATCCCTGCTTAGCCATTTTGCACTTCCTGTCGATCTCATTTTTGAGACATTTGTATTCCTTTTTGCCTGCTTCATTTACTGCATTTTTATGTTTTCTCCATTCTTCAATTAAATTCAATATTTCTTCTGTTACCCAAGGATTTCTAGCAGCCCTAGTCTTTTTACCTACTTTATCTTCTGCTGCCTTCACTACTTCATCCCTCAGAGCCCCCCATTCTTCTTCTACTGTGTTTCTTTTCCCCATTCCTGTCAATTGTTCCCTTATACTCTCCTTGAAACTCTGTACAACCTCTGGTTCTTTCAGCTTATCCACATTCCATCTCCTTAAATTCCCACCTTTTTGCAGTTTCTTCAGTTTTAATCTACCGTTCATAACCAATAGATTGTGGTCAGAGTCCACATCTGCCCATGGAAATGTCCTACAATTTAAAACCTGATTCCTAAATCTCTGTCTTACCATTACATAATCTATCTGATATCTTTTAGTATCTCCAGGATTCTTCCATGTATACAAGCTTCTTTTATGATTCTTGAACCAAGTGTTAGCTATGATTAAGTTATGCTCTGTGCAAAATTCTACCACGCAGCTTCCTCTTTCATTTCTTTTCCCCAATCCATATTCACCTACTACGTTTCCTTCTCTCCCTTTTCCTACTACCGAATTCCAGTCACCCATGACTACTAAATTTTCGTCTCCCTTCACTATCTGAATAATTTCTTTTATTTCATCATACATTTCTCCAATTTCTTCGTCAGCTGCAGAGCTAGTTGGCATATAAACTTGTACAACTGTAGTAGGCGTGGGCTTCGTGTCTATCTTGGCCACAATAATGCGTTCACTATGCTGTTTATAGTAGCTTACCCGGACTCTTATTTTTTTATTCATTATTAAACATACTCCTGCATTACCCCTATTTGATTTTGCATTTATAGCCCTGTATTCAATGGCCAAAAGTCTTGTTCCTCCTGCAACCGAACTTCACTAATTCCCACTATATCTAAATTTAACCTATCCATTTCCCTTTTTAAATTTTCTAACCTACCTGCCCGATTAAGGGATCTGACATTCCATGCTCCTTCTACAGTTTCTGCTCTCTACATATCCCTCTAGAATCATGAAAGTCATAAGTTTCTCTCTGTTCTCATTTCTGACACTTCTCATTACTTTGGTCTTTCTTCTACACCAAAGGGATCAGCAGAGATCGACCGATGCCGCAGCTCCCCTGTTTCTCTCTTGGTATGCCAACAATTGACTTTAGTATATTCCCTAACAAAACTGAATATGATTGAGCATAGGAAGCAGAAATGGAGGAGACCTTATGACTGCAGACAATCGGGTTAGTGAGGTGTAATATTACGTCAACCTCCTTTACATGCGCGCTACAATATACAAAATGACAGCCGATTACAAGTCGCGAATGTGTCTACGACGGAAAGAATGTCAGCATCGGTCGTAATGTCATCTGTCTTTTTTAGAGCAGTGCAGACCTAGATTGCTATTGGCATTACAGCTATCATCACAGGTATAAATACTAACATTGCAAGATTCAGACATACAGCACACTGATCAAGTACCATATCACAGTTGTACAATCCTGGAAATGGAAAAAAGAACACATTGACACCGGTGTGTCAGACCCACCATACTTGCTCCGGACACTGCGAGAGGGCTGTACAAGCAATGATCACACGCACGGCACAGCGGACACACCAGGAACCGCGGTGTTGGCTGTCGAATGGCACTAGCTGCGCAGCATTTGTGCACCGTCGCCGTCAGTGTCAGCCAGTTTGCCGTGGCATACGGACCTCCATCGCAGTCTTTAACACTGGTAGCATGCCGCGACAGTGTGGACGTGAACCGTATGTGCAGTTGACGGACTTTGAGCGAGGGCGTATAGTGGGCATGCGGGAGGCCGGGTGGACGTACCGCCGAATTGCTCAACACGTGGGGCGTGAGGTCTCCACAGTACATCGATGTTGTCGCCAGTGGTCGGCGGAAGGTGCACGTGCCCGTCGACCTGGGACCGGAACGCAGCGACGCACGGATGCACGCCAAGACCGTAGGATCCTACGCAGTGCCGTAGGGGACCGCACCGCCACTTCCCAGCAAATTAGGGACACTGTTGCTCCTGGGGTATCGGCGAGGACCATTCGCAACCGTCTCCATGAAGCTGGGCTACGGTCCCGCACACCGTTAGGCCGTCATCCACTCACGGCCCAACATCGTGCAGCCCGCCTCCAGTGGTGCCGCGACAGGCGTGAATGGAGGGACGAATGGAGACGTGTCGTCTTCAGCGATGAGAATCGCTTCTGCCTTGGTGCCAATGATGGTCGTTTGCGTGTTTGGCGCCGTGCAGGTGAGCGCCACAATCAGGACTGCATACGACCGAGGCACACAGGGCCAACACCTGGCATCATGGTGTGGGGAGCGATCTCCTACACTGGCCGTACACCTCTGGTGATCGTCTAGGGGACACTGAATAGTGCACGGTACATCCAAACCGTCATCGAACCCATCGTTCTACCATTCCTAGACCGGCAAGAGAACTTGCTGTTCCAACAGGACAATGCACGTCCGCATGTATCCCGTGCCACCCAACGTGCTCTAGAAGGTGTAAGTCAACTACCCTGGCCAGCAAGATCTCCGGATCTGTCCTCCATTGAGCATGTTTGGGACTGGATGAAGCGTCGTCTCACGCGGTCTGCACGTCCAGCACGAACGCTGGTCCAACTGAGGCGCCAGGTGGAAATGGCATGGCAAGCCGTTCCACAGGACTACATCCAGCATCTCTAAGATCGTCTCCATGGGAGAATAGCAGCCTGCATTGCTGCGAAAGGTAGGTATACACTGTACTAGTGCCGACATTGTGCATGCTCTGTTGCCTGTGTCAATGTGCCTGTGGTTCTGTCAGTGTGATCATGTGATGTATCTGACTCCAGGAATGAGTCAATAAAGTTTCCCCTTCCTGGGACAATGAATTCACGGTGTTCTTATTTCAATTTCCAGGAGTGTACAACACATTAAGACCGTCGCTGACCACCTTACTGCCCTGGATTACAGCATGGCCGTGGAGCACAATAATTCCCTTCGAATCGAAAATGACCAAAGTTCCTGTTTTTATGGTACAAGTCGGAAACTGCCCTTATAAGTACTGCCGTATCGTAAATTGAGACATAAAGACGCACAGAAATCTCTTGTCTGCTACTATTTTTATACCTTCTTCATGAAACGTTTGTAGTCTATCATTAGTATATACAAGTAACACATACGAGGAATACAAAGCCACAGACGAGCAAGGAACTGAAACTTACTTACATGATGCGTAGCTAGCCACCTTATCGCATGTCCTGGAAGAATTTGATATTCTCAAACGAAACTCACAGCCTGTTCCACCAAAGAGACAGACATATTAACTATCAGTTTCAAGGAAGGGACATGTAATGGATATTAGTTAGTAGGAAATTTTGCCAGTGTTATGAAATCTCGAAACAGTTCCGTCAATCCGTGGCAAACTGCACCTCTCCCTTCAGCACCATCACCTCCCCTGAGCAAGCTATTGTCCTCTCGTATCAATCCTTATCATGTCTAAGACTGTGGAACCTGGAATACTGCACATTCTCAACAGTCAGGAAACAGTTACCGATAATTTTAACATCATAAAGCTGAAACATTGAAAAGTACCCTCCTAAATATGTTTCCACAGAAAAACTCCTGATCCCACCTTACATCGGAAAATGTCGACTAGACGGACCATTACCTTGGTTTCTCCTCACAGTGACTGGGCTGGTCCATCTTTTCCAGAGTAAGTGGAGACCAGAGTTATGTGATATTTCTAAGGTCGTAGGTGCCGTTGCGCAGCGGAGTAGTACGTATGCTGCGGCCAGATAAATTTGAGAATCCTTCTTTGGCAATAACAGAGGCACAGAAGCATGGGTCAATATCCAGGAGGAACGGCACTGAGAAACGACCGCTGACTGAGCTACAGCTAACAAGCTAGGTAACATTTGCAGCACCCTGAACCAACAGAGCAGCCGACCCATCAGTGTAGCGAAATGACATCAGGACGACACAGGGAAATCATCATGCTAGGGACTGCAAAATGTGAAGCAATAAAGCTTGGTCTAGATGTGACAGTAACTGTACGTTTGCTGAAATGGCAGAGAAGAGTGATTGGTGAAGTTCTGAAATCGTGAAGGGACTAAGAGAGCTGACCAAATGGAAAAATCCGGACAAATGATGTCATTGCTCCCTCGGTGTAGTAGAGCACACGAGCTCTTCCTTTATAAATACTGTCTATGTTCTTCAGGTTACCTTCCATTCAGAAGGTTGTTGCACGCAGCAACTGTAATATTTACTTGTAAACAATAGATTTCAGCTATCAGTCGTCCTTTTTCAATTTTATTGGCAGATCTAGATTTCAGCTATAAACTAGCCATTATCAATGCTCTTTCATCGTTTCATTGAATACTCCATTCAATGAACTTTGGATGAAGCAAGACCAAAAGGCATTACATGCATTAATCATACTGGGTTTCGCACGAAATATGTTACCAATTGTTTCTTTCACAATTTACGACGCACATTAGATATCCCGCTGCGATCTCTACAGCAGTAACAGCAGAGCTTGGGAAAAGAAATCCGATACGGAATGACGTGTAATTCACGATACTGCCGCTAGGAGACTAGTAAGCAGCAATTGCTGCCAATGGAAGACTGACGACATAGCAACGATCGGCAATTGTGTTACTTTTTCATGAAACGAAAAGCCTTGTTGTGACTCAGAGACGTTTTCGACAACAGTTTAACACATGATGGGTCCCTTGCAAGACAACCATCCACAGGTTGTACGATAAATTTGCAGAGGAAGGAACAGTATTGGAAGCGAAGCGACCTCGGCCTAAGCCTGTTTGTTCGCCGGAGAATATAGAAGCGGTACGAGTTGCTGTACACAGAAGTCCCGGGAAATTGTGTAGAAAGGCAGCAGTGCAATTGGGAATATCCAGACGCTCCGTTCAACGCATTCTTTAAAGTAACCTCCGAATGTACTCATACAAGTTGACCTGAGCACAGAAGCTCACTGAAGAACAAAAGCAGCTTAGAATACTGTTTGCTCAGTGGGCGGAGGATAGGGAAGAAACTCTCAACAACGTTTGGTTTTCAGACGAAGCGCATTTTCATTTAGACGGTGTGGTTAATAAACAAAATGTACGCTTTTGGGCCACTGAAAACCCACAGGTGCTTCATGAACGACAACATTATGCTCCGAGGATTACAGTGTGGGCAGCAATTTCCAGTCATGAACTTATTGGACCCCTTTTCTTTGAAATGAAAATGACTGGCTGTGCTGTGTGCAGTCTGAGGCTAGTTTGCATTGTTGTCTGCCATTGTAGTGTTGGGCAGCTGATGTCAACAGCGCGTAGCGTTGCGCAGTTGGAGGTGAGCCGCCAGCAGTGGTGGATGTGCGGAGAGAAATGGCGGAGTTTTGAAGTTTGTAGGACTGGATGTCTTGAACTGCTATATATAATCACTTTTGAACTCTATTGAGGTAAATACATTGTTTATTCTCTATCAAAATCTTTCATTTGCTAACTACGCCTATCAGTAGTTAGCGCCTTCAGTAGTTTGACTCTTTTATTTAGCTGGCAGTATTGGCCCTCTCTGTATTGCAGCAGTAAGAGTAACGAGGATTTTTGTGAGGTAAGTGATTTGTGAAACGTATAGGTTAATGTTAGTCAGGGCCATTCTTTTGTAGGGATTTTTGAAAGTCAGATTGCGTTGAGCTAAAATTATTGTGTGTCAGTTTAAGCACAATCATGTATAATTGTTCAAAGGGGACGTTTCACATTTTCACATGCGGATCATTTCACTAAGGTTTCCTGGTCGCTTCAATGACGGACAAAATTGCTCCCCCCGCCCTCTCTCCCCCCCCCCCCCCCCCCGCCCACCCCTATAGGCCGTAATATACATCAAAAAAACTTATAATGGCTTCTCACTTCCTTACTTCACCTGCCTTACACTAAATGAAACTTTACTGGAATGGTAAGGAGCATGGAGCGGAGAGAGCTGAGATGCTGAGCCAAAAAGCAAAAAGGTGTTTAACAATGTTTTGGTTGCCTCAGCGGCGCTTCCACATTAAGAAAATATATGATAAAGCCACCATAACACAACAGATATCCTAATGAAAATGAAATTTAATTAAATACTTATAGAAATTTTAAAGTTCATGCTCAATAAACATCTGTTTCCTATAAGACTATCACTTTCAACAAAATTTTTAACAGAAAATTTATTGGCCATATTAACCACAGTTGAAATACATTTGGTCGTTACAGAGACGTTAACACAAACTGACTAGCTTCAGCTTAATCGATGCATCGTTCCATTCCATCACTCAGCTTTGATTATAAATTCTAGAACAAACAGAGAGCAAAAATTAAAATATCATAGACAGGAGGTAAAAATAGAAATAAATAGTAATTCATACCACAAGAACTCTCATAAAGCACTTTCACTCATTAATAACGCCTGAGGAATCAAGATCAAAATAACTGTAGTTCCTGTAAGCTATATGACGTTTCAGGCAGGAACTGAAATTCAATCTCTTTATTGAAGCCTTATTCAAAGAACAATAAGCACTTTACTCACACGTAACAAAAAGTGTTCATTGCAACTCTTGTCCATGCAAGCTATATGACGTTTCAGGCAGGAACTGAAATTCAATCTCTTTATTGAAGCCTTATTCAAAGAACAATAAGCACTTTACTCACACGTAACAAAAAGGTGTTCATTGCTTACCTTTCTACTCCATTTGTTAGCTGTACAGTGAATACCTGCAGCTCAGCATCCACTAACCAGTGCAGTAGAAGCAGCAAACGTACCGAACATGAAGAGTAATTTTTCAGATATCGTAAGCACAGTCTCCACAGTGTAAAGGAACTGAAAATATTGTGATTTAATCGCAGAGGTGCTGAAAAATTGTTCCAGTGACACACCAGAGAAATATCTGGTAAACTTTTTCTCTTTGAGAGACATAGGAACAATTTCGCCCTTCGTTTTTTATTTCTTGTATGAACGACTACTTTTTTGTTCTGATGGGCTGGTGGGATGTCGTACTGTCTAATTACTAGTGTGTGTGTGTGTGTGTGTGGTAAATGAATGAGTTAAAAGACGCAAGATGTGTTTTATATTATTTTCATCGCACAACAAGCCTTATTCACATGCCTATGGAGTATTTATGTTAAGCAGAGAAGGCGAGTTTTAGATGGAACCGAAGATCTCCAAAACGGCGCTGCTCAACAATAGAGGTACGTGATTGTACTCTCTACTTTCCTTTCGTGGCCGCTAAAATTACTTCCGATTCGCTTTGCCAAGACATTCAGAACCTGCAATCTTCTTTTTCTTATAAAAATACTAGTCCGATGCAAAAGAAATACTCTTAGATTTAAATAATTGCCATTCTTTTACCCAGGCCACGGAGAATGATAGAACGTACGTGCCTCTACTCTGAATGTACATTCGCAATCTCCGAGTGTGTTACGACGAAATTATTTCACAATGAAAATTTCTCATCAGACCGCAACCACTCGCACGCGAATGTACGTACCCTCTGAATGTATCTAGTCAGTCACGCGCGTTGCTCAAACGCTTTACTTTTAATATTCAGTGGATTACATTTCCGAAAGTAATTTTTGTTTATGCTGCAAATCGTACTTCACGCGAAGTATTTATTACGTAGGTTTCAGGCTCGATTTAATAAAAAAAAAAAGGATTCCGAATAATAGAAATAAAGAATAACAATCAAACAAATCAAACCTAAATAAACAGAAAGAGGGAACGTTACAACAGCCTCCTAAAACACATTGAAGTGGACCTCTGTCCTCAGTGATCAGCCCATTTGCTGTGCACACAAAAGGAGATTGAGTACACGAGCGGATATCCGAAAATCAGCTCTGCGTGCAGACACTAGCGAGACGCTCGACACCCGCCAACAATGTAAGAAGGGCGCAAAGGTCAGGTCAACTGAAGACAGCAATACTCACGTACGCACAGCTCAGTTATTTTTCTTCATTTACCATAAATTGATGATTAGATGATAATAATTATAATATTTAAAAGCGGAAAAATGCTCGTATCGGAGCACAAAAAATGTGAATTTGATCCTGTTACCTTAAAAGACTTTGACTGGAAATTTCGGTACCAGATGCCTCATTCAATTTTCCTCAAAACTTTTAAAAATTCCCCCAAAAATTCTGGCATGTAAACGTTCTGAGGCTTTCTTTAACATGTAGCTCACCTCAAACTGCCACAAGCTCCCCTAGCTTATTCCCACTGATTCATCACGGTAAGTCGCTCATACCCATCGACTTCCAGCTGCTCTTTCTCTTTCTTTCATTCGGCCCAACTCGCTTTCATTATCTCCTAGTGTCTCCCTATCACTGTCTCCTGCGTCACAGCCACAGTCCGCTAGGTACTGCTACAGTCTCCTCTACTGCCACTATTCCCTCTTGTTCTCTCTTACTGCCGGTATGTCATTCATTCTTCTCTACTGTTTAACTCCTTCTGGCTGTCATTATTCCTCCATCCCTTCAGCATGTAATTATGTGAAAATAAATGTGTAGGTCGGTAAAATATACTGATGTGAAATAGAGATAACGCAGAACTAATTTTACACCTCACACCAGATTTTATGTGAAAACTTTGTGTGTGCTTCAGTACTACAACACAGGGTTCCCATGATGATAACGGATCCACACTACACCATATTTGTCCCTGATACGTCACTTTACGTACACATAGGTTTTTACGTGAGTATTTTACGTGTACATGTACGGTACTTTTGAACACCTGGATATCGGAAACGTTTAAATGTATGAAGACCATTTTCAAGATTATTAGAGATCCGGATCTTAGCGATACTGCGTAGAAATTATAAACTTTTGCTAGGAATCCGCAGCTGGTTTTTGATAGCAAAAATTCAACGTTTTGGGCTATTTCTCAATAACGTATGAGGAATTTTAAAATCAGAGCGATGGCTCTTCTACATATATACCTAGAGAATATACCGATTGAATTAGAACAACATGCTGCAGTTATCTATTATTTAGGTTCCGCCTCATACCGTATTTTATGTGTATAAGTAGTGAGCATTAAACATCTATATCCCGGAGACGGATAACCATTGCAATAAAACTTTCAAGGCTGTTCGAGATCGGGATGTTAGGAATATATTGAAAAGAGTTCAGCCATTTGCTGTGCATAGCGTTTTGAATCCTCGGCTGTGTTTGGGTCTCGTGGTGACGGCGCCACATAGTAAAAAAACTTCCTCTGTGACTTAGCGAGGAATCACCTATGAACTAACGATGCCACAATAAGTCCCATCAAGCCCACCGTAGACCATTTACCCAAGCAGTACTAAGTGTTTAATATCCGTACTTGTGACACTGTACTGTAGGTTAGTGACACTAGACAGATCCTCCTGTTGGGTATATAAATCGTTCTTAGTCCAAAGGCAATACAAAACTTGCCGATTCTCTTTTATCGCCTGTAGTTACGAGTAAACACAGGGAGGCATGCATACACCGATTGTTGATATTAAATGATTACAGAGTAATCCCCCCCTATGAGCCATGGACCTTGCCGTTGGTGGGGAGGCCTGCGTGTCTCAGCGATACAGATAGCCGTACCGTAGGTGCAACAAGAACGGAGGGGTATCTGTTGAGAGGCCAGAGAAACGTGTGGTTCCTGAAGAGGGGCAGGAGCCTTTTCAGTAGTTGCAGGGGCAACAGTCTGGATGATTGACTGATCTGGCCTTGCAACAATAACCAAAACGGCCTTGCTGTGCTGGTACTGCGAACGGCTGAAAGCAAGGGGAAACTACAGCCGTAATTTTTCACCAGGGCATGCAGCTTTACTGTATGATTAAATGATGATGGCATCCTCTTGGGTAAAATATTCCAGAGGTAAAATAGTCCCCCATTCGGATCTCCGGGCGGGGACTACTCAAGAAAGTGTCGTTATCAGGAGAAAGAAAACTGGCGTTCTACAGATCGGAGCGTGGAATGTCAGATCACTTAATCGGTCAGGTAGGTTAGAAAATTTAAAAAGGGAAATGGATAGGTTAAAGTTAGAAATCGTGGGAATCAGTGAAGTTCGGTGGCAGGAGGAACAAACTTCTGGTCAGGTGACCTACAGGGTTATAAACACAAAATCAAATAGGGGTAATGCAGGAGCAGGTTTAATAATGAATAAAAAATAGGAGTGCGGGTAAGCTACTACAAACAGCATAGTGAACGCATTATTGTGGCCAAGATAGACACGAAGCCCACACCTACTACAGTAGTACAAGCTTATATGCCAACTAGCTCTGCAGCAGACGAAGAAATTGAAGAAATGTATGATGAAATAAAAGAAATTATTCAGATAGTGAAGGGTGATGATAATTTAATAGTCATGGGTGACTGGAATTCAGTAGTAGGAAAAGGCAGACAGGGAAACGTAGTGGGTGAATATGGATTGGGGAAAAGAAATGAAAGAGGAAGCCGCCTGGTAGAATTTTGCACAGAGCATAACTTAATCATAGCTAACACTTGGTTCAAGAATCATAAAAGAAGGCTGTATACATGGAAGAAGCCTGGAGAAACTGACAGGTTTCAGATAGATTATACAATGGTAAAACAGAGATTTAGGAACCAGGTTTTAAATTGTAAGACATTTCCAGGGACAGATGTGGACTCTGACCACAATCTATTGGTTATGACCTGTAGATTAAAACTGAAGAAACTGCAAAAAGGTGGGAATTTAAGGAGATGGGACCTGGGTAAACTGAAAGAACCAGAGGTTGTACAGAGTTTCAGGGAGAGCATAAGGGAACAATTGACAGGAATAGGGGAGAGAAATACAGTAGAAGAAGAATGGGTAGTTTTGAGGGATGAATTAGTGAAGGCAGCAGAGGATCAAGTAGGTAAAAAGACGAGGGCTCGTAGAAATCCTTGGATGACAAAAGAAATATTGAATTTAATTGATGAAAGGAGAAAATAAAAAATGCAGTAAATGAAACATGTAAAAAGGAATACAAACGTCTCAAAAATGAGATCGACAGGAAGTGCAAAATGGCTAAGCAGAGATGGCTAGAGGACAAATGACAAATGTAAGGATATAGAGGCTTATCTCACTAGGGGTAAGATAGTTACTGGCTACAGGAAAATTAAAGAGACCTTTGGAGATAAGAGAACCACTTGTATGAACATCAAGAGCTCATGTGGAAACCCAGTTCTAAACAAAGAAGGGAAAGCAGAAAGGTGGAAGGAGTAAATCGCGGATCTATGCAAGGGCGATGTACTTGAGGACAATATTATGGAAATGGAAGAGGATGTAGATGAAGATGAAATGGGAGATACGATACTCCGTGAAGAGTTTGACAGAGCACTGAAAGACCTGAGTCGAAACAAGGCCCTGGGAGTAGACAACATTCCAATGGAACTACTGACAGCCTTGGGAGAGCCAGTCCTGACAAAATTCTACCATCTGGCGAGCAAGATGTATGAGACAGGCGAAATTCCCTCAGACTTCAAGAAGAATATAATAATACCAATCCCAAAGAAAACAGTTGTTGACAGATGTAAAGATTACCGAACTATCAGTGTAATAAGTCACAGATGCAAAATACTAACGCGAATTATTTACAGACAAATGGAAAAACTAGTAGAAGCCTACCTCGGCGAAGATCAGTATGGATTCCCTAGAAATGTTGTAACACGTGAGGCAATACTGACCCTACGACTTATATTAGAAGCTAGTTTAAGGAAGGGAAAACCTACGTTTATAACATTTTTAGACTAAGAGAAAGCTTTTGACAACGTTGACTCGAATACTCTCTTTCAAATTCTAAACGTGCAGGGGTAAAATACAGAGAGCGAAAGGCTATTTACAATTTGTGCAGAAAACAGATGGCAGTTATAAGAGTCGAGGGACATGAAAAGGAAGCTGTGGTTGGGAAGGGAGTGAGACAGGGTTGTAGTCTCTCCCCGATGTTATTCAATCTGTATATTGAGCAAGCAGTGAAGGAAACAAAAGAAAAATTCGGAGTAGGTATTAAAATCCATGGAGAAGAAATAAAAACTTTGAGGTTCGCCGATGACACCGTAATTCTGTCAGAGACAGCAAAGGACTTGGAAGAGCAGTTGAACGGAATGGACAGTGTCTTGATAGGTGGGTATAAGATGAACATCAATAAAAGCAAAACGAGGATAATGGAATGTAGTCGAATTAAATCGAGTGACGCTGAGTTAATTAGATTAGGAAATGAGACACTTAAAGTAGTAAAGGAGTTTTGCTATTTGGGGAGCAAAATAACTGATGATGGTCGAAGTAGAGAGGATATAAAATGTAGAGAGGCAATGGCAAGGAAAGCGTTTCTGAAGAAGAGAAATTTGTTAACATCGAGTATAGATTTAAGTGTCAGGAAGTTGTTTCTGAAAGTATTTGTATGGAGTGTAGCCATGTATGGAAGTGAAACATTGACGATAAATAGTGAGGACAAGAAAAGAATAGAAGCTTTCCAAATGTGGGGCTACAGAAGAATGCTGAAGATTAGATGGGTGGATTACATAACTAACGAGGAAGTATTGAATAGGATTTGGGAGAAGAGAAGTTTGTGGCACAACTTGACCACAAGTAGGGATCGGTTGGTAGGACACGTTCTGAGGCATCAAGGGATCACCAATTTTGCATTGGAGGGCAGCGTGGAGGGTAAAAATCGTAGAGGGAGACTAGGAGATGACTATACTAAGCAGATTCAGAAGGCTGAAGGTTGCAGCGGGTACTGGGAGATGAAGAGGCTTGCACAGGGTAGAGTAGCATGGAGAGCTGCATCAAACCTGTCTCAGGACTGAAGACCACAACAACAACACAGAGTAATCATCACGTAGCGCCGTCACTGGTATCGTGCTAAGAAACGCCTGGTCGTGTAATCAAAGTGTTGGGCGATGCGAACCGAATACAGACCGCGGTGCTTCGGCACAGTGGATACTCGTGGTCTGACCTAGCAACAAAAGATACCCGTTCGGTGGCACTTGATGGGTCTCCCTGGGCGCCAGTTATCCGCGTCGGAGGCCGCTGCGCGATTGTGGCGGATAGGACGCCACCCTGGGCGGCAGGCATTTATTCGCGGCTCCTTAGTGGGACGGCGGAGGGTGAAGCTGCGGGGCAGCAGGTGAGATAACGCCGGCTGAGCCACGGGCCCCCGGGGACGCGGCCGGTGCTGGGCTGTCCGCCGCGCGTCTCGCACAGTGGTGCCCGCCACGCTCGTCCCGGGAACGATTAATTCGCCCAACCCAACCCCAACCCCAACCCCAACCCCGCGGCCATACCCTGCGCTGACCCGGCGCTGCACCGCCAATAGCAGCGTCCGCCGCAAAAACAACGGCTCAGACGGCGGCCGTATCTCACCGCGACGGTTCCTCTGAGGCGCTTTACCGGCCCACACCGCACCCCACAGCACGAAATGATTGAATTACGACCGCGCATAAAGTCCCCCTACCCTTTTCCCCTGCTGGCGCTCCCAGGCGCGTCATGAGCGTCGACTTCCTCACAAAAAATAAATCTCGCAGTGCAGGGCTCGTACTCGAACGCATTGCTCGAAGCGGTAATTTCGGTGTAGGCTATAAAAATTTTACCAGGCTACGCCAATGTCTGCGATGCTTCTTCGGCCCCAGTAACAAATTCATTACGTTCGGTGCCGACGCTGCATACTCGGTGGGAGGTAATCATAATTTGCTGCCCAAATAATGACCATCAAACTTCTAGCGCATCCACGATAGTGTTACAGTAAAATAATTACACAGGTAAAGTCATTATACCTCTGAATTCTGCCTTAGGCTGTATACAAGTAGAAACTGTAAACAAATCGATTTTTATATGTTTATAGACTAAAGCCACAACTGAAAATATGTGCCGAGGCCAGGAATCTAACCCAGGCCTCCTACTTACTAGGTAGTTGCGTTAGCAACTAAGCCAAACGGTTCAGTCTACAGATCGTGGTCTCATGGTCTCGTTCTCGCTTTCCGAGCACGGGCTGTTGTGTTCGACTCCCGGCGACTCCCGGCTGTCCTCATCATTTCATCATCATTCATCAAAGTGGCGAGATTGGAGTGAGCTACGGTTGGGAATTTGTACGGGGGCTGGTAACAGCGCAGTTGAGCGCCCCGCAAACCAAACATCATCGTCTAACGGTTCAGACAACAGCATGGGTTACTCTGCCACACCATCCAAATTCTCACATTCGATGCTGAGGTGCTATTGCAGAACTTGGAGACCCACGGCGACTCTCTTCGTGTGTAAAAGGAAATTTAGACTAGGGAGGCAGAGAGAACTTAGATGTGGTGGGAAGCGTGCCAGGAGAATCCGTGCAATGGTGTGAACCGCTGTGGCCAAAGCAACTGCCTAATAAGCGTAAGACCTGGGTCCGTTTCCCGACCTTGATACAAATTTTCACCCGTCTCTTCAGCCTATATGCATAAAAGAATGATGAGTGTCATTTCATTGGTAAAGAAACTGAGCCGTGGCGCCCCATTTCGAGTGTGCCCGTCGCTGCTTGTAGGTCTTTGGCTCGCTTCCGCGCCAAGCCGCTCATTGGCGCTCCGCGGCCGGGAGGTAAGCGAAGCTGCAGTGAGGTGAGCGTACCGAGCTTGCCGAGACCGTTAACAATGGGGGGAGGAGGGGGGGTCGCACTGGCCAGTCCGCTTATGTGCGATCCATAGGGACTCCTTGACATCGGGCGACACACCTTGTTGTCTGCCACAATGCCAGAGGCACACCGTCTGTATACCGTGCCTGTTGCAACTATCCTAAGCACGTAATTAGAAAAGTTAATTTGTTGTTCATTGTAATTGGAATCTGGTATTGCGCCTTCAATATTTCATGTAATAACTGAGTTTTATTTGTTTTTCATGTTTCAAGAATTCTTTACTATACTGTTTCTTGCTCTTGCATCTGGTCTGTTTCTGTAGATTAACAGTCTTGCAGTCCTAGTCTTCCCGTAATTATATATTCTTCTCTTATTCCTCAAGGCATTGAGTCAATTTTCTTAAACGGTGCAATTTAACTAGTTGTATTTCAGACGCTGATTCCCTGTGTCGAATGAATTTGTTTTGTTTTTCCAAAAAGGGATTATTTTATCCGATCTGTGAAGCTTGATTTTGATGTTAATAAGTAGAGTCCCATCACATAGTATTTAGGTTGGTGAAGCAAATTATGGTTGAATTGACGGTTTAAAGTAAGCATATTTTAATAAATTAATTGATTGGTTCAATTATTGTTTTCTCAATGGTTATGATAAGTACACTAACGGAAAAAAATGACACAGAAAATATAATTTACCTAGAGTAACGGGAATTCGGGAATACATTTGTCTAGGTAATATATTTGAGTGATTAACACTGCAAGATCACGGATTAACGAAAGTACGAGATAACCGATTGCAGATATGAAATCCTGGTTCATTAAAAACCGGTGTAACCACCATAATGGTGTTATATTAATATATATGTCAATAAAGATTTTGAGTACCACAAGTTAAGAAACAATCAGTTAATGTGGAAGCACTTAAATATCAATGAAAACATCCCCAATTAGTTAACTATAATTATGGATTAGAATTTTATTACAGAAAACAGACATTAAGGAGTCAACCCCATTGCCATTAATGAACAAGATAGTAAGATCGTCAATGCAGATTCCACAAATGGAGTTTTTAACGTATAGAATGAACAAGGTAAATGGTGGCATCAATAAAGGTGCACAAACTAATGGCCAAGTTATTAATTTATTTCTTGATACATTAGGTCCAGCGGACTCTTCGAGTGCTTGGACTCTAGTGAGTGATGCGAAAATATCTGAAAAAGATCCGGAGAGCAGCCTAACTTCTGCACCTGAACTGCCGGGCGATATGGCTTGGCTTAGTCCTTAGTTCCGGGACACAACACAGGACCACGGAGGCTTTAGCGCGGGCACAGCTAGTCCGCGTCGTAGTCAAATTCCATTCAGGTCCCCACGAAAGACCAAACAGGAAAGGAAATGCATATAGAAGGGGATTCACGTGGTGCACAACCACCAATCGGGCTAGGACTGGTGTAATCGTGAGGCGGCTATTTAGCATGGAAGCAGCAGATCAGTCCAGTGAAATAACTTGGTTAAAGATAGCATACAAAGATCAGATGTAACAAACAAGAACACAATAAGTGATCACAAGATTGATTACTTTCTGCCACCCTGACCCACTGACTTACAACCGATCACCAATTAAAAACGAAATTGAGATTCAATATTTGCTTATACATAAACAGACAAGAACCATAATATAATTAACAAAAAGGCCTATTTCCGCGATAAGACGAACGGAACAAAACAGTAAATATAATCACAGGTTATACTACTTGACCTGGAGCAGTACAAATATAAACCTAAAACCAAATTTTAAAACACATAAATGAACAGATTTGTTTATTATCCTGGCATACCGCAGACCCATACGATTGTCAACATTTATGAACTTGTGGTAATGGACTGCATGCAGCACTTTAATTTAAAGCGTTACATTAAGTGTCCTCAACGAAGCACCTGATTCCCTTGGACCAAATAGCCTGCAATAGTCTAAAACAAGCCTTTAGAAAAAACACTCTTCAATAAATAAATTCGTAAGGTGTAACATATAAATGGCACAATACGAAGAGAGAAATTTAACAGCGTGACAAATCACTTTACTGCTCGGCAACAGGCTAACGGACCACTTCCTTTAACCGTCGCAACATACAGCTAACTGTCTGTTGAAAATGCCGCGATATGTACGGAGGCGAGGACATAAGTGACCAGGCGTAAGTCACCAGGCATAAGTCGCCAGAAACAGAACCAATCACAGTCACCTAAACGTGTGACTTCGGCTCCACATGTAGCAAACTTATTGAAAGCAAGAGCATTCCTTCAGTGACGTGGGGTGCTAACTGCACAAGCTACCTTGCCGGACCCATCGCAGTCAAGCTAATTGTCCCGCCTCTCAACAACGGAGTGACTTGTTTCCCCTCCGTAGAGATTCCCAGCTCTCGTCTTCGACGCGACGTGGCCTGACTTCTGGCTTCTCCCCCCAGTCGCCGCCAGATCGCAACAGCACCCACCTACCACGCCCTTGTGGACAAACCATGCACTTAGGTAAAGAATCGATAAAGAGAGAGACGCCATGGCTCAGATGTGGACCGTGAATTGGGGGGGGATTGAATATTCGCCGAAACGGCGTGTGGATCAAAAACACACGTCGCGGTCATCACTATCAGCTGAGTTCACAATGGGGCGAGCCCATCTCGCTACCGGACGGCAACTCAACGCTCTATGGTTTCATCGTCTTCCATTCCGAGTTCAAATGGTTAAAACGGCTCGGAGCACTATGGGACTTAAAATCTGAGATCATCGGTCTCCTAGAACCTAGAATTACTTAAATGTAAGTAACCTAAGGACATCACACACATTCATGCCCGAAGCAAGATTCGAACATGTGACCGTAGCGATCGCGCGGTTCCAGACTGAAGCGCCTAGAACCGCTCGGCCACAACTGCTGGCCCACCCCGAGTTCATTCAGCGTCCTCAGCAGCTGTGAGTCTGCTGTTGGACTCAGCGGATTCCTCTCCGAATTACGTAGCTACTAGCCTCAGTAGAAGACACGGCAACAACTTGTATTATTAGTAACAAATGCAGTAATCTTGAATACTGCATCAAACGACGCCACGTAAATGCTCAGTCTGCATCTTGATAAAATAATAGGGATTTCCAGGACTGCAGTGGTCGACCACAAAAATTTGGGAATCACAAATCCTCCATCACAGAGCATGTAAGAGTTGCAGAGTAACGATCCGGCACACCAACATCGACAACAGTCACAGAGAGTGACAGAGAGGACGTTGTTATTGGTTTCCAAAACCAAAATTTGTGTTCTTCTCTGTGTCCAGGTTAGGACTTAAGTACTTGCAAGTTGTCTTGTCTACACCGAGAGAAGCGGCAGATTTATCGCAGTTCAAGGGTAATAGTTAGGAAGTGTATCTAGTACCAACACATTGTGAAACTTGCAATGTAATGGGACATAGTGCTCCGTCTGATTGATTTGTACCGACGAACTTGTGCTTCATGTACAAAATATAGTCACACAGCAGACGATTGTTCAGAGTATAGTTAGTTAGTCGTGAGGATCAGAAATCAGATGTAACTTTTCAGTTATCGTCGCTGTGACTATTGAGCTATTGTCGCAAATAATGCTAGTTTTATTCGTGCAAAACAGTGAAGGATATCGTGCACGAAAAGAGATACGCTCAGCTAATACTAACGACGTGATAGCCGATATTACAGAGCAAGTTTCCATAGTGTTGGAGGATAATGAACCATGTAAATCCCTAAATGAACAGCTAATTCAGCAAGTATAGGCTTCATTGGCAGAGCGACAGCCGCAGTAAGATTCGAATGAAGTTAAAGCTGTAATAAATGTTCCCCCTTCACCCACTGATCCTGCAGACACGAATCTAATAGCCCGCTTCTCCGGCAAAGCAACAGTGTACGTTACAGTGTCTAGAGACGTATTACCCACGGTCGCGTCAGATAGCTTGTCAGATTGAACATGCTTGCCGACGGCCACGTTAAGTATCACGGGCGAAGTTGTTAATGAGGCTTTGCGTCCATCCTGAATAATGCAGGGAGAAACTCAATAGTTTGACAAAGAAAGTACGTGGAACAGTGGCATTATTTCCTGACAGCATATACCGCCGTATTTCTAAAAGGGATCCACCGAGATTTTTGACGACGGGTGTGAATGGAAAATCCTGAGGATTTAATCACAGCACGTCGCGTTTCTACACTTTTAGAAGAAGAGGATAATGCAACTAGGGTGTGTACTGAATGGAGATACTCAGATCTAGTAAGGAATGTTACTGTTGCTGTCAGTAAGGGCAGTTAAAGGAACAATGTCTCCTACGACGATGCTATAATTGTGAAATTAGAAAACAGAGCAATTACAATCCGAAAATGAAACAGTTACACACCAACCGGCGTCATTCCCAGCAAATTGTAGTACTATTAAAACATACGCAGGTATGGATTGTAAATTGATAGACTGCATGAACAAAAGGAAGTATAATTTTGCAGTAGATACTGGGGCACACCTATCGGTTGTTAGTCTGGACCTTACGGACAAGAGGAGACTGAACGCGCCTAGGGGCCGATAGCGAGAACTAGGATATAATAAAATAGATTCAGTGGAGACAAACACATCCTAAATTCTGGGTAGAAAATACAAGGTTTCAGGAGCAAATGGAAGTGTGCAAACTGTAGGGTAGCGATTTTCTGTTAAGCTCGGATTAGACTTTCTGGTTAGGCATCTTGCTAAACTCGAACTTTGGCCACAAACAGTCGAACACAACATGAATTTGTTTTCGATTCGCGCAACATTTGAAACTGTTTCAATGTCCAAGGTAAGCCAACTCGTATCATAGTACCAACTAAATTTTGTGTAAGTACATTAAGTTTCGTGTGACAAAGTACCAGCTGTCACAGGAAAATTAATTTGGGTTACGATAGGTTTCGATGTTCCACAAGAAGCCTAATTTTTGATAGAACCTCTTTCGAATAATGGCATGTTAGATGAACAGAACTGTTTTATACGAAGAAATACAGAGCATGGCAGGGAAATAAATGGCGAGGTTGTGCTGCCAGTAAGCCTGAATACTTTCTGCATGAACAAAGTACGCCTTCCGAAAGGATTGATAGTAGCTACACGACGGAGCGAACATAGAAAGGGTAGAGATAGAGCGCAATGGCAAGAAAACCGTCTGTACGTCTGCGCTACGTAAGGATGTTAGCCACTTATTGGGCAACGATTGATCAATTGTTTAATCTCGTTAGTTCTTACGGAGATCAGTTTAATTCAGAAGGCCCCCAACGAAGGATCGTGTTCCAACAGGTAGACATGCACCATTGTACCATAAGCAGTATAGGTTACCAAAACATCTCCAGCCTTCAACAGAACTGTTCATAGATCAACAGCTAAAAGTAGACACAACAAAGCTCATTGATAGTCTTTGGTCAGCAAATATAGGAATAGTACCAAAGACGTCACCTTACAGAACAAGAGAAAATAAATTGAGCTATGAGACAAGGTTTCAGACGACGTACAGTAACCGATGTTTATCCGGTTCCCAATTTAACCGAAATTTTGAATAACTTCAGACGGAGGAAGCTCTTTTCTGTGATCATTTTAAGGAGAGGGTATCACCAGATTGAAACATGTCCAGATGATTGGCCGGAAACAGCTTTTCCAACATCTTCCAGTCGCTACCAGTATCACAAAATGACTTTTGGGTTAAAATTGCTACCAGCAACACTTCAATGCTTATTAGATGCAGTTTTTGCAGTGTTAAATCAGATTAAATTCATGGGCTATTTGGTTGCCATCACTGATTTTTCAAAAGATCTAGATGAACATGCAAAGTGCCCAGCTGAAATATCTGGTAGACTGAAAACAGCTCATCTCCGCATAAGCACTGATAAATGCCGTTCTGCCCAGTCACAAATTACTTACCTGGGGCATATTATTAGCCAGGATGAAGTGAGGATGGATCCTCATTACACTTCAGCTGTAAGTGATTTTTCAGTTCGAAGAACAGTTGTTAAAATATATATTGCGTTGGCAAATTATTACTGAACTGAAGTCAAAGGCACTGAAGAGATTGTGTAAACATTGACTAGATTGTTGAAAGAAAGAGGTTACATTTCAAGGAACACCAGAATGTGAAGCAGCGTTCCAAAATTTGAAAGAGATACTGACTTTGTGTTCTGTATTGTTACCTGATCCAAGCAGTACAGCTTTGGAAACGATCTTAAATCAAACGGTAGACGGACGAAAATATCTTGCAGCTTATGCATCTCACCGAATAAATAAGTGCAATTATTCTACTACAGAGAAGGTGATGTTAATTTTGATATGTGGTACTTGGTATTTCCCTTACCACCTATACGGCTTTGAAGTCGTTATTAAGACTAAAGGAACCTTCAAGTCTGTTAACCAGATTCACATTGAAACTGAGTAACTTTCAGTATGAAGTAGTTACCAAGCCTGTGGCTATGCTCAACAGGAAAATTGCAGAGTTCCAAGTACCGGGATTGGCTGTAGCAGATTTGGTAAAGGCACAATCATTGGATACAGACTGTCAAGTGTGCCGTAAACAGCCCCTGTTTCTTATGCGAAAAGATGTTCTGTCTAAGTCAACTAAAAGTGGACCGCAAATTGTCGTTCCAGCACACTACAAATCGAAATGCTACTACAAGTGACTGTGTGAGTTGTGGAACTACTAGCTTGTAATAAAAGTAGTATGAGTGCCACACCCACATTTTCAAAATGGTTCAAATGGCTCTGAGCACTATGCGACTTAACTTCTGAGGTCATCAGTCGCCTAGAACTAACCTAAGGACATCACACACATCCATGCCCGTGTGACCGTAGTGATCACGCGGTTCCAGACTGAAGCGCCTAGAAGCGCACGGCCACAACGACGGCCCACATTTTCAGCAGATTGGCAGGCACAGGTTGTACTTTGTGTTTATGCCGCACAGCAATAGTAAATTGTTACAACATTGTGACATTTATGGTGATGACAAAATTAGAGTTAAAACAAAATTGATTATTGGTAATTAGGACCAAGTGGGATATAGCCGGAACAAAGTTTCACCTTCCTGCTATGATTATAGGTACCACAATAACTACAGAAACTTAGACAATGTTGTGTTGGCTGGAGAAATCTTTTAGCGTGTTACCAATGCAAGACCTAAACTTCTTAAATTACGTTTTAGATGCAAGTTTAGTACGGGCTATAAATGTACTAGCCACTGAAAAAAGGAGGAAGTTCACTAGATCCATTATTGAGGTATGAGTGGAAATATCAAGATGATGGTAAGCAAACTATAGTTACAATCAGTACATGAACCACGAGAGTTGTGGTAATAGAGGATTTTATTTGTGAAGTCTACTTTTGTCTCAGAAAGACAATAAATCATGCAAAAGAAACAACTGTCGACGGAATTCCTTTGGAATGTATTCATACTAGTAAGTCAATAGGTTTACAGTGAAATGTAAAAGGAAGAAAACTAGAAAAACATTTCTGAGATTCGATAAAATTTTCTTTAAGCTTAAAGAAACAAAAGTTCAAAGTAGTGGTAAATCTGTAAGATATTTAATCAAACAGATAAAAACTAAAAACTTAACTCATTCCGAACAGGTCCCGGGAGACCCTAAAGTTACTGAGCGACCGCCGTATGATCTCAAGCCTTATGGGCGTCACGGAATGCGGATATGGAGGGCATGTGATCACCACACCGCTCTCCTGGCAGTAACCAGTTTTCGTGACCGGAGCCGCTATTTGTCAGACAAGTAGCTCCTCAATTGGCCTAACAAGGGCAGAGTGCATTCTGCTTGCCAACTGCGCTTCATTTACCGGACAGCGACGCCATTGGCGACAAACAGATAGGAAGGCGTAAAATTTGCAATAAATTTTGTTAAAGTGTATAGGAGTGTTACGATGCAAATTAATAAGTGTTACGGGAGAGTAACATATTCTAAGATCTAAGAAAGTAGCAGCATCTGCCGGCTGTGAAGTGTAAACATTGCGATACCGCTACTTGGTCAGAAAGACAGAAAACTTGACACTCTTGAGTGAGACTGCGAACGAGCTCAGCAGAAATTCGTCAGCAGAGTTCAGACTGAACTGCCTTCATAACATTATCCAAGTTACACTAAGTAGAATGCAACAAAGCCTAACAGGAGTTCGACAAAGCGGTAAAGACCCTGTAACAGATTTGTTACGCAAATGTTATGGAACTTAAGACCGCTGACGGTTAGAAAAGAGCTGAACTTGTTCGCTCATTGCGAACTGTATCGTACAGCGGAGACTCTCCTCGAGTACATAGATACTCCAGACCAACTAGGCTAGAGGACACGATCTGCAGGATCGATGGCATTCTATTGTTTGCAGTCGATTGTATGGTTACCGTATGACAACATCTAGTGCGCGAAATCTAGCTTTCGTCTTACACTTTCACTGATCCGTAGCCACAGATAATGAAGTCCAGAATCCTTGACGGAAGTCAGCACATCAGCCAGCACAGACTGGTAGTCCAGGAGTCTACCAACATGCCCGAAAACTCCAGCGTCACCATACTGGTGGACCAAGTTCAGAATTGAGTACGACATCACCAGATATCGTCGTCGATTTGTAGGGTCATTGTGGGCAGTGATCTCGGAGGGTTTGCATACTCCCCCAAACGATAGGGATGTCAAACACACACGTGGCGAACATCTGTAACGGTCTCTGTATGAATTGTTGAAATATTTAATTGAATGCCTAAACTGGGGATGCATACAAAACTGGAGTTATCGTGTAATTTAGTGTAATTGCATGTTATGTGCTTATTCTGTGATGTTTTTAGGAAAACCTTATACGAACTTATTGGGTAATGCAACTCCCAAAACCAATACAGAAATACAGTCACTGCAAAATACATTCAACCCCTTAGATACTGAATTCTCTGGTTATGAACAAGCCGGCCGCTGTCGCCGAGCTGTTCTAGGCATATCAGTCTGGAACCGTGCGACCGCTACGGTCGCAGGTTCGAATCCTGCCTCGGTCATGGATGTGTGTGACGTCCTTAGTTAGGTTTAAGTAGTTCTTGAAGTTCTAGGGGACTGATGACCTCAGATGTTATGTCCCATAGTGCTCAGAGCCATTTGAACCATTTATTTATGTACAAAACTGATAACTTGGGTCCCTGTAGACACAATAAGTAAAGAAAATTGTCCTATCTCAAAAACAGCAGCGTTGGATCACGTTACTTTCTGCTCTCTCACCAAGAAGAATAAAATGTACTAGCTACAGGCTCAGCGGTGTCCAATGCTAGCAGTAATATTTTGAAATATACAAAAAAATTCTTTTGGCTAATAAATGAAAACATTCAAGAAAAGCTGAATGTCTATAAAATCTTATGACCTGCACAGGGAGGTGGTAGTGATTTGGGCGAATTATTAACACTGACTTAATGAATAGTGAAGTTGTATTCGAAGTTATGTTTGGCTTTTCGAAACATGTTACAACTGAGATTACATTATTCAGAAAAATTACATCCCTTTTACTAAATCCCTTTTACTAAATGAAAACCTTGCTTTGCTGACGTAGTCACAAACAATGAGATGAGATTTGTACAGAAAATGTTATCCAACATCACTCAAATGCACAAAGAAAATCTTCAAATTACATATACCTTTGCTATCAGATCTTAGAAACAATACATCAAATCTGTTTACGTTCATTCTGTGGTTACTCAACGTAGAACTCACTGTTACCAATTATCAGCCAACCTACTTCCACTAACGCGAAGGCGAAAGGAAAGCGAGAAAACTTAATTTCCTTACCTTAACTACGAGAAGACGTTTGCTTCCACATTTATATTTCCAATAATACATGTACTCGTAAGGCTTTTTTGTAGTATCAATCGAGTAATCCTTTCTTGTCAAAATTAGATCTACATTTTATCATTTCACTTTAAATTTCGTTATAAAATCAGTCATCATTTTAGCTGCCTATATTACATGCGGCGTAACACAATATATTGGTACGAGAAAGTTCCTACATTGTAATCTAATACTTTGTGGCTTTACAGAGCACATCACAGAAACTGCCCAGTACATCCTCTCTCGCTCACCGACTGATACACGCTCACTGCTGTGCGCCAAGCGCTCTCTTACTCCGTCACTACAATCTCCGACCAGTAGCAGTATCTTTGGCTCTGAGGTTGTACGAAGTCAGCGATGCGCTTTATAGAGCACATCAGTGATATACATCGTTTACAACTTAATACTTTCATTTTCGTTTACATTAGTATCGTTACAATATTCGTATGCCACATGTAAGTGTACCCCAGTCGACTCCTTTCACATCACTATTTCCAGCCGTAGGTGTCAGAGGGGCGAGGCTGCTCCTCCAGCGAGCAACAAACCACCGCAAAGGGTGTCAGCGATTTCCACTCCCGGCTGATGCAGCGTCCTCGGCAACCATGAGTCCGCTGTTGGACTCAGCGGGTTCCTCTCTGAATTACGAAGTCACTGGCCGTCGCAGAGCACATGGCGACGACTTGTACTTGAGTAATAAACGGAATAGCCGTGAATTTTTATTGCCTCTAAAGCTACCACAAAGGTCCTCGGTCTACATCCTGGCAAAATAATACGGACTCCAGTCCGCCAGTGGGCGTTGTATACAGATGTTTCCACACTGAACACTCTGTCGCAGAAAGTATCACTGTTTTTCATAAACTTATAAGAGATATCTCAGGCGAAAAACACTCGCGATTGGTAGAACTAACCAATGGGAAGCTAGCGCTACCGTGTGGTTCACTGTGAACCTGCAGTTTCTAGTAAATCGAGTGGAGAACCATTCTAATTACAGCTACAGTACTCACGTTACTTCATTTCTCACAAGCACACCGAGTCTCATGTTATGAATGGTCGGACCAGTTTTTTCTCAAATTTTCCCTTCAATATTCCCACTCATTTTCCTGTCCTCTAAAACAGCGGTTTCTTCCAAAACACTATCCATAGTTTACGTTTGTCAGTTTCACAAAGCTTACGACCAACGATCTTTATCCCTCCGTCTCGCGCTAAATCGTTGTTTCACCAAATCAGTTACAGACGTTCCTCTAGGAACTTACATAAAGTTTTATCACGAGGGAACCCTTCAAAGAATTACCTTTGTGCTTCATATTTTTTACTTATGAGATATGTACCCATATGAAACAGTAAGTGTACGTGTCTGGAATAACATCGAGAAGTCGATTTATTCTGAAAATCATGGTTACCGACCTATAATTAAAATATTAATTAACGGTCTTTAAATAATGGGGTACCATTGATAACTCTTCTTGGTTCAAATGGCTCGGGCTCTGAGCACTATGGGGCGTAACATCTAAGGTTATCAGTGCCCTAGAACGTAGAACTACTTAAACCTAACTAACCTAAGGACATCACACAAATCCATGCAGGATTCGAACCTGCGACCGTAGCGGTCGCGTGGTTTCGGACTGAAGCGCCTAGAACCGCTCAGCCACTCCGGCCGGCGATGACTCCTCTGCTTACATACTGGGTCCGTGGATTGATAAGGTTGTCTCCATACCCGAACACGTACAGTCACTCGATACAATCTGACACGAGTCTCTTTTTACCAGCCAACATGTTTACTGTCATCAGCAGTCCAATATTGGTGTTGATGGGCTTAGGCGAAGCGTAAAGCTTTGTGTCGAGCAGTCGTAAAGGATACACGAGTGGGTCTTCGGCTCCGAAAGCTCATATCGACTATGTTTCGTTGAATGATTCGCAAGCTGACACTTGTTGATGGCCCAGAATTGAAATCTGCAGCAATTTGTGAATGGATGGCACTTCTTTCACGTTTAACAATTCTCTTCAGTCGTCGTTCATCCCGTTATTACAGGATCTTTTTCCGGCCGCAGTGATGTAGAAGGTTTGATGTTTTACGAGAATCCTGATACTCACAGTACACTCATGAAATTGTTATACGGGAAAATCGCCACTTCATCGCTACCTCGGAGATGCTGTGTCTCATCGCGTCGCCCGCCGACTGTGACACCACGTTCAAACTCTCTTAAATCTTGTTAACATGCCCTTGTAGCAGCAGTAACAGATCTAACAACTGCGCTACACACTTGTTTTGTTATATAGTCGTTGCCGACCGCAGAGCCGTATTCTGCAGGTTTTCATATGTCTGTATTTGAATACGCACGCCCACACCAGTGTCTTTGGCCTTAAGTGCGTATTACACTGCTCAAGACACGTCTTTCATGTAAGACACAATCTAACGTTTAGAATTAGCTTTTAACATTAACAGAGGAAACAACAAGAGCTATACCTGAGAAATACACTGCTCGTCGTACACGAAAACTAGAACAACATACACCTACTAAAAACAAGTAAACTTAAGCTATTAGTACTGGCAGCTATGGAATGACAGACACGTCTTTCATGTAAGACACAATGTAACGTTCAGAATTAGCTTTTAACATTAACAGAGGAAACAACAAGAGCTATACCTAAGAAATACACTGCTCGTCGTACACGAAAACTAGAACAACATACACCTACTAAAGACAAGTAAACTTAAGATATTAGTACTGGCAGCTATGGAATGACAGATTGTGTCGGTGAGGAGGATAAAGATGGAGGTAACAAGTATTCCTGGCCTGAGACCGCGGAGCGACAATGAAAGAAAGATGATTTAAAATTTACCGTTGAAACTCGTACAACACCAACAGCTGATATGCTCTCCTGTCGGTCCTTCACACCTCTCGTGTTTGTACATCACAAAAATCCACAAAATGTCTTGCTATCGAGTGAGATTTGTGCCGCTCGCAAGTGCCACACACACACACACACCTCAGCTGGAGGTGCAATCGCGATGCACCAAAGGCAGGACGATCAGAGGCTGTGTGTACAGCTTTGGTCGCAAGCTCGCACGTCCGTGCGCAGACGGTCCAGAGGTGCGCGATGACCAAAGGCAATCAGAGTGTCCGATCAACCGTGAACCTCCGTCCACAGCTCTTTTCCGACTCGAATGAACCTAATCACTTTCCGTAAATGCGTAATTAACAAACTAATTAACGACTGGCTCTGCGCAAAGTGAGAAGAAACAATTTCCTGATATCAAAGCCAGAGCCGGCCAGCGTCAATTAGCTCGGCCGCAATCCCGCACCGGACAGGCGGGTATTGTCAGCGCTGCCTCCGCAGATAATTAACGATTTTGTGCAGCGCGAGTTTAGTCGAACAACATGGAGGACCGGTGTTAGCACGCACTCTGTAAATAACAAGAAATTAAAGGTGGCACGTCCGTCTCACTGTCTCACAATGTAATATCGGGACTCCACTATCGGTGATTAACAGAATATCTCCACAAATACAAAGGGCCATTGCCGCTACGGTTAGTTATTGTGATCCATGTATTATTAAGAGCATTCAATTGCCAACAAAGTAGGTTACAGTAAATTATTACGTAAGTAAGTACCAAACGCATAATCGACATTGAATATATGCTTCACGGAGATCTTGCCACGTCACACTTATCAGTCTGGAATTTTCAACGACATCCTCCGCGTCTGGGGACTAGATTTTAGTAGGCTGTTAGGTACGTCACCTGGCCGAAGTATTTCATGGAGACGTCATCAAGTCACCAAACTTACTTTTCCGATGTCTATAACTGAAGAAACTTGATAACTTTGGTACGACGCTGGCTCCGGTAGACTGCAAATGACTCCACTGATTTCTCCATTACCTTTCGCAATGAAGCTCCAAAATCCATGCACCATAAGGGTGTAGCCACCGTTTCGGTTGAATTTGTTGCATATTCTGGTCTGAACGGCTTCTATGATGAAAGAATCGAAGTGCGTAGATGAATGGTCTACTAATTTCGTTTTAAGAAACATAATGTATGTTTGTTCAAGAGGCTCTGGTCGTCAACAGCAGATTTGAGGGAATGGCGATGGTTAGTGTGTTGTCGTCCGTGCTCTGAGTTCTTCTAAAATTCACCAAATTAGCTTCCATTGGGCATGTAGAATGCACTCAACGACTGTGATATGGCTTTCAAAATGATGGAGAGAAACAAATAGACGGTTTATTTCTGGCGTTATTGAAACAAAACCAGATTTCGACTTCTAACCATCAGATATCTGTGCAGTATTTCAGAGTTTTAATACATGCGTTAGTACGTCAATCCCTGCTCTTGGGGCTCCTGTCACAGTTCATTCTAGACATTTGACATTCTAAAAGTGCTCGTAATGAATGACCAATGTAACTGTTACCACATTCACAAGGTGTTCTTATATTCCATGAACACCGTAACCAAAGCAGTCTTTTACCCGCCGCTGCTCCTCAATAGCTTTGGTGCGAGGTCGAAAAATTCGTTTTATACAGTACCTTCCAAATACACCGCCTACTTTATTTGTTGTAGTTTCGAATGAAGAAAGAAATGCTATCGGCTGATGACTAAGTTTGTCTTTGTTTTTATTTCTTAGAGATGGCTAACTTAATATCTCGGGCGCTACAGCCGTTTTTTTCGGAATACGTTTCTTTGATTCTGTTCCTGTATTCCAAGTGTTCCTTATCGGCGATGAGTGTTTTATGCTGAAATGCAACAAAAAAGTCAATCGAATCATCCATCATATAATGAAATCAGCAGCACTACCCGTATTCTTCGATCATAGAGATCGACATAATCTTTGGTAGCACGTGGAAGTACCGTGACTTACAAGGGGGCAGTACTAACTTTCCCTCAGGGATTTCATTTGTATTGACTATGTGCGTACTGCACGACTAGGACTTCAACATAAATAAACAGTACGAAGCCACTGTCCATAGTTTTCTATAAAATTTGGAAATTTTGGTCGTGCTTATTTACGTTGTACGTGCGGTAACGTTGAAGAATTTCACAGCCGAGCGAGTAAACACTTAGTATCATTAGTGAGGGATCACCGATTCGTATCCCAGACTGGTAATTTCTGTTTTCATTCCGAAGTAATTCTAACAACATATTGATTATGACCGTGCAAATTATTGATATTTAACGATTCAGTTGTTACTTTCAATATCTTTATCTTGAAAACAATGGAGGCAAACGTTTCATGGTAAGGAGACTGGAAGTAAATTAGAATACACGGGCTCGTTCTTTCGAGATCGGACTTTTTGTTTATATGATTATGCCTACATTTGTCACAAGTTCACCCGTAGGCTATTCGATCAACAAATACGCCAGGAAAGACTGAAAAATCACAAGTATAATGTGTAACCTATGGAGAACTGCACGAAACAGGGTGATACTGATCGGAGAAAGAGAAAACACTGATTACTTCGACATATTGCTCAAGTAACGGAATTCAGTTACGATTATAATGGGAATATACTTCCAACATTTTAGAGATATATCCGATTTCAGAGAGTAGAGGTTATAAAAATAATATTCGATAGATACTGATAATCTCTTTTTTTCGAACCATGTAGGAACAAAAATAGAAAGTATGAGTTGCTAGATTCGATCCAGAAACCTTGGCCTTTCGAAAATAAGAATGAATGCATGGTTTCGAAACGATATGAATTACTAAAATTTTCTCGGGCTTCCAACAGCGTCAGGTGGTTAAATTCCCACGAGTTTTCGATCGAGCTCTTCTCAGTTATTGCCAAGTGGTAAGAATGACTGCTGTGTCGCAGTGGCCGCGTCGTTATATAGCCTCACTGACGGCTGTGAGGTCACTAGTGCTCTCTTCCTCGCCATATATGGTAATGTTTCTATTCGATAGATACTGATAATCTCTTTTTTTCGAACCATGTAGGAACAAAAATAGAAAGTATGAGTTGCTAGATTCGATCCAGAAACCTTGGCCTTTCGAAAATAAGAATGAATGCATGGTTTCGAAACGATATGAATTACTAAAATTTTCTCGGGCTTCCAACAGCGTCAGGTGGTTAAATTCCCACGAGTTTTCGACCGAGCTCTTCTCAGTTATTGCCAAGTGGTAAGAATGACTGCTGTGTCGCAGTGGCCGCGTCGTTATATAGCCTCACTGACGGCTGTGAGGTCACTAGTGCTCTCTTCCTCGCCATATATGGTAATGTTTTCACCCCGCGTCCGTTGCGTCCGTATCAACCTCACGATGGCCGGGTCCCAGGTTGTGTTGAGCTCCAAACCGCCGTCCTTGTTGATGGTGTTTTTAGAGGTTTTTATTTCAATAGCTTCTTTTAAGACGCTATCCCAAAGTACCTTCCCTGTCATGACGACAGATGTTTGGTCGAATGGAATTCGGTGTCAGTTTTCTAAGGTGTGTTCTCCCACGGTTGATATCTCATCACAGCGTAGGCGTAACCACATCTCGTGTTCCGGCCGGCATTGCTCCACAGCGCGTACTGTTTGGCCGACGTAGTAACAGCCACACTGGCATGGTATCTTGTACACTCCAGGAGTTCTAAGCCTTAGATCGTCCTTCACAGGTCTCATGAGGTGTCGAATTTTTTCTGGGGGCCTGAGCACCGATGAAGTGTTATAGCTCTTTAGGAGCCGGCTAATCTTTCCCGACACTGTACTACAGAAAGACAAAAACAAAAGTTACTTGCTTTCTTCTTCGGTGGTGTTCTCTTCTCTGTTATGTGTTTCTTAAGTGTCACACCAGATATAGCCTGTGACACTGGTCCGTGGCTGTACCCGTTTTCCCGGAAGACTTTTCGGTGGTGGCTGAGTTCTAGTGGCACACTTTCAGCGTCTGAGACTACTTTAGCACGCTGGAGTATTCAGAACGCCACGTTTTTGGGCCGGATAGTGGTGGCTGAGTGCGTGCACATACCGATCTGTGTGTTTCGGTTTGCTGTAGACACTGTGGCTGAGGGGCCCATTGGTTTTCCGTCGAACGAGGACGTAAAGAAAGGACGATGCACTATCTGTCTCAACTTCCATCGTAAATTTGATGTGGCTGCGAATGCTCTTCATGTGTTCCAAGAATTCTCCCAGTTTTTCACAACCATGGGGCCAGATAATGAAAGTGTCATCGACGTAACGATAAAATTTGTTTAGCCTTTACCTACTTGTCAGCTAAATCCTTGTGCATCATGGACTGTACAGAGTCTATAAGCACGACGAAAATTTCGGATGTTTTTTTTTCAAAAACGGTTGAGAGTTGTGTTGTGTCCTATTTACATCATCCTATTAACTTATGTTGAAGTCCTAGTCAAACCATACATGCTCTTTCAGTGTGAATGAAATCGTTGAGGGGAAATTCGTACTATGCCCTGCATCACATAACTCTGCCTACCAGCTTACTGAAATTTAGTCTGCTGCCGACGGCGACAGACAATGTCATCGAATGCTCCAGATTGAGTAAATTGGAGCGGAAAGAACTTCGTGAAGAATTTACTGAAGAATATCGCAGCGAAAATCTACGTTGAGACTGAAACATTTGAGTCAGAATAGTTTCATAACTCTCATAAGCCTAATCTTGCATACATGTTGCTCGCGTTATCGTGACACGTGTTGCCTTATTCAAGTTACTAGTGGCCTCTGGAGAAGGGATGGATCAGTGTTTATTTATCAATATTTATCCATTGCTATTCATATAAAATCCCATGTTTACTCACGAGGGAGCGTATATAAGTGCGCCTGCAACTCAAATGTTATTGAGGCAACCTAATTTAGAATCGACAGTCTGATGTTATTGCCAAATAAACCTGACGGGTTGGTTTGAAAAAGAGAGAAAATTTAGGGCACAACCAAAGATAAACGCTAGGTTAAGATTTCGTCATACTTTAGTTGGTCAGATTCAATGGACCTCACTAGACACGACCGTGGTTTGAAAGCGGGACCGTTTCTCTAGGCAATAAGCTCAACACCGTGTCGCTACAACGGCTACGCTCTTGTGTGCTGGACTGTTCTAGCGCGAACTCACGTACTGAACATGTATAATTTGGTAGAAGTGTACAAAATGTTCCGTTTCGATATTAGTTTGGACAGGGAATCGTTTTAAAATCTAGGTTACCGTCATTTTCATTTATTTTGCATGGGATAGGAGTTCGGGTATTCTAAACTATGTGTCAACTCGAATTACCACACCACATCCACGGATTTATGTGCGTTAGGCATTGTGATCTCAACATATTGTTAAATCTATTTGCTTCGTAATGTAAATGATAACTGCAGGAATATGCGTGAAATTAATGCCGTTTTATGATTACCTTCCTTTGCATTATCATCATGGACGTCGTATTCCACTTCACATGTTTGTGGTGTTGTAGCTTTTGCAAAGTGCTCACGTGGTTTTTGTAGCATTGAAACTGTGTCGAACGAACATCAATACTCACAGGCAATTATTGATACTGAGGCGGTTTCCGTTTTTAACAAAATTAAATTCCATGCACTTCTTCTGGCTGCTGACCGCTACTTTCATTCTCTATTTCTTTTTATAGATAGTAAGCCACTGCCTGCTTTCTTTATGCTGCGAATATGAATGATGTACATGATTCTATGTGGTGACTCTGTTCGAAACCTTAGTCTCTTTGATGCAAGTGTGAATCTAACACAAGTTCTATATACCCTTGTTCCGGGATTGGACAAAAATATGCCATCACGACGAGAGATGCTTGGTTGAAGTCAAGGGTGCACGTTGCTCTGTAATTTTCGATCACGAATGCAACCTGAGCGATGTTCTCAGTTCGCTGTAAGTATCAGTCGTCGTCGGAAAGGTGTTCCGTGTATTCGATTGGTTACCGAGTTTAGTGCTTCAGGAGTCGCCACATCGAGGGTTTATACATCATACACGGGAAACGGAAAAACATGGAAACGGGAAAACATCACCCACTGCGTCACATCGTGGACGAAACTGTGTGTTTTTTGACCGTGACAGGCTGTAATTGCAGAGGCCAGCGACGAAAAATAAGAGGACGGCAGCTTCAAAACTCAATGCAGAATTTAAAGTAGAACTCGCGAACCCTCTCAGCGTCGAAGCAACTTGAAGGGCTCTATAAGCAGTCAATTGCGGGGCTAGCCGGAGTTCCAAAACCACTCAAAACTGATGCAAATTACCATAACAGGAGAACATTGTGTCGAAATGACACAATGGAAAGAGGCAATTTTATGAGTGATTCTCGTCGTACACTGTTTTCAACTTCCGGCCTAGTGTATGTGTGGCATACGCCGTCCAGTCTACTTACAGACTGATTGCTGCCAAGGGTGAAACGCGGCAAGGGGCTGGCTAATGATTTTGGTAGCCATGTCGTGGCATTCCATGGACCCACGGTTACTGTGCATGGTTGCATTACTGCCCAGTAATATGTGACCATTTTGGCCGATCAGGTCCTTCCCTTGGCGCAACATTTGCTCCCCACAGGTGATGTTGCGTTCCCAGATGGCCGAGCCCCTGTTTACACAGCTCGCATCATCCATGGCTTATTTTATGATCACGTAGGTGAATTTCTGCATTATGCCTGTCCATCGCAGTCATCGGAACTCAGTATTATTGTCCTGCTGGTCTACTTTGCAGGGAACGCGGGGTGATCTATATCCACCTAATGAACTTTCCACTGTTTCGTATAATATAATATTCCGTTGAAAACCATATTGGACACGTACTTAACCATTCGGAGACGACAGTGAATTCCAACGGTTTTCGTGCACTGTGTGGGTTTGATAAGTGGTGTGATTTTGTTGTTTCCGTGTGTCTGTCCATTTCTTGTAGGTCATTTATAATAATTTACATTTCTATTCCATAAAAGTGCTGTAATGTTCTGTTGGTGACGATCCAAGCGCTGGATTTGTTTCTGTAAGTAAGTCGTCACAGTTATTTATCGAAATAAATCAGTGTGCTTTGTAAATGATTGTCTGTCACCTTATCCTTTTCTATCCCCATGCGCTTAGTCACATGTGAAAAATATGCAAGCAGCATGAGAATTAATCTAAATGTAAGAGACAGGCATATGATACAGACAGGTAACATTATATAGATCGATTGAATGTCCAGTATCGTCTTTCGTCAATGCAAGCTGGGATTTTTAATAATCGCTTGCTGTATGTAATTAATTAATCTCTCGAGTCGTTAGGACATATGCATTGCGTATTTAATCTTATATCCAACGACGCTTCCCAGTGAAAGTATTACGCTTGAATTGCACTAAATCATCTAAATTTAAACGGGTATTACTTCCTTTGTTCGATGTGCAGATAGACTGACAAGGAAGCAATGAGGAAAAGTCATGTTATAAAACTGAAGGACCCCTTTCAAATAATAGATATTACCAAAACAAAAAAGAAGGTTTTGACGTAGTTACTACTTTAAAACTCGATTGATTGGTTCTTCACAATTAAGTTATGATTGATATAAGCAACAAATCATAAGAGTGCATAGTAATTAGGACTCATACATGTGGACTATTTTCTGGAGACACTGACGGGAACAAAGTGATTCGTACAGTAACTGTATGTGAATTTATTAAAACTATGACTTTCAGTCAAACAGGAGACCTTTCTCATCTATTTGCTATGAGACAGACAATAATTACAAAGCAAAAACATTAATTACGTACCAATAAAACTTTCGACAAAAACAGTACTTCAGAAAAATGACATTTACAGAATATGTATCCAGCAGTGACCAATTATCCTTAGATCAACGCTATACGCTGATTACATCAAAACTGTTGACTGCAATGAAATGTACGATTTATACGTTAGGAATGTTTCTAAATGGTGACTGCCCTAGTCAAAGTTTTTTAACTCACCTCGTTTCGTAATAGAACAGTTTGAACGCTGCGTGTCGCATTTCAGTGATTCAGTATCCGCACGCCGTCTTTCTTTCTTCATTATATCCTTTTTCAGCAGAATACATTCGTGAATTCTCCAATTACTATTTTAAAGAGTGTTTTCCTATATTTCCTCTATTTACATGAACCTCAATGTTTCCTGAACTATGACGTTATTCGCTGGAAATGGCATACTTCCATACGCCTTTTACGAATTTCTGATCCTTTCAACGTGGTGCGCTCTGTGAAGATGTATTTCTTTTCCTACCATGTATTACCAAATTTTATTATTACATCTTCAGGACAAATTACTTCAATAAAAAGTTACTTGTCATTTCAATTTTACTTTATACTTTTTGCCAACTATCTCTAGCAATTTTACACTTCAGCAACACCTCTCATATAATTATGTGCTTTCGCACTATTTATTGTGGCCTACACCATGGAAGCGATGATCAAGATTGTAAATTTGCTCATTTCTTTCATGGAAATCTAAGTGAATAACATTTTACCATTGAGTCACTTCATACTAATGCTACAGCGATTCACATCGGATTAGCGTATTTTTCACAAAAGTTGCAATTCTGATTGTACAACCGAAAATAAAGTCAGTGTCAGATATGTTCGGCAATTTCAGACTGACCAGATCTTTAAAAACTGATTCATGTTTTACCCAGTACTCTTTCAGGATTTGTTTTCCTGGGAGCCTGTGCAAGCAGTTCTTTTTTTAATGCTAAGGTGAAGGAAAACAATGACAACTGCATTATGGTACGAGAACGGGAACAGCGTGAAAGGCAATTATGTCTAAGAGATATCTTCAGTGGGTGTAGTGAACTTCTTACCTGCTTGCTGTCGTGTTTCAACATTATTACTGCAATACAGTAAGCACTGATACTGATGACATTTCTCTCAGATCCCTTTGTAAAGTGAATAAACTGTGTGCTGTGACATTAGCACCCGTAATCATTAAAATGGCGCCTTGCCTTGCTTTTCTTTATAAATGGCAGCTGTCCATTCTTCCTAAGACCTACAGACGCCGTTCTCACCATGTCACCCACCTTTCCGTGAGGCATCTTAATGACCCGCAGCCACGACATGGCACGACAAGCTGAAACACGCAAAGCTAGGTAAACTCCAGACAGATCCGAGCTTCGGACAAAGCGAAAACACAACCCTTTCATTCGCTTCCTAGGGCGGTGAAACATTACAGCAAGGCTGTAGAACGACAATGAAGCCGTATTATGGATCACGCAATTGTACAAACGAAAGTTTGCACCACTTGAGTGACGAAGCGATGACGTAATATTTTGTGATATTTCTTCAGTTAATTGTATTACAGTACAATGGTAGCTCGTGCAATATTGTACCAATATGCTACAATGTTGTACCCTTTAGCCATTTGTTTTACAATGGTAGTAATAGTAACTAAATAGAATATATTAATTTTAACTGTTGAAATATATTTAACTTGAACTGTTTAAATATATTTAAACTGTATGATACTAGTAGTTTAACATTACTAGGAATAAAAAAATAATAATGTGTTAGTATCTGCGGGAATTGCACCTGGGTCCACGAATTACTAGTCTATAAACAAATCGACGACGGCGAAATAATGATGATATTGCTCTGAAATCCTCCGCTTGCAGAGTAGGTTACATGCAATTTCAAAGAAAAATACTGACCGTGTCGGTATAGTAATCTGTGAGAAATGACTAATCTCAGATGAAACATTTGTTCAGACCAAGATCTGCCTTCCTAAAACCACCTTGTTAGTCACCTCAAACTATCTCCATTGTATTTTCTACTCTGTTAAGTAGAATCTTGAATTATGTGTTATATGCAATTGATTGCAAGGAAATTCCTCTGTTATTCTTAATATCTTGTTTAGTGCCTTTCTGATACAGTGGCCGTATCGAGTCACCTACCACACTCCGAGGGTTTCCTGTTTCCCAGGTATTCTCAAAGATTAATTTTAGTTCACTCCCGAAAGCCAGATGTACGCACTTCAATGGTGGAGTGCTTATCATCTAGGAGGGGAAATGAAAACTTCCGAAAATCTTCTGAAACGAATATGAGTTTGAGGCGAACGGCTGCCATATTAATGCCCATGTATTGTGAAGTAGCATTTTTGTAACGGTCACTGGTATTTTTCAACTGGGCACAAATGTAGGCGACAGATGTGCAGGAGTGAATGGTTGTATGACATGGCGGGACTTCCCCGTAAGTATTAAATAAAAACAATTCCCTCCAGTGATATACCTAGAGATCTTGCTGGTGGGAGCCACAGTGGAGAATCTGAGAGATTCTGAGAAGTTTTGATTTCGCTATAACGAAATCGTGAAGGCACTTCTCAATGAACAAGGTGTTATTCTGTTTACTCTAGCGATGATCCTTTACCTCGTTGTGGGGTCGGATGCTCATTGAAATGTTTCCTGACAGACAAATACTTGAATTCCTTTTCCTCGCTAAGGAGAAAAAATTAATCGTGATTCATGTCCTGTCTTTTGCTGAGGTTATTCCAGCCCTAGAAGACTCCGTCCACTGGTTTCACGTGGCTCGCCACGAATTCCTATCCTGTGACAACATTTTCGTCTCAGAAAAGCAATAACAACTTATCTCTTCCATTATTTCCTTGATGTATTCCTATCTCTACATTTTTTGTCCTCAACAGCTGTCTCTAGTACCCTCGAAATTATTCCCTGATGTCTTAACAGATGTCCTATGATCTTCTCCCTTCTTCTCGTCCGTGTTGTCGATATATTCCATTCCTCATCGATTCTGTTGAGAACCTCTTCATTTCATAAACTATGACTCCAATTAATTTTCAACATTCTTCTGTAGCAACACGCGTCGAATTAACCAGTAATGGATGGAGCTTGAAGGACATCAAAAGACAACTAGGTCAGGCAAGAATGACATTCCTGGCAAAGACAAGCTAAGGAATTAGCAGCTTGTGCGTAGAATGGAAGATGTTGCGAATATATGGAAAACACTGATAAGACGTACAGACAAGATCATAGGATATCTGTCAAGACTTCAGCGAATAACTTCCGTGCTATTAGATGGAGCTGTTAAGCCTACAAACTGTAGAGAAAGAGAGAGATTGGAATATATCCAGCAAATAATTGAGAACCTAGTGTGCAATTGCTACTCTCAGATGGATAGGTTGTCTCAGGAGAGTAATTCTTGGCGATCCGCATCAAAAACCAATCAGAAGACCGATGATTGAAAAAAAAAACATTTTTTTTGAGTTTGAACACATTAACGGTATCCAAGTAATGATACATTGTAGTCGCATCTCGTTAGCAATAACTGCCTCGAATAGATACACTGAAGCACAACACGATATTCGTTTTATGGAAATCCCCCGGTTACCAACGACATTGTTGTTTTAATTATTTGCACACACGGTACATGTTACGTGCACCACTGGGATTCACAGTGTAAATGATTAGAAATGAAATTGTCTTTGAGAGGTGGCACGGTCATCAATGTGGACCAGTGCTGCACGTGTTCATTTTTGGTACCAAGTGTAGTAGGGTATATACGACACATGGACAGCAAGAGATTTGCGTAATCGCTGTGAAGGACACAGAAATCTCACGTACACGTGTGACAGAGAAACTGACATTTTGCAATGGACCTGGTTGTGGGTTTTCATTTGCTCATGTGATCGAATCGTAAAAAACCAGTTTTGTGAGGCGTGGGGATATGTCATTGGCCCCAACTTTGAACTGAACGGGAACGTGTGTGCATGATGTCCGCCATCGTGGCTCCGGTAGACACATCTGACCACCAAAAGGGCGGATCACAGTGACGTGCAGCAAGCACGACGCTTTCCTGTCCCCGTCTGACATCCGAGGACAAGTAGCGGACTCCCAGCAGCGCTCTGAGTCATCTCGCACCGTTGATCATAGACTAACAGCAGCCATACTAGGAAATTATCATTTATTGCGTGGACTGGCGTTGACAACAAGACACAAATGGTTCCATTTTGGGTGATTCGTCACCAGGAACAGGAAGCATAAACAGCTGATGAATGGAGTTGCACTGTTATCAGCGATGAATCACAGTTCTGCACTTCCTCGGATGACCATCGTCTGCGAGTATGACGTCCCACTGTACCGATAACTTGGGGAAGCACGGTGTTGAACATTCTGAAGTCGTGATGTTGCGAGACATCGATTACGACTTTTTCTAATTTTGGAGTGACTGACGGGACTCTGACAGTACAACTATACAACAAGCACATCTCCCGCAAAATACAGTGGTGGCATGTGTCTCTATTGAATGTCAGCGTGATGTTTTTCGTACTTGTGCGGTCCATAATATTCCTAGATCTGTATCCGATAGAACATGAATAGAAATAGCCAGGGCGTCGAATACCGGGTGATCAAAGAGTCAGTATAAATTTGAAAACTTAATAAACCACGAAATAATGTAGATGTAAAAATCGACACATATGCTAGGAATGACATGGGTTTTTTTTAAAAAAAAGCAAAGTTCACAAAACGTCCGACAGATGTCGGGTGAGAGGTACGCCGATATGTTACAGAATCGCATCATCCCTAGCGTGGCTGATAAACACCTGCTTGAACGTACGACGTTTATGCAGGATAGCGCTCCACCCCATATTGCTAGAAGCCTAAAAGATCTCTTGCGCGCGTCGTTTGGTGATTATTGTGTGCTCAGCCGCCACTTTCGTCATGCTTGGCCTCCCAGGTCCACAGACCTCAGTCCGTGCGATTACTGCTATTGGGATCACCTGCAGTCGCCAGTGTATCGTGATCGACCGACACCTCTAGGGATGCTGAAAGACAACATCCGACGCCAACGCTTCAGCATAACTCTGGGCATGCTTTACAGGGCTGTTCACAATAGTATTCCTCCACTACAGCTACTGTTGAGGAATGATGGTGGACATATTGAGAATTTCCTGTAAAGAACATCATCTTGGCTTTGTCTTACTTTGTTATGCTAATTATTGATATTCTGATCAGATGAAGCGCCACCTGTCGGACATTTTTTACCTTTTGTATTCTTTTGCTTCTAATAAAACCCCATGTCATTCCAAGCATGTGTGTCAATTGGTACCTCTTCATCTACATTATTCCGTGATTTATTCAGTTTTCAAATTTATACTGACTGATTGATCACCCGGTACATCGAATTGACTGAATGCAGAATATCAAGGAAAACAGGTGTGTTGAACTTACCTCAGGGGAGAACCAATGTACGCATCCAGGTCAGAGGGGGTAAATTTGACTCGTTTTTCTAAACACTGAAATAATATCGCATTGCCTGATAATCCGTGTTCATTTGGTTTCTGTCAGTCGTTCTGGATGCCTCAGATGTTTATCTTTACTTTTCTTTTTTTTCCTTTTTTTGTCAGGCTCCACAATATGTGATCAAAAGTACCCGTACATTCCTACATAATGTGTAGTTTATCACAAGATGTCACAATCCGCGGATTTGCCAGTATTGACGGAGGACCACTGTGTTGTCATTAGCGGGACTGTAACAGAAGAATGCGTCGATCAGGAGAGCTCCGTCACTTCAAACATGGAGTGGTCACTGGAAGACAACTGAATACAGATACATTACGGATACTGTAAGCTTCTGAACATCCAGGCTCGTCCGCTAGAAACTCGAAGGAACAACCACAGCTTAACCGAGGGCAGGCAGAAATCCTTTATCGTCGATCAGCGATCGTCGAGCATTGCAGTTGGTGCGTTGGAAAGTAACGGATGAATTCAACGGAAGGAAGGACTCGTGAGTTCCAGTTTCCGTCCACAATGGCAGTGCATAAGGAGTTTAAAAGAATGGAGTACAACTGCTCTTAATGAGCCACACATTTCTGTAGTCAGTGCTAAGCGACTCTTCAATTTTCATTAACAGCGACACCACTTCACAGCGGATGACTGGAAACGAGGGATCTAGAGTGCTGAATCACGCTATAATTTGTGGCTGTCGACACGCCGTGTTCGGTACTACACTTACTCTGGCTGTACTCCTATTAATGCTGAGATGACCTCTCTGAAAGAACGGAGATACTCTGTGCCGGCGTACCGGTGGAAGGAAGGGAGAGAGACTCGGTACAGTCACTGCGAGTAAGCAACTACAGCTCAGACGACTAGTTTACTTGGCTTTAGACGAGAGACAAAGTGCAATTTCTTACTGGATGTCATCATTGTGTATATTGGTCACGAGCGTACAGAGCATTCAAGTTTTCGAACTGATAAGACGTGCTGAAATTATTTACTTTAACGGTGTTGGAAAGTCAGAGTTTTAAGGTACCCTGCTAGGATAATCGTGTCTCAAGGTATGGCTTCTTGCTATCAAGTAGTGTAACTGTTCTTGAAGTGATTCCTAGATTTGGTGAGCCACAAGAGACTTTGATGTATATTTTGACTGCATACGGATTGTTTTACTTGTACGCTAGTCATAACGGTCTAAAAAAAATAAAGAAAAAAGCGCAAATGTGTGTCAAATCTTATGGGACTTAACTGCTAAGGTCATCAGTCCCTAAGCCTGCACACTACTTAACCTAAATTATCCTAAGGACAAACACACACAACCATGCCTGAGGGAGGACTCGAACCTCCGCCGGGACCAGCCGCACAGTGTATGACCATAACAGTCTCCATTGTGTGTTGTTCATCTGAGTAAAATTTATACATGCTACGTTAACTACTAATTGCGCAGGTGCCTTCAGGCTCACCTTCATCATTACTGTGATATTTTTTCCTATTTATTCGGTGGTACCCATTGTCGGTATCGCATTATGACACGTACAATGTATTTATTTGATTCCGCTGATTTATGTTAAGATTGCCCTGCCGTCATACATTTTCTAATACTGCATTGTTTCAGATGCACTGTGAGGTATTCTTCATATTGTATGAAGGAAACCGACCGGACGATTGTTTGCATGTACCGAACGGCACCTGGAGGTTGAACGAGCATTACGAAAGGGAGGGATACAGAGCAGGCTGAGTGTAAGCTGGTAACGCGTTCGTGTTGGTCGAGGCGCAGGGCCAAGGTGGATATTGGCCGCTAGGTTTTGCAAGTTACACGAAGCTCCAACGTTAGGCGCGTTATTGAGCCCCTTAGGCGGGTAGCCTTCAGGAGTGGAAAGAAAGCCAGTGTGACTCGGTATCAATAATTCAAGAACAGTCTTAATCGCATAACGGCCGTTATGTAGAAAGGAGTGACACCACCAGCAGGCGACCAATGGTGTGAACGCCCAGAAGATGATCCCCACGTCGGGTGGAAACCGGTTGGCGGTATTAGAACAATAATGAATGCGATAAGGACTGTTCTTGAATTATTGATTAATCATACTAATCGCTGCTTCTTCACGCAACCATGTTGTCCAAAAATCTATACACTCGGTATGACGGAGAGGGAGGCCTCATGGGAGATGTGGAGGCGGCCTTGCCTGCAGCAGTCGAGCGTGGGCCGGGTGCAGTTCTCTTGAAGCTGAGGTTCATATCCGGCTATATCTAAGGCTATACTCAGTTCATACAGGCGACTGGCGGAAATGGTGTTAATTGCTGGACTCCCACATGGGGCACAAGCCGACCACGCAATTTTTTTGAGTTTTTCACAGAGACAATCGGGTTTCGTTGGTTAGAGCCGTGGATTGTCTCAATCAAAGGCTTCCTCGGCTCTGTGTTGGCTGCAAATTTCTAGACCCGCTTTATCGTGTGAGGATTTGTAGGACTCCCACTGGTAAGTAAGAGGTGCACTGCTCAAAGGAGGCAGCTACTCGAGTAGCAGAATACTTGTGGAGAACTCGTGAAGGTTATTTAGGCTAGATAGCAGCTTGCGGTGTTCTGATGCACACTCGCCAATCGATACGCAGCAGCGGATGTCAGACAGCTTTCAGATTACAGACACTTGGACTGTCAAAATTTTATGAGTAAACTGTCGAAGTAATCCTAATAAAGATTCCGAATTTACTGCCCTCCAGGAAAGTTCTAACGCTCTAGTTATTCTTTGGGACGAGAAGTGGGTGAAACTCGAAGTGGAAAGCTAGTAGATATTTAGCGACTAGTGGACTATATACTGGAAAGACGGATTAGAGGCTATAGAAGGGGGAGTGCTCACTGTAGTTGACGAAATCATTGTCTCTATTGAGGTTGAAGTTGGGTGTGACACTGAAGTTATCTGGTCGAGTGTAGCAGGTGTAGGCGAAACCAAGTTAATTGTGGGATGCTTTTACAGGCCATCCGACTCTGCTGTCACGGTTCTAGAGCCACTCAAAGAAAGCCTACGCTCAGTAGCGCGTCTGCCTCGTGATGGCTGGGTGTTGTGTGCAGTCCTTAGGTTAGTTAGGTTTAAGTCGTTCTAAGTTCTAGGGGACTGATGACCATAGATGTTACGTCCCATAGTGCTCAGAGCCATTTGAACCATCAGTAGCGCGGAAATACCCATATTGTGCAACACTAGTTGGAGATCATTTTAGCTTATTGAGTATAGGTTGTGAAACAGATGGATTCATTGTGGGGGATATGAACAGACTGTCATGCGAAATACTTCTAAAGACGTTTTCTTAAACTGTCCTAAGCAGCTAGCTCGACAGCCCATAAGCAATGGAAATATCATAGACCTATTAGCTACAAATATTCTGGACCTTATCGACTATGTCAATGCAGAAACAGAAATTAGCGATCATAATATCATTATAGCAACTATGGTTACAAAAGTTAATAAGAAGTCAAGAAGGCTAGGATAATGTTTCTGCAAAAAAGAGCAGATAAGCAGTTGTTAGCGTCTCACTTACACAGAGAAATGACCCACTTAGTGCTAGTAGATGGTAAATAGTGGTCTGAATAGTTATTTGCCTAGTAAGTGGAGAAAGGATGGAAATGACGCACTATGGTTTAATAACGAAAAGGCAGCATAAGATGTTGCGACAAGCATAGGTTACAAGAAGTCTGTGTGTCTGTGTAAAGATCAATGCACGAAGCATACATCTACCGCCGTCACACCTTAACAAATGAACTGGCAGAGAACTCAATTCTGGTCCTCTGTAAAATCAATAAGTGGGGTTAAGGCTTCCATTCAATCCCTTGTTGACCATTCCGTTGTGGCAGCTGAAGATAGCAAAACGATATCCACGGTTTTATATTTTACGTTGAAGAAATCGTTCACACAGGAGTATCGTGCAAGCATAGCGTCATTTGACCATGGACGACATAGTAATAAGAATACATGGCGTAGAAAAACATCTAAAAGATTTGGAAGCAAATAAATCATTAGGTCCGGATGGAATACCAGTACTCCACGTAGCTTGCATTTATCGTAAATCTCTTGTCCAGCACAAAGTCCCAAGCAACTGGAAAATAACGCACATGAGTCCAGTCTATAAGAAGGGTAAAGGAACGGATCCGGAAATAACAGACCAATATCCCTAACTTCGGTTTCCTGCAGAATTTTTGAACATATTCTCAGTTCGAATATAATGAACTTTCTTGAAACCCGAATTAGCACGGTCTTAGAAAGCATTGCTCGTGCCAGACTCAGTTTCCCCTTTTCTTATATGATATAATGAGAACAACGGATGAATGGAAACTGGCAGATTCCATATTTCTACATTTCCGGGAAGCATCTGATATGGTATACACCGTGCCCCATTGCAGGCTATTAACGAAGGTATGATGGAATCTGCGGTTGTTTGCTGATGATGCTGTGGCGTACGTTAAGGTGTCGAAGTTGTGTGACTGTAGAAAGATAAAAGACGACGCAGACTAAAGTTCTAGTTGGCGTGAGGAATAACAGCTAGCTGAAAATTTTGAAAAACGTAAGTTAATGCAGATGAGTAGGAAGAACTAACCTGTAATGTTCTGTGATTGTGCTTGACACACTGAGCGTAACGTTGCTAAATGACATGAAATGGACCAAATATGTGAGAACTGTGGTAGGGAATGCGAGTAGTCGACTTCGGTTTATTGGTAGAATTTTTCGAAGGAGCGATTCGCCTGCAAAGAACACCGCTTATAGGACGGTGGTGCGACCTATTCTTGAGTGCTGCTCGAGTGTTTGTGATCCGTTGGAGTGAAGGAAGATATCGAAGTAGTAGAGACAGCGTCTGTTAGATTTGTTACCGGTAGGTTCGAACAACACGTAAGTGCTACGGTGATGCTCCGAAAACTCAAATTGGAACCCCAGGAGTGAAGTCGTCGTTTTTAGTTTTTTTTTTTCGAGAAACACTATTGAGAAAATTTACAGAACCGGTATTTGAACGATTCCGCAGCCACCGAAATACAATGCGCATAAGGACCACGGAGATAAGATACGAGAAATTAGGGCTCAAACGAAGGCATATAGATGGTCATTTTATCCTCGCTCTATTTTCGAAAGGAACGGGAAAGGAAACTACTAGTACTAGTACAAAGTACCCTCCTCCACGTACCCTACGGTGGCTTGCGGAGTATCTACGCACATGGATACGTAGAAGTTTCTGATGATTCTGGCTGATGAAAATAATTTCTGAAGATCCATCTGAGAGGTGAAGTGCCTTAAACGGAATCTGCTCAATATACGGTTATGCTCATTACTGATTGTTTTTCTGAGTGCAGCCGGTGAAAGACACTGACGACAAAAAAACTTTGCAGTGGTGTCGTTATACACTTTTTTCTTTTAAAACTCCAAACTTAGCAGAATGACGAGCTGGACAGTTACAATACACAATGATTGACACTTGTGAGAATTCTGGTGTCTGTAGTGTAATTTCAGTTGAGAGAACTTAATTGATGCTCTTGTAAATAACGGTTTATTATGTTCAGTTGATTTTTAATCTGGTCGACGTCTTTGTTGTTGGATGAATAATAGTTTTTGGATTAGTTTAATAACCTTGAACTACACTGGGTTCTATAATTGTCGTTTTACCGCATAAGAAGGTGTTCTCATGAGATATTTGGTGACGAAAGGGAATTGTTCCATGAAACATCCAAGTGTAATTTGCTGAGCTGTGAGCCGGACGCTGTGGCCGAACAGTTCTAGGCGCTTCAGTCCGGAACCGCGGTGCTGCTCCTGTCGCAGGTTTGAATCCTGCCTCAAGCTTGGCTGTGTGTGATGTTCTTAGGTTAGTTAGGTTTAAGTAGTTCTAAGTCTAGGTTACTGATGACCTCAGATGTTAAGTCCCTTAGTGCTTAGAGCCATTAGAACCATTTTTTGCTGAGTTGTGAGATTTTCAATAAATGTGTTTCATGTAATGAATTCGTTCCACTGTCAATCGTTGCCGTCCTTTCCTAATGTATGCATCCCAGTGTTTCTGCTCACCGATAAAAGGGATAGAAGAATTTTAGTTTGGTATTTTTTGGGAAACATATTCCATAACGAGCAGAGCTAGCAGTGAAGTACGAAAAAGTTGGTGTTACGGTGTGGAAAACAACAAATGCGGAAAGGTATAAACACATTTTACACTGTTGCGTAGTGTGTGCAATAGACGAATAGTTTGGAAACGATGATTGTTTCGGCAGGACGATGCACCTTGATACTTTCAAAGAACAGGATAATTTAATTACAATATCGCGTAGACAATTTATTACACGCAATCATTTGCTTCTTTGTAGGTCCTCCTATTTCTCTGTACTGCGCGGCGTATGGAGTAATTTTGTTTCTCCTTCCGTGGACTTCAGTGCAGTGAATTACGGTGTACATCTCGTTTTGCAATAACCTTTGTGGATGAACTTTGAAACTGGTAATTTCACTGCAACGTTACCGCTCTGCAAGATGGATTTCTTTGTAAAGGGATACTACAAACCTCGACTGCTCTTACAGATGTTGTTCAAAAGAACGTCTGCATCCAGCAGAAGAAAATAAGCCCCAGACTCCCTTCCCCGGCGATGCCGGATTTGCTAAAGAAAAATTCTTTGAAGTCTTCATCCTAGCTGATCAGTCACTGTAGCCAAGTCATATTTTCCTTTGCATTTCTTTCCTTGTTACGATATAGCAGTTTATTTACTCCCACGAAGTACTATTCTCAGCTTCTGTCAATAACTCCTCGACAGCTCGGCATCAGAAGAATGTCACAATGTTCAACTACTGTCCTTTGTTAATCTGTTGAAACTGGCCAAGAGCCTTACTCATCTGTCATTCAGAAACTTCGCTAAATGAAATTGGGTTCAGTTGCTAAAATACTCTTAATAGTTACTGTCATTCTTGGAAATACGAAGTAACATTTTCGATATCCCTCGTTAGATAAATTCCTTGGTTTTATGTGGAATCATACATATCCAAGAAGAAGACTGTATGAGACAGCAAGTCTAGTTTGTCAGGGGTTGCTTATTAATGATAATTGTGTTATCGAGTAGCGATTTGTCACAAACGTGAATTCGGAGGTGAACAAGAAACATTTAATTACACTACACCTAAAAGATTATCATCACATAGGAAAATAAGCATGTTGCACATGTACCTTATTCCACGCCGTTTCCATTCTACACTGACATTAGGAGAACGGGCACTCTTCCAAACACGAGTCACCAGATTCCTGGCGCCTCGTATTATTACTGTCAAGGAGATTGGGGGGGAGGGGGAATGATAGGACATTTCTTAATACATCAGGAATGACTTCCATGGTACTAGTGGGAACTGCAGGTGGCCAAAACTGTAGAGGAAAACAGGGATTGGACTACATCCAGAAAATAATTGAGGGAGTAGGTTACAAGCACTACTCTGGAATGAGGTTGGCGCAGGAGAGGAATTCGTTGCGGGTGGCATCAAACCACTCAGAAGTATGATGGCCCGAAAAAAAATTACTGATCAAAGATAAAGGAAATGCCGCTCGATACTGATTCAAAACCTTGTTTTAGATAAAAATTGCTATTTTGGTTCTTCAGGTATTTTACTGTTTATTGATTCCAGCATTAATTTCATTAGATTCGTAGATCATATAGTTGTGTGTCTTGCAAGCCACATAATAAGACAATTTTTTTTATATTCTTGTTTTTGAAATAGTGTCTAATACTGTACTCTTACGTAAAGAAGAAAATGACAATTGTTATAAAGTCATAACGTTGTATATGATAGAAACTGATATATATTCTTCTTACTGAGTTAATTTTCGGTTTGTTGTAATCATAAGTATTTTCATTTGCCCAAAAATTTTACTTTTGTATATTTTACTTAGTAATTAACAATAGACAAGGTATCTTTTACTCTGCTGTTTAGTGCTGTGAGCCGACATTTGAGGAAGATTATAGCTCTGATACTTATCGGAGCACCAGTCATTTCACTGCATTTGGTGGGCAGGTACTGCAGGATTGAGCTGAATAGTTCACGAGTTCCAAAGGGAGATATTTCAACTCGTAACACGAGGACTGGGAGAGACCCTAACATCAGCCGACCAGATATATCGACCGCATTATTTTGAAGTGTTTTATTTACCTATTCAAGAGGTACACGTTTTCTTTTGTATCGGTGAACATAAAGTGTCGTAAGTGTTGCTTGTAAAGCACCACGTAGGAATTACACTTGGTCGTTGAAATTAAAGACAGTAAGGTCGTACGCCATTTTGGTAGATAAGTCTCTAGGATTTTGGTGGAGTAGTAGCATCCAAAATATGTACCAACTTCAAACTCTACAACTCTATGATCATCTGTACGCACTGTTGGGTGGTTACTGTGAAAAGTTCAGGAATAGTCGCTCAAGACTTTATGAATAAAGTACCATGGTTTCAGGTTAATAAACATTGTGGCAGTGATGAATAGAAAACAGTTGAGAAAGTCAACTGTGAATAGTGCAGTGCAGGAAATAGCGCAAAATGCCAAAAACTGCGAAGTGCTGATGTGAAAAGAACCCGGTCGATACCAACCGGTGTTAGCAAGAAGGGAAACAGGAGATTATGTAAAGAAAAACAAATAACACAGAAGACGCTTTGTAAATAGAAGCTTTGTAAATAAAATCACTATTAGTTCTGTGGTACCTGTATCTGGCACAAGCGAGAGCAGCAGATTCACAGTTCAGACAAAATGGCTAGATCGCAAGTCACTGTTAATTGATCCTCAAATAATCAGAATAATATCAAAATTTTAACAGCAGGAGAACATTTACATAAAATGTCAACGAGAATGTAACCAGTTTTGACACATCAATTAAATCTACGCCCACTATAGAGACATCTAGGAAAACTACTTGTATCTACTACAAAGATACTTATGCAAAATATGTCTGCTCAGTTCAATTGAGACAAGAGAATAAGTGGATTTCAGTTATCTGAGAGAAGCTTCGCTCTTGTTTTTCTCTTAAAATATATGAAATTACAATTCCCCGATTCCTTTCAGCAAAAAATGGTTCAAATGGCTCTGAGCACTATGGTACTTAACATCTAGAACGTAGAACTACTTAAACCTAACTAACCTAAGGACATCACACACATCCAAGCCCCAGGCAGGATTCGAACCAGTGACCATCGCGGTCGCGCGGTTCCAGACTGAAGCGCCTAGAACCGCTTTGTCACTTCGCCTGGCTCCTTTTAACGACAGCCTGTTTTCTCTGGTATTGCTGGTCTGAATTTACTGTTCGCACACGTTTCATTAAATTTTTCATAGACAATTTTAAATATTTATTTAATAAAATGGCGCATATTCGCAAAAGACAACTAATTTGAAGTAATTTTATACTTAAAAAGAGATGAGATTCTTGATGTAATGCTTCATAGTGAAGTGAGAAGGGAAGGATTTATTGTCAGACGAGTATAGGGTAGTATCAGTAACAGTAAAAATTGATATAACGACAGTATGATTTGGTGTGAATATGAAGGTAGGGCAGAAAATGAGTTACTGTGAACAGTTATGTGTCAGAGCTTTTCGGGATTTCACAGCCGTTATCAGTGAAGTTCAACTCTTCTAGGTTGTGAGGTCGCGCCATATTTATTCAAAACACCGACGTTTCGACACCTTTGGTGGGATCTTCACAATCTTGTGATGTCCACTGTAGATTGGGCACTCTACAGTGGACACTACAAGATCCTCAGAAAGATCCCAGCAGAAGGGCCGAAAAGTCGATGGTTCGAAGAAATACGACGCTGCTTAACAACCCAGAAGACTACGTACACATGCCGACGCCCTCAGCGGAAGATCAGGCGTTAGAGGAAGTTTATGGCGATATTAAAAGACTAATTCAGTACGCAAAGCCATACGAAATGTAATAGCCGTGGGGGACTGGAATACGGTTGTTGGCGAAAGCAGTAGAAGAAAGGGTTACGGGTGAATATGGGCTTGGTAGAAGGAGTGGGAGAGGAGAAAGACTAATTGAGTCTTGCAATAAATTTCTGATGGTAATAGCAAATCCTGTGTTCTACAATTAGAAGAGGAGAAGGTATGCTTGGAATAGGCTGGGGTACATGAAGTTTTCAGTTAGGCTATATGAAAGTTAGGCAGAGATTCCTAAATCACATTGAATTGTAAGCAGATATAGACGCAAATCACAATTTAGCAGGGATGAAAAGGAGGAGGAAGTTTTTGTTTTTATTTGGTCATCAGTCTACTGACTGGTTTGATGCGGCCCGTCACGAATTCCTTTCCTATGCCAACCTCTTCAGCTCAGAGTAGCACTTGCAACCTACGACCTCAATTATTTACTTGACGTATTCCAATCTCTGTCTTCCTATACAGTTTTTGCCCTCTACAGCTCCCTGTAGTACCATGGAAGTCATTCCCTCATATCTTAGCAATTGTCCTATCATTCTGTCCCTTCTCCTTATCAGTGTTTTCCACATATTCCTTTACTCTCCGAGTCTGCATAGAACCTTCTCATTCCTTACCTTATCAGTCCACCTAATCTCCAACATTCGTCTATAGCACCACATCTCAAATGCTTCGATTCTCTTCTGCTCCGGTTTTCCCACAGTCCATGTTTCACTACCATACAATGCTGTACTACAGACGTACATCCTCAGAAATTTCTTCCTCAAATTAAGGCCGGTATTTGATATTAGTAGACTTCTCTTGGCCAGAAATGCCTTTTTTGCCATAGCGAGTGTGCTTTTGATGTCTTCCTTGCTCCGTCCGTCATTGGTTATTTTACTGCCTAGGTAGCAGAATTCCTTAACCTCATTGACTTCGTGAACATCAATCCTGATGTTAAGTTTCTCACTGTTCTCATTTCTACTACTTCTCATTACCTTCGTCTTTCTCCGATTTACTCTCAAACCATACTGTGTGCTCATTAGACTGTTCATTCCGTTCAGCAGATCAATTAATTCTTCTTCACTTTCACTCAGGATAGCAATGTCATCAGCGAATCGTATCATTGATATCCTTTCACCTTGTATTGTAATTCCACTCCAGAACCTTTCTTTTATTTCCATCATTGCTTCCTCGATGTACAGATTGAAGAGTAGGGGCGAAAGGCTACAGCCTTGTCTTACACCTTTCTTAATACGAGCACTTCGTTCTTGATCGTCCATTCTTATTATTCCCTCTTGGTTGTTGTACATATTGTATATGACCCGTCTCTCCCTATAGCTTACCCCTACAATTTTCAGTATCTCGAACAGCTTGCACCATTTTATATTGTCGAACGCTTTTTCCAGGTCGACAAATCCTATGATTTTTCCTTAGCCTTGCTTCCATTATTAGCCGTAACGTCAGAATTGCCTCTCTCGTGCCTTTACTTTTCCTGTAGCCACACTGATCGTCACCTAGCGTATTCTCAATTTTCTTTTCCATTCTTCTGTATATTACTCTTGTAAGCAGCTTCGATGCATGAGCTGTTAAGCTGATTGTGCGATAATTCTCGCACTTGTCAGCTCTTGCCGTCTTCGGAATTGTGTGGATGATGCTTTTCCGAAAGTCAGATGGTATGTCGCCAGACTCGTATATTCTACACACCAACGTGAATAGTCGTTTTGTTGCCACTTCCCCTAATGATTTTAGAAATTCTGATGGAATGTTATCTATCCCTTCCGTCTTATTTGACCGTAAGTCCTCCAAAGCTCTCTTAAATTCCGATTCCAATACAGGATCCCCTATCCCTTCTAAATCGACTCCTGTTTCTTCTTGTATCACATCAGACAAATCTTCACCTTCATAGAGGCATTCAATGTATTCTTTCCACCTATCTGCTTTCTCCTCTGCATTGACAGTGGAATTCCCGTTGCACTCTTAATGTTACCACCGTTGCTTTTAATGTCACCAAAGGTTGTTTTGACTTTCCTGTATGCTGAGTCTGTCCTTCCAACAATCATGTCTTTTTCGATGACTTCACATTTTTCCTGCAGCCATTTCGTCTTAGCTTCCCTGCATTTCCTATTTATTTCATTCCTCAGCGACTTGTATTTCTGTATTCCTGATTTTCCCGGAACATGTTTGTACTTCCTCCTTTCATCAATCAACTGAAGTATTTCTTGTGTTACCCATGGTTTCTTCTCAGCTACCTTCTTTGTACCTATGTTTTCCTTCCCAACTTCTGTGATGGCCCTCTTTAGAGACGTCCATTCCTCTTCAACTGTACTGCCTACTGCGCTATTCCTTATTGCTGTATCTATAGAGTTCGAGAACTTCAAAAGTATATCGTCATTCCTTAGAACTTCCATATCCCACTTCTTTGCATATTGATTCTTCCTGACTAATGTCTTGAACTTCAGCCTACGCTTCATCACTACTATATTGTGATCTGAGTCTATATCTGCTCCTGGGTACGCCTTACAATCCAATATATGATTTCGGAATCTCAGTCTGATGATGATGTAATCTAATTGAAATCTTCCCGTATCTCCCGGCCTTTTCCAAGTATACCTCCTCCACTTGTGATTCTTGAACAGGGTATTCGCTATTACTAGCTGAAACTTGTTACAGAACTCAGTTAGTCTTTCTCCTATTTCATTCCTTGTCCCAAGCCCATATTCTCCTGTAACCTTTTCTTCTACTCCTTCCCCTACAACTGCATTCCAGTCGCCCATGACTATTAGATTTTCGTCCCCCTTTACATACTGCATTACCCTTTCAATATGCTCATACACTTTCTCTATCTGTTCATCTTCAGCTTGCGACGGCGGCATGTATACCTGAACTATCGTTGTCGGTGTTGGTCTGCTGTCGATTATGATTAGAACAACCCGGTCACTGAACTGTTCACAGTAACAAAATGGCTCTGAGCACTATGGGACTCAACTGCTGTGGTCATTAGTCCCCTAGAACTTAGAACTACTTAAACCTAACTAACCTAAGGACATCACACACATCCATGCCCGAGGCAGGATTCGAACCTGCGACCGTAGCAGTCGCACGGTTCCGTTCACAGTAACACACGCTCTGCCTTGCTGTTGATATTACCCGATACTCATATGACCAGAAATCCTTGTCTTCCTTCCACTTCACTTCACTGACCCCTACTATGTCTAGATTGAGCCTTTGCATTTCCCTTTTCAGATTTTCTAGTCTCCCTACCACGTTCAAGCTTCTGACATTCCACGCCCCGACTCGTAGAACGTTATCCTTTCGTTGATTATTCAATCTTTTTCTCATGGTAACCTCCCCCTTGGCAGTCCCCTCCCGGAGATCCGAATGGGGGACTTTTCCGGAATCTTTTGCCAATGGAGAGATTATCATGACACTTCTTCAACTACAGGCATGTCCTGTGGATACACGTTACGTGTCTTTAATGCAGTGGTTTCCATTGCCTTCTACATCCTCATGTCATTGATCATTGCTGATTCTTCCGTCTTTAGGGGCAATTTCCCACCCATAGGACAAGAGAGTGCCCTGAACATCTATCCGGCGGAAGTATAAAAGGGTAACCAGGAAGAATCAATGCACAAATAAATTGGTTATGTAAGTACTCTGTGCTCTGAAATTGCCATAAAGAACAATAAACCATTTTGTTCGTCAATTATTAGTTAGGAGTGCTGTACTTTGCTAAATCTCTATGAAGTAGTTATGCCCCGGTCTCCCTTCACCCTTCAACGTCTGGATTTGAGTTGAGGAAGTGATCAGAAATGGACAAGCACTAATTTTTTGGGACACCGTCGTTATTACCGACAGGAATTTTCCAATAGGAAGATCTCTGTTCGACAGAGAATGTAGAACAATTTTTGGTGGCGACAATACACAGGAGCTAGATTTATTCAGACTTACACTTTCCCAAAGTTTCTCACTTAAGTATGCATCTGTTTCTTCTTGCAGTCTACGAAGGGTAATTTTCTGGATTAGAGAATGTCCAGGCAGAAAAATTGATGAATCTAAATATGGAGTACCTCGATTGTTATTTCTTTATCGTACTGCGTTTAGTGCCGGGGGCCTCCGTAGAGGTGCTCGGCTCCCCAACGATGTAGCTCTTTTCATTTGAGTAGAGGGACCACGTCTTTAACGTAAATAGAATCTGTCAGGAAAGAAAGGTATTCGGAAGGAATGGCTGTGGCGGACCGAACCTGGCATTTGCTTATACTGACAACGGGAAACCACATAAAACTATTTTCAAGGTTTCCGGCGGAAGGATTCAAACCACTTCTGCTCCCGAATATAGGTACTGCAAATTTATCGGCTCAAGACGTAGAGTTACCCTAAGTCGGTGTAGAATTGGAAAATTTGGTTACTGTATATTGTTTTTAAATAAAATTGTTTTTAAGTAAAATAAATTTTGAAGTCTGACGTCATATATTTCCCTTCAATTGTTTTTCTTTAGCCATTTGTTGGTGCATGACTTCTATATTCTAACATTTAATTGTGCATAGAATCGCTGGCGTCATTAATTAGAGTACTACGAAAGCGTAAATAGATTTTGGACGAAAGAGGGGGGAAGGGATAAAGAGCGCAGTCGGCTCGCACGAATTGAGGCAAAGCGCTGGAAAAAAAAAAAACATTATAAACGAACTAACTATGGCAATAGGCATCATATATCCATTCCGCTCACCACAAACCCCTCCCCATCGTCTCATATGATATCCGAACTGGTTCTCATAACTGAATACCGCCCGGATGACTAGATCGGACGACATTTTGTCATTTGGGCTACTAACGGTAGACTTTTGAGAAATTTTCTTAAAGAAATGCAACCACCGTCTTTTGGGCGATATTCTTTTTGATCAACGTGATTTTTGGGCGACAAAGACAAATTGAAGTGTACTTTTAAACACTGATATTAATTTAAAGTATACGTAATGACATTTACAGCTCTGGTGCCTTGTGAAATACTGAAATACTGCAACCCCAAATTTCTGCAAGCCTCTAAATAATGAGTCGAATGATAATGGTAAACAGCTATAGATAGATATTTAGCGTATTATAGTAGTGGGTACATATTTTGAATCTACAATAGCGCTAGGTGACGAATAAAAATAGGGTTTCCTCTCCTTTCTTGTTACAAACTTAACCACAATTATAAAGTACGACAACAGCAAACAGTGCGAACCCTGTGAACGCTGGAACATACAATAAATTTAACGGTAACCAAAAACTG